>NC_059501.1:59486797-60736797 GCF_914767665.1 Harmonia axyridis
GGCGAGAAGAGAAGTACACTAGTGCGCGGAAAAAGGAGATAAAAGGTAGTCGCAAGACGCACGGGCAATTTGGGCACATGTAGATTAATCAGAGAATGTAAAAAGGAACCTTAATCCTGAGCAAAGAATTTTCTGAAGAAATACTAGACTCATAATAGTGTGACGCCTATCCAGACTATCTACCTTAAATCTGCTCAGTAGCCGTTCATGTGCTTTACCACGGTTCGGGTAGATTCCATCTAGTCTGAAACTAACATACTTCAAAAATCGCCTCTGCACTTTTTCCAAACCAAAATTGTGAACATCGTACACCGTGCTCCAGACAACGCACACGTATTCAAACTTTGACCTCACGAGAGCGTTAAACAAGACGAAGAGCGTCCCGGAATCGATTAACTACTTAGAACTCCTCACCAGAAAGCCAAGCGCCTTGAATCCACAGGACATAACCAGACGCACGTTAGTTGCGAAAGTCAACCTCGAATCAAATATAACACCCAAATCTCTGTGCTCATCCACCCTAGAAAGAATGTGACCCTCAATATTATATTGAAACTCAATTGGTGCCATTTTTCGACTAAATGAAATTAAGCAACATTTATTTATGAAAGTTAGTTTCTCCCGTACCAACGATTCAACCCATCAATACCGCCCTGAAGTTCCCAACAATCCTCAATCGACAGAATCCGCTGAAACAACTTGCAGTCGTCTACGTGAAAAAGATATTCACTCATCAAGAAACGGCAAAAGATGACAAATAAAAGGGGATCCAACACGACCCCTGAGGAACACCAGATGATGCCACAAACTCCGCCGAAGTGAATCCGAAGTACTGAACCCACATGGTCCTGTTGGTAAGGTACGACTCTAGCAAATGAATGCATTTGAGTCAATCCAAATGATGACAATTTTTCAAGGACACCATGCAATAGCAGTATACTGTGTGATACAAGTTAAATCAATCACTGTGGATCGACCTGAGTCCGTTCTGATTATCAAAAATCTAACCGTTGACATGCGAATAGAGGAAATTCTAAATAATACTTCCAAAAACTTTGCGGAGGAAACTCCGTATCACATGGTGACGGAATGCCTCGCCATCACTAACCAACGCAAAATCCGTTTTGGACAAGAAAGTTGTAGAAGTGAGGAAGTAGCATCCTTGAAGCCTTCTCAGATAGATAGATATATAGATGTTTATTTAGATTCAAATAAACATTAACAGGCCACAGAGATAATTATATACAATAATTTTCTGTACGTGACTAATACTGATACTGGAGTTCATTAAAACTCTGGAACTGGAAGGCGAACTGGAATAGATCACGAGAGAATAGCTCTGATGCGGGGATATCTATGTTCTGCTTTCTGATATCTTATCAAATCGAAATATAAATCGGGGGTCTTTGATGATTTTCCTCCTCCTATAGCACTTGAGATCCTTTCATTGAGCATCGAATTTGAGACACCTTGTACATAATTTTTATTTATACCATTAATGGATAATATTTCCATATTAGGTTATGTTCATCCGCAAAATCAAACAAGGGAATGAAAGTCGAGAAAGTCATGGTTTTTATTATTTTTTACCTTTGTTTTGTTTTTGTAAAATTTTATTGGCGTTAAGGACTTATAGTAGAGGGTATTCAATTTAGAAAAAAATCAAACTTAACAAAACCTAACTACCCGATTGAACTGAACAAAATTTGGACGAAAAACGATTATACTAGGGAAATATTACACATTTACATCAATTGAACATGCGAAGAAGCTGCACAGCCCCCCGAAAAGTAAGTCATGAGTCGGGGGGCCCCTCAAGTTTTCCGACAATCCGTCGTACTGCTCAGCTGCCTGCCGTTCCAGTTCACGGTACACATTATCTGTGGAATTGCAGTATTGTTCCAGCGCTTGTATTTCCAGTTCTTCCGAGATCGTCGAAGTGACCGGCACTTCCTCTTCGAACAGGATGTTCACCGTTTTACTGACCATTTCGTCAAAATCGCTCTTCGCTTTCAGCTTATTCGATAGTTGAGGTGGACTAGCCTCTACACAAGAAGAATTAGAATTTTCGCGTAAACTCTTTCGTAAAGCGTCACTGTCGGTGGTCTCGGTGGAAGCTGAGCTTTCTCCTTGGGCTTTTCTGACTTTACTCTTCAGGATGCTAATTTGAGGTTGGGTAGTTTTCTTAGGTTTAGGTTTCAATCGGTTATCCACAAAATACTGCGATGTTGACGGTGTAGGTTGCTGCTGACTGGCTGGGCCCATCCAGGTGGTTTGAGGTACAAAGTTCAGGAAGTTCGCTTGACTCACGTTAGGTCTAGAATAATTCTGAGGGACGATCCACCGTTGCATGACTCTAGTCTGTTGCAAAGGCTGATAGAAATAAGGCGTTTGTACCGGTTGAGATATGGGATAGATGGAAGTACGGTTCTGTTGCAACATCAACACTGGCTGCGCGTACTGGTACTGACTGGGAATAAAGGGGTTTTGGCGTTGAAACGTCTGCATATTTCTGTTAGTTATCACTTGGGACGTGTGAGAGAAAGTGTTCGTACAACCGCAACTGTTCTGATAAGTGTTCGAATAATGGGAAGTGTTAAACTGATAGCTGTAATTGTTAACGTAGGAAGATTGCGCGATCACTGGAACGCTGATAGTGTTGGTACTCCTGTAGTCTTCGTTATTCTGTTGCGTCGTTTCTCTCACAAGGTTAGCCGTTTTCACCGGAGACGTTTCAACGGGTTTAGTCTTTGGCAGTAGTTTAACGTTGGTCTGTATCGGCGTGTTGTTGTTCTTCTGAATCCTCATCTCCGACTTGAAAACCTGACTAGGCTCTTCTGGATTCGACTGGCTCGGGGAACCGCTCAGATCGGTCACGGTAGAAACGACCGAAGATGCACAGCACACCGAGAACTTCGGGAAGATCATATTCAGGGAACTCGTTGCCTCCAGATCGGGTAGTGGCTTCGATAATCCATCTGACTCTTTCTTCACTAGATCCGTAGCGGCGAGTCCTTGAAGTACAGCCGAATACAGTCTCTTAGGGCACACCGGTTCTTCGATCTTGATGTCTTCGACGCAAGGTTCTTCGATGTTCGGCTCAACGGGTTCCGCGTCCAGGTCCTGGATGGCGGCCTGACTCTTGCTCATCCAGCCGTTCTGCTGCCTGAACGACATCGCCAGATCCTGCAATAAGAAAACGCTAGATTGATATGTTGTTGACGAATCCATCTGATACCTTCAAATGATCGAATTCATTCGCCGACTCTGATACCTCGTCTAAAAATGGTCCCTGACCTCTCGGATCGTGAGGAGCATTGTAAAATTGCAAGCTGGGCAACTTGCTTAAAGTTAAATCTATGTCTCTAGCGAACGCTATGCATCGCTGACGTAAATCGTCCTTTTGCGTATTCCAAATTATTTTTACTTTATCTAAAAGGTGAACCAAAATGATTTATGGGCTGAATGAACGTTACAGCTTTGATACATTATGGATTACTGAAGTATGGAGTGGGGCAGAATGTGGTGACTAATTTAAAGGGTGAATTAAAAAAAAAGCATCAAGGTACATAAAAAAAACTTCTTATTGCTGATAACACACAACAGGTTTTGTGCCAGTAGACAATCGTTATGTCCAAATGTTTCTTATTTTCGAATTTTGAGCCGGGAGAGATTTGAAACGATTGGGTCCTACTCAATGAGAAAATCCATTTTGAAAACGATTTTTTATGGATGGCTGCAGTGTGTACGATAACTTTCGGATGTACAACTTTGCTTCCGCCGTTTTGCAATAGATGGCTGTAGCGATTAGTGGTAGTCGAAATAAATATATCGTAGATGTCATACAATAAGCTTAGGTAGGTATTTATAGATATAGCGCCATCGAAATGTTAGTTGATTTGTGTCTGCATCATAAAGTTATTCTCGATAAACATGTCAGCTCACGAGACAAATTCTCGTCATTTGCGGGAAGTTTTAATTTTCTGCTTTAATATGAAGAAATCTGTGGTTTAGGCTCATCGAATGCTTTCAAATACCTATGGTGAGGCCGCTATTAATAAAAGAACGTGCCGAGAGTGGTTTCAGTGCTTCAAGAACGGTGATTTTGACGTCGAAGACCAGCATGGCGATGGAAGAGAGAAGGTTTCCGAACATGCAGAGTTGGAGGATTACTTGATCAAGACTCTTGTCAAACTCAACAAGAATTGGCAGGATCATTGGAGGTGATGCAACAAGCCATTCAAAAACGCCGGAAAGTCGTGGGAATGATTCAGAAACAAGGAAATTGGATGCCGTACGAGCTGAAGGTGAGAGATGTTGAACGGCGTTTGTTTGCTTGTGAACAGCTGCTTGCAAGGGGAAGACGGAAGAGATATTCCGGCATGCTTCCACGTCGACGGCCAAACTGAATATTCACTGTTCCAAGGTCATGCTCAGTATTTGGTGGGACCAGCTCGGCGTAGTGTATTATGAGTTGTTGGAACCGACTTAAACAATCACAGGCGATCGTTATCGAACGCAATTAATGCGTTTGAGCTGAGCATTGAGAGACAAACGACCGCAATACAACGAGAGACATGTTAAAGAAAGAAGTGATTTTACAGCATGACAATGCTCGACCCCATGTTGCGAAAGAGGTCGAGATATACTTGGAAACGTTAAAATGAAGTCCTACCCCACTAGCCGTATTCTCCAGACGTTGCTACTCCGGACATCTGTTACGATCAATGGCACACGTCCTGGCTGGTTAGCACTTCCTGTCTTATGAAGAAGTAAAAAATAGGATCGATTCGTCGATCGCTCCAAAAGATTTCTCAACGCGAGGATGGGTGAAAGTAGTTTCCAGCAATGGACAATACTACGAATCATAAATGTATAACCAGTTTTTCACAATAAAGCCTCGAATTTCGGAAAAAACGACGGAAGCAAAATTGTACGCCTATATATTTGCTAGAGACTTTCAGGGTTTGAATATCTTTGTCAAGTTGGTTGACGAGTAAAATCCGTTTTATTCTACTCAATAATCTTCAAAACACTCATCTGATCGAACTGAAATTTGGAAATCAGTTGCATAGTGAGATTTTGATTTCTCAGAATCTATCCGTAACGTTTTACTGAAATTTTGAGTATTTCTAAAATTTATCGATAAGGTGAGTTGTGATAATCAAGTGTTTCTGATCAGATAACCCTATGTACAAGAAAAGTTGTTTTCCATATTTCAAGAAGAAAATGCTGCATTCCTAACAATCTTGTGGATGCGATTCCTGTTCAAACAACATCTTGTATGTGCGCAGATGAAGGTATGAGTAAAATTTTTCGTCCGAATCGAAATGGAAACTAGTCAATTCTTCAATTGACGCTCACTTAGGTCCAGTTTCACCAAACAGCACTTGATCCCAGATTGATTAAACTCCGCTTGTTACTAAAGCAGGCTTAACAGTGTTTTCTGTTTCACCATGCATCAACCCGTCCGAAGATGATCGCGATTAACCAAATCGCGATTAAATAGTCAAACCATTTGGCAACGTTGTGAACAAAAAGTTATATAGTGTTCTGTATCGTATAAGCAGTGATGACCACCATTGGCGCTAGGTGTCAGGTGTCATTCATTCATAACTCATAACATTTCAAAACATTTGTCATCTTGTAAACAAAAAACAAAGTTAATTTTTGCCGAAAATGTCGAGTGATGTGCTTCGAAATGTCGGACTTGCAGAAGTTAAAAAGAAATTATCCCATTTCACAAAACCACACATTCTGGAAAAAAACTATATAAGTAATTTTATTAACTTATTTATTTTTATTAACAAGTTTAACTGCTTCTCAAATAATATTCCAATCAAATATATCAATAAATTATTCTTTGCAATAAATTTCATAAAACACAAAAACAAAGTTTACGTGTATTTTAAATGGGAAATATTGAACCTATACATATATATTTTGATAAAATTGACCCAAAAATTAGAAATTTCCGGAAAAATAATTACATAGACAAGAGTTCCATACTGATAAATAATTATTAATCTCAATCCTCCAAAAATGGCCGATTAGTGCTAAATCGCGATTGGTCGATTAAATGGCGCTTTGGAGCGTGGTGAAACGCTACATTACATTAATCGTGATCTAAGGCCTCACTTAAGAGCCAAGTCAAGATTAAAGCATTTGGTGAAACTGGGTCTTAGGCAACGCTTCACGAAGAGAAGATTATCGAAACCAAAGGCCATTTTGCCGATTTCTGCATACTAAAGTGATAGGTCGCGTCGATAATAAATAGAGGATATACAATACAATATTGTTAGTTAATGTTTGTCCAATTTTCAATTCATCCAATTAAAATTTCATATACAGTCATAAAATCTCAATACGATGGAATTGGTTCTCAGTGAAATATATTTTGCTCTTCATGAATTTTCTTTAATTCTGGTGAAGCGATCAACATGAAATTTGGCAAGAAGCTTAGAATACTCAATTTACCTATATGTTAATACAGAATTTAATTCCGTTCGAATTCGTACTTTGGAAATCATCGAGAAAACAACATTTCAAAATGCGAATTTTGTCAATTAACGCATTCACGATTCGGCATTCGAGATTGGAACCTACCGTGAAAATTTTTATCTCTCTTCATTCGAGTTATCATGTTTACGGCACGACGAATAGAATTGAATCCGAACACGTATTCTTCACAGGTTATTCGAACCCAACTCATTGAAGACCACTCTCGACTCAAAATTCGAAAACAGGCATCGTGACATTCATGACAAAATGAGTCAACGGTGGAAAAACGGCAGTATCATAATGTTGAATTTGGAATAAACACCTTCAAGTAATCCAACATATATCAATAACATTTCCTGAATCGGAATATTCAGATCGAAAAACCGGTATATATGAATAGAGAGGTATATAATATTTTATGAAATTACTCAGAAATTCACCTGCCTGATATAATAGCCATTCTGAGTTTTTTCTCCTGGAAACCATTAGCATTCAACAGAGGTGACACTACTTTAATTTCTTGATCTTCTATCGGTTTATGTTGTCGCATACCATGTTCGTTGCAATACTCAAAGGCACCACAATCATTCCTTTTTTGATTTTCTGAAAAGGGACAATGTGATTATTCTTGTTGTTCAATAGTTTCCCATATTCATTTAGTATAAACTAATCGAAAAACCAAAGGAATCCAAAAGGATTCAAATGAAATTGTTACATTTGGTTCATTATTTTCAAATAAACCTTTACATCGTCAAAGGAAAAAAAATTTACATTTCCCTGAAATCAGTGACGACGCCAGTATAGGGGCAAGGGGGTGGCCCCACCTATATTTTACAATATGGGGGACTAGAGAGACTATCTTTCTGTTTCCAAAGTGAATCCGTTGAACTAACCTAAATTGGGGGCGCTATTGTAGCTAGATGGTGACATTCATAAGAAACGTCAAAAAGTACTGATAGAGATAAACCAAGAAGTAAACAAGGATGGAAGTATGTTCGCCTTCTTAGATTGGTTACCCTCTAGCTCCAGCGCACTGTGGTGTTGAAGGAAACGAAAGAGCCGATGAACTTGCAAAAAGTGCATCAAGGTTAACACCTGCTGGACCTGAGCCTTTCTGTGGGCTAGGAAAGACCAATATAAGGCAGCGGTCGAGAAATGGGAGTTGAATAACAGGATAACCCACTAGACAAACACTCCTGGACTTACTCAGAAACAGATGAACACATGGTATGCAAGTGGCTGACTGGCCTAAGAACCATTCATATGGGGAAGCCGGTCCTGTATACCGGAGAGGTAACGGCCAAGGCCCCTAAGGAGGTTGTCAGTTTTATCAACGCCATTGATTGACGTCCTCCTTGGGTTTCCATGAATGAGTAAGGTAGAGAACAAAAGATCTACATGGTCGCAGTTGCCGGAAGGCTTACCGAGCCACAATGACCCCAGTTCAAATAATAATAATAATAATACCCTCGAGCTGCACTAACGCCTTCAATTTATCCCTTTCCGCTGAACACTTTCTCAACACTTCTATCATAAAAGATTATTCACCTTATCTCTAGCCTCTAGACGGTTTTTGGCTTGGTTGTGTGATTATGGAATATGAAAATGTGGCTGGTGCAACTGTTACGGTAAATGGAATGCGCTACCAAGCTATGATTAATGCTTTTTTATGGCCGGAAATGGAAGATATTGATATGGACGACGTTCATTTTCAACAAAGAGACGCTAATGTGCAGAACAAGTAACGAAACAATCGCAATATGGAAGAAAAATTCCCGAACCTGGTATTTCTCGAGGCGATTAGAGGTGATCCCAATTGGCCACCGAGATCTTAAACACCTTTAGACATTCTCTTTGGGGCCGCGCGAAGAATAAGGTCTTTGTCAATGCTCCACAATCGATTCAAGACACTGAAATTCGTGAAGTAATCAAGGATATACAGCCGCATATGTGTGAATTGTTCTTGGAAAATTTCATGAAAAGGATATGGTGTTGCAACCGTAGCCGTGCCGGCCATTTGGTTGATATCATTTTCCATCGTTAATGGCATACCTTTTCTTCTTTACGATGAAATACACATCCATTGATTTATCTTTAGCAATATACTCGTTTTCTTAATATAGAAATTAATCTTCTCATTGGAAAAACCTATAGCTAAAAAAAATAGCTAAAATGTTTATTTTGAAATTAAAAGGTTTCGGGTTCTTCAGGGGTGGCCTTTTAGGCAATTTTATGATTACCAATACCTTTGACATCGACATCGACATGACGAGATTTTTCGCTCAGTTTCATCAGTACAATTATTAGAAAGAATGCCCTAAAACCATAGCGAAAGAACTGAACGTAAAGTAAACGCAAAATTTCAACCCGATGGGACCTATTGTCACGAAACTATGATGTATTTCTTTTTCAATATTCTTCATGAATTTTCTATGATCTAATGATGTGATCAGCTTGAAATTTTACAGGAAGCTTGAAATTATTAATTTATAACCTAACCCAAAATGTCAACCCCGTCGGAGGTGTTGGTATCGGTGTGGTCTAGGAAATATTGGGTAATTTTTGGATATTATTTTTGAAATTTCAGTGATTCTGGCGACACGGTCAAAAGGAATTTTGAATGAAGCCTAAATTTGTTATTTCACATCTAAATGAAACGGTTCAAATCGATTGGTATTTTCAATATTAGGAGAAAAGCAAAATTTACGGAATCCCTAGTCAGATTTTTCTGCTCAGTAATGATCTTAACCGCGGTATTCGAGATCTGGACCTATCCTGAATATTGAATTTTGAAATTTCTAGGTTGCTCAGTTCGAGAATGCTGACAATATCCTGACAAAATCCTCTGTTCGGGGACTAAAGCTCAGAAATGGTTTGGTGCAAAAATTGGAAATTCAGTGGACTTAAAAACTAGCTAATGAATAAAGTGCAAAAATTCGTCTTCATGCATATTTAGAGAAAACCAGATTTTACCCATAACGAATATACCCTAAAAATTTCGAGTTTCTGGATCACCGTGTGTAGGGACTGCCGGACGGACAGACATCGTGACCAAAAAACATCTATCAAGGTTTCAAATTCTCGATAATATCTTATTGAAATATAGAAACGGTTAATGGAAGCTACGAACCAAAACTGTTACGAAAACTACAATTAAGTTATTGTTCCAATTCAAAATTTTGGCGATTTAACTCATGATTTTTCGTCAATGGTAGGAAAAGGATCCGACAAATTATGTTAGTCCTACCTACTTTTTTCAGGTTATTTAGTGATTGCTATAGTAAAAGTTCCTCTTGAGATCTGAAACATTGTTTCTCTAATTTGTATACGAATGATTAATTCGAGGTTCGAATGACATTTCAAAAGTTTCGAACTGTCAGAAATTAAGGAAGAGAAGATCATTAAAAATCTCAATAATTTAACAAGTCCTATCATTCTACCAAAAAGCATAATACCTATTCATGAAAGCATTTTTAAATACTATATACTCACGACAACATATAAACCATATAAACAACGTATCAACATCTTGTAAAAGCCATGGTTCCTCTTGTGCATCTATTGACGTATCTTTGGAGAGAAATTCGATTTGAGTTTTTTGTATGCTCCTTGTATAGCACAATTCTCTAGCTTCGTTGTATTCGTAATCGTCATACGTAGCTAATTTACTGTTTGGTATCGAATCTTTAACTGTCCTAGGCCGTTCTTCTATAATTCTAATGTTTTTGAGTTGTTGTTCTTTACTGAAAAGTTTCTGTCAAAATGACAAGGGGAATTAGTCAAGTTCAAGGGCTTTTTATTGCGGAATATTCACCTTGTTCGCTTCCTGAAATGTATTGGTCGAGTCTGTCCAAGTTGTGTCTCCATTCAGAGCAACGTTTTCATATGCCGTTTTCAGGCGATCTTTGATGCTCATACCAAAACGTAAAATGATACATTTAGAAAAACAATTTACAGTTAGGCTTCCAAAGCAACTCTGTTAGATCATAGAAATGGGTTAAAAATAATACTGTCAAATAATTGATAAAAATCTTAATCGACAACCATTCATACCAAATGACATTTATCTTTTTCATTTTTCAAAAAGAATATTTAAGGATTTTCCAGAATTCTGCCATTAACTTGTATTTGTTTCATTTCTACTTTAACTAGTGGAATATAATGATAAAATAACTGGTATAATTATTTGTTTTTCTTGGGACACCCCTATATATTTGGAAACTCAAATTAATTGAAAATGAATTTAAAAATCATCAACAACAGAATTTTAAATTTGCCACCAAATCTGATACCAAGACATCTATGGGCGAATAGCGGAACTATAAAGCAGCAAATTTTTTTTGTCATTATTATAAGTGATTCAAATCTCATGGCTATTATTATTTATTCTGAAGAATAGATGGACTATTAGAATCCAATCAGAGTATTATTCAAATAATGGCAGTAATTCAAGTTTTTGTTATAAAAAAGAACGTCACAATTTTATGATTCATGTCAAAATCATGTGCAAAATAAGAAGACTAACAAAAACAATGTGATAGGTACTGTAATTTGTTATCTCATTTCAAACTGTTGTTTAAGTATATAAAGCAATGATGTGAATGAAGAAATGATAAAGAATGTTATCAAACATTAAATCCAAATTATTAAATGTTAGTAAAAATGTTTTCTCTCAATCTGACAAAAATGAGAAAAATACCATCAATTATGAAGCAGGCAGCGAAATATTAGATTACTTCCGAAATGAATGGTCTTCATTACATAATGCTAGTGAAGATAATGCCAAAAAGGCTGCAGAAGTAGCCGAAATAATTGATACTATACAAACCAGAATCAAAAAGACAGAAAATGATTTGGAAACAATAACAGACATTTTAACTGGTTCCAATTTAACTAATAACATAAATGAAGCGCACGTGAAAATAAATGACTTGCTAAATTTATGTGACACTGTAGAAAAAGGTTTGATAGAATTCGAACGAACTGTTGATGAGATCGAATTTCAAGATATGAAAAAAAGACATGCCTACCATTTGACAAAATATGAAGAAAGGAAAGAAGGTATTACCTATATTTTAGTCAGAATAAACACTTCAAAATGTTAGTTTAATTTTTTCAGAAAGTTTGAAATTATTACAATTAAAACTAGAAGAGGAAAGAAATGAAGAACTGGCGAAGATTGAGTTAGAAAGAGTTGAAAAAATGAAAGAGAGACAAAAAGTGTTTCAAGAGGCCTTTCAAAATGATCTTGAATTATTCAAGACATTAGGACAAATTCCTAGTAGGTCTTTTATTTTAAAAAATATATCCACAACATAATTTTTTTGTTTTTTAGGACTGGAGTTGAACCAACAATCAAGTGCCTTACTTGAAGAAATTCAAATAGATTATAATATGGAAGAATTAGACCAATTTTTTGGGGAGAGTACTATAGAATAATTAATTATACACACATATACTCATATTTTTATATATTTTTGAAAATATAAAGCATTTATTTCTGTTGGTATCTGTTTATTAAATCTAAGGTCCACATTTCCAAAGTTACTTTTTTGTCCTATATAATAACATGAAATAATTCACATCTATACACTAAATTATATTTTATTTTGGAAACGTTAATCTCTTAGGAGGGATTAATACCACATGGCATTCTCATGATCTGCCAAAATTTAATTACTCCGCGTTTCTGAGATCCCACCATTTTACAGAGAAAGTGAAGCAATCTCAAACGTTGGTTTGAGATTGCTTCATGTAATAATGCATAATACATTTTTGTCTTCATTTTTAAATTCAAAATAACCTTTTTTTCAGCCTTTAACAAGATTTTTGTATAATATTTTCATTTGAAAATTCTTAAAAAAATAAATGTTCAAAAAGTATATATTTATTCTTCAATAAAAATTCATCTAATCTTTTTTTTCCAAAAAAATTAATGAATAAGAATTTTCCGCAATGACGAACTCTTTGAAATGAATAGTGAAAACCTCATATCAATCAATGCTCCCTAGCGAAAATTAAAGCGTACTAAGTTTTGAACTGATCAGTATAGACTCCTTTTTAGGATACATGTTGAATTTGAGCTATTGATGAATTTGAAGATGAGTTAAAATTTCAATGGATCATATCATATCCTGTTACATTTATGATGGAATTATTTTAAAAATGAAGTTGAGATGGCTACAGAGAACAGTACACCACACGTAACATTTTTTTCATTTAAAAAATGTGCTTCGACAATAAGGGCTCATTAGTACCGTACACTTCTTACAAATAAAATCAAAACACAGTGTGACAAAACATATCGCAGACAATAAAATATTTCTGGAAGTAGAACAGAATCCATTGAACTATATACTAAGTTGGTGCTACATACTTAATAATGATATATTTCCGTTTTAAGTTTGCTTCAACAAGATATTTGGATAGAAAACAGGTTAGACACCAATTTGTTTAACTCGTTTTATAAAAGTTTTGTGCTCTTATATAGTATAATAGTAAATTATTTCTATCGGCCCGAAACCTTTCAGTGGTGTCGACAAATGTACTTACAAAAAAGAGTTTCAGGAAAAGCAGGTAACCGAAAGAGAAAAACTCTGGCGGGATCTTCCTGGTTTGGAACACTCCAAAAAGTTTCTTCGAAACTTTGACTCTACAAGATCCAAGAAGTATCTGGATCTTAGTAAGAATATGCTACACTTCCTCACAGGGCATTGCCGCCTTAGGAAACACCTCATGAGAATGGGTCTAACAGAAAACGACGAGTGCAGATTCTGTGACAGAATGCCTCGCTATCACTAGCCAACGCAAAACCTGCTTTCAATATTAAATAATCAATAAGTTTATTTGAATTAAAAAAATTAAACAATTCCAACAACTTTTCGGGTTGCTGTTCTGGATTAACTGTAAAAAAACTGAATATTTTAATATGTAGGAAATACCAAATGAACCAATGCTCCATTTGAATATCTAGTGAAGTGAATTTCGAAATAAAAAAACAATTTCTTTCTGAAAATTTAATGATCATATAATAGACAATTGGTTGGTTAATTAAACTATATTTTTGAGGAATAATTTCTATTGTGTGATCAGGAGATCTTTTTGATGAATCACATTGATATTCTATAATATTTACATCGTACTCAATACAGCTTCTTCAGAAATAATATTACTGGATTTTATTAAGAAAGTACTAGTAATCATAATACTTAAAATAAAAGAAGAATCTATTTGAATCGATAAAATTGTAAATAAATAAATGTGGATGAGTGTGCCTTACATAAGGTGCTTAATATCAATAGAACTGGGTCTATTGTAGCATATACTACAAGTTTTTTGAACTTTGGAAATCATGTGAAAAAAAATTCCAAGTAGTTTTTGATCATTATACCCGATATGATAAATGAAATGGAGGAACTGTATCCTCCGGATATTTCAGTTCATTTTATTTTTATTTCATTTATTTATTAATATTAAGTCTTATTGTTCATGGAAATGGAATATTATTCGAAAAAAAGTTAATAATCAAATATTTAAAAATACCCAGTAATACAATATATTAAAATAAACTTAAAAACAATAGGGATTTATATATGTACAAAATACTTTCAACATAAAACACAAAATATTGAAAATTATATCACAATGATCACGAAAAAAAAAAACAGACTATGTAAACAATATTATATAATTTTTTTTCAATAAAGATAACAAAATATTTTCTGAAAATTAATTGCTTCACATATATTATAAGGAACATAAATGAAGTTGTTGTAAGTAAAAAATTTTCAATTGAAAGTGAACACTTGTTGATTAATAACTGACCCTTTTTCTAAAACTATACAATAAATTTGAATGTAAACAATAAACATGAAATAAATTATTGAAATTGAATTGACTAATAACATCATAAGCGTATGTTTTTCTTTCTTTTTTATTTTGAATTTTTTTTTCGATATTTTTTTCTCCAAAATTCACTAATCAGAATAATAAGAGTTTCTCCTTTGATGTTCCAAAAAGTTGTAAAAAAATTCTTAAATTTGGCTGATAAATCTGCAAGCCATGAAGATCATTAAAAAAACATTTACACAATTTAAGTCTAAAAAATCTAGGTTTATCCTTATCTCTTCGTACTCATTGCCACCTACAACTTATGATTATGATAAATAAGTTTTTGTGTTGAATTTTCGTTTGCAGGTGTCCAATTATGGGAGTCATGGTTGCCAGTACCTATTAGCCAGGACAAGGTAAGTGGCAGATAGCCTCTGTCACGCATTATGTTGAGGAATTTGATAGTTCCTACCATCTCCAAATATGCTTAGTGACCCAATGTGGTTGTTGGGTAGAACCTGAGGATGAAAATTGTGTAATCAATGTATTCATTTTGAAGATACACGGTGGGAAATCCAATCAGTTTTTCATTAATTGGCAACAGTTTTACCCCGCTCATAATTTATTTTACGCTACTGAAATTTGCAAAAACCGATTTGTAGTATGTGATTGAAATAATATTCTGGAAGATTCAATTAAGGGTTGCAACAAAGATTCGTACTTTGTTCATGATTTCAGCGTTTAATAGTTGAATTTGTGATTTACAATTCAATCTATCAGCGAGAATTGGGTTAGGATAGTCGGTAAGTGTTTACTTTGATATTTGCATGAAACAGTAAAAATATCACAAGGAAAATTAATCAATTTTGATAACCTTTTTTTAGTGTCATCCATTTTGTAGAAAAGTATTTCATGTTGTCAAACACCTAACTTCAACAAAACTTCTCTTCAGGTTTATATTCTAATAAATGTATTTTTTTCTTTTTCTTGGTTAGAAATCCGAAAAGGAATATGTGAATTATATTGCATATATTCTAATATTGTTGTTCATTCACCCAGAGCACATCCCTTTAGATTGAAATATCACAAAGAAGAGAACCTCTCTTGAGAAGAACTGGAGTAGTGCATACATAAAACCACTCTTGTTCCTGATATACATCCTTGTTGAAGTTGAGTTTCATTCCGAGATCAGGTAATTTAAAGACTAAAAATTATCTGCAGACGAGGTTTGATTTCATTCATCAAGAAAGTCCAATGAAGCAGTCAAATCTGTTTTGTTTTTAAAATTTTGTATTAAGTGCAGTAAATTTTGATTTCATTAGATTCGTTGCCAAATGAGCCAAACCGCCGCTAAAGAAGTGTCTTAAGAGTCTCATCTCGGCAATTTTTGTCCAAGTGGGCAATTGTAAGATAACAAATTACCCAACAACTGATTTGATAAAACTGTGTTCAACTCTTTATTGCGGCAATATGGAGTTCATTAGAAAAAGGAATAAACATACAAAAAATTGTGGCGTATAATTAGAGCACGTTCACATGACAAGCGCTCTACGCGCGTTTGAATGAGCGCTGGATAATTGGATACCGTTCACATGGAACGCGCTTGCCAAGCGACGAACGCGCGTTGCCGTAACGGCCCGTATTCAGTTTGAATTCTACATTTTGGTTTGAATCTGGATTCAGTATCAGATTTAGGTGGAAATTAAACTTTTTTAAGTATTGGTAGGTAATAATAGATCGAATAGTTTCTATTATTCATCAATTAAAACTGATCCTACTTAAATCATCTTCGTTTTGCCGATGACATCGTCCTAATAAGTAGTAACATGCAGGAATTGAGCGAGATGTTAAAACAACTTAGTGATGCTCTGAAAAAAGTCGGTTTGAAAATTAATGTTATGGAAACATAGAATTTTAGTTTCTTTCTGTGTTTTCTGGAAGTCACTGACTACTCCATAGTTACGAATTTTCGAAAAAACTACCCCTGGACCCCAAGGGAAGTCAATGATTTTTTCACAGTTCATTCACAACGCTAATAGTCATCTACATACCAAATATGGTTATGCTCCGACGCTTCCGGAGATACGAATTTTTCAAATTAGACAGATGATAATTTGAATAAAAACGTTGCGAAAATATACCGAGATCTATAAAAAAAAAATATTTCCTCTAACGGAGACTCTGAATACTATACGGAACCCACTCCCTAAATTTATATCCGATCTAGTGAATATTTCCATTAAAAAAAAAATTTTTTGCCGCACGCCACTGGACACCGCCTGCGGACGTTTCCGTCAAACAGTCTGCTAAGTTCACACCGGTTTATTTTCAAACGGACGCAAAATTACATCAAATGTAGAAAAATTATTTGTCTAAGTACTATTTATGCGAAAAATAAATGTTTTCTCCTATCATTTCAGAATATCAAAAATAAATCATTACTTGATTACCAAAGTATTTATTATTATATTATATATATATATATATATACAGGGTGAGTCTTTGACTTGTACATATATTTTAACCGAAGGTTCCTGAGGTCAAAAGAAATACTTTTTTCATTTACCACTTTTTCCGATTTCGGCCCTGTTAAAAAGATATAGCCATTTTAAATTTTCAAAATGAGCTAATTCACCCCTGAAAACCGGAACACTGAAGTTTTCTCAAGCATAAGATATACCTTTTGAACCTTGGAAATAAGCTACTAAATTAGAAAAACCATCATAAACTTACGTTTTACATTCCATTTGTTGAACAAAGTAGTGTTTATAATAAAATAAATGAGTTATTCCAATTTCGTTGAACGTAAAGATTAAATATTCTTCTCTTGATTTCTATTTCATTTTCGATAATTATAACGAATTGAGCTCGCTACCACCCATATTAGCTCTGATACTCATAATTCATATCCATTCATTCATTATATTTCATTTATATGATATCGTTTTGTTTACAAGAATTGCCATTTAACCTTAAAATCTCAAATAAATAATATTAATCTGTGAAAGTTCTAACACAGACTATAGTAATCTGTGGTTTTAAGTTTGACTTTCAAATTTCGAGTGATGCCAAATATAAACACAGCAGTTCAGTTCGAATAATCTATGTTCTAACCTAAAATTTTCATTTACAGTTTACACTGTTATTGTTATAAGATATTTGTTATGAAATGAAGCATTTGATTTGTTCCAACTATCTCATAAAAATATTGAAATGCATCAATATTTTTGAAGCCATCAGTATGAAAATATGGAAATATGTAAAATATTCTGGCTCTGTAATCAATGGAAAATGTTAGACTCCACTTGTAATCAAATTTGTTCTTAATGTGTACCTACATTATAGCCAACTTTACTACTTAATTCATCTTGATTTTGGCTTTGAAAATAAATGAGAAGTATTCAATTTAAATATCCACAATAGAATATCCAGTTTCTTTCAACTCACCTAATTTGTTTTCACATTAAAACAATTATGGCCCTTTTGGAAGTATGTCAATCATATGCTCTTAGGATGAATTTATGGAATAGCAAAAGAATAAAAGTATTCAATCTCAATCACATGAAAATTTGTCTAGTATGTACCTAGTCCTATTGGTATGTTTCGATGTGAGTTTGAATGAGCTGAAGAAGAATACAGTATTGTTCGATAGCAGCAGTCTTTAGTGGGATATTGATTGTTGTCATTATAATGGGACTATTTTGTGAAAACTTTTTTAAACATGGGCTTTATGAATAATCTGGACTTTTCAAAAAGAATGTTGATTTTAGTGAAGTATCTTCTTATTATCAGAGCTGTGCCAAAGCTCAGTACTTAATTTGTAATCAAATCGAGGAGTTGAGGTGAGCTTATTCAAATAACTTCATTTTCAAACTAAGTTGG
Source organism: Harmonia axyridis (assembly GCF_914767665.1). Classification (NCBI taxonomy): domain Eukaryota; kingdom Metazoa; phylum Arthropoda; class Insecta; order Coleoptera; family Coccinellidae; genus Harmonia; species Harmonia axyridis. The sequence goes on from NC_059501.1 coordinate 59,505,011, forward strand.
CTAGTACTTCAATTCTAAAATCTGAGACATGACATCATAGTAAATATTCGTTTCTGTGGTTTTTTTTTCCACAACAGAACAGAGTTGCATTTAGCCAAAGTACCCAATTTTTTGAATTTCACAGAAAATTTTTTTTTTTTAAGATCAAGTTACTCGAAAACGGCGCTTTGTACGAGAAAATATGAGGAATACTTTTATTTTTCAAATTAGCCAAATATTCTTCAATGAACGTTCAAATTAATTTTAAGAGTTGGGTTCTTAGATTTTCTGGTATTTTTATGTGATGTAATGTTCATAATGAAGAAACTGAAAGATGTGTAGGGAATCTTGTGTTCGGAGAAGATGTATCACATCAAGGAAAAGCTATATTTCAAAAATCATTTCCTTCAATAGAACCATTTACGAGATATAGCCGAAAATCACATTTTTTTATCGATTTTCAACAGCCTGTATCTTAGTAACCGGGCCGAATCGGAAAAAACTATAAAGGAAAAAAGTGTTTCTTTTGACCTCAGGAATCTTCGGTTAAAATATATGTACAAGTCAAAGACTCACCCTGTATAGATAGATATATATATTATTATTATTTATCAAAAATAAATATAACACAAGTACAATATCATTATTTTCCAAAATGTAAATTAAATTCAACACAAATACCAGCTAGAATACAGTTGTTCAAAGTTTTTCAATAGACTGCCTAATGAAATCAAGGAAATAAATAATTATAAACCATTTAAGAATAAGATATTTAATTTATTGTTGAATAATTATAATTAGAACCATATACTTAGTATAGAAGATTTCTGCTGTTAAGTGGTAGGTGAATGTTATTTTGATACTATTTCTCTTCATTTGTATTTGTTCTACGTGTATCTCATGATTTCTAAATAAAGAGCTATTATCATTTTTATGTGATCACATAATAAAATTTTTTTCTTCATTAGCATCTCCTTCACAGGATATGATGACGAGATCTTCCCAACACGGTCTCCTTGAGTTTTTATCTGAATATCGGGTGTCCCAAACTCGATGGCCTATTAGACGTTTCTGGAAAACTAACCATAATTTTGAGCTGAAAATTCGCATATTGGGGTTTGAGACAATGATCTTTCTCCCTGAAATATTTTCAGATCTCTACAACTTCCGGTTATACCGGAAACAGACTACTACTTCCTTATTTCAAATGGCACACCCAGTATATTATTGCATCATTAGATAGCTTTTTTGATGGCAATTTCGGCAATATGCCATACCTTGGGTAAAAATTCAACGGTTCATGAGTTATTGGGATTCTTATGAAAAAAAAGGTGCCGATGAGGAATCACATCTTTTCGAATATTTCAGCAGAAAAAGCCTTTTTCGAAAAAAATTTGTTTTTTTTCGTTTACGCAAATACGTAGTATTATAAGACTGTTTTCCGCTTGTACCAAAAATGTACAGGGTGTTTATAAGAGGATCATGAACTTGGACAACTCAAATTCATCAAGACTCAAGATTTTCAAATTAGAACCTATATTTTTTATTATTTCTGTCGATTCTAAGTACAAAAATAGTGGGGGTTACTTCAGCAAACCCTATACCTAAAATGAATACTTCAAGAGTTATCGGGGAAGAACTTCAAATGAGGAAAAACTGCTATTTATAACTGTGGGAATAACTGTCTGTTACTTCCGTAAAACATAGAAAGAAAATAAAATTCGATGTTTCCATAACTAAATTTGACATATCAAAAATTGTAATGAATTATTCATAATTGAAAATTGTATTGGTTTATCGATTTCTCAACAATACCAACGAAAAATTAATTAAAATTCATGAAATGTAAAATTTAGTTATCCAAACATCGAATTTTATTTTCTTTCTGTGTTTTACGGAAATAACAGACAGTTATTCCCACAGTTATAAATAGCGGTTTTTCCTCATTTGAAGTTCTTCCCCGATAACTCTTGAAGTATTCATAATAGGTATAGGGTTTGCTGAAGTAACCCCCACTATTTTTGTACGTAGAGTCGACAGAAATAATAAAAAATATAGGTTCTAATTTGAAATACTTGAGTTTTGATGAATTTGAGTTGTCCAAGTTCATGATCCTCTTATTAACACCTTGTACATTTTTGGTCCAAGCCGAAAACAGTCTTATAATACTACGTATTTGCGTAAACGAAAAAAAATAAATTTTTTTCGAAAAAGGCTTTTTCTGCTGAAATATTCAAAAAGATGTGAGTCCTCATCGCCACCTTTTTTTTCATAAGAATCCCAATAACTCATGAACCGTTGAATTTTTACCCAAGGTATGGCATATTGCCGAAATTGCCATAAAAAAAGCTATCTAATGATGCAATAATATACTGGGTGTGCCATTTGAAATAAGGAAGTAGTAGTCTGTTTCCGGTATAACCGGAAGTTGTAGAGATCTGAAAATATTTCAGGGAGAAAGATCATTGTCTCAAACCCCAATATGCGAATTTTCAGCTCAAAATTATGATTAGTTTTCCAGAAACGTCTAATAGGCCATCGAGTTTGGGACACCCGATATACACTACTTGTCATGTCGCATATTACAGGAATATTCTCAATTTCATCTATGAATAATTTAGGAGCATCCGGTTCCATTTTGAAATATTTCTGACCGAACGGATCGAAGGAAAATACGTAAATATGTGTCTGGCATCTATCAGCTCGTGCAAGCGCGCTCATCTGAACGGTTACATTAGAAACCTATGATCTCAAAGCGCGAGCCAACGCGCGGTTACTACGGGCAAGCTCTATAACAGCGCTCTACGCGCGGTCCATAAAAACGCGCGTAGGCATGTGTACGCTTCGAAGAAAATTCATGTACTTGTAAACGCGCGTTGTCAAAACGCACGTAAAGCGTTTGTCATGTGAACGGGCTCTTATTAGTCCTGTGACTCTTTGCTTGTCCGAAAGATGGCGTTGTGGGTTGCGCATCTCTCGGAAGATCGGAACCGTTTAAACCCACTTCAGTCTCACAAGTCACCATGCCCCGATATGGTGATGGATTGTAATGAGCACCAAGCGCCAAACAGAAGATGCCATCCGTGGGCCCGAATTACTCGACGCATTCATTATAATTATATGATTTTTCGTTTGATCAAAAAGAACAATCGAACAATCTTCAAAAACTAATGAATGACATGTTGCTGATAGATGTGAAATTGTGAAATAACAATTTCAAAATTTAATTTGATCTAGGGTTTCTTAATGACCAATTCTTGTGATTTCCTTGAAAGATAAATTTTATCATGTCTTACCTCGATAATAATGTCTTCGTATCCATAGCAGAAAGTACTACCAAAGGGGTTTATTGAATTAGTTGCACTAGCCCTGTTCAGGACTACCGGCTGTTCGCTAGGCTCTAAATCCTTGCTGACGTCTTTCCATTGCGAATAAGCGTTTATTTCTGTGCCGTTCAGAGCTAAAGAAAACTCACACCGCATGTACATGTTGAAGTTATAGTGACCTGGATAATTAGTATGAAGGATCATCTTTTTCACCAAATTTGTGCGTGCATCAAACAGTATATCCTGTAAAAAATTATAGTATAATCGATTGCAAGCGAATAATCTGGTTATCAATGGTAATAATTACAAACAATAACCAACAGCATTCAAGCGCATTTTGTTTCATTGTTGATTATTAAGACATGACGTCATCAACTAGCCCTTCAACATCAATAATTTGGACCGTATTTGACCAAAGGTAACCACACTCGCCAAGTTAAACTTCTGTCCATTAAAGAAGTAAGGTTGAATTTGATCAAAATGAGACTTGATGAATTCCAGACGCAAGCCTACACAATTCTATTTTCACGGCAAGCTTTGTTTAAAACGAAGCCTTAATACATGATAGATTTATAGATAATACTTTGAGAATAAGAAATGTGAAATTTATTCAACTTTATAATACAACTATCTAAAACTGACACTTTGTTAGAATTAATTTGACAATTCACGTTATACAAGGAACAACCAATAATATATATCCCAACAATATAATCAAGTGAATGTCTAATCCCAACAATACAGAAGTACAGTAAAACCTCGATTATCCGTTCTCCTATTATCCGTTTTACTCTGTAATCCGTGCTCGTCGACATTTTCACTCATCCGTTCCTACGAGCAGACATCCACTCGATTATCCGGGATTCAATTCATTACGCATGCGCCATAGTAATAATTTGGTATAATTTGAAAATGTTTTAGTCGATGATGTTGAGGAATGGCTAAATTCGGATTTAAATGAACCCGGTTATCAGATACTGGATGATTCAGAAATCGCATCAAAATTTTCCCAACCTAACCACTGTATGGATACAGACGATTGTCGATTAAAGTGTTGAAGAATTTTCCACGCAGGAAATAGTTATTCATAATACAAGTGCAGAAGGCATTGATATTCTTCCACGAGCTCAAAATTCAAAAACGAGCCACGAAGTGGCGAGTTTTTGAATGGACGAGTGGTAGAATGAGCCTTCTGTACGAGTATTATACATTATTTTCTCTAATTCTGTGGTTATTCCGTTCATTCTTCCACATCTTGTAGAACAAAATCGTGCGAGAATATATCATAAACGCACAGTTTTCATGGTTATATTTTATTATTCTATGTTGGTACTCCGAACTTTCCGCCACGGCTTTATCTGACAATTCATCAAATTGCCTTAAAGAAATCAGTTCTGCCAACCAACATTTTTCAATGCAAAAATCACTAAATTATATTTATGGAAATATTTCATTAATTTCAACGAAAATGCAATGAATTAGAGAAAATAATGTATAATACTCGTACAGAAGGCTCATTCTACCACTCGTTCATTCCAAAACTCGCCACTTCGTGGCTCGTTTTTAAATTTTGAACTCGTGAAAGAATATCAATGCCTTCTGCACTTGTATTATAACTAACTATTCTCTAATTCATTGCATTTTTATTGAAATTAATGAAATATTTCCATAAATATCTTTTAGTGATTTTTCATTGAAAAATGTTGGTTGGGTGAACTGATTTCTTCAAGGCAAATTGATGAATCGATAGATAAAGCCGTGGCGGAAAGTTCGGAGTACCAACATATAATAATAAAATATAACCATGAAAACTGTGCGTTTCAGATATATTCTCGCACGATTTTCTTCTACAAGATGTGGAAGAATGAACGGAATAACCACAGAATTAGAGAAACACTGCTTCTGCCAAAGACGCGTTGAGATTTGCAAATGGTCTGATGCACTATTTAGAGCAGGAAAATGATACGGATTATATTGATGTCCTCCACTTGAGGAAAATTCGGGCTCACATTTGTCTCAAGATGAATAATATAAAAAAGACAGACAAAAAATACATACTTCTTCAACTAAAATATATATATTCGATGTATTATTAGGTACCAATGCAATGATTTGTTTTTCATTTGTATATTTTTATATGGTATCATGATTCTATTGATTTTGTTGCTTAATAAATAATTGTACCCCATACATTTCTCTAATTTTCATAGTTGTTGTTCGTATTTTGAGGAATTTCGATTGTCTGTGTTTTTCGATTATCCGGGAACCGTTTCCCCTCCATTAGGCCGGATGATCGAGGTTCTACTGTATGATGTTAAAATAAAAGTTGGTTGTGTTTGTTTTGATTACAGCACATGATCTACATTAACGAAAATCGTGTACTACTGTATTCAAGCGGAAGTGAATTTGAGTTGCCCAAGTTCATGAACTGTACAGGGTGGGCAAATTTCGATGTTTTAGCACTACAACTTTTGAACCAGAGGTGATAGACAAAATCTGATACCCACTTCTCGATCTGTTTTTCTGAGAAACTATCGAGGGTAGTATTCATTTTTGGCCACCTTCTTTTGTTTTCGAGTTATAAGCGAAAATTGGAAAAATGGCGATATCGAAAAACATTCATATCTCCGTTGATATTGATGATAGAGCTCTGAAATTTAAACATTATACAGGCACTTTTTCACGTAGAATCCAGTGGCGTACTCGTATTTTCAGAAGGGTTTTTAATTACGAAGTTATGACCCAAAGTTATGTTTTTTTAAATGGGAACACTATATTCCTGTGACATTTTTTGAAAGCTTAATTTTTCCTGATTTCAAAAATATATAACATCGTATAGTTTGTATCAATATAAATAATGGAAAATGGTCAAAAACTTTTCTCACCTAAGTGTCTCAATATTTCTATGGTTTCAAATGTTGATGAGCACAGAAAAATTTAGCATTGTATCATTGCCACAGTCTCCTTCTATTAGTTTCTTCATTTCTATGCTTTTTACTAAATTTCTCACAGAATAATGGACTGCTATCATAGAGATTCGAGCTTTGACTGTCAAATCATCAATTTATATCATTTGAAATCAAATCAGCGCTACGAGTATCATTGTTTCGAAATACTTGTATATTTTTCTATTTCAAAATGAATTATGGAAATAACGAAAAGTTCAAGATGCTCGAATGTTACATTAGGTGCAATTATAATGAGGATGCAGCATCACAAGACTATTTGAATAGTTTTCCAGAAAGAAGTCTCCTTCTATTATTTTCTTCATTTCTATGCTTTTTACTAAATTTCTCACAGAATAATGGACTGCTATCATAGAGATTCGAGCTTTGACTGTCAAATCATCAATTTATATCATTTGAAATCAAATCAGCGCTACGAGTATCATTGTTTCGAAATACTTGTATATTTTTCTATTTCAAAATGAATTATGGAAATAACGAAAAGTTCAAGATGCTCGAATGTTACATTAGGTGCAATTATAATGAGGATGCAGCATCACAAGACTATTTGAATAGTTTTCCAGAAAGAAGTCAACCGCACAAGTCAATATTTGAACGTATTCATTCTAGAGACCTATAGAAATAATTTATCAATGCATACATCTCATTACAACTATCTCGATTGAAACAGTCGATGATGTGGATCTTTTCATCATTTCCGAAACCATTTTGGAATGAAAAATTTATAAAATATATCTAAATCCGAATTTTGTCGAAATTAGTAAAAATCATATAAATAATCAGATTGACGGAAGGATACTGCTCTTGTTATAAGAAGCATTATTTTTCTGTGCTCATCAACATTTGAAACCATAGAAATATTGAGACACTTAGGTGAGAAAAGTTTTTGACCATTTTCCATTATTTATATCGATACGAACTATACAATGTTATATATTTTTGAAATCAGGAAAAATTAAGCTTTCAAAAAATGTCACAGAAATATAGTGTTCCCATTTAAAAAAACATAACTTTGGGTCATAACTTCGTAATTAAAAACCCCTTTGAAAAGACGAGTACGCCACTAGATTCTACGTAAAAAAGTGTCTGTATAATGTTTAAATTTCAGAGCTCTATCATCAATATCAACGGAGATATGAATGTTTTTCGATATCGCCATTTTTCCAATTTTCGCTTATATATATAAATTTGCCCACCCTGTACAGGGTGGGCAAATTTCGATGTTTTAGTACTACAACTTTTAAACCAGAGGAGATAGACAAAATCTGATACCCCATTCTCGATCTCTTTTTCTGAGAAACTAACAAGGGTAGTATTCATTTTTGGCCATCTTCTTTTGTTTTCGAGTTATAAGCGAAAATTGGAAAAATGGCGATATCGAAAAACATTTATATCTCCGCTAATACTGATGATAGAGCTCTGAAATTAAAACATTATACAGGCATTTTTTTACGTACAATCCAGTGGCGTGCTTGTATTTTCAAAAGGGTCTTTAATTACGAAGCTATGACCCAAAGTTATGTTTTTTTTAAATGGGAACACTAGATTTCTGTGCCATTTTTTGAAAGCTTAATTTTTCCTGATTTCAAAATATATAACATCGTTAGGTTTGTATTGAAATAAATAACAGAAAATGGTCAAAAATCTTTTTTTATCTAAGAGTCCCAATATTTCTATGGTTTCAACTGTTAATGAGCACAGAAAAATTGAGCTTTCTATAACAAGAGCAGTGTCCTTCTGTCAATCTGATTATTTCTATGCTTTTTACTCATTTCTACAAAATTCGAATCGAGATTGATATTTTATAAAAATAGTTTCGAAAATATAAATTTTCCAGGTTGCTTGAACACAGGTTCCAATATTCATCTATTGAATTCGGTGCGAAATATCGAGAAGATGTGTCGACTGTGCATTGTGCAATTGTTGTCATTATTAGGTTAAATATTATTTCTTGTTTGTTCCCTTCGTAATTATATTGTTGAGTTCAAGCATATATGCGTTGTTTCATATGCTATTTAAAATAGATTGGTACTTGTGCGTATTCATTCTGGAGACTATGAAAATAATCTTCTGATACATCCATCTCATTACAACTCTTTCGATTGAAACATTCGATCTTGTGGATCTTTTCGTTATTTCCAATTCAATTTTAAGATAAAAATTTATTAAACATATCTAGATTCGAATTTTGTAGAAATTAGTGAAAAGCATAGAAATAATCAAATTGACGGAAGGACACTGCTCTTGTTATAGAAAGCTCAATTTTTCTGTGCTCCTCAACAGTTGAAACCATAGAAATATTGGGATTCTTAGATGAAAAAAGGTTTTTGAGCATTTTCTATTATTCATATTGATACAAACCATACAATGTTATATATTTTTGAAATCAGGAAAAATTAAGCTTTCAAAAAATGGCACAGAAATCTAGTGTTCCTATTTGAAAAAACATAACTTTGGGTGTCTCATAATCCTACGTATTTGCAGAATCGAAAATGAAAAAGGTTCTCTCGAAAAAAACTTTTTCTGCAGAAATATTAAACAAGATGTGAGTCCTATTTTCCATAAGAACCTCATCAACTCATGAACCGTTTAGTTTATACCCAAGGTATGGCATATTGCTGAAATTATTATCAAATAAGCAATCTAATGATGCAATAATATACTTGGAGTTCATTTTAAAATAAGAAATTAGTAGTCTGTGTCCGGTATAACCGGAAGTAGAGATCTGAAAATATTTTAGGGAGAAAGATTTTTGTCCAAATACCAATAGAATTTTTAGCACAAAATTATGATAAGTTTTCCATAAACTTCTAATAGGCAATCGCGGTGAATCACCCTGTAAAACAGAAATTAAATTTAAAAAAATACAACTCACCAATCCAAGAGTGAAATAATTGAAAAAATAATCACTAAGGTCGGCAGTGGTCTTATGGATATTGGGGGTATGAATCTTCATTTTGTCTTCACTTTTATAGAACACCTTCGATGGACAACCAATAGCAGAGGTGATGTCTTGAACCGTTTGACCCAGCAGGATTATTCTTTCCAATTTTTTTTTGTTAGCTTCAGCAACGCGTGTATGGGACGCTAAAAAACAAAAGAAGACATGATTGTTATATACTCTACTATTTCTTCTAAGAAGGAAAAATTAGGGCAGTTCTTTTAGACCTCTCTAATATACTGTTTGGGCCTTGTTACCAGTATATTTGTACTAATGCAAGGTCATAAATAAAACTCATTATTATTATTACTGTCTTTCCAAAACTAATTTTGACTTATTTTGTATTTACTATTTTCAAATCTTATTGATCCATGGCGACCAGATCTCCAGATTTAACCCCACTTGACTTTTTCCTATGGGGTTATTTGAAAAACAAAATCTATGCATCCGAACCAGAATTTCTGGAAGATTTACGACATAGAATTATTGAAGAATGCCGTCTAAAATGCCTTGAAATGTGAGGTTGACGTGCCCAAGCGTTTTTATATAATTCAGAGCTTCCAACCGACAGAGCCGTCGTTTCGTTCTCAATGGCCCACTCTGTATATACAAAACAATGTCCAGGTAACCACCATGCTAGGGACACTTAAAAATTGTACATACTCCCTCTACCTATGAAGTGATTACTCTGAGATTCAATTCAATTCATTCCACAAAAGTTGATACAAAAATAAGTAACATATACAAAGTAATGGGAAGAAAATTTTATAAAATATCACATGATACATCTTGTGTGTTACTCTTTTCTACCCTATTGCTTCCGTCACCATGGGGCAATCTGGCAAAAATACAGTATATGATACCCAGAGATATTATTCAGATAAAAATAATCGGTTCATACTTTCAGCAGTAAGGGAGGCACACAACCATTGAGGGGAAAACTTGAAGGCATAATATCCGGCATAAAACAAACTACATACAATAATTCGAATACTGAGTCAAACCAATTTGAATTATCTACCATAAAACAATTAAGTTCCTTTCTATTTTTTTTTTTTTGTCAACAAGAATTTTTTCACATATTGGGGTAACAAATTGAACATCTTTGGGATCAGAAATGTAGCAAAATGTTGACGAACATTAGTGTGCAAAAGTGGCAGCATCAAGTCATTACTTAAGTTAGATCTTGTAGAATAATCATGCGAGACAGACGAAAAGAGGTTTCTTATTTTCAAAAAGTATGTACGACTGGTAAAAACATAAAGGTTTCTTATGTTGAGCAGACCACATCCAGAATACAAAGCTATAGTTGGAAATAAGCGAGGCTTTTCCAATAATATTTTTAGAGCCGAGTTCTGACATACCTGTAAGTTACAAAGCACATTGTCATAAGCACTTCCCCAGACAACAATACCGTACCTAAACAATGACTCTACAAGTGACCTATAAATAATTAGGAGAAGCTTCAGATTTAAAATTTCTCTGATTTCATACAATTTTTAAGAAGTTTTTCTTATTCTACCACATAAATAAGAAGAGTGGTGGCTCCATTTTAGATGTTGGTCCAATACTATTCCAAGGTATTTTATAGTAGCGTTTTTTTTTCATGATATGGTTGGTCAGTTTTTGGTTGGTCTACAGATGTGGCATAAAAAGTCATGAAAAAAGACTTTGATATATTCAGAAACAACCGACATTCACTCAACCACTGAAGCAATCTACTGATTCCCTTTTCGGCCTTTTTATAGACATCAGTCGAAGATCTCGCATTGAACAGTATTACTGTATCATCAGCATATGATGTAATGTTAGAGTCATCAATCACTGGTCCCATTTTATTGATATAAATCAGGAACAAGATCGGTCCAAGTACTGTACCCTGAGGAATACCTGTTGTTCCTGTCATAATCAGGATAGATAACTGATCAATGACACAATTGCAATATTTAATTTTTAATACCTACCGAAGCATAGCTTAAAGAATGGCAAACAACTCACCAGTAACTAAACTTAGTTTAATACCCTTGGTGCGGTTCTGTCCTCTCAACAAGACTGCCTTCTCCAGATAGGCCTGCCCATAATAGCAGGATAAAGGCAGTTCAGGTGCAACTGTATGCTCGATAGAGGCACCTGAATATATCGTCATGCGGGAAACTATGGCTGCAGTTCCAGAAGGAAATTGAAGAGAAACTGGAATCAAATAATTCATATGTATTTGCTTTTCCCACACAAGATCAACAATGATCAGTTATGAAAAGAATATAAATCGGCGAAGATTTGCCTGTAGCAAGTGGCTATCTATTACAAGACAGTGTATTAGGGGTGTTACACAATGTTAATATTTAGAGGAACGATTTCTGGACCCATTTAAAAAAAATTCATTTGAACCAATGTCGTGAATGTTTAAACTTTTAACGTGCTACTATTGTAGATATCCTTATGAAATTTCAAAAGGATGCATTCTTTGAACTACACCAATGTTATTATTTTTGCCAGAATAATGCAATTTGGAAGGAATAAAGCATACAGACAGATATGTTTATAGTACAGAGTGACCCAAACTCACTGCTCACTGAAAGCATTTCGAGAATTATTTGAAAAAATCTTCAAGGACCCCCGATCAATTTTTATTTATTTACTAGCTGACCCGGCAAACTTCGTACCGCCCTATAATCAAGAAATGTCTGTTACCTTTTCATCTGAATTAAGTTAATTTCTTTATTATGTTCGAGCAACACAATGCAGGGGCTTCATTTTTAAACTTAAATGCCTTGCAATATTGACAAATAACGTTCATTGGTCCAATAGCAACGATATGCAGTGTACTGTAGTCAATTTCTTTGTTATAATTAAATGCAGCTCTATAGGGGTTAAACGCAACACTTCTATTTTGTTGGTTCCGGTTCCATCGATTCCGTTCAACTTCATTCCGCGTTTCTCGTTGCTCATCAGTTTGACTTGCATTTGTATTTCTTTGACTTGCAGCATTACGGGTTCTGCGACTTAAGTTTGTACGTCTAATTGCCGGCATCTTTAGAAACAAAATTCAACAGAAAATAAAAAAAGGAACTTGAAATTATAAACTCTGAATAAGAATTTATCGTACTACAATTATAATATTTGATTGCCATCTTGCAACCTTATTGCGGATCTGTGGATAGATTAAAAACGATAAAAATCGGGATTTAAAAATAGGGGTTGATCGTATAAGAGTGAAAATTGAGAGAGATATGAAATTTTTTATTCTGTCATGACAAATTCGAAATAATTCTTACCAAAAAAATTGAAGTTTATAATTAACAAATAAAAAAAAGTGGTTAATCGCAGAGGGATGAAAAATTGAGAGTATAATCAGATTTTTTTTTTAAGTCGACAGAATAAAAAAAAATTTTTGCCAAAAAATTAAAGTTTATAATTCACAAAAAAAAATAGGGGTTGATCGTAGAGGGGTGAAAATTGAGAGTAATATGAGATTTTTCATTTAAAGTCATGATAGAATAAAAAAAAAAATTTTTGCCAAAAAATTAAAGCTTATGATTAACAAATAAAAAATAAGGGTTGAACGTAGAGGGGTGAAAAATTGAGAGTCATATGAGATTTTTCATTATAAGTCATGACAAAATAAAAAAAATTCTTGCAAAAAAAATAAAACTTTTTAATCACCAAATAAAAAATAAGGGTTGATCGTAGAGGGGTGAAAATTTAGGGTTGCATGTATTTTTGTATGATGTATCATAAAAAAATAAAAAAAAAAAATTTTGTCTGAAAAATAAAAAAAAAAAATTAAGGGGTGGACCACCCTCAACATTTAGGGGGATGAAAAATAGATGTTGTCCGATTCTCCCCCTTGACTAATATCCTCGCTAAGGATCACGAAAATCGGTCGAGCCGTTTCGGAGGAGTTCGATTACGCACCCCGTGACAGAAGAATTTTATATATTAGATTTAACTTTAATTTTCTCGAAATAATAATATATTAGAAAGTAGATTTAAGATCTTGATTCGTTCTCGAGTTACAGGCCACTTCTGAAAATAACTGTTCAAAATATTTCGCTATGTTTTCGTTTATGTTCGACATATTCGAAAAATTCTGAAACGTTTTTTTCAGTAATTTCATGTTTTATGTGGTACTCATAACATATCATAGAAATTAATTATCATTTTAGAGATATAGAGGAGAGTAGGTGTTTCTTGTATTAAATAAATAAATAAATAAATAAATATGGGACACCCTATTTTTGTTGAAAAGCATCCCATTTTCGATTTTTCAAAAATGTCATCCGTTACGAAGATATCGAGTTTTTCGACTCGTTTTTCGATGGGACACCTTATATCATATATGAATATTTTTCTTTCATTTCGAAAATAAATTCTTTTTATATATACAAATTTCTTTGGAAAATATTAATAACAGCATTAAAAAAACTCATCGTGACAACAAATTTTAGTCATTCATTGATATCAACATTTCACAGAATCATTACCACCAAAATAGTGGGCCGAGGCGACGTAGAAACATATACAAAGAATAATGATTAAGCTGCATAGTGCTATTATATGAAAACATTTACATAAATAAAACCATTGTCAGCTTTCACGCCGCTGCTTATTTTGCAGCCTTTGACTCGTTTACAGACTTTGAGGATAATTACAATGAGGAACTCAGCATTTTTTTTATCACTTTAATATCGTAAAGCCGAAAAATTCAAATGTTTACACTGGCCACTAGGCCGATAATTTTCGTTTTCAATAATTCGCTATTTCACTCAATAATTTTTTGTATTTTCCTGTATCATATACAGGGTGTCCCGGGAAGAATGCGACAAACTAATACCATAAATTAAGGTCATCATGGAGGACCCGTATCAAGATGTTTCAATCGCCTGCGTGCCTTCGTTGGGGATATACAGGGCGATGTTCATCTTATGAGTGAAATTTTACAGTTCAATAACTCTTTAATTAATCGACCGAATAATTTCAAATTTCGAAGTTTTGTCACCCTTTCCTATCGCCTTCCTTCAATATTTCTGAATTCGAGTAAATCAGATCCGGACTTGGAAAATTTCAGACTTTTCCTATTTTCGTGAATATTGGATCACCCTGTACGTGAACATTATGATTTTTTCCCATTTTCGGAACCACAAAGAATCAATTCATTATAAAAATTCTAAATCTCTGCTTGGCACGGTCATACAGGGTGATCAATAAACATTCCCTTATGAATGAATTTTTTTAGTTCAATAACCCTTCAACAAATCCACCGAATTATTTCAATTTTTGAAGTTTTGTCGCCCTTTTCTATCGCCTTCCTTCAATATTTCTGAAATCGAAAAAATCAGATCCGGACCAACAAAATTTTAGACTTTTCCTATTTTCTTGAATAGTGGATCAGTCTGTACGTCAATATCATATTTTTTTTCGTTTTCGTAACCACAACGAATTAATTCATAATCAACATTCTAAAACTCAGCTTGCCACCGTCATACAAGGTGACCAATAAACATTCCCTCATGAAAGAAGTACAGTGCATCCCATTTTGGGTGAGACAGCCAGGTTTCTCGCTTGTTATTTAAGATAGAGCCTTGCGGTTTTCACGTTCCTGTCCTACTTTTTTGTGAAACTCAAGTTGGTCTAATCAGATTTTGCATAACCTTTTCCGTTCAAGAGATACAGGGCGATTTTGGAAATTGATACTTTTCGGACCCCTCCTTTATCTCCGAAGTTATTAGAAATAATGCTGAGGTAAAAACTACGTCTGAATCAGAATTCTGCGTAGAATCCAGTGGCGTACTCTTTTTTTTTTCGGGATATGGTTTTGAAGTTTCAACACAAACCTATATTTTTTTTTAATGGAACGCCCTATATATCATTACTTCGTTGAATTCGTCATTCTTTTCCCTTCAAAATGATGTATGATACGATGTAGGTAGGATGTTCAAAAATGTCAAAAAAACGCTAAAACATCAAGTAATGATGTTTTTTTTGTTAATGGGCAAAGGATTTCATATATAAAAAAGAATCAATTGGATAATTTTCATTTGTGATTTTTATTTATAGTAGAGTAAGATAATACACTCATCACTAACATGAAAAACAAAACGTATGTACCTACCTCATATCAACAAATAAATAACACAAAAATTCATAAACATTGCACAATATCTTACAGATTAAACTGTTCAAATAGCTGTCCATTTTCCCCTAATATATAATTGACAAAACTTTTCAATACGCCTGAGTGCATTTAGTATTATAAAAGGGCGGTTTTGTAAATCCTGGAAAACTGCCTCTGTTGATGCACGAAGTTCTTCGGGATTGTTGAGTTTTTACTGTATTATATTATATGTATTAGGGAAAAAAAATGGACAGCAATTTGAACAGTTTAATCTGAAAGATATTATGCAATGTTTATGAATTTTTGTATTATTCATTTGTTGCTATTAGGTAGGTACCTACGTTTTGTTTTTCATGTTAGTGATGAGTGTATTATCTTTGTTTGGTCACTCTACTATAAATAAAAATCACAAATGAAAATTATCCAATTGATCCTTTTTTCATATGGGAAATCCATCGCTCATTAACAAAATATCATCATTATTTGATGTTTTAGTGTTTTTTTGACATTTTTGAACATCCTACCTACATCGTATCATACATCATTTTGAAGGGAAAAAAATGACGAATTCAACGAAGTAATGATATATAGGGCGTTCCATTAAAAAAAAATATAGGTTTGTGTTGAAACTTCAAAACCATATCCCGAAAAAAAAAAGAGTACGCCACTGGATTCTACGCAGAATTCTGATTCAGACGTAGTTTTTACCTCAGCATTATTTCTAATAACTTCGGAGATAAAGGAGGGTTCCAAAATCGCCCTGTATCTCTTGAACGGAAACAGTTATGCAAAATCTGATTAGACCAACTTGAGTTTCACAAAAAAGTAGGACAGGAACGTGAAAACCGCAAGGCTCTATCTTAAATAACAAGCGAGAAACCTGGCTGTCTCACCCAAAATGGGATGCACTGTACAACCGATTCAACCGAATAAGATAGCGAAATCTGTGAAGCAACTATATCATATCAACGAGCTCAAAAATGCATTAAAATGGAGGAATGTCATTTTGAACAATATCTGCTGAACTGAAAATATTTTATTTTTGATTAATTGTTTCAAGATCAAATATTTTCAATTTATTTGCTGTTTTTGTTCTATTCTTTATCAAGCTTGTTGATTGAAAGTTTTCCTAAATAATTTGAGGAAAATTTAGATGAGACATTCGTGAAGGGTGCAACAACTTCAATTTTCGAGATAATTCTACCGATAAATTCAAGATATCTTGAACTATGAAATTTCTTTCATGAAGAAATGTTTATTGATCACCCTGTATAATGGCGCCAAGCAGAGATTTAAAATTTTTATTATGAATTAATTCTTTGTGATTAAGAAAACGAAAAAAAATCATGATATCAACATACACGGTGATTCAATATTCAAGAAAATAGAAAAGGTCTTAAATTTTCCTAGTCTGGATGTGATTTACTCGATTTCAGAAATATTGAAGGAAGGCGATAGTTAAGGGCGACAAAACTTCAAAATTGAAATTATTCGGTAGATTAGTTAAAGAGTTATTCAACAGTGAAATTTCACTCATAAGATGAACATCACCCTGTATATCCCAAACGAAGGCACTCAGGCGATTGAAACCTTTTGATATAGGTCCTCTTTGATGACTTTAATTCATGGTATTCGTTTGTCGCATTCTTCCCGAGACACCCTGTATGAACTAATAGAGATGTTTATGAACCATTTTTAATTCTGAATACAGACCATATTTGTGTGTTATCTCGTCAGAGATCTCCCAGCAAGTTATTCAAAAACTGTTAGGTTTGTAGAATGAACAATTATTCGTTTGATAATTTTATGATTTAAATTAAGATTGTTCAATGGTGAGTGTTACCACATATTCAATTTTCATTTGTTTTATCAACTCAAGATTTTCGAATTATTTTTAACTTGATTTTCATTAGGATTTAGATTATCCTACATTCCTTTGAGATTAATCTAATTGCAATAATTCAAAGCGTACGCATTTAATTTATTTAAAAAAATAATAGGTATCATACATTTTTCACGATAATTTTGTAGATGTATGATGGCCGAAAAAGATTTTCTGGTTCTCAATAGCGAAAAAGAAAGTTAGAAAAAGATTAAAAACGATTAGTCGAATCGATGCTATCATAACCCTCAGATTTGAATTAAAAAAAAGTTTATGATTATGATGCTCTGTTTTCCCTATTTGCTGATAAATCTAGAGATGACACAAAAATCTTGCAATGTCTCTTATTAATAAAATAGAAGGTAATCATGTAGAAGAGATATATGACGAATCAAGATATCTAAGATCTACTTTCTAGAATATTATTATTCCGAAAAAATAGATCGGGGATCCGAATATTTTTTTTTCATAGTTGCATTCAGTGAGCATTTGGAACATTCTGTACTATAAACTATAAACATTTCTGCCTGCATGCTTCATTCCATCCAAATTCCATTATTCTGCTTGGGGAATATCATATACAAATTGTATTTTCTATCAAATAATTAAAATTTTACAAATTCACCGATTGTATTAGGCCTAATAAACCAAACGCTCATCAACATTGAAGATGATAATCCAGTTACTCAATTTGGAACTCCCTTTGTTTATATAGGAGGCTGATTCATAGCATTAAATGAGAATTTCGTTGTCTGCCAAAATCTGTATCTCAAAACACAAAAATCTTGATGCCCCTTATCTTAATTATTCTTTTCGTAAACATTGTTAACCAATTCTGCCGTATCGTGGTGTCAAGCAAATTCTGAAACTGAATTATCAGTCCAGTGGTGATTTCGATAGTAACTAGGAGTAGTGCATGGTTTTTTCGTTTTGTGAAGTGTATATTCAGATCCGTGTCTCAAAAGAGCAGTAAGAAAAGGTAAACGTTTCATATCGAATTGACGAATTAAATGTTGGCATCACCGAGTATTTATTTCAGAGACTTCATCAGGTTATGGTAAACATTGGATATTTATAGTTCACAGTTCGATTTTCATATGCACACGATAAAATATTCTTTTAACATTTATTGGAATGCCGATAATATCTGAAAAGATCATGGTAATCGAATGAAATGAATCATGAAGATTCACTTAGTAACATCGAAAGAATTTTCTATGAACAATCTCCAATTAAAATAATAATCAGAAAATGAATCTAAAACTCAACATAGCGGTTCATTAGTTCTTCCTGTCACAAAGTATTATTAGTATCAAAATCGGATCTCAAGCCCGTCAATATTTAAAAAAAAACACATAAAAGGATTTCGCAACACATTACTTGATCTGAATAAAATTTGAAAAATTATAGAGTCGGGAATAGCAATAGTAACTTCAACATCTACACCTAGGCTCAATAGTGTATATAGGAATAAAAGAAATAAAAAGTGTTAAATGACATTGCTTTGAAAGTATCTTATTTTTTCATGGCATGCCACTTTTGAGAGATGGAAAAAATAAATTCTAGTATGATTGTTGAGAAGGGAGCTTTGGGAGCATGTACCTATTCTATTTTGAAAATGGGATAGACCAGGAATTTTTACATCAGATTTGTATTCAGAAGGTTAAAGTAGGTATATTGAACAAAAATACAAAAAACTGGAGAATTTCGATTATTACTGGAATAAACGTAAATATTTTCACGTTCTTTTTTCTTCTCGTGTTTCCACTTATTCCACGATATTTTGCCTGAACCTTAAAGTCGTTATTTCAAAACTAAGTTCTAAATCTCAACTTTATCATATCTGTGATTTTGAAAATGAAACAGCCGGCTGCAAATTACTCAGGAGGAATTCATGAATGTGTGAATTCCATTCAATTTTTATATTTTATGTGAAAATTTTCTCAATTAGTTCAAGAAAAATTATCATTTTCAATTATTGTTAACAATTGTTTCCATAATTTTTTTTCATTCTGTGGAAAATTCATTCTGCTATAAAACGAAATCGTGAGGGAATATCTCAGTTTCAAACAAATTTTATTTGGTTATACATATTTCGTTATTATATGTTGGTACTCCAGTCACGGATTTTCAAATGTCTGACACTGAAAACAGTCCTGCCAATAAATATTTTTCATCAAATACATTTCTGAACTATATTTCTGAAAATATTCCATTCATTACAATAAAAACTTGATGAATTATAGAATAGTTATTTATAATATAAGTAGAGAAGGCATTGATATTCTACCACGAGTTCAAAATTCCAAAATGTGCCACGAAATGGCGAATTTTTGAATGAACGAGTGGTATAGAATGAGGCTCTGTACAAATATTATACATTATTTCCTTTAATTCACTGAATTTTTATCCAAATCACTGAGATATTTCCATAATTATCGTTTAATCGTTGGTACAACAGTTTTCTGTATCACAAATTTGACAGATAATAGACAAATCCGTGGCAGGAGGGTTCCGAGTACTAAAATATAATAATAAAATATAGGCATGAAATCTGTGTGAAGTTCCTATATTCTCGAACGATTTTGTTCTACAAGATGTGGCACAATGAACGGATTAGCCACAGAATTAGAGAATAGTTATTTATAATACAAGTGCAGAAGGCATTGATATTCTTCCACGAGTTCAAAATTCAAAAACGAGCCACGAAGTGGCGAGTTTTTGAATGAACGAGTGGTAGAATGAGCCTTCTGTACGAGTATTATACATTATTTTCTCTAATTCATTGCATTTTCATTGAAATTAATGAAATATTTCCATAAATATAATTTAGTGATTTTTGCATTGAAAAATGTTGGTTGGCAGAACTGATTTCTTTAAGGCAAATTGATGAATTGACAGATAAAGCCGTGGCGGAAAGTTCGGAGTACCAACATAGAATAATAAAATATAACCATGAAAACTGTGCGTTTCTGATATATTCTCGCACGATTTTGTTCTACAAGATGTGGAAGAATGAACGGAATAACCACAGAATTAGAGAAAATAATATATTATACTCGTACAGAAGGCACATTCTATCACTAGTCCATTCAATAACTCGTCACTTCATTTTTGAATTTCGAACTCGTGGAAGGAAAACAATGCCTTCTACACTTGTTTTATAAATTACTGTTCTGCCAATGCTTCGTGATCTACTAGTAGCTTTTTAGTCTCATTCTATGTTTCTAGGTAGAATACTCTGGAAAAAGATGTCAAATAACGAAATGCTGATACAAAAACCATTTAGAAGGAAACACAGATTGAGCAGCCTTGAAATTATAGAAGAGGAAATGGAATCAGAAACTTATTCAGAAAGTTCTATAACAAAGGACTCTACGATCGAAGCTAGCAGTAGAAAAATTTGGAGTAATTTCACACCTTTCCAAAGCTCTTGGAATAAAAGGTAAGTCGTATTAAATCCATTCCAAACCAATTACTTTTACATGAGCGGAACTCGGACGAAATTCACTTGCTTCAAGTGAAATTTCGCACTAATCAAAACATCGTAATTCAGCGCGAAAAACCGCACGAGTGCGAGAGACTAAAAGCGAGCCGCCTCTAGTTCAAGTTTTTGTATGAACAGTTAGTACCAACCTTCAAACGATACGTGTCAAGATTTGACAGTAGTCCGAGATATTGCGTTTTGAGTGTAGCTACTTTTGTTATTTGAAAAAAGATGAAAAAAAAAGAATTTCGTGTGCTGATAAAATATTGCTTTTTGAAGGGAAAAATACAGTTGAAGCAAAATCTTGTCCTGATGAAGAGTTTCCGGGGTCTACACCAGGAAAATCAACCAACATTGATTGGTACGCTAAGTTTAAACGTGGTGAAATGAGCACCGAAGACGGCGAACGCAGAAGACGCCCAAAAGAGGCTGTCACCGTCGAAAAAATCGAAAAAGTTCACAAAATAATTTTGAATTAACGTAAAGTGAAGTTGATCGAGATACCAGACATTGTGAAGACATCATATGAACGTGTACATCATATCATTCACGTATATTTGTACATGAGAAGGCTGTGTGCAAAATGGGTGCCGCGCGAGCTCACAATCAATCAAAAGCAACAACGTGTTAATGATTCTAAGCAGTGTTTGAAGCTGATTAAGTGCAATAAACCTGAATATTTGCGTCGATATGTGACAATGGATGAAACATAGCCCCAACATTTTTCACTCCGGAGTCCAATCGACAGTCATCAGAGTGGAGTGCACACGATGAACCAAATCCAGACCGAGGAAAAACACAACAGTCGGCTGGCAAGTTTATGTCATCAGTAGTCTGGGATGCGTAAGGTATAATATCCATTGATTACATCCAAAAGGGACAGACCATCAACAGCGACTATTATATAGCGTTATTGGAACGTTTAAAGAATGAAATCGTTAAAAAAAACGGCCACATTTGAAGAAAAAGGTGCTGTTTCATCAAGACAATGCGCCGTGTCACAAATCAATCAATTTTTCCTGTTCTCAGACCTCAAAACGCTGGAAAGAAATTTAGCGCCAATGAAGAAATATTAATAATAATAATAACGGGGTAGCAGTAAGTGAATCCCTAGCAATCCACCTATCAGGAGAGTTGAATCGACTCCTGCCCACCGCAGATTCCAGGAGCTCCCTGACCCGAGAAGCTGGCACCTGTCGAAGAGTCCCAGTCCAGGGTAACGGACGAAGCCGTGTGGAAAGCAGCTCAAGAATTCTCCCACCGTAGCTCTGCGGATCGTAAAGAGCGACCAAAGGCCGTCTCCCCCACGACACGGAGGAACCCATGAATAATGATGAATTTGAGAAATAGGAATATAGAGCCGCTGCCTGAGGTTCGTCAGGGCGTGTCTGGAGCCGGCACTGGACATGACAGTATGCGGGACGTCGGTGACAGAGTGCTAAGGAGACGGGCGTCTGTCGAATAAAATGCTACGCCTCCACAATCTCAACATTCTAGGAGAAGAATAACACGAGTTTCTCCGACCGCTGAAGGTGCTGCGCAGGATCCCCAACCAGCACTCACCCAAGCAGGTCTACCAAGAAGACGCATGAAATGGACAAGTTCGATGAATGAAACGATCATGCGCATATATTATGAAGTGACTAATATGGAAGAGGATAAAATAGGCTACCGGCAAAAATTATTTGCAGAATTCCACAGAAACTACCCGAACTCCAAGTTTCTGAGCAAAGAGTAGCCGACCAATACCGGGTCATATTGAGAAATAAACTTGTACCCGATGAGAGACTTAACACCATAAAAAATGAAGTCCAACTGAAGCTACAGAATAAGAACCTCACTAACAACGAAACGACAATTAAAGAAAACTACGATTGTACTGAAAACCAACACAACATCAATGCACAAATGAACTCTGAGGAACAAAACAACGCAGATGTGTTAGCAATAAGTGATGCTCAACGACAGAATATATATGCTGCACCCGTCGAAAATCCAGAAGAAGACCAAAGAGAACTACTGGAGCGATTATCTGCCACAATGAATAGATGCGTTATAGATTTTGAGGGCACAGATCCATTGAGACGACCGATTCTGCCAAGATTGAGGACATCCAAGAAATTATCTCATCTTCTGGTCATGACCAACAAGGAGATTAAACCCAAGTATCTTTCTGACTACCATGATCTTGAATCATCACACCTCATCATATACTGTGCAGCATTTTCAATAGCAACAGTGCTAGGTGTGAAGCCAAAACCTAAAAGTCAGCAACCAGCCAGAGAAAAACAACAAAATAAACCACACTGGCAAAAAAGGCTAGAAGACAAAGTTCATAGCATCCGCCAAGATATTGGGAGGCTCACCCAATTTGCAAAAGGTTCGCCGTCTAGAAAATTACGAAAAATGGTGAATATAATAATGGATCGTCACCGGCAACATACAACGTATGATCCAAACAATGAAAATGCTCAACAAAAACTAAGTGTGTACTCCGAAAGACTCTATAGAAGAATTCCATGAAATATTGAAAAACACACACAATTGGAAAACACCCCGTCCAGATGGAATACACAACTTTTGGTTGAAAAAATTTTGGTGTATACACGGCAGGCTAGTTGAAACCATAAATGGTGTTATAAATAATCCAACGGAAATGCCCAAATTTTTAACAACAGGGACCACTTACCTCTTACCGAAGGATCTGCAACACACAGCGGATCCATCAAAATACAGACCAATTACATGTCTACCAACAATATATAAAATCATCACATCATGTATAGCATCTCGTATCTACAAACTTTGCGAGACCAATAATACAATTACAGCACAGCAGAAAGGATGTTCCAAGAATGCACTAGGATCGAAGGAACTGCTGATAATAGATTCCATCATATGCAACCAAGCCTTCAATAAACACAGAAATCTTTTTATGACATATTTTGATTATAAGATGGCGTTGGACTCTATTCCACATGGGTGGCTGACAGCTTCCTCAGTCTCGTCAGCAAGAGTTGCGTCAGCTGGGAATTTAGCATTACCGGATAAATAGAAGGAGATTGACAGGGAAACACATCAAGCAGAGAGTGCTTCTTTCTGATGTCCATACCGGACGTATACTGGTTTCAGTAAAATATCAATATAATTTTAAATTTTTTGGATAATATAAATAATGTTAAAGCTGCCCAATCTGTACTTCTTTCTGAATATTTCGCTGAAACTCATGGCATGAGAGTGAAAATATCGACATTACGATATATCAATATATTTCTATCGTTATGTATATCGTAATATCGATAGTTTTCTGTCCCTTTCCCATCCCTAAAACCGTAAGCAAGGGCCCACACACTCAGGGGCTAGAAAACGTGAACACAGCTTAAGACATTCACAATGTGCATTATATCGCTGTAGCGAATATTTAATAGTGCATGAGCATTTTGAATATTATTCAATGAATCCATTCTTCAATTCGGGAATTTCATTATACATATAAATACTTCTCATTCGTTACATACATTTGGAGGAAATATTTTGGTAAAACTATTACTTGTAGTTAAATTTCTTTTAAATAAAGAACTAAAAAATACACAATAATTATATGTTTTTCAATCTTAGGATCTCCAAAGCAACATCTGAAGGAAATATAAGACGACAATTCCAGTTACTTGAGAACGATTACATAGAACTTTCTGAATCATTGAGATTAGAACAATTAGAAAAAAAAGTAAGTTTCTTTTAAAATATTGTATATATTTTTTATTGTCTATTGTCTGTTCATAAATTGAAGCAACCTGGCAAATATGCTGCTGGATGACAGTATTAAAGAAACCAAGAACTAATGGTTTTAAAGAATAATACTATATGTTAAAAAAGGATTCTAAAATTTAACTCTGTTCCAATTTAAACATTGAGATTAAAAAGATTTTCACTATAATGAAAGTATAAAATAGCAATCAGCCATGTTATCTCACCACCCTTCAGAGCGAATTACGAAATTTTTAAATGATAATAAAATAGAATAATTCTATGTATATAATAACCCATACCATATTTTGTTGATTTTCTTCCTAGAACACGAAATACGCTCTATTAGTGTGACGTCACACACCGCCATTTTTGGTTCTCCTGTCAGTGTTCGGAATCCAAACAAATAAATTGTCATTCAAATTAGTAAGGTGTCGTTGAAGGGATTGGCTTATTTTCATAAATAAGAGTATTTGAGGAACCATTTCAGTATTAATTGATAGACAGAATGAACGAGGTTAACACCAGTAAGTTTGAATCCTGTATCATTCCCAAGATTTTGTATAAAGCCGTGTTTATTAGTTGAACTTCAAGTTCGAACTTACTGGCATTATTCTCGTGCCTTCTATCTGTCAATTAATAGTAAAATCGTTACTTGAATAATCTTATTTATCAAAATAAGCCAATTTCTTCAACGACAACGTACTAATTTGAATGACAATTTGTTTGTTTGGATTCCGAACACTGACAGGAGAACTAAAATGGCGCTGTCTGACGTCATCACTAATAGATCGTATAAAAGGTATGGGAAGGTTTACTTAAATTTAACGTCATAAGCAGACGCCATCTGACGGTATCGTCTAACCTATTGTGAAGTTTGCTGTTCAAATTAAATATATAGGTTATATCTTACAACCGACCAGATTACGGCTGGAAAGCCTGGAATTTTTCATTTATGTCGATGATGATTGGTCACGACTACTGACCACTACACTTCATATTAGTACATATAACCTTTCCAATGGGCTATGCGTATGATTTATTTGTTGTTAAATGTAACCCC
Organism: Harmonia axyridis; assembly: GCF_914767665.1. Lineage (NCBI taxonomy): Eukaryota > Metazoa > Arthropoda > Insecta > Coleoptera > Coccinellidae > Harmonia > Harmonia axyridis. Next base: position 59,530,517 of record NC_059501.1, read on the forward strand.
AGCAGTTGATGGGACCAGAGTGCTGAAACTACTCTATTCACAAGATTTATAGATTATTTTTCTATGATTTTTTTCAGACCATCCTTATCAAAGTAGAAAAGTTTGAGAAAGAATGTCAGGATTCGAAGAAACAAGTTGAAGAATACAATCAAAAGCTTATACTTGAACGCGTAAGTAAATAATTCATTAGGATACAAGTGAATATTTAAAGCAACGAGAAAGATGTGGAGCGGAATGTGCTTAATGTTGCAAGTGCTTTAAAACCACTTATACAAGTGTTTCACGTAAGCGGCTCACTAGATTTTGTGGCTTATCCTTTGAGGAATATTCAAAAGTGGCCCATCACAATTATAGTATTTTTCAGGGTTATAAAAATATGTTGTCGGACAAACTATAGAACCAAGGCATGGAAAGTTATTGAGGAAAAACCATTTTTCCAGAAAATTTTTTTTTAGCAAATTTCACTTGTCTCCAAAATAAGAAGGTCTAGGGATAATTTTTCACCAATTGTTTCTTCATTTGAACTTCCGGTTTTCCAGAAAACAGAAAATTTTTCCTTACAAAATGTACTTCATAATATCTAATCGATTATAAATCCGAATATGTAAATAATTTATTTCAAGCAATTCCATTCAAAATCAACCTGAGAAAATTCACATTTAATATTCGGAAAATATATCTATGTTGTCTGTGGTTCAATAAATATTCGATTGTCAAATTTTGAAGTTTTCATTCTCGATTATAATAGAAGCGAAAATATTAAGCCTGAATTTTCATTCAAAGATCTCAATATGTTTACTCTTCAAGAAAGAAGTGTTATTTTGGAAATAGTTCTTCAAGAGTAAACATATTGAGAGCTTCGAATGAAAATTCATGCTTAATATTTTAGCTTTCATTATAATCGAGAATGAAAACTTATATTTATTGAACCACAGGCAACATGGATACATTTTCCGAATATTAAATGTTAATTTGCTCAGGTTGATTTTGAATGGAATTGCTTGAAATAAATATAAAACTACCACTATATTTACATATTCGGATTCGGAATCTATTGGGCATTCAGAAAATATGAAAAATATTATGAAGTATATTTTGTAAAAAAAAATTTCTGTTTTCTAGAAAACCGGAAGTTCAAATGAAGAAACAATTGATGAGAAATTGTACCTAGACTTCTCATTTTGAAAACCAGTCAAATTTGCTAAAAAGAATTTTTGGAAAAATGGTTTTTCTTCAATAACTTACCATGCCTTGATTCGATAGTTTTTCCGATAACATATTTGGATAGCCAGTGAAAAATAATGTCGTAGTGATAGGTCACTTTTCAATATCGCTCAAAGGATAAGCCACAAAATCCAGTGACCCGATTACGTGAAACACCCCGTACCAAACTGTATTTTTTATTATATCCGCATCATAACTTCAATACCAATGCTAGAAATCAATGTTATCAGAATGATGTTCCTTCGAATTGTTGTTAACAAGCTTATTTGCGTTACATACGATCGAGAATTTCGAAATGGTTGTGAATCAAGGGAAACTCTTATCCGTAATTCAAAAGTAAGGATGCTAAATTAAAACTAGAAATAAAGATCCATACATTCCTATAATGAGTGAAATGCTATGAATATGGGAGAAGCATACTTCAACTAAAAAGTTGGACTTGTTTCTGTTGCCTATCAAGCAACCTTCAAAACACTGCAGCAAGTTTTAATTTTTGAGATTTCGCACGCGTTCTAGTTCATACAATATCGATTATGATGCATGTATGATAAAAAATTTCTAATATCAGTATATGAAACAAATACTATTATCCTTCCATAGTTTTGATTCCATCAGCGATTTATACTAGACAATATATTTGATGTGCTGGCGAGTTTAAGAACCTATTATTTTTATTAAGTTGATAATAGACTGAATATCAGATTTTGCATTGATATTCGAATTACGGAGATGAAAGTGAAATCATAAACTCTTATTTTTATTAATGGAATCGCTCGATAAAATTATCGAAAAGCCTAAGATTTTCAATTTACGTTTTGAAATGAAAATTTTCCTTTGTTTATATGCATTCCAAAACGTAAATGTGATAATTAAAGAGAATTTCAAAGATTTGTTATGTCATAGAAATTCTCAGAAACTTGGAGCTAATTGTTTGAAATTAATAATTTATTAAATATTAAACAGATATTACTCCTTTCAGAAAAATGCAGAACAAATAAAAACGGATTATGAAGTCATGTTCAGAGTTCAAAATGAAGCATTCAAAAGGAGAGAAAAAGAATTATTGGAGCAAATTGATATGTGGAAAACGAATATCAATTCTGATGGGTCAAAATTTACAGAGAATGATTCGCAAATTTCAATAATAAACACATTCGAATTTGAGGAAATGTCGGAAAAATTAGAATCTTTCGAAAGACAAAATGAATTCTTACAAAATAGTAAAGATGGACTTGAACTACAGAACAGAGTTCTATATAGTATACTGGGAAACGTTTTAAAGTCCTTCACTTCATTACAATTGCAGTACAAATCAAGTAAATTGAAAATAGAAAAACTTCAGGGTATATCACCTGAGTTAAAGGAACAAAAAACAAAAACGAAAGAAATATTCCCTGCACCTTGTAAGAGAGTTAATGAATCCCAAATTCACAGTGAAAGTGAAGAATTTCAAAATTATCCCAATATTTTCTTTAACTCTAGCGATACAATTGAAAAACAGGAAAATAATCTCGATATAAAGATTGAATATTTAAATGATTTAATTATTTCAAACAGAATAAATAACGAAATTCCCATGAAAGATGTACAAATGGAATGCAACACTATGAATTTGAGCGACTCTGAAAAAATTAATAAAAGCAATGAAAATGAAAAAAATAAGTATGAATGTCTACCACAGAAACATGAAGCCACTCAATTAAATTTAATGAAGAAAGACCAAGATATGATACTTCAAAGAAACGAAAATCTACTCAAGAAAATAGAAAAATTGAATAAGGAAAAGCAATTCCAGGAAATTGAGCAAGAAAAATTAATCAATATAATTCAAGAAAAAGAAGTTATTATACTCGATATGAGAAATGAAAGAACATCTATAGAAAATGAGAAAAAAGAAATACTTGAACAAATAACTTACTTGAAAGAATTCACACATACTCAGATAACTGAATTAAAAGAAATATGTAAGATTTTCCTTGACAATAAATGTTGTATAGACGGTTTCAGCCACTATAAAGAAAATGCAGAAGAGAATCATCAACAGCCAGAAAAGGAAGAAGGTAATCTGAAAAATTTCAATATCGATCTATATAATCCACACGAATTGAAAGGACAAATAGAAAGTAGCATCCAGATGCTCAAACAAATTATGGTCAAACTGAAAGACATATTGATCCAATCACAACATAAGAATATAAATTTGAAAAAAACTATATCAAAAATTAATGTTGAAATGCAAGAAATCAAAAAAGAATATGTGAAGTTTGAAGAAATATTTTTCAAAGAAATTCCAAAGCAATTGAAAATATTTGAAACAGACATTTTTCATCAAATAAAAGAATTATATGAACCTAAAATAGAATTATTCAACAAAGAAATTGGAGACAAAAATTTAAAAATGCGCACATCGCGAAATGAATTGAAAGAATCTTGCCCAACGAATGAAAAACAAAAAATGACAAATGAAATAAATTATGTAGATAACAAAATAAGAGATGATTTCGTAAGTTTTGAAACTGTGTATTCAAATTCCAACAATACAAAAGATGACTTCAATAAACAACAGAAACACAAAGAAGATTTGAAGTTTAATGAAATAACTACGAAAGTCACAGAAATGCAAAATTGGAATTTCAACTCGATGCATGAAGGAAACAGAGGTAAAACACAAAAAAATACTCAAGATAAATATATTGAATTTGCAAATACAGGTGAATGTAAGAGAGAACATAGATGGAAACAGCACAGAACCCGAGATTACGATAAAAGACGAAACATAGATTTGAACACATTAGGCTTAGAAACAACTGGTAGGTATTAAAAAATTATATCATTCTAAATCTTTTTGTAATTACCTTAGATCGTGAGTACGTAAATACTCATCGAAAATAACTCCAATCTACAATGCATACTAGTATAATATCTAGATCTAATATCGGCGCCGCAACTCAAAAAGTCGGATGTGTACAGGGTGGGCAAATTTCGATGTTTTAGCACTACAACTTTTGAACCAGAGGAAATAGACAAAATCTGATACCCACTTCTCGATCTCTTTTTCTGAGAAACTAACAAGGGTAGTATTCATTTTTGGCCACCTTCTTTTGTTTTCGAGTTAAAAGCGAAAATTGGAAAAATGGCGATATCGAAAAACATTTATATCTCCGCTAATACTGATGATAGAGCTCTGAAATTAAAACATTATACAGGCACTGTTTTACGTAGAATCCAGTGGCGTGCTCGTATTTCCAAAAGGGTTTTTAATTACGAAGCTATGACCCAAAGTTATGTTTTTTCAAATGGGAACACTAGATTTTTGTGTCATTTTCTGAAAGCTTGATTTTTCCTGATTTCAAAAATATATAACATCGTATGATTCGGATCAATATAAATAATAGAAAATGGCCAAAAACCTCTTTTCACCTAAGAGTCTCAATATTTCTATGGTTTCAACTGTTGATGAACACAGAAAAATTGAGCTTTCTATAACAAGAGCAGTGTCCTTCCGTCAATCTGATTATTTCTATGCTTTTCACTTATTTCTACAAAATTCGAATCTAGATATGTTTTATAAATTTTTTTATGTAAAAATTGATTTGGAAATAACGAAGAAACCACAAGATCGAATTTTTCAATCGAAAGAGTTGTATTGAGATGCATGTATCAGGAGATTATTTACATAGGTCTCCAGAATCAATACGCACAAGTATCAATCCATTTTAAACAGCATATGAAACAATGCATATATGATTGAACTTTTAATTACGAAGGGACAAACAAGAAATAATATTTAACCTAATAATGATAACAATTGCACAATGCACAGTCGACACCTCTTCTCGATATTTCAATAGATGAATATTTGAAACTGTGTTCAAGCTACCTAGGAAACTTTTTCCAAGTTCGTTTATCTTTTCGAAACTATTTGTATAAAATAAATATAGATTCGAATTTTGTAGAAATAAGTGAAAAGCATAGAAATAATCAGATTGACGGAAGGACACTGCTCTTGTTATAGAAAGGCTCATCAACAGTTGAAACCATAGAAATATTGAGACTCTTAAGTAAAAAAAGGTTTTTGACCATTTTCTGTTATTTATTTTGATACGAATCATACGATGTTATATATTTTTGAAATCAGGAAAAATTAAGCTTCCAGAAAATGGCACAAAAATCTAGTGTTCCCATTTGAAAAAACATAACTTTGGGTCATAGCTTCGTAATTAAAAACCCTTTTGAAAATACGAGAACGCCACTGGATTCTACGTAAAAAAGTGCCTGTATAATATTTGAATTTCAGAGCTCTATCCTCAGTATTAGCGGAGATATAAATGTTTTTCGATATCGCCATTTTTCCAATTTTCGCTTTTAACTCGAAAACAAAAGAAGGTGGCCAAAAATGAATACTACCCTTGTTAGTTTCTCAGAAAAAGAGATCGAGAAGTGGGTATCAGATTTTGTCTATTTCCTCTGGTTCAAAAGTTGTAGTGCTAAAACATCGAAATTTGCCCACCCTGTACAGTGCATCCCATTTTGGGTGAGACAGCCAGGTTTCTCGCTTGTTATTTAAGATAGAGCCTTGCGGTTTTCACGTTCCGTTCCTACTTTTTCGTGAAACTCAAGTTGGCCTAATGGAGGTAATGATATATAGGGTGTTCCATTAAAAAAAATATAGATTTGTGTTGAATCTTCAAAACCATACCCCGAAAAAAAATTTGAGTACGCCACTGGATTCTACGCAAAATTCTGATTGAGACGTAGTTTTTACATCAGCATTATTTCTAATAACTTCGGAGATAAGGGAGGGGTCCGAAAAGTATCAATTTCCAAAATCACCCTGTATCTCTTGAACGGAAACAGTTATGCAAAATCTGATTAGACCAACTTGAGTTCCACAAAAAAGTAGGACAGGAACGTGAAAACCGCAAGGCTCTATCTTAAATAACAAGTGAGAAACCTGGCTGTCTCACCCAAAATGGGATGCACTGTACCCCGAGCCTAAATTCAAACAAAAGGTTTATAAATGCATGATATATTTTATTTCAAATAATATTTTTCTATTTTCAGAATCCCTAGCAAACCAGAAATATCCACAGATGAATTCATAGATCTAAGAAAACCCGAACAAGAATTTTGATCACAATATTTTCTCAAGGGCGCTTTCAGCAGAAAGATCGGTGACGCAAGTTGCTCCGCTACTGATAGAGGTATCAGTTTGATAACGTTAGTATTATCTGCTTGACAGGTTGCTCATTTTCTTGACAGTGCCCTGATGTTTTAAGAAAAACAAGATGTTCTGTGGGTCCTTCTTGAAGGTTATGTTATGATGAGGGACAATTTTCTGTTTAAATATATATATTTTAATTTCGAAGTTTTCTTTCGGTATTTTTTTTTAATTTTGTTGAAGGCATTGACTGCTACGGTCATTAGCCTTTAACCTAACCATCACCAGACATGTACAGTGCATCCCATTTTGGGTGAGACAGCCAGGTTTCTCGCTTGTTATTTAAGACAGAGCCTTGCGGTTTTCACGTTCCTGTCCTACTTTTTCGTAAAACTCAAAATGGTCTGATCAGATTTTGCATAACTGTTTTCGTTCAAGAGATACAGGGCGATTTTGGAAATTGATACTTTTCGGACCCCTCCTTTATCTCCGAAGTTATTAGAAATAATGCTGAGGTAAAAACTACGTCTGAATCAGAATTTTGGGTAGAATCCAGTGGCGTACTCAAATTTTTTTTTCGGGTTATGGTTTTGAAGATTCAACACAAACCTATATTTTTTCTGATGGAACACCATGTATATCATTACTTCGTTGAATTCGTTATTTTTTTCCCTTCAAAATGATGTATGATATCATGATATATCATTACTTCGTTGAATTCGTTATTTTTTTCCCTTCAAAATGATGTATGATACTATGTAGGTAGGATGTTCAGAAATGTTAAAAAAACACTAAAACATCAAATGATTATGATTTTTTATTAATTGGCAATGGATTTCCCATATAAAAAAGAATCAATAATAATAACAATAATTCATAGCGATGACAGCTAAATCAGATTGGTTTTTTCTCTCCAATGCCTACTTGATAAAACAATGCGCCCAAATGCATAGTAGCCATAATAACAACAAGGATGTTTGTATCATCAACGACCTACTACTTTTAAAAATCAAAAGTAATAATCCTCTTATTGAAACTTAGGAAATTCATGGTCTATTTACAAAAAATCATCATTATTTGATGTTTTAGTGTTTTTTTAACATTTCTGAACATCCTACCTACATAGTATCATACATCATTTTGAAGGGAAAAAAATAATGAATTCAACGAAGTAATGATATACATGGTGTTCCATTAGAAAAAATATAGGTTTGCGTTGAATCTTCAAAACCATAACCCGAAAAAAAATTTTGAGTACGCCACTGGATTCTACGCAAAATTCTGATTCAGACGTAGTTTTTACCTCAGCATTATTTCTAATAACTTCGGAGATAAAGGAGGGGTGCCAAAAGTATCAATTTCCAAAATCGCCCTGTATCTCTTGAACGAAAACAGTTATGCAAAATCTGATTAGACCATTTTGAGTTTCACGAAAAAGTAGGACAGGAACGTGAAAACAGCAAGGCTCTATCTTAAATAACAAGCGAGAAACCTGGCTGTCTCACCCAAAATGGGATGCACTGTACAACATCCCGGTACCCGGTACCTTCGGCACCTCAGTTGACTTTTCAGTCCACTGTACTACCGAGGCAGTCTTTTTTTCGGTATTATAACTGTTTTATTTCGGCTGAACACTCGCCTAATTTGGAAAATGAAAAAAGAGCAGTTATTTCAAGAAAAAAATTTTTTCATGAAAATACAATTCCTCAATATATGAGAGATTTATTCAGAGTAACATTTCAGAATGTTATTAAACGTATTTGTTTCAGTTTCCATTATTGCTATATCTGAAATTTAAATTTCGTCCCAAAACAATTGTCATTTCTCAGTCAGTCAACATGTTGCCAAAAAGTAGCATAAGATAAATCCGCTACCAAAGATGGCGACCTCTATGGAGCATATGCTTTGGAGCGGAAACCAATAGAATGCTTCTTCTTTTTCACTCCTTTAGAATGCTTTCAGCAGAAACTTCATAGAATATTGACAACTGCTGAAAGCGCCCAATGACGTGCAAAAATCCCTAGATTAATTAATCATTGGAGAATTATGCAAAAAGACTAATACTATTTCGCATTATATGAAAAGCTCTAGAATATAGAAAAACCTGTACTATTTCGTTCCATTGGAAACATCTGCAAGGTAAAAACCTCTGAGGTAAAAACATATAAAATTAAAACTCTCGAAAAATTTCCAGATTTTACTTTTTCATTTCGACTGCTCTGCCTCATTATCCTCATCATCATTATCAGATTGTATCGACACGTTGTGGTCAAATTGTTGCATAATAGCAGGGCCCGCTCTAGAGGCCGGCAAACTTGGATTTTGCCACCAAGCAACATTGAGGCAGAGGCTCAATTATATTATCTACAATTATTCCTAAGAAGTCTTGCAGCAAGTATGATTTGTCCTCTTCCAGATTTAGTTTTTGGTGTGAACACAAAAGTGATTACCCATTTCAACAAAAGAGTTGGCATATTTTCAAGAAAATGAAGAATTCAACCATGTGGGAGCTTATATCCAATATTAATATCCAAATTGTGCTCAAAAAGAAATATTAACATCAAGAAGTTTAGATAATTTATAATAGATGGAGTTTAAGCACAGATATAGTCCATTCAGGAATTATTGACATCGAAGTAGGCCTTGAACGTCTAGTCGCGGCTTTATTTCTGGTTACAAAAATATCACTAAAAATTGCTGTGGTTCATCATAGAAATAACCAGTTTAAATTATTTTCATCATTTTTGTATCCGAAAGATCCTAAATTTTCGAAATTACGATTATTACGAAGGGTTGCAGACAGTCATGATTTCATAAATTGGAATTCAGATTATATAACGTAAAAATATAGTGAAATGCTATCTCATTTCAAGGAAATCCAATGAAGAGATATCTATTCATTTAAGAGTCGTCCAAGAATGATCCCATTGAAGATCATTAAAATATGCATATTCCTTTGCACCAAAGGCTCTTCAGAAATTGTTCCATTCTTGACACTGGATACCAACCTGCTTGCAAAATTCTTATCATATAACTCTTATGTATCATTTTAACTGTGGTGTCTAAACTGGTGAAGAAAACAGAAAAAACTGGTTGATAAATTTACATAGTGTAGCTTAGTGAATGGAAGAGCTATATCATAATAAGACAGAAATGAAATTCAAAGAATCCATTTAGTATATGAAGAATTTTAACATCAGAGTTGTGTTGTAACTTTCAAAATTGGAACCAATTTATCAGCCGATGTGTAAATTACTTTCTAAAGTCACTATTTATTGAAACTGTTCATGACATGAATGATTGATTAAACTTGTATAAAAAATATAGATACTATTTGTATACTCAAGTTTTCTATTTTTTATTGAAATGCTTTTATACTATTTACTATTAAATTACATAAAGTATTTTGTCCATAACAGCTTTGATTAAAATCCAGATGCTTTTTCGTCAAATTTTATCAAGACTGATATATTGGTTGCTTTTGGTAACAATCAAATCATTCAATGATTCTTTGAAGGTGAAATCGTATTGCACAGGTTTTCTTCCAATAATAATCCAGGCTGTAATGACTTGCCTTCTTCTTTTTTCAAACAGTACTGTGAGAAATACTCAAATAAACTTATCAATGTGTGTTTGAAATTGATACAACTTCTTAGTTTCAAAATTTCTTCGATCGAAACTAATAACACAAACAAACTGAAATCTAACCTCCTGTCAATGATATTTCCAATGCCAACTGGAAATCTGCAATTCAAAATGTTACTGAATGAGCCAGTACCAACTTAATTTCGATTTTCCACAGCGACCCGAGATGTCAATAATTCCTGAATGGACTATAAGCTTATGTTTACTTGATAAAGATGGACTTAACACAGAAGTGTACCTATTCATTTCAATGAGAATATTGAGTACTCTCAATTTCCCATATGCCATGCAGAAAAATATAACTCTAGGCACACAGATGAATGCGGAAAAGTTATGCTTTGCATATGCTCGAAGGAAAACATTATTTCACATTTAACTTGGTTCAAATTGGAACTCAAATGAACTCCTAACATCTGTTTTTCAAGAACATGAACATCTGTTCAATACAAATCAACTGAGATAGTTTGGTCAGATAAATAAATTATAGAAAGTCATTAATTCAATCGATTCCAAATCATTTTTGGTTTCTATCAGTAAATAGAATGTAAAGAATCATGGAATGAGAAGGAATAGATTCAACTTCATTTTATATCACTTTTTGTGGTGCTCTTAAAAAATTTTTGTGATAACTTCTTTGAGAAATATCTCACAGTGGAGTAAATTCAAAATAAACTTTTTGACAAAGCATCTATAACATAAAGGGGAGTTTTGTAGTGAACATGAAATTAGTCCCCAATAATATAAATGCACAAAATCTCAATATATATATTGATAATATTCTATCAATAAATGCATGGAATTTCAGAGAATTATGGAGATGTACCTATAATATTATTTATATTATATTTTCAATTGAAAAATAACCATTGAATATTATCTCACCAAAGCTATTATTGGATCCTTCTGTTTGATACTTTTGATCCACAGGGAAAGAGAAGGACAAACCCCTGAAATTCAACATAAAAAGTTGCTTCTCAGAATCATAAACACCAGGATGTGTGGCACCAAAATAATGTTCAATTACTTGAATTGTAGGGAGCACCTCAGGAGAATTGAAGAATTTTGAACTGAAAAAATAATCAAATTATTACACCAGAAATTTAAAGGAAAGTTTATAAAAGAACCTTCAAACTCTATATCTAAACATGTAAATGAATTATAGATCCTCACAAGATTTTTATACTTACAAATATTTCAATTTAACTGATTTCATTGAATATATCTCTATTATTTTCAACCGTTGGGACACAGGATCAAAAAATAATCTGATTCCATCTTGAGGTAAATTGATTACCATGTCTATTTCTAATGGTTTCTAAAATTTTATGACAATAGTGAAATATTATAAAATAATAGTTGATGAATACACTTACAGTATCATTATATAAAACTTGGACACCTTTGATTATACCAACTTGTAACTGTATAATAGCAACTGCTTGGGAAAAATGCATTCCTGAAAAAGCAATACATGTAACTTTAAGCCTCATTTTTTTGGTGTTAAAATCCGAAAAAATGATCTGTTCTATTTTTAAAACTTTAGACTTTTATTTCTTGACTGAAAGAAAGAAAATTTTCAACAAGTTTTTATAAAAACAAACTTTCAATTAATTATTAAATCATTTGTTTCTTACGGGGGAAAATGATGTAAGAACAACTTCATTACAAATATTAGTCAAGATACCAAATACTAAAATATTTCTTACATACATTGCCTCGGTATATATTTGAATAAAAACGCAAAAAAAAATCGAGTTTCATACCTAAAACAAATTGCCATTGCTCACAGCCCAATGAAAATTCGGGCACAACGTCCAAACACAGCATGTTGGAAAATTAACTATCGACTGTAAATTATCACCAAAAATTGGACCAGTCAGTGTCCAATAAAGAATTTTTCATGCACTTTTACTTTTCAAAATCCTTTGTTTGACTTCTACAATTTCGCCATTTTATTCATAACAAACTGTCAAACGAGAACAGCTGATTTTATTCAATTTGAGCAGAAGATTATTTTCACGGATGTGCGCATCTAAAATAATTTGAATATCAAAATAACAACAATATCAGAATTATCTCCATTTATTTGGAATACTTAATAGCGTATTCGACTAGCTGCACCAGTTCGAATTAATTCGAGCTAATTATGTAATTAACTTGATAAAAATTCGACAGTCGAATACGCTATATAAGTACGTGGGCAACTAGAATTTTATTATTTAGATTTAGATTTATTTAGTTCAGATAAAATATGGCAAATTTTATATAGGTACCTCTACTTATTAATTTCTTTTCTATAGCTAATATTAAAATGTTGCTATAGCAACTCTTGAGTAGATAAACATAAGATGGCATGTTTTTAGACATCTTAGATAAACACTTTAACATCAAGGGTCGATAACATGTTTTAATTTTTTTTTCAATTAAATTAACAAATTCAAACACATTAAGTCGAAGGATTAAGAACAAGTGTAATTTTACAATTTGCATTATTAAACGTCTTTTTTTGGAACGCCACAACTTGCACTCGTTTGCTTAGGCACTTTTGAACCGAGGTACACTGGATATTGATTGCACCACCAAGTAGGTATGATTGGTCCACCAAGTAGGTACACTTGGATACAGCATACTTATTGCATACTGACTGTTCAATGTTAGCCTCTGCAGCGGATGACAATTACTATCCACCTAAGCGTTTAACTAGATCAGCACCAAATCTACATAGAGACTTTAATGGCGAAAAATGGGATTGACTGTCACCTTTCATGGATTTTTAGAAAAGTTACATGGGCTGATCGGGCTTTTTGGGAGGAAATTGAGTTCGATAGTCGATCCTTCGGGTTGCTTTGTTCTACAACGCTCTGCAAATAGGGACTTTTATTCGACCGAAATCCCACTTCACTGTGTTGAAAACGATGGAATAGTTTTGGAATTTTTTCAAAAAGGATCTGAAGGTGTTCCATATGTTCCCCTTCGGCGGAAGAAGGTATGAATACTTCATTGATGTAGCTGTAGTTGCAGTGTTTCATCGCGATACCACTGATGGAATCATCAGCATGGCAAGTTAGTGGTCCCTGATATAGACACCCTCCACCTTCATAACGGAGCGTGGTGACGTAGAACGGTTAGGTTTATGTCCCAAGCGGTGCCGTTCTGCAAAGAAGTACACAGCATGTGGCACCATCTCCCGAGCTAGCAAGCAAAGACTCACCAGAGTGGAAAATTAAGGTGACTTTACATTACGGGATTTAATAGACATTTTATCCGACGGATTTCTACGGGATGTAATACATATTATATCTGCAGTGAGGATATAAATTCATATCACATGATTATCAGGATATAATATCATCCTGTAATGAAAGAAAAATCTATTTTAGATCAAGAATACTGAGCCCTGAGGCCATGTTAACCATAGATAAGTATATAAGATAAGTGATGTTGACTCTCATCAGTCTATTTTGATTTTTGAATAAAGACTTTTTGTTAATTCAATGGGAGTCTTCAGTCTATCACTGAAACAGTTTGAAGAAAAAGAAAAAACACTAGCAGAGAGGTTATATTTCATCTGCAGTAACAACCACAGAACACTAAATATATATATATATATTTTTTTTCATTTATATGTGCTTGGCTACTAAGACCATCTACACAGCGAACATGTCATATTTATTATATCGAACTCATAAACCTCCACCAGACATACACAACATCCATGACCTAGCCAGGATTCGAACCCGGTACCTTCGGCACCACAGCCAACTTCTCAGTCCACTGTACTACCGAGGTAGTCAACACTCAATATATAAGAAGTGCTAACCACAGAATACTAAATATATATGCAAATTTTCCCGCCATGTAAAACACTCAGTGATGGCGGACAAAATTTCGGCCATATTGTTGCTTTGATTTAGCACGGCGTTAGCAAATTTTATAAGAAGAAACGGTTGAATAACTGGGTGACACAAGAGGTGAGAAAGTCAAGCTCTTATTTACGAGATCTTTTCAAATTAAAAAAAGAATTACCTTATTTTGACGTAACATATGATAGGGCAAAAAAGGAACATTTCAATCTTGTTTCTAAGACAAAAAGGGAGTACTTTCAATGTAAATTTAATGAATCTGACAATTGATCAGGTTGTGCATGGTCGATTGTTCGACAGTTAACAGGAAAAATTGAGGGTGGTCCTAATATTTCAATTCGAGAGCCCTCCACATTAAAATTGGAAAGTGATCCTAAGAAGGTCGCAGATATGTTTAACATGTTTTTTTTTGAGACACCGCGGAGAGTGGTTGAGGAAATTCCAGCACCTCGTAATTCACACGAAAAAATTAAAGAGCAGAGTTTCAACGGGAGTATGTTTTGAGGCCTTTCACTACTGAAGAAATTTATAAACTCATACATAAAAAGCTCAAGAGTAAAAAATCATATGGGTTTGATGAGATTCCTACCTTTATGATCAAGAAAAGTCTGGATTTTATTATACACCCCTTGACTGAGTTGGTGAATCTCTCATTTATAGGGGGTACCTTCCCGGAGAAACTAAAAGTGAGCAGAATAATACCTCTGCATAAAAAAGGTGATGCTGAGGATATTCAAAACTATAGGCCTGTGACCTTGACTTCCTCTTTTTCGAAGATTTTCGAATACTGTTTCATGGACAAGTTGGTGAATTTTTTCATGAGCAATGAGTTGATGATTGAAAATCAATTCGGCTTTTTGCCTGGCCGTTGTACATCAGATACAATTTTCCATTTTTTGGAGCAAATTTCCTGAGTTCCTGAGCGGAAATGTAATTCGGAATTGTCTAGCGTAATGGAATGGTGCAATGTTAATCAACTTTTCTTGAATTTATCCAAGACGTATTACATGGTTTTTCACAATCCTCAGAAAACTGAAGATTTGAACATGAAGATGAGTATTGGTGACATTAATGTAGTGAGATCGCATTGTGTTTCCTTCTTGGGAATCATTGTTGATGACACCCTCACTTGGAGGTCCCATTGTGAAAAACTTGCGTCAAGAATAAATAGCGCGTGTTACCTCCTGCGCAGTCTAAGGGGTATTCTAGATCAAAATGATTTGATCGGCCTTTTTCATGCGCAAGTAATGTCAAGACTTAGGTATGGTGTCTGCTTTTGGGGAATATCTGCGGAGTCGGGCAGCGTATTTAGGGCACAGAAACGTGCTATTAAAGTAATGACTGGAGTTAACCGATTGACATCATGCCGAGACCTATTTAAAAAGTTTTCAATTGCCACACTTCCCGGTCTATATATAATCGAGTGTGGTGTATATGTGCACAAGAACAAACAAAAATTTATCATACGAATAATTTCGATACAAGATTTAGAAACGACCTTAGAATACCTACACATCGACTCTCGAAGACCCACAACTCTTTCCTCGTGATGTCTTTAAAAATTTATAATAAGATACCAGTTGATATACGACATATCTCGGATCTCGTTCGTTTCAGGAGAAAACTCAGTGAGC
The DNA here is from genome assembly GCF_914767665.1 of Harmonia axyridis. NCBI lineage: Eukaryota > Metazoa > Arthropoda > Insecta > Coleoptera > Coccinellidae > Harmonia > Harmonia axyridis. Next base: position 59,546,044 of record NC_059501.1, read on the forward strand.
TTATTGTCAGTCAATCCTTTTACAGCTTAGAGGAATTTTTTGCAGAAGAAGTTTGATATGAAAGTTTTGATTTTTAGAGTGTTTTTTTTTGTGAACTAGGTACATGTTACTTTTTTCTTTTTGTTATGACTTTTTCTATACCTTGTTGGTCGATGGAAAATAAAGAGATTCTATTCTATTCTATTCTATTCCATAAACATTTTGGGGTCCATACTCCGTAAAAAGTTCCCTATTCTTATAGAAGAACATCAAGCATTCCTGGATGTACAGTGCATCCCATTTTGGGTGAGACTGCCAGGTTTCTCGCTTGCCTTGCGGTTTTCACGTTCCTGTCCTACTTTTTCGTGAAACTCAAGTTGGTCTAATCAGATTTTGCATAACTGTTTCCGTTCAAGAGATACAGGGTGATTTTGGAAATTGATACTTTTCGGACCCCTCCTTTATCTCCGAAGATATTAGAAATAATGCTGAGGTAAAAACTACATCTGAATCAGAATTTTGTGTAGAATCCAGTGGCGTACTCAATTTTTTTTTCGGGGTATGGTTTTGAAGATTCAACACAAACCTATATTTTTTTCAATGGAACACCCTATATAACATTACTTCTTTGAATTCGTTATTTTTTTCCCTTCAAAATGATATATGACACTATATAGGTAGGATGGTCAGAAATATTAAAAAAACACTAAAACATCAAATATTGATGATTTTTTGTTAATGAGCAATGGATTTTCCATATGAAAAAAAGGGTTAATTGGAGAATTTTCATTTGTGATATTTATTCATAGTAGAGTAAGCAAACAAATATAATACACCCATCACTAATACGAAAAAAATTCATAAACATTGCATTATATCTTACAGATTAAACTGTTCAAATTGCTGTCCATTTTCCCTAATTTCCGAATTGGTCCGGGCTGCGTCGAATACGCGTTCACGCAGCACGGACCATATCGGAAATTAGTTTAAGAAAATTGAATCGTAATTTTATAAAACGGTGTCATTTATGCATTAGAGTCCGAGGGAAACAGTTTGAACATTTACTATCAGTTAGATTTAAGAATTAAATAAATAATCGAAAGTTAAGTCTGTTTTTAATTAATTTACCTTTTTTTTCAATAATATTCCTTTTTCGCTTCCCCTAATCCATATTTTTCCCTATTGTGACTTTAACAAATAATAACAAAGCCCGGTATCAAATGTAATGTCATAGCAAGCGGCAAAATTACCTGATAGCGGGGTTCCTAGTTTCAACTTAGTTAAGTAGGGCATCGGTAAAATGATGAAAATACCTAGTTTTATGGGCATAAGATTCGTGTATTGTACCATTTCTAAATCTGTCTAAAATGCCCAATTTTTGTTATAAATTAAACGCACTGTTTAATAATTAAAAGTCTTTAATAAAATATAGGAAATAACTGTGTAGTAAACACACTGACAAATATACAATAATACTCTTCAACAACGGCCAACAAGAGAAAGGAGCGAGCATAGCTTGCACATGGCCTATCTAACAATTACACAGAATAAATATACAACTGCGCATGCCGCGCATAGAAATACTACAAGACAACTTATATTACTTATGTACTGGGTAAATATTTCAACACCCCCACTTACGCAGTACAAATAAAAACAAAATCACATGATGAAACTTAAGAACTACTACATATCATGAATGCCCAACATTTTTGAAAAATAATTATGTTTAACAGCAGGTAAACTTTTCGTTAAAATATCAGCTGGCATTTCATGTGTCGGTAAATGTTTCAATACAATTTGCTTTTCTGCAATAACTTGTCGAACAAAATGATGTCTGATGCAGGCGCGGATCCAGGCCCCACTTTTGGGGGGGAACTTTTAGATACTCAAAATACTGAAAATGCGGATCCCAGACACTTCCGCCATTTTGAGACGTCATTTTTTTTGCCGTTCATTGATATGGGTTTTCACAAAATGTATTGAAGGTGAAATTCTTGATGATATTGTAATTATTCGATCCTTAGAATGTCAAATTCTAGGAGGGCCGGCAAAATTTAAGAGGTGCCTGGGCCATTTGGGGGGGGGGGAACGTTCCCCCAGTTCCCCCCCCGTGGATCCGCGCCTGGTCTGATGTCAATATGCTTTGACCTTTTATGATAGGTATCATTCGAAGATAATTTAATTGCACCTTGATTATCACTGAACAAATTCACACAAAGAGCTGTTCCCATTAGCTCGTACAATAAACCTTTTAAATAAATAGCCTCCTTTACCGCTTCAGAGATAGCCATGTACTCTGCCTCGGTACTAGAAAGCGCAACTGTTTTTTGTTTGCAACTTTGCCAGGAAACCACGGAACCACAAAATTTGAAAGCATACCCTGTGTATGATTTCCTATCAATAGAATTGTTGCCCCAATCGGCATCTACAAAGCCTACTAGTTCCATGTTTTCCTTTGAAAATCGCAAGCAATAGTGTTTAGTACCCTTTAAATATTTTAATATGCGTTTAGCATGCTTCCAATGTAGTTGACTATATGACCGATTGAATTGGCTCAAGTAGCTTACACTAAATGCAATGTCTGGCCTAGCTATAACTGCCAAATACATTGACTCCCTATTAAATTCTGATAAGGGTACATGGAAAGTTGATCTTGATCACCATTTTCTAGACTAATATTGCATTCCATAGGTGTTTTTATAATATTACATTCTGACATATTAAATTCATTCAAAATTTGGTCAATGTAAGATTCCTGATTCAATGTTAAAATACCCTGTTCCTTATCATAATTAACATTCATACCAAGACATTCTCTGACAACACCCAAATCTTTTACTTTGAATATTTTGCTTAATTCGTCCTTTAAATTATTAGTTTCCATTACATCATTGGAAAAAATGAAAAAATCATCCACATATAAAGTTATGACTATAAAGCTATTTTCAACCTTTTTGGAAAAAAGAAGGGTTCATATTGAGATTTAGTATATCCCAATTCTAATAATACTGAATTAATTCTATCATTCCAACACTTAGCTGACTGCTTAAGACCATAAATTGCCTTATTAAGCTTCAAAACTTTACATTTATCAGATTCTGAGCATATAAAACCTTCAGGTATTTTCATAAAAACTTTTTCTGACAAATTTCCATTTAGAAAGGCTGTTTTTATGTCTAAATGCCTTATGTCTAAATTTAATTTGACTGTTAATGCAAATAAAATTCTAAGAGTGGAATATCTGACTACAGGAGAGAAAGTCTCATTGTAATCAATTCCATACTTTTGTGTAAATCCCTTTGCGACTAACCTTGCTCGATATTTCACTTCTCCATCAGCACTGGACTTCCTCTTGAAAACCCATCTTGAATCGACAACAGTGACATCTCTCTCCGTTTCAACTAATTCCCATACCTGATTCTCTTCAAAAGACTGTAGTTCCTCTTCGATGGCACTTTTCCAAAAAATACTATCAGGACTGGATAAAGCCTCTGAAACAGATTTCGGATTACCTATTGCACTGTTATGTCCACCACATGCATATGTTACGAAGTCTGGATCCACCTTCTTTTTTCTCTGTCTTTGAGATCTTCTAGGTTGATCGTTTGATATACCTGAAGTAGTTTCAGGTTCACTGTCGTCCAGTTCATCTGTTGGTTGACCATTTTCTTTGAAATCTTCCATTTTTGATGCGGAGACCCCACTGAATCTGTCACCTCTTGAACTGGTTCTTCGATGTTTAGAGCAACACTCTTCTTTATGTTCTCCATTATTGTGACATCTCGACTGATGAAAACTTTTCGGCTGTTTGGGTTATAAAGTCGGTATCCTTTGGTGTGATCATCAAATCCTACAAAGATGCATTTGACGGCCTTTTTATCCCATTTCTGCCTATTCTCTTTTGGAACATGAGACATTGCGGTACTTCCAAATACTCGTATGCTACTAATGTCTGGCTTTTTGTTGTGCCACATTTCATATGGAGTTTTTGAAATACTAGAGGTAACTGAACGATTGATTAGGTGGCAAGCAGTTTTACTCGCTTCAGCCCAAAATTGCTTACCTAGGTTTTGGTCGAAGAGTAAACATCTTGCTCTTTCTACAATCGTCCTATTGAACCTCTCTGCCATACCATTCTGCTCTGGAGTATAACTGTTTGTCCTTTGATGAACAATACCATTGTTTTTGAGATAATTTTGGAAATCTCTACCAATGTACTCCCCTCCATTGTCTGTTCTCAGAATTTTTATTCGTTTATTCCTCTGTTTTTCTACTAGGCATCTGAACTGGTGAAACTTCTCTGAAACTTCATCCTTCGATTTTAAAAAATAGATGAAACACATTCTTGAGTAATCATCTATGAATGTGAGAAAATACCTTGAGCCTCCTATAGATAATTTTTCATGAGGTCCACAGACATCACTATGAATAATCTCCAATACGTCACTGGCTCTACTTCCTTTTGCTGGGAACGGTAATCTATTTTGTTTTACCTCGCAACATACCTCACAATTAGATTTCTGTATTTTTTCTCCAAGTTTGAACGGTGGCATACCTTCAACTACTTCTGGCATTTTTATTAAGAAATCCGAGTTGATGTGCCCTAGTCTCCTGTGCCATAGATCTGGTGTAACCATTGGAGCGGCCAACAATGCTGTTGAATTCTTGTTATTCAATCTCAGCTTGTATACATTGTTCTTCAAATCAGCTACTCCAACAAGGACGTTATTTTTATTAAAAATTTCACATCCTGTGTCATGGAAATTTACTCTGGCTCCGTTTCTAATTAATTGGCTAACAGAGACCAGATTCGTGGTTAGTCCTGGAATGAAGTGTACGTTTTGTAAAAGTACATTAACTCTTTTTCCTCTCACCATAGTTTCCATTCTGACATCACCTGCACTTTCGACTGCAAGTTTGGCCTCATTCGCACATAATATTTCTCTTATTTCTGGCTTCCGTTTGTCAATGAGATTGTTATCACTTGCTGTAAGGTGAAAACTGGCACCGCTATCAATATACCAGTCAGTGTTGCTAAAAGAACCATTAGCAAACACGGCACTCAAAGCGTAAGTTACCTTTTTGTTTAGACACTGCGACACATAATGTCCTTTTTCCTTACATTTGAAGCATGTGATATTACTACGATCCTTTTTGTTTACGTTATTCTCAAATCTTTGGTTATTCTCATTGACGTACGACGTACTAGCACGTTTTCAATGGCGAATACCCATTCCTGGTAATTTTCGCGTCCGTTTAGCTTTGGCACACTGGCGAAATAATTAACTGCTGCCATCTTGAATTATTGTTCGTCTGTTTCACAACACTATTTCACAATATATATATAAATGTACTTACGTAGTGGAACGTTCCCGACCGATAAACTATTATAAAAAGTCTAGATTGCACGCGATGAGAACGCACGTGGGCACATAACCTGTTATAAATTAAACGCACTGTTTAATAATTAAAAGTCTTTAATAAAATATAGGAAATAACTGTGTAGTAAACACACTGACAAATATACAATAATACTCTTCAACAACGGCCAACAAGAGAAAGGAGCGAGCATAGCTTGCACATGGCCTATCTAACAATTACACAGAATAAATATACAACTGCGCATGCCGCGCATAGAAATACTACAAGAAAACTTATATTACTTATGTACTGGGTAAATATTTCAACAATTTTTTGATGTTACTTGCTCGTTTTGTTTCAAGGATTTTTTTTTCACAGCAGATGTCCAAAGTCGAAGTTCTCGTTTTGCTAGCAATTGAAATCAAGATTTATCCATTAATTTACGGAAATCCACATAACTTTTTGACAGAATCATACTCATGTCATCAATAACTATTTAAGATTCCATTACAACAAAAAAAAATAAGCTTCGAGAGCTTTCCAGCAGAATTCTGACCCTGACAATGTTAAAAACGGTGAAAATTCACTAAAAAACGTAATTTGGTAATAACTCGAAAACCATGCAACTTTTACTGGGGTCATGTTAGGCTGGTTAGGTCCCTCTTTAGCTGACCTACCTCCGGTGTCACTGTGACGTGCCACTTATGGGACTTATGTATTTACGTATTATTTCTGCGAAAGTACTTACGAGAAAAAAGATATTCCACTACCTTTCTTGAACCTTTCCGTACAATTATATACAGAACAGGATTTAACGATGATGAAAAATAAAAAATATGATCCTACTAATCTTAAATTGTTGCAAGGAACGATAATTAATTCAACTTCAACACTTCTTACGGAACAAAATATGCTCATCAGCAGTGATATTTAGCCACTCCATGCAATGTTTTGCCCCTTTACAGCTGATTATTGTCCATCTTTATTTTATTTCTAGAAAGAACATGGCTTTTTGTCTCTTCAGTTAAGTAGATGTGTTTTTGCGATTTTGAAAGTTTAATTATTTGATTATATTTTAGTTCTTAGTGGAGGAAAACGCACGTCCTCGAACTATTATACTTTCGAGGACTTTTTCAGATACACCTAATACTTTTCATCGATAAACACGAACAACGGAACATAAAACGAAAAAAATGGTACTCGTTACTATGGGATTTTTTTCTTTGTATCTATGGCGTTTTTGGTTGACTTTTTCTTTTGTCTTTTACGCTTTGAATCTTCCTGGTTTTTAGGTACTTCTCCTCCTGAAGAGGTATAAGTAGAAGTGCCGCTGACCTGGGACATTTCTGATCTGTAGAGTAGTTCGAAGACTGCGGCGCTAGCAGTAATCCGCTTAGAAATTTTATTTAATCGAATTTGTTTACTCATAATAATCACTTCTTTGAAGAAATTCTCAAGGCACGTTGAAATTATTCACATGTGCTCACCATGAAGGTTCAACACGAACTGTTCAATATTATTTTCTCTATTACGCAGTAAATCAAATACACTAGAATACACAGATAAAAGATACTAATTTTCAAAATATATTTATTTTGAAATTGTGTAGATTAGATCTTTAAGATTTCAATAGTTCCTATGAAATAAAGTCTAATCGATTATATTATGTGATATTATCTTATCATTTATACTAATAATAATTAATCCAACTTCTTGAATCCAATTACTAATTGAAATTTCTATATATTACTATTGAAATTTCTATTTCAAATCCTCTAACTAGGAAAATCAATGTAGTCAAGCACAATACTTTTTACAAAGATGTCACACTTTGTGAAATATTCCATTGAAATATCATTATGAAAATTTGATTTTTTAGAAGAACACCTTTGAATGAAAATTTCCAGTGTTTGTTGAAATTGTTTTATCTTCAAATCTCTTATAATTGAAAATGTTACAATTATTTGACGATGAGCATATAGATAGATGCTGTCCATTTGAATAAAAGTGAACATAAATGTCACTTATGTGAGTTTGCAGCCGATCAGAAAAATAACCTCAAAATGCATATAGATTCTGTTGTTCTCTTTCTCTAGGGCAATAAATCAAGAGAGTTGACAGACTGCCCTCAAAATGTTCCATCTTATTCGTTCTCCCGACTTCTCTCTCTAACGCGACGTCCATGGATATTAGGTCTATGAATATAACAGAAAGTCATTTTTAATCATAACATAACCTTCAAGAAGGAACCACAGAACTGACAGTCAAAAAAAAAGGGCAACCCGCCCAGCAGAGAAAATCGACGTTACCAAACTGATACCTATCAGTAGCGGAGCTACTTACGCTACCGATCTTTCTGCTGAAAGCGGCCATTGATTTCGTTAGCGTTCAATTCTTAGTTATTAGTTCTTAGGTTTAGTCTTAGTTCTTAGGAATGGTGCATAAACCCACCATAACCCACAATCCACCTATACATGTATTGCAGGAACCTATAGGCAAATTAATTCGTTAAATATTAACCCTAGATGTCATCCCCAGTGAAACCATATTGCAAATATTGTTAAATTAATATTCGGCATTCGTTGTAAACCAGAAAGAGCCAGTCTAATGTTTTCTTTAACTTGAGTCCATGGAAAATATCCAATTTTTTGAGTTTTTTTGAATAATATATGTTTCTATGAACTAGTGAATTTGTTTCGGAAGGCCCAAATTTTTTCAGTGAAGTAGCATTGGTAACACTGATTTTTATTTATAAGTTCTGTGGTTCTGTGGTTCTATGTCCCAATTCGCCATTTTAAGATAGGTTTGTCTATGGTTGACAAAGTTGTTATTTATTCGTGGAGAGCGTTGTGGGTATATCATAGAGAAATTAAGGATTTTTTTGTCTATTGGGAACATTATCTTTTTAGTCGGGGAAAACAGACAAGCTTCATGCTATCGTGCACAGTAGAGATAATACAAAACAAACACAAACAAATTGAGAATTTACGAAGTGTTGGAAGTCAGAAATGGAAACATACTCAAAAATTTTCCTTGATGAAAATAATCATCACAGAGTAAAGATGGAAATGGGAGAAGCTGATGATAGCTATGAAAAAGGAAACTCATTTGACTTGGAGTAAGCATTCATTATTTTTTCTTGATACTGTAGACCAAATTTCAACTTTTTTCATAGTGAAAGTTATTTCTAGAAAGAACATGGCTTATTGTTTCTTCATTTAAGTAGATGTGTTTTTGCTATTTTGAAAGTTTTAATTATTTCTAAACTGATCTCAAGTCTTAGTCTTATGGCTGGTTTATGTACCATAACTAAGAACTAAACCTAAGAATTCAATGGCCTTTATGAACTCTCTTGTTAGTTCTTAGTGAAGGAAAGCGCACCTCCTCGAACTACTTTCTATTGTTCTATATTTTGATGTTTGACATTGATATTGATTGTGAAAAAATTTAATTTATTATTTTTCAGATACACTGAATACTTTTCATTGATAAACACGAATAACAGAACAGGATAGGAAAGAAACTGGTATTCGTTAATATTGAAATTCTATGCGGTGCATGCGAACTTCATTATTTTAACTAAGAGCTTAGTTTTTAGTTAAAAGTTGATCAACTTTCTAGTGCTAGTATTAGTACTTAGGTAAAATGTATAAACATCCTCATTGATTTGTTAGAGTTCAATTCTTAGGTTAAGTCTTAGTCCTTAGTTCTTAGGAATGGTGCATGAACCAACCATTAATTTCTTGATTTTAATGAAAAATGTCAGAATATGTTGACCATCTCTTTTTTTCCGAATAATGTAAAATATTTAGATACAATTCAATAATAGAGAAGAAAAGAGAAAAGTTTATTGATGGCCATCGACCTGAGGTCCTTCAGCCTATTACACTGCATATACATAAATATTAAAAAAAAAAGTACATTATGTGTTTTCTAATGCTCTAAATAAAGTCTGTGTAGGGTATTTTCTAATAGTTGTATCATCGAGATCTTTAAGATTATTGAAAAACTTTCTGTTGAAAATACAAAATCAAGAATCATTTGGTTCACCTGGTTCTTGAATACAGCGTTTGGTTTGGCGGATTATGCAATATATTGTTGGGATGTCTGATTTTTGAGATGATCCTAAGTGCTGTTGTCTCTGCCATCTTGAGATTTTTTACTGCTGGAGCTCTACAATTTATATATAGGTATATATATATATATATATATATATATTGGGTGTTCATATTCAATTGAAGGTCGACATATGCTTTTATAATTTTTTGTAGCATTTTGGATGGATATACCTTGTTTTTTATATGTCAGTTTGGCAAAGTATTTGGCTCTAGTGATAGTTTTCTTTTTTACTAGTTTCGTTTGCATGTTGAAATTCAGTTTATTATCAATCTGTACACCCGAATATTTCATTGAAGTAGAAATTTTTCCCTTTGGAAGCATTTATTTTGTTACATGCATTAATCCAGTTGTTTCCTCTAAACTGCTGTATCATATTTTGAATATTTTTATTATACCTATTTATACTTCGATATGACTTCGATACCAGATACGAAAAATATTTCAATAACAAAGATATTGATGGTTGGCAAATTAGACAAGGTATCAACGATTTGGTGGGTCATGATATGGTTCCAGAACCAAAAGTTTTAATTGCTGCATTACATGCCTGTCGTAGAGTTAATGATTTTGCATTGGCTGTAAGGATACTAGAATCTATGAAGGATAAGTGTGGTGGACGAGTCAAAGAAATCTATCCATATCTTCTTCAAGAAATCAGACCTACTTTGGATGAACTTGGAATTAATACCCCTGAAGAATTAGGTTATGATAAGCCTGAATTATTCTTAGAATCTGTAGATGATATGCATACCTCTTTTGAAGTTTGAAATTGTTTATGAGATGTTTTTTGGTATGTTAATGTTACTATAGAGTATTCAAGATGTTGACGTGAATTTGCCTATTAATTTCGTATTATAAAAATTTTTATTTCATCATGTACCGTTATTGGAGCATGAATCTGGCTTGTGTTTTTTTGAGAGATCTTTTTTTTCATTAATTTTTTTATTAAGTGGCTTGACATTAGCGTTTGAAATTCCTTCTATGGGTTTTTTTTTGGATGTTTCGGACATTTAATTGACCATGCCATATGGTCTTCTGCGCCACAAGACAAGCACTTCGGAGCATTATTGGTTTTGTACTGAGACATATTATGTGGTCCTTGTCATTTTCAAGTATTTTGGTGAATTTGTGCATGAATCTTTTATGGTCGAATCGTAAACATTTGTTGCAAGGTATAGGAGTTGGGTCTGGAGGATGGCTGGGATGTACCAAATAGTGTTGATTCATGAAAAATAATCCTTTATTCAAAAGTGCTTCAAATGATTCAATTTCACCCATAATTATTCTAATAAATCTTGTGGGTTTTGATTGGGCTCTCGAGATTATCCTTTTGCAGTATCTATGGTTTGTGATAAAAGATGCTGACTTATTTCTTCTTCTTTTATACCCGTTTCCATATTTGAAATCACCACAGAGTAAGTTTGTTGAGGCTATCTTCTTGTATTTGTCGGTTTTTGCGATGTTGTTTTCTTGTAACTGACTATTTTTTTCGCCTTCTTTAGCTCTGACAGGGCTTGTTCCAATTCCTTTTCTTTAGTATTGGATTTGAGGATAAAGCGGGGAATGGTTTTGAGAATTATATCTCTGGACATAGGAAATATCGTATTCCAATTGGTCGACATTTGTATTTTATCTATTTCATTGTTTTCAGAATTAATATAAAATAAATTTGAATATTCCATCTTCTGGATTTCATTCATCTTGGCCTAAAGGTTTCTGTTTATTATTTTGGTTTTCGATGTTTCTTGTTGTTGATTATTTTTTGTTGACATGGCAGATGTTGACTGTTCATTATTTTCTTTATCAATTTCCATTGGTGAAGGAATGTTTTGATTCATTCCTGGATCTTTCATTAATTGGGGTTTTTTTAATACGATATGAGGAGTTTTATTATCGGTTTTTTTCTTTGTATCTATGGCGTTTTTGGTTGACTTTTTCTTTCGTCTTTTACGCTTTGAATCTTCCTGTTTTTAGGTACTTCTCCTCCTGAAGAGGTATAAGTAGAAGTGCCGCTGACCTGGGACATTTCTGATCTGTAGAGAAGTTAAAAGACTGGGGCGCAAATAGTAATCCGCTTAGAAATTTTATTTAATCGAATTTGTTTACTCATAATAATAACTTTTTTGAAGAAATTCTCAAGGCACGTTGAAACTATTCACATGTGCTCACCATGAAGGTTCAACACCAACTGTTCAATATTATTTTCTCTATTTCGCAATAAATCAAATACACTAGGATACACAGATACAAGATACTAATTTTCAAAATATATTAATTTTGAAATTGTATAGATTAGATCTTGAAGATTTCAAATCCTCTAACTAGGAAAATCAATGTAGTCAAGCAATAATGCTTTTTACAAAGATGTCACATTTTGTGAAATATTCCATTGAAATATCATTATGAAGATTCGATTTTTCAGAAGAACACTTTTGAATGTAAATTTCCAGTGTTTGTTGAAATTGTTTTATCTTCAAATCTCTTATAATTGAAAATGTTACAATTATTTTTTTGGTTCTAGTTTTCAGTACACAATTGAGGATAAAAAGAATGAAATCATGGATATTGTTCAGCATTACACTGATGAGAATGGAATTAGATTGTCTCTTGAATATGAAAGAGGACAGTTTGCTTTCAACCAGAAAAGCAATGTCAATGAGCATATAGATGCTGTCCATTTGAATAAAAGTGAACATAAATGTCACTTATGTGAGTTTGCAGCCGATCAGAAAAATAACCTCAAAATGCATATAGATTCTGTCCATTTGAACATAAAAAAATTTAAATGTCACTTATGTGAGTATGCTGCAAGCAAGAAACAAACCCTTCAAAATCATATAGATGCAGTCCATTTAAAGAAAAGAGAACATAGATGTCACTTATGTGAGTTTGCAGCCAACCAGAAAAATGTCCTCAAAAGCCATATAAATTCTGTCCATTTGAATGAGAAAGAATATAAATGTCACTTATGTGAGTTTGCAGCCAATCTGAAGAATAACCTCAAAAGCCATATAGATTCTGTCCATTTGAATAAAAAAGAACATAAATGTCACTTATGTGAGTTTGCAGCCAATCAGAAACATGAACTCAAAAGGCATATAGATTCTGTCCATTTGAATAAAAAAGAACATAAATGTCACTTATGTGAGTTTGCAGCCAATCGGAAATATGACGTCAAAAAGCATATAGATTCTGTGCATCTGAATAAAAGAGAACATAAATGTCACTTATGTGAGTTTGCAGCCAATCAGAAAAATGTCCTCAAAAGGCATATAAATTCTGTCCATTTGAATGCGAAAGAATATAAATGTCACTTATGTGAGTTTGCAGCCAATCAGAAAAATGTCCTCAAAAGGCATATAGATTCTGTCCATTTGGATAAAAGAGAACATAAATGTCACTTATGTGAGTTTGCAGCCAATCGGAAACATGAACTCAAAAGGCATATAGATTCTGTCCATTTGAATGAGAAAGAATATAAATGTCACTTATGTGAGTTTGCAGCCAATCAGAAAAATAACCTCAAAATGCATATATATTATGTCCATTTGAATAAAAAAAAACATAAATGTCACTTATGTGAGTTTGCAGCCAATCAGAAACATGACGTCAAAAAGCATATAGATTCTGTGCATCTGAATAAAAGAGAACATAAATGTCACCTATGTGAGTTTGCAGCCAATCAGAAAAATGTCCTCAAAAGGCATATAGGTTCTGTCCATTTGAATGAGAAAGAATATAAATGTCACTTATGTGAGTTTGCAGCCAATCAGAAAAATAACCTCAAAATGCATATAGATTCTGTCCATTTGAATAAAAAAGAACATAAATGCCACTTATGTGATTACGCAGCCAGCCGGAAAGTTTATCTCAACATTCATATGGATTCTGTTCATTTGAATAAAAAAGAACATAAATAACACCTATGTGATTATGCAGCCAGCCAGAAAGTTTATCTCAAAATTCATATGGATTCTCTGCATTTGAATAAAAGAGAACATAAATGTCACTCATGTGATTATGCAGCCAGCCGGAAAGTTGATATCAAAATTCATAAGGATTCTGTCCATTCGAATGATAAAGAATATAAATGTAACTTATGTGAGTTTGCAGCCAAGTGGAAAAATATCCTCAAAAGGCATATAGATTCTGTCCATTTGAATGAGAAAGAATATAAATGTTACTTATGTGAGTTTGCAGCCAATCAGAAAAATAACCTCGAAATGCATATAGATTCTGTCCATTTGAATAAAAAAGAACATAAATGTCACTCATGTGATTATTCAGCCAACCAGAAGTTTCACCTCAAAAGGCATATAGATTCTGTCCATTTGAATGAGAAAGAATATAAATGTCACTTATGTGAGTTTGCAGCCAATCAGAAAAATAACCCCAAAAAGCATATAGATTTCGTCCATTTGAATAAAAAAGAATATAAATGTCACTTATGTGAGTTTGCAGCCAATCAGAAACATGACCTCAAAAAGCATATTATAGATTCTGCCCATTTGAATAAAAAAGAACATAAATGTCACTTATGTGATTATGCAGCCAGCCGGAAACATGTCCTCAAAAGGCATATAGATTCTGTCCATTTGAATAAAAAAGAAGATAAATGTCACTTATGTGCTTATGCAGCCAACCGGAAACATGTCCTCAAAAGGCATATAGATTCTGTCCATTTGAATAAAAAAGAACATAAATGTCACTTATGTGCTTATGCAGCCAAACATAAGTTTCACCTCAAAATGCATATAGATTCTGTCCATTTGAATAAAAAAGAACATAAATGTCACTTATGTGATTATTCAGCCACCTGGAAAGTTTATCTCAAATTTCATATGGATTCTGTCCATTTGAATAAAAAAGAACATAAATAACACCTATGTGATTATGCAGCTAGCCAGAAAGTTTATTTCAAAATCCATGTGGATTCTGTGCATTTAAATGAAAGTGAACATAAATGTCACTTATGAGATTATGCAGCCAAGCATAAGTTTCACCTCAAAAGGCATATAGATTCTGTCCATTTGAATGAGAAAGAATATAAATGTCACTTATGTGAGTTTGCAGCTAATCAGAAACATGACCTCAAAAAGCATATAAATTCTGTCCATTTGAATTAAAAAGAACATAAATGTGACTTACATGAGTATGCAGCCAATCAGAAAAATAACCTCAAAAAGCATATAGAATCAGGAAATGACCTCGAAAAGCATATAGATTCTGTCTATTTGAACATGAAAGAATTACTTATGTGATTATGCAGCCAACTGGAAAGTTTACTTCAAAATTAATATGGATTCTGTCCATTTGAATGAAAAAGAATATAAATGTCACTGTAAGTATGTTTAGAGCTTGTAAGAAACTCTTAAAAGACATATAAGTTGCATCAGTAAGATGATAAAGTGAGGTAGGAAAACAACAAACCCGTAAAATTGACAAATAGAGGTACAGTAAACATTCCAGTGACGTAGTTAATTGTTTCTTAGTAAGGATTAATATTACAAAATCGATATTTAACTTGAATATAGAATATAAGTGAATTATTATATTTCAAAATGAAAACTATCAATGGAGCGGAGACCATAGCCGAAATGTCTACAACAAAGAGGGTATTGCGAACAACTGAAATGAAGATCCTAAGAACAATAACGAGATACAAACTGGCGGACAGACAGAAAAATTATATTATAAGGGAGAAGTAGACCAGAGGAAGCAGGCGGTATGTCTTCTCAAGAAGAAAATGAAAACAAGCTAGTTTCATAATTTTTTTAAGAAATAATTTCCATTTTATGAGTTATTTTAGTAGATTTCTTATGTAAACAATATACAGTAAATAAACTCTCGTAAAATACAATGTTTTTAATTAATTAGTAATAAATAAATATGGAATTGCATACCCTTACCTCATTTCTCACTCAGTTTCAATAGAATGAAGAATTTCCCAAGATGAATATTAACCTGCGATCAGATTCTTCTATAGACCTATAACAACATGGACTGGCCCTCATGTGGCTTCTACTTGCATCGCTTTGCAGACTATCAAAGAAAGAGAGGTGTTGGGAAGGATGGAGTCATTGAATTAATGGCAACACATGCGAATATACTATGAGAAAAACGCGTTTTTAATTTTTTTGAAGAAATACTGAGTTTTTTGCATGACTTGATTGTTGAAATGGCTATGGGAATAAGGCGTTTTTAATGAGAAATATTGAGGTATTCAGATGAAAATAGTATTGAAATAGCTTAATATGACTGGGAATAATGCACATTTAATTTTTTTTAAAGAAAAATATTGAGATATTCGGATCAGAATTGTATTGAAACAGCTAAACGATTCACATTTAGGAACTGTATGTTACAGATTTTCATGATATCTGAAATTTCTTCCAGAAGAAGGTGAATTTCATTGAGTGTTATCTAAAAGAAAATATTTTTTAATTTCTATTTCTGAGTTTTTATGATTGATATTATATCAATAATATTATAGATAATTGAATTTACATTCGATTTAATGTAGCTACAAGTTTAACTGGATTTTAGGGAATTCAAAATTTGTAATAAATAAAAATACAAAAGAAAATGTATGATATTTTTAAAATTTTATATATGTTGTCTTCAGAAGAAGTAGCCCAAATATTTTGAGAAATAGACTGAGGAAATAGTAAGTGCTATTAGGATACCAGTGTTGCTAATCGGTGGATTTTTATCCGACTTGCGGGGTTTTTGAGCCTAGCGGATTTTTTTCGATTTACTTATTGATGCAATAGATGTCGGGCCGGTTTGAAAGATATGGATTTCTTCAAATATAATAATAATAATAAAGGTCTTTATTCAATTAAATTAGTGATAAATAATAACAAAACTCTTACATCAATAGAAATAATTGAAAGGGCGAGATCCAGCACACTGCATTGAGCGTACTGTTCAATCTAACCCTCTGATTCATTGACAAAAAAAAATAGAAAAAAAACTCATCGTAACGTAACAACTAAGCTCATACCAAACCCTAAAAAATATCTTAACCACCCAAAACATGACCTAACTTGAAATAAAATCATATTACAATTGTATGAAAAATCAAAATATATGCACACCCATAAGTACAAATATACAGAGTGGGCCATTGAAAACGAAACAGCGGCTCTGTAAGTCGGCAGAACCGAGTTATATAAAAACGCTCGGACATGTCAACAACCCGAAATACATTCCATCCCTCGGAGCTGTGACCGCCACCCCTAAATTTTTAAATGGCACCATATGGCAAGTGATACCTCATTTCAAAGGTAGTTTCCTTCTTAATATCAAAAATAAATTAATTTTATCGATTCGTTTTCGAGATATAGGAACTTGAAGTTGGGAAATAACTTTTTATTCACTCAATCAATAAAAATAAGATCTAACATTGCAACTGTTTAAAGATAATTATCATTGTCAATGAAATGAATGTTCAAACTGTCTACCACCCATTTCCATACAATAGTACAAGTTCTGTTCAAAATGAGACCTCACATTTCGTAGCATTTCCGGCGTTATTCGACGGCATTCTTCAATAATTCTACGTCGTAAATTTTCCAAAGATTCTGGTTCGGTTGCATAGATTTTGTTTTTCAAGTGACCCCACAGGAAAAAGTCGAGTGGGGTTAAATCTGGAGATCTGGCTGGCCATTCTATAGCGCCTTTTCTTCCAATCCAACTCCCAGGAAACATTCTATCTAAAACAGGCTGTGCATAATGTGGAGGTGCCCCGTCTTGTTGAAATTTCAAGTGGTCTTCATGGTAACGATCGTCATTTTCAATGATGTCTACTAATTGTGGATAAACAAATTGATTCAATAATTCCAAATAAGTTTCTCCTGTCAGGTTACCGTCGAGAAATACTGGTCCAATCAAACGGTCCCCAAAAATACCGGCCCAGATATTGAGTTTTTGGGAAGTTTGAGTATGGACTTCGTGGAAAACATGTGTATTAGCATCTGACCAATAACGACAATTATGACGATTCACAGTCGAATTCAAAAAGAATGTAGACTCATTAGAAAAGCAGATTTTGAAAAGGAAATTCTCATCAGCATCTATTTTCGTAGTCATAATTTCACAAAATTCCTGTCGCCTATCGAAATCATCTTCATTCAATTGGTGTACCAAATGTATTTTGTAGGGGTAGAATTTATGATGTTTCAGGACTCAGCGGATACTGGTTCTACTGATATTGGTAACACTAGCCAATTTCCTTGTGCTCAATGTTGGGTCTGCATGAACTTGTCCTAAAAGTGCAACTTCAACAGGTTCATTTCTCACCGGAAATTCACGTTCTGGGTCTCGTTTCTTGTTGGCTACCGACCCAGTTTGACGAAATTGTTGCACTAATTCTAAAACGTATTTTCTAGCAACAAGTTTATCTGGATGCGTTTCATTGAACAAATTAGCTGTACGGTTACCGCATTCTTAAAAAAAATTGTTATTATTTCAACTCCTTCCGCGATCGTATACACCATTATTGAGGAAAGAATTCAGCAGCTTTAATCAAGTAATTCACTCCAATGTCGTTTAATCAACGATCTGTTTGACACTGACGTCCACACTTGCGATTTGGCGAAAAAAATTATATCATACATGTTTTTGTTGTACGTGCATTTGAGTCTGTGGGTTGTGGTCCTTATACGGTGACTATCAAGTAGTTCACTGCCAAGGAATTTAGGGAAATAAAAGAACGGGATAAAAAAATACGTATTCGATTTATTTCAACCCACTAAAAGAGTTTGAAGAAGATGAGTATTTGTCTAGATTCTTAGGGTCGCTGGACGCTTGGGTCGTTGTGGCTCGGTCGCAGGTAGTTTTTCGCCGGTCAGGAACAGATGTGATATTCTTCAATCTTCTCGTTGTCGGTGCAAGTGTGGAACATCTGTGGAAGTCGTAGTTTCTTGTAGAATGTTCTGAACTCTGTTGAATTATTCTCCCTGAAATGCCGAGTTTTATGGGCATTCAGGCTGTTTTCTATTTGCCATTCACAACGCAATCGATAGATTCCCTACAAGTCGAATTCGAGAAAACGTCTTCTTATCGATTCTCACTAAACCTTAACATTTTTTCGATCAAATAATCGAGGATGAAATAAAAATTTGAAACGGACTTGCATGCTATTTGTTGGTAAACAGTTAGATCATTTAATTCCTTGACAATGATAATTATCTTTAAATAGTTGCAATGTTAGATCTCATTTTTATTGATTGAGTGAATAAAAAGTTATTTCCCAACTTCAAGTTCCTATATCTCGAAAACGAATCGATAGAATTAATTTATTTTTGTTGTTTGATATTGAGAAGGAAACTACCTTTCAAATGAGGTATCACTTGCCATATGGTGCCATTTAAAAATTTAGGGGTGGCGGTCACAGCTCCGAGGGATGGAATGTATTTCGGGTGAATTACATCGCGAACGATGTCCCCCTCGAAAATGTTGTTGACGTGTCCGAGCGTTTTTATATAACTCGGTTCTGCCGACTTACAGAGCCGCTGTTTCGTTTTCAATGGCCCTCTCTGTATATCCACATAAATATCAATCAGATAGAATAGCCATCTGCTCATTCTTAAGCTCGCTGAATATTAAAGCCCGTAGACATTTTATATTACTAACTCCTCTGATGTCCACAGATAAACTATTTATACAAAGCGTGACATAATATGAAAAATATCTACGAAATAATTGTGTTGTAAATCCAGGCGGTGTAAGGGTACCTTTAAAACGTATGTTCAAATTATGGACATCAGAACGATATGTTATTTTATTATATAGGTACGGAGGAGTTCGGTTGATTAATAATTTCATGAACAATAATGAAGCATGAAGAGATCTTCTTTCCATGTTGAGCCAATCGACAACGCGTAAGGTATGACTTATTCTCTCAAATTTTCTGATCCCGAAGATCAGGCGCAGACAAGAGTTCTGTAGTCTCTGTATCCGTTGCTCATCAGAAAAGTTCAGACAGGATCGTAAACACAATCGGAATAATTAAGGTGAGACAGAACTACCGATTCACATAGCAATACTTTGACTTTTTGGGATAATGCTTTTCTGTTTCTATAAAGAACCCTCAACATGCCATAGGCCTTTTGTAAACAGGCAGATACATGGTCTGTGAAACGCAAGTCAACATCTATCCAAACTCCCAAATTTTTAACTTTGTCACACATCCTAACAACATCAGACCCGACTTTAATGGCATTACCGTCTTCTAAAAATTTTATTCTGTCACCTCTCCGACCGAATAACATGGCAACAGTCTTATTTTTATTTAACTGCAAACAATGCTTAGTGGATATATCATAGATAATATTCAAGTCTAAATTCAATGCGGCTATAGCCTGAGCAGACTCATTCGAAAAGAAAGAGATATACAGCTGACTATCATCTGCATAATTGTGCATCGAACAAGATAAAATGAACTTTACAAACTGAGAAATATACATAATAAAAAAATAGGCCCTAAAATTGACCCTTGCGGTACTCCCCGCCATATTCCAAGAAAAGATGACATCCTACCATCATAAAAAACCGCCTGAAACCGTTCAGTAAGATAAGAAGAGAGAAGAAGAATAGAATCTTGACTAAAGCCAAGATGTACTAATATGGCCTCAAACAGTTTGTGGTTGAGACAGTCAAATGCTTTTGAATAATCCAAAAGTGTGAGCAAAGTAAGTTTACCCTGATCCGTTGCCCTAATAATATCATCAGTGATATGTAACAGAGCCGTAGTGCAGCTGTGATTTTTCCGGAATCCTGATTGTGTTGGCGGAATAATTTTATTAGAATTCAAATGGGACCAAATTTGTTTACATATAATTTTTTCTAAGATTTTTGACAAGGTAGGTAAAATACTTATAGGTCGCAAATTGTTCAAGTCTTTAGGATTAGGTACTTTTGGTACAGATATAACAACGGCTTTTTTCCATTGCTTTGGAAAAACAGAATGTAGAAGGCAAAAATTTATAATATGGGGAAGAATGTGGGGAACACATAATTGGAGGGTCAATATATTTATTCCATCATGACCAATTGATCTACTCTTAATAGACTTTATAGATTCCAAAACTTCAACCTCATCAACAGTACAGAATTTGAAATTACTAGTAACAATGCAGTTATTTTGGTTGGCATAAAAAGACAAAAGATCATTATCAGGGGACTGGTCGGGCACTGAATTCAAGAAATGTTCATTCACACGATCAACATTACCAAATGTTAAGTTAAGATCCGTATTCTTATGATTAATTATACCCACTCCCTAGAAGTCTTAAAAATTGAACCAGGCTTTCGAGATGGCAAATTAAATATGCAATGTACAAGATCATGATCGCTAATCTGAGGAACTGGCAAAACAGCACATTTTTGCACGGAATCGGGAGCAGATGTGAGTATATAATCAATTAGTATAGTGGAGTTCATTGTGGTCCTTGTAGCCTCCTCTACCAATTGAACAAGGCCAAAACTTTCTAAAACCCCCATTAACAATTTTATTTCAACCTTCGTTTTATCTAAAAAATTAATATTGAAATCCCCTAAGCAAAGTACGTAATCTGTAGACATCATCTCTGAGATTAATGATTCAAATCTATCCATGAGAAGTTTATAATCATATGATGGAGGCCTGTATATAGTACAGACGACTACTCTCAAACTTCCAAATTCTAAAATCAACACAATCTGCTCAATCTCAACATTAAATTTCAATAGCTTAAAATGTATATTATTTTTTAAATAAATTCCGACTCCTCCGCCCCGACTACCTCTATCAGAACGAATAAACTTAAAGCCATCAATAGCAAGAAGTGCACTAGGAGTTCGATCACTTAGCCATGTTTCACTCAGGCAGAAAACATCTAAGTCATTAGTTATGATAATATCTCTAATATCATCAAAATGTGAAATTAGAGAGCGTACATTGAGATGGGCAACATTCAGCAAAGCTTTCTTCTTCTGATCCATAATTTATACTGATGAACACATCTATAAATTGAGTCAACTAACTTTATTGACAGCAAAGAAACAATAAAAAAAATTAAGTTTTTATGTGAAAAATATAAAAAAGTGATATATGCCAAATCAACAGAGAGTGGGCTAAAGCAGTTATAGTAATAGTAAATGTGTCAATATTTGAGTGAAAACAAAATTAAATAGCGAAGTAAAAAGAGCAGAATCACCACAAAAAAGCAGGAAAGAAAAATTAAGACATCAGAGCTGCTCCGCATCACAAATAATAATATTTATATCAGAAACTTACATTCCACTTAAATCGTTCTCAGACATAATTTTTCTCACTTCATCATTATATAAAATGAAAATGTTACCTCTAGAAGTCCAACAAGGTGATGAACCATATTTAGCACGTACTTTCTTAAACAGATCAAGTTTACTTGGAAGAAGTCTTTCACTAACCACAACACCAGAGCCCTTTAGATTGCGTTTTTTGTTAAAAACAATATCACGTTTCCATCTATGAATAAAATGAATTGTGACAGGTGGGGAATTCCCTCGGTTTTTACTTCTTCCTCCTGCTCGATAACAAACATGCAGGTCATCTGCTGTCAACTGATAGGCGGAGTTTTTGAGGATTTTATTGTTTACAATCCCAATCACCTCATCATATAAATTTTCCTTTTCTTCTTCCTTGATACCGTGGAGAATTAATTGACTCTTATATTTCTCTTGCCTTTCATGCTCCATTTGAGAATTTATCGCCTCAATGTGTTTTTTAAGGGTGTTCAAATTGTCTTTCATAGTATTTTCGAATCCATTTATTTTATTCATCACCTGAGCTATACAATCAGAAGCAGGAACAGAAGAGTCTCTGCTAGAATTCTTCAGCATAGTAGTGACTTCATGTCTCAGCACCCTCAGTTCAGATTGAAGTGCTTCCTCCATCTTGTTAACACGAGAATTGAGCTCATCAATATCACCCTTTGGAGTTTTCGTTCCTTTAGCAGGTATTTGAAATTTACTAATTATTATCTTAGAGAAAAAAAAGAAAACGAATTTCAGTATGTTGGAAATTGGAATTTCTTTTCATTGAATTCAAAAATCAGGGAGTCAGCTCGACCACCCTGTATACAGATAAGTTGAATTTTCGTTCATTATGTTGTATCTGTGAATTATTATCTCGCATCAAGCGCGACAGAAAAACCGGTTTAATGGAAGGGAGCGGGAGTTGAAATCACAGTGAAAATTCAATACGCAGCTCGCCGTTACACAAATCAGGCATTTTCACGCATCTCAACGAAAAAGGTTATAAACAATCGAGAATAGTTATTTATAATACAAGTGCAGAAGGCATTGATATTCTTCCACGAGTTCAAAATTCAAAAACGAGCCACGAAGTGGCGAGTTTTGGAATGAACGAGTGGTAGAATGAGCCTTCTGTACGAGTATTATACATTATTTTCTCTAATTCATTGCATTTTCATTGAAATTAATGAAATATTTCCATAAATATCATTTAGTGATTTTTGCATTGAAAAATGTTGGTTGGCAGAACTGATTTCTTTAAGGCAAATTTTTGAATTGACAGATGAAGCCGTGGCGGAAAGTTCGGAGTACCAACATAGAATAATAAAATATAACCATGAAAACTGTGCGTTTCTGATATATTCTCGCACGATTTTGTTCTACAAGATGTGGAAGAATGAACGGAATAACCACAGAATCAGAGAAAATACTTATCACAATTGGTATCAACAAGGTTTCAGAAATAATTTGATGGTTTCAAATAAATGTTTTAGTGGATGGACATTTCTCCTTATTTCCAACCAAACAACTCTAGAAAAATACAATTTACTTTACACAGTATTTATTCTGACAAAATTATAACGTTAAAATTATCGTGAATGCGGAGCTACCCCGGATGAGCTACATACACATCGACAGATGAACAATGAATGAATGAATATGGTTTCCATAAGTTACTCAGAGACCCTAAGCTCTGAGGCATATTGCTTTCACAGGCTAATACCACAGACTAACCAGACAATTCACTCCGCCGTTTTTAGCAGGGGGGTGAAACCGCTAGTGCTAGCATTGGCAACAGATGTGACGTCACATACACTCAGAATACACGGTATACATCATGCATACATATCACGATGTAAAAATTTTATTCTCATAATAAGCCAATCAGCGTTCGAGTTTTTCAATATGATTTTATAACCAACAATAAATTGTGTTTGTATTTGTAAATCTTGTATGGTGGCAATGAACAGATAAAGTAGTTTTTATTGTCACTTATTTATTACAAGTTCTGTTTTAGGTTTCAGGTAAGGTAAGGTCAGGTAATCCATGAGAAAATAAATTTAGAACAAAATAAGACCGGGTTTTTCCTCATATTGTATTTCAATGCTCTAATATATCTGAGATCCTTACTTTGTGATTATAATAATCCTTCAGAATCAACTATATTAAAGTTAAATTCTGTTCCTCGGCATTTACTGAAGTATCAAATTTATAATCATCAGCCCTATGATTGTAGAACTTCCCCAAATGTTTCTTGTATGGAAAATATTAATGATTCTAACAATAACCATCTACGTGATCCAGAATTATCATATCAAATTAAAATGAATTACCTACTAATTGATCGCTATTTATAATCTTTTTTTCTTCATATCCACCTACAACCTCCAAAAGAGCTGAAAATGAAGTACCAAAGAAGACCTGTGATAATTAAAGTGAATTACGAAATGAGCACTGTAATGCAGGAAGATAGATTAAACCAACTGAAGATTTTTATCTTTCATGTATGTGTAGAAATTTGAATATAGCTTCAGAAATGTATCAATTCAATTGTTCATCAGATATAATTTTATAAAGTAGATATAAATAGGAATTTTTTTTCAGTCAGGTATAGTGTAAATCTCCCAATATAATGTATATTATGTATTAATTTTTATAAATAATTATTATTTTAAGCAAATATGTAAATTTCCTTTGATAAATAAAACTTTTCAATGATATTTTTCTGTTTTAATTCGAAATTATAACAACATAACCTAAAATAAATACTAACAATATTCCAACAATTTCAATGAATTGTCATACCTTCATATTCAAATTTTCCCGCCATATAACACTTAGTGATGGCGGACAAAATTGTTGCCTTGATTTAACACGGCGTTAGCACTTCTTATATATTTAGTATTCTGTGGTTTTTAGGCACGGCGTTTCGTTGACCTTGAATTTCACTATGAACTACTGTAGTAAAAAATGACAAAGATAACCGAACTTCCCACTCTTTCTAAAAGGTTCAAAACGCATGTGATTTGTCAGATTATCCCATTCAAATTTTTGAATTCACCCGACTGCTTATATTCAACTCCTATTCTCTTTGAATATTGAATACCAAGCTAAATTTTGCTTGGTTGCTTGGTATTTCTGAGATTCAAAAAATCTTTTTCGTCTTACTGATGAATGACTCCTCTGTTTACGGCAGACTATGATTGCAAGGAGAGCTCGAGCATCGATCCTACATTGAGAGAAATATTTGAATGTAGTATTATTTGCGATTAATATTTTAAATCAAGCAAGAACAAAATAAAATTCATTTTCTTAGAACCGTCATTTTCAATAACATAACCTAAGCGAACCCAAAATCCACGATTCAAATTGAACTATCGCTGCGATTAGTCGAAAGAATCAATCTAGCTCCCTGATTGGTCACCCCGATTCACCCCGAACTCATTCATAAATACGAGTAGAGCGAATTCGAGGTCAACGAAACGCCGGTGACGATTTCCTTCGCAAATGCATCGAGTGAAACCACAGACTAGTAATCTGTAGCACAGACTAACAGACAATTCACTCTGCCGTTTTTATGCACGGCGTTTCGTTGACCTTGAGTTTCACTATGAACTACTGTAGTAAAAAATGACAAAAAGCGCGTTCGGTTATTACCTCGGACCGCTCGGACTTGTCGCAACCGTTCGTTTATTACATCCAGATTGAGGGGAATACACATCTGGAGCGTTCGGCAAATATATCTGAGCAATCGGATGTCGATCTTTTTCGTCGGACGTTTTCGAGCTAGCAAAGGGATTTTATCCACAGAGTTTACCTTTGTCTATGGATTATTGGATTTTATCTGTCTTTGATGTTTGTTTATTTATAAAAATTAACATTTCGTCGTAGTTTGTATTGAAAAATTTCAATACCTAACTTGTTATAATTCTATAATTGGATTTTAAATAAAATTATGGGTATGGAATGCAGATAACAAATGAATAGGCAGTGTGTATATTTTTGGAATGAGATATCTGGTGGTGACTTTGGACAATATCATTAGTAAGACTTTGGGGACATAATTTTTTCGTGTTATTGTATAAAGCGTTGTGCATGTTCAGTTTATTCAGAAGAGCGATGGACATTCAAGCTAGGGATATGAAGAAAAAGGCCAAGCTTTTAAAAAAGCTGACTATGTTTACAATATATGAAGTGGACTGGTTTCATTACTTCTAAATAAATGAGACAGACTTCAGTGAATTTTCCACCTTATTATATCGAAATTATGTAATGGATGAAGCAGAAGAAATTAACTCGTTCAAGGGTATCGACTGGGACATCAGTGTCCCAGAAGTATTTATAAATGTCCTGTTCAGCAATAAATATACCCAGCATGGAATCAATTGGGAATATAAAGCCAGATCAGTGTATTCAAGGTACTATATCTATATTTGTGTCAGCTAATAGTTTATTATCATACGAAAGTTTCAGAGAAAAAAATACCATATTCAGGAAAAGGACTTGAAGTTTGTCAGTTGGACCCGAGGCTTGTTGCTTTTCTGAATGGTGTTATTTTCAAGAAAGGGGAGTCAGTGAAATTATTGGAAATCAAATGTCTATTCATTGGTAAGTTTCTAGTAAGTTAAAGAGATTATTTTTATAATTGTTTATAATTTCAGGTCGAATTATTTCTGCTGAAAATACTGAGCACCATTGCCAATATTTGAGAAGAGGAAACGCCAGCTAATTTGAAAGAATAAATAAACATTATGCTGGAGTCTGATTAAGTATGGCAATTATGAATTTGAAAAATTGCGACTCTATAGTGTTCTCATCTGGTGATAAGACATCCAAAACTGATAGTGAGCCATTTGATGAAGAATTCACAAAAAAATAATTCTTAAAACTTCAAATGATTTATTTTAAAAATATGCTTTACACATTGTGTAGCATGAAAGTTTAAATTTTTCAATTAGAAAGATATTTTTCCAAGGCTTAATTATGCTGTAATAAGACCATCCAGAATAAGAAAAGTTCCGAATCATACATGTCTGAAGGTATACATGTTATAACTTCCAGACTATTGAAAAATTTGAGTCCAGTTGTTATTAGTAAGAGAGTAAAGGATTTACTATTGGATCATAAAATTTACAGGTTGAGTGATTTATTTAGGAATCATTTTTGTAAATATTATTTGATAATTTGTAACTACAAACATATTCATGTTTTCATTACAATGACTTTCAATACTACTCATTTATAGTTTAAGATTTTTTGATTGACAAGCCATGTAAACTTTTGATGGCGTATGTTTTTATGAATTTCTTGTGTGCAAATAAATTATTATTATTATCAAATACTGCATTGATTTTACATATCATTTATTTATCCTATGGCAGTATAAGTTATCCCATCATACATTCCCTTGGCACCATAGTCCATTAAATTACTGATGAAAATAAAAAGATATCATCTTCCAAATCACTTGGATCAATTTGACATGAAAATTCCTTTTTTCCTTCTTAAACTTCCATTGAAACATTTTTGTCTTCGTAAAACGAATGGAGATTTTAGAAGTGATTCCTCCTTGGAAATATACTTTCTACTAGATCAGACCATTTTTCTTTTTATATCTTTTCATTTTTGTAGAGGAATTAGGTATCCGTTTTTTTATACTTCTGAAATAAGTAGAATGAAATTAGATAAACGTACATAATTTAAACTAATAATAAAACGAATTTATTCAGGAATTTGGTCCAAATTCCTGAATAATTCATATTCATATTTTATGGAATACTTCAGGTTTCCATTTCTCTCAAAATATGATCAGCACTACAATAAGTTTTAGATGAGAGATATTTGCTATCATTTCTAAAATATTCTTATCAAACTCTTCTCACACTAATAATCCATATCACCATATCTTTCCTTCTTTCTCGAGCTACTTTTTCTTATTGTAATATGAATTGTGGCAACCAACTACATAGCAATGAATTTGTGAATTTCTTGCAGTAAATAATTGATAATATTAAAGTCCATACCTTCAGAATTTTTCCCTATTTTTCAATATTGAAAACAACATCAACTCAAAACTTCTTAGTATAGTTAAAAAAAGCATAAATTTCTAACGCCTCTTCAGCAGGCAAGACAGTAAAAGTGTATATTATGAATATTGATTATGTTTTACTAATGATTTCATTTCATTTAGCCACAAAGGGCGCCACATGCGAATATCAAAGAACTGACATAACAGCTGAAGCTCAGGAAGCTCTGTACCGTTCGTTTATTACAGATAAATCTGTAAAATCCGACATATCTGTGGTCACGTGGATAAAATATCAGTCCGCTCTCGGATGCTATTGCCGAACGCGCTTAAGGATAACCGAACTTCCCACTCTTTCTAAAAGATTCAAAACGCATGTGATTTGTCAGATTATCCCATTCCAATTTTTGAATTCACCTGACTGCTTATATTCAACTCCTATTCTCTTTGAATATTGAATACCAAGCAAAATTTATCAAAGTATTCAAAATACCTGTTTTTTTAAAAACATTAAATATATTTCTTTGAATTAAAACAACAAAGGAAGTAAATATTTTATTATTTATAATATATTTGGAATTAGTGAATATGGAAGCCGGTCAAGGTAAAATATGTACGAAGTGTTCTGTTAAAAATTGTAGTAGTGCAAGATATCAAGGGATTTCTACGAATTCCATAAGATTCTTCAGATTTCCTAATCCAGTTTATAAGGATCGAGTGATGCAATGGAAATTGGCTTGTAGTGATGACATAATAATGAACAAAGATGCTGTTATATTCAAATAACAGAATCTGCAGTATCCACTTTGATGCCAACCTAGTGACAAATCACCATTTATCGAAAAATACAATTCCAACATTGAATCTGTTCCAAAAACCAAGTGGAATAGATGTTCAAACCCAAACAGAAGATATACGGAACCGAAGGAAAACGAGTTGCACATATAGAAACTCAAACAACTAAAGAATTATCTCACCAAACACCAAGAAAAAGAAAGTTGAGGCATCTAATTGAGGTAATATAGTTGAATTTGGAGAATATATAGCCAAAAAAAACCTTATTTTTCAGTCAAAGGAAAATGAAATTAAAGACATTCAACCTCGAACAGTCTATTCAGGAAATAGACCCCTGCAAGACACAACTATCTAAAGACAAATTCAAAAAGGCTGGTGATATTCATCTGCCAAATATTTTTGGAAATATAGCCAAAATAATCAGTGATCTCAATGATAAAAATCTAAAAGGAAGAAGATATACCAAGGAATTTAAACAGCATGCCCTTTCATTATATTATTCAGTGCCTAAAATTTATAAAAGAATGGTTGCCATATATAATTTTCCATCAGTATCTACATTGAGAAGAATGACAGAGAATATTCAGAAAGGAACTGGTTTAAATGATTTTATATTCAGAAGTCTCAAATGGCGACTAGAAAGTGATATTGAACAATATTTTGTTCCACTCAATATTTTATTTGTTTCATGGCTCATGAGAGATGGTGTCAACTGAATTGATCAATGAAGTAGAAGAACAATTGAAGCAGTAAAAACTATATATACATACTTGTAATATTGTATCAAATAAAAAAAGCAAATAAATAGGATTCATTCATTAGTGTTGTATTTCTTAGCATATTTAATGATTTTTTTCTGACAAATATTTCTTTCGAAAACATACATAACACATTCAGGTTCATCGAATTTTTCAATCAATATCTAAATGCACAACAGATCTACAACTATACCTTTTCAACTCCAAATTGGGACTAATCACATTTAAATTGGGAATAAACACATTCAAAATGAGAATAAACAACTTCAAAATGGTTAACACAATCAAATTGGGAATAAACACATTCAAATTGGGACTAAACAATTTCAAATTGAGAAATGACATTTATATTTAAATTTGATACTTCAAAGGAATTGTCAAATAATATAGGTACCGGTCAGATAATTTATAAGTGCTCTATATATATATACATAATATCAATATGCCAAGTTATATCAAACAAACAGAAGCAGCGAATATCAAAAAGCAGATTTGTGCAGTTTATAATAATAATGGAGATTGGAGAGAATTGGCCAATAATATTGGAGTGAAGCGTTCGACGGCTTACCGCTGGTTGAAAAATCAGGATAGAATACCCATGCAACGTGGAGGAAAAAGGAGAACAAAAATTACAGAAGAACATCGCGAATTTATAGTGCAATATGTGGAGGAAAATAATAAAATCACGCTGAAAGAACTCAGACAAAAGTTTCTAACAGATCACCAAATTATTGTATCGTCTGAGTGTTTGCGGAAACATTTGGATGGATTGCTGTACACTTTGAAAGATGTACGCAGAGAACCTGAAAGATTGAATAGTGGTGAAACAAAACTACGAAGAAAAGAATATGTACAACAGCTTCTAAATTATCAATCAGAAAATATACCAGTAACATATCTTGATGAAACAAATTTTAATTTGTTTATATCACGACGGCAAGGGCGATCTAAGAAAGGGACCAGATGTCGATACATTTCAGCAGGCAGTCGTGGGGCTAATGTTCATGTCATTGGATGTATAGGAAACATGGGATTGATACATCATGAAATAAGAAGGGGTGCATTCAGAAGGGAAGAAGCAAAAGAATTCGTGCGAAACTGCTTACGAGCTGCTTATAATATTCATCAAACTCGTGTTGTATTAGTAGTTGATAATGCTCCTTGCCATGCAGGCTTAGAAGAGGTCTTCCAGGAACCAGAATTTCAAGACCATCTTCTTCTCAGGCTCAGTCCTTATAGTCCAATGCTAAACCCTATAGAATTTGCATGGTCAAGTTTCAAAGCTGCAGTTAAAAGAGCAATGTCTCTAAGGTTGCAACAGATTTTGGCTGGCGAAGAAAGGACAAATCTTCCTCAAAACCAGTATCGCTTGAGTGAATTGGAAATTATTTTGCGTGATAATATAAACATAATAAATATCAATAACTGTGCGAGATATGTAGCGCACATACAGAGATATTTTCCGGATGTTTTGAACTTAGTCGATATGGTTGTGTAATTTTTTTATTATAAAATATATGTATATAAGAAAAAATTTTCGGTACTGATTTCCATATTTTTCGAAAAATTTTTTCATATTATTAGCGTAAGATTAAGTTAATTATGTTAATTAGAACTTTGAGTTCTACCCATAATATTCAATACATTTCTTTCTCATTTGGAGTTATTTAATCTCAATACAAAAGTTTACAATCTCCATTCTTAATACCTATAATATATACTACAATACTTTTGAAGTAGGTATCAAATTGAAATTTTTATGTCATTTCCCAATATGAAATTGTTTAGTGCCAATTGGAATGTGTTTATTCCTAATTTGATTGTGTTAACCATTTTGAAGTTGTTTATTCTCATTTTGAAGGTGTTTATTCCCAATTTGATTGTGCTAACCATTTTGAAGTTGTTTATTCTCATTTTGAAGTTGTTTAATCTCAAATTGAATGTGATTAGTCTCAATTTGAAGTTGAAAAGGTATAGATACTAAACAAAACAGCATATATTAAAAATCAATTTCTATTCAATACTGATTCAAATTGGTATAGATTTTCATTGAGCCTGCTACTAACTCTGATGAGGAACACTGCACAATTGATAATTAATTTGAAATGTTGCAATCAAATCAATGATAGAGATTGCAATATATCTAATAAAAACTAATATGGATTCCTCATAATTTTCCTAAATGAAAAGCACATACTTAACATTTCATTTTAGACACTTTCAAAAAACAAGAGTATTTCTGAGAGCTTTAAAAAGGTAAACCTCAAGAATTAAAAATTACACCACACTTCTAACAATACACTATAATAACTGAGTGTGAAAGTATGTATCATAATGAAATTCCTTGGAATACTAGCATGATTCTAAAAAAAAACGTCTATTGGTTGCTTCTTAGAATCTTATTAATGTTCTAAGGGTTGCTTGGTATCTCTGAGATTCAAAAAATCTTTTTCGTCTTACTGATGAATGACTCCTCTGTTTACGGCAGACTATGCATGGAGAGCTCGAGCAGCGATCCTACATTGGGCGCGTTCAGCAGACACAACAGTTGTGGAACCACAGACTAAGTAATCTGAGAGAAATATTTGAATGTAGAATTATTTGCGATTAATATTTTGAATCAAGCAAGAACAAAATAAAATTTATTTTCTTAGAACCGTCAATAGAGAGTTATTGCAACGCACAAATAAGCGATCTTTTATTAAAGGATCCTGTAATAAAGGATCCTCTATCGTGGACGTTAAAAGTGAACTATTGCAAGGTGCTTTTAACGAAAGTCAGTAAAGTGACAGATCTTTAAATTTGACATATTTATATTTTGTCACCTTTATTTTGTATTCTGATAAATAAAATAATTCATTTGGTAAAAGTTCAAAATCGAAAATGAAAGAACAAATAGCGTTAGCAATTTTAGCTGGGACCATTATTGAGGAATTGATTTTTCATAATAGATACAGTTGGTGTAGAAAATATATCAAAACCAATTCAAACAAATCGACTAGTTGACTTGGAAAATTTTTACTACAAGTATCGCAATCATTATCGAAGTTTATTTTTATAACTGCAATCTTCATTGTGGAAAATCATGGACACTTCTAAGATAATTTGAATGCACATAAGTGGCTTTATAGAAATAGTTATCAGCTATATGTACAGGTAAGCTATTAGCTGAATTAAACTTAAATTATTATATATTATATTACCTTAATTCGTTTTTAGTCTACCAATTCGTAATATGGGAGGAGCTGTACCAAACTACTGGGGTTTTATCGATGAAACTATTAGAGAAATTTGTTGACGAAGTATCATCAAGTTTGAATGGAAGTCAATCAAGTATTTCTTTTTATGTGAAACCACCAGTATTGGAAGATTATTTTGTTTAACAGAATTATGTATTTTTGTACTTTTTCCTACAATAATTTTGAAAAAAGTGTACTTAACGTATAATTTTATAATAGCATTACTGATAATTAATTTGGTTCTGCATTGTTATTTGCTTTTTTTATGCTATGTTGATTCAATATATAAAAAAGTACTTAGGTAACAAATTTATTATTTTTCTTCCAAAACAATCCCATTGGTGTGTCCATATTACAGAATGAATTATTTATATTCAATATAAAAAAAATAATATTCAGTATGCAGTAGCATTCTTTAACCATAGTATAAGGAATGCGCTCAACATCAACAAAATCGAAAAAAGCACTACACTGGCTTACTATCCTTTCCTTGTACTATGCTTTAACAATACTACATTACACATAGGTATAGGAAAATTCTTATTTCTAATAAAATTCAGGATTTATCAGTATTATTTTTAATTCTTTTAGTAGGTTCAAATTAAATATGTTTCGTTGAGAATCGTATAAGTTCTTGAAAAATTCGTTATTGAGAGCACATTTTTTTTCTCGAATGAAATGGTTCCCACAGATGCCCAAAATCAAGAAATGAAATGCAAATTTCTCAAAAAGTTTACTTCATTGCTTTGTTTACCTAAACAGCTACAAATATTTATAGGTTAGTTCTTGTTGAATAACGACGGCAAATATTCGACATAAACAGATATCTGTCAAAATAAAGGATCCTTAAATAAAAGTTGGTCGCCTGTATTTAAATAAAGTAAGGGAGGCCTGTATTTAGATTTAAACAATCCTTAATATCTGACTCAATGCGCATGAGTACATGTCAAAATAAGAGATCCTGTAATAAAAGATCGCTTATTTGTGCGTTGCAATAACTCTCTATTTTCAATAACATAACCTAAGCGAACGCAAAATCCACGATTCAAATTGAACTATCGCTGCGATTAGTCCAAAGAATCAATCTAGCTCTCTGATTGGTCACCCCGATTCACCCCGAACTCATTCATAAATACGAGTAGAGCGAATTCGAGGTCAACGAAACGCCGGTGACGATTTCCTTTGTAAATGCATAGAGTGAAGAAACATCTGTAGTAATCTGTAGTCTGTAGTCATCTGTAGTAATCTGTGCTAATACATTCTATTGAGAATGCTTTAATCTGATGAAATATGTTGTAATGTTGATTAGTTATGAATCAAGGAATGTTTTGAATCTGGGTTTTATTATGTGCATTAACATTTCCATTTTAAATCTTCTAGCATCTTATGCACCATTCCTAACAACTAAACCTAAGAATTCAGTGGTGTTTATGCACTCTCTTGTTAGTTCCCCAATTGACCATAATCACCGTCGCCATATTGGTGTGCGACAATACCAACTACCCAGTGTTCCCAACGGAGAAATATTGAGTTTACTAGAAAAATTCCACAATATAAAGTTTATAATGTGGTTTATATGTAAATTCCGGAGTACCTTTTCTGGCTGTTACGCCAGATTGGCTTGTTTGGGACATTATTCGCAAAAATTTCACCTTTTGGAAATGAAAACATTAGTGAAAGGTAGTTTTATATACAAATTAACTGTGGCCGAGTGTATAAATGAAGGCTTTGCTCTATTTTTGGAAATAGACAGTGGAAGAATTATGTCTATGGCTGATAGTATTTTTGATATGAGCGGTATTTTTCTAGTAAACTCAATATTTCTCCGTTGGGAACACTGGGTGGTTGGTATTGTCGCACAACAATATGGTGACGGTTAATATGGTCATAGACCATAGACCCATAGACCTTATATCACAATTTGATATTAGGTCATAGACCTTATATCACATGGACAGGCCCTAACGAGACTTTCACGAAGAGTTCGCGTCAGGCTGAATATGAAAGAGAGAGATGCAGCTAGATGAGTCAATGTCAAAATCATATGACCAAAACATTGGACTTACGTTTGGAAAATCTTGAATTTTTCTTTTATTCTGAATGAAACTCATTGTTATTTTGATATTATGAAATTCTAGCAATGTAAACGAGGGTTAGAATTGCTTGAAATCTTTCTTATATTAATCTATTTTCGACTATCAAAAGTTTAATTTTTGTTTGAGAATTTATGGAAAAAGCTATAATAAATAATATTTTTATTATTTATATACCAAGAAAGGAAAGCATTTTTTCCTTAGGTATGTATATAGTCTTTTCTACTACTTTTAAGGTCGTCATTTTCATCAGTCAGGGAGGAAAATGGTACTTCTACTCCTGCCGGGAGGAAAACATTTTTCCTTCCTTCTTTAGGGGCGAGAATGAAGTTTTCTATTAAGAATATTAAGATAGTAGAAAAAATATATTTTTTATTATATCGCAACTTAAAATGAGAATAATTTTCATATATTTTTATCAAGTGAAAATCGTTATATTGTTATTATTGAGTGAAGATGATCATTCTTTCAAATGTTTGGTTGGAATAATCAATTCAATATAGACTAATTCTTAAATATAACCATTTAAAGATTCAAAATGAAAGTATACTGCTTAGTAATCACCTATTTGTGTTGTTCTATTTTATTACTTTGGCTTTCGACAACCAAAATTCTAAGTACAAATATTATTGATGGTAGAATGAAAAATCATTTTTACAAACAATTTTATCGTTTAAATACAATCAGTTATGTCTATTACATTTCATTCTTCAATTTTGTATTACTTCCAACTAGTTTAGTTCAAGTCACTTATCAATTTGATAATAGTAAAATCTTTCAAAAAATTGTTTCCAGATAACACAGGCAATTAAAAAAAAGAGAGTTTATGAAGAATTGTATTCATTAAGTTTTTATTGCTGTTCAAAATACATTATTACAATAAATGATTTAAAAAATGGTCCGACTCTAGCCTATCAGCGCATGAGGAAGAACATATTCACAGTCGGATTTCTCACTCTCCACTAAGGAGGATATTCACTCTTCCAATCATTTAATATCCATGATATTGAAAAATATCAGGATTAAGCTCTACCTCTTCTTAGTTCTTAACTCCTCCAAATCTTGGAATTTATGAGTCTTCTTCTCCTTATCTCTCCAAGGATCAGTTATGATACATTCATTTTTCCTGAGAAATACATATCATAACGTTATAAGTTATTGTTCTCATACGTTAAAAGTAATTTTCAACTAAATAACAATTCAAGATACCCATTTTCAGCCTTTCAGTGAATGGGCTTCTCTAAAGATGAATTTTTAAGCCACGGCACAGAATATGTTCCTCCTTTAGTATGGCAATCTAAAAAACTGAAAATTTCAAACTATTTGAGCTTTAAATTTGATTTTTCTTGAATTGAACTTACATTATTATTGTTTAAATCACACCTAGTATCATAAGTATTTATGTACTTGTCTGTACCAAACCAACTGTTGTGTGTTCTTAAGATCAATAATATCATGTCTTATTTCCATTCTATGTCTTATTGTATCATTTGGTATCATGTCCCTTTCAGATTTTCTAGCTGCTGTCCACTTCAGAGCTGTATGTTATTATGTTCCTAACTATTGAGTAAATTTTTTCTTATTATTCACATTTATGTTTTTAATCGATAATATCCTATTTAACATTGAGATTATTGGTTTTCTTTGGATGTTTCTCTCAGATATTACTTCGTCTAGTGTTCCATTCTTGGAAATCCTCATTCCCAGGTTTCTAATTTCTAGTATTTCTAATATTAGTATTCAATCTGAGGGGAAAATCTTCCATGGCAGCAGCAGAGGATTTTTATATTATAAACAGTTGTACCGTCTCTGGTTGCCCCATCTCTTGCTGTTTTGTCTCTGGCTGATCCTGTTCAATTTCTTTTGCAATAATTATTTATATGAATGAATAAAATAAGGGACGGAAAATAAATAGATATTTCACATCCATAAAAAATAAACTATTAATGTACCTTCAATATTATCTTCAAGACATTTATCTCCATAATTTAATCTCTCAGGCATATAATTGGAGAAACTGAAAACTGAAGGAATTACATCTTTTTTCAGAGTTTTTGTACCATGAATATTAATAAATCATGTTGATGAAAACGGTTGCTGCATATTTTCAACAAGGAAAAATGGTTGAAATCAATTCTTCTTCAGCTTTCATCCACTGTTCCCTTAATTTGTCATCCTTTGGAAAACTGTGAACTGATATTTCCTTTATGTATGAATTCAGAGGGTATTAAAAGAAATAAATACTTACGAATGAAATTTCAACTTTTGGCTTTTTTCTATTCTCGCTGTACAATTGAAGGCTGCACGAGTGTGAGGCATATTATTTGAAAATTAGTTCTTTTGGTGCTTTGAATTTCGTAATAGCAGATGGATTCTAGGAAAACATGAGCTTTCGATTAATTTTCAAGATGAAATCGGCCTTTCAATAAGTTTCATGAACTTATTGAAATCCGATAAAGATTTGACGGAATACTTACCGCTAATTCCTTTTATTAGAATGTTCAACACTTTTACAAATCGAATCAATCAAATTAACTATGTGTTCAATTCAGAATGAGAGAAAAATTAGCGATTTTCTGAATGTGAGTTCAATGTTTTGATCATATGATTTTGACATTGACTCATCTAGCTCCATCTCTCTCTTTCATATGCGGCATGCCAGAATTTCTCTCTAAGGGCCTGTCCATTTGATATTAGGTCTATGTATTAGGTCTATGTCATAGACCTAATAGGTCTATGGTTCATTGCTACCATACAAGAATTACAAACACAATTTATTGTTGGTTATAAAATCATATTGAAAAACTCGAACGCTGATTGGCTTATTATAAGAATAAAATTTTTACATCGTGATAAGTATGCATGATGTATACCGTTATGCTGAGTGTTTGTGACGTCACATCTGTTGCCAACTTAGAATATAGATAGAAGGAACGGTAAATAAACATTTGAACCCGATCCCGAATACAAGAGAGATGAAAGCTTAGACGCGCCAATCACAATTGAGCTAGCCGAATTGAAAACGTTGCCAGCTCTATTTTCAGTACGTCAAAATTTTTCCGACAATTCAGATAAATTGTCGATGTGGCAACGTGCATTCTGGAATTCTGTCATTTTGTTCTGGCTTTAGACCTCCTCAGTTGGCTAAATCTTCATAATTCC
Organism: Harmonia axyridis; assembly: GCF_914767665.1. Taxonomy (NCBI): domain Eukaryota; kingdom Metazoa; phylum Arthropoda; class Insecta; order Coleoptera; family Coccinellidae; genus Harmonia; species Harmonia axyridis. Next base: position 59,583,863 of record NC_059501.1, read on the forward strand.
TTGTTTTAATTATTTTGTATTTTCATTTATAACCATTAGAAGTGATATTAGATATGCCTAGCAAGTGTTTTTTGTGTGGTTTCACTTATATTGTAGGAGGTGAAATTAGTCTTCACAGGTGAGTTCCATTCCATAGGCGTGCAGAATCCTGATTTTTTTCCTTAAAGCATATATTCAGTTATAATTGAAAACAATCCAAAACTAATTTATACGACTAATTAATGTTTTTTTAAGACTTCCATCGAATCAACTTGAACGAGAAGAATGGTTGCAGAGAATTTCTTGGAGCCGACCGATGTTGGAAAGAAAAAATTTTCTTTGCTCAAATCACTTTCCTGAAAATTGCTTCCGATTAATGATACCATGAAAGAGGCTTATACCAGGAAGTTTGCCTTCTCCTTCTGAAATCATATTGTAAATACCTCTGTAAGTTGTAACGAGAACTTATTTTCATAATTTTTCGTATTTATTATAATTCCATGCAATGAAAATCTTCCTCAGAATATCATCATATAATATAAAAAAATTTGTAGGACCTACTCAGAAGGGAATGGAACTATTGAAGCACAGGACTTTACAGAATCTGATTCTAAAACACAAGAGAGATTTGAGACTTCAGCTACTTTTAACTCTCCTTCAAAATCTACATCTTCTAGCTATAGTGACACTAAGAACCTACGGCTTATCAAAGGAGGTTTGCCTTTGGAAATTAAATTGGAAATACCTCTGTAAGTTGTAACGAAAACTTTTTTTCATAATTTGTCATATTTCTTATAATTCCTTGCATTGAAAATCTTCCTCAGAATATAACCATATAACATAAAGCAATTTGCAGGACTTACTCAGAAGGGAATGGAAGTATTGAAGAACAAGGCTCCACGGAACCTCTATATGATTCTAAAATACAATCTCCATCAAAAAAAACAATTGAGATTTGACACTCCAATTACCAATGATCCAGAAGAAACACTGACTTTAATCTCTCCTTCAAAATGTGCATCATTTAGCTCTAGTGCCACTTCTTTCTCTGGGAAACGAAGAATATCCAAAATGAAGTAAGATATATCATAAAAGAAAACTCCATTTTAAATTCTGCTTTTCTAGGTCGAGACGGTTTTTCTCAAATCCCCGCTTATATTGGAGACTATTCACATCGTTATTTGGAAAACCCTATGCTGCGAAAGAATTACTTTAGGTTGTCTCGAAGAATCCTGTCCAATTTCAAGGTCAAAAATAAAATATTGTGTGTGTCCCTCCTGAAGTCAAACAGCACCTAGTCAAAACTACAGTTGAGAAAAATCTTGGGGTATCTTTCCAATGCCTATCAATTTGTAGTTGATATCTATACTCAGGCTGAGAAGACATTTAGGTGGACAGAAAGGGTTTTTAATATATTCGATAAAAATTATTCGAACTTGTTATTATGTCTGGTTCTCACTACAGTGTTGATCCAAAATTGTTCAATGTTTTCAATCAGCATCTGTTTGATGATGAACCAGGGAGAATCCATGGTCCTGCTATAACGAAAATGATTCTTAATGGTTCTGGAAACTAATTTCAATTTGAGGTTTCATCATAAATTGAGAAATCGACAGAGTGCAAAATTATATTTGAATCGGTTGAGAAGTAGATTGATAAAAACTATATTTGAAAATCAATAAAATTTTCTAATAATGTTTGAAACCAATAATTTTATTTGTACTGTATTTCTGTGATAAATATATTCTGTTGTTTTATTGAACCGATAGATTTTTTAATAATATTTGTAAACCAATTATTTATATTTTGTATTTTTGTGATAAATATATTCTGTTGTTTTTTCTAATGTCTTTTCTCTCTATTGCTACATTCGCTACATTCATGACCTGTTTTCATATGATTGAATAATAAGTAATATTTTCCTTATATCAAATCTAGGAAGTCTTCTGGACGCATTAGTAATTTTAGTATATATTATATGTATATTTGCTGAGAATATTGTTGTACCCATAAGAGCAGAAAAGACATGAAATTGCAAATAATGATTTTTATGTTTTAGAGAAAGATTGGATTTTTGTCAGTAATTTTATTTATTTTATGAAAGTAGCAATACTACATCATTCTGTCATGTTTCAACTTGATTCCAACCAAATAAAATATATTAATCATATAAAGTTATCGCTACACATAAATGCGTTGGCCCCTGTTCCACAAATTCTCAACAGTTAAAATATTATTTCCCTTCTCTGTGAGGGGCTGCCCTTACTATTTTTCTTTTATTATTTCAGTAGTAAATCTAGTGCTTAATCAAATATTTTTTTCTGAAAATACAAAATGGGGCCTAAGACAATTCAACTCAAATTTTCAGTAAATCATTGTTCATGAAAAATAGTTTTCACTAGTTTATTATGTTTTGAAAAAGTTGAATAAATTCAATTGAAATCCACCAGCCTATCCTGCCATTCATTGTTGAATAAATCGTGAAATCAGATTCTTGAGAAATTTACAGAAAATATTTTATATGAGAAAATGCAACAGAAAAAAAGATTTCCTGCGAATTCTGACTGCCCTTCACATCTGAAGAAATGGGAAATAATAATTTGAGTGCTAAATTGAAATTCATACTTAAAAAAATATTTTATCCGTATTTATGTTTAATAATTATCAGAAATCTTTTTTTCCTAACTTCACAATGGCTAAATCATAAAACTGAGAAAAACATTGACCTTTTCTAATTACGAAAGAATTTTCATGAATAAATCACACTCTAAACTATTTTTGAGCACCAATTGATTATTTCGAAATAAATCAAAATATGTTACGCCACTGCCATAGACGCCGGTCAGACAAGGAGCTACGAATGTTGGCATCAAAACAAATGCTTCAGTTACAAGGCGATTGCCATGCCATTCCTTTTATTAATGTTCTAAGGTTGCCAATGCTAGCGGTTTCACCCACAGAACACTAAATATATAGCATAGAATAAGTATATACATACTTGTTCTATGATATATAGTTTCACCCATAGAATTAATAAAACATAAGACCATTATTGTATTGTATTATTAGTTCAATGGTTTCACCCCCTGGTAACAACCATAGAGAAAGGTCTATGGTAACAACATAGATTAACAAGTAGTAAATAATACATTTGAAACTGATAAAGTAATGATTAAAATAGCGTCTTTATTTTTATAGGAGTCAGAAAATGCTTTTTACCATAATTTTTTTTCAAAGAAGAATAAATGTTATATAATTCTACAGTTTCTAAAATCTATTCATTTTTCTTTTAATAAATTTATTTATTTACATCATGTCTGATGCATGGGAAGAAATTCAAGCTATTAAAAGTAAAAGAAATAGTCTTAGAGAACGTTTAGAGAAAAGAAAAAAAGAGAGGCAAGATATTTTAGGTACAAGTTTAGGAAAGAAAGCTTCATCGGCTTCGACCACTCCAGAAGGTATTAGTTGTGCATCATCAACAAATTTGAAGGAGGAAACCAAATCCAAGCATGACCCTTCAGAGGATGATGATCTCATCAAAATTGACCCAGGACTTGAGAAGGAATTATTGAAGTTACTTAGTGAAGTGACATTACAAATTCCTATATCATCAAATGAACTTTCACAAAAACTCAAAATCGGTACTGATGAAAATACAAGACAGAAGCAAGTTTGTAATTTGCTGCAAAAATTTGCTACCCAGAAATTGATCACGGTCAAGGATTTAAAGGATGGGAACTTGAATATAAGTGTTACATATGTGGAAGTTAGCAAAGTCAATGCTATGATAGCTGAGTTTTATGAAGATATTGATGTTATAGAATCAGAACAAAGGCAGAAAAAGAAGAGAGATGTTTCACCAGATAAGAAAAACTGTGAAGAAGATGAAAGGAGAAAAAGAGAGAAGAAAGAACCTAAAGCAGATATAATGGTAATTGTTTTCAGTTTGCTTCATTTTTTTTTTAATAATAATTTTATCAATAATTTCAAGAAAAAATGATTATACGAGTCTTAAAAGCTGTGATGGTAACAATTTTTTCGCAGAAATTGAAGGTTTATAGTAACCTCCAGTTTCTGAAGTCGACAACATTGTTCCAAAAGGCATTGAAGAAATAAAGATACTGACAACTAAGCATACTCAATGCGTGATGTTTCTCAAACTATACATTAATTTAGATACCTAGTTAGTGATAAAAAGAATAAAGGCAATTCCTTGAAGTATGTTATTAAATGATTTTAAATTATTAATAATTTCTTCGTAGAATGTATGAATCGATAAAATTTTTGTGATACATGTTGGATAAATAATCCTGAGATGGTTTTTGATTAAAATCCACCCAGAAAAATAAAGTTCAGAACCAAATATATCGTTCTACTATTTTGGTGAGATAAGAAATTAGCAGTCCTGTATCTGAATATGTAGAACATATGAAACATTATCTGTTTTATTAACTTACAAGAGATTTCACATAATTATGCTAAATATACACAGGATAAAAAACACTGAGTTATCTTCCCTATGTAATCGAATTTCACTCGACTTTATGTCCTACTCTTTAGATTTTCTATCCCTGAAATCAATAAGATGAATTCAACTAAAATTAAGATTGGAACTACATTGTACTAATTGCTTTATTTTGAAGAGATCTCTCTGCATAATATCATCAAAATCTGAGAATAATCTTGAATTATTTATTGCTTTATTATAAAAATGCAGTTCATTTTTATAATAATCACTTTTGTAGTCTCTGCTTTCAATGTCATCAACTAAAGAGCGAGAAAGCAAAAAAATCGGTGAAGAAATAATGGAACTTCTGAGTAGACCCACTGCTAAAGAAAGATCACTTGCTGAACGTTTTCGTTCACAAGGAGGAAAGCAACTTATGGAATTCTGCCAATATGGTACGAAAGGAGACTGTGAAAGAAATGGTGTGACTGATTGCAAAAAACTTCACTTCAAGAAAATCATTCAAAAACACACTGATGAAGCTCTTGGAGACTGCTCATTTCTAAATACCTGTTTTCATATGGACACATGTAAATATGTTCATTATGAAGTAGATAGAATAAGTCAAAATGAAGAATCCGGTAAGGATCGACCCAATGTACCAGCCATCAGGGCTGAGAGTTCCACGACTCTATATCCTCCTCAATGGGTTCAATGTGATCTTAGATATCTAGATATGACAGTATTAGGTGAGTTGATTATTGTTGATTTTAATCATTATTATGGATTAGTCTATGACTTTTCCATATAGTAGATTCTTTAGATCGTATATTTTGAATGGATGGTGAAGTTGTCTCTTCTAAGAAATTGCCTCTCTGATATTTAAGACAACAAGAGATGTAGTCAAGATGAATATTTTCCATACCAATTCAGTGCAACTGAAAAAAGTAGATTTTTTTGTTTCCTTGAGAGCCTGGCCCCTTCCTGCCAGTTTACAATTTTTTGAGATATTTCAGTCATAGACTGAACTCTATTCTAGGGAAATTCGCTGTTATCATGGCAGATCCTCCTTGGGATATTCATATGGAACTTCCTTACGGTACAATGTCTGATGATGAGATGAGGCAATTAGGAATCCCTCAACTTCAAGATGACGGTCTCATTTTCCTGTGGGTAACTGGGAGAGCAATGGAATTAGGTCGAGAGTGTCTAAAATTATGGGGATATGAGAGAGTTGATGAAATAATCTGGGTCAAGACCAACCAACTCCAAAGGATAATAAGAACAGGAAGAACAGGTCATTGGTTAAATCATGGAAAAGAACATTGTTTGGTGGGAATGAAAGGCAATCCTAAAAATTTGAACAGGGGCTTAGATTCTGATGTAATAGTTGCAGAAGTCCGGGCAACTAGTCATAAACCAGATGAAATTTATGGTGAGTAGAAAATGTACTTCTTACATTATATTTAATAATAGTCTAGATGGCAGATTTTGAAACCCCTCCCATTATGTAAAAATACATTACTATTTCTTGAAAGAACCTATATCGTCAATAAACTCTTATCTTGGGCAAATGATGTCACTTTATGAGCGCTGGTTCTCTGAACAGATTCCATCATCATACATACTATTGAACAAAATGAAAATGGCCAAGAAAGTTGAAACTTGCAGGGTAGTTTTGGATCTTTCGATTCAGTTCATTAATAGGCAAAACCGAAAACTCCCATGCGAATATATTGCTTAATTCATTCAGTTATCATAACCTTTACCAAGTGAATTCTGTTCCTAACTCAAGGAATGTATTCTTAGATCTGTTGTTTTCGTCTTACCATGATATAGTTGTTAATAACCCTGCTGACCCGCTTTTTCAAAATAGGATTCGCCACTCTGCCATTGCCTTTGATATAAATACTAGAAAAATACCTGATCTGAAAATTGGAGATAAGAGTACTTCTATGATTTTGGGAATAGTAATTATACACTCATGAACGATTTCTTTGCAAGCATTGAATGGAATTCCATATTGAACGATGACATCAATCTTTCCTTGCGTAGGTTTTATGAAGTATTACATGAAGCTATTCAAAAATTTGTTCCTCTAAGGTATTTCAAAATTTCCACCTTTCCAACTTGGTTCAGTGGGGAATTGAAGCAGATGGTTTCTGAGAAAAAATTAATTCATAGGGAATATAAAAGAGGCAATCTTGAGGCATATCAGCGGTTTCAATATTTAAGGAAACAATGCAAAATTTTACGTGATGCCTGCTATCGTAAATACATTTTGCAGACTGTGGGCAACATTGCATCCATTCCTCGTTATTTTTGGAAGTTCGTTAACGATAAAAAAAAGACATATAATCTACCATCTTGTGTGACTTATAATGGTTTTTCTAGTTCAAGCTCTAACGAGATAGTTAATCTCTTCTCGGACTATTTTTCGACGGTGTATGATGATACTATAGTAAATCAGATCCCACATTATACCCATGATAATACTGTTGACATTTGCTCTTACACTGTAGAGATTAAAGAAGTTATCGATTTGGTGCTCACCCTTCCATATAAATTATCATATGGCCCTGATGGGATCCCTTTACATTTGATCAAAAATTGCATTTTTACTTTAGCAAAACCAATTCACTCTTTGTTTAATCTTTCTCTTCAAAGAGGAATATTTCCCAATTCTTGGAAACACAGTTTCATAACACCCATCCACAAAAGTAGGTCTCGTGATAATGTTACCAACTATAGAGGTATATGTAATCAATCTGAGTTGCCGAAGATGCTTGACTGTTTAATATCAAAAAAATTATCCTGGGACCTCAAAAACATTGTTAACAGCGGACAACATAGCTTCTGCAGAGATCGTTCTACAACCACAAATTTATTACTCTACCAGAGGTCTATTATTGGCGCATTGGAGAATCAACTGCAGGTGGACTCTATATATACGGACTTCTCTAAAGCTTTTGATAGGGTGCATCATGGTTTATTACTAGCAAAGCTCGAATCCATAGGATTTGAAGGAAATATCTTGGAGTGGATTAAATCCTATTTAAGTGATAGAGTACAATATGTCAAATACGGGAGTTCACTATCTTTCCCTATCAAGGTCCCCTCTGGGGTTCCCCAGGAATCTCATATGGGGCCGGTGTTATCTGATGCTGGGAGTTTGCAGTCTGATTTAGATAACCTTTCAAGATGGTGTAACATTAACTTGCTAAAACTGAACTTGGCTAAGTGTCAAAAGATAACTTTTTCACGTAATTTTGAGACTATTGATTACAGTTACCAAATAAAAGGCACCAATTTATCAGTGTGCAATAAAGTCAACGTTTTGGGGGTTATTTTCGACTCAAAGATGACCTTTAAGAATCACATAATAGAAACCTCATCTGGTGCTCGAAAAATGTTAGGCTTTTCTCTCCGTTCAGCGAGAGATCTGTCTGTCAACTCTCTCAAGATTATCTATTGTGCATAAGTGAGGTCCATACTTGAATATAACTCTGTCATTTGGTCGCCACTTTATAAAGTTGATATTGAACTCTTAGAGAGTACCCAAAATAAGTTCTTGAGGTACTGTGGCTATAGCTTGAGAGTGAATAGAGATGAATATTTTTACCCACGAATGCTAGAAACTCTGAACTTAAACACTTTAACACATAGAAGATTGGAGATCGGTCTGGTGTTCCTCCATAAGATTATCAATGGCTGTATCGATTGTCCTCAAATTGTTGAACTTGTCCCGCTCTCAGTAAATGTTAGAAGAAATAGAAATAGTGACACTTTCAAGATTCCTTTCTGCAGAACAAATATGGACAAAATGGGTCTCTCAATAAAGCAATGAGATCAGCAAACGCTCACAGCAACAAGCTTGAGCTGTTCGATTCACCCTTGGCTTCCTTTAGAAGAGCTGTTGGAAGGTTGTAATTGTTGTTTTTGTTTTTCATCCTATGATTACATTAATGTGTGCACATGTATTTTTACTTTGTATCTTTCGTTTTAATTGTAAATTGGCTTGCCGTTTAATAAAAAAAAATTTGATTAGAGGTTCTGTAAATGTGGCACTTCGAAAATACATCCTAAAATACTAACTGGCCGGCACTATATAAAGAAAATGAAAAAATTCCTACAAGAGAATTCACCATCCAACCTGATTGAATTCAATATTTCCAACAATATTTGATAATTGTGTACATATACTAAGTATATTTGATTTTTTTTTAGTGTCACTTCACGTAATTACAATGTAATTCTAATATTCACGCCGTGGTTTAATAATTATCCAAATCATGTAAAGTTTGAGAGAGTCGAGGAAATTGAAGATCTTGGAATCGCATTGGATTTCGAATTGAAGTTTAATGCACACTCAAATAATATAAGGGGGAAGGCTTTGAGAGTACTTGATCTCATCCAGCGTAATTGTTGTAGTTTTTGCGTTTATTTATTTATTTCTACAACAGGAACCTCAACAGAAAATTCAATGACAGAGGTTCACAATGATTACAATATATAAAATAATTTCACACTCTATGAGAAAATTATTAAAAATTAATATATAAAGCATCGAGCAAAACACCAACATCCAAATAAACTAAATATTTCATAAAAGACAAAAATATAAAAAACAAATATTAATGTTATTCGGAATCAAGTATGTAATGTAACTTCTGAACAGATATGTCGACAGCCAAACCAAGATTGAAAAGGTCAAGATCATTAATATTCCAGTTGTAAAATCGCATTATTCTGGGGAAAATTGAATTACAATACAGATTAGTTCTAGATTTAGGTATCCGAAAAAGAGCTCTGGTACGACCAGGATACTGTGGTACATTTACGTTCAAACAATAAAAACCTTTTATTGTGCAGACATAAGACAATGTACATTTTTGTTTGCACCAAATTATCGTGTCATACTCTAGGACACTTCTAACCAATAAAAAATAAAAACCTTTTATTTTTTATTGGTTAGAAGTGTCCTAGAGTATGACACGATAATTTGGTGCAAACAAAAATGTACATTGTCTTATGTCTGCATTCGTTGTTCCCTGAAGATTAAGATACTTCTGAAAGGGGTCACCCTGTCTAAAATTGTGCAATTCCAAACACTACGTACTTAAACTGAAAAAACACTCCAAATTTTATACAATGGTTTATTACTTTCTTCTATCTATTAGAATGAATCAAATCCAAAGATTATTTAATAAAAATCGACTTGTGAAATTTTAAAAAATTCAACCTCCAGAATTGAACCCTTAGCCATTTGAAAGCGTAACTCACTAGATTACAAGCGTGTGTTGGAAAATGCGGTTGTGATGCTGATAATATCTGCATTATATTTAAAGGGGAAGTAATTGTAAATATTGTATTCAGTACAACAAAACATAACAGGCTGAAATTTAATAACTCTGCAGTCAGTTGGATGTTTTTTTGGATTCTGTCAATTCCACAACGTAAACTGTAAAAGTAGAAGGGAATTGAATTGACACAATAGAAAATGCAAAATGGGGTGTTGGCCTCACCCTTCTACTGGTCCTGAGGTTCCTATACAGATTTTTAATCTAGGGTACTTCTGATACTCTGTATATCAGTATCAGTGTATCTTTCATGTATTTTGCTATAATAAATTTGAATTTGCAGGTATGATAGAACGTTTATCTCCTGGTACCAGAAAAATAGAGTTATTTGGAAGACCTCATAATATTCAACCCAACTGGATTACACTTGGCAACCAAGTGGATGGTATAAGACTAGTTGATCCGGAACTCATAGAAAATTTTAAAAAGAGGTATCCAACTGGTAATTGTATGGCACCCCCACCTGAGACTAGTCATTGAATAAAATTATAAATTGTGATTGATTGGAGATGACTTTAATTTTTATTGAATTCCATCAAATTTTGTGTAAATAAAATTAGTAAATATTTATTAAAGTATTTCTGTCAGTTTTTTTACAAGGAAATTTAACCTGATTTATCTAATTTCTATCCACACACCAGAGTCAGTGTATGTCGATATTCAGCTCTTACGTACAGAAATAACTGAATTAATTGATGAAAACAACATTCATCTTTTGATTAAATTGTTCAACGGAATATATAACACCAGGCACCTTGAGAATGGCTCGTATCTACATTCACTATGATCCTGAAGGTAAGAAACCTTTGATTACAGACTAATAAGCCTCATGTCTTAAGTACTTAAAATATTCTTGAAGATCATATATAAAAAAATGTGAGGCAGATATGTTAAATAATCCGTTTGGTTTCAGAAGAGGCTTGGTTACACATGAAGAAAAGGGAACTGCTGGCAACATCGTGGTTGTACACACTAATATTTCCGGAATATAGGTTATGTATTTGAAACTGGAACAGAATCAGACAAGAGCGTTGAAAAAAAATATTATTTTGAGAATTACGTATTGCAATTCGTTGGTTGGTCGAGATTCCAAAAATTTATAATAGAAAATATTGAATTGAAAGAGCATTAGGAAATACAAAAAAAAATTTAGCTACCATTGAAATTCAAACCTACAAGTTCAGCTTGAATACCATGCCTAAGCTAACTGATCTATTAGTTAATGAAGTAGCTGCAATGGTTGTATAGGGGGTTAAATCACAGACTACTAGTCTTTGGTTAAATGTTATAATTTATAATTTCAAAACTCTTAATGAGGGCATTCCGAAAATTTTTTTGTATTCAGTACAATCATGACAATACAAATTTCATATTTTTGCAGATATAAATTATTCAAAATTTGATTCCTTGATCAATCCTTGAGCTAGTAGGTTCAACGATTTTTGTATCAAATTTCATGTAGAGCTCTTACAGTTTTCAGCTTTGAAAGGCATGTGGCCGGTATTATTATATTGGAAATAATAAAATTATATTAAACATAAAAAACAACTAGTTTCTCATTGCTAATGTTATTGGGCTAAAGGAGGCTTCTAGGTTTCGAAGATTTCAAAAGAACATTTAAAATTAATTTTATTATGCAACTATTGTAAAGACAAAAATATATATTTCAATCTGTTTCTGATGTGGCCGGAAGTAATGTAAATCTTGGAGGTTTTTCCCAATTGGCACTGGAAGTCCTCTTCAATTTTTTGGGATCAATCCTTTGGAAAACTTCTTTTAGATCTATATTCTGTGAGTGACAACAGAACATTGTATTTTTTATTTTGTGTCCTATTCCCATTTGAATGTAATCCCATTTTCTCACATTTGTTTCTACAAAAAAAATTAATAAATACTACTGAAATTAAATTAAAATAATACAATAATTATTCAAAATAATTTCTGTCAACATATACTGACTTGAGGCCCACACAGGTATATTCTTTCTTTCTGTATAACGTTCATCATCTGAATCATAACAATCGTAACATGGTAAAGGTGGTGTTGGTTGATGCATATATATTGGGATCATTTCACCAAATTTCTTTGGAATATCGCCTTCTATCTTTCTTTTTTGTTCTTTTTTCTCTTGTGCTGCTATTCTCAATGCTTCTTCCTCTTTTCTTTTTTCTTCTGCCCTTTGCTTGGCCAGTTGTCTTTTCCTGAATTGAAAAAAATACAATTGAAAATATACGAAAAAATTGCAGGGATTAGGCAATAACATTCTCATATTTTAAAGTTATTCACTATCACTATGTTAAATTTAAAACTACATATGGAACATAAGGCCAGGCGCACACTACAGCATACAATGTGGAAAATATTTCAACTTGTGTATACGGAAAAATGCAAATCTTAAAATGCACCCTCTACCTACTTTAAATTTACCAGGTTATACAATTTCACTATGTACTGAATTTTTTATAAATTTGAGATTTTTTAATAACAGGGAGTTGCCCTAAAAGTGGAATTTTTTTCAATATGGTTTTGAACCTACCCAACTCAGTGTATCATCACATTTTCCAGATCCTCATTGCAAAGAGTATGATGCTTGTTAAAACCTTGATGTATTAAAAAATAATAATAATAAACCACAATTTATTGCAAACAATTGAGTATGCGGCATTTCCACCAGAATCTCAGAAGTACTTAAATTTAGAAATTGAGAAGAATTTTCAACCTTGATGATAACTTGTTATTTTTTATTAGATATTTTTGAATTCATTATACTTTATCATGGTCTCATCAAATCTTCATAATTTATCACAATCTTCTTCGCTCTCCATAATGGAAAATGTTATTAACGATGTTATCCCCGAACAGATTGTTCTACCATTTCGTCTAAATATAAGTCATTTTCAGCCAGAATGAATCAAACGATAAGGCTTGACTCACTTGTGATGAATTTAAATGGAAAGATCTTGCATTTTTCAGAATAGGTTTGAATATGAAATGCTCTGGTTAAGTTCGTTAACATGCAAAATCTAATTAGGAGTTCCATAATTATGACCATTTGAAATTTAGTTCTCTGATAATTTCAAAACTACGATTTAAATGAAATTTTGCATTCATATGCAAAATTATAATTTCATTTAATATTTTATGTTGATCACGTCACCATAACAAGAAAAAATTCAATATATAATATTTCTGTGACCAATGTAGTTGAGATTTGAGGAGTAGATATAAAAATATATAATTTCAAGCTTCATGCAAAATCTTGTCATAAGAACAATAAAAAATTTAAGAAGAATGATTAAAAAAAATAAGCAGTAATCAATGTTCCCGCCAAATTTGACTATGTATAACCAGAAGCATAGAATTTTTCCCATTAACAAGAACTCAAAGTCCCTGCTCAAGACTTTTTATAAGTATTTTCAAGGATATCCCTTAACAAAAAAGAACACCTTGTCTAATGAGTTTCAAAAATTTTCATCTCAAATAGGGCTTTTGAATGTAATAATTTAAGTGTTCATTATAAACTCACCTTTCATTCTCTTCTTTAAGCAATCTCTGTTTCTCTTCCTTTTGCTGAAGGACCATTTTATATCTCTCTTCCTTGATTCGTTGTAATTCCAACGCTTTTTCTTTTTCCTTCTCCATAGTTTCCTTCTGATGTTGTAGTACTCTCTTAACTTTCTCTTCATATTTCTTCTTTCTTTCTTCAGTCATGGCTTGTCTCAGTTCTCTTTCTTTCAAAGTATGGCAAGACTGAGGAGTTGTTGATTTATTTACAGACACACTACTATTTAGCATAGAATTTTTGTGTCCAATATACTTTCCTATCTTCGATGCACTTGGAGGATTAGTTTTGGTGACACCTATGGAATTTTTAGCAAAAAATCCTTTAGCTTTTTCTTTAACATTTCCCTTATTGCCTTCCTATAATTGAAAAAAATAATATGGTGACATCTTCAATACACATTACAAACTATCAAAATAGTTATTTGGAATTACATTATTTAATATTTATTTGAATGTACTTCCTATAAGTGAAGATGGAGTCAAACATACAATAATGTTCTAATGTTTTGTGATACTAAATCAAATAATACTATTCCTATTCAATGGTAGAGGGATTCATTCATATCATTTACTCACCAGTTCTCTCAAAATATTGCTAGCGTTCAATTTTGAAGTAGTTATATTTTTGTTTTTCTGTAAATTTTCAAAAACTTCTACTTTCTTCTTAACAGGACTGTTTTCATAAGAGTTATCTTTTTTGATCTTTTGTTGTTTCACAATAGCAGTTTCTTGTTCCTCTATGCTTTCATCATCCGTAATCAAATCATTTGTGTTACTCATGGCAATTTCTTGATTCTTGCTAGGATCAATTACAACAGTTTCATTCATTTGTCCTCCGAGTTTGATTTGTTCCTCATTAGAATCACTTTCCATAGAAACAATAAATGTTGCATTTGGCCTATTTTCAAATTGTGAAACTGCATCTTCATATTCAGTATGTGCAGATATGTTTGTGATTGCTTCATTTCCAGCGCCAATGCAAGACGCATCTTTATGCAATGGCTCATCTGTAGTAGAATTTGACTTTGATCTTTTTCTTTTTGTTCTTGTTGTTCTTACAGGAGGTTCAGACAATTCAGTATCTTCTTTGGTATCTGAAGCATTTTTTGTTTTTGTATTTTCAACTGAAGTAGATTCTGCTTTCTTTTTAGTACGAGTCCTCGTACTCCTGATGGGAAGTTCCTCAATTTTATCAACGGAATCAGACAAATCAATAACAGGCACTACTGGATTCTCTAATATAACATCAGATGTCCTATCTACCTTTGATCGTGTCACCCTTTTTGTTCCTTCCGAAATGTCTTCTTGGGGTATAATCTCCTGTTTAACTTTTTTTGCAAGGGACGCTTTTTCTTTTTTAACTCGTCTTGTTTTTGGTGGAGGCATCTTGGGTGCAGGCATGGTATCAGCGTCATCTCTAATTGATTGAACTGAGGCATTACTAGAAATTGACAGTTTTTCTTTTTTCACTTTGACTAACAAAGAATCTGCTGTTTCATTTTTTTTATCATTATTATTTTCAATATTAGGACAGCTATTTTCTTTGTGGGTCCCGAAGCGCTCTGAAATAAGTTTTCAATTAAAACAAAAAAAACAATGGATAGAAATAAAAATATGTTAGCAAAAATAGAAGTAAATTGATCACATGAATCAGCCATTCTGAAAACAATTGTTATGCCCTTGTTTTTTGGAATTGGATACTGTATCTTGTAGAATACATTAAACAGTCATAATGAATTAGACAATTAGGTACCTGCTTATGTTCAAAGTGCGATTCACTTCTAATAAGAATTTACAGAACTTATTCATGATTAAATTTCATATTTAATGTGCTCAGTACACCACAAAATATTGTTGTTTTGAATTAATGGAGCAATTCAAGTAAAAATTCCATATTTGAATACTCACCTATAAAATTTGCTGAATTAATAAATTTTATGACGGGTCCATAATTATTAGATTTGTTTGATTTAAGTAATAATTTTCCATATTTTTCAAAATCTTTGAGCATATCCTAAAAATTAAGAACAATTATTAAAAAAGATTATTCTCTTCTAGAATTAGTGGGTCAAACTCAGTACAGATGAATACAGGTATCATATGATTAACTGAGATAATAACCGTCAAAAGGCAATTTGTATATTTTTTTCACACAACTTCATTCGAGAATATTTAATTAGAAATGCATTAGCTTGTCTTCGTCTGAATTCAATAAAAATAAGCCTAAATGTTGCTTCAAACTGAGGTGAATCTGAGTGTTCATTCAGCATTTGACAGGTTAGAAACAACAATAAATTTTGAAATGCTTTTTTGTGTTCAGTCAATCTTTTTCATCACCAATACTTATTTTTAAATAAATTCATTAAAACTAGAGATGCAGAATGAAAATAAAAAGAATATCCATAGATAGAAATTAACAAAAAATTATGATTTTTATAAAACATTTTCCAATGAAAGACAACCATTTCATTTCTTTGAATTGATTACTGATTGTACTTCAAATGAGTGAATTGATGATTATTTTTCGCCAGTATTTGACAGTGAATAGCATCAACAAACCCAATGAAAATTAAATATATGATGTAGCATTACCCAGAAATCTCAAAAAGGGAGAAGAAAATTCTTATATAAAAAATCAGGCACCAAATTAGATCAAATTCAAAACATTATTATATCTGAACCTTCTGATGTTTCCTTGATCTATTTATCAAAAAAGCACATAATCTGAAACCTCAACCTGATATGTTGAAATTTATCAAAACTGAATTCATTTTTTCAAGTAGTTCTTAACATGAGTAACAGTGCAAAAACATATTTAGAAATAGATAAGATAATCTTCATCGCTAATATTCAAATATTGATGATAAATGTCTTGATTATAAGTAGGCTGTTTTTTGTAACTACAAAATCCCCTTACCATGATAACAGTTAATTCATTTGATTATAAACATTGAGAATATGAATAACACCATACTACAAAACATTATAAGAGAGCCAAAGTTACTTTTTTTTCAAGCAAATTGTTAATGATGTAATAAATTATATATTACAGACGTAAAGGTACTTTCTAGGTCTCGGGACTCCAGTCCTGAAACTAGCACTAAACTGAAGAGTTGTCGAGAAAAAAATATATTATCAACTATCATATGCTATCAAATGATTTAAAATATATATGTATATTCAATACAATGTAGATGAAAGGATGAGGCCTAGTAATGAGTCACTTTTACTTACATCGTATTTATTTTGAAGAGGAAATATATTATTATCCAAAAATTTTCTTCCTTCGTCAATTTGTAGTTCCAAAAAGTCATCGATTGTTAAATTATCCATTTCGTCATTAATCCAAATGAAACCTACTAATTCAGAATACAATAACTTAATTCATAAAATTATTCAATGAGTGCTTAATACAATGGCCGTCAACAACTTCTCAACGTTCAAAAATTTAAAACCAACAGTTATTTCACAGAGTCCGCGCTGTCAAATATGAAGTTTTCATACAGTGATGCCAGAATTACAATTAACCACAGACTAACAGATCCTTAGAACATTAATAATCTATATTCTAAGAACAGACCATTCTATGAAATCTGAGCAACTCTTAGAACATATTTTAAGGTGCTTTAAAAGAGTGGAAAATGTCATCTAATCTAGACATAATATCTATAAACGCAAAAAAATACTTCCATAAAGCTGCAAAATTGAACTTGAATGTTATCTGTGTATGGATCCCAAGTCACATGAGCGCGCAGATGTTTTAGCGAAGAAAGGAGCGTCAGAAAATACCAATATTTTAAGATATGCGGGTGACCAAAATGACGTCAGACATAATTTACAGTCAGATTTGAAAAATCAGTGGATCAGAGAATGGAAAAGCATGGGAATAACAAAGGGGAAGACATATACACATATGAGAAACAGGGATAAAGAAAATACACCTATTCAAAAATATTTTTTATTTAAATCCAAACTTAGCAAATACGCTATAACAACGATGATGCGACTGCGTTCCAATCATTGTCTGACCCTGAACATCTATTCAGAATTAAAGTTGTTGATCATCCAAATTGTCAATGTGGAGAACACGGTAATAATACCCACATCTTCTTCGACTGCCAATTAAATAAAGAAAATTGTAAAACATTATACCTAAAATTAAGTCAAATGCAAATAGCTTGCCCCATAAATGTGAATGACGTTATTTTCAGCCAATCTTTGCAAGTAATAGAAACCCTTATTGAATTTCTAAAATCATCACAGCTGAAATTATAGTCAGTTCTTCTTCTTTAAGTGCCGTCTCCTCAACGGAGGTTGGCGACCATCAACTGGAATTCCTCTCTGTCTCGTGCCAAATGGATGATCGTACTGGCCTCTCTTATATCAAACCACTGGCGTAGATTTCGCAGCCAAGAGAATCTTTTACGCCCGACGCCTCTTCGTCCTTCGATCTTTCCCTCAACGATTAGTTGCAGAAAACTGTACTTGCTGTTCCTAAAAATATGGCCGAAATAAGCTGCTTTTCTTCGCTTTACTGTTGTTAAAAGCTCCTGTTCTTTATCCATTCTTTCGAGTACCCTATCATTTGTTACTCGTTCGGTCCATGATATCTTTAGTATCCGTCGGTATAACCACATCTCAAAAGAATCTAAACGTGACATGGTCCGCGCCTTCAGCGTCCACCCCTCAACTCCGTATAACAGTATAGTCAGTTAGATATTATATTTGTATACTAACATATGT
Source organism: Harmonia axyridis (assembly GCF_914767665.1). NCBI lineage: Eukaryota > Metazoa > Arthropoda > Insecta > Coleoptera > Coccinellidae > Harmonia > Harmonia axyridis. The sequence continues at coordinate 59,601,959 of NC_059501.1, forward strand.
GAACGTTTTTAGCCCTGTGTAAGTCAGTTGTCCTTTCATTCCTTTCCGACCCTGGGAATGGGGTGGGAATCTAAAACAAGTTAGAGACTGGGTACATAACCTATGGTTGAGCCCAAATAACCAGAAAGAAGAAGAAGAATTCTAAGGTGCTACTACTGAACAATTACAAATATAAATATACTCACTAAGTCATAATTGCTTGATATTTTTCTTGAGATATTTGGGCACTATTCCAGTTGTTGAGATGATAATTGGAATAGTACTCTTTGATATCATTCTCCACTGGCGCTTTATCTGAAATTCGAGGTACCTATTTTTGAAATTTTTTCGACCTCCTTTTGACGCATGTTATTTGGTATTGCTACGTCGATGAGTATTGCTGTCTTTTGACTTTTATCGACTAGTATTATATCTGATCTGTTGTGAGGGATTGTTTTATCAGTTAAAACTGTACGATCCCAGTACAGTTTATAGCGTTCGTTATTCAGGATGGTCTCCGGTTGGTACTTGTAGTATGGCACTTTTTCAGAATAGATTAGTTTTAATATGGTTTCCAATTCTTGGTGTAGTATTTTTCCTACTGCATCGTGTCTCTCTTTATATTCATTTCCTGCAAACATTTGACATCCTCCCGTGATATGTTGGATTGTCTCATTCGTTGGATACCTATATCGGCATCGATCGTCAGTAATAGTTCGAGCCTTAATGATATGCTTGCACTAATTTCTCGTTGAGATCACTTGATATTGGATGGCTGAAAGAAAGCCTTCCGTTTCTGGATACATCGCACCTGATGTGAGCCAATAGTTCGACGTTTCAATGTCGACATGATCTTGGTTCACCTCGTTGAAATGTCTTCCATGCAGGGGCTTCTCTCTCCATCTTTGCAGTTTTTCTTGGTTTGTCTGGTGGTTGTATGAAAATTGCTCCTTGTGAAGTTGTAAAGGTGTTGATTCGTCTGCTTCACACAGTATTTTGTAGACTTGCTTGATCTCTGAAGTATACACGTAGGCTTTCTATCTGCCCATTAGCAAGTTCCATGATGTCCGTCAAACTCCTCTGCCTCCTTTATTTCTTGGCTGTAGTCCTCTCAATGCTGCTTTTCGGATGGTGCTTATTTGTTTTTGTCATCAGCGTTCTCATTTTGCGTTGCAGGTTTTCGATGTCTGTTTTGCTACATGGAACTATACCGAATGAGTATGTTAGAATTGAACATGCATATGTATTGATGGCTCTCATTATGTTCTTGCTGTTGAGGTTTGTTTTTAAAATCTTTTTAGTTCTCCTAACGAACTCAGTAGTAAAGTATTCTGGTATTTTTAAAGATCATCCGATTTCATTGCTGCTACTTTCCTGTCCATTTGAGAGAGTAATCGGTTCATCTTGAACTCTTCCTCGCTCTGTGCTGAGAGTACGACATTTGTCCAATCCGAATTCCATACCTACATCTTTCGAAAAACTTTCCACTAGTTTGGCCATAATTTCTAGGTGGTTCTTATTGCTTGTTATCAGTTTCAAATCATTCATGAACAGCAAATGATTGAGGGTGGTAGTATTATTATTGCCTCTAATGTTGAAACCCTTTTCAGTAGCAATCAGCTGTTTAGAGAGTGGGTTCAGCGCTAAGCAGAACCATAAAGGGCTTTAATATGGAAAACCTAAATTCATTTGATTTTATTATATGACGCAACATCCGCTTAGAGGGGATTTTAGTACTTTATTGTTTTGTTATTGCTTGTTATAACTTGTTTAAAGCGCCTATTCGATTTCATTTAAGCGGCGCTTGATGATTTTTTTATTTTACTACAAAGAGAAAACATTTTTTTTTGTCAAAAAGTATGTCTTATTTTATTAACTGACTTTGCGCCCCTACAATTTAACGTCCGGCAAAATATCTGGTATGCCGGTCCTGGCGGCGGCCCTGACGAAAACAAACAATTGCTGTCAAAATGGACCTAACCACAAAATTATTAATCAGAACATTTATTTTGTATGATTTGAATCTAACTTTGAGGTATTGATAGTTTAATAACTATCAATGAATTTGTTTATGAGTCTTTTAATATACGTTTTACTTATTATTATTCAAAATACGACTAGTTATAGGGATTATGATATAGATCAAGAAGTATGTTTCAAAGAAGACTCTGGTCAAAATCAATGTAGTCAAATAGAAAAAGAGAATAGGTATGCATGAAAAAATTATATTTAACATCTTATTTTTCCAATCACATTGGTTTTAGGTATATTTTTTATGATGTCAACCCTTCCGAAGGTTTTAATTTGAGAAGAGATGTGTATAGGAGATTTGCAGTACTAGCAAAGCACCTCGCCGAGTCTAATAATCCGAAACTAAAAAATTTCAAACTGGTATTACCACCATGGTCCCATTTGTATCACTGGACATACTCAGATAAAGCGGAGTTGATACCATGGGGTTATTATTTTGATATACCAAGCTTGAAAGCCTTTGCTCCAGTTATTGAAATGTATGAATTTTTTGAAGGTATGTTAGATAAAGATTAATTTCATTAAGTATATTCGTAAGTATTATCAACTGTTGCCTTAATCATTTATTTATTTTATCAAACAAATATATTAACATCAGAAATATTAAATGATATATACTTCAAACAGCATTTACTCAAAAAGTTCTTATTTTAGTAATGAAACATTTTTTTATTGTGATAGCAATATTGAGAGTTCTGAAATATTGTAATATTCAGATTGAATACTTATGGCTATTTTGAATAGATATTTGAAAACTCATACTTATAACTAATATAAACTATTGTATTCTTTGGACATTTAAATTTAGTCAAATTGCAGAGGAACATAAACCTGGCCAAACCATGACTGTCATTGATGAAGTTTATGTGATGAAAAATTGGAATGAAATGATGAAATCAGGTAACTTTATGAATAAATTGGAAGTAGCAGCATGTGATCAAGAAGAGCAAATATCATATTTTTATTATACAAATATCACCTCAAACAATGTGAAATGTATGAGATTTCATGGTCCATCTACACTTTTGACTCAAATACTTTCTGCATCTTCAGCACGGTGGGTAAATCTGTTACTTATAATTTCTGTTAAGTCCTACCAGTTCTTATGTTCAATATGTTAGTAGAAAATTCAAACCATGATGACAAAATATTTTTGTATTCTGTTAGCCTGAAGTGGGAATGAAACAGAGTAACAAAGCCTACACAAAACACAACAGTTGTCCTAACTCGTTCAAGTTCTCTAAGCTTCTGAGAGCTTTCACAGAAGCCTATAAGAGCCGGAATAGAAATCATAAAACATTAACATTGTTAAATTTTCACAGTTTACATTTTGAAATGTAAATATAGAATCAAAAAATATGTTTGTTCAAGGTAAATTTAATGTTCTATAGAGCTTGAACCTGATACATAACTTTTATTCAAAAATAATGGAAAAAATAAATATCACAAAATAATAAATTGTGACTGATAAGAATCACAATAAGAAGATTTCAGCAAACAATCATCCCAGATTCATTTATTTTATTTATTTATTTACTCAATTCAACATAAAAATTACAAAAATCAATATATCATTATAACACATTCATATAATAGAACATTAAATCATCAAACATGCACTTAAGTGATTAAACACATATTTTGTGAGTATTCCCCAAAATATAAAGAAAATCCCATTCACACCATACTAAATTTAACAATTACAAACATAACCAAAGTTAACCGATCAGCCTCATAATCAAAATATAGTTGCTACTCATAAAGGTCTTACATTGCTTTTAAAATTTTCTGTGATCTCTAAGATTTCTAATCTCAACAGTATTAGGTCGTATGATCTTGGGGCCAGTTGCGAAGCAAACCTTACCCATTTTTACTGGAGTTAGGCACCTGCAGCTACAATTCGAGTAGTGATATCATGTGAGATAGTTTTTTTTTTTTTTATTTATTTATTAACCCAAAGGGATCATGAGTGATCCATAACAGGCATATTTTACAACATAGCAATAGTAACAACTAAACAATTTCTCAATAAATCAAATATTATTCTGTCTTCTTTGGAACAATTGATCTTTCACTTTACTTGTGAACACCTTCAGAGTATCTGAGCCCTTGATGTCGTTTGACAATTCATTAAACCAGGTGGCAGCTTGGTAAGTTATTTTCCTCCTAGGAATGTTTCTGGCAGTTGGCAATATGTAGATGTTATGTCTGGATCTTGTATGGTGGGTATGCACATCACTGGCATATCTAAGATTAATGCCAGTATCCACTAAGTTGTTTTTAATCTTGTAAATTAACTTAACACTGTCCAGGTAAACTAACTCCTTAATTTTCAAAAGATTCATGTCATTATAAAGTTGCATGGTGTCTGATGAAGGTGGTTTGTTAAATAGTACCTTGATGACTTTATTTTGTGATATTTGTAGTTTATTTATTATCTGGGCAGTTGTTTGTCCCCAGAATGCTGGAAGGTAATTCAGATGTGAAGCAACAAGAGAATTATACATTTTGTATTTGTTAGTGGTGTTTAAATATTTGGAGTTACGTCTAATGTTGTATCTGATATAATTCAACTTTGCAATCAGATTTTCTACATGTGAACTGAAAGTCACCCCACTATCAAGTATTAGTCCCAAGTATTTGACCTTGTTTACCTCAGCGAGTTCTATATCATTTATACTAAGTAATAGTTTTTCTGTATTTTTTATGTGCTTTGAGATTCTCAGATATACACATTTATCACTGTTCAGTTTCATGCCATTCTCCAAGGTCCATTTATTAATTAATTCTAGGTCCCTCTGAGCTTGAGAAAATATCAACTTGGGCTCACCCGAATAGAAAAGTATGGTATCATCTGCATACAGCAGAATGTTACCTTTAATATCACAATTCATGATATCACTGATATAGAGAAGAAAAAGAACCGGCCCCAAGACGCTTTCCTGCGGAACACCGGACTTTACACATTTTTTTGTACTTTCCACCTCATTTGTTACCGTGAATTGGTATCGCTCATCAAGGTAGTCTCCAAACAAGTCCAAAACCTTCCCCCCGATTCCAAGTATTTCTAGCTTTTTAATGAGTACTTGATGAACAACCATGTCGAATGCCTTGCATAAATCCAGAAGTAAACATTCCTTCTTATGCATAAAAAACAGCAATGTATGAAAGTACAGTGATATGATATCTCATATGTCTTCCCCATAGAGAAGTCTGGTTGGGTACCTTCTATTTTTCCTATAAATTACCTTGAATAGTTCTGAATTGTATCCAGTTTTCAATGAACTCTCATACAGAGATCCCCAGATAAGTTTAAATTATTATCAAAACATCAATATGTGCAGTATATCTTGAAATTGACTCCACCAAAAATCTGTATACCAAGACCAACATTTTTTTACTTAGGATATCTCTCAACTGATAAAATTTATGAATTCATTTTCTAATTCTCTTTGTTGAATTTGCAACAAGCTGCACTTTATGTTTTTAACTATCATCACACCCAAATATTTGGTAGATTCAAGTTCCTTTATGTCTCCTATGCTCTCAACATCAATGCTGTCAAATTTTGGTTTATTTATATCTGTAATGGTAAACTCTACGTAATTGGTCTTATCTGCATTTAGAGACAGCTGATACCCATCCAACCACATTTTTATAGCATGTTTTCCCTAACACTATCCCAATCACATCCACTAAATATGGCAACAATGTCATCAGCATGTTACACCACTATGTCGATGTATAAAGGAGAGTTTATGTGAATGGTAAAGAGTATAGGCCCAAGAACTGTCGCCCGGGGCACACCTACTCTCATTAGTTGCGGTTCACTCAAACATCCATTAATTTCCACACACTGCAGATGATCAATGAAAATTGCTCCAACACCTGCAACAATCTTTCATGATGCACTGTTTCAAAGGCCTTAAAAATAATCGAATATCTTACAAATTCAATTCTAAAATGAGGAAAGTACTAACGTGAAGTCAGGAGCTTATGAGCGCCAATTATGACCTTATATTCTTAGCCTATGCGCGTAGGAGAAAAAACTCCCCTCGCAGTCGTTTTTCTCCCATCTAGGAGGAACATTCACTCAATCCCAGATATTTAAAATATCAGAAGGATAGAGCTTGGTCATGTCAGGACCTTGTAGTCCCCCTGGTCCTTCTCGAACTTCTGGTCCTCTTCCACGCGATCCCGCTGATCCTTGGATTTGTCAGTCGCCTCCTAGTAGCTTGATATTTCTCTTGAGATTTTTTCAGTTGTTGAGATGATAATTGGAATAGTTCTCGTTTATATAATTCCCCAGTGGCGCTTTATCTGAAATTCGAGGTCTTTATATTTTGAAATGTTTTCGACCTCCATTTGTATGTATGTATGTATACAGGGTGGCCACTTTTTCAATGGGATTGTATTGGTAACTTTTAAACCATAAGAGTTAGAAGGTCGGTCAAATAGAGAAAAAGTTGCATTCATAGGTGCATTGTCATGCAGTTGAAACAAATCGAGATTATCATGGCCGGTTATTGAGATATCATAGGAAAAGTAAATTCTGTCATTTTGATTTTTCTTTTTTTCCCATTTTATTTCAAATATTATCAGAAAATGTTTAAGGAATTTTTTATTCGACAGTAAATTATCCTCAATTTGACGTAATCAGATTTCGTATCCAACGTTTCGTGCTCTCTGGGCCACCCTCAACCTCATTTTTTTCAATACGGACCTGTATATTTTATGACATTTTTTGAAATAACTTTTAACGCTGAATTCAACGATATATCATACAATGTCATTCAAAGTTGATTTTCAGGTGATTTTGACCCTTATCCAAATTTCTTTGGGTCGGATCTGTGGTGGGATTTTGTAACGGCAAAGCGAAGCGAAAACGTGACGAAACGACAGTTTTGCTCGGTTCGGTATTCTGTAAAGGGATTCGGCAATAGTCGTGTTTGCCGAAGCAAAGAACGACCTCATAACGATAACGAAACATTTTAGGGTTCGTTGTCATTACGAAAAGTCCGACGACGTTTTTGATTGGTTTACTTTTACCACGTGACCAAGTCTTAAGCGTCATATTATGACACTTGAATGATTTCGATTTCGAGGTTATAATTTTGAATGTTTTGCTTCACAATATCACAATTCTTAATATTAAGTTTGAAATTCATTCTATTAATTATTGAAGAATTGCAAATCAACTGCACATTAATTGAGTGATATCCTTTTCTGTTCAAAAAGGAATGCTCTTCTTCTGATGGCTTCAAGATTTTTATGTGTGTACAGTCGATTGCTCCAATTATTCCTGGTATTCCACATTTTTCAAAAAATTTCCCTTTATTTTGGGTCTTCTCAGAATCATTAGGGAATTTAATTTTTCCTTGGAATACATGGTTAATCAATTTAGTCACTTCACTAACACAATGACTGACCATGGGTTGACTTACTGCTAGCAAATATTCTTGTCCAATACCGCGTTGGTAATTTCCACTGGCAAAAAATCTCAGAGTTATCAATATTCGCTGTTCAAATGGCGTTCTCGTGTTCCTCCAATAATTATCCATAAATGGTTTCAATTCATCGAATAGAACGTGAACTAAATGTTTCGACAAACGGAAAACGTCTATGAATCTCTCATCCGTTAAGTTAAATGGATCACTTCTATCTCGAAGAAATCTATTCTCCTCTCTTGTAAGAGTTAGACGAACTCTTCTTGAGATTTCCTCGTCGATGATCAGAATCATTGAAAACATGATGAATATTTCTTTATACCTATACACACTATTAGTTGACTCCCCGAACTTATTTTGTAGTATGGGTAGGTTTTGTAACTGGAATAAGAATGAAGGTTTTAAATTATAATCCATTGAACGAGGTTCCATTTCGAATTTCTTCCAGTGCTCAAATAAGACTTTTTGTAATACTCAATATTTGCATTCAGGTGCTCTATTCAATTAGCTAATTCATTCTTAATGATAAACTAAACAGTTTAAAATGGTATGAAACCCTTTGTTAAGTAACTTCCAATGAGAGTCATAAATCAAAATATAATTTCTGACAATACTCAAGTTAAATACTGTGGATTATTCAAAGGACATTACAGCTAGAGTCCATAAAAGGGACTCTTATCTCATTGCTCTTATTAGAGATTATCTCAGGTACCTCATATGTCAAAACCTGCAGAATCCTACAGTAGCTTAAATATCTACTTATTTGCAACGTTGCCAATGTTCCTTCGTGTAAAGTCGGTAAGCTCCGACAACGAAACTAAAAGCGTAAAGATAACGAAACGATAAAGAAAAAGACGCTTACAGAATACCGCATTCGCTTCGCTTAGCTTCGCTTCGTAACGTTATCGCTTTCGTTTGCTATGATAACGAAAGTTACAGAATCCTACCCCTGTAGTGAATGCAATTTATCAAAAACTGCTGTTGATAAAATAGTCGAGAGACGCGAATATAATGATTTTAAATTTGAATACCAAGCCTTCAAAACTTATATCGTAATGATATCCAAATAAAGTTCGATTCTGGAACAAATGACAAATCCAACAATAGTGATTTCTCGCGAGAAGATTGAGAATGTATTGGAAGGTATTCAAGAAAACGAAATAAGCAAATGTATATTATTATTATATATGGGTTCCAGAACCGTTAAGTGCATTTTACAAAATGGTGGGAATTTTGAACACTTACTTCATTTTCATTTACTTTCGAATAATCATTCGATTTTTCTTTCATTAAATGATAATTCGTTTAATTATTATGAATTGAAATATGTGAATAATTATTACTTGTTTCTTGATTCGATTCTGATATGTTCCATTTAGTTCAAGATGAGTAAGTTGATTTTCTCATCGAAATGTATTGCTTGTTGTTAATTAAACTAAAGGTACCGAAATGTAATACAGATCCGACCCAAAGAAATTTGGATAAGGGTCAAAATCACCTGAAAATCAACTTTGAATGACATTGTATGATATATCGTTGAATTCAGCGTTAAAAGTTATTTCGAAAAGTGTCATAAAATATACAGGTCCGTATTGAAAAAAATGAGGTTGAGGGTGGCCCAGAGAGCACGAAACGTTGGATACGAAATCTGATTACGTCAAATTGAGAACAATTTACTGTCGAATAAAAAATTCCTGTAAAATTTTTCGATAATATTTGAAATAAAGTGGGAAAAAAAGAAAACCCAAAATGACAGAATTTACTTTTCTTATGATATCTCAATAACCGGCCCTGATAATCTCGATTTGTTTAAACTGCTTGATAATGCTTCTATGCATGCAACTTTTTCTCTATTTGACCGACCTTCTAACTCTTATGGTTTAAATGTTACCAATACAATCCCATTGAAAAAGTGGCCACCCTGTATATTGTTGTTATTTGGTATTGCTACGTCGATGAGTATTGCTGTCTTTTGATGTTTATCGACTAGTAATATATCTGGTCTGTTGTGGGGGACTCTTTTATCAGTCAAAACTGTACGATCCCAGTATAGTTTTTAACGTTCGTTTTCCAGGATGGTTTCCGGTCGGTACTTGTAGTGTGGCACTTTTTCAGAATAAATTAGTTCTAATATGATTGCCAATTCTTGGTGTAGCATCTTTCTCACTGCATTGTGTCTTTCTTTATATTCATTGCCTGCAAACATTTGACACCCACCCATGATATGTTGTATTGTTTCATTGGTTGGACATCGGCATCGATCATCAGTAGTAGTTCGATCCTTCATGATGGCTTGCAGTAATTTATCGTTGGAATCACTAGATCTTCTTCTTCCTTCTTCATCTTAGGCATGTTTGCCTGTTCCTTCTTCGTAACTTGTCCAATTTCAATCGGTAGTCACTTGTCAGGTTATCGCTCCACCCCTTTAGCGGTCATGATATCACTTGATCTTGGATGCCTAAAAGAAAACCTTCCGTTTCTGGATACATTGCACCTGATGTGAGCCAATAGTGACGCTCCAATGTCGACATGATCCTGGTTCACCTTGTTGAAATGTCTTACATGTAGGGGCTTCTCTCTCCATCTTTGCAGTTTTTTTTTTGAATTGTTTGGTGGTTGTATGAAAATTACTCCTCATAAAGTTGTAAAGGTGTTGATTCGTCTTCTTCATACAGTATTTTGTAGGCCTCTGATGTACTTGCTTTATCTCTGAAGTTCCCGTAGGCTTTCTAGCAATTTCCGTGATGTCCGCCAGACCCCTACCTCCTTTATTTCTCGGAAGTGTGCTTTTCGGATGGTGCTTCCGAACTTTGAATTGAAAAGGACCTTTTTGTCTTTAACCATCAATATCTCACCAATCATTGATTGCACAGAAAATTTAAGGGATGTTTTGAAATCTTGAATGAATTCTCTACAAGAAGTAGCTATTGGATTTTTGGAAAAGATTTCTTTTCGTTCTCTACATTAATTTGAAAAATTGATAAAAAAGGCCTTTGCAGGCTTTTGGATAATCAAGCGCTGAATTGAAAATATCGGAAAAACCATCAATGTTGAGTATGCGTTTTACAGTTCAATATCACCACAAAAATCCCAGAGAATTTCAATTCAATTCATGGAGCGGTTTTTTTGTTTCATTCGATTGAATTTTCAAAAAATTCATTCATTTTAGATACTGTATTCATTAGGATTGAGCGGTACGCGTTGCTTGAAACATTTTTTCATCATGAGATCTCTAAACTAAACTTCAAGCTTCAAAAAGTTTTTTTCAAATTGAGATACGACCATTGTTATCGAAAATACAGCCATTTAAAAAACCACTAAAAATTTCGAATTTTATTTTGATCCTTTAATTTATTCCACTAGTGTATATACAAATTTTTAAGGGTATTTTTGTTTTCAATATTAGATTAAGAAAAATATTCCTATTTTGCTCAATTGTGCTATTGCAAGCACAAATTTTAAAAGATATTTTTGTTTTCAATATCAGCCATTATTAGTTTTTATTAATATTTTTCAATATTAGATTGAGAAAAATTTTCCTATTTTGCTCGAATGTGATATTGCATGTACAAATTTTATTTATTTTATTTATTCTTTTAGTACATTTTTACAATTTTAAAATATATTTTTGTTTTCAATATCAGCCATTATTAGTTTTTATTATTATTTTTCAATATGAGATTAAGAAAAATATTCCTATTTTGCTCAAATGTGATATGGCAAGTACAAATTCCATAAGATGTTAATAATAATATTAATCTTTATTTTCTGACTTTGAATCAGTACAGGTGATATTATCAATAAAAGTATTCATATTTTCAATCACCTGCGATGAAATTATTGAAAATTAAAGAATTATTCACTACAACAATGCCTTTCATTTTTGTGTCAGTCACATATAATAAAGAAAAAAAAATACTACCTATATTAAACTGAAATTGAACATTGTTTCAAACATGTTAAGCCTTCTGTCCCTGCTGCCACTTGAAATATCCCTTTCGTCAGGCTAAGATATTTCTGTTCCAATGTTTCTTGTCACCGCGTATTCAATGAAGTCATCATTACTCTTCAAACAAATATTATGTAAAATACAGGCTGCCATCACACATTTCACAATTGAATTTATTTCAAAATTTTCAAAATGCCTTGCATGGTCTTCTGAATCTATTTTTCAGTAGACCAAAGGCATTCTCAACACAATTATTTTAGATGACAACCTGCAGTTGAATATTTTTTGTTTTTCCGATAAGAACCTGTTGTCCTTGAAGGAAGGTATAAGCCATCGGAGAGATGGATAGGCCGAGTCACCCAACAAGTATTGCCCAAAAAAAGCAGGGTCTTCTTCAGCTTTTTTAAATAAATTTGATTTTTCTTAGTAGTCTTGAGTCATGCTTCTCCGCGGAAGATATTTGTGAATATCTTTTTATGATCCACAATTCTTTGGATCAAGATACTGTGATATCCTTTTCTATCCATGTACGATTCCTGGTCATTGTAGGGTTTATTAATTTTTATGTGGCATCAAGAAAATCAGTTACCCCAGCGAAGCCTTGTTTTTTTGAATATTCAGAGCTGATTTGGATTTGATCCTGATCAGTTGGCCAACTGATAAATTCTTAAATCGAGTAGGAAGTCAATCACCCTGAAGGGAGTCCGATGAGCTGAACCTAATGATAACTTAAATATATCTGATATTTGACGGAAAGTTTCGTTATTTGATAAATATCATATAGTTTTTTTTTTTTAGTTAATAAGACTATCTTAGCTCAAGGAATTTCCGATTTGTTCTTAGGTCTAGCTGAATAAGGGCTTCTTTGAAATCTATAATATATAAAATAAATCAATTAAACTACATTGTTCTTCAACGCACCTCTAGAAATGAAGGACAAATTCAAAGTTCGTTTACTCGTGGACCGTTTGAACGATTTTTGTAATTTTGGTGTGAAAACGTAGGAGTTTCTCCAGTTATGAAGCTCTGACATAAAATTTCAACAACATTTCATCTTTCACCAAATACAGGGTGCAAAAGTGAGATAATATTAAACTTCCTGTGGGGTGCTCCAGCCAAATCGTCGATTGTATACATTGATCAAATTGTAGCCCTATATTTCCTCAACAATTTGTTTTTTCATTCATTCCATGATCTCTGTTATTAAAAAAGATACAATGCTTCTAAATCTACCCAACACTTCATTACAAAAAATAAAGAACAGTAGCTTATTGAAACCAGTATATCAAGAATATTAATAATCACAGTAGTAACACGAACTGACGAACTAACATCATTAACACAAACATCAAAATCAATATCGTGTATTTCCACCTCTACTCTAATGACGGCTTCACATTTCCTCAAAAATTTGTTTTCTCATTCATTCATTCCATGATCTCCGTTATTAAAAAAGATACAATGCTTCTAAATGTACCCAACACTTCATTACAAAAAATAAAGGACAGTAGCTTATTGAAATCAGTATATCAAGAATATTAATAATCACAGTAGTAACACGAACTGACGAACTAACATCATTTCATTAACACAAACATCAAAATCAATATCGTGTATTTCTCAAAAAAGCAACAACTCTACAAAAACCCTTAAATCTGACTGGTATCGAAGCAATTTTCTCAAACGACCCTGTACCAATACCTCCTAGACTACAAGGCCTGGGTGCTCTCTTGTGACGTAAGCATACCCAGGGCATAGTCGACTGAACTGTGAGCGTTCGGCTTGTGACTCGTTTCACAATTATATGAATAATATTTGGAAGGCTTTTTGTTTAAAGAGGATGCCAGTCGTCAACTGAGCCTTTCATCGCATCCCATTCGTTTTTATTATGGAAAAAACCAAGTTTCAAAGAAAAAACCAATTTATTATCAATAAAACTGGATAATCAATATGATACCTATGTATATGTATATGTATGAAAACATTGAAATATCTCGGAGTGGAATTCGAAAGTATTGAAATAACGAAAATTCGATAATATTGATATCTTCCATAAGGGATAATAATGATATCATCGGGAAACAAATGATTCATTTGAATTATATTCAAATGATGAACTTAGATGAAAATGACACTATCCACAAAAATGATTCGAAAAGTCCTTGCCAGTAGGGGTAATCACTAGATAAGCTGAAATTCTAAGCATTATATCAAGATTATATCTACAAAATCACGTACTGAATTTTTCTTGGAGAAAAATTGACTCAATATCTTTGTGAATGTTCACTGGGAGAACTATTATCACAAGTGATTATTGAGTATCAAATGTCTTCGCTTTTCTCCTCTGCGAAATGCTTCTCACATACTTTGGTATGTATAGTGGGTTTTAAATTTTGCCTAGGAATGGCCGCTAACCACTTTTCAAGCAAGTATGTATCCGTAGGGAACTTAAAAGCGTGCACTTTCGGTCCATTTTTGTAATTTCCCCTGCACCCAGGAACACAACACATATAAGGCATTTTCTTAACACAGGTAGTACTTAAAAGTACTGTCCAATATCACTGAACACTAATTATTCACACAAATTTCACAACAGGTTGAATAACCTTGCTAACAAGTGTTGAAAAAATAACGAAACAGGTGAATATCACAGTTCAGTTGTGTCGACTGGGATAAAGGAAGCGTCCCTAGACCCTAGCCCTAATATAATGACCTGGGATGGGTGACGTCACAAGATTTTCGGGTTGAGTACCGTGGCCTTGTTTTCTAGGAGGTATTGCCCTGTACAATACCCTTTAAAATTTGATGATTTCAAGCTTTTCCTGGAACTCTGCATGGAAAATGGTAACTTCGTGGCAAATGCTCAAAAAATAACTGAAGATATAGACATCCTAATCCGTACTATCGAGGAAATTTACCCTCACCTACCAGACAAAATAATCAAGTCGAAGTGCACAAAAATCATAAAAACTCTCAAAAAGCATCTCAAACCTGAAGAATCTGAGATTTCCAGCAACTTAAGTACAAGTTCCCAAGAACTCTTCCATGAACCTGACTTCAAGAGAAACAAATTGATAAAAAATCATTTTCACAATAATCCAATGGATCTGCCGCGGATTTTATCCGCATCTTGAGAGAATCCAAGAGATTCTCGACGAACATCATCCTGATGTGCTCTGTTTACAAGAAATTAATATCAAAGGAAATCATAAACCAAACTTGAAAAACTATTAATGTAAAAGTTTAATTGAAATTAATGCTATGTATTTTTTTTTCTTTTACTATGGATCAATATTATGTTATATTATACACGTAACAGATCCAACACCGCTAATGACCTAGATGTCGAAGCGGCAAACTAATAAATAAAAAAAATATCGTGTATTTCCACTTCAACTCTAATGACGGCTTCACATCTCCTACTCATACTGGAAATCAAACCTCTAATATGATCTAGCTCAATGTTATTCCATATTTCTGTGAGCATATTTTCAATGTCGTTAAGGCAAACAGGTTGACGGTTTCTAATCAATCCATATCAACCCACAAATGTTCTATTGGGTTGAGATCCGGGCTGCATGCTGGCCAATTCAATATCTGAATATCCACCTGTGGCAAATATTCTTGGACCATACGAGCGTTGTCGTGCATTAACAAGAAATTGTTTCCGATATAAGGTGCAAACGGAAGAACATACTCGGATGAAATATGCGTAATGGATCGGTTGTGAAAGATTCCAATCTACATGTTCTCGAGTGAATTCTAGTCTTGCGACAAAAGTTCATAATCAATATTACGTTTATAAGGCGTGTATCTTTTTTAATAACAGACATAATGGAATAAACAAAAAACAAATTGTTCAGAAAATATGGGCCAACAATTTGATCAAAAAATGTTTTCAGCGATGAGGCTGGAGTATCTCACAGGGTGATTCAAATTTTTGTAAAAAAACATGATCTCCTTTTTGCGCCCTGTTTTCACTCGAAAATTAAGTGTTTTTAAAATTTTATATCACAGCATTATTACTAAAGAATCACCTACGTTTCGACACCAAAATTACAAAAATCCTTCAAACGGTTCACGAAAAAACGAACTTTGAATTTGTCACTTTTGAATAACCAGTTATTCAAAAATGTAAAATATCTGAAGAAGCTACTGCAAATCTCATCTGCTGATTGATACCCATGCGGTACAAAAAGTATTTGCACCGACAGTGTCCTGTCAACACAGGGCCCCCGCAAGGGACATCAACGCCCGCGTACGGAACATATTTTGGCGCCCCTTAAAGGGGGGAGGTGGAGAAAAGCACTGCTGGATAATCGGAAAATGTTTTTTAAAGTTTTATTGAGAATTTAGTGTAGAATGGTTGAAAATCTATCAGCAACCTTCATTGCCTCAAGAACTTTATGGTGTTAGTTGTAATATAATACATTCCAAATGTCATTCAAAATTGAAGCTGTATTCTTCTATAAATTATTCATAAAGGCATAATTAATTTAATTAGGATCAATCCAGAAATTGAATGGATGTTTTTCTAGATTTGGCTGAAGCAAATTCTTTTATATTATCAATCAATCAATTTTATCGAGTATCTCTTGCTCTATATCTAAGATTGCCAATCCAGAAAATCTTTCTCATGACATGGTAGCCTTCAAATAGTTTTTAATTATTTTTAATTTAGTGAAGGATCTCTCACCAGAAGCAACAGACACAGGTAAAGTGAGAAGGATTCTTGAGGCAATACTAAGATTCGGTAGAGAAGAAGTTATTATTTTCGAAAATATATTGTAGAATTTCAAGAGGATTTTCGCTTCAGATAATGAAAAAAATCTTAGGGCTTTTATCTCGTTGAATAAATCATTTTCTTTCACGTCAGCCTCTTTTTTCCTGATCAGTTAGCTTTTGTTGAAGAGCATGACAGCATTTTAATAGATATTTGTCATTTAATTTAAGAATATCACAAATAAAACAAAAAACGTTATCGTGATCAGATATCATATCAAACCTACTAATTAAGGAACTCAGTGTTTGATCAATTATTTTCAAAAAGAAATTTATTTTAAAAGCGATTTTTGGATCTTGAGGTGCCTCATCCGTCTGTTCATAATCGAACAATTTTGGTTTATAATTTCCTCTTACAGTATATCATGGAGAAAAACCTTGATCTATCTCAAGAGCAGCCGCTAGTTTTCCAGCTTCTGCAAGTTTTTCCTCGAGAACATTATCATCCCTATAATTTTTGAAATGATCAACTAAATTCTTCAAATAGTTTTGGCACACTTTAATGTCAATCGCTACACTTTGCATCATTTTGCTTACAATATTAATCTGGAATGAAACATCATAAGAAATTATTATACTTCAAATAAATTCAAAAGAATGAATATTTAATAAAAGAGAACTTGCTTTATGTCTACTTTCTATGTTAAAAGTATCATTTTCTGCTATTTCTAAAAGGCTATAACATATTTGAATAAATTAGAACTTTAGCATCAATTCTACTTGACCATCTAGTATCACTTAGGGGTTTTAGATGTAACTGAGGATCATGCTTTTTTTATAACATTCCAACCTTTTTGTGGATGAAGAGAAATATATATAAAGTTCTTGTACAATATCAAAAGAGTCCAGTGTTTCACTTGAAACCTTAGCAGCATCATTTTCAGTTAAATTTAAGCTGTGTGCAGCACATGTCGCAATAAATGCCCTAGGATTAGCATCGAGTATGCGTTTTTGTAAACCAATATCTGGCTATTTCGTACCTATTGCGATGTTCGGAAACTTGTATAAATTGCAAGAAAGAAGTATTATTTCTTTTGTTTTATTACTGTTTATTTGTTTTCGTTATCATGTAAAATGGTTGTACCGTTGAAATAAATAATTAAATAAAATTTGAAAGAATCTTTTTCGAAAATCTTTGGTCCATCGGTTCTTCATGCGGTCTATAAGAGGTTTTGGCGCCCTTTTAGAGTGGCGCCCGCGTGCGGTGCACGCGTTGCACGCGCGGTTGCGGGGTCCCTGTGTCAACAGTCCCAAGATTACCCGTAGCTCAGATCGTGGTAGCTTCAGGAGCTTCCTGGTATAGGTCGGTGAAAGCACCACAATTTTCTTAGCCTGAGCAAAACCAGGGGTGTTCCTCCAGAGGGTAATTCTATTATCCCACTCGCATTGTTGTGCCGCTGTCTTATATTGATCTTTTCCAAGCCCCCAAAAAGGCTGAGAACCAACAGATGTTAACCTTGATGCTCTTTTCGTTTCCTTCAATTTCGTTTCCATAATGATGTATTTGAAGTTTTTGATATCAATAGATTAATTCCCTCCACATTCATTGAATAAGAAAGGAAATATGATTCTGGTTCTAGGCAGAATTTAACGGAATTGAAATTGAAATTCCGAAAAAATAGTATCGTTTCTAGTTCAATGGAAACATAATTAGAGTTGTAGTATAAAAAATGCACTAGCGGGACTGAAAATTTGCCAGATACAGAATTGACTGCACTAAATGTTGTGATAAGTCATTATATTGGTATACGATTTCGTTTCTAATCATGTCATACACATCATAATAGAAAATCAGCATGGGATTATCAAAGGTCGAAATCTGGAAATAAATTTATTGAATTTCCTAGAAAATCTTCATGAAGGCTTTGAAAGCCATTCTCAGGTTGATACTGTTTATACAGATTTTAAAAAGGCTTTTGACAAAATAAATCATGCTGTTTTATTGCGAAGACTTGCGGAGGTGGGTATATGTGGGAGCTTATTGAGGTGGATACAGTCCTATATTCTACATAGATCCCAATTTGTATGCGTGAATAGACAGTATTCAGGCATTTTTCATAATGGATCGGGTGTTCCTCAGGGATCTCATCTGGGACCCTTGTTCTTCATTATTTATTTAAACAATATATCCTGCTGCTTTCGTTATGCTAAGTTCTTGGTGTACGCTGATGATCTCAAAGTATTTCTGAGGATAAGTAGTTTCGACGACTGTATATAACTTCAGGAGGATTTGGACAGGTTTTATGAGTACTGCTCTGTATATTTCCTCTTTCTGAATTTTGACAAATGCCTCAAAATATCTTTCACTAGGAATGTCAACATATTTGCATTTGATTACACTATCAATCAGGTGATAAAACGCAGGAAGATGGTGTGAGAGATCTGGGGGTATTTCTGGACTCGAAGTTAACATTTGACGTGCATATTAACGGAGTTATTGAGTCATCGAATAAGATGCTCGGGTTTGTTCTCAGGCATGGAAAATTGTTCAAGAAAAATGAAACATTGTTGACTCTTTACTATTCATTTGTATTCAGTAGGCTTAATTTTGCAACGTCAATATGGAATCCAAAGTATAGATGTTATATTAGTAGATTAGAAAGTGTACAACATAAATTCTTGAGGTTCTTGTCTTTCAGAAGTAAAATTCGGATTATTGATCATGACTACACCGAAATACAACGAAGTTTTAGAATATTAAGCTTGGAGAATCGTAGACGACTGAATGATATGTGTCTGCTTTTCAAATTAGTAAATAATATACTTTATGTCCCAGAAATTCTCGAATCTATCCATTTTAGAGTACCGGAGAGAAGACTAAGATCCCGTGATTTATTCGCGGTTCCATTCCGTAGAATTAATATAACCCAAAATTCGCCACTGTGTAGAATGCTGTCAACATTTAATTCTTTTTAATGTGATGTTGATATTTTCAATGTTCAAATCCATGAATTGAAGAGAATTTCAAAATTAAAGTTGCCCTTTGTTTTTTCAGTATGCTGATCATTTTCAGATAATGTTATGTTTAATTTTTAGTTTATAGTTCATAGCATAGGTTGAATTTTGTTTTCATTATTTCAATATCGTGTATGATATATTAATTGTCAAACTGTGAATGCTGTACTGGGGTTTACCTGTTTGTATTCCTATTTGTCTTAAATAAAATAAAATAAAATAAAAAAATATCCGAATGCTTACTTGGCACTATATTTGATCTCTGTAATGCCTGTAAGTGTGGTGAGCTCTGAAAGGAGTTTTTCAACATTAAAGAGGTTGAAAACTTCGCTCAGACCAACAATTGGTCAGGAAAGATTGACAGGTTTGGCCTTATTGTACAGGGTGGGCAAATTTCGATGTTTTAGCACTACAACTTTTAAACCAGAAGTGATAGACAAAATCTGATACCCTTCTCTCGGTCTCTTTTTCTGGGAAACTAACAAGGGTATTATTCATTTTAGGCCACCTTCTTTTGTTATAAGCGAAAATTGGAAAAATGGCGATATCGAAAAACATTTATATCTCCGCTAATACTGATGCTAGAGCTCTGAAATTAAAACATTGTACAGGCACTTTTTTACGTAGAATCCAGTGGCGAGCTGTTCTTTTCAAAAGGGTCTTTAACTACGAAGCAATGACCCAAAGTTATGTTTTTTCAAATGGGAACACTAAATTTCTGTGCCATTTTTTGAAAGCTAATTTTTCTTGATTCTGTGATAAAAATAAGGTTAATATGAAGAGGGGTTTGGGATTATAAAAAGCACAAAGGACAAACTTATTTTCGAATAATGATTTTATTCTCCTTTCATAGCAATTGTTTTTGAGTCATTAGTTTGTAAGTATGTTATATTTAAGTTTTTCTTTTAAATATTATCACAAATTTGTTAAAAGTTCTCTTACGGAAAAAAAATTTGTTGTTTTTGAAATATTCCTTGTTATGTTCATACATTCTATAACTATTCATTTTTGATAAAATAGTCAATGTGTACCTGACGAATTTTTCTCGATTACCCCCCCTCCTGAAATAAAAGATCTACTCCCTTGGATGGAATAACCTATCACTGATATGATATGATATGATATGATTTGAATATTTTCATTGATGAGGTGATATTAAATACAATAATTGTTTCAAAGTTCAACTCTATTTAAAAGTAGAGAATTCTTGAATATACTCATTTCAATATAATCGATGTTCAACTCGTAGAATATGTAGCTTAAAAGACGTTTCAATCAGGAGACCTAGATTCAAATGCTCGAAAAGTAATTTTTTATTGAAGCTGTTCATTTTAATTGCTTTTGAGATATTCTGCGAGACAGAAGAAAATAAACTATGGTGGAACTTTATTTAAATCGATAACATAAAGGATAGGATTTCATTTGACCTTGATAGGCATTTCTTTTCGAATTCAATGTATCACCAGATATAATTTTGTAGAACAATACTATTTGCACATGCTGAGGTGGCCCTACATCCAACATTTGGAGACTCATTGTATTGGACTGCCAGAAGAAGTTTGAGATATAACAAAGAAATGAAAATTGTAGCCAATGCCTTCAGAGAAAGACATTTATCTTCTAGTAATGAGGCTGATAATATTCACTTACAGGATAAATGGCAAGATGATAAGGTAGAATTTTTCAAATAGATATTGTAGGGGAAACAATAGAAAACCATTATTAAAATTTAATTTTTTCTTTAATATGTATAATAATTTTGATTGAACTCATTGGTCATTATGGTATTACCCTGTAAATAAGCACATTTTTTGAGTCTCTTTGATATCTTTCAAAACACTCATCACTTCATCAACAATTCAGTTTAGGAATTTATTTTTGTGTGTTATTGTTAAGATATATTATTATTATTATCACATTAGAAAATTCTTAAATCATTTTCAGCCTAGAAGAAATGCTACAGGAGGGCCATATTTGGGTGTTCATATGAGAAGAAGGGATTTTTTCATTGGACGTCCTAAGCAATTTCCTACTTTAGAATGTGTAGCTAAGCAAATTGCAGATACTCTTCAGAAACTCGGCCTATCTGTTGTTTTCTTAGCAACAGATGCTCCTTCATCAGGTAAATAACATTATATAACTTCAACTATTCAAATCCAATTGTTTGTTTAGCTCTTGAAATAAAGGGTGTTTCAAAATTAACACAAGATTTGAATTGAATAGAATACACTGCATCCCCCCTCTTGGATCTTCGTTTAGACACTTAATTTGAATCAATACCTATTTTAAAAAGAACCCGTTGAATGAAAAAATTTCATACAAACTTTCGATGTTTTCTTCTGAATTGATACATTTGAATTATTGACCTCATTCAGCATAAGTTATCAAGAATGCAGAATTAAGTTTAATTTATTTCTATTTCGACCAAATGAAAGAGATTATTAATTTGATTTTAACATATTTTTCTCAGATGTGGAGGCTCTACAATACTACCTACCAAATAACGTTATCCTAGTTAAATTTATACCACAAGTAAGATTTGTTGAACATTATAAAGACGGAGGTACAGCCATCATAGACCAATTGCTTTGTGCCCATGCTAGATATTTCATAGGTACAGGAGATAGTACTTTTACCTTTAGAATTTTTGAAGAGAGAGAGATATTAGGTTTTCCAACAGAAGCAACATACAACATTCTATGTGCGAATGAAAATAATTGCCAAAGGCCTGCAGTTTGGAAAATTGTGTACTGATTTTCTTATTTATATAACGGATTTTGTAACTATTCAATAAAGACTCTTCAAGTAACTACAATTCATTTATTTTTCTTTACCTGCATTTCTGATTTATCTTCATTGCCGACATTGCTAGGTGTTGAAAATTTATATTTAGGGAGCAAACTGAAATATAGCACAAATCTGTAGCATATAAAATTAATTCAAATTAAATTGATTTGTCTAACTGATATTGTAAAAGTGCGGAACCAGAAAGTGACCTAACTAGCGAGAAACTAAACATTACAAGTTTAACCTTCTCCTTTGGTCAGAAAAATAGGGAAAGCACTGAAGTGAAGTTAGGAGCTTTCAGAGCTAGTTCATTGCTGTGACTCAAATTCAAAATTAAATAATGGTTAATGAAAAATTGCCTCTACATCATTATCGTGTAGTGACTCTAACATTCTTATTTCACTGAGTAATTCTTCAATGAAACAACAATCTGAAAATCTTATATTTATATTCAGTTATAACTTTAACGCTGTCGCTACCGAAACTGACAAAGTCATAAGTATTCCTATCGCTATGTAAATATTCGGAACTGTTGTAAAGAAAAGATGCAACATTATGATAGCAAAATGTGAAATTTGTAAAAATTTGAATTTTTTTAGTAGATCTTAGCCGGTAAAATTGCATTCATAATTTTGGGATTTATCTAAAACTGCCTCAATATTCCATGAGAAATCAAAATATTTTGAATCGTTTGGAAGCAGTTCGAATCTTTCAATTAAAAACTGAATTACCAAATCGAAATCATACCATGAATATAAATAACAAAATCAAGTATGACGAAAAAACAGTTTTTTTTTAAGTTCAAGTCAGAATTGGACTGTTTCATATTCGTGTTCATAGGTGAATTGCTTCTTAATTTTTCTCTCTCAAAACCGCTTGATTGTTAGCGCTACTTCTTTAGCACCAACAAGAAATCCATTATCCAAGAAGCATTTTATCGGACCTGTATATTATTATATTATAATCACTCAAATTGGTAAACGCTTTACATTCATCTGTTTTATTAGATACTTTATTTTGCAAAATTTTTCTTTGAATTTCAAAACACCTCCAGTTTATTTCTGACGAGAAACTTGCAATTATTTGTTTAAATCTCAATTTGTCATTTGAATCAAGTTCGCGAAAATTCGGTCAAAAATTAATTCTTTGTAAAGATCTTGACATTATGAAATTGTCAGAACAAATTAAATATAACGCTAATAACCCTGCAAACCTCGGCTTCGAACACTTGTTTCTTTACAATAGTAAATATCTAGTAGAAAGTAGAAATGAATAGTGGCAAGACTCTATGAAATTTTCTCTCCGCTTAGAAAACAATTCCCTGATTAGAAAATGAACAATTATTTTCAAAATATCGGAGAAGGCGGGAATTTAAAACAATTCGGAAGAATGAGATTTCAAAAACAAGAAACTGAAACAACAAAGCCTACCCTTTATAGTTCAGAAAGAAAATGATATCACTAGAATTAGAAATCCAAAGTTGAAAAGAAATTGTTCTTTTAAACTGTTCAGTCAAAATAAATATGATAAATATTTAGAAACAAGAAATGCCAAACGAGTGTCTTGCACTTCGCATCCCTCTTATCACACAATATCGACGTTGGCATGTACCAAGATTTCAGAGGGATGCAGACAACTTTATTGCCACTGTTGCGGAAATTTATTGAAGACAGATAAAAATAATTGGAGACAACAAGCAGAAGCGGAACCTTTTTGATTTGATATAATTTTTTTACTGGCAGCTGAATTTTTGCTCTGGGGTCTGGTTACATTTTCACTTGCAGAACAAATATTCATTCTGATGAGAAGTTGATTCAATCGGGAGCCCCTTCGGAACTTGGGGCCCTACGCTTCAGCGTGCTAAATGTACCGGTTTATCCGCCACTACTCTTCTTACCGCAAAATATTCTACCAACTTTTTTAAACCAAATTGTGTAAAATTTTATTGTTATTTGAAACTAAAGCTAAATAACTTAGTCTTTGCCGAAGCATTGTTCTTCTTATTTTAATAATTTTTAATTTTGTGAAGAAACTTTCACCAAATGCAACTGAATCCGGCAGTATAAGTAGGTAATTTTCTTAACGCTATTGCTGTGTTCGGAAATGTTGAAATTTAGTCATTGGTAAAAAGATATTGTTATAGGGTTTGTGGATCATTAGACTGGTTTTCTGCGAAATGCAACTTCAATGTAATGATGAAGATGAAAAGCCTTTTTAGTGCTTTTTTCTCGAAACTATAATATCTGAAGTATTTTGTGAAATTACTTGTTATACCACATTGATTCTCCCAATACTTAAAACACGATTCAAAAATTGTGAAGGCAAAAAATGAAGGGATACAATCTTGAAAATGCATATCTTTAAAAATTGACTGACATAGAATCACGAAAATACAAACGTTGCAGGAAACTGAAAAAATTTTTCTTACTGCAATAATGTCCTAGAACCAATAGTAATATCTAAATATAATCACCTACATCCTTACCCTATACCCGATATTTTTGAGAGAAGTTTATTATATTTTTGTAAGGTTCAATGAAAAATTCCGAAACTGTTGCATTATTATAACTCTACATTTCTCGTGGAAGATATAATCATAAAACTAATGCTACAAAACAAGGGTATTGCAAATGCACTTTCGTTTGCATAAAAATTTCATTTCCAGTAGGTAATCGTTCGTGGTAGAGAAATCCACTTGTAATCACTTTCAAATGATCCCAAAATAATGAGAAATCGCTGAAGTATTTTCCATTTTCTCATCAGTACAAAGCTTTCTCCACTTTGAACTTCTGGACTTTAACGACAATAACATAGGGTATTAAAAGAAAATTATAATCAAGACGTTTATTATATCACGTACCATGAAAGTCATTAACGAATGAAATGATTTCTATATATAATCTTGACACCTCCGATACAGCCATCAAAACATTTCAAGATGTTCAAGTACGTAGTTCTTCTGTGCCTTTTATCTGTTGTACTTGTGTACAGCAGACCAGCCGACAAATATACCACTAAGTATGACAACATAGATCTAGATGAAATTCTAAAAAGTGATAGAATAATCAAGAATTATTTCAATTGTTTGATGACTGGACGTGGATGCACTCCTGATGGATTAGAATTGAAGAGTGAGTATTTTAAATTTCTTATAAATCCTGTAATTTTTCCTCAAATTTGTTTTTTGGTTGTGTTGGTTGCCTGTTGTTTCGCAGAATTCCTCTGGAACTGTGAAATCCCTTTACAAGTCAAAGACTCACTCTGTATATTATATTAAGTATAATAAAATCGATAGATAAATTACAAAGAAATGATTGAATTACTGATTTACTCTTCGGCGAATTCAATGAGTCGAAAATGTATTTTAATCAATGGCATATATCTACCTATAGTTATAAGGCATTGATTTCTTATCTTGAGGTTGTGATCTATTGATTCGAAAGACTAAAATGAGGAATTGCAGTAAAAATAATTCTATTCGAATACATGAATAAAAAAAGAAACAGGAGGTCCCTATCATTTTAGAAATATTAAACATCAACTAAGTATTCACGACTATAGACACTGCAAGATCATAAAATTGAAAAAAAAAAGAAATTGATTAAATTATGACAGAAGTACTATCGGAAATTATAAAATTTTGATCGCTTCTGCTAAATTAATGGCAACCAGTTCCTAGGAACAAGATCTAAAAATGAATTAATTGTACATTTATTTTTCAATTATTTTATTGGAATAGAACGACAGAATTAAAAGCATACAGGGTGTTGAGAATTATTGGGGGAATAATAATTTAATAATAATTTTCTAAGAAATAACAGTCCTTCAAAGAAGCCTTTTATTTATTTTGAACAAAGAAAAGTTTTTTTTAGGAGAAAACATTGGAATGCTGAGGTACGATAAAGTTATTGTAAAATTTATCATAGCCTGTTTGATATGCACTTGATTTTCAAAATATTTAAAATTTTGAGCTTCAATACTAAATTTGATGATTTTTTGGTGTGTTAGTTCCGGAGAAAATAAAAGCCATTTCAAAAATCTCACTCTTGAAGGGCTGTTATTCCCTTGAGAAACAATATTTTTGATAATAGAATAATAGAATAAGGATATGATGTATTGACAACTGATTTTACGAGACCCTGTAGTGTTTGAAGAGTTTTTTCACAGTGATTATAATATCTTTAATTCCATGTTATCTTGAAACCTTTTGTTTTATCAACGAAATAATTTGATATATTTCGTGTACATTGGATTGCTTTTATTAATCTGATGGCACTCTTATATTCTCAATTTTCAATTCTATATTGATTTCAGAAAATCTCCCTGATGCTCTCAAGAACAACTGTATGAAATGTAGCGAGAAACAGAAAGAAGGGAGCAAAAAGATAATACAGTTCATGATTGAAAACAAGAAACATTTGTGGGAAAAGATAGAGAAGAAATACGACCCATCTGGAAGTTACAAAAAGAAGTATGAAGCAGAACTCAAGAAGATCAAATCAAAGAACTGAAGATATATCTATAAACATACAATAGCAAAGCGAATTTATCATCCTATTAATGTATTATAAATAATATATTTTTTAATATATATTTTTTAATATATTGTTTTTATCTTAGCAAGTCCCATTTTGAAAGGTTCATCTAATTTTGTATACTTGTATATAGTTCATTCATTTTAAGAATGGCAAGTGTATTTGCCAGGCTGTAAAAATTCAAATTCAAGTTGAATGGTTTCCCCATAGAGTAATAAACATAGATAGAGGCAGTATACGCAACTTTTACATGTCCTCAACACGGTTATATTACGTTGTCAAATTGTGATATTTTCAAATCCACAATTTTACTATATCGTTATGAATGTACATTATATTGAATGAAATATATTCATTTAAGTGATTTCCGATTAAATGTGTAAATTTGAATATTTGGAATCCGATATTTTCCTAATTGTCGAATTTACAGGGCCGTCGCTAGCCAAATTGCCGCCCTAGGCAAATTCCCAATTTGCCGCCCTAACAGTCAACTCTGCAAAATGCAAAAAAATTATTTTGGCTTATCGGGGTCTTCTACCGAAATATGGAAGAATTGAAGGTGACTGTTTGGGAAATTTTAATAATAATAACATAGAAAAAACAAAAACAAAACCAACAAGTTCAAACTTATACAAAAAATAAAATTCATTTTAGGATTGGTAAGTAACAATAATAATAGGAACACATGAATGACTAGAACAAAAAATGAAAGTATCTGTCCGGAAAAAATATTCAACGAATTATTTAGAAATTAACTTTTCGATCATTGGAAAAAATGATCGAAGTTATACATTATTTCCATTTTTTGAACCAAAGAGAAAAGAAAACGAATTAAATATAACGAATTCGGTACGTTTTTTTGCCGACATTTCTAAGTTTTCTTCAAATTATGCCGTAAATTGTAAAGAATCAAAAAGATGGTGTTCGCTACCAATACCTTTCGTCCTTTCATATTTCATAATAATATTCAATAAGGACCCGCTCTAGCGTTTCTGCCGCCCCGGCAAAAATACAAGTCGACGCCCTTGCAAATTCGTGGTAAGATTTTTTTATAAAAAGTTAAAAAGGTTTTATGGACGTAATATGTATTGAGTGTAATTATTTCTTATGAATTCAAATTTAATCAGGAAAGATTATTAATTGATAAACTACTAAAGAAATTAATGAAAATTGTTGGACGAAACAGATAAAAATTCCATTTCTTGAATATATTTGGTTTTTTACATGAATTGTTCGTAAACCCGTATTAGGTCACAAAAATCTACCCTCGATTTCAGCAGCTGGTATAACGTAAACAAAACCGATCTTCGACAGAGGCAATAAAGTGATAAAACTGTGCTAGAAACCAATTGCTAGTTATGAAAGGAAGCAAGGACGATTTCTCATAAAGGCACGTCACGGTCCGTAATGTTTTTAAGATGTTAAAAATGTGGTTATGGAATCTATTACAAATGTTCGAATGATAACTATTTCAGTTCCGTTAATATCGCTCTTATGCCTACTACCGAAAACAAAATTGCAAGACCCTCCGAATTTCAGAATTGTACCTAGCATTTTAACACCTGACAAAGTACCTTATCAAGTATCTGAAAAAGAATCTTCAGATAGTTATTTGAATTCTTTTTTTTTTAAGTATCTTAAGATACCTTTGCAAAAAAGTATCTTATTTTGTATCTAGATACTCTTATAAAGTAAATTTGACGGCTTTGTCAACTTTATTTTAAAATATAGGTAATTGATTTATAAAATTTGAAATAATATTCCAATTTCCAATCAGCATTGAAAAATCAAGTTATTAATCCGAAAAAAAAATCACGGTGAAAGTAAAAAGAAATCTATTCAATACATTCTTCTAGTAATTTAGTACCTAGATTTCTCGGAAAAAGTAGAAAATACCTTCCTTCAATCTTTGCCGCCCCTCTAGAATAGGCTCTGCGATTTCAGGTTCTTCTGCTGAGTTCCACTTTATAAAACGTTTGAATATTTTGTTTTTTTTCAGGGGGTTTAGACGACATCTGGATATTTATGAGTTGTTGTGTATAATGCGGCACCTTTGATGGTTTGAATTGTTGATTAAATTGTCTGTATATATTCGTGTTGTTTCTAACCAATTTAAATCTCATTTCTTACTTTGAATTTTTACACATATGATTTCTGTTGATCAAGATTGAAATGCCGCCCCAGAATTTTGCCGCCCTAGGCGGTCGCCTCCTCTGCCTACCCCCTAGCGACGGCCCTGCGAATTTATAATAAGCAGAATATTTATTATTTTCTGTATCTACCTGCTGAAATCCAAGGTTTGGCAACTTTTGCTCTCCTAGTGTCATCGGTTGTTTCACGTCGTTTGGCGCGTTTGAAGTTTGTTTTCTGAATTGCTGATATTTTTAGGTATTCATTTCAATATATTTTAAGTTAATATGAAACGTTGATTCAAAATGGGACATAAGAAGTGCGTTCTTTGTGGAGAAACTCGCGAGTTGAGTGAAATATCGTATCACTGATATGTTTTAATTTCCGCGCTCTTGATGTCAAATTTGGTAGTTCATGTTGGGGACAAAATTTGCTTACTGAAAATGACATATGCTCCCTCTATCTATGCTTATTACTCTGAGGTTTAAACCTTCTGAAGAAGTGGCCTACGTCAAAAAGTTCCACGGAAAAATTATGACAAGTGGGGTATTTCGAAATCAGAATTTCATGGAGATTATAAGTATGATGTAAAAATTTGGCATTCTCCTTTGAAAAAACAGGGTGGTATCTTGTTTTACCACTTTCGGTAGAGCCTGTAGAGTCGAAAATAATTTAAGCTTATATGGGCTGATATCTGTCGATTCCGTCAAAATTTGAATCATTCTCCTAGTCCAAAATTTCCAAGAGTTATCGAATGATCGAGCACCATTGACCCACCAACAAATTTTAACTATGAAAATAATTAGCAAAAGGACAGTAATTTCATCAAACTCTGAATGATGCTAGTAACGATCTTATGGAATTGATTATAATGGTTAGTATTGGAAAAAAAGATTCACTGATAAAATATGATTTATTTTTTGTTTCGTAATCGTATAAAAATGGA
The DNA here is from genome assembly GCF_914767665.1 of Harmonia axyridis. Classification (NCBI taxonomy): domain Eukaryota; kingdom Metazoa; phylum Arthropoda; class Insecta; order Coleoptera; family Coccinellidae; genus Harmonia; species Harmonia axyridis. The sequence goes on from NC_059501.1 coordinate 59,631,500, forward strand.
ATTTCATTCTGAATTTTATATTACAAATAATATTCAATCTTTGAAGTAAATCCCTAATCCCTACATAGTAACATAGGTAGGAGTTGTCATAACTCCACAATTATTATTTTTGGCTGACATCAAAACATAACCATCATTTCCCCAGTAGTTCGACCAACTGTTTTTAATCAACCAATAATCCTGTCCGGCAATTGTTCCATATCCCACTGCTAAAACAGCATGGTCCAATTCATCTACTTTGTTTCCACTGAAAAAAAAACGTCCATTATGAAAACCCTAAGGAAAATTTAAAGCTTAAAGAGCAGCTGATGGGCAGTGATAAAGAGGAACAATATTCACTACTACGAGTCAAATCCTTCAGCGAATGAATTTTTCTCACCAGGTAGGTTCATAATAGATTCCATTAGAGTAGAAGCTGAAGGTTTTGTGTCCAGCATCAATAGCCACACTAATAGGTCCGTGTTTGAAAATGGCCAGTTTCAAAGCATTTTCATCGCCTGAAGTTACGTTTACATAACCAGTTATGGCGGCCACCTTAGGAACTTTGTCTGCGTGGCAATATCCATCCTTGAAAATGTAGTCAAAATATAAAAAATAGAAATAATAAGAACTGGGAATATACATATATCATAGGACAACAAAAAAAAATTTTTTTGGTGCCTGGGATTTTAGAGCTGATTTAAACTATATTTGGGAGGCTCTATCTGCTCTACTGCTTAAGATACATTAACTTATCTACCAATGTGGGTTTCATTCAGTATATTCATTTATAAGAGTTCTAAAATTATTATATATTCATTAATGTAGGTGCTATGGTTTTATTGTCAGTCTGTAATTGAGTAAATATGGTTCAATACCACTAGTTCACTCAACGAAACTGAAAGAAGGATATAATACCATAACTTTGGTCTTGCAGAAGATGAGATATCACAAACATCAATGGATGATTTGTGTAGACTTGAAAATGGTAAACTTTCTTCTTCGGCAGCAAAGTGGTTACACGAAATATCCATGTTTCTTGTACCTCTGGGATAGTAGGGATAAAACACACCACTGAGTTAGAAAAGATTATAGCTTCAGAGAGAAAACATGGACGTTGGGGAAAAGAATGCCATTAACGACGCTTGGGTTGAAAGAGAAAAAAAACATACTTCCTCCGTTACATATAAAGTTGGGCTTAATGAAGCCATTTGTAAAGGCTCTTGATAAGATTGGGTCATGTTTTGCATTTATAGGGGTAAAAATGCACCAGTTGAGCACAGAAAAAATCAAAGCAGGGAGTCCTTCATAAATTCAATGAATGAAGTTGTATTAAAATACAATATTTACCTAGGCGGTTTTCCAGAAAATTTAGGATGAATGAGGAACAAGGTGAAAGATTTCACCAAGATATTAAAGTTATGGAGAACCACTACTAAGAAAGATGGGACAACCACATGATGGCAGATTACTGCTGGAGTATAAAAAGAGACAGTTTGAAAAAACATTCAAGAACGTCGCGGAAAAAAAGATTTCGAAGTGTTGAGTGATTATTTGATTTCTTTAATGTTATATTTCTCTGAAAAATTGTATATCTTAAAAATTTGAGCTCCTTGGTAGAAATGAATACGTTATCTGAATTCAGGAAAATTGATATAGAATCAGCTCAAAAAAATCTAGACCAAAACAGCTGTTCCCCTGTGTAATTTTTGAGGGTTTTTACTAATAGGCGAAACAAACTCAGATTATTCATATTATTGCAACATAAAAAATTATGGCCTTACTAAGATTTATTCTCCAGAATGTTGAGATGAATGAAAATATTGGGGATTTCGATGCAGTAATAATTATTTTCATCAATAAGGGTCCAAAAGTCATGGGTTGAAATGACTAGGTACCCCAATTTTTCTTTTGGGTGATTTATTAGACGGTGTGCAACTTGTTTGTAGCTCAGATAACAATTTTTTTTTGGATAATAACACACTTACTGTGAGAGTTGAAAATTCTTTCATGGAGAGAATATTTATTCAACTCAAACAACATCGATAATCATCAAATTACATACCTGACCAAGGTACGGACCATAGTCATTTTCTGTAGGAATACCTCCGTGTTTCATCATCCACTGGTAAGCTCGGAAGTCTTCACCACCATCACAGCCATTATTTCCAAAACTGTAATTTTAGAATTTTAGTTTTACAAAAAAACATTTAGCCAGAAATATGGTAGCAGGTTTCCCGCACTCTTTGCCCCTTGGGTATTCAAATGAGATGTAATTTTTACATTCATTTATGAAAAGAGAAATATATTTTTTTCGGGATACCTCTCAAGTTGGTATCAATTAGTAAATAATAATATTTTGGAATATTATAATTATTTCGGTAAATTTGACTGATTTTTCTCAAATAAAATATATTCATTTCACATATGTCCAATGATATCTCACAGATACTTCGAATATGTTTTTATTTAACTCACCCCCATGAGCAGTCTACTAGAGCTTGTTGTGAAAGTCTAACCAACTTGCCACCATTCTTCAAAAAATATGCACCTTCAATTGCTCCAACTGTACCAAAAGACCAACAAGAACCACAAACTGATTGATCTATTTGCAAACATAATTATTAGTATGGTAAAGAAGAAAACTCAAATTACAGATATTTTCTTTTTTGGTTTATCTTTATCCCTTAAAACATATCAACTGATCCAATGAAATGGACCAAATATCTAAAATACCTATTTTTCTGTACGTCATAAAGGGTTTTCAAATAAGGCTCTTGGATAACTTGATGGTGCCTTATTTATGCATTGTATCTTTACGGCATTTACTCAATGGATTTGATTTTTTGTTCATATTTTAATTTTTGTGGGGTTTGGTTGTTACATTCAGCCTTGATAATTTTAAGTTCTCATAAATTTCACTTCTTTAGTTACATAGGATGTTCTTGACTCATACGTTGTAACTAATAATGAAAATTAAATACAATCAACTTCTAAGGAAAAATCACCCGTTCTTGTTTCGTGAATTCATAAGCTTTAAAGCATAGAAAATATTCACTTTCAAAATCTTATATTTGAGAAGAAATGACATACCTTTAACTGGTGTGACTGCTCCATATATTCTCCAATCGAAGGAGTCCGGTAACTTCAACGAACGCAACTTATTGTAAGGGAAAGGCTTTCCGCCATTATATCCTGCGCTATATTGCTTTCCACGAAGAGCCTTCAGCTCCAAGTCAGTTCTGTCCGAAAGATGATTGACTCCAAGAGAGAAACCTATAAGTATTTGTGATATAACGAAGAATATATACTCTGTTTAGTTATCATATATGTTGGATCCTTATACATTTTTGAAACTGCAGTGATACAGTGATGAGAGGGTGTGTCTGAGGCAGAGATCGCTGGATAGCCTAACTCTAGAGTTCACCAGTGATCTCAGGACGAAACACGAAACCCCTGGGAGAGGGCGCACCTCGTAACTTAGTCCGATAAAACTCGCCAGAAAGTAACAAGGTGAAATTGCATTGATCCTCTTCATTTCACAACAATTAACTGAATGTTATAAAACCATAGAATGTTATGATCACTAGAAGATTTAACCAACAGGGAAATGTGCTGCCATCGTATGTGAGTAGCGATAGACCACTTTCGCTCTTTTTAGAGCTCATCAGAATAGCATAACCCAACCAACGATGAAAACCAAATGAAAACAGAAAGCTTTCAATTGATAACCAGCAGTAGCATTATACTGTATGTGCCAATACGACATCTGGTGTATTACCACCCAAGTTTCTGGAAAGACACATTTCATACCCATTTGTAAACGTTGACGATAAATAAATAAAGGTCCACTTCCGCTGTTGGATTCGAAGGATCATATCCACATTCCGTTACGAGTACTGGCACTCTGTTAAGAACGAACGAGGGATAGGATTTATGACAGTTCGGCCAATAATATTAGCCCTATGCTCCAACCATGCCATTTACTTTGTTTATATTGCTCCGTCATATATTATTTGAAGAACAGACTATAGTCGACTTTTGCTCATTGACGGCATTCGAAATCTGAATCTACAAAAAAGTTCCTAGCTCTTTTTATTCGGGAGTTCACATGTTCACAGCTGCCAACACAGATTACTGATTGACGAAATGATAAGCGATCTCAGTCGTACTCAGACTAATCAAAAAATGCTTAAATTTTCAGTAACAACGGATCAAACTCGGATGAAATTTAGTTTGTTGAAGGTGCGGCAGAGCCAACTGACAAGTTTCGAAGGGCTATTAAAAAAAAATGGTAGAAGTAAGAGAAAAACGGTTACATTCATTCGAAGCAGTAGGAAATAAAGTTTTTTTGCTCAAGTCTTGAAAACGATGTCACTAAGATGGCGGCCGTCAGCAACGACACACTGATGTAGTCGATTTTGGAAGTTTTCGACCGCTTTTCGGCATATCTCGAGCGATATTACCCGGATTTCTTCGGTTATTTGTTGCTTGAGTTCTGACAGGGTGTTTGGACGATGTTTAAATATCTTATCTTTAAAATGGCAACAGAGGAAGAAGTCGCAGATGCTCAAATCTGGTGAGTGCGCTGGCCAACCCACGTCCCCTCTCAGCGAGACCTGGGAATTAGGGATGTGTGGTTCGTTCAATTTCGACGAACCGGGTCGAACCAGATCCATTGCTGAGACGACCCGGTTCAAAAGACCCGTTCATTTGACCCAATGGTTCTTTTCAGCTCACTAGCTCAGATCGAATCATCTACGATTTGCGCATGATTCAAAGATCCGTAGATCTGGTTCTTTCGTTCTTTGTTTTTTTTCTTGGTAAAGAATTTCAAGTTAATATCAGCTTTGTATTTGTTAGTCGGTATGTTTTTAATCGGATCGTGAATTCGTGATAATGATTTTTTTGAGACATAATCATAAACATAAATGAGATCCATTATCATAAAGTTATAAGTTACTGAGATGGCAGAATATAATAAATTGATATCTGGTTCATGAGATGATTATAGACCTTTCGAAAAAATTTCAAAATCTAATATATATTCCTCGTTCAAATTGATTATTTTGGAATATTTAAATGACTAATGAAGAAGTAGAAGTAAATCATGACAGTACTTTGTACAGAATGATAAATTCACGAGGTCTTGAATTATTAATTTTAACGAAAACTATACCTAATAATCATTACCTGTATCTATTCCAACCAAATAAATACAGAAGATCTGAAATCCCTTAAACTGATATTAACCCTAATTAATATATCTTGTTCCAAAAAAATATTCATTTTGATAAACTTTACAAAGTGAGGTTTGAATATATAGTTAAAAAAATTCTCAAAAAATAATGAACAATATTTAAGACCATAACATTTTCAAGAAATAATAATTGGTGCATCTAAGAGAGAGTGCAATTACAGAGCTCAGTTTCTTTTACTATCTATATCACATTTCTTCAAAACCGGGTGCGAAGCCAAGTGCCGAGCCGATGATTCATTTGCGAAATGGATGTATTTTATTACAACCATATGTTCCCTTAAGGTCAGTCCAAACCGAAACCCATCTACCTAGGCTCGAATAACGAACCATTCTTTCTATGGATCTTTGGGTCCTAAAAGATCCTCAGATTGAATGAACTGAATGTGAAAGTTTGGCTCATTCGGATCGGTTCGAACAAACGAATCATTTTCAGAGAGACGACCCGATCGAACCATTCGTTCTCAAGACCCGGGTCTTTCGATTCGTTCGTTCGTGAACGACACATCCCTAGGAATATCTGTCTCAAAACAGCTAATGAAGTTCGAGCTGTGTGGTTTGGAATCTGATGTCACCCAGATCGTGTTCTTCAGCAAGTTCTTCCAATTCAGGCTGTAGGAAGGTTTCCAACATTGGCACATCACGCTGGAAAGTTACTGTTACAGTGACATTTTCCTCCTCGAAAAAATAAAGACACAGCACACCAAACTGTGACTTCAGATGAATGGATTGGTCTATCATGGAGTTGAAGAGGATTACATGTACCCCATTACCGTAAATTTTGCTTATTCGTTGTTCCAGAAACGTGAAAATGTGCCTCATCACTACAGAAAAAAGTTGCTCTTGGGAAGATGCGCTGAATCATTTCTTCACAGCTATTTTTGCGGTTCACATAATCAGAAGCACTCAACTCTTGAACAAGCATGACTTTATACGGGTGGTGCAGAGCGTCTTGGTGAATGCTCGACTGGTACTCGAATAGCCTGCACATTTCCGGTATTCTTACCTATCTCGGTCGTCCATGTTCTCGACCTCGTCGTGTACTTCCTGTTTCCTCAAGTTGACGAGTACTAGTTTTGATTGTGTTTGCAGAGGGGACTAAACCGTTGACAGGAATACCGAAATGCCCGCTCGGATGTGAACACAGAATGGTTTTCGTAAAACGTGTGAACGGCAAAGTCTCGATGCTTTTCGGTCCAAATCATGGTGCTGACTAAAAACTACTGACTCTAAGGAACACAAAGACCCCTTCCCCACCTCTCTGTCCCCACCACATCCCGAGTAATGACCTGTCAAAACTCGTCAATCGGCTCTGCCGCACCCTATATATTTAAAAAAATCACTCGAATATTGATGCCAAATTTCAGGAGTATCGTAACATCAGAACTCATTATCCAGATACAATAAACGTCATCCTAATAAATCATATTTCATATTATTGTAATTATTCTATTCTTACGCGAGAGATGGCGTCGTGGGTTGCGCTTCTCTTGGAAGATCAGAGGTGCTTGGGATATCAACCCGAAAGTTCTACGGCAAAGTTGGCTGAGAACACCTCGTCAATTATAATAGTATGCTCCGTGAAACAATTTAGTGCTTTTTATAATGTTTTTATTCATTGTATATTATAAAATTCTCACCTCTAGATTGCCTGTTGACGGAATGGATGTACCTGACATTTTGCCTGAAAATATCCTTACGCAGGGCATGTTCTTTATCGTTCTCATAATTCCTTCCATGTTTAGTCTTGAATTTATCGAATTCAAAATCGACATGAGAGTCGCTAGAGGGATGTATAAATTCCCTCATGGGGTTGAAAGTGTATATGTGCCTATCGCCTGGACCAGGAAAAGAGCTGCACGTTAAGTCTGAAACAAAAAATTCACATTTACGAGTACAGGTATTTTTCCTCGTTTCGCAAATATGTCGACACTAGCGTAGATGAAGGAGGGGTAACTATATTTTTCTACAAGCGTGGTCTTTCAACTCATTTTCCACACGCATTTTAAGTCAGAAAGAGTCATTTTCCCACACAGTTCGGGAAAATCCACTGCAATTTTTGTCCGCACGGGTATGCGTGCGGGAAAGAAATAGCAGGGGATTTTTTCGCACGCACAAGTATTTAAGAATAAATTCAATTCTGTCATGTCTCTATGCATCGAACGCCCAATTAACGTCAAGGATGACATAACTATGTTAATGACATGGATATTGGAATAATTAATCACATCTTTTGAGTATAAATTTATTTCAAGCGCTTGTAGAAAAATATTGTTCCTAACTCTTGCGGAAAGTATCTTTCTCTAATTCTGTGGTTATTCCATTCATTCTTCCACATCTTGTAGAACAAAATCGTGCGAGAATATATCAGAAACGCACAGTTTTCATGGTTATATTTTATTATTCTATGGTGGTACTCCGAACTTTCCGCCACGGCTTGATCTGTCAATTCATCAATTTGCCTTAAAGAAATCAGTTCTGCCAACCAACATTTTTCAATGCAAAAATCACTAAATTATATTTATGGAAATATTTCATTAATTTCAATGAAAATGCAATGAATTAGAGAAAATAATGTATAATACTCGTACAGAAGGCTCATTCTACCACTCGTTCATTCCAAAACTCGCCACTTCGTGGCTCGTTTTTGAATTTTGAACTCGTGGAAGAATATCAATGCCTTCTGCACTTGTATTATAAATAACTATTCCCGCACTCAACTGCTCAACGGCAGTTTCGTGCAGACAAGTACCACTTTCCGCACTTGTTAGGAAATAGTTATTTTGCTAACAAGTGTGGAAAGTGATACTTTTCCGCAAGGGACTACAGGTCAAGCTGTCGAGTGCGGAAAAGGCACTTTCCACATGAGTTAAGAACAATATTTTTCCTACTAGCGTAAATGAAACACTTTCACGGAGAGTTTTCATCTTGATACCGACTGACGTTATAAGAAATTATATTTTTGTGCGCTTAGCCGCATAGAGAAACGTTTGAATTTTATGATTGGCGCATAGAGACATGCCAAAATTTTATGATTGATGCGACTCTTCCATATTTGCGTGCGGAAAAAACCCTTTGCTATTCATTTTCCGCATGCATATGCGTGCGGAAAGTGAATACCAAGGCTTTTTTTCCGCACGAATTTGGAAAAGTACTACTTTCCAAACTTCAATGCGTGAAAGTTATACTTTCGAAAAGCCAGTATGAAAATACCAAAATACCAATGAATGAATGAAATACCCTGTATAATAGAACGTTCAAAACACGAGAAGAACCTCAAAACTTATTTTGTAGGCAACAAAAGGATTATTTTCACATTCTGGAAACCACATTTTCGTTCGATCGCTGACGTCATGTTATTGTTAAAATAAATAGTCTATTCTGCAGGACAGAACAATATCTTATGGTGATGGTAGATGTTATAAATTTGCAGTCTGGTTAAAGCTGACCCAAAGAATACTACTTGACTTATTTCGAATCATATAATTGTGTATACTAATTTTGCACTTACTTGAATCAATTGCGAATGTTTCTGGAGGAACAGAGTCATCATTGAAGTCACTATAAATTAAATAATAGTGATCGTAGTGACTTCCAAGGAGGGAGTTGAAACCCTTCATCTCATATCTGAAATGAAAATGGTTGAAAAAAAGTTGTGGACGAACACTTAAGAACACATATTGACATGGGCGCCCGCAGGGGAAGGGGCCAGGGGGGGCATAGCCCTCCCTGAGATTTTGATTGCCCCATTTTTCAGCACAACACCCTCACTATTACTTTCTCAATCCAAAGGACATTGAAAGAAGGAAAGTAATGGATTCTCAACAATTTTCCGGTTTTCAATGACAATCATGGACGCCTTATCGTTTTTCAATAATTTTCATTTTGCCCCCCCTGAGAAAAAAAAGCAATGTGATCACTTTTGTGATTTTTTTTCTATACGAATTTTGGCTGTTCTAGATATGGGGGCCTTTGTCATGCGCAAACGTGAAATTCCCGGGACCTCAATAGATTTCGATGGAATTTGGGTAATACAATACAGAAGTTTCTGGTCGTAGATTATAACTCGAAGCTGGACTTTTCCGAAATGCATGTCGATTTTATTCTTTACGTATGTATTTGCAGGCTAGAACTATAATCTCGCTGCTGTCGTAAGCTTCATAATCAATTTTGTTTTTATGATTCCATTCACATTTTGTGCAAGTCGTTTTTTCTAAGTTTATTTCAAGTATTCTTACAACCTCGTTTTTGGTCTCATTTACTTTTTATTTTCATCATAGTTTAAACTTATCATTCCGCTGTTTCTGTGATCGTTCATTGTATCATATGCTCTATTTTCTAGCTTGCAGCTAATTCCACTGTTTTCGTGACCGTTCATTCTATAATATACTCTATTTTTCAGCTTATCTATATAATCCTTGATTGTTGGTGTCTCCGTTTCTTAAGGTTTATGAGAGTTTTGATGCTTTTGGGTATTTTTATTGATTGAAATTTTTATAACTTCCTCTTGTTGTTGATATTCTTTGTTGGTGTTTGTTGTTCTTCTTTGTTGTTGATATTTGAGATTTTGGTGAAGATTTCCAAAGTTTAATGGTCGGCTTTTTCTTAGTCTTCTCCTCTGATGATAATTTCCATCGGGTGATGATCTGATGTGGTGTCGTGATAGCTTTTATTGTTATATTGTCGCTTATGTTCTTGCTTAAAAAACCCTTAGTTCGCAGAAAACATAGCCAGTTCTGAACTTTCAATAATTTTTTAGAACCACTACCAACGTATATCCATTGCATTTGTTACTATATCTCCTGAACCATTAATTTTTTTTGGACTAAATTTGCTACTATTTGAAATCAAAACTAACTCTGAAAGTAAAATATTCCCCAAGATAAAGCCCTCCGAAAATTGTCTTTCTTTTAATCTGCCAGTGCCAAAGAGGGTCCATAGATCTTCAACACCCATGACCCAAAAAGGGAAAACACTAAACTATAACACATTAACTATTGATAATGGAATTTTTCTAATTTTGATCGTATGAACTAATTAATCTTGATTATGAAAAGGTTCCACAAAACTTTTATTATGATGATTTTGGCGAATAAATAACTTTAGTTCAACCATAATTTTCAAGATGTAAATGATCAATGAGTCAGTTTATCAAATTAATGATTTATGGTTCATATGAGCAATATAAAACTATCGAAGAAATTTAGTTTTCTTACTTCCTTGGGACAGCAACAGAAACAGTGCCATCTGGATCTGATCTATAGGATAACCACATGGTATATTTGTTCACTTTATTTCCAATTGTAGTTTCTAACATCCATTTTTCAACTTGAACTCCATCGATGATTTCTTCTCCTGCAAAGAACAAAAACTTTATACCTACGTAATAAAGCCATATTTCGTTGGAGATGATATATTCACTTCATCTCTAGCCGTCACCTTTAACCTAACCTTCTAAACAAATTTGAATTATATTTCAAAAGATGTTTCAATCCATAACTAAACAAGAAAAAATAATACTTCAATATTTCTACCTTTCGATGATTTAGTTGTCTTTTTTAGTTTTTTGTTTTTATTATTACTCCTTAAATGCAGAATAAGAGACCATGCAAAATATACAGTATGTCAATCTGAAGACCCCCAATATCACGGCCCTATGCAAAATAAGAAAAATGCAAAAAGACTTTGGTTCTTTGAGGACATTTTATACGGTTGGTTCCAATCAACGTGTATCAACCCTGTGAACGTGATGACAGCAACTCCTTAAATCTTATATGGATAGAGGGGCTGAATGACAACTTGTTTTAAGAGTAGGTAATTCGATTACATACAATTGACCATTTTTTTAATAGTATGTACTTCCGAAAAATAAAAAAAGAAAGAATAGTAGCGATAGCAAGAGTAGCAATGAAACATGAAAATAATGGAAATTTTTTTAGTATGAAAGATTTCCAATATGTCGATTATTTTGTAGACAAAAATTTAATCTATTTTCAAATTCGGCCCTTAAGTTTTGGAAAACTTCAACTTGAATTTCTGAGCATGCTGTGTGTATTCTTACTTCCAATCATTCTACACCTAGCGGCTGTGTTTTATGTACAACTGACTTCAAATGTCACCACAGTCAAAAATTCCAAGGTGTCAAGTCTGGGGATCGTGGTATAGCCATTGTATCGGCCCTTTTCTACCAATCCAGTTTTTTGGAAATTATCTGTGAACCATTGCTTGTTTTGGTTTTCTTGGAAGTGATAACAAAAAAGGTCATTCTGAAAAGGTCATTCAAGGTGTCACTCAACCCTTCCCATTTGAGATTTTAGGGGTTACTATCATCGCGCTTACAGGGTTGCATTTTTTCTGATTTTGCACGGGCGGTATATACTAACTGACAACACCTAGAAGGAGCTGTTTAAATTTTGAATTGTTCTTGGTAAAACATAGAGAGTATAGCAAGGAGTAAATGATTGAATTTGGTGAAAAAATCTTGAAGGTTTTAACATGTGAACAATTTTTGTTACTTGAATATTGTAGTCGTTTTTTGCAAGTTTTTTAAATTTTACAACAAATCAGCTGTTCGAGGAGATCCAAAGTCGATGTTTGGTTGTTCTTAAAATGCCTAAAGCACGTATACGCGGGAGTTATCGCCAGCTAAATGAATTTGAAAGAGGTCGAATTATTGGACTACGGGAGGCGTGGTTTGATAATGCCCAATATCGAAGAAGAGTAGGCACCGGACGTCGAAGGGGCACAAATGAAGTTCAAGTTCAAGATCGACGTCTAAGACTTACGTCCATTAGAGACCGATTTGCGACAACTCGATCTATGGCTGATGAGTGGTTAGGAGAACAAGGCCATCCTGTAAGTGTCCGAACGATTCACCGCCGGATAAGGTTTTTTGGACTCCAGCATTATTGACCCCATCTTGTGTTACCTCTCACGGTTGAGCATTGCCGGCAACTATTACAGTGGTGTAGAGAACGTCAACATTGGAATGTGGAATGGCATCAGGTCGTCTTTTCTGATGAATCTCGATTCTCCTTGGGCGCACATGATGGCTGAAGCGGTGTCAGAAGACGTCGGGGAAAAAGACGTGAACCTCAGTTTGATGTTGAGCGTCATGTACACCGGACAGTAGGTGTATGGGGTGTTATTGCACATGCAAGTAGGTCACCTTAAGTCTTCATTTGAGGTAACATGACAGCGCTGCGTTCCCTTCAAAAAGTAGTGGAGCCATATGTTCTCCCTTACGTCAACCGGCTCGAGAATCCAATATCAGCAAGATAATGCCCGAAATCATGTTGCTAGAGTTAGTTTGAACTTTTTCGAAGCAACCCATGTGAATATTTTACCATGGCCGCCCAGATTCCCCGATCCTACGCCCATAGTGCATGTTTAGGACATCATGGGTAGAAGGCTTGGAAATTTACCCCAGCCCTCACGGTATTTGGTGGCACTGAGACATCAAGTACAGAATACAGATAGCTTGGGATAGTATGGAATAGTACAGAATACAGATAGCTTGGGATAGTACCCCTCGAGAAGAAATAGACCATCTTATTGCATCAATGCCGAGACGTGTTGGGGAGTATATACGTAATCGCGTATTAACCAATTTAGTGAAAAAAAATTGTGAACCCTTAGTTTTTTCTCCAAATTTCAGTAATTTACTCCATGATAATTCTATGTATCTATGTTTTAACAAAAAAAAAAAACTTCAAAGTTGCAGTTTCTTGGTCAGTTAGTATATTAAAGGTGATTCCTATCCACATGGACAAACTGTATACAATATTATTTCTGCATTGCAAGATTTCCTGAAAAAAAATTTTCACAGGAAACATTACCCTCATTATAAGGCTGGCAAGAACCCCTTTAAAAATCTTAGCTGAATACGCCTTTGTGAGATTGAATTTGAAAATAAATTCTTTTCCGAGACTACAATACCTTCACAAGTGAATCCTTCCAAAGAGGGAAGAATAGCCTGAGGATCTATCTTGTTTTCCGCCGTTCCGTTAACCTGCAAACATGTTCTTATATTTGTTTGCTGCTCATTTGTTACTGGAGCTATTTTGATGCTAGATCCATAAGGGGTAAGCTGAGATAACTGGTAGGTCTTGACCATATCACCATAGTAGTCGATTCTGGATTGCTTAGAAGGTCCATCGTACCTGAAATTTTAGTACCGTGAAGTTTCCAAATATTCAATAACTATAAAGCCAAATATACAGAGTGTTCCTTAATTGGTGGTACAAAGAAAAATCAGAGATTCCTTGTATAATTTTAAAGTCCTTTAAAAATGGAACCTCGAGCACTTTATTTTCGAGATACAGGGTGTTTCTTGTACGGTTACTGGTGGAAATGATCAATTCGCCGTAGCTGGTCAACTAATGGCTGAACGGGAACAATGTCGAAGTGTTAGAAAGTTGTCACAGGACACTGGATATTCAAGGGCAAGTGTCCACAGAATATTGAACCTGGCTAAGTTTCATCCTTATAAAATGACACTTGTTCATGAACTGAACGAGGATGATGGTTATCGGAGAATGAAATTTCGCCAAATAATTTCGCAAGATATTATTGCAAATCCTGTGTTTTTGTACAACGTGTGCTTTTCGGATGAATGCACCTTTTTCCTAAACGGAAACATCAACAAACATAATTGTAGGTTTTGGTCCGATGAAAATCCTCACCTCTTTTGGGGATCAACATTCTCAACACCCACAAAAACTCAACGTCTGAATGGGTATTTTGGGAGATGTGTTCATTCCTAAAAATGTCACTGGCGACATGTATCTGGGTTTGCTCGAAAATTTATCTTCTTATCACCGAAACTTTGGAGGTTGATGAAAACCTTTTAGAATGGTAGGTTTCTTGGACGTTGGATAGGCCGAAGGGGCCCAATGGAGTGGCCTGCGCGATCACCGGATCTAACACCAATTGATATTTTTCTCTGGGGTCACTTAAAATCACAAGTTTATAAAACTAGAGTTGCAGATTCAGACGACCTTAGAGCACGAATTGTGGCAGAATGTCGTAATATAACTCCAGAAATGCTACAGCATGTACGAAATAATTTTGAAGAACGATTGCATCGCTGCATACAATCTTATGTCGAGCACTTCGAGCATTTGCGGTAAATGTTTACTAATACTGTTTGTTGAACATATTTTTCTTTCAATAGAAAATTTACGATCAACTGAACATCTCTGTTTCATTTAGTTTTGTCGGTACCTAAATAAATGTAATCTTGCCTGATTTGTGGATGAAGGAAATTCGATAATGATTTTTACTTGTTTAATATGTTAAGCGAGAGAACACAAACACTGATAGAACTGTAATTGTTATAATAGTATCTAATAACTAATGAATACTGAATGAATAACTTATTAATTGATACTGAATGAATGAATTAATATCTACTTGTTTAATACTGAATTATGGAAGCACTTGCTGGAGGTGAGAGCATGGTGCGAGTATTCATAGAATTGAACCACAGATGAATTCTTCTTATCCCTGTGTAAGCCAGTACCATAATTCCATAAAAAACACCATGTAACTTTGTGAATATTTACTTAATTAGAACAAAAACTGCAGATTCATACAAATTTGAATCCATGCATACATTTGTGTTACAAAACTATCCACTTTCCCTATTCAAATTCCTGATGGAGTTGCAACCCTCTCCAGGAGGTTGCTAGTAGAAACAAGCTTTGTATCCCAGATCATGTCCCCCTGTCATCAAAAATCGACCTGTCTGAGTGTTTTCATAAATTCTGATTGTTGAGTTATTGAGGGTGGACACTTTTAAATGAGACAACCCTGTATACTACTTCGTTCAATTTTTCTGGAGTTCGCCAATGTGCTGGGTCCACTCAGATGTTTGTCAATGATAATGCCAAGAAATTTTGTATGATCTTTCAATACAATAGAATCATCATTTAGAGAAATCACTCAGTTTCCAGATTTTCTGAGTTTGTGAGAAAAGAGGACGAGAATATTATCATCGGTTATTAGTGTAATTACTATAAATTTGTCGATAATTTAGGGCAAGGATCGAAAAGCTATCAGCCAAAAAGTTCAAAGTTCTGGCTAGAGAAGATATTCTGGAATATCCTTGTTGAAACCAATGAAACCATAGAAAAAAAAAACCATAGAGATGAGAAAGGTTTTTGACCATTTTCTATTAATTATTTTGATAAAAACCATTCGATGTTGTATGTTTTTGAAATCAGTAAAAATTAAAAGCTTTCAAAAAATGGCACAGAAATCTAGTGTTTTCATTTAAAAAAAACATAACTTTAGGTCATAGCTTCGTAATAAAAATAATGATATAAAGACAAACGCGCCACTGCGTAAAAAAGTGCCAGTATAATGTTTCAATTTCAGAGCTCTATCATCAGTATTAGTGGAGATAAATTTTTTTTTCGATATTGCCATTTTTCCAATTTTTGCTTATAACTCGAAAACAAAAGCAGGTGATGGCTAAAAATAAATACAACACATTGTTAGTTTCTCTGGTTTAAAAGTTGTAGTGCTGAAACATCGAAATTTGCTCACCCTGTACATTGGACATTGGTAACTAATAATTCCAATAAAATTGAAATGATGAATAATATAATAAGGAGCTTGAAAAATTGGGGCCTTACCATGCATAAAATGGTTCTCTGATTTCGGCATAGGGAATCATCAAAACTCCTTTTACCGTATAAGATTGTGGCCATGTTGGTGGTGTCGTTTTGCTGTCGCAATCTGCATTAACTGTAAATAAAATATTGAATGATAGATAATAACATTGCATCGATAAGATAATTTCCGCAAACAAGATGAGAACAATTGAAATAACTTCAAGATCATGTCATTTCCGCTTTCAATTTATCAGATCTAAACAGTATCAGTTTGCTGGGAATTATTTCCTGAAAATACAGCATAGGTATCACTCGATTAAATTATCAGATTGTTAAGCTGCAATATCCGAACATTATCAGATATCAGCTACTTTTTCAAAAATATTTTCCATAATTGAATTGAACGGTTGTTCCCTAAATAGATTTGCTCAGGATTTTTTTTATATCTTCGCTGTTTTATATAGAATGCGGCAGATGTTGATGTTTTGTTATTGAACACTCGTCCTCCAAATAGATTGATCTATCATTTCATCATAAAACGTCTGTTATTTTAGATTTCTGCACAAGGTATTTTCTCAAATGATAAGATTCGACTCACTTCTGACGAATCCGTCCTCAAATTCAATTTATATCCGGCCGGCCGTAACACGATAACTCTTAAAGGGAAATACGTAGAAATTTTAAGATATATTTAGCTCTTTAAAGTGCAAAAATCTGATTAACGGTTCAGTAAATATAGGCCTTCACGGCTTGGCTTGAGCTTGACTTGAATTCAAGTCAAGCTCAAGTCAAGTACTTGAATCATATCAAGCTACTTGATTTTTGGCAATTTTATTTTGTAGTGTCACATCTATAAAAAAATTATGAAATGAGAAGAAACCTTGCAAAAAACACTTTTATTAATTTATTAAACTTATAGTATAAAAGAACCGAAACAATCAAATTTTTTGAAAAAGAAACATAAATAAAATCATTATAAATCATAACAAAATAAAAAATAATAAGTTTCTCAATATTGAGAAACCTCCAGGCTTTGTTTGATTCCGTTATTTTCCGTCCAGGATCTAAGACACATGAGGCATCTTATAGATTTGTCACCTAACCAATTGCGGGTTTTTGTAACAATGAAGCAGCCCTGGAAAATTGTCTTTCAACAGGAGCAGAAGATGCTGTCGTTGATAAAAAATCCTTGGCCATTTTGACCAAGTTTGAAAAGATATTTTCGAAACTACCAATAAACTACTACTAATAACGTCACACTGGCGAATCCTTCAGTCTTTCGGCGCTCGAGGAATCCCTTATTTTGTCTAAGCGCGCACGAGATTGCAAAAATATATGCCGTGCGACGCGTGCATATCAAGCTCAAGTAATATCAAGTCAAGCAATAAACTTCTAAAATCAAGTCAAGTCAAGCTCAAGTATTTAATTTTTCACGAGCTTGATTTTCAAGTCAAGTAGTTGGTCAAGCTACTTGGCTTGATGAATCCCCAAGTAAATATAGTCGTATTCCTGATCATTTCAAAACTACCTATTCTATAGGAATGAAATTTTGCGTTCAGATGTGAAACAACAATTTGAACTCCAAGTAGATCATGTCACCAAAAGCACAGAAAGTCCAAGAATATCAAGATTTTCAAACAAATTACCCAAAATTTTCGTTACCATAAAATCGACGATGATTTTTGGTGTAGATATAAAATAACAATTTTAAACTTCGTGTGAAATTTTGAGCCGCTCACATTATTAGGACCATAGAGAATTCAAGAAGAATAAAAATGGAAAAAAATAATCCGACCAAGTTGTGTTATTCATGTAGGTACAGTATAGAATAACAATTTTTTAACTTTTTACAAAATTTTGCATTGATAGCATCGTTGAAAACAGAAAATTCAAGGAGAATATAAAAAAAAAGATTTAACCGATTGCGTGAAGTCAAGAGCGATCGTTGAGTTATGCGCCCTTGTAGATCATATGAATATCTCCATAGAAGTAGTTGGCGCATGAATGAGCAAGCACTCAAAAGCTCATGATTTCACGATTTACTCGATGCGATTCACACAAGCAACATTAGAATATTCAGGCAGGTCATTTAAAAACCTCGAAAGCTTGAAGAGATTATCGCAATTATTTTTAACATAAATTTGCATAAAATATGGTCCTACTAAAATAGTGCTTGAGCGCCATTGAGTTTTTTACAGAACTTCCTGTTTCCAGTTGATTTTTTACAATGTTTTACAATTTCACAAGAATTGAATATGAGACAAAAAAATTTAGTCGAATTTTGCATTGCGGATGGAATTTCGGGCAACAATTCTTCGAAAAAGACCAGATTCGTAGAACGAAAACTAATGGATTAAGCACCACAATAACAAATTTCTGATCAAAAATTCAATAAAGTTTACCAAAATACGGACGCATTCTAATTCTAATCAGCATTTTTTTATGGTTAGATTACTCGATAATGATAACGATTTGTCGCGTCAAGAAGATGACCATTAGATCAGAAAATTTCAAAAAAAATTCCTGAAGAATATAAACAAATCAATAAGAAAATGAGCAGAGGTCAACGATCTGAAAATCATTGCTTCATTCAATATCATATCGATAATTCACATCATTAAGTATTCTCAGTTGATGATACAAGTATCTTGCGATTGACAATCTATTCTATCATCCTAATCATTAGAATAAGAGAGACAAAAACTTTGTTTTATTCCACTTGAATATTTTAATGAGGATGACATTCCAGTTTCTAAAATGCTATGAAATATAATTATACTTACATAGCGGCAAAATTAGGGGAACGAACAAAATCTTATTGCAATTTAAAGTGCATTTCCTCTTGAACCCTTTGGCCGATTTAAGCATTTTTTTTTAATTGCAGCTAGATGCCTCTAGAACAAAACTATTCAAATGCCGTCCTCATTTACTTCATTTTTTGTCATACAGGGTGTTTCATTGGTAAATGTACATACATTAACCTGAGGTAGAGCTACCCTAGACGAGTCCAAAAAACCTATACATATATGATAGGTATAATCTTCCCCACAGCCGAGATACAAATATAGGACTTTTCACAAGCTGAGATTTAACACCCTATATGGTGGAATATTGGAATTTGATGGAAATATTCGGAAAAGCAGATATTTTTCTATTTTTCGGCCAAAAATTTGGTTCAATAGGGGAATTTCATTAACATCTCAGAACAATCGTAAATTGAGATTAAAATAGAAAATTTTCTTGTTTCGCTGATTGATTACATTAATTCAGTTGTATGTTCTGATATTCTGCGATTATTTTTCACTAAATAATAAAATTTTTAGAAATCATTTTGTGTCAAATTCCACAAGAGTTTATTCAAGTAGGATACAACAATATCTATGACATCAAATGTTATAACTGATGGAACTGGTACAGACATTTTTTTTAAATATTGTGGTTTGTTCTCGATATTGAGAATGAACATAATTATGTCCATAAATTCTTGAATCTAGAATATGTTGTTCATGTATGTGACTGTATGGCGTAGATTGAAGAAAAATAACCTTTACCCTCTTCATCTCCAGAAAATATGATTGGAGTCGATGGATTTTAAGAAATGAAAGAACAATGAATAGAATGTTATTTACTGATGAAGCCATTTTCACGAGGGATGGCTTCTTCAATTTGAGGAATTCGGATATGTGGGCTGAAGAAAATTTTCAAAATATGTATGGTGTGGAAAATTTGTCAGAAAATCAAGAAATACAAATATTCAATCAAGAAAATTTGCTAATTTGATCTCAATGTACAATTCTTCTGAGAAATTCCACTATTGAACCAAATTTTTGGCCGAAATTTTCGATGATTTGAATGACGTGCCCGACATTAAAATCTACTGATCCCCATTGAAAAATGTCTGCTCTTTCCGAATATTCCCATCAAATTTCAATATTCCACTCTACAGTGTGTTGAATCTCAGCTTGTGAAAAGTCCCATATTTTTCCAATACTTACCTGATTTTTTCAATTCGTTTAAAGATCAATCGAAGGACCTAATGGAGTGAATTGAGAGTTCTAAATATCAATCAAATATACTGGGTGGTTCAAAAGTTATAAGGAATTGAAAATATTGGTGAATTTATAAACCACCCTGTATCTCAGCTATGGGGAAGATAAGACCAATAATATATAGGTTTTTTGGAATAGTCTTGGGTAGCTCTACCTCAGTTAACGTATGTGCATTTACCAATGAAACAGCCTGTATATAGGGGTGAACAAAAAAAAATGAGAAGAAAAGAGAAGAGAAAGAAAAAGAAAATCTTCTCTTTATATTTATTGTGATATCTTAATTTTGGGATAAATTAGTTAAATTACAGCACTTTATATGGTAGCGTTATTGAACGAGAAATTAATATTTTAAATCGAAGAGCTCCTTAAGATCATTCCAATTGATACATATTGATGTACAGGAATAGGGGTATACATTAAATAATGAAACATCATTTAATGGGGTGTGAGTCAAAAATGTGTAGCGAGCTTTCTGGGGGTGATAGTACATTGAAAAATAAGTATAGTTCGATGAAGGAACTTATAACACTATATCCTTCGAAAGTTGATGAAATAAAATTTTCTCCGCATAACTTCTAAACGGTGAATGCCACCAGATTGAAATTTCCTGTATGAATGTATGTTGTTAAAATATATTTTTTTATTACACTTATACATTTCTGATAATGTTATAAAGTGTGTTTTTAGAGGGTGAGTCATGATTTTTTTGGAACAACTTCTCTGGTTATCGATGAATCTCGCGATGAATGAATCTGCTGACATCATGTGACTACAAAAAAAATATACCTATCATTTGAGACCATTTTCAGCTCAAAATTCGAAAATTACAGACATCGTGACGAAATTATAGAGAGCAATATGTTTAAGAATTGAGCGTTCAAAAATATCGATATCATGATCCCATGAGTTATTTTCTAGAAATGAATAATTTTATAATATTTTATTAAACAGGAAAAAAAGTGACGTGGAAAATTTTGTGGTACATTTTTAAGTTTACTTTCCAGATATTCTTCATACGAAAATATATGAATTCTCCCCTCTCAAATCTGCATATTTGCAATTAATAAATAGTGCGGTAATTTAGTGATAATGAAGTAAATCGAATACATTACTGAATATAAAATTTCTCTCGAATGGAATATAATCAAACATAACCTTTAAGGCATTCATGAATGAAAGAATATTATTTCTCACCGGAATAAAAAAGGACTAAGATGAAAGCAAAGATCGGTGACGACTGCATCTTGTCACCTCACAAACACAACTATGAAAATAATTGAATAAAATTCAACACTTTGTTTAACGAAATTTGCTGATAACAACTGATGAGTTTCACATAACCTCTGACCCTTACAACTCAATTGTGTATGATCGATTTTCGCCGTTGCTTAAGAAGCATTTATTTCATTTATTGTTCGCCCTGAATTTAAAGGTTCTCTTTGTTTGTATATCGGATTAGAGTATAAACTGATAGGTATGCGTTTCACAGGAAATGTACTCAGTACAATAGGGTACTTGAAGTATCGGAGGTTTTTCTATTGTTCAGCTTATTACTTTTCAATATTATTGGGAATCAACAAAATTAATAAATGGCTCGTTATTTCGCGATTAACAATAATTGAGACATATTATTATCTTTCTCAACTAAGCCGATTGTGTTACGACCTTGTCTTCGGGTTAAAGTCACTGACATTAAAAATGCTTACCTTTATAAAATAAGACAATTTATGTGCAATCATAATAACTATTTGGCTTGGCCGTAAGTGGCTCCAAGAAATTATTTTTTGATAAATTTTGTATGGGAATTTATTTTGGATCATGAGCGCTTTTATTCAAGCGCGGTCCCAGAAGGGGGGTCATCATGACCTCCCCCAAAATTGAACCAACTAACACTTAATATGCGTTTCAAGCTGACAAGGTTCGACATGGTCCCATTAAAAATCTTGAAGCCCATTACAGCGATCTCCCCTCAAAATTTAGGGCTAGGGCCACCCTTGCTTCTATAAGAAATTTAGCGCGCATTGAGCTTGCTTAAATCACGGAAAAAATCTATTCCCAAAGCAAAAAACATGATATTCTCGAAATAGGTATTGAAGTTGATACAAGTACATCCCAACCCAACAAGTAAAGTGAGATACTTGGAATATTTGGGATGACTAAATACAATACCGAATACATAATAATATACAGGGTGTTTAAAAACATAGTTTCAATATTATGGAAACTGATTATAGACCTCAAAATAAGTAAAACTTCCATATCATGACAAGAGATATTTTCAGGTAAGTCATTTACATACATGATGAACAATATTGGCCCAAGAATGGAGTCTTGCGGCACTCCTATATTTATTTCTTTAACGGTGGACATTTTGATTTTCCAAACGACAACTTGTTTTCTTTCATGATTTGAAGATATCCTTCCGCAAAACCATGGTTTTTCGATGTTTTAATCCGTATTTTACCAGTCTGGTACAACCAAATGGAATATTCGTAGCTAGATTTCCTACGAGAAATCGAAAGACTTCCTACGCCTTTGTAGGCAATTTCTTAAAACAGATTTGAGGCATGCCTCGATTCACAATCGCCTTTAGGGAAAGGGCCGAAGGACGAACTGCAATAATTCTGCACTATTCGGGTTAATCGAGAAGCAGAAAATCGGATTAGTTTTCGCTTTATGTTTTGGTGGTAGCGATTGCTACCCTTAGCGGGGAGTGAGAAAGCCGAAGAGAACCACGGGGGCCACAAGGACCGGACACGACCGAGCTCTACCCTTCTGATATTTTAGATAGAGCTCGATCGTGTCCGGTCCTTGTGACCCCTGTGATTCCCTTCGAACTTCCGGTAATCAACAGCTTTTTGCATTATATTACATAGTATATTACTCACTGAGTCCTAGTTGCTTACTATTTCTCTTGAGATTTTTGGGTACTATTCCAGTAGTTGAGATGATAATTGGAATAGTTTTCGTTGATATCATTCCCTATGTATGTATTTTGAAATTTTGTCGGCATCTTTTTGACGCATGTTGTTATTATTTGGTGTTGCTACGTCGATGAGTTTTGCTGTGATCTGATGTTTATCGACTAGTAATACACTGCTCAACAATTGATAGGGATCACTTACTTGTTCTAAATTTATTTCTGAAATATTCGCTCCAAGATTATAAATTTAGTCAGATATCAGAGTATTTTCAGTTGATAATATGGTTCACTTGAGAAAAAAATGAAAAAATGGAAAGTTGGAGAGAAAAAAAGACTTTATTAGGAACACTCAAAATTCTGTGTTTGAATAACATAAAAATTTTATGATGAAACCACAAGAAGGCTGAAGTTTCGGTTAAGCTAGTACCTAGTTGGTCCCCCACGAGCTCGTCTCAAGCATTCTACCCTACGAGGCATACTTTCGATCAAACGATTTATAAAATTTTGGGGCAAATTCGTCCAAATATCCCGTAAAGCGTTAGAAAGGTCCTCCAGGTTATTGATCGGTTGTTCTAAGGTTGACAATTGTCTAGACATCTCAGACCAGACATGTTCGATGCAATTCATGTCTGGAGAGCGAGCTGGCCAGTCCATCCTATCAATAGCATGAGTTTCTAGCGCTTCATTAACCAGACGACTACGGTGTGGACGGGCATTATCGTCAATTAAAATGAAATTCTCGCCCACGGCAGCCGCAAACGGAACAATTATTGGTTCAATAATCATTTCGTGATATCTCTGGCTGGTCATGGTAGTGTTCTGCAGAACAACCAACTTGGTTCAAACAAATGCCTCCCCATACACATATAGAACCTCCGCCAAAAGCTGTTGTGGGTACCATAAACTGTTCTGCATACCTTCGACCTCTTTCCCTCCAAGCAAGAATACGTCCATCGGAGTTGACCAAACGAAATCTAGACTCATCCGTAAATAAACATCGGCTCCAATCTTCTAGTGTCCAATTGCGGTGCTCCTCAGCCCATTGCCGTCGATGAACCCGGTGTTCCCTATTCAAACGGGGATGTTGTACCCTCCTACGTTCTCTCAAACCACGAACATGTAGTCGTCGTCTTACAGTCTGGTTCGAAATTAGAACTCCTGTTGCAACTCTCAGTGATCTATTGAGCCGCGACGCCGGGTAAGTGGGATTTCTCCTAGCATTGATGATCAAAAGACGATCTTGGGCAGCTGTTGTACTGCGCTGCCGACCTCCCCCATAAACATAAGCTACTGAGTCGTTTTCGATGAACCTATTCCAAGCCCGACTCACGACACTTTCAACATTCACAACATTCAACCGCCGGGACACTTCTCGCTGGGACAAACCTTCCTGTATCCACCGTATGATTTGGTCCAGTTGCACAGGAGCCAAACGTCTTCTCGGCATGACTGATAAGCTGATATTGTTCTCATTTCTTCAATTATTGTCACCTTATGTGTTTGAACGAGAGAAAAAAACAGATTTAATAATAAATACCACATTGCTTTTCACTCCACCTGTAACAGACTACAGATAATAATCGATTTTGTGAACAAGAGCCGAAGAAGTGAGGAAGACTTTGATATAATGAACTCAAAACATCTTACTTTTTCCTTAGAGAACATATAATGTACAGATATTCACGAGATAACTTGAAAAAAATACAAATGAAGAGAAGTTCATAAGTGATCCCTAGCAATTGTTGATCAGTGTATATTATACTTCTGGTCTGTAGTTATGAGGAACTGCTCGTTTTCCAGAATGGTCTCCGGCCAGTACTTGTAGTATGGCACTTTTTCGAATGAATTATTTCAAATATGGTTGCCAATGCTTGATGTAGTATCTTTCCTACTGCATCGTGTCTCTGTTTATATTCATTTCCTGCAAACATTTGACATCCTCGCATTCTCCCGTGATATGTTGGATTGTCTCAATCGTTGGACACCCATATCGGAATCGATCGTCAGTAATAGTTCGAACCTTTATTATATTCTTGCGGTAATTTCTTGTTGAAATCACAATACAATATCGCTCCTGGTTCACTTCGTTGAAATGTCGTCCATGTAGTGTAGTGGATTCTCTCTGCATATCTGCAGTTTTTCTCGGATTGTCTGGTAATTATGAAAATTGCTCCATGTGCAGTTGTAAAGGTGTTGATTCGTCTGCTTCACACAGTATTTTGTAGACCTCTGATGTACTTGCTTGATTTCTGAAATATATTCGTAGGCTTCCTATCTACCCACGAGTAAGGTCTATGATGTCCATTAGGCCCCCCCCTTCTTTATTTCTCGGAATTGTTGTCCCTTCAATGCTTATTTTCGTATGGTACTTGTTTGCTTTTGTCATCAGCGTTCTCAATTTCCTTTGCAAGTTTTCGATGTCTGTTTTGCTCCATTAAACTTTACCGAATGAATATGTTAGAATTGAACATGGCTCTTGTCATGTTCTTGCCGTTTAGGTTCGTTTTTAAAATTTGTTTGGTTCCTCGAACGAACTCAGTAGTTAAGTCTTACTTCATTCTTTAGAGGTTGATTCGTCGGTTCTGTTTCATTCCGACGTATTTGTAAAGATCATCCGAGATCATTGCTTCTGTTTCCTGTCCATTTGCAAAAATAATCGGTACATCTTGAATTCTTCCTCGCACTATGCTGAGAATACGATACTTGTTCAATCCGAATTCCACATCTACATCTTTCGAAAAACTTTCCACTAGTTTGACCATAATATCTAAGTGATTTTTATTGCCTGTTATCAGTTTTAAATCATCCATGTGCAGCAAATAATTGAGGGTGGAAGTATTATTATTGCCTCCAATGTTGAAACCCTTTTCAGTAGCGTTCAGCTGTTTGGAGGGTGGGTTCAACGCCAAACAGAACCATAAAGGGTTCAAGGAGTCTTCTTGAGTCCTCTTAATTGAGATCAGCCTGGTTGTTATGTTCGCCGTGGAAAGCTCGATGTTCGTTTTCCAATTGTCCATTGCAAGCTTTAGAAAATTTGTTATATTGGATCGATATTGTATATACAATATCGATCCAATATAACAAATTTTGGAAATATATATTTCCAAAATTTTCCTCAGCCAGCCATGTGGAAGTGAGTCGAAAGTCTTATTATATTCAAAATATGTCATGCATAGATTCATATGTTTTTTGAAGGCAAGGTTGCATATGATGGAATCTATTAATAGATTCCATCTGATCCAGCTGATAATTATCAGCTGTTTCTTCGATCCTAGAACGTTCTTGGAACTTCATTCCTGCTGTGTAGTAATTACATTGTTTATATTCATTTTCTCGCAATCTTTGCCCAGCAAACCATGTTGTTATATGCGCCTTCCCGTTACATAACATCCCTAAGAAATGAGGTATAGGTATACCTGATACATCTCAAAACTAATGTATCTGATACATAACATTTCATATATCCATGAAATTATTTCACTTATTCATATATCATATATGTAACATTGTTATATTACTGAAGTTACGTATATGATACATCTTCCAGCATCCCTAAAAACAATATTACTCTGATATCTACTAGTGTGTAATATAGTTACATATCATATATGTAACATTCGCAATATATATTTTACATTGCTAATATTATGTAAAAGCTATGTAAATATAGCATATTCATGATATATTACTCAGATCTATACAAGTACTCTTATAATACATAACCTTTATTAAAGTTGAACTGTTTAGAGATTTTTGCCAGGACTAGTGCAGTGAAAAGTGATATGCATTTTCTAACTTTTGATTGTTAGTTAGAAGTGATGAATTATAATAATAATAATATTCAATATTCTTTGATTTTTCATCAATTCCGGATTACTTTCATCGTGGAAATATGTGAGATAAGAAGTGAAAAACTGTAATAATAATATTCAACATTCGATGATTTTTCACCAATTCCAGATTAGTTTCATAGTGAAAATATGTGAGGTAAGTGAATATAAGTATACTTCGACAACGTAACTACATTTAGATATATAAATGCTGTTGTATGTGCCTTTCATTTTGCTTTTGTACTTGCATGCCTGTTAATAGCATAGGTATATTTGCTGCATGTTTTTGTGGATCGTTAATGGAATGTGTGCATGGTTTCTGTCTTCTTCATTCAAATTATATGCATTTTGATATTTTTCCTTTTTATGGTAATTTGCATTTGGGTGTATATAGTTCTGAAGTAATACCACAATTGTTTTATCATCTAAATAAGAAGTATCTGAATAGTGCGCTAGTTTTTACTACTTAGACTATTTTTCTGCTATACTTTATTTATGTTTGTGATGTATATACCTATGTTATTCTCTGCTATTCGTGAAATTAAAACATCTAGATTTCATATATGCACAATACACTTTTCTTCCATCATTATTAATGACCATCAATGTCAGATCACATAAGGATGCTTTTTGAGAAATAGATTCTGATAAGTTTAATCAAATGTTTTAATAGGATATAAATAATTTTGCTGTTTCAGAGTGAGGAATCACCTCCTGAAGTTTACTCATGTATTCAAAACTTTCATAACTTTATATTATGTAAGAAATTTGTTATTTATCCAATCAGGAAACCTCGTTACTGAGAATTTTAATTGTAAATACCATTTTTTTTTTAAATTCCAATATGTTTAGGTTTTGCATCTCAATCTTTTATCCAATGTGCAGACTTTGAGAAGATAGATATCAGCCGAGTGGATAAGGCTGGCCACATTGAGGATCAAGAGACAAAAATAAGTTTTGGTTGATGTAGGTACTTTGATTACATTAAAAATTTTCAATAATTCTATGATCTTTCATTTAACAAACACCCAATTTTTAAATTATTAAATCCTGTTTTACTATTCATAAATTATTTGTAATATTTCAAATGTGGTGCATACCAAACGTAGTAATCTGGTTTTTGTTGAATTTTCTAGGTTCAAAATAATAATATTGTTGACTAAAAAATATCTTTCTAGCAAAAAATGAAAGATGGAGTTTAAATATATATTTTTGGAATGCACCTTAATTCATAAGTATCTCTTTTCATGTAATTTATAAGTGATATATCATTTATTAATTGATGTTGGCTAGATACCAGCAGTTTTAGTTTCAATTGGTATTGTGTATCATTTGTTATATTTTTGTTTGGAAGGTATTGAAAAAAATTCCAACAAATTCACTAAAACATAATTTGTGTGGTGTCGGCATATTTAGATTTTTTATATGTAGTTTGATTAGTTTTTCCTCCAGAAAGAATTGTACAGGTATGTATTGTTTTTGAATTGCATAGAGAATTTACTTCTGAGTACCTATATGTAATATAAACATTCAGATAACTATTACATTTTTCTTATGTCTCTTGTTTGTAGCAGATATATTTCTTTTGGTTATATCACATAGAACGGATAAATTTTTTTATATTGCATGGTGAACTTTTTACTGAGTATATATTATGTAATATAACCATATATAGGTTGGCCCAGTTCTTGTAGAGTATAATAATAATAATAATAATAATATAGTTTATTGAATCATAAACAATAATCGCAGAGGCTAAGAGCCTGTACGCGATATACAATTGAATACATTCATGTATACATTATTTCTTAAGCCATTACCATTATGAAAATACAATTTAATAGAACAAAAAATTATCTGCTGAACGTCCAAAGAGAACAAAACAAACATATCTAATTTAACTTAAACGTATTCATATTATCCCAAATTTTTACCCAAACCATTTACACTATACCCACACCCAAATTGATATCCTCGAGAGTAGGAACTGTAAATTCCCACATCAGTTTGTGAGTGTCCGCCATAAATTAGTCAATAATTAGAAACATCTACTTGTAACTTGGTGTATTCACTTTTAGGATGAAAGCGTCATAGTCACTTTATAGGTCAATAAATTCACAAAAACATAAGGAGGTTATTGACATCAGGTTGTTCAAAATTAAAGATTTTATTGATAAATCTGGTAACTTGAACAACCTCGATATAACTTCCTTATTATGAAATTACGACCCATATTCATATTATGTTTTCATCTTAAAAACTGAAAACTCTCACAACTGTTATTCTACAAAAAACTGAGCCAGCCTGTATATATTTATATTACATAAAAAGGATGTACCATAAATATTACAAATGTAATATACCAGCGATGTATCATGTATGTTACATGAAATGTAACAGCTACGTATATGATACATAAAGGATGTACCATAAATATTACAGATGTAATATACCAGCGATGTATCATGTATGTTACATGATCTGTACATGATACATGGCAATTTTGTTACATGTTATGTAACGGAAGGCGGACATAGAGCGGTCGTTGAGCGGTACTAGAAAGGCGCGTGTATGTTACATTGTTATGTAACATAGATCGTTGTAATATATATGTTATGTCTATGATACGTATTTGTGTTTGCTGGGTGTAGATACGATATGCTAAAATGTGATTATTTTCTATATTGTTGGTAGGCATGTTATAAGCCTGTATTTTGGTGGATGCACCGTGCATCCATAGTGTTTTGAAAATCTTTCGGTTTTCTTGATAGACCTGCTTGATGGGTGAGTGCTGGTTGAGGATCCTGCACAGCACCTTCAGCAGTCGGAGAAACTCGTGTTATTCTTCTCCTAGAATGTTGAGATTGTGTAGGCGTAGCATTTTATTTGACAAACGCCCATCTCCTTAGCACTCTGCCACCGACGTCCCGCATGCTGTCATGTCCAGCGCCGGCTCCAGACACGCCCTGACGAACCTCAGGCAGCGGCTCTATATATTTATTCCTTTAATTCACCATCATTCATGGGTTCCTCAGTATCGTGGAGGAGACGGTCTTTCATCGCTTTTTACAATCCGTAGATCTACGGTGGAAGAATTCTTGAGCTGCTTTCCACACGGCTTCGTCCGTTACCCTGGGACAGGAACCGGTTTCAGCTTCCCGGGAAGCAACTGGAATCGGCGATGGACAGCAGTCGATTCAGCTCTCCTGATAGATGAATCCCTAAGAATTTCATACCGCTATTATTATTATTACCTCTATGACGTTGGATGATATCACCTCATCCAGACGGCGTGCGACGAACTCTGATCTGTATACAGAGTATTTCATTGGTAAATGTACATACGTTAATCTGAGGTAGAGCTACCCTACATGAGTCCAAAAAATTATATTAGAAAAATTTTTTGTTTTGCTCATTGCAAACATTCAATTAAATGTGTATCCTGATATTCTGGCAAATTCAGACAGTTTTTCTGAGTAGTTGGTAAAATTCAATCATCGAACTAAATTTTTGGGTGAAATTTTCAATGAGTTAAATGACGTGCGGGACACTTAAACTTTCAAAATGTAAAATTTCTGCTCTTTCCGAATATTTCCACGAAATTCCAATATTCCACTATGCAGGGTGTTGAATCTCAGCTTGTGGAAATTCCCATATTTTTCTGATACGAACCTTGATCAGTTTAAATATTAATTGAAAGAATAAATGAAAATTTATAAAGAATTCGAAATATTGGTGAATTCATAAACCACCCTGTATCTCGGCTATGGAGTGGATTAAACCTATCGGATATAGGTTTTTTTGGACTCGCCTACCTCAGGTTAACGTATGTTCATTTACCAATGAAACACCCTGTATAATTTATAATATGATAAATTCAATTACCAACTGGGCGATCTCACAGGGTATTTTTCCAATTATGTATATTCATTCCCATCACGTTTTTTGATACAATATCGCAACCATGTCCTTATAGGCTCAACGGTTTTCGAACTATAAGAGAAAATTGAAAAATGGAGTGAAATGAAAAGTTCCCATAACTTCTTCATTACTGGTGCTATAAACATAAAACAAAAACAACGAAGGCCCCAGATTTAACACAGATAGATATTTTACTTTGGTCAAATCTGAAAAATCTAATCGTGTTAAATCTGGAAATCTTGAAGGACACCTAATATTTCAATTATCAGTTTACACACTATAGATAGCCACTTGATTAACTGACGTGTGATACTGAAATTTTTAATGATTTTTATATCATAGTTTGACAAGAAATTTATATCTCATGGTATATACTTTTGAAATTTTTAAGGTTTACATTCAACAAAATACGAGTTTGTATTATTACTTCAAAACTAAGTACAATAAAGAAAAAAGATACACCAATGGGTTCTACTGAAAAAGTCCCTGTAGAATGTTGTTGTTTCTTGTTTACAGCACCAGTAATAAAAAAGTTATGGTAACTTTTCATTTCACTCCATTTTTCAATTTTCTCTTATAGCATGAAAACATTTGAATGTATAAGATTGCGGTTTTCAAAGAGTTAATTCTCTCAAAAATCAAGCCTAATAATTTTCCATTCATTTTTCTTTAGCTCAAAGGGATTCTGAGATCCACCCACTAGACAACAAATTTGGGACACCTGATACATTTTCCACAATTCATGATTATTTGAATACTGCAGACGAATGTTTCTTTATCTATTAATGCAGTTCCAAAGATTCATATTGTATTCCTGCATGCAGATGTTGACACAGATAAGATGTGGGAAAATTTTTTTGATCTCTAGTGAGTTATTTCACATATTACCACAAATTCAAAAGATAACTTTAAGTGAATTATTAAACATCTGTTTATTCTTATGTCCAGTTGTATCAAAGTTATCATGTACACAGTAGCCAGGTAGAATCAATTTAAACTTCAAATTATTCATGAATGTATCAAATCCAATTGTTTGAGACCACTCGACTCAAAATTAAAAAAAAAAAAAACAGGGATTTAAGAAAAATATTGTCTTAATCTCCTGAAATTTCTTTTTTGTAGAAAAAGAATTCAATGAATATTGAAATATTTGTATTAAATATCAAAATATATTATTTACACTGCCATATTACTAACAAAACTATCATCCTCATTTACTGTAACTTGAGCTCCTGGAATTCTTGCAGGATTCTACAACAAATAAAATAAATTAAATCTGAATACGTTACACTTGATGAAGGTTATTAAATATCAGATAAGTTAATAAATATGAATAATTCATGGTGATGCATCTATTATTTCATGTATCAAAAACTTTTTAGTGTCATTCATTGTATTAATGAAAAAATCACAAAATTAATAATAACTTATGATCATACTATTTATTATATTGATGCTTTGATTCCTCTAAAAAAATTGGTTAATATAGTAATTGGTTAAATCAATTTAATCTGAGCAATATTTAAATGTTTAAGGGAAATGTACCTTATCTTTGGCTCTCTCTTCCAGCAATCCATAAGAAAAGTGATCTAAAACAATAGAACTTGGCAAAGAGACTCCCTGAAATCTATAAATAGGGCCACCATCGATATCTGTATCCAATTTGTGAACATTAGAAACAGTAAATCTACCAATATGACTAGTATTTGTAATCATTGGACCTTTGGAAATATCAACATGTTGACCAACTTTGAATAATGAAATTTTACCACCATTATTTGCAGCAATATCAGGTATTTGCTTTTTTTTATGAGGATTATTCTTGAAAATATCCAAAGCAAAATTCACAGAAACATCTAAACAATGTAAAGGATGATTATGTTGACAGAACTTAATCATTTCAATTGAAAGTACTTTTAACTCATTTTCCTCAGGTATCCAATTATCTAGAGAAAGTTGAACGTCATGTACAAAACTACCAGAACGCACTGAAATAAAAGTTCTAATTATTGTGACAGTTACAAAGAAATCTTTCAAGTTTACCATTAGCACTAGGGAAGCTATGTAATTTCACATCAATATTATCCTTAAATGAATTATTGATAAGAGCTCCTAGCAAAAAACTGCATGTTCTCCAATAAACTTTATTCACATAATTTGGTTGAGAATGATAATGTAATAATTCTAATTTGCAAGAATCAGGTAGAGGTTTATGCATATGCCATAATGTGGTATGATTAATAAGAGCAACTACCGATCTTTTCATGAAGGTTTCACCCAAATCTAAAAAAGAGTAGAAATAAAAACAATCACCATATTAATTAAAACCTAATTCACAAACGTTTAGCGCAGTCATAAGGTGTTGATAAATTTTTGTTCATTACTAATTGTGTTGTCTCATTTGAACCAATATATTCGACTTCAATTTTTTCTATACGTCCAATTTTTTCGAATTGTCTTTTTCTTTCAGCAGCAAATAATTCATTTTGTCTAGTGATTTCTTCAGATGTGAGAGTCCCTGGGAATAAAAATCTGTTTATTTGAACATTACTTCATTAACTTGCTAATTACTTCTACTAACGAATCGAAGATTTTGACTCAAAATCATCAATAATCGTTTTTTTGGGTTGTTCATATTGTGATATTAATAAATTGTGGAAATTATTGTGTATCAAATATAACAAATAGTATAGGAAGTTTTATATTAATTTTGTCTATGAAATAAAATCAATCAAACCCAAAGCATAGTTTGTAATATTTGGTTATATCACAGAGTTTAAGAAAATAGCATAGACCATAGAGTCATAGACATTTATTTCCCTATGGCGTAGACGAACTGCTATGATTTTTGTATTCTATGATTAAATGCTACAGGGAACATTTCTGTGTTGTGATCTAATAAGAGAAGACTTAGAACATATGTACTCGAACAGCTGCTATTTTAGCATTTAACAATGCTTCCTTGGTACTGAACTGTTTTTCATTTTTTAAAAAGGGTACTGCTTCTACTATTGTATCTAATAGTTTTATAATATTGAAACCAGTCAAACTGTTTAGAGCACTATCTGTCGTTATCAGGTCACACAAAGAAGACACTTTAGGAGTATTCACTTGCATCCTTGAAAGTTTTAGGCCCATTTTAATCAGGCTGACCCTGAAGAAGTTGTAATAGACCTTGTGCAACTTCGAATTGATCTTGGGAAGTAGTTTGTAGAGCAAGTTTGATTTCTTCACAAGAGCATTCTTCAGCAACAAGTTTTTCTTTGTTGATACTTCTTTGTCTCAATCTGTCAGATCTACTACAAGAACATTCAGGTTCTTCCTTTGTGGTTGTAGATCCAACACGAAGATTTCTGGAAGGCACAGTAGTCTTTTTCAAAAACTTTGTTTAGAACTGGAATCTGTAAACGATTATTCCCATAAATATAACTCAAAATTTCATGTGTAATCCGTGCTTACTTCGATAAAATGCAGGGAACATACTTCCATATTTCTTGTCACTGGTTTACCGATTTTGAGTTTCAGTTGCCAAGCTTTTTTTGTCCATCCATCAGCACTTTACTCCACAATTTCCTTTCCACCGAAACACGATATTTATCACCAGTTTGGGGGAAAGCATGGAAATTGATATTTGAACATTATTTCCAGGAGGAACACTGAGGAACTGAACATTAAAATGATTTAAAATATAAATATTTGTAGAATACAAGCAGAATGCAAGAACTATGTCAATATTTTCAGTTACTCTGATTGTCACCAGGTGGCGTAGCGATTATGTTGTTTGGCAGTAAGACATATTTTTGTGTTCTGTGATCCATAAAATACAATCACAGGTGGCGTAGCGATTATGTTGTTTGGCAGTAAGACATATTTTTGTGTTCTGTGATCCATAAAATACAATCACAGAATAATAACCAATATTTCAAAATTTACCACTCTATGAATTTTTATTTGAGGTTAAATGCCTGTTTACTTTCATCTTGAAAACAATCGTTGAAATTCTTTTAATAATTTCAAATATTCTATATGTTCGTTGAGTAAAACTTCATTCTTAATTCTATTTTCAGTGGTGCTTTTTAAAATTGTTATTATTATTTAATTGTTTATAACAGAATTTATATGGAGCTAGATGTTTTTGAAGCAATGGGGAATACTAAAAAAACTCATGATAAATTCTTTTGGGATGAAAGTACTGACTGATTTGTTTTGGAAATTACATGCCCTTGTATAGGTGAGTTTATTTACACTTTTATTAAAATTCAATAAAACTTCCAATTTATTACCAACTTGTTTTAAAATTTTCCATAATTTTATGCACTTTATACAGTAATACATATTATAATAGCAAATTCAATCAAGATTGTGTTGAATTAGAACTATTCACTTTAATTTTGATTTTATGGTAAATAGTTTTTCAAACAATAATTTTTTGAATTTATAATAATTGCATTTTAATGATAATATTTACAGCGTTTTTAGATTCTGAATTTTTATATGTGAATGAAGATAATAACAATATTTTTCACTCCAAAGATTTCAAACGTTAATTAGTTGAAATATATTTAGGTCTAATCGATGGTTGAACTTTAATAATTTATTTAATCGGAATGTTATATGGATCTCCTATGTTGAACCTGCACATATATTATTGAATGTGAAGTTTGATCTATTTTCTCTTGTTTGTAGCTTCTGTTGAATATTGATCTTTGTTTCTTTGTAGTTTGTCAATCCCTTCATTATGTCATATGGCTAGTGGAACGACAGAAGAAAAAAGAAGAGGATATTCAAGGTTTTTTTGTCACTGAATGATTGTGTTTGATGAAGCGTGCCTAATTGATAGTGTTATTTGTTGAGTTAATGATGCTATCCATATGGATTATTTTAGGTTTGTGTCTTTGTGATTATCCATATTTTGTGTAAAACTGGGAAAATTATAAGAGAATTCGCAATGAAACATTGAACGCTGTAAGTCAAGAGAAAAGAACTTATCTACAAACTTCAACTGAAAATGCAAAACATCTCAAGTCTCTGTGGAGACTAGCTGAACTCAATATATATGTCATTAAATAAAAATTTGCCCTCAGGCATAGATCTGCCAGAGGATTTGAACAAGTATTTCTTAA
This sequence comes from Harmonia axyridis, assembly GCF_914767665.1. Lineage (NCBI taxonomy): Eukaryota > Metazoa > Arthropoda > Insecta > Coleoptera > Coccinellidae > Harmonia > Harmonia axyridis. The sequence continues at coordinate 59,667,201 of NC_059501.1, forward strand.
ATTTTGCTCAGGATCAGGGTGTAGATGATGTGTCGGTTATTAATTATTACAACACAAATCAATATTTTGAATTGCTGCATTCTGGATTCGGAGTTCCCTATGGAGTGGAAGATTTCGAGAGTGTTGCCACCTCCTAAGGTGACTAACCCTACTACTTTCAACGAAATTTAAAGTGTTAGTATATAGAATAAGGACTCATCTGGAGAAATATAATATCTTACCATCTCGATAGTCTGGTTTCAGAAGAGCGTTTTGTTTTTGCACGGCTCTTCTTGATGTTGTTGACTCTATCATTTCAAGGTGGATTCAGGTGAGATTTGTGTTTTGACATTATTAGATTATTCAGAGGCGTTCGATAGAATAAACCATAAAATACTAATTGCAATTTTGAAATATATAGGATTCTCTATGTCTGCCATTAGGTTGATGATAGATTACCTCCAGGATCGATGTCAGTATGTGGAGATATCGTCGGGAAGATCTTAAAAAGGGGGCTGTGAAGTGTGGTGTTCCTCAGGACTCTGTACTTGCACCTATTCTCTTTTGTATATATACACGTTTCATTCTGGATAGACTCAAATCTTGTACTGACCTTCGATAAGCCTATGATACACAGATAAAACAAAGGTTCTCGTTTTTGGCAGCAAGGCGGCTGATAGATTAAAATTAGGTGTCAACAGAAGTAAGGTTGCAACTGTCAGATCAACTTGAAATTTGGGAGTCATTATGGATGTTGACCGGTTCACTGAGTATCATTATGTGCATTGAGAAGGCAATACCCTTATAGACATTTCCTGTCGCAGAAGTCGAAGATACAGCTTACTAACTCGCTTGTCTTGAGTCATTTCAATTTTTGTGACGCGTTGTATGGCCCCTGCTTACGTCTGGAGGACAGGGTGAGAATCCAGCGAGTACAGGGTGCGTGTTTAAGGTTTATTTATGTCATCAGAAAGTATGAACCAGTTATTCATAAGTTGAAATGGTGCAATTGGTTAAATATGGATCAGAGACGTGAGCTTCACTCTGTGGTTTTGTTCCATTCAATTATTATTAACAATTTGTATTGTTTTTTATTATTAACAATTTGTATTGTTTTCAATAGCCGAGTGCTAAATAAAGTTTATTATTATTATTAATTATCTGGTTTAAATCACCACCCTATTCGTATAACAAAATACGTTTCAGATCAGATTTTCGTACTGTGAATGTGAGGTTTAGGGGTATTCTTTCTCCACATATTTTCAGGACTGCTTTTTTTTACGTTCTTTTTCATTTACAATGTATTCATTAGAATAGAATAGAGCAGCAAACCAGACGCGTTTAAGTTCAATTATAGAAGTCTGCTTCTGGGTGCAAATGGATGATGTAGATCTTTAGTAGTTACTTTCAGGCATTTTATTTTGCACATTAAATTCATCAACATCGAGGTGTGCTCAATTCATGTTGAATTAAATTTATGCGGTGTGTTGAAAGTGGATGAAATTTTGTTAATTTTCTTACATATGTTCTGATAGTTTTTGGTACCACAGTAATAACAGTTATACTGATGTCGGGCCAATTGCAATATACAAAAATATTTTAGTATGTATGTTATGGCAGACCTGTAAGTTTAATGTTTCAGTTATTAGTTTAATTTTTAGCATACATAAACAATGAAAGAAAAAACTATTTGGATTGAAACTACTAAAACTAATTGAGACTCAAAAAATATTTTGACAATCTTTGAGATTGCTGTTTGTCTCTATTGCTGACTAAAGTGTCAATCATGTCACAGCAACACTTGAATCTGGCTCAAGATCAAGGCGATTTCGATGTTTTCTCTTGATGAAATAATAAAAGTAATTTGTTGTAATATGGTTTCACACAGGTAAATTGAGGAAAAAGGCAATATTATTTTGATTTGGATATTTGGTAGCTGGTCTATCCAAAACTAATAAATCTATATACATACAATCTTATTAATATGGGCGACGAAAGTGATGACGTATCTGAGACGAGCTCTCAAAAACAAAGTAATATCGATGTTAATATCGAATATAAAAATGAAAAAGGCTTTTCATGCTGCTCAAGAAAGTGCGGTGTAGTCATTTGTGCATTCTGTGAAAAAATTATGCATAAATCCTGTGCTAAAAAGATGGAACACATAAAATTTATTGATGGGTTTCATATAAACTGCTGCAACTCCGAAGAAACTACCGGGACATTGCTTCGAAAATCAGAGGAAGAAACAGTGAGTACTCTGGGATTACTCGAGATTAAATTATTGGAGACTAAAAATCAATTTCTCACTCAACTGTTAGAATCGGCGAATGAAAAAAATGAAATTCTAAAATTGAATAATGCCTTACTCCTTCAACGAATACAGGATATCGAACGGAAAACAAATGTACCGCAGAAAAACGCGAATAAACATCATGAATCTGTTGATAACAATTCCCATCATAAGGTTGTTATACCAGTCATTAAAATCGACAATTTGACAGATTGTTCACCGGCATCTGTAACTGATGATCTCAGAAATATGATGCTAACTGAGAATATTCCTTCAAGCAGCTCCGCAACAGGAAATCCTCCAAACAGAAACAGTAAAAGGAAGATATCCAATTTATCAAACCCAGTGTTATTGCATAAAAATGATCAGGGTATGAAATTGGATCAAACTAAGAATTTGCATACTGAAAAACCAATTGATCGAATTGAAGAACCAGAAAAATTATCCTGGACTCAGGTAGTCAAGAAAAAAACAGCGAAACAAAAACAAAGCACTATGGCTGACCTTCTGAAGGATGAAACAAACTCAAATTCAAACGTTCATCCGTTAGAAACGGCACAACGAGAAAAAATGCAAGAAATTATAAACCTTGATAAATATTCCGAATGGAAGAATGTTTCTTATAAGGCTAGGACACATCTTGTCAGTGAGAATAATCATAATAAGTCAAGCAATAGCACTAATCCTCAAAAGAAACGAAGAACTACGCAGATTGGTACAGCACCAACCGCTGAACCTAGTGGATCTGGTTTTCAAGGAATGGAGAAGAAAGTTTGGATTTTTATAAATCGCATAATGAAACATGTCACAATACAGGATATACATAAGTACATTGCAAGTAAACCTGGTTTTGAGGGCAACCAAATAGAAGTGAGGGAGATACCTGGGAATCCAGAGGGTTTAAAAAGATTTGTAGTGACAGCACCGTTAGTCCATAAAAAAGAGATGTATAAGTCAGAGTTCTGGCCAAATGGAGTCGGTATTAAGAGATTCAACTTCAATAAGTATAGAGAACAAAATTTTTCCGTGATGAGAGGAGAAGCAACAGTAAAATAACGTTCAAAACATGTCAAAGTTTCTCAGGATTTTCAGTCCTCCATCAAAATGTCAGATCTGTTGGTGGGGCGAAGCAAGGGAAATTTGAAAATTTGTTACAACAAGAGAAACCTGATTGTTTTGCATTGACAGAACACTGGAAAGATCCTGATGAACTCGAGCAGCATACCTTTGCTGATTACAAGCTTGTTAGTGCCTTCTGCAGAAGTAAGGGAAAGCATGGTGGCTGTGCTGTGTACTGTCTGAATCATATGGAAATCAAAGAGAGGCTAGATCTCAAAAACCTCAGTGTGTCCACTATAATCGAATGTTCAGCATGTAATGTTTCTGTTTATGGTAGTAAAAAAATTGTTGTAGTGTGCATTTATAGGCCTTCTTCATCTCATGATTTTGAAACGTTTTTTGAAAAATTAACTTTAATTCTAGAAATACCAAATAGTGAGAATGCAACATATGTTATCACAGGCGATTTCAACATAAATTTGTTGGACAGGGAATTGGAGGTTGCACATGACCTTGTTTCTCTCCTGGAGACCTTCGATGTGGAGATTACTGTTTGGGAGCCAACAAGGATTAGTAGTGGTAGATGCCTGGATAACGTATTCACAAATATTGGTCAAGGTAAGACCACTGTCATTGAAGCGCACTTATCTGATCATTCTGCACAGCTTTTTAGGAGCAACATTGAAGTTGTCAAAAAACAGTCACATAAGACAGTGAGCTATAGAAACTATAATGCAGAGGCTTTAAATGCTTTTCTGGAATCTTTGAAGGGCAAGACTTGCGGCCCCATTGGAAATGTTGCAGCCCAGGGTGTAAATGAAACATGGAATGAGTTTTCCGATTTCTTCATAACTACTTTCAATGACCATTTTCCATTGCTAACAAAAAAAGTTCCAATCAATTCTAAACGATACAAAGAATCCCCAGAGTTATTCAAACTAAAGCAACATCTTGACAGCCTTTTTGTGATATCTTGCATCAACACAGACTTCGTTGAAATGTATAAAAGAGCAAAGCGAGACTACGACATAGCCATTTGCAGGGATAAGCGGAACTATTATGGTAACTTGATAGAAAATTCTGCAAATAGACCTAAGACCACCTGGCAAATCATAAATGACTTGAAACCAAGTAAAAAAAGGCCCAAAACAAGTATCTTACCCGATGGTAATCTGCAGGAAATTGCTGAAAAATTCAATATCCTTTTCCAAAGCAATGAAGCTGGGTACATCAATTTAGTTCAAGAGAATTCTTTTTCTGGAATTAAGAAGATTGAAAATTCTTTCTATGTATTTCCTGTAACTGAAGGAGAGGTACTCTCATGCATAAAAAGCCTAAAAAATAAGAATTCAACTGGCTATGATGGAATTCCTATGAGAATTATAAAGGACTCTGCTCACATAATAGCTGAACCTCTTAGCCGAATTATCAACAAATCTTTCATAGAGGGGGTTTTCCCTGATAGATTGAAAATGGCAATTATCAAACCACTATTAAAAAAGGGGGACGCTGAGCACCTTGGTAACTACCGCCCGATCAGTATTCTGAATTCTTTCTCCAAGATCTTTGAGAAAATATTGGCGCAACGTTTGATCAAGTTTTTCGGAAAGTTCCATGCGTTCGACAAGTCACAACATGGTTTCCTTTCTGGTAGAAGCACTGAAACTGCAATTTTTCAATTTATTACCTCCATCATAAATTCAATAGAAGCTGGTGAAGTACCTCTTTGTTTGTTTCTCGACTTATCTAAAGCCTTTGATAATGTTGATCATTCCATACTTATACACAAACTCGAAAGATATGGCATCAGAGACAAACAACTTCATCTCATCCTAAACTATTTGCAGAATAGAACGCAACAGGTTGCTATATGTATGGATGGTAGGGAATACAACTCCACTGTGAAGAAGATAGCGAGAGGCGTACCTCAGGGAAGTATTCTTGGACCGCTTCTTTTCGTCCTTTACATAAATGACTTGCCAGAGGTCCTCAGGGAGCACTCTTGGGAATCAGTATTGTATGCTGACGACACAAACATAATGATTAGATCACATAAAATCAGTAACCTCATTTATGGAGCACAGAACGCTTTAACTCAGACGAAGAAGTGGTGTGAACAGAATAGTTTGCAGCTGAACATGACTAAGACGGAGTGTGTAGCCTTCCGTACAGATAGAAATAATTTACTTTTCCCAAACAGCTTTGAGTGCAGAGGGCAGACTGTAATGTTGGAGAATACCACAAGATTTCTGGGTATACATCTTGATGAGAACCTCAAATGGAAAGAACACAGTCGCATTTTAATTAAGAAGTTGAACTCCTCTATTTACAGCTTGAGGGTTCTGAAATTTCAAATTGATGCCAACATCCTGAGAATAATATACTGCTCCCAAATCGAATCGCTTCTCACGTATGGAATAATTTTCTGGGGAGGCTCATCACTGATCGATAGAATATTCATTGCTCAAAAGCAAGCACTACGGGTACTGCTGGGGCTTGGTTTTCGAGAATCCTGCAGAGGGCATTTTAAGGAGGCAGGGCTAATGACATTGCCTGGAATGTATGTGTACAAGTGCATATGTTTCATTCTGGATCATCCCAAATTCTTTGAGGAGTTTAAAAATCAAAATAACACCCGACGACTCTACCCTTATCATTATCCGCTTCACTCCCTTACATTATCACAAAAGGGTGTGCATTTCATGTGTATCAAGCTATTGAACTCACTTCCTTCAGATATGCTGAAATCCAGAAAACTTGAACGTTTCAAGAGAATATTGAAAAGATTCATTATAAACAGCGAACCCTATAATTTGACTGAATTTTATACATGGTGTAGAAATTATCAACCGGAGCTGTGAGACTCATGCTTTCTTCTTGACTTGTTGTACTTTGCTGTAGTATATATCAACTTGTTATATTTGTAGCATTTTTACAATTAATAAATTTCTATTCTATTCTATTCTATTCTATTCATATGTATATATTCACTATGGTGTTGAAGGAAATCAAAAAGCCGATGAACTTGCAAAAAGTGCATCGAGGTTAATACCTGCTGGACCTGAGCCTTTCTGTGGGCTTGGAAAAGACCAATATAAGGCTGCGGTCCAGCAATGAAAGTTGAATAACAAGATAACCCAATGGACTAACGCTCTTGGACTTACTCAGGCCAAGAAATTCGTGATGATTTCATCTATCTAAGCCAGAAAGCTCTTGAAGCTGTCACGAGCTGAGCTTCGGGTGACGGTGGGACTGCTGACGGTACACTGTCGGTACAAACATCATTTGTACCGTATGGGAAAGTCAGCAGATGTGACTTGCAGGCTCTGTGGATCAGAAGGGGAAGCCGGTCCTGGATACCCGAGAGGTAACGGCCAAGGCCCCTAAGGAGGTTGTCAGTTTTATTAACGTCATTGACGACCTCCTTGGGTTTTCATGAATGAGTAGGGTAGAGAACAAAAGATTTACATAGTCGCAGTTCCCGGAAGACTTACCGAGCCACAACGACCCCAGTTCAAATAATAATAATATATATTGACTAAATTGAACTATGAGATCAGTCCTAGATCTGAAGAAAGTTCAATAAATGTTGTGATTGTTGTTAGAATTAATGGAATGAATAGATTGATTATACAACTATGAATTATACAAATAATAAGTTGAGGCAAGGACGGTTAGAAAATTCCTAGGAGGTGACGGACAGGTCCAAGAAGCGGCGAGATCATGTGAAAGAGGACCACAAGGACCTGACACGACCGAGCTCTATCTTTACAGCACATCAATTTTTCTCTAATGTCACTGACTGCATAATCAATATAACGAACATAACATAATAATATGGCACTATTTGAGATGTCATGTGTTGACTCATCCATTTTGAGATGAGGTTTTTTGTTAAGCAGGTTAGGTTTAGTGGGTAAAAGTCCCCGCTAAACCTAACCTGCTGTTCTTAAGGTTCCAGGTATCTATTAACCTTTTGACTCATTGTTTTTGATTCTATCACGATTTATATCATGTGGTTTCTGTGTTTACTTAAGTCTTGCAAAGGAGAATCTTTTCTTTTTGATATTTGAAATTGTGTTTTACTCAATTTTTTGTTTGTTTGCATATTCATGGAGAAACCATCATCAGAACCAAACTTATTGTCGGAATTTATTGAAACTTGGGATGTTATTGCAACAAATGCCGAGGTGGAGTCAAAGATATATTAATTATTTCAATATTTCAGGACCGGACTCATTATTTGTCATTTAAAGTGTTCAGGTTAAAAACGGGAGTGAGGTATCTAGTAAAAGTCGTGAATGAATATATAGAGTAATCTTCTTAAACTCAGAGAACGTTTAGTTTATGATAATAATTTGCTAATATATGAAATAATTCATCAGCGAAACTACACTAAGAAGCAGAATAAAAAATGCTAAAAGACCAAATATGAATTTCTCGAAACATTTTTGTGGTCATTTTATATTCTGAAAAAATGCTGACAACTGAAATTTGAGAAAGTAATTACTTATTGGTTGTGTTCCATATTGTTATAAAGTTTTGGAATTATCAGAATGATTATTATTTATTTATCATTTTGACAAAGAGAGAATATGCTGATATTAGCTGCTTTCCAGTTAGGTGCGTGTCACCCCGGGGCTCGGCGCACTAGAGCTTCGAGCCCTTGAGTGGAACGCGCCAAAACGAAACTGTAAAATTCAACGTAAACAAACCAGCGTTCTACAGCTGTCTCGTACTTTATGCGAAGTAACGGTCTTCTTTCTCTCTCACACCTGTCAGGGCTCGAAGCCCGGCAAATGCGGGGGGTGCTTCAGGGGAAAGGGGAAGGTAACGCGAGGGCTCGACGCCCTGTTTACTGGAACCTGGAACACTACAAGTGCGCTTCTGACGTTGGCTGGAAAGCACCTATTATGTTCGTGTATTTGTTTTTGTTATGCGTAAGGGAAATAGACGAGGCTCAGTTGAACAAAGATGATGTGTTCAATACTAATATTTCTTTGCCAAGTTCGGTTCATTTTGACTTGTTACAAAATTTTTAATCCGGCATGCTACAAGGTGTTATTACAGGAATATATTTTCAAAATGATGGGGCTGGATCTCATTTTGGTTTAGAAGTGAGAAATAACCTTGACAATACTTACATAAATAAATGGATATGTGGAGGAGAACCCGTCTCATTGTCTTCTTGATTAATACTCTATAAACTGGTACAGCATCACAAAAAGTAGGACAATGTACTACAAACTACAAGACAAGAGTAATTTGTTTTCAACTTTGTTATAAAACCTCTTTTTTCTCACATTACAGATTTGAGTAAACGTTGTCGATATTTTCGAATACTCCTCCTCCCACCAAGAAAAAACAATGTACGCCCTTGCCTAGGTACCAAAGCTATAATTAGTGGAAGATAGGAAAATATCGTTATTCAAAAATATTCAGAGAATTATAAGAAAATGTTCTAAAATTACCAGTTAAAATATAATTCGATTTATAGCTTTGGTTTTACCTTCAAAATTTCCGACTCCAATGGCAAAATATATTGAATTTTACTAAAACAAAGATGATATAAAATCTTTTCAATAGAAGAACATGGTGGCCCTGAGAAGGACCTTTTGTTTATGTTTGAAACGTAATTTACGTCTTCTTCTCGGTCTTCTTGGGTAAGAGGACAGCTTGGATGTTTGGTAGAACACCACCTTGAGCGATTGTTACTCCAGAAAGCAATTTATTCAATTCTTCGTCATTTCTGATGGCCAATTGGAGATGACGGGGGATGATTCTGGTCTTCTTATTGTCACGTGCGGCATTGCCGGCCAATTCCAAAACTTCAGCAGCCAGATATTCCATAACAGCAGCAAGATATACGGGTGCTCCGGCGCCAACACGTTCTGCGTAATTTCCCTTACGTAATAAACGATGGATACGACCTACTGGAAACTGTAATCCAGCACGGTTAGAACGGGACTTTGCCTTTCCCTTAACTTTTCCACCTTTACCACGACCAGACATGATGAATAAGTTATAATGCGTACGAACACTTTAAAAACCAATACAAGCGACTGTATTGACTGTGATGATTTCGGCAGCGCGAGTAACTGCTTTATAAGAGAGTAGTTGCGCCAATCAGAGTGGAGGACGTATGCTCCTATATGGGCGGGGTTTAGGCATATGTTAAGTTTTTATGTTGTGTTTCCTAAACTTTATTCACTTTGAATTTGATATCTTGATAAATTTATATTAGAATTCTTGAACTAATTGAATCAATGTAATGAAGCAACCGATTATGTACCAAACTGGTATGCTTCATAAAACGTGCAAACGAAATTTTCATTTGATTTCCACACTACGTTAAATAAAAAATTAATTAGCGCTTTTTTCTTCCTTCTTGAGGAAATCTCCTTTCATGAGAATCAGTAATGTAAAAAAAGCACCACTTGGTGGAGATGAATAGAAAATAATCTATAATTTCACAAAATATGGATGAAAGGATTCTCCAAAATCAGGTATTTTTATACTATACTTGGTTATATGCCCATCATATATATCATTTTTTTTTTCAATCACCATAATGGGTAAGCTCCGTAGAAAAAAGCCGGGTCGACTCACGAGCAAGGCTCTCCTAGGTGTTGTCATATAATATATCATATTATATTATATTGTTGATATATTTTATCATAATATCAGGTAAAATATTTAACTGTTAAAAACTAGAACAAATCTCAGATGAATGAGAATCACTCTCAGGATGTATTAAAACTAATTTCAATTCTTGAACATTTATTAATCTCTAGACATTTTATTTACTTTTCATCTTAATGTATGAATTCTGGATTTGGATTAGTTTTTGCCTGATTTGGGCATTTTCATGAGTAATTTTCATTATGGAATCGATATTTCAGGTAGTCCTAAGACTAAATATTAACCAAAAAAGTAGAGTTTTATTGGAAAACCCCTTAAATTTCAAATTGATTTCTTTTAGAGTTCTTCTTCTTCACTAGTTCTAATCGAATCCTTGAATGTTCCATATAGGTATCCATTTTCAATTCTTCATCTTATATTTGTACAGGATGGCAAAATAAAACGTGACTCATCTTGTCCTATGTGGCCTTAAGCATAGAAAAATGTTTATATGTATAATTTTAATAGTTATTTATGCAACAAGTGCAAAAAGTGAATGTTTATTGGACAACACGTCGATTGCAATAAACAATTTTTGCACGAGTTGCATACAACATTTTTTCTACGTTCATGCAAAAAGCAAAAAATGATTTATTGAGGTGCGGCACTAGGTGTAGGAAAATGAAAAGCGCAACTTGAATACTTTATTATAAATATCGATTTGCATTGAAGCAGGAACTAATACGTTACGAACAATTTAACTCAAACTTTATTTTTACCCTCAATGTTGAAAGTGAATGAACAATTGGTGACAGCACGTTGAAGTAGAATGACAGATGAGTGCAATAAAAACATTATTGCACTAGTGCAATAAAGAACTTCTTTTTCCACTAAATATAGTTCAATAAAGTTTTGCTTTTTGCATGAATGTAGAAAAAAGTAATTAAGTGTGTAATTCTTGTACCCCGTACCTGTTCTAATTTTTTACGCTATTATCAGCTTAGTTTTCTCATGAACAGTGTATATATTTTCAAATTAAGAAGAAAAAAATCATATACATTCAAGAATATTTTGAAATTGATTCTAATTGGAAATTCATTTGTAGTGTGATGACCTTATCTTTTCTTAATTCATTACAAAATTTGTTCATTAGGTAGATTTCATTCATGATAGCAATTGTTCGAAGTATCTTCTATGGATGAATCATGCCATGTCACTTTTGGGCAAACTTTTCAGATTGAAAATTAGATGTTCCCTAGTCATTAATTTTCTTACTTGTTCGGGTAAAATGGATATTATAGTCATAAAAAGGTGTCCAAGCATCGTTGCAAGACTGTGGATTTATTTGTAGTGTTACCATAAAATTCACATTGGTTGTCAGATAATTCTCACACTACGAATTTTGTGTGCGTTTTCGAAAAACTATGGAATTTTCATGCTATTGCACATTGTCTTATTATTAGAGTTACATAACTAACCAAGTTTTTGTAAGTTTAAATGAGATGTGATTAAGATGTCTAAAAACAGACATCTTAGATGTAATTCATTCATATATCGATATAAAGTTCTGTGGACTCCAAAGGTGCAATATTTTGAAGTTGAGAAAGTTGGGAATAATTCAAGTCATAGCATCTGCCGCTATTTTAAATTCATTTCCTATTCTATTCATGCAAAGAATAACAAATTTTCACAATTATTTATTAACTATTTCCTGATTTCTCGAGAAATATTTCAATTCCATTGGTTTTTCAACGCCTATATTCAGGGAGAGGACTATTGAAAAATTTTTTGAAAATATTTTTTTATAAGACTTATAAAATATTTTATTTAGTGAAGTCATTAGGGATTCATGGCTTCACTTGATTTTTAAGCTACTTGGCTTGAGCTTGTTTTGATTTCAAATCAAGTAGTAGTTTTTCAATCTCAAGTCAAGTTGTCAAGTATTTATTCATCAAGTACTTGAATCATATCAAGCAACTTGAATTTTAGCAGTTTTATTGTGTAGTGTCACATCAATAAGAAAATGATGAAAATATCAACTTTTTTGAAGAAGAAACATTCGGTGAAATTCGGTAACAATATTTCAAAAACTACCAATGCCGTGCGACCCGTGCATATCAAGCTCAAGTCATATCAAGTAGCTTGATGTCAAGTCAAGCTCAAATAATTTTGCACGAGATTGATTTTCAAATCAAGTAGTTGGTTAAAATGTCAAGCTACTTGGCTTGATGAATCCCTAAAAGTCATAGCAATATATGTTTGAAATTTCATGATTTTCATACGATACCCAATTTATGTAGATATGAATTTTCAACATTTGATTCCTTCATTTTTCTGCTTCAAAAATTTGTGTATGGCGGACGAACCGTTTTTGGTTTATTAGTTTCAAAATTGTTTTTATGTTCTATGCCCGCTCTGAACTGAAAACCGTTTTGATAATTCCTTTCGTTCATTTACTAGGTCCCCTACGAAAAATAAAAATAGCAAAAACATGAAGTTTTTTCGTGATTCTTAGTGAAATATGTAATATTGGGTGAGAATTGAATGAATATTTATCCAATATAACGCCGGTTTCTATTTATAACGATGGTTTACATCCCAGGTTAATCCCAAAATTATTTAGGTAGGTACTCACCGATAATTGGCAGACACTCGAAAAAATAACGGAAAATAAAAATTTCACTCAAATATAATAGTGACTAGTTGAAAAATAATAATCTTACAAATTCAACAAACTATAAATCAATGAGAAATAAATTCATCATCTATATGATGAATCAAAGAAGAAGTAGTATGTATATAAATAAATAAGATACTATAAAGACGATGAGGTAAAGGTAGATTGATCCATAATTATAAGTTTGAGAAATTATTGGTTCTGAAAAGAACCGTTTGATGTGTAGAAACAAAGATTGTTCTTCACTTGGAACTGGTGTATTTTGTCACTGCCTTTGTACCTTCGCTGACTGCGTGCTTGGCCAGCTCACCTGGCAAGAGAAGTCGCACTGCCGTCTGAATTTCCCTGCTGGTAATTGTTGAACGTTTGTTGTAATGGGCTAATCTGCTCGCTTCGGCTGCGATGCGTTCAAAAATATCGTTCACAAAACTGTTCATGATGCTCATGGCCTTGCTGGAAATTCCGGTATCTGGATGGACTTGTTTCAATACCTTGTAGATGTAAATTGCGTAACTTTCCTTCCTCTTGCGCTTCTTCTTCTTGTCGGTCTTCGAGATGTTTTTCTGGGCTTTACCGGCCTTTTTCGCGGCTTTTCCACTAGTCTTAGGAGGCATGATTAATAACACAATAAAGCTTACACCTTTATTACGATTCAAATCGATTACTTGATGAAAAATTTGCTTCTGTTTTGGGCTTTATGTGCGGCGGATTACTGAAATTAGCTCCGCCCCTTTATGTTCTTATCATGGAAAAGGAAATTGTTGCTCGTAAACTCTGACTTTGTAAATTGAATAATTTTCATTTTCACCATGTCGGAAATATTATTATTACTAAAAAATTCAAAAAGTACATTTGATCTGATATTTCTGTACGGATATCTCATAGTGGATGGATGAATGGAAAATTATTGGTTAATATAGGTACCTATATAGCTTATTATATAATATATACAACCAAATGTTTCGTTTGTTGAAGGAAAAGAAATTGATAATTCACTATGTAATCTAATCTAAAATATTCTCACGAAAATTCCGACCAGGAACGATTATAACAATACACATAATAGGTATTCCATCATGTAGTCCACATGTTATGATGGCCAAGGTGATTTTCTTCAGTACTACGTAAATCCTTATGTTTTCTAGAGGACCTATGTTTCTTTTAATGATTTTCATTATTGGAATGTTGATTAGTTGAGAATTGAATCGGTCCATTAACACCGAACAAAACAGTTGAAAATACAAACTGAGTTTTAATAATAATTCATTAATTCCGTTCAAAACCTAAGATGAACATTTGTGATTTGGGATACAGTGCAGTTTGTATTTTAATTAAGAAAAATAATATTTGAAAATTTCGATGTAGTACTGTAACTTCATTGTCATATTAATTTTTTATCTCATGCTTGCATTACTATAGAATTTAAAAATATTGATAGTTTATATGATGTTTTCATTTTTCACATCATAAACAAAAAGATTATATTTACTTCTAAAATATCTTCAACGATTACTCACTGAATAATTTAGGTGAGCTCTGTAACAATTGAATTAATGTTAATTTTTTTGTTGATGATAATATAGTAGAAAATTGATAATAATTAAAAAAAAAATAGAGACTTGACAAGAAGTTTACCTGATTATTTTGTAATATCTTGATTTGTCTAGATCATTCTATGTAGATGTGCCTTGTTTTTACTGCCGATATTCAATTTCGTAAATCCATACAAGTGTAAAACAACCATACACTGTGTCCGTAAAGTATGGAAAAAATTCATTTTTAGCTAAACAGACCATTTTAAGAAATAATCCTGAAACACGTCGATTTTGGATTTGAATATATAAAACATGAATTTTAAAATAATAATCTGATATACAGGGTGAATTACTTTCGAGTAATGACGTCACCATCATTTTTTTTAAATGGAACACCCCCATTTTGTCTCAATTTTCCGATTACTCTCTGAGCTGATTCCAAAAATGTATCACATGTTGATTCCAATTGGTACAGGGGGTGGACAAAAATACAATAGTTTTGTGTGTGCTCATAAAGTAACGCGTAACATTCTTTATTAGTTAAATTAACGATATGAGCAAAAATACTCAAAACTCGACGTGTTTCAGGATTATTTCTTAAAATGGTATGTTTAGCTAAAAATGAATTTTTTCCATACTTTACGGACACAGTGTATGGTTGTTTTACACTTGTATGGATTTACGAAATTGAATATCGGCAGTAAAAACAAGGCACATCTACATAGAATGATCTAGACAAATCAAGATATTACAAAATAATCAGGTAAACTTCTTGTCAAGTCTCTATTTTTTTTTTAATTATTATCAATTTTCTACTATATTATCATCAACAAAAAAATTAACATTAATCCAATTGTTACAGAGCTCACCTAAATTATTCAGTGAGTAATCGTTGAAGATATTTTAGAAGTAAACATAATATTTTTGTTTGTGATGTGAAAAATGAAAACATCATATAAACTATCAATATTTTTAAATTCTATAGTAATGCAAGCATGAGATAAAAAATTAATATGACAATGAAGTTACAGTATTACATCGAAATTTTCAAATATTATTTTTCTTAATTAAAATACAAACTGCACTGTATCCCAAATCATAAATGTTCATCTTAGGTTTTGAACGGAATTAATGAACATATGGCAACATGAACATATGGCAACACTAGTTTTGAATTCTGAATGTGAGCTGTTGTGGCCGTTGTGGGGAAATACATATAATATCGAATTCGAAATTTGTAATTTTTACCCCAAAAACACCCAAGTGAAAAACTGAAACCCCCAAAAAATTTTCCCCAGAGTGTTCAAAAATCCCCCAAATTTGGGGGAAAATACCCCAACATGAAACATGACAACCCTGGATGATTGCAATAAGCAATAACATAATTAATCAGACGGGTCACGTGACTTGCTAGGCCCAGAGGCGCCGAGTATTAAGGGGCACTTACGGTGCCCCGATTCCCTCAAATGATAGTATTATTCGCTCTTGGTTAGGCGCGGTTCTGGGCGAGAAGACTATTCTACTTGTAAAAGCATAGTATACTATGGTAAAAGTAAGAAATAATACTGAAAAGAGAGGGAATTTTGGGATCTTGCTTAAATAGCTGATGAATGAGAAAATTGCTTACACTTCAAATGAGCATTTTTTCATGAAGTACAATTTAAAAATATTTTTCTTCTCACAATGATACTTCTGTAATTCCACAATAACAACTTTGAAAAAGCAAAATCTTCCAAGTTATTTTTTTATTGTTCTGCCAAAAAAAAATTTTCCTTCTGATCAATGGGGGGGGGGGGTTACGTCCCCAATAACCCCCCCCCCCTCGTTACGCCCATGCTGATAGCCAACTGGAAAAAGTTAAACCTTCCACCATATCTTGATCGCTTTTGAATAAAAAGTATTTGGACAATACTTTCAAGCAGGGTAAAAATGTATTAATTGAATATTGTGGAAATTAAGGTATTACTGAATTTAATCCCCACTTCTTTATTTTTCAGTGGATATATGCAAAAACTGTGAGAAAATGAATAAGTTGACTGAAAAATTAAAATTAGAAATTTCACCATTAAAATCAGAAATTTCGCAATTGAGGGTGAGTTCTTTTGAATTAATCAATTCCTGAAAGTATGAATTATCAAAAAATGTGTTCTTTTATAGGATGAGATCGAAACAAGAATTGATTAGGAAATTAAAAAGAAAGACTGATGAGTAATTGATTATTTTAATGTTTATGTTAGTGCCACGTATTTCCTGTGATATTACAATTATGTATTTTTAGTATTTTGATTAATAAATATTTTTGTTTACACTACACTTTTCAGTGTTTTATTCCTAATCAGTGGCGACGCCAGCTTTCAAAAACACGGGTGGCCAAGAGGGGGCCGGATTTTTTTTTTGGGGGGGCCAGAGAAAAGCGAAATTATAGCTCTGCCAATGTTTTAGCCTTAGTATGTCAAATTTTGGGGGGGGGGGGGCAGCAGAATTTAAGTTGAGAGTGCTCACCACTTAGATGACGCCATTTAGGTGCAAAATTTTCTTAGAGTTTTCAACATATTTCTTGAATGAAATGGTTATTAACTCGTGTACAACTTTCAGTTCGACATTTCACAGATACTTCTCTGTTATTAATATGTAATGAGTATTGTCTGAGAATATGGAATCTAAAATCCTTCGATGTAAAAAAGAGAAAGACAAGTTTAATATGGGATAATTTAAATACACTGGATAAAGCACATTTAACAATCAATCATATAATTATGACATATTACAAATAATCCATTTTATTCATTTTCAAATCATCACGAGGAACTAAACTCATCATGAATTTCAATATTAACTGAATTAATTTATTATACTTTGAGCTCACTATAATCCAATTCAATCTGTATAGAGTGAACTTTATTTATTTTTGAAAGGTTTTTCAAATGAACAATTTGAATATTTTTAATTTACATGAAAGTAATCAATTTGAGAGTTTTGAACATTTGATTTAAAACATTATTCTCATTAGTTTGTGGTAAATAAATTTAGCTATTCTAGAAGTAACAGTAAGTTATTCCTCGTATGTGCGTGTACGGTAATGTAATAAACTCAAAAGAAGTTGATAACCGTACAATAATTCCTTGTGTACACATATTTTTAACTCTAAACCCAGTATGTGCGCTTTGAGTTCCCAAGCTCTTTCAACATCTGCATTGTCCCATATAAATTAAAATGGTTGAGAATATTTCTAGTTCAACCGGAATATATATCATCATCAAAAAATTGAACATCAGATGCATTTTGCACCATTGCACTTACATGCAAAATTTCAAAATATTGAAGAGAAAGAGTGAGTGAGAGAAACTAAATTTATTGATCTTGCAATCAAATTGTTATCGACCGCAGTCTTCCAGCCAGTTATATACAATTTTATATTACATATTCAATAAGAAATTATTAGAATATTTAAACAAATAACTATTATTCTAGTGATTTCAAGTGGCAACTTTGCCTTTGGTGTAGTTGCTCTATTGTAGTGGTGTATCAATGGCTCCATTATGTTGATATTATTTTGATTGTGATATAATTTTAACTGAGTTTTTGCATTCTTTCCAGTATTGGTTTTATTTCCGTTGTCAGATTGGTGGGTTGTAGAGTGGGTTGCTGGAATGTCTTAGTTTTGTAATTTTTCATAAGCAAGTTCTTTCCGCTACTTTAATTGTATTCAGAGCTGTTTTTGTTGAATTTGTGAATATTGTATGTCATAGTGCAATAGAGGTTTGCATATCATTTTATATATCGTACTAGCTGTTTTACTTCTGATTCCCATGTTCATATAGATGAGAGATGTGTGCTCTGAAGTTCAACTTGTTGTCAATCTTTATGCCCAGGCCTGCTGGAATAATTGTGTCACTTCCAAGTTATATATTGGGAGAGTTGGCATTGATTTTATGATTGAAAATGATGAGTTTTGATTTTGTTGGGTTGGGTTGTATTCTCCAACAATTCATTCATGCCACTGTGTCATCTGCCAACTTCTGTAGTCGTTTCATCTATTCTTTCAGTGTTTTGTGATGGGATATTAAAGTTGTGTTATCAGCAAATTGGAGAATATATTTTAGCTTGTTGATGTTCTGCTCATGAGCAGAATACATCTCTATCGCCAACAAACCGTCTCTTTGTCTACCACATCTCTACATTATATGTCGTGATACTTTCAAAAATAGAATTATATATTGTTTGATTCGTTCTGCATGTAATATTCTTTCAAAGTATCCGTTAAATTTAAATTAACTGAATTTATGGCTTTTGAGATTACATTGCCGATTGATAGCTTAAACCCATATCGACAATTATGATTAAATTTCTGATCAGTACCTTACTCTCATAGATAATTTAACACAAATTTGGCACTTATATTCATTCAAATTTCAGTGAACTTAATCTATATGTTTTTTGAGTGAATATTTATAATTTGTAGCATAATCACTTATGTGACATTTGTTTCTTCAAATCTAAATGAACTAAATCTATATGTTGTTGAGGTTAACTTTATGACTTCTAGCATAATCACACTGGTAACACTTATTGTTCCTTCAAATTAAAATGAACCGAATCTATATGTTGTTTTAGTAACATTTTATAATTTGTAGCATAATCACACCGGTCACATTTATGTTGCTTCAATTTTAAATGAACAGAATCTATATGTTGTTTAAGATAAACTTTCTGTTTTGCTGCATAATTACACATGTGGCACTTGTACGCTCTCAAATTCAGATGAACAGAATCTATATGTCTCTTGAGATTTAGTGTCTTATTTGTAGCATAATCACATGAGTGACATTTATGTTCCTTCAATTTTAAATGAACTGAATCTATATGTTGTTTGAGATTGAATTTCTGATTTGCTGCATAATTACACATGTGGCACTTGTGTTCTCTCAAATTCAAATGAACAGATTTTATATGATTTTCAAGATCAAGTTTCACATTTGTAGCATAATCACATATATCACACTTATGTTTTTTCAAATTCAAATGATTCGAATCTATATGTTGTTTCAATGCCGTTTTCTGATTTGCAGCATAATCACACCAGTCACATTTATGTTTCTTCAAATTTAAATGGACTGAATCTATATGTCTCTTGAGATTAAGTTTCTTATTTGTAGCATAATCACACAATTCACATTTATGTTCCTTCAATTTTAAATGAACAGACTTTATATGTTGTTCAAGATCAAGTTTCACATTTGTAGCATAATGACAACAGTGACATTTATGTTCCTTCAATTTTAAATGAACTGAATCTATATGTTGTTTGAGATTGAATTTCTGATTTGCTGCATAATTACACATGTGGCACTTGTGTTCTCTCAAATTCAAATGAACAGACTTTATATGTTTTTCAAGATCAAGTTTCACGTTTGTACCATAATCACACAGGTGACACTCATGTTTTTTCAAATTAAAATGACTTGATTTTATATGTTTTTTTAATGCCATTTTTCGATTTGCAGCATAATCACACAGGTGGCACTTATGTTCCTTCAAACACAAATGAACAGAATCTATATGTCTCTCAAGATTAACTTTCTGATTTGTAGCATAATCACACAGATGACATTTATGTTCTTTCAATTTTAAATGAATAGAATTTATATGTCGTTTCAGTTGAAGTTTACCATTCGAAATATAATCACACAGGTGACACTTATCACCTTTCAAATTGAAATGTTCCAAGTCATTTTTCAAGTATTCTTGTCTTTCATGAACTGCATTCTCATCAATAAATTGTTCGGAAATGTCAACATCCTCTATTTTTGCTGGAAGGGTCTCGAAGTTCTCAATATATTCTGGACACTCAATTGTTCTGAAATAAATTAAACCAGTTAGATATAAATCGCAAGTTAGGTATTATAACATGACAGATGTGTTGAAACAACAACAAAATCAAATCAGTAATTTCGTATTCCATGTGATTGAAGCAGTAGTAATAATAATAGTTGTTGTGGCAAAATAATGTGAATGAAAAAGAATAGCTCCCCACCTATTTTATGATATGAAATATTATGAAATGAGGTATTGAGCATCCAAGAATTTTAGTTTTAAGCTCACAGCATTTTTGGAAGAGCTGAAATTCCTATTGAACCACTTATGGCCAACCTAAATACCCATACCATATGTCATCAACAAATTATGCAACAATAAATTCGTAATTAGGTGCAAATGCTGATGTACAAAATAACTCCAATGTGAGAGCATCAATATGATAGAATCAAAGTTTGGATATTATTGTCAAGACAATAACGCACCCCTAGGTTGTACAACCATTGGTTATGGCCAAACTTTTTTCGGTTGGCTATAATCTCATATTTTCATAATACCAGCCCTTAGAGGGGCCCAAATCATAAGTAAAACCTGTGAAGCCTTGGAAAAAGAAATCTCCGTGAAGGGCATCAAGGAGAAACTTCAACATCGACAAGAGTTGCAAATCCTGCAACAATACATTCATGATTCGGTGTAAATACAAATGTACAAAATAACAACAATGTAGGAGCATCAATATGATCGAAACAAAGTTAATTAAATTATTGCTTTAGTCATTAATAAAATAGTTACAGATATAAATTGCTTTATGCTGAGAGAGTTTTCACGAAAACGAGGTTTTTGTGTATATGATAAGAATATTGTGTTGATAAGAATATTATATCCCATTCTAATACCTAAAACTAGGTCTGTATGGTTAGTGTTCAAATGAACATATCTCATTTCACTGGTATGACTTTGTTGTTTGAGAACACAATGTGTTATGTATGTAAAATCAAGTTCAACAGTTTGTTGCTACATTAGAAGTTCCATTAAATGAAAGCAAGAATCTTTTGATGGAATTATATCCATCAAGGAAATTTAAAAAAAAATATGACATGTTCCTACTGAATTATGTAATGAGGTACTTACTTATCCGTTTGATCATTAGTCTTCATCTTGAAGCATAAATTGATTGTTATTATTACTCTTTCAAAAACCAACTTCTAAAGAATCCTAAGAATAAAAAGTTGTGATGTCTTTCGTGGAATGATGATACAAAGAAATTAGAAAAGAGTTCAATAAACTTATTATTTCATAAAAAGTGTGAGAATGAAACTTACAATTTTTACTTTCAAATTATTTCAAGAATTTATATGATTCATAGACCTATAAATAACATTCAATCTGTGATTCTATGTATATGATATGATCCATAGACAAATATTTGATCTCCCTATGCATTGAACTAATAATACATGGAAGGAGTCTATGCTTCTATTTTGGTGCCAGGATGGGAAACGCGCATTAGAGAGAAATAGAGCTAATACGCATTGCACAAGTTTGACAAAGATGATCAATCGGAGACCACGTGATACAGGGCAAAACACTCGGTTTTTGAACCGGAATTGCGGTCGCCACAGGATAATTCGTAATTTTTTAATATCCTAGATACTTTAGGAGAATTAAATTATGATATTCATATTAAGACTTCTTAATTCGATATTTCCACATTACTACTTCTGCAATATTGCTTAAAATTATCGATTTATTCATAAAAATTCCTCTTGGTAAATTACAAATTTGGACGAAATATTTTTTAATTCGAAACATGGTACCTAAATGCCAGTAAAAATTAATTTGTAAAAAAATTCGCTTAAAACAATTGTTAACATAATGAATGAATATTTTAGGAAAGTGAAGGGGTTTGAAAAAAAATACAAATTCAACAGGATTAATTTAATGAAAATTTTAAAAATTAATACATCAGATTTTGAGATTTAATATTTTAAAATATTTGTTATTGTCCTTTGAAAAGAATTAATTTTGTAAACTTTTGTCGAATATGCTCTTCATTTTCAAGAGTAGATTTGTTTTTGTGATGTATTCTTATAGTAAAATACACTTTTAAGATATTGTACACCACTTGAAGAAGGTGATTATTTAATGGATCCTGATCAAAAATATGTTCATTTAAATTTGGGAAGATATTATCAAAAGAAATAGATCTTATTGTTTTTAAAATTAATCGTTGTACAACATTTCCTGATTTATAATCTTGAAAGCTTCGGAATACTGTTTCAGCTTTTCGACAAATAGTAACAACATCTGAAGATGGCTTCATCAAACCACCTCTATTTTTTCGTTCCAGTAGAAGAGAGAAAGAATTCTCGTTTGTGAGAGAAGAAGAACAAATGTTACAGTTGAAATTTTTAACCAATTTTTTGCAAACAAATCCAGCTATATATGCTACAACATCACTTGAGTATTGATCAAAATTAAAGTAGACAAACTCATCATCAAGAAATTCGTCTTCTTGATTCAGAGCATCTAATTCAATATTCACCTTCTCACTTCTACTAGAAACCTTTAGAATGCTAGTGGCATCTTGTGCAAGGCAATTTGCAGATTCTGAAGAGTTCAGCTCAACATGAACTAAGATTTTTTTATATGCTGTCTCAAACTGAACTGCTGTAGGATTGTTATTGAATCCTCCTCTTGATCGAATATTAGAAAAAAACATTTCCAAATGATCTTGACTCAGTTTGTAAGTCAACAAATAATTGAGATTTTTCTTTTCTAATATTTGATCTTTGAGGATTCCTTCAATACTAGACATATTTATGAGCAATCCCAATAAACCAACTTTCCTTCGAGATATAATTATTTGTTCTCTTTTATCATTTGTCAAATTAATAATATAATCTTTGGCATATTCAAAATAATCAGAGATAAATTTCATATTAGAAACAGATAAAGGTCTTTTGAATACACCTCTTCCTAAATAATTTCTTGTATTCATCAAATCAAAAATATTATTTATTATTCGACAGAAAAGTGCAGTACTATGAGCCCCTTGGAACTGTTCCAACTTCAAATCATCAGAACAGTATAAAAGAGCATCTGCAACACTATCACTAAATGTTTGCACTGCCAATTTGACTTTCATTTTTTCTTGGGAATAATTTATATGTCTTTTTCTAATTTTGGTTGCTGCGTGCAGTTCATATTTTTCCTGTAATTCAACTATGTTTTTGATATAATCCCAATTAATGCTATTACCATTATTATCATATAAGATACCCCTATCACCTAATAGATTACGAACTAATTTTACCATATGGCATGCATCTAAGATTATATAAACAGGTTCCATTGTAATAGGATGGAAAAAGTAACTCTGAATATTATAAATGTCGTACAGTTTGGCCCCTAAAACAGTAGCCATCGATAAGTTAGTAGCAGCTCCATCAAAAGTTATTGAAGAGATTTCCACACCAACTTGATTAAGCATTCTCAAACAACCCTTCACCAAACTTGCTTTTTCTTCAGCTCCTAACCCATTGATTAAAAAATATCCTATTGGCAATTTCCATCTACTATTGAGTGCAACAATTAAAAACACCAATGCTTCTCTTGCCTCTGGTAGAGAGTCGCCTTCCATAGGGTAACCATAATTAATGTAACCTACTTGTTTTTTGCCATTCCACTGAATATGTTTCCGTATAGACATTTCATCCATTACCAAATTACACACTAATTTTTTCCCTTCTTTTTCCATTTCTTTACACTTGAGCTCAATTGCTCTTAAAGACTCTGTTGTATAACCTGGTGACCCGTTAACAGCTTTGTACCATTTTGATAAAGTTTTTGGATGAGGCAGACAGTTTGAAAACATTCTTCTGACATAGTTATATGCTGAAGTGGAATAAAAATTTAGGGTGAGAGCAAATATCCTCAACTGCTCAGGATATTCTTTCTTTGTTGAATATTTCAATTGTCTGAATATAAGTTCCTGTTCAGCCTTCGGAATACACTCCTATAACATATGATATATTGAGAAAATTATATGAACGCATATAGCTTAAATTTTTAACCAAGTAATCTAAGAAAAAAAAATTAAAAAGGTAAAACATTGCATTCTGTTATTCACAAATTGATTAAATAAGGAGATAAAAAATAAATAAAAATAAAAAAAATTCTAAAAAATCGATAAAATCCATTTTTTATACTTACCCCAGGTAAAATAAGTAAATATCGAATAAAATGAAGGAGCTGTAATTAATGAGAGTTGATTTCTGAAAAGAAGGACCTTTGTTATGAATACTAAGTTTGAACTAACTAATTCTAAAAAGCTACTACCACACAACGTTAGAACTATTTGACTACATTTTGTGCCTCAACATTCACTAAATTCTAATCATCATAAGCATTAAAAACATTCTAACAAATGTTTCTTTCACCTGCATTATATCATAACAATTCTGTGAGATGTTACGGGAATTTCTCAAATGTATTATCAGTTCTTTTAACTTGGTGATCTTGCTCTGTATTTTACATTTTTGTGATCGTAACTTATTATTTCCTTTGCGGATTCTTTGAATACTTCTGTTAGCAATATTCCATATCATTTTCGATTCTGGTGACTTCAAATCAGAATATTTTATATCTCCAAAATAATAAGGAACTTGCCTCCTACAAAAAAGTCATAGGTACTTGAAGAAATAATTGCATAAAAATGAATATTACCTTGGCTTTTTTTGAATTTGTGATTCCGCAATACAATCACCTTTACTGATATCCTCCTCCAAGTAGTTTTGAGAACTAAAATATGAGGAAATACTGATAACACCTCCATAAATATATCCTACCACTTGAATTACCTTGTTGAAGCAATATCCAAATTGAGCCTTTTTTTATTACTAGGTTCATTTTTATCATCCAAAGTCTTCATAGGTCTTTTTCTATGAGATCTAGGCAAGGAAGTCTTCTTTTTCAAATGTTCCGGAAAATCAAATATTGAGGGAATGGAGCCTTCTCTAAGCTTCACCTGTCCAAAGTTACGCACAATATCACTAGCAATAAAATGTTTACTGCATAACGTAGAGAATTTTGATGGCTGGAAATTATTTCTTTTCAGAGCTAACACCCACTGCGATCTCAATTTTGAATCACTGGGAAATCTGTAGAATTAGGAATGTAAGTACTACATAATATTTTTACGTATTATTTCTGCGGAAGTACTTACGAGAAAAAAGATATTCCACTACCTTTCTTGAACCTTTCCGTACAATTATATGCAGAACAGGAATTAACCATGATGAAAAATGAAAAATATGATTCTACTACTCTTCAATTGTTGCAAGAAACAATAATTAATTCAACTTCAGCACTTTTTACAGAACAAAATATGCACTTCAGCAGAGATATTTAACCACTCGATGCAATGTTTTGCCCTATTACAGCTGATTATCGTCCATCTCATTCACGTTACCGCAAGTCTCTCTCTAGACTCCTTCCATGGTTTTATTAATTCTATGTCCCTATGATATGATCTTTAGAACATAGAAGACTCTATGAAATGACCATAGACAAACTAATCTTACTAGCAGCGTTACCAACGCTACTTCACTGAAAAATCCGAATTCTATGTCAAAAAATCCGTGCCATCCGAAAAAAATCCGCTAGTTCATAGAACCATATATTATTTGAAAAAACTCAAAAAATTGTTAAAAGTTAAAGGAAGCATTTGACTGGCTCTTTCTGGTTTACAACGAATATATATGCCCAATATTATATTTGCAATATGGTTTCGCTGGTGCTGCCATCTAGCGTTATTATTTAACGAAATGGTTTGCCTATAGGTTCCTGCAATACATGTAGGTGGATTGTGAGTTACAAGATTTTGAATCTAGAATATCTACAACGAAGGTGCAATATAAAATATTCGAAAAGATAATGAAATATTGTCGTGAACAGACTTTTTTCTGATGCAGGAAAAACAAATAACAAGACATATAATGAAAACATTTCTTGATTCATAACGAATCAACATCACAACATATTTCATCACATTAAAGCATTCTCAATTGAATACATAAGCCCGTGAAAGCAATATGCCTCAAAGCCTAGTGTCTCAGTGAGTAACTTATGATAACCATATTTGAAGAAATCCATATGTTTCAAACCTGCCCGATATCTATTGCCTCAATCGGTAAATCGAAAAAAATCCAAAATATTTTAAAATCCGCCAGGCTCAAAAAATTCAGCAAATCGGATTAAATCCGCCGATTAATTTAAATAATAATGAATTAAAAATTTAATAAAGTACAAATATCCTGGAAAATATTAACAAAAAAAAATATATATTTACGTACCTATTCGAACAAGAAATAATAACACTGAAATAGCAACAGTGAACTCAGATTAACAAATTATCTGTTCCCTTAACAACCTTTCCCTCAAAATCTTCCTCAATGATCTCACAGAGACCACCCCACATGAAA
Organism: Harmonia axyridis; assembly: GCF_914767665.1. Taxonomy (NCBI): domain Eukaryota; kingdom Metazoa; phylum Arthropoda; class Insecta; order Coleoptera; family Coccinellidae; genus Harmonia; species Harmonia axyridis. The sequence goes on from NC_059501.1 coordinate 59,693,664, forward strand.
TTAAGTAAACATTATGTACCTTCGCTGCATTATAATTGAAGGAGCGCTGAACCGAATCTAGGCAACATAAGCCTTTGTCTATGCCTAATGGCAACTTCATGAACATCGCGCCTGAAAATCAATTTTTCCCTCAAATAGGGATGAATAGAGGAACTTAAAATTCTGTGTACCATTATCGTCATGTGAAGCTGAAAAATATTTTCGACTCTGAGCCACGCGAGTTTATTTAATCCAGCACTTATTCCCCTGTCATATTTTCTCAAGCCAAAGATGAACCGACAGCACGAGTTCTGTACCTTCTGATGCAATCTATAACTTGCAACAGAATCAAGACAAGGATAAAAAATTGTCAATCCATAGTTCAATTTGGACAATACTACTGACTCGCAGAGATACTTACTCGGGGAAAAGTCCAAAAAATTGTGCAAGAAAGGATTTTTTTTCAACAGCAATGAGACATACTCCCTAAATCTCAGCTGACAATCATATATGATGCCAAGGTTCCTGCAACAAGTAGAATATGGGACTTGCTCACCAACCATATTTACTTCAACCGTAACAGAAAGCTTTCTGGGGAAGAAAGGTATGTGGAAACAATAAATCACATTTATTTTCAAATTATTTGACTGATAATAGCTCATCAACTGATCAATAGCCCGAGAAACGAGAGAGGGATGAAACGATAGACGAACCTAGTTGTCATCACAAAAACAAATAGATGGAAACCAATTCAACTACTTTATACATATCCGAAATATAAATCAAAAATAGTGATGGACCGAGAATTGAGCCCTGTGGAACTCCTAAATATCGTCAGTTATATTCAGCAGAAGAGTTGTAGTACTAAAACCACTCCTGAAACCAGACTGTTGCGCGGTAACAATTCATTTTTTTTTTAATTGCATTTATCTAGTGATTTTACGACAATTTCGTTGTATACTTAGAACATTAATAAAAGGAACGGAAATTGCCTTGTAACTGATGTATTTGTTTTGATTCCAACATTCGTCACTCCTTGTCTGACGGGACACTATACAGCAGTAGCGAAACATAATTTGATTAATTTCGAAATTATCAATTGATGCTCAAAAATAGTACTATTTTTCGTTTACAGACCAGACAGTCAGAATAGATTTTAACCTAGAATCAGTGGCCATTATCGGCTTAAAATATGATAACTCCTGATTTCCTAGAATAAGCGCGCAAAAAATAGTAAACTCAATAAGCGATACAATCATATTATGAAAAAACCAAATTTTAAATTTGTGGTCCTGAAAAGGACCGATTGAGAATGTGAATATCGATGGTGAAAATCAACCTCCAAATCCGTACAGGGTGCGTCCTTGACGTTTCAAAGCATATACGACGTCCATCGCTGTAACAGTCTTCCTTTTAGCGTGTTCAGTGTAGGTTACAGCATCCCTGATAACATTTTCGAGGAAAACCTTGAGTACACCTCGAGTTTCTTCATAGATAAGGCCAGAGATTCGTTTAACTCCACCACGTCGTGCTAATCTTCTGATAGCGGGTTTAGTTATACCCTGGATGTTATCACGGAGAACTTTTCTGTGTCTCTTAGCGCCACCTTTTCCTAAACCTTTACCACCTTTGCCTCTGCCAGTCATTTTAAAAAATCGCTTAATTTTACAACTTAATGAAGTCTATAAAACTCAAAAGTGGCCATAAAAATGAAACTGCGCGGATTTATAACCGCATCGGGTTCCCCACCATGACTTCCTTCAGGCAAATACCGTTGCGGGAAGTCAACCCCTCCACCAATGAATCATATAAATTCAGCAAGCGCGGTCCCAGGGGGGGTCAAGGAGGCCATAACCCTACCAAAATGGAACCACCTAACACTTAATAATAGTAGAAAAAAAAACACGAAGTTCTAAAACTGCAAATACACACCCGTGTGAACTTAGCTGAATGACGGAAGCACCCAAAGGCGGTGACCAGTGGCGTGCGGCAAAATAATCATTTCTTTTGGAAATATTCACTAGATCGGATATAAATTTCGGAAGTGGGTTTCGTATAGTATTGAGAGTATACGTTGAAGGAAATATTGACTTCCTATAGACCACGGGATATTTTAGCAACTTTTTTATTCGAATTATCATCCGCCTAATTTGAAAAATTCATAAACTACCCCTGTATCCCAAAGGAAGTCAAAGATTTGTTCGCTGTTTATTCACATCATTTATGAATTTTTCAAATGAGATGAATGATAATTCGAATAAAAAACTTGCTAAAATACCCCCAATCTATAGGAAGTCAATATTTCCCCCAACGTATACTCTCAATACTATACGGAACTCACTTCCGAAATTTATATCCGATCTAGTGAATAGAAGAAATCATTATTTTACCGCACGCATTTTGCCGCACTGCTCACCGCCTTCAGGTGTTTCCATCAAAGGTCTGCTGAGTTCAAACGATTTTTCTATTCGATTTTTAGATTCTACACATTCCAAAACATAACTAGGAAAAATGCTACCCCTCTGGCTGCTCTAGTGCAGTACCAGTGGCATACCCAGACATAAGCCTTGGGGGGATAAAGAAAACAAAAATTCAAATTTTCCTTCTTTTGAAGGAGGTTTCCAAAGAAAATTGCTATTTATAATAAGATTGTAAGGTTGTTACTTGTTATATACAGGGTGGCCACTTTTTCAATGGGATTGTATTGGTAACTTTTAAACCATAAGAGTTAGAAGGTCGGTCAAATGGAGAAAAAGTTGCATGCATAGAAGCATTATCAAGCAGTTCAAACAAATCGAGATTATCAGGGCCGGTTTTCGAGATATCATAAGAAAATTAAATTATGTCATTTTGATTTTTCTTTTTTTTCCACTTTATTTCAAATATTATCAAAAAATGTTACAGAAATTTTTCATTTGACAGGTAATTATCCTCAATTTGACGTAATCAGATTTCGTATCCAACGTTTCGTACTCTCTGGGCCACCCTCAACCTCATTTTTTTCAATACGGACCTGCATGTTTTATGATATTTTTCGAAATAACTTTTAACGCTGAATTCAACGATATATCATACAATGGCATTCAAAGTAGATTTTCAGGTGATTTGGACCCTTATCCAATTTTCCTTGGGTCGGATCTGTATTACCTTCATTTAGTTCAATTAACAACATGCAATATGCAATAAATTTCGATAAGAAAATCAACTTACCCATCTTAAACTAAATGAAACATATTAGAATCAAGGCAAGAAACCAGTATAATGGTTTCTTGGTTCTTCTTTTATAATAATCATTTAAATATTTCAATTCATAATAATTAAACGAAAGTATCATTTAGTGAAAGAAAAATCAAATGATTATTCGAAAGTAAATGAAAATTAATGAAGTAAGTGTTCGAAATGTCCACCATTTTGTAAAATGCACTTACGGTTCTGGAACCCATACTACCCATACATTTGCTTGTTTGGTCTCCTTGAATACCTTCCAAAACATTCTCAATTTTCTCGCGAGGTATCACTATTGTTGTATTTGTCATTTGTTCCGTTGAAAAAAATTACACATATAATTTTTGCAAGGCTTGGTATTCAAATTTAAAATCATTGTATTCGCGTCTCTTGACTATTTTATTAACAGCAGTTTTTGAAAAATTCCATTCACTGGCCCCAGTTCTCGATTTCTTTTCTGGGTTCGATTGAATTTGGGTCAGAACATTGATATCGTTAATAGACTTGTTTTTTTTTTACATACACACCATTAAATTTGGATGAGGGTCAAAATCACCTGAAAATCAACTTTGAATGACATTGTATGATATATCGTTGAATTCAGCGTTAAAAGTTATTTTGAAAAATGTCATAAAATATGCAGGTCCGTATTAAAAAAAATGAGATTGAGGGTGGCCCAGAGAGTACGAAACGTTGGATACGAAATCTGATTACGTCAAATTGAGGATAATTTACTGTCGAATAAAAAATTCCTGTAACATTTTTTGGTAATATTTGAAATAAAGTGGAAAAAAAAGAAAAATCAAAATGACAGAATTTAATTTTCTTATGATATCTCGAAAACCGGCCCTGATAATCTCGATTTGTTTGAACTGCTTGATAATGCTTCTATGCATGCATCTTTTTCTCCATTTGACCGACCTTCTAACTCTTATGGTTTAAAAGTTACCAATACAATCCCATTGAAAAAGTGGCCACCCTGTATAATGGATATTCCTCCTGGGCGGAAATATCTCCCTTATCCCCCCTTTGGGTACGCCACTGTGCAGTACAACATTCCTTTATCTATAACGCCGCAGATGGTAGTGAAAAGCCCTAAAAGAATAGGGTAGAGGTCACAGCTGCTAGCTGCTATCCATTTACCTACTAAAGAGGGTCCAAGATCCCTTCGAAGGGTTTAGGTGCCTACTTGAAATTCCGTAATAATATTTTGGGGACGCCTATGAAACTAATGACAAAAAACGTACAATTTTAAAACTGTTTCTTTTATTCGAAGTTCAAAGTTATTTCCAGTAGAGTAGGTATATGAAAAATAATTGAAAAACGTATTTATAATAATATAATGTAGTACCTATACTCAGTTTATACTGAAGTCAAAGTCATATAAGAGGTATTTTTTTCATCTACACTCTACACTTGATATCGTCATTTATGTCCTTCACTGCACATTATGGCAATGAAACAGTAAGATATTTGAACAAGATCTGTTTCATCACGTGGAATATTGCACAAATTGAATGACTGTTATTTTCCAATTTGGAGCAGATAATTATTTTAAATGACAATTATGAAAATTGTGGAAAAAAAAAAGATTATGTCCGTCCGTATTCTTGATAACTCTCGAATGTACTAGAGACTTGAAATTACTAAGTCCGGACATCTGGGTGATATCAAAAAGAAATTCTAATATCAATTCAATAATCGAAAAAATAAACATTGCATCGAAATGAAATTCAGAAATCAGTTGAAAAATAATGCAAAATCTCGTGAGAATCATATCGTATATTTTTTTGAGAGTTTGATATCTCAAAATCTATGAATCAAAATTGACTGAAATGAGTATATAAACCTCTTCGAAAAAGTAAGTCATTCAAAATTCAGCAAAATCAAATCAAGTTTAGTTCATCCCATCGAGGTATATTGAAACAAAATTCTACATGTAAAAAAAATACGTCCATAAGAGTTTGAATAAGCGCATCAAAGCTTTGAAGTAATTTTTATTCGCCTATCACGAGGTTGGAAACAGTTCACAAAATTTGAACAAGAATTGATAATAAACAATTTCAGATTGGCAATTTCAGAATTTAATCAGATAAAATAATTGCCAGTGTATTTGTATTTTGGTTATTCTTTTGAGGATTGTCAGCAGAAACATGCGTTATTTTATTACTTATTAAAAGGAATGCTGTACAATTTTCTTATCCGCAATTATTATTAAATTATTACGATCTATGCCCGCTCTGAACTGAAAACCGTTTTGATAATTCATTTCGTTCATTTACTAGGTCCCCTACGAAAAATAATAATAGCAAAAACATGAAGTTTTTTCGTGATTCTTAGTGAAATATGTAATATTTGGTGAGAATTGAATGAATATGTATCCAATATTACGCCGGATTCTATTTATAACGATGGTTTACATCACAGGTTAATCCCAAAATTATTTAGGTAGGTACTCACCGATAATTGGCAGACACTCGAAAAAATAACGGAAAATTAAAATTTCACTCAAATATAATAGTGACTAGTTGAAAAATAATAATCTTACAATTTTAACTAACTATAAATCAATGAGAAATAAATTCATCATCTATATGATGAATCAAAGAAGAAGTAGTATGTATATAAATAAATAAGATACTATAAAGACGATGAGGTAAAGGTAGATTGATCCATAATTATAAGTTTGAGAAATTATTGGTTCTGAAAAGAACCGTTTGATGTGTAGAAACAAAAATTGTTCTTCACTTGGAACTGGTGTATTTTGTCACTGCCTTTGTACCTTCGCTGACTGCGTGCTTGGCCAGCTCACCTGGCAAGAGAAGTCGCACTGCCGTCTGAATTTCCCTGCTGGTAATTGTTGAACGTTTGTTGTAATGGGCTAGTCTGCTCGCTTCGGCAGCGATGCGTTCAAAAATATCGTTCACAAAACTGTTCATGATGCTCATGGCCTTGCTGGAAATTCCGGTATCTGGATGGACTTGTTTCAATACCTTGTAGATGTAAATTGCGTAACTTTCCTTCCTCTTGCGCTTCTTCTTCTTGTCGGTCTTTGAGATGTTTTTCTGGGCTTTACCGGCCTTTTTCGCGGCTTTTCCACTAGTTTTAGGAGGCATGATTAATAACACAATAAAGCTTACACCTCTATTACGATTCAAATCGATTACTTGATGAAAAATTTGCTTCTGTTTTGGGCTTTATGTGCGGCGGATTACTGAAATTAGCTCCGCCCCTTTATGTTCTTATCATGGAAAAGGAAATTGTTGCTCGTAAACTCTGACTTTATAAATTGAATAATTTTCATTTTCACCATGTCGGAAATAATATTATTACTGAAAAATTCAAAAAGTAGATTTGACCTGATATTTCTGTACGGATACCTCATTGTGGATGGATGAATGGAAAATTATTGGTTAATATAGGTATAGTATATGCAAAGTCACTTGGAGGAAGATGAATATTTCGATTATACAAGGTTTGTCCAAGTTTCCAGAAATTCCTTTGGGGATATTGAATTTATTGCATAACAATACTATAAGATAAACCCCGGTATTTTGCAAATCGCGGTATCCACTTCAAAGGGACATCTATCTATGGCCAAGCGTTTTTATGGACTAGTTCAAGTGACTTTGATTAAACTATACCTATAGCTTATTATATAATATATACAACCAAATGTTTCGTTTGTTGAAGGAAAAGAAATTGATAATTCACTATGTAATCTAATCTAAAATATTTTTACGAAAATTCCGACCAGGAACGATTATAACAATATACATAATAGGTATTCCATCATGTAGTCCACATGTTATGATTTCCAAGGTGATTTTCTTCAGTACTACCTAAATCCTTATGTTTTCTAGAGCACCTATGTTTTTTTTTATGATTTTAATTATTGGAATGTTGATTAGTTGAGAATTGAATCGGTCCATTAACACCGAACAAAACAGTTGAAAATACAAACTGAGTTTTTTATAATAATTGATTAATTCCGTTCAAAACCTAAGATGAACATTTGTGATTTGGGATACAGTGCAGTTTGTATTTTAATTAAGAAAAATAATATTTGAAAATTTCGATGTAATACTGTAACTTCTTTGTCATGTTAATTTTTTATCTCATGCTTGCATTACTATAGAATTTGAAAATATTGATAGTTTTTATGATGTTTTCATTTTTCACATCATAAACAAAAAGATTATGTTTACATCTAAAATATCTTCAACGATTACTCACTGAATGATTCAGGTGAGATTAATGTTAATTTTTTTGTTTTTGTTGATGATAATATAGTAGAAAATTGATAATAATTGAAAAAAAAAGAGACTTGACAAGAAGTTTATCTGATTATTTTGTAGGATCTTGATTTGTCTAGATCATTCTATGTTGATGTGCCTTGTTTTTACTGCCGATATTCAATTTCGTAAATCCATATACGTGTAAAACAACCATACACTGTGTCCGTAAAGTATGGAACAAATTCATTTTTAGCTAAACAGACCATTTTAAGAAATAATCCTGAAATACGTCGATTTTTGATTTGAATATATAAAATATGAATTTTAAAATAATAATCTGATATACAGGGTGAATTACTTTCGAGTAATGAATTAGAATAATCTACATAGAATGATCTAGACAAATCAAGATCCTACAAAATAATCAGGTAAACTTCTTGTCAAGTCTCTATTTTTTTTTAATTATTATCAATTTTCTACTATATTATCATCAACAAAAACAACAAAATTAACATTAATCTAATTGTTACAGAGCTCACCTAAATTATTCAGTGAGAAATCGTTGAAGATATTTTAGATGTAAACATAATCTTTTTGTTTATGATGTGAAAAATGAAAACATCATAATAACTATCAATATTTTTAAATTCTATAGTAATGCAAGCATGAGATAAAAAATTAACATGACAATGAAGTTACAGTATTACATCGAAATTTTCAAATATTATTTTCTTAATTAAAATACAAACTGCACTGTATCACAAATGTTCATCTTAGTTTTTGAACGGAATTAATCAATTATTATAAAAAACTCAGTTTGTATTTTCAACTGTTTTGTTCGGTGTTAATGGACCGATTCAATTCTCAACTAATCAACATTCCAATAATTAAAATCATAAAAAGAAACATAGGTGCTCTAGAAAACATAAGGATTTAGGTAGTACTGAAGAAAATCACCTTGGCCATCATAACATGTGGACTACATTATGGAATACCTATTATGTATATTGTTATAATAGTTCCTGGTCGGAATATTCGTGAGAATATTTTAGATTAGATTACATAGTGAATTATCAATTTCTTTTCCTTCAACAAACGAAACATTTGGTTGTACCTATATATTATATATATAATAAGCTATATAGGTACCTATATTAACCAATAATTTTCCATTCATCCATCCACTATGAGATATCCGTACAGAAATATCAGATCAAATGTACTTTTTGAATTTTTTAGTAATGATAATAATTCCGACATGGTGAAAATGAAAATTATTCAATTTACAAAGTCAGAGTTTACGAGCAACAATTTCCTTTTCCATGATAAGAACATAAAGGGGCGGAGCTAATTTCAGTAATCCGCCGCACATAAAGCCCAAAACAGAAGCAAATTTTTCATCAAGTAATCGATTTGAATCGTAATAGAGGTGTAAGCTTTATTGTGTTATTAATCATGCCTCCTAAAACTAGTGGAAAAGCCGCGAAAAAGGCCGGTAAAGCCCAGAAAAACATCTCAAAGACCGACAAGAAGAAGAAGCGCAAGAGGAAGGAAAGTTACGCAATTTACATCTACAAGGTATTGAAACAAGTCCATCCAGATACCGGAATTTCCAGCAAGGCCATGAGCATCATGAACAGTTTTGTGAACGATATTTTTGAACGCATCGCTGCCGAAGCGAGCAGACTAGCCCATTACAACAAACGTTCAACAATTACCAGCAGGGAAATTCAGACGGCAGTGCGACTTCTCTTGCCAGGTGAGCTGGCCAAGCACGCAGTCAGCGAAGGTACAAAGGCAGTGACAAAATACACCAGTTCCAAGTGAAGAACAATTTTTGTTTCTACACATCAAACGGTTCTTTTCAGAACCAATAATTTCTCAAACTTATAATTATGGATCAATCTACCTTTACCTCATCGTCTTTATAGTATCTTATTTATTTATATACATACTACTTCTTCTTTGATTCATCATATAGATGATGAATTTATTTCTCATTGATTTATAGTTAGTTAAAATTGTAAGATTATTATTTTTCAACTAGTCACTATTATATTTGAGTGAAATTTTAATTTTCCGTTATTTTTTCGAGTGTCTGCCAATTATCGGTGAGTACCTACCTAAATAATTTTGGGATTAACCTGTGATGTAAACCATCGTTATAAATAGAAACCGGCGTAATATTGGATAAATATTCATTCAATTCTCACCAAATATTACATATTTCACTAAGAATCACGAAAAAACTTCATGTTTTTGCTATTATTATTTTTCGTAGGGGACCTAGTAAATGAACGAAATGAATTATCAAAACGGTTTTCAGTTCAGAGCGGGCATAGATCGTAATAATTTAATAATAATTGCGGATAAGAAAATTGTACAGCATTCCTTTTAATAAGTAATAAAATAACGCATGTTTCTGCTGACAATCCTCAAAAGAATAACCAAATTGTAATTTTTTCGATATAAATGATGAATTTCCATCAAATACAGAGCAAACCAATCAAACATTTGAATACATGATTATCTTAGTCTTACCTTAACGAAAATTGTTTTTGATCGATATAATGTAAGTTAATATTTTCACAAAAAAATCTTGAGTGTAGGTACTCAAATAATCGAATAAATATTTTCATAGTTTGAGTAATTTCTTATCGTTTTCAAATTATGCACATTTAACATAAAAACAATTTTGAAAATAATAAACCAAAATCGCTTCGTCCGCCATACACAAATTATTGAAGCAGAAAAATGAAGGAATCTAATGTTGAAAATTCATATCTACATAAATTGGGTATCGTATGAAAATCATGAAATTTCAAACATATATTGCTATGACTTTTAGGGATTCATCAAGCCAAGTAGCTTGACATTTTAACCAACTACTTGACTTGAAAATCAATCTCGTGAAAAATTATTTGAGCTTGACTTGACTTGGATATTTATTGCTTGACTTGACATCAAGCTACTTGATATGACTTGAGCTTCATATGCACGCGTCGCACGGCATTGGTAGTTTCGAAAATATCTTTCCAAACTTGGCCGAAGATTTTTTATCAACGCCAGCATCTTCAGCTCCTGTTGAAAGGCAATTTTCCAGAGCTGCTCTTACAGTTACAAAAACCCGCAATAGGTAAGGCGACAAATCTATAAGATACCTTATGTGTCTTAAGTAGATACTAGATGGAAAATTTTGAAAACGATTAAAGCCTGGTTCATCAATATTTATTTTTTTATTATTTTGTTATGATTTATACTTATTTAATTTATGTTTCTTCTTCAAAAAAGTTGATATTTTCGGTTCTTTTATACACTAAGTTTAATAAATAAAAGTGTTTTTTGCAAGGTTCCTTCTCATTTCATCATTTTCTTATTGATGTGACACTACACAATAAAACTGCTAAAAATCAATTATCAAAACGGTTTTCAGTTCAGAGCGGGCATAGAACATAAAAACAATTTTGAAACTAATAAACCAAAAACGGTTCGTCCGCCATACACAAATTTTTGAAGCAGAAAAATGAAGGAGTCAAATGTTGAAAATTCATATCTACATAAATTGGGTATCGTATGAAAATTATGAAATTTCAAACATATATTGCTATGACTTTTAGGGATTCATCAAGCCAAGTAGCTTGACATTTTAACCAACCACTTGACTTGAAAATCAATCTCGTGAAAAATTATTTGAGCTTGACTTGACTTTGGATATTTATTGCTTGACTTGACATTAAGCTACTTGATATGACTTGAGCTCGATATGCACGGGTCGCACGGCATTGGTAGTTTTTGAAATATTTTTACCGAATTTCACCGAATGTTTCTTCTTCAAAAAAGTTAATATATTCGGTTCTTTTATACACTAAGTTTAATAAATAAAAGTGTTTTTTGCAATGTTCCTTCTCATTTCATCATTTTCTTATTGATGTGACACTACACAATGAAACTGCTAAAAATCAAGTTGCTTGATATGATTCAAGTACTTGATGAATAAATACTTGACTTGAGATTGAAAAACTACTACTTGATTTGAAATCAAAACAAGCTCAAGCCAAGTAGCTTAAAAATCAAGTGAAGCCATGAATCCCTAATGACTTCACTAAATAAAATATTTTATAAGTCTTATAAAAAAACATTTTCAAAAAATTTTTCAATAGTCCTCTCCCTGAATATAGGCGTTGAAAAACCAATGGAATTGAAATATTTCTCGAGAAATCAGGAAATAGTTAATAAATAATTGTGAAAATTTGTCATTCTTTGCATGAATAGAATAGGAAATGAATTTAAAATAGCGGCAGATGCTATGACTTGAATTATTCCCAACTTTCTCAACTTCAAAATATTGCACCTTTGGAGTCCACAGAACTTTATATCGAGATGTGAATGAATTACATCTAAGATGTCTGTTTTTAGACATCTTAATCACATCTCATTTAAACTTACAAAAACTTGGTTAGTTATGTAACTCTAATAATAAGACAATGTGCAATAGCATGAAAATTCCATAGTTTTTCGAAAACGCACACAAAATTCGTAGTGTGAGAATTATCTGACAACCAATGTGAATTTTATGGTAAAACTACAAATAAATCCACAGTCTTGCAACGATGCTTGGAAACCTTTTTATGACTATAATATCCATTTTAACCGAACAAGTAAGAAAATTAATGACATAGTGAACATCTAATTTTCAATCTAAAAAGTTTGCCCAAAAGTGACATGGCATGATTCATCCATAGAAGATACTTCGAACAATTGCTATCATTAATGAAATCTACTTGAAATCTACCTAATGAACAAATTTTGTAATGAATTAAGAAGAGATAAGGAAGATAAGGTCATTGCACTACAAATCAATTTCCAATTAGAATCAATTTCAAAATATTATTGAATGTTTATGATTTTTTTCTCCTTAATTTGAAAATATATACACTATTCATGAGAAAACGAAGCCGATAATAGAGTAAAAAATTAGAACAGTTACGGGGTACAAGAAGTACACACTCAATAACTTTTTTCTACATTCATGCAAAAAGCAAAACTTTATTGAATTATATTTAGTGGAAAAATAAGTTCTTTATTGCACTAGTTCTACTTCAACGTGCTGTCACCAATTGTTCATTCACTTTCAACATTGAGGGTAAAAATAAAGTTTGAGTTAAATTGTTCGTAACGTATTAGTTCCTGTTTCAATGCAAATCGATATTAATAATAAAGTATTCAAGTTGCGCTTTTCATTTTCCTACACCTAGTGCCGCACCTCAATAAATCATTTTTTGCTTTTTGCATGAACGTAGAAAAAATGTTGTATGCAACTCGTGCAAAAATTGTTTATTGCACTCGACGTGAAATTGTCCGACGAGGCCGTTAGGCCGAGTTGGACAACACAATAAACATTCACTTTTTGCACTTGTTGCATAAATAACTATTAAACTTATACATATAAACATTTTTCTATGCTTAAGGCCAGATAGGACGAGATGAGTCACGTTTTATTTTGCCATCCTGTACAAATATAAGATGAATTGAAAATGGATACCTATATGGAACATTCAAGGGTTCGATTAGAACTATTGAAGAAGAAGAACTCTAAAAGAAATCAATTTAAAATTCAAGGGGTTTTCCAATAAAACTACTTTTTTTGGTTAATATTTAGTCTTAGGACTACCTGAAATATCGATTCCATAATGAAAATGTCCAAATCAGGCAAAAACTAATCCAAATCCAGAATTCATACATTAAGATGAAAAGTAAATAAAATTTGATACTAATGTCTAGAGATTAATAAATGTTCAAGAATTAAAATTAGTTTTAATACATCCTGAGAGTGATTCTCATTCATCTGAGATTTGTTCTAGTTTTTAACAGTTAAATATTTTACCTGATATGATATATATGATGGGCATATAACCAAGTATAGTATAAAAATACCTGATTTTGAATAATCATTTCATCTATACTTTGTGAAATTATAGATTATTTTCTATTCATCTCTACCAAGTGGTGCTTTTTTTACATTACTGATTCTCATGAAAGGAGATTTCCTCAAGAAGGAAGAGAAAAGCGATAATTAATTTTTTATTTTACGCAGTGTGAAAATCAAATAAAAATTTCGTTTGCACGTTTTATCAAGCATACCAGTTTGGTACATAATCGGTTGCTTCACCACATTGATTCAATTAGCTCAAGAATTCTAATATAAATTTTTCAAGATATCAAATTCAAAGTGAATAAAGTTTAGGAAGCACAACATAAAATCTTAACGTATGCCTAAACCCCGCCCATATAGGAGCATACGTCCTCCACTCTGATTGGCGCAACTACTCTCTTATAAAGCAGTTACTCGCGCTGCCGAAATCATCACAGTCAATACAGTCGCTTGTATTGGTTTTTAAAGTGTTCGTACGAATTATAACTTGTTCATCATGTCTGGTCGTGGTAAAGGTGGAAAAGTTAAGGGAAAGGCAAAGTCCCGTTCTAACCGTGCTGGATTACAGTTTCCAGTAGGTCGTATCCATCGTTTATTACGTAAGGGAAATTACGCAGAACGTGTTGGCGCCGGAGCACCCGTATATCTTGCTGCTGTCATGGAATATCTGGCCGCTGAAGTTTTGGAATTGGCCGGCAATGCCGCACGTGACAATAAGAAGACCAGAATCATCCCCCGTCATCTCCAATTGGCCATCAGAAATGACGAAGAATTGAATAAATTGCTTTCTGGAGTAACAATCGCTCAAGGTGGTGTTCTACCAAACATCCAAGCTGTCCTCTTACCCAAGAAGACCGAGAAGAAGACGTAAATTACGTTTCAAACATAAACAAAAGGTCCTTCTCAGGGCCACCATATTCTTCTATTGAAAAGATTTTATATCATCTTTGTTTAGTAAACCGCAATATATTTCGCTATTGAAGTCTGAAATTTTAAAGGTAAGATCAAGGCTATTCGAATTATATTTGAACTTGGTAATTTTAGAATAGTGTTGTATAATTTTCTCTAAATGTTTATGAATAACGATATTTTCCTATCTTCCACTAATTTTAGCTTTGGTACCTAGGCAAGGGCGTACATTGTTTTTTCTTGGTGGGAGGAGTAATCGAAAAAGTCTACAACAGTTTACTCATAACTGTAATGTAAGAAAAAAAAAGATTTCATAACAAAGTTAGAACCAAATTACCAGTTTATCGAGTCTTCATCAAGAAGACAATGAAACGGGTCCTCCTCGACATATCCATCTATTTGGGTAAGTATTGTCAAGGTAATTTCTCACTTCTAAACCAAAATGAGATGCAACCTCATCTTTTTGAAAATATATTCCTGTTATAATGCCATGTAACATGCCGGGTTAAAAATTTTGTAAAAAGTTGAAATGAACCGAACTTGGCAAACGATCATCAGAAATCTGAGTATTGAACACATCATATTTGGTCAACGGAGCCTATTGGTCTAACAAATACACATAAACATAATATCAGCATATTCTCTCGTTGTCAAATTGATCATTCTGATAATTCCAAAATTTTATAAAAATATGGAACACAACCAATAAGGAATTATTAACTCAAATTTCAGTTGTCAGCATTTTTTCAGAATATAAAATGACCACAAAAATGTTTCGAGAAGTTCATATTTGGTCTTTTAGCATTTTCTTCTACTTGTTAGTGTTGTTTCATTGATGAATTATTTCATATATTAGCAAATTATTATCATAAACTAAACGTTCTCTGAGTTTTAGAAGATTTTTACTCTATATATTCATTCACGACATTACTAGATACCTCACTCCCGTTTTCAACCTTAACACTTTAAATGACAAATAATGAGTCCGGTCCTGGAATATTGAAATAATTAATATATCTTTGACTCCACCTCGGCATTCCGACAATAAGTTTGGTTCTGATGATGGTTTTCCCATGAATATGCAAACAAAAACAAAAATCGAGTAAAACACAATTTCAAATATCAAAAAGAAAAGATTCTTCTTTGCAAGACTTAAGTAAACACAGAAACCACATGATATAAATCAAAAACAATGAGTCAAAAGGTAAGGTTAGGTTAGGTTTCAATAATGATATATGATACATGATATAAATCAAAAACAATGAGTCAAAAGGTTAATAGGAAAATAGATAGCTGGAACCTTAAGAACAGCAGGTTAGTTTCAGCGGGGACTTTTACCCACTAGACCTACAAACAACAAAAAACCTCATATCAAAATGGATGAGTCAACTGACATCTCATATTATTATGTTATGTACGTTATAATGACCATGCAGTCAGTGACATTAGAGAAAAATTGATGTGCTGTAAGGATAGAGCTCGGTCGTGTCAGGTCCTTGTGGTCCCCTGGTCCTCTTTTACATGATCTCGCCGCTCCTTGGACCTGTCCGTCACCTCCTTCCACTCATAGCAAGGGCTCGAAGCTCTAGTGCGCCGAGCCCCGGGGTGACACGCACCTGACTGGAAAGCAGCTCATGTAAATCTTTTGTTCTCTACCCTACTCATTAATGAAAACCCAAGGAGATCATCAATGACGTTAATAAAACTGACAACCTTCTTAGGGGCCTTGGCCGTTACCTCTCGGGTATCCAGGACCGGCTTCCCCATATGAATGGTTCTTAGGCTAGCCAGCTCTGGACACTTGCATATCATGGCGTTCGGCTGCTTCTGATCCACAGAGCCTGCAAATTTCATCTGCTAACTTTCCCATACGGTACAAATGATGTTTGTCCCGTCAGCAGTCCCACCATCACCTGAAGCTCGGCTCGTGATAGCTGCAAGAGCTTTCTGGTGTATGTAGGTGAAATCATCACGAATTTCTTGGCCTGAGTAAGTCCAGGAGTGTTAGTCCAGTGGGTTATCCTGTTATTCAAATTTCATTGCTGGACCGCAGCCTTATATTGGTCTTTTCCTAGCCCACAGAAAGGCTCAGGTCTAGCTGGTGTTAACCTCGATGCACTTTTTGCAAGTTCATCGGCTTTTTCATTTCCTTCAACACCATAGTGAATATACATACATAGATTTATAAGTTTTGGATAGACCATCTACCAAATATCCAAATCTTCATGCAAACGGGTTGATAATATTGCCTTTTTCCTCAACTTACTTCTGTGAAACTATATTATAACAAATTACTTTTATTATTTTATTAAGAGAAACCATCAAAATCGCCTTGATCTTGAGCCGACTTCATGTGTTGCTGTGACATGATCGACACTTTAGTCAGACAAACAGCAATCAGATTGTCAGAATGTTTTTTGAGTTTCAATTAGTTTTAGTAGTTTCAATCCAAACAATTTTTTTTTTCATTGTTTATATATTATGCTAAAAATTAGACTAATAACTGAAACATTAAACTTACAGGTCTGCCATAACATACTTACTAAAATATTTTGATGGTCCTTGGAGTGAATCTGGTTGAGAAACACTGATATATAATATACACTGGGTAGCCATTGTATATAATAATAATATGTTTATTGCAATATTACAAAAAATCATCCAGAGAAAAAAAAATCAACATATATTCACTAGTTATCCAAAAAATAAATAAATTGTATATTGCAATTGGTCCGACATCAGTATAACTGTTATTACTGTGGTATCAAAAACTATCAGAACATATGTAAGAAAATTAACAAAATTTCATCCACTTTCAGCACACCGCATAAATATAATTCAACATGAATTGAGCCCACCCCGATGATGATGAATTTAACATGCAAAATAAAATGCCTGAAAGTAACTACTCAAGATCTACATAATCCATTTGCACCCAGAAGCAGACTTTGATAATTGAACCTAAACGCATCTGGTTTGCAGCTCTTGAGATGAACTGGTACACGATTATATAATGAATACATTGTAAATGAAAAAGAACGTTGAAAAAAAGCAGTCCTGAAAATAGGTGGAGAAAGAAGACCCCTAAACCTCACATTCACAGCATGAACATCTGATCTGAAACGTATTTTGTTATACGAGGTGGTGATTTAAACCAGATAATTGAATGGATAAAAACCGCAGAGTGAAGCTCACGTGTCTGATCCATATTCAACCAATTGCACCATTTCAACTCATGAATAACTGGTTCATACTTTCTGATGACATAGATAAACACGCACCCTGTACTCGCTGGATTCTCGCCCTGTCCTCCAGACGTAAGAAGGGGCCATACAACGCGTCACAAAAATTGAAATGACTCAAGACAAGCGAGATAGTAAGCTGTATCTTCAACTTCTGCGACAGGAAATGACTATAAGGGTATTGCCTTCTCAATGCACATAATGATACTCAGTGAACCGAAGGTCATCATCCAAAATGACTCCCAAATTTCAAGTTGATCTGACAGTTGCAACCTTACTTTCGTTGACACTAAATTTTAATCTATCAGCCGCCTTGCTGCCAAAAACGAGAACCTTTGTTTTATCTGTGTATAAAAGGCATATCGAAAGTCAGTACAAGATTTGAGTCCATCCAGAATGAAACGTTTATATATATATATATATATATATATATATATATATATATATATATATATATATATATATATATAAAAGAGAAAAGGTGCAAGTGCAGAGTCCTGAGGAACACCACAATTCACAGCCCCCTTTTTAAGATCTTCCCGACGATATCTCCACATACTGATAGTTGTATTAGATATTACAATAAAATTATAGATTACACAGAAGAAACAACCACCCTCAAAAGATTTAAAAAGCAAATTTTCAAGCTTTTAATACAAATCGAACCATACACGGTGGAAGAGTTTTTGATGTATGATGTGGGGAGCTGGAACAGGACCTCTAATCAGTAGATGTTTGAAATATTTTTTTTGACGCTATTTCATTTCAAGAAGTTATGTATCACATCTCTACTTTACTTGAAATAAAGCTTGTTATTATTATTATTATTATTATTACTGACATTGATCCTGGAGGTAATCTATCATTAACCTAATGGCAGACGTAGAGAATCCTATATATTTTAAAATTGCAATTAGTATTTTATGGCTTACTCTATCGAACGCCTCTGAATAATCTAATAATGTCAAAACACAAATCTCACCTGAATCGACTTTTGAAATGATAGAGTCAACAACATCAAGAAGAGCCGTGCAAAAACCAAACCCTCATCTGAAACCAGATTGTCGAGATGGTAAGATATTATATTTCTCCAGATGAGTCTTTATTCTATATACCAATACTTTCTCAAAAATCTTTGCACACAAATATCGTTGAAAGTAGTAGGGATAGCCACCTTAGGAGGTGGCAACACTCTCGAAATCTTCCACTCCACAGGGAACTCCAAGTCCAGAATGCAGCAATTCAAAATATTGATTTGTGTTGTAATAATTAATAACCGACACATCATCTACACCCTGATCCTGAGCAAAATTTAAGAAATACTTGTTCATATGCCTGAGGGCAAATTTTTATTTAATGACCTATTATATATATTGAGTTCAGCCATTCTCCACAGATACTTGAGATCTTTTGCATTTTCAGTTGAAGTTTGTAGATAAGTTCTTTTCTCTCGACTTACAGCGTTCAACGTTTCATTGCGAATTCTTCTATAATTTTCCCAGTTTTACACAAAATATGGATATTCACAAAGACACAAACCTAAAATAATCCAAGTGGATAGCATCATTAACTCAACAAATAACACTATGAATTAGGCACAAATCATCAAACACAATCATTCAGTGACAAAAAAAAAGAATACTTCACACTACATGATGACCTTGAATATCCTCTTCTTTTTTCTTCTGTCGTTCCACTAGCCATACGACATAATGAAGGGATTAACAAACTACAAAGAAACAAAGATCAATATTCAACAGAAGCTACAAACAAGAGAAAATAGATCAAACTTCACTTTCAATTATATATGTGAAGGTTCAACATATGAGATCCATATAACATTCCGATTAAATAAATTATTAAAGTTCAACCATCGATTAGACCTAAATATATTTCAACTAATTAACGTTTGAAATCTTTGGAGTGAAAAATATTGTTATTATCTTCATTCACATATAAAAATTCAGAATTTAAAAACGCTGTAAATATTATCATTAAAATGCAATTATTATAAATTCAAAAAATTATTGTTTGAAAAACTATTCACCATAAAATCAAAATTAAAGTGAATAGTTCTAATTCAACACAATCTTGATTGAATTTGCTATTATAATATTTATTACTGTATAAAGTGCATAAAATGATGGAAAATTTTAAAACAAAAATTGGAAGTTTTAGTGAATTTTAATAAAAGTGTAGATGAACTCACCTATATAACGGCATGTAATTTCCAAAACAAAACAGTCAGTACTTTCATCCCAAAAGAATTAATCATGATTTTTTTTAGTATTCCCCATTGCTTCAAAAACATCTAGCTCCATATAAATTCTGTTATAAACAATTAAATAACAAATGTAAAAAGCACCATTGAAAATAGAACACAAGATTGAAATTTTACTCAACAGACATAAAGAATATTTGAAATTATTAAAAGAATTTCAACGATTGTTTTCAATATGAAAGTAAACAAGCATTTAACCTCAAATAAAAATTCATAGAGTGGAAAATTTTGAAATATTGGTTATTATTCTGTGATTGTATTTTAAGGATCACAGAACTCAAGAATATGCCTTACTGCTACGCCACCTGGTGACAATCAGAGTAAAAATATTGACATAGTTCTTGTATTCTACAAATATTTATATTTTTAAATCATTTTAATGTTGAGTTCCTCAGTGTTCTTCCTGGAAAAAAAGGTTCAAATATCAATTTCCATGCTTTCCCTCAAACTGGTGATAAATATCGTGTTTCGGTGGAAAGGAAATTGGGGAGTAAAGTGCTGATGGATCGACAAAAAGCTTGGCAACTGAAACTCAAAATCGGTAAACCAGTGACAAGAAATATGAAAGTATGTTCCCTGCATTTTATCGAAGTAAGCACGGATTACACATGAAATTTTGAGTTATATTTATGGGGATAATCGTTTACAGATTCCAGTTCTACACAAAATTTTTGAAAAATACTGCTGTGCCTTCCAGAAATCTTCCTGTTGGATCTACTACCACAAAGGAAGAACCTGAATTTTCTTGTAGTAGATCTGAAAGATTAAGACAAAGAAGTATCAACAAAGAAAAACTTGTTGCTGAAGAATGCTCTTGTGAAGAAATCAAACCTGCTGTACAAACTACTTCTCAAGATGAAATCGAAGTTGCACAAGGTCTATTCAGCTTCTTCAGGGTCAGCCTGATTAAAATGGGCCTAAAACTTTCAAGGATGCAAGTGAATACTCCAAAAGTGTCTTCTTTATGTGACCTGATAACAACAGATAGTGCTCTAAACAGTTTTACTGGTCTCAATATTATAAATCTATTAGATACAATAGTAGAAGCAGTACCCTTTTTTTCAAATAAAAACAGTACCAAGAAAGCATTGTTAAATGCTAAAATAGCAGCTGTTCGAGTACATATTGAAAGAGTCAATCAGCGTATTAAGATATTCAAAATTTTAGGATGTAGGTTGCAGTGGTTTCTTATGAAGTAAGTTGGAGATATATTTACATTTGCTTGTGCTATAACCAATTCAATATTTGCAGAACATAGATTTTTAAGGAATTAGATTATTTAAAAATAATGAAATAGTTCATTTCCCAATTAGTATCCAGCAAATGGACAAGTTGTTCATAAATTGATTTTTCAAAAAAATTATTTATAATAGACAATAAAAAAATCATACTGAATTTTTTATTTTGAAATCTTCAAAACTAAGGTACCTTTACCCAATATTGGGAAAATTCCTTAGAAATATTTGGACATGTACTATGAAATTCTATATATTTTTTTTTCAGGGCATACTGATGATCACATTTTATGAAATTATTCAATTGAATTTTCATTAGTCCAGCCATAATATAATTGAATAAATAGGTTTCAATATGATTAGTTTTAAGTAGCATAGTTATATAAATTTATTTTTTGAAACATCTTATGTAAATTGAGTTATCTAAATAAATAAATAAAAACTGGACATGTGACTTTCTGTAGTATTCCTATAAATATTCAATACATTAGCATTTGTAATACTTTGTTGGGACTGTAATAATTGAAGGGTAACTTGGAATGATGAATTCGGACAATGTCAATATTTATAGTTCTACGTTTGCCCACCTTGGCGCTGCATTCATATTTTCAGATGCCTATACAGGGTGTTTTACGAATGATTGTACAGGTTTTCAGGGCAGATGTGGGACATTTTGGTGAGTCTGAATCAGTGTTCGAAATATGTTCTAACTACATTCGTTTAACAATTTATTCCTAAAGGAATTCACTTAATCGTTATGAACATCGGGAATCTACTGACGGCTATTTGTAACCACAGAACACTAAATATATTTTTTAACTATACTAGAGAGTGGAAGAAGTCCAGAGAGGCCGAAGCATGGTCTACTGCATAGAACAAGGACTTTTTCAGAGGGCTTTCATCAATGCCAGAAAATCTCAAAGAATTTTTGATGAAATTGATCTATATTCATTTTATCGATGCGGAAATCAACTTAGGTACCAACAATCTCCTTAAAAAGTCGCCAGTTTTATCTTAAACTTTTTTTGGAGTAAGTTGGCATACCAGTATTTTTAGACTTCTTAACTGCGATCTAATATTTACGTACAAACAGAATATTTAAAGATTTTTGTTCACCAGTGGAATAAATTTGTGTCTAGGTCAAGCAACTTCTATTTTGCATCCATTGTCCTAGCCAATGAAATGCTTTGTGCATTTGGCGATAGAATCGAATTGAAATAATAACAATTTATGAATTTTCTTGATATCTCAAATCCTTCAGAATAAATTTCCGAAATGAAAAGAATCAACGAATGAAAGAACCAGATTTCTTTTTCACAAATTAAATTAGCCTAAATGTTTTTATCCTGAAAATTCTAGACTTTGTAACTGAGTCCATCACCACTGAAACCATATTTTTAGTACATGGTTAAAGAATTTTTGAATTTTTTTTATTTTGATTTGATACTGTTGTGAGTAAATTATTGAAATTCATTGGCAAGACTAATACACTTTCCAAATCTATAGATCTGCTCTGATGCCTGATGGTAGTATGGATTTAGTTTAAGACAATTTTTTTTTATATGTAGTGATTCTTTTTGAAGAGTTTCATGGTACATGCCAGGCTTCTATATAATCAAAAAATAGGTGAATATCAGCTATCCAATGATTATTAGGTGGTTAATGGAAATTAATCAATGTGAACTGTAAAATAATGGAATTTTCACATTTTTGAAATATTTATTTTATCTATTGTTAAAACAACTCTACTTATAATTAGTGAAACAAAATAATTATTAACTTAACATAAATATCACTACTCTAACAGAAAGAGTAATATATTATTCTTTTAAGCAATTAATATTTGACATAAAGAATAAAAATAACATACTGAATCTTTTATCTCAAATCTAAGATAATGTTCACTAACTGATCGAATAATAAATATTAGTACTAATTGAAAACAAATAAATAGGTTATCAACAACATCTATTAATATTTCATTCCTTAAAATTATTGGTATTTTGAAAAGATATCATTTGGTTCCACAAGAAACCATAATTATTCCATATCTATTGCTTATGTAGTATTTAATATTTTTCTTAGGAACTACCAATTCCTAAAGCAATTCCAGCAACAAATGATACAACAAAGATGTGCATCTCTTTGAGCTGCATTTGTTCCTCTCCTAGTAATTTTGCATACCATCGTTTAGCTTTTTGTCCCTTACTTTTAAGCACATCTTCCGTTTTAGTTATTTTTCTGTCCACAAATCGTTCAACTTTATCAAGCATTGTAGGTTGTTGGCCAGTTACAGCCTCTTCAACTTTATCAGCTACATTATCTATCTGTCTGTTTACTTTATCCCAATTTATTTTGATAAGACCTTTCTCATTAACTATCTGTAATAAAATGATGCCCCCTCCTAAAGCTAAAGCTGCAGGTTTGCCTACTCTCATAGCCATAAATCCAGTCATCCAACCAGAAGATACACCCAGTATCATTTGCTTGGTGGCAGAAGTTTTACTGATATCTCCAAGAATTTTTTCCGAAAAGGAACTAACATCTTTTTTAGCTTCTTTTATATTGATAATTTCTTTAGTGGATTTATTTGAGGTAGATGCTTTTGCCATTTCTATTATTTTGAATATTCGATTTACGCCTATAACAATAACCACTAATATTATTTTTGGAGAATACGCAATTATAGAATTGAAATATTTCTTATTCTTCCTTTTATTTTGGATATCGGAATTAATGGGCTTTTAGTATTTTGTGGACTGAACCATTGTTTAAAAAATTATAGAGTCATTTCAACAATTTTTTGAAAAGAACTAGTCAAAAAACGCAAGGTTCAAGGAATCTGAAATAGAAATATAATATATTATATTTCTATGGAATCTGATGTGTCAACAAGAGAAGAAGAAAAACATCTATGTTAATTATAACCTTTTACAAAATAAGATTTCGGTGTCCTACATCCAAAACGTGCAATTGTGAAATTTATTTAAAAATATAGTTAATAGTGAAATAATAATAATAATGGCTACATATAATTTCAAGAATATATCCGTTGTTCCCACGGCAAAGGTAATTTATTTTTTTACTTCATGATTTATTTGGTCAAGAATCCCATAATTTTAAACCTATTCTTATGTTTCAGGAATTCGCAGACATTATTTTATCTAAAACTCAGAGAAAAACACCTACAGTTGTCCACAAACAATATAAGATCCCAAGGATCCGAAATTTCTATACATTGAAAGTAAAATTTTGCCAACAGAGTTATCATGATCGTCTCTCACAAATATTGACAGAATTTCCAAAATTAGATCAGATTCATCCATTTTATGCGGACCTCATGAATGTTCTCTTTGATCAGGACCATTACAAAATATCTCTTGGCCAAATCAACACAGCTCGACATCTGATCGACAAGTAAGTTCACAATACGCGAGGTTGAATTAACCGCACTCTTGTTTACGAGATCTTTTTTTGTGAATTATGATGTTTTTATAACAATGTTGTGATCTTCAGAAACTACACACTGAAGATTCAGTGGACAAGAATGTGTTCAATACATACATAATTGTAAGTTTTGTCAAGTTTACTTTTTTGAAATGTAATTATGTTTTACTTTAGTGTTGCTAAGGAACATGTCAAGTTCATCAAATATGCGGACTCCCTTTATCGCTGCAAACAACTCAAAAGAGCTGCCCTTGGAAGAATGACAAAAATAATAGCTCGTCAGGCACCAAATCTAAAATATTTGGAACAAGTGAGACAACATTTGGCACGTATGCCATCTATAGATCCATACACAAGAACCATTGTATTATGTGGTAAGTAGTTTACTCTGTTTAATATATGTATAACAATTATTTTCATATTGAGAAAGATTATACAGACTATTTATTTCAACAATCGTAGTAAATGCCATTCAGAGACTATTTTGAACTTTTTATTGTATACTGGAATTATGATTCATTCAAATTCTTATGAAATTAATATTTTATACATATAAATGCTGAATAATATGAGTAGATCCACTGAAAATTAGATCTATAACAACCAAAGCCAATTCTTTTTATGAAAGAAATCAACAAATCTGAATAAATCAGCCCAAATTTTGGAAATTGCTTAATTTTGTTTCTGTTTTTAAGGTGGATAGAGTTAGCAACTTATCCATTCAAAGCATAACAACAGAAAATGTTTTGAATTTCCACAATTCTAAAATAATAATAATAATAATAAACTTTATTTTTCTGACCTTAAATCAGTACAGGTGTACTGGTACCAAGGCTTCAACTCATATAACAAATCTAAATTAACAAATCACTTCTATCGAAAAAAAACAAAAAAAAACAAACAATTACAAACATTGAGGTTAATTAAGTTCTAGGTATTCTCTTAGATTACGGCACATCTTCTTTGGATTGTTTGAGTCAGTCACAGTCACAGGAACCGAGTTATAAGTCATTATGCTCCTATAGATGGGCGTATTTTGTGATTTCACAGTTCTTCTGTAATTGGTTCTAAGTTGATTCTGTGTTCTGATGGGGTAGGCGTGACATTCATTAACAAGTTGCAATTTAGTTTGTGTTTTTAGGTAATTTTTTTTGATGTTATATATTAGTTTGACTTGTTCATAAGCTCTCATTTTTTCAATGTTAAATATTGATGTATTAGTGTATAGGCTGTCTGTCGATGTAAAATAATCTAATGCGTACACTGCCTTGACTGCTCTGTTTTGATACCGTTGGATCTGCTCCATTAGGTATTTTGGTGCGTTTCCCCAACAAACTCTCATGTATCTAAGTTGTGACGCTATAAAACTTTCATATATCACCTTTCTGGCACGATCATTTATTAAGTTGGCGCATCTCCTTACAGCACCTATCATTGGAGCAAGTTTGTTTTTCAGTTTTTCTATATGAAACCGCCAAGACAGCTTATCGTCAATCAGCAAACCCAAATATCTGTACTCTTCAACCTTTTTTAAAGCAGTATTATTGATTTTTATTTCTATATCACATCTTTTCTTATTTTTTTGTTTAATAATCATATATACAGTTTTATCTATATTCAACGTTAATCTATTATAACACAGCCAGTCATAGTACAATTCCAAATCCTGATTCATCACATTCTCCAATTCCCCCATGTTATCGGCTGAGAGAACAAAAGCAGTGTCATCAGCAAATTTATAATATCTTGATCCCATTTTCAAAAATTTTAAACTATGGACATATAAGAGGTACTCAATTGGACCCAGGACGGAGCCCTGTGCTACCCCAGTAGTCATTACAAGTCTTTCACTTTCACAGTCATCCATACACACATAGGAAACCCTATTTTCTGAGTATGACTTTAGTAGGTCATAACAAACACCTCTGAAACCCATTTTTTGGAGCTTATCTAATAAAATACCTATGTCCACAGTGTCAAATGCTTTCCTCAGATCAATGAAGACCACAATTACATATTTATTCTTGTCTATTTCTTCAGTTATAAAATCCACCATATCAACAACTGCACCAAATAAATATACTAATACCCAGTTGCTGGATATTTAATGCCGCATTAAAATGTAATCCTCATATAATGGTGCAGGTAGCCAATAGGCTTCTACAGGAGGAATAAAATTTTAAGATGGCATTAAATTTTAATGAACATTCCTGCAACTGGGTGTATATCTCTTGAATATTTTATATGTGTAAAATAATTTAATACGATTTCAATTTGATCAAGTATACCTCCATTCTTTTCATTATTATTATAAAGAACATGACAGTAAGCAGCATTGAAACTATTATTTATTTATTTGTTATCAAGTCTTAGTATTTAATCACAAATTAATATTTATATTTTTAAGGTTTTCCAAATGTGGGGAAATCTTCCTTTATCAATAAAATAACAAGAGCAGAAGTTGAAGTACAACCTTATGCTTTCACCACTAAAGCTCTGTATGTTGGCCATACAGATCACAAAAAAATACGTTACCAAGTAATTGATACTCCTGGTATTCTGGATCATCCCCTAGAAGAAAGGAATGCTATTGAAATGCAGGCTATTGCTGCATTAGTTCATTTACGTGCTTGCATACTCTATATCATGGACTTATCAGAGCAGTGTGGACATAGTATTGAAGAACAAATTAATTTGTTTCAATCTATAAAACCAATGTTCGTACGAAAACCTTTAATTGTGGTCATAAATAAATGTGACATCTTGAGATTGGATGAATTACCCTCTTCGAAGAGAGACCTTCTAGCAAATTTTGAGAAGGAAAATATACCACTTTATGAAATGTCAACAGTAAATGAATCTGGAGTCATGAATGTCAAATTTGAGGCATGTGAGACACTTCTACAATTCAGAGTCAGTGAAAAATATAAAACTAATAAGGTATGTTATTTTGATTTTTATAAATATCAATAGATTTTATATATATATATATGACCTGTGATAATATTAATCAATGTTTTGAGATTAATAATTTTCTCAAAAATAAGACTACTGAGAAAGAAATAATTCCTTTTTTAATCAAAATCATTTACTTTCATATAACTATAAGAACAAGATTTCTTTCCACATATACTATAAAATATGACAACACCTGCAGCGTCACTTCACATTCAATAACTCGATCCAGACTGGACCCATATTTCAAAATTTGTACTAATAAGAGAAAAAAGTGGTACTGGTTGTGCCATCTGTACTCCAGACCCGGGACTTTTAATTCATATACCTCAATTGAGTTATCTCGTTGTGTAAAAAGTAGTCTATGATGTAAATATCAAAAGGATAGGAGTGCATTAGAACATTGTGAAACGATTAAGCACTTAAAACTTTTCACATTAACCATATCCGAAAAAATGATTAATGAAAAAAATGTTTTATTTAATAATAAAAATTTGTGTTTGAATTTAATGTACAACTTGGATGTACATACTTCAATCATAAATTCAATTTTTTTTTTCTTTCTTCCCATTTGAGTTGTTATTCTTTAATAAATTGAAGAACAGATAAATTCATCATTGAATTAGGAAAAAAAGTCCTTATTGTCTGACAATCTTTATTTTGATGACAACTAGATTCAAGACCTTCAAAATGGTCTCATTTTCAATTCAAAGCTGCAAGGAATTTAAACAATCAAGTCCAAAGGATACTGTAGACAATACTTACATACAACTTAAATAGGTCAAATTATTAAAACATAACTACCTCAATTTATTATTATCCTTTGTACTTGATTGCTTGATTCAATTCATATTCTCAATTTTATTTTTGCTCCTATCATACAATAATTTTTTGTCTTCCAAAGGTCAGTGGTATATTGAATCGTCTTCATGTTGGAAAACCAGAAGTTGAGAACCAATCTCGTCCACCAGTCATACCGGCTACCGTTTTAGCAAAAAGACAGGGAAATACCGAAAAAAAAATTCAAAAACTAGAAAGAGAATGGGAAGTGGAACTTGGTGATGATTATGTTCTTGACCTTAAAAAATCTTATACAGACATCCCAGAGGATGAACGTTGGGACGTTATCCCAGAAATGTGGAATGGCCACAATATTGCAGATTTCATGGATCCTCACATTTTTGAAAAATTTGCGAAGTTGAAGGAGGAAGAAGCTATTAGAGTAAGAACTGGCATGTATGATTTACCGAAAATGGAATTAAGTCAGACTGATAGAGAAATAAAAGAACTAGCCTTGAAAATCAGGCATCAAAAAGCAATAACAAAAGAAGAAGCAAGAGTCAATAAACAAAATAAGAAGCAAACCATTTCTAGAACTGCTCGTAACCAAACTAGAACAAGGTAAGCATTAATTTCGTAATGATGTATAAATTTTATCTATATTTTGTCGGTATTCTTGTTCAAATGTTGAAACAAGTATTGAAAATATTGGAATATCCACTGATGATGAATATGGAAAATGCAACTTTTTCTGGGGTCTATCAAATCAGGATTAATTAATTTGGGTACATGACCAATGTGTGGGACTATTTTAAACATATTTAAAAATAAGACCCAGAGATTCAAGACAAAATTACATGATGAATTACCATTTGAAACGATTTTCAAACATTTATTCAATGTTGCATTCACATAACATTTTATCTTTTTTTTTTGTAGAAGCAAATCATTTTACTAAAATGAATATTTACATAGAATTAGCGGGAATGTGAAATCTCTGAAAATTATTTTTCTGGATAAAGTTTATATTTATTTATTGACTATAATGGTATAATGTTCACTAACTTTACTTTGGAATTTTAGACTTGCATCCAAATTTAAGAAAGATTTGCAAAGTAGGGGGGTGGATATGTCTCACATATCAAATACTCACTTCACCAAAAATATAAAGTCCTCAGCTCTCACAAAGAGAATGAAGATGGATATCGATGATGATACGAAATCTAAATTGAAGAGAATTGTGAAACCTTCAAGAGGTGATTTGGGTATAAAGGACCTTGCTGTAAGTATTTCAATAAGAATTTTCACCAAAAGAATTGATGTACATACTCCAAGATAATATTTCTGATATATGCTCTTAACATTTTTTTCAGACTAAAAAGAAATTGCAGCAAATTGCACATCGTGCCATTGCCAAGAAAGTTGCAAGATATGGTCTCAAAGGTGAAGCAGATAGGTTTATTGGTACAAAGATGCCAAAACATCTTTATTCTGGAAAAAGAGGATCAGGAACAACGGACAGAAGATAAATATAAATGTTTATTATTAAATTATGTGAATAAAGGGTTTTGTGTTCAAGAAATTATTTATATAAATCTAAGTAAGGCGATCCACATCTTACATTATAAAACTGATCACACACTTGAAATTGTTCATTGAAAAGGGTGCCATTAGTGCACAAAAATGAAGCAGCTACATTCGGTTGACACATGTAATAAGCCTAAAAAATTGAAGGATTGGTAAAAATCTTTATTAATTTCTCAAAAAGTTATCAATTTGTTTTTCAATATGTACTAAGAGGACTTTACAGGTTGTACATAAAAATGATGATTTTTTTCTACATCTAATTTGTAACAAAAACATAATTTTTACAAATTTCTTTGAAAAATATGTTATCTCTGCAGAGTGAAAAATTTAAGTTCATTATTTTCTGAGAAAACCTTTGAAATTCAAGGAAAAAAGTTGAAATTGATCAAATTCTTTTAAATTTCGTATAATAGTGAATTTGAAAGATTAATAGGTATACACATGTAAGTTGAGTGTTTTGGAAAACTGAGAACTACATACATGAAATTTGGTACAATCAGTTGATGGTATTCATTTTGTAAATATTTTAGTATTTTAAAATTGAATGCTGAAAATCGCAGTAAAAAAAAATATTACCCAATAATACCTTTCGGTGTTTGGGTAGTTGAAAAAAAAACTATATAATTATACTATGTAATTTTTAAGTTGAATCAGTTAAAAATCTCAAAAATAAAAAGAACGGTTTTGAGACGGAATCCACTTATGCCAGAACCTCTTTCATTTAATTCCCCCTTGAGGGGGGTTCCGGAGGTAGTAATTGGAATTTCAAATGACACCCCTGTTTTTATTGCACATTCATTTTCTACGGCAAAAAATACAAGTACGAACAATTTTTCACAAATCGTCACAGATGGCTCTGTAATAAAGTTTGAATTTTCCGCCTGAACGACCTCAATTTATCCATTCCATTAATCATTCTCATGAAATTTAAGTCTCGAAAAATTCTCTAACTTTTCGTTAAAACAATGAAAGAAACTTAAATTCAGTGTTTCGAAAATTAAATTTGACATTTCATAAATTGTATATCTAATTGATTGTTCTTTGGGATTGTCGAGAATTAATAGGCCAGTAGAAATTTTTAAAATAATATGAATGAAAACTGATTTATTGGATGAATTCAGTTATCGAAACACCGAATTTTAGTTTATTTCTGTGTTTTCCAGAAGTCATCAGACTACTTCCGTTCACTTAGAAATTGCGGTTTTCATTCGTGTTCTTTCTCGATAACTCTTAAAAGTTTTATTTTAGGTGTAGGATTTACTCAAGTAACCCTCACCCCCTCTTTTATATGTATGAGGCAACCAATATAACCAAATTTCATAATTTTCAATTGTACGTACCGGGATCCATGGTACACCCTCCTTATCTCCGTTAGTTTTGAAGGTAATAGATTGAAATTTGGGATATCCCATATACATAATAAGCGACACTTTTTGATCTACAAATGATTTCTTTTTCACTTCCTGTTTCGCCGGAAGTGATACCAACTTTCGATTTTTAAATGGAACACCCTGTATATTATAACATTTTTGAAATCTGCATAATTTTCTGAATCCAATGATACTACATAAGTGATATTTCAAACGTCAAAATTTTTTATAATTTAATTTTTAGTTTTCCATTTAAGTGTGCCATAATGGTTCCGATTTATTCCGATTGACCCGTCTAATACTAGAAAAATCGAAATTATGTCAAAAATACTAAATTGCGTTTTTTATGAGCAAATAAAGTTCATCGTAATAGTTTTTGGGGTAAAACTCAATTTTTTCAAATAGAACCATATTGGTACCGTGATACCATTCATTAGTACTGTTAATAAGGTATTCATCTATACATGTAAATAAAATTTGCGATCAATACAATCAAAATTACAGCTATAAGAAAATATAATTATTTTGTTTTAGCTGTAATTTTGATTTTATTGAACGCACATTCCATTAACATGTATGGATGAATACCTTAGTAATAGTAAGGGCCCCCGCAAGGGTCAACGCCCGCGTGCCGAAAATATTTTGGCGCCCCAAAAAGGGGGGAAGTGGAGAAAAACGTCGCAGGATAATCGGCAAAAAATTTTTCAATTTTTGTTAGGAATTTATTTGTAGAAGGGTTAAAAAAACTATCAGCAACCTTTATTGAATGCCTTAAGAACTTTATGCTGTCAGTTGTTGCATGATACATTTTTTAAATGTTTCATTATTTTATTCAAGCATTCTTTCAAAACCGCATTTTATTTTAATTTTGTAATGAAACTGAACAGTTTTCAAAACCTGAGCTTTATTCTTCTTTAAATTATTCATAATATTATATTAAAATATTAATATTATTATTAATAATTAGTAAATATTATTCCATACTCCCAGCCATCTTCTCCCTTTGTTGAAGTCTAGCTTTTTTTTGCTCTCGAAATTTTGCACCAGAAGGTCGTTTTCTCTTGTATGGCTCCTAGAATTTAAGAAAAACTTGATCCAAAATTGGTAAGGACATTCACCCATGATTTACTTTGCGCCATCCCTTTGAGAATAACCCGTATGTTTTCATTTTTATGAATTTAAACCTTAAATCCGAGCCTTTAAACCTAAACGGAGGTAATATTAATAATAATAATGAGTTAAGACCGATCTGAAGCACATACCCTGTTCCTGTTATAATAATTAATTTTTGGCAAAGGTGTAATAAATTTTTTTTAGAATGTCAAACGGCTACGAACATCAAATAAATAATACAGATCCAGGGTGCATATTAAAAAAAAAATTAAGTATAATATGATGGTGGCCCCTGGTAACCAATTCAAAATATCAAAGTCGATTCAATTTTTTCACGATTACAAACAATACTTTCCTATTTGAAGCAAATAAAAATAATATTATAGTATATAGGTATGGGCTAATTTAGGATGTGCACCATTTTAAACAGAAAAAAAAAATATCGAATTTTATAGACTAATAGAAATGCTAATACTGTATGTGGATAGGTACTTACCATTTCATAAAATTTAATTTAATCACAACAAGAAACAGTAACACAAACCACAATTACACAAAATACAAATATTTCCAATTATCTGAGTATTTTAATTTTTTGCGTCTTGACCTCAACCCCTAAACGTTTCGAAAAAAAATAACTATTCTTTGGATAGGTTTCTGCTGTTATAGCATAGCAAGCAGATTTTGGTAGTTTCAGAAATTCTCTGTAACATGTAGTATTTTTCCTACAGATGGTGGCGAAAGTTTCAGTAATTCCCCTGGCTAAAAGCTATCGCTTCGGTATTTATGATTGTTTATGTGTACCATATGCGTTTTAGT
This sequence comes from Harmonia axyridis, assembly GCF_914767665.1. Lineage (NCBI taxonomy): Eukaryota > Metazoa > Arthropoda > Insecta > Coleoptera > Coccinellidae > Harmonia > Harmonia axyridis. Next base: position 59,726,776 of record NC_059501.1, read on the forward strand.
GATGATCGAAGAAATGGTGCCCGCCGTCCGGTGCAAGGTGGTCCATAAAGAAATCCCGTACCGACAAATGGATGATTATTTATGATTTGTTTACTCGACAAGAATCGTATAATTGCAATCTGTGGCCGAGGTTATTTTATAGGGATTGTGACGTTCGGGAACTTGTTTGGATGTGTAAAAGATGTCTTTGAACGTTTAAAATTGTTGAAAAAATAAAAAATTTTTTTTTCAAAAACCTTTGGTCTTTCGGATTTTCATGCCCCTTAAGAGTGGCGTCCGCGTGCGGTGCACGCGTTGAACGCGCGGTTGCGGGGGCCCTGGTAATAGTATTAATAAATGGTACTACGGTACCAATATGGTTCCATTTGAAAAAATTGAGTTTTACCCCAAAAACTATTACGATGAACTTTATTTGACGGGATTTCGACTGTTCTAGAATTAGACGGGTCAAATGAAATAGATCGGAACCATCATAATATGGCACACTTAAATGGAAAACTAAAAATTAAATTATAAAAAAATTTTACGTTTGAAATATCACTTATGTAGTATCATTGGATTCAGAAAATTATATACAGATTTCAAAAATGTAATAATATACAGGGTGTTCCATTTAATAATCGAAAGTTGGCATCACTTCCGTCGAAACAGGAAGTGAAAAATAAATTATTTGTAGATCAAATAGTGTCGCTTTTATTATGTATATGGGATATCCCAAATTTCAATCTATCACCTTCAAAACTAACGGAAATAAGGGGGTGTACCATGATCCTGCTACACCCGGTATATTGAAACTACCAAATGATTTTTTCCCGAATAATCTCAGAGGCAATAATAAACCAATTAAAGTCTTCAATTGGTAATAATTTTCGTAGATATAGGTAACAAAAAAAAATATACAACTATCGATTTCTTATACGATAATTCATTGGGGTCTGCAGTTCTCGTATAAGATATAATTAGTTGTATATGTTTTTTTTTTGTTATATCTACAAAAATTATGGTTATAGCATAGTATAAAGAATCCTTATACTATGGTTATAGTTACCTGGCATCCAGAGTTCACATCTGCATAATAACCAGGACTTCGTCCCTTGCAAGTAAATCCTGTAGGGGGTACCTTTGCAAAAGTTGGATATAAAGGTGGACTATGAGGTAAATGTAAATTATGATACCCATCGTATGGCATAGATCCTGGAATGATACGGTGTCCTCCTTTAGCAGACATCGAAAAGATACCTGCATTGAAATATTAAAAATAGAATAAACCCATCATCAATAATAAGTCGTCATCTTTGAAGCCATATAACATATTGGAACTTTTCGTCATGTATTTTCAACCGATTCCTTTAATCTCTATACAGATTATAATAATTTCAAGTTATTCGCTATTAGGAACTTCAAGCAGAATATAAAAAAAATCCCAATATTTCCGTTACAACCGACGAAGTTGAAATTATAACTCGACAAGTATCAAATTCGAATAACCAAATTTTACGTAATATTTAATTCCTTCTATCGCAAAAAAAAACCTTGGATCCTTTAATTTTTTTAAAAATACGATCGAATGAAACAAAAAACCACTCCATGAATTGAATTGCAATTCTCTGGGATTTTTGTGGTGTTATTGAACTGCAAAACGCATACTTAACATTGATGGTTTTTTTGATATTTTCAATTCAGCGCTTGATTATACAAAAAGCCTCCGAAAGCCCTTTTTTATCAACTTTTCTAATTAATGTAGAGAACGAAAAAAAAATATTCGAAAATCCAATAGCTACTTCTTGTAGAGACTTCATTCAAGATTTAAAAACATCCCTTAACTTTTCTGTGCAATCATATTGATTGGTGAGATATTGATGGTTAAAGACAAAAAGGTCCTTTTCAATTCAAAGTTCCATATTTCAGCGAGAAGTGCAGCTCGCATCGAAATTTCGAAAAAAAGGTATGAACAAGTTAACTCATTCATATAGTGGTTAAGTTGGAAAAAAAATTTCCAAGTCTGTATTCCAAAAATAAAAACTGAAAAAATGTTGCAGAAATTTTAGATACTGTATTCATTAGGATTGAGCGGTACACGTTTTTTTTCTTCATGAGATCAAATTGAAATACGACCATTGATATTGAAAATACATCAGCCATTTGAAAAACCGCTAAAAATTTCGAATTTTATTTTGATCCGTAAATTTATTCCAATAGTATATCTATATCATCGTAGCAATAAGTATATATTTTCAATTCCATAAACATGTGTTTTAATTTTCTGAAAAATATATTTTCTAATTTTGTTTCAAAAATTCAACTGGATCCAGTACCGAGAATTTGATATTCTATTATTCCATATATCGAATCCTGAACGCTCTGTTATAATTGGCATTCGTAACCCCATATGAAAAAATTTAAATGAGCATACAGTGACAGAGCCGTCGCTAGGGGGTACAGGCAGGGAACGATGTCGCCTATTTCGCCAAAATTTAGGGGCGGCATTTCAAGCTTGATCAACAAAAATCCCAAGTGTGGAAATTCAAAGTACCGAATGAGAATGTAATTCAGTTAGAAACAACATGAAGGAATACAGACAAATTCAACATAAAAAACAATAATTTTTTGTCTAGCATATTTTTCGCCACGATGTAAATTACGTAAAATAGGCATTTATAAAAAAAATTGTAGATATACCTACCAAAGTGCTCCACAAATCATTTTGTGAATAATGGTTAAAAAATAATTATGGGACTCAGGGAGTATTTATTTACGGAATAGAATGATCAAAAGCTTCTGACAAAAAGTGGTGGATATTGTAAAAAATGTACAGTGTGTTGTCAGAGTCTTCAAGCTACTTTAATACAGAAAATTTTACGTTTCCAAACATTTATTACGATTTGATTCAAATAAAAATGTTCATACCTAATAGAAAAAAAATTATCTGCAACACAACCATTCTGATTGAAACCTTCACCGACTTTACTGGATCTCAAATGATAAAAAAAATCTGAACTAGGTACAATATATTTAAGTGGCTATGCCATTGAAAAATCGAATGTGCTATCCTCAAATCTGGGTCAAACTCCGTACAACCACCCATCAGATCAGATTCTGATTGCTACCATTCACTCTATTAATCCTTATTTTTTTTGGAACAAGGAAACAAGTTGAAATCTACTTATTTTTTCGAGGTTCAACCTCCCCCGCTCCTGCGATTTTAGGTCGATCAAGAAATGTAACGATACATACAGGGTGTAACATGAGTGACTGGCCACAGCCTAGTGATGATTGCAAGTCATTCAGGCCTTTCAGAAAAGTCACTTGTTTTGTATTTTAAGACTGCGTTAGTTTCGGGGATTCACAGTTTCATCAAACATAATTCTAATTGATAATTTGAGCAGCCTGTTACAACAATCAGTAGGAGCTGAGGGCTGATAATGAAAGAGAGTTGAACAGAAATTTATAAAATCCGAAAGATTATCAGATTACATCAAATATTATCATAAACGGAATAAAAACAGGACCGTATTTCAAAAAAGTTAATTAAATTAGCACATAAATTCTTTCGTTTGCTACTGCATTGAAAAAAATGTGCCATTCAAAGTAAAAATTGAATTCATTAGACTGATTATGTATTTTTTCATGCCAATAGCGATATTTCTCTAAAACTTAAAAAAAACATAGATTTCGAAGTCTAAAGGAAAAAATTCAATAATTTGAGCACTGCTCTGAAAATATTTATATTACATTAATCGCTTTAAACGGCTGCATGAAGTAAATAAACCCACAAAATTTGAACAAAATCGGACTGCTGATTTCTAGTTATGGATATCAGAAATTTAGGTCAATTTGCATGAATCACCCTGTATATCCGAAACTAAACTTAGGATACAAAACAAGCTACTACTCTGGGAGGCCTGGTGATCTGCATTAACTACTAGGCTATGGCCAGTCACTCAAGTTACACCCTGTATAATATCGATATCGTCTTGTATTCTGTGAAGAGAATTGCGAAGGTTATTTTAAGATGGGAGAATTCTCAAAAATATTTAACTTTCGAATTAGATTGTGTCCCAATTTCTTTGCATTGTGAGGTGATCTCAGAATCCCTTTTGAGCTAAAAAAAAATGAATGCCACATTTTCGGGATCGATCGTTTACAGAATTAATTCTGTGAAAACCGCAACCTGATAAATTCACCTGTTCTCAAGCTATTAGAGAAAATTAGAAAATGGCGTGAAATAAAAAGTTATCAACTTCTTTATCACTGGTGCTATAAACATGAAACAAAAACATTCTGCAAGCACTTTTTCAGTAAAATCCATTGGTGTAATAATTTGTGTTTTATTGCAATTAGTTTTGAGGTTATATATCAAACTTGTGTTTTTTTATTTAAGCCATAATTATTTCTATGACAAATAAAATCGCTTTTTCCCTCTTTCAAAAATGATATACAGGGCCGTCGATAGGAGGGAGGCAGGGTGCGGTCGCCTAGTGCGACAAAATTCAAGGGCGGCATTTCAAGCTTGATCAACCAAAATCACATTTGTAGAAATTAAAAGTACAATTTTTGCACGAGTTGCATACAACATTTTTTCTACTTTCATGAGAAAAGCAAAATATGATTTATTGAGGTGCGGCAGTACAGACAGTTTGCTCTATGGAGGTAGACGGTTACAAATCGGATCAGTCTTGATTAAGGAGTTATTCTCGGGAAGGCATTGTTTGTTTATCTCTGGCTGCTAACATTAATACAAAATAATATAAAATATGTAACTGTTTGAAACGTATGTATTGCCAATCTCACAGCATATCTGATAAATATGTAGTGGGTTTGAACGTTTATGTTTGTCATGATGACAGCACGTTGAAGTAGAATGACAGATGAGTGCAATAAAGAACTTCTTTTTCCACTAAATATAGTTCAATAAAGTTTTGCTTTTTGCATGAATGTAGAAAAAAAACATAACTTTGGCGGGTCATAACTTTGTAATTAAAAATATTGCTAAAAAGACGAGCACGCCACTGGATTCTACGAAATGTTTCAATTTCAAAGCTCTATCATCAATTTTAGCGGAGATATACATTTTTTCGATATTGTCCGTTTTTCCAATTTGTGCTTATAACTCTAAAACAAAAGAAGGTGGCCAAAATTGAATACTATATACTCTTTTTAGTTTCTCAGAAAAGGAGAACGAGATTGGGGGTATCAGATTTTGTCTATCTCCTTTGATTTAAGAGTTGTTGTGCTGATGCTGAAACATCGAAATTTGCTCACCCTGTACAAAACCTGCAAGGGTGCCGACCTGTATTTTTTCCCGGGCGGCAGAAATGCTATAGCGGGCTCTAGAGCTCGATTATCCAATATTAATTTTTAGCATTCTGCAGAGTTAGCTTCTGTTAGGGCGGCAAATTGGGTCTCTGCCTAGGGCGGCAGTTTGGCTAGCGACGACCCTGCATTTTGTAATTATATTAAATCGCGAATTCTCGTACATCTCTGAGATGAGAAGAGAAAACATCTCTGAGATGTTTTTGTGCTCTCTTGGCGGAAACTTTTGAATTTATAGTTACCAAAGCAGATTTGTACTTTTTTCAGTATGTAATGGGAAGTTTTAATTAATTATTTTTATTTTGAATCTTTGGTTTGGCAAGGAGTGTCATTGAATTTTTATGAACAGAATTTGCAGAAGCATATTACTTAACAAAAAAAAAATCAAAGAATAAATATCTGCATTAACAGGATTGAAAAAAAAGTCACACATAGTAGGAGATTTTATTGATTTTTTTAAATGTCTAATTTTTAAATAGGTAACTTAGTATTACTTTTCCGGCATGACGTTGACTTCTAGGACACTCTGTATAATGTACACACGAAATTTCAACTCGGTCGGATATTGTCATTGAAATATTATACATATATAAGTTATTTTTCGATTTTTGCTTGAACTTCTTATGGCTACGAATTCTGAATTATGTTATTCAATATCAACACCCGAAATCTCAACTCCTTTTCGAGACAAATATGAGACAATGACGACTCAAAATTCGAAAATTACAGTCATTATTACCAAGAACATTCTAGTGAAATTTATTTAATCTATGATAGTAAAATAGACGTAACCAGGTAACATTAATAAAAAAAAATTAGATTTCAAATTAGTTCTCGTTGAGTTTATAATAGGTAATTTTGATGAGTTTAATTGGAACTCTGATCCTGATTCTTAATTCAAGACTTCAACGTTTAATCGTAAGTTCATTTTCTGTAAAAAATTATTGCGAAAAAGAAAATTTATTCATTTACAACCTATTTTGAGGAATTCGTACAAAAGTACAAATTTTATTACCCTATCAATGAAAAATAGGTATTTTATCATTCATAAATGGCACATCCCGAGATAAATTAACTATTAATTGATCTGATTTCATTTCGCACTTTGATATTGAATTATTGATGATTGTTTTAGTTCTTGGTGCAGATCTGTCAAATTTCAATAGTGAACGGTGTTTTCTATTGGCGGCATTGGGTGACGTGTGGCTGTGTTGTAAACATGGGGAACCGAAGGCAATTGTCGCTTCCGTTTTTTTTTATTTTAGCCATAAGTTATGTTAGTGCGAATTTAGTTCATAAAAGATTTGAGTACAAATATTCTTTTAAACCACCTTATTTAGCTCAAAAAGATGGTTCAGTGCCGTTTTGGGAATACGGTGGAAGTAAGTAAAATTTATATTACACGTAGGTTGCTTTGAGCGAAGATGCGACATACGTTCATCATACTATCTTTGTTCTTTACATGGGATTTTTGTTGGAAAACGATGAAAATAAGGTGGAAAAATGTCACTTGTTTGACACGTATATAACCTATAAGTAAAATAAAATTTTCTATTGAAAATTCTTTAAATTTTTGAATGGAAATGTATGAAAATAATGATTTTTCGTAATTAGCTTACTGGGTATTTTCCAATTGAATAATGAAATCAATTGAAAATCAATTTTTTTTCAAAATTAAATCAGGAAGAAAATTTGAAATTCCCAAAAGAGAATTGGATGAGAATCTTTGTTGCAGAGTTAAATAATACTTATTTGAATTCCAGATGCAATTGCAAGTTCAGATAATGTCAGAATAGCACCTTCCTTAAAGAGTCAAAAAGGTGCCATATGGACCAAAACCCCTACAAGTTTTGAATGGTGGGATGTAGATATTGCTTTTAGAGTAACAGGAAGAGGCAGAATTGGTGCTGATGGATTGGTGAGACATTATATGATATTAAAAATACTGTGAAAAATATCTCTTATAGTAAAAAGTTCTCCAGAATACATCATTTAAATACCAAACAACAATTGAAACATGGTGCAAAGAAATTTTTATGTTTTGAGAAGATATATTGTCATTCTCTTGCTTCCTTATTGAAATTATTGATATTTTCAGTATCTATTAGATTATCCTTCACTAGAAATAGTAAAAGAATAATTGGTGTGCTGACTAACCTAAAGCAGTTGTTTTGATTATATAGCACATTCTCAAATTTGTAATTGAAAATTACTCAACTTTTAGCAAGGAAAGCTAATTCATCTATTATTTTTAATATAAAAGCTTGAGCCAAACTAGATTCCTCAATGAATTTGACTCATATTTTCCCATAAGTTTCATTCTATGCAGAATTGATTTCTTCCAAATTTTATAAATAATTGTTTCTCTGATATTTCTATGCATTGATTTGATTGTTTTCCTTAGGCTTTTTGGTTCACCCAAAGTAAAGGAGCTTACGATGGTGAAGTGTTTGGATCTTCAGACAGATGGGTGGGCTTGGGTTTATTTTTTGATTCATTTGACAATGACAATAAACATAATAATCCCTACATTATGGCGGTCGTCAATGATGGTACAAAAAATTTCGATCATCAAAAGTGAGTGATTTATATATTTTTTATTTTTATTTAATCTTACCAATTGCTCAGTTTTGGTTGATCATTTTTAATGGTGGAAATTTGGAATAGTTGTTGTGCATACAAATGATTGCCCTGGAATGTTCTGTTGAAAATGTGGCTACATGAAAATGAAAAGAAAATAATTTGAACATCTGCCATTTCTTCTTTGAAACTATTAGACCTAATAAGTTATTTCTTATAATGATCCTGTTAGATCAGTGCGATGATGATATTTTTTATGAATTATAACTGTTAAGCTATATTTGTGACTTTATAATATATTTGAAACTTTTTTTTTAGTGATGGAACTACTCAGGCAATAGCTGGATGTCTGAGGGACTTTAGAAATAAACCTTTCCCCACTAGAGCAAGAATTGAATACTATCAAAATATTCTTACTGTTTTATTCAATAATGGAATGACCAATAATGAACAGGATTATGAAATGTGTTTCCGTGCTGAAAATGTTTATTTACCAAAGAATGGGTACTTTGGTGTTTCAGCAGCTACAGGTGGATTAGCTGATGATCATGATGTCATCCATTTCTTGACGAACAGTTTACATCAGCCTGGACAATTCCAACAGACACAGCAAGGTAGATAGTCAGAAATCCTCTAAAAAAAAACTCATTTTTCCCTTGAAAATAAATTGCAACAATCTCTTATAGTTGCTGGGGATGAACAACAGAAGTTGAACAAAGAGTATCAGGATTACCAGAGAAAGTTGGAACAACAAAAAGCAGACTACAGGAAAGAACATCCAGAGGTGAATATAATATCTCTCAGCTTATAAAGAGCATTCATTAAAATTCATGGTCAAGAGTGCTGTGGAAAAATTAGTGTGGATTTTCTGTGATTAAAACTAGCTCTAAGTGGTCCCATTTTACTAACATTTGTTTTCATACTTCGAATCTGGGAACAACATATGGTACAAGCTAAGCTATACTTGAAATCACAGAAAATCAATTCTTCTAATTTCTCCACAGCACTCTTGACCACGAATTTAAATGAACAATCGTTAGTTAATTTATTTCAGCAATGCAATGACAACAGCGACCAAAAGAAAATATCATTGCCACACTGTCAAAGCAATCCTTTTTCTGTGATTAGAATTTTGTAGAAATCACCAAAAATCATTGAAATAATCAGATCGACGGAAGGACACTGCTCTTGTTATTGAAAGCTCAATTTTTCTGTGCTCATCAACAGTTGGAACCATAAAATTGAGACACTTTGATAAAAAAAGATTTTTGACCATTTTTTATTATTCATATCGATAAAAACCATACGATGTTATATATTTTTGAAATCAGGAAAAATTGAGCTTTCAAAAAAAGGCACAGAAATCATTTGAAAAAACATGACTTTGGGCCATAGCTTCGTAATTAAAAACCCTGTTAAAAAGAATAGCACGCCACTGAATTCTACGTAAAAAAGTGCCAGTATAATGTTTTAATTTCAGAGCTCTATCATCAGTATTAGCGGAGATATGAATTTTTTTCGATATCACCATTTTTCCAATTTTCGCTTATAACACGAAAACAAAAGAAGGTGGCCAAAAATGAATACTAGTCTTGTTAGTTTCTCAGAAAAAGAGAACGAGAATGAAGTATCGGTTTTTGTCATTCTCTTCTGGATTTAAAGTTGTAGTGCTAAAACACCGAAATTTGCCCACCCTGTACAAAACAAACTCGTCAAATGAATCACTCGTCTTTGTATTGGAGGGTCAGTTTATAATAAATATTTTTTTAGGCCAAACCTGAAGAATCTGATGATTGGTTCGAATCAGATAATCAAAGAGAATTGAGACAAATTTTCCAAGGCCAAAGCCAAATTTATGAAATCATAAAGGAATTAGGCAGAAAACTCGATGAAGTAGTGGGTCGTCAAGAAAGAACGATGAGTCTTATCTCCCAACAATCAAGTGGATTAGCTAGTCAGGCTGTTCCATCAGCTGCTCCAGGACAAGCTCCGCCTCCAGGTGAGATTTGATTGCATATCAGTTTTTTTTTTTAATACAATATTTCAAATCAAATTCAAGGTGGTTATGGAGGTGATACCATAAGGAGACACGAAGTTGATGCAATGTTCAACAGTCAAAACCAAATAATGGGAGTTTTGAATGAATTGAAGTAAGTGAATTATTATTTATTATTTACTAGCATAGAGAGACGTTGCTCTGTCAGATATTTGACTTTCATTAAAGTGGCACATTTGAGTAATAAAACCGTAAGCAAACTTGGAAATAAAGATCGATATTATAACGGAAAATTGTCACTCATCATAACGTAACCTTCAAGAAGGATCCATAGAACCTATTGCTGTCAAGAAAAGGAGAAACCCGTCTAGAAAAGGAGCAACCCGTCCAGCAGAGAATACTAACGTTACCAAACTGATACCTATCAGTAGCAGAGCTACTTACGCTACCGATCTTTCTGCTGAACGCTCCCAATATAACATTCGTATATATACATATATATATATATCAACTCAGCATTGATTACCAAAATACCATATATCATTACCTATTTTCACGTCTTCTATCTGTTGACAGCGGTCTGGGTGATACATTTTCTGGTTTCTTGAATTTTCAGAATGGACTAGTTGACAATATTAGAGAATCCAAGAAATAATGGTTTTAGAAAATATAGAGAGTGATTTTCAAGTATGGAGCACTTATCTCAGAATAATCATAGAATTTGATGTGCAAGGATGAATTGTGATATTATAATGGTATTTACATTTCTCCCAGGTGCTTTGTTATTTCAAGTGGATCAACCTGTATATTTCTGCCTTTTGAAATCCCTAAGAACTGAATATTTCTCATCTTATATTTCCAATACCTAAATGCAATAATTTCGGAGTTATAGTTTTATTTAGATTATCTTCGCTGAAGTTAAAAAAATACATTCAGATGGCTTTAGAGTATGTCATCTAAAATTCTTAATTTTCTTCTACTTGAATGTAGACATATCTCTAACATATATAGGGAACTTTATATGAAAAATATTCAGTATTTCTTTGAAATTTCAAAAGAAAAAAAATATACACGGTGATCCACTTGAAATAACAATAGTATCTTCTAAAACAAGTTGCAGAATGGGCTCCTATTCCAACACGAATGCGAAATTTGAAAACGAGCGACGAAGGTGCGAGTTTTCGAATTTCGCATTCGTGTTGCAGTTGCCTTCTGCCACAAGTATTAGACGATATTTTTCAGTCAAGTTTTTTGAAATATTGTCGAAATTATATTGACATTTGTATTGTATCTTGGCAGTTGGCGTGACTGTTACGATAATTGACAGATTACGGAATTTGAATTTGAATCGTACGTTTCGAATTTTGAAATAATTTATAATTACGCATTAAATTCGTGAATTATGTCTGGCGAAATCTATTCAACACTACCAGAATTAAGATAAATTGCAAATAATTTTGCAAATCATTTCAATATATTGAAATGCTACTATATTTACAATTATTGACGTGTGTTGAAATTTGATAGGATCAGGAGTCAGTGTAGACAACCACAAAACAAAAAATATAACTGAAAACAATGCGGTAATGAGTTACAGCACTGTTTTAAGAACTGTAATGAACTCATTACGATACTGAAATAGAGAATGTTCATTATTATTCTGGAAAAATGAAAAATCTGACAACAATGTAAACACCACCATAATATCAGCCCTATCACAAGATCTTTTCACACATCTATAAAAATCGTGTTATCCGTTTCCGAAATAAATGAAGCGTTCATTACTCAAAACTCTTTTAGGGTCCTCCTATCTTAATGCCACTATTTTATCTGTAGATATTCATAGAATAATATTCCATAGATGTAGGTTATACTGTACATTAATTTGAAAATAATGTGGCTCCATTTTCTAGACAAGCCATTGTGGAGGTGAAAGGCAAAGGTGATGCTATACTGATGAATCAAGTCAAAGCTCCCACAGCGCAGGTACAGGCTGTAGGCTACGACACACAATCTTTGATATCAGAACTACGGGATGGCCTTAATCAAGTCAAAACAAGTGTTCATCAAGTGCATCAAAAACTTGGCACTGAAGGCAACTGTCCAAAAGTCAGTTGCGTATCTATGACATCGATATTGGTGATAGTAGCAGTTCAATTAGCAATTATTCTAGGATATAATATTTACAGGTAAACAATCAATATAGTCAATTAATACTTTAGTTATATGAAATAATTAATTCTTAAAATAGAAAAATATTCCATGTGTACACTGAATTTTTCCTTCTAATTTCAGAGACGCCAAGGAGAGTCAATCTAAAAAATTCTACTAATTGGTTGTGTGAGCAATTTTAAATTTAGTCCAGAAATGAAATTATCAAGAGAGAAAACTCAACAAGAACAATAATTTATAAATGTATTTGGTACAGAAAATTTAAAAAAATTTATCAATACAAACAGTGCAATGAAGACTGTAATATTGTTATGTATCTAAGGTTCAACATAGAGATTTATTTATAAACTTTTTTTGTAAAAATGTACATGTTATATGATAGTGGAAAAAATTTTTAAACAATCATTCAATACATTTTTCTCATTTCATGATGTCTTCAACCTGATATTTTATACCTTTGTAGTTTGCATATTTGTGTATAAATTAAAAATTTTCTCCATGAAGTTAATGTTATTTTATATTGATAAAAACTCATCAAAAGAAAAGATTGATATAATTAATGATATTTGAATATCAAAGGTGGTGGTTTTTATCAACGAAAAACTCAAATTTCCTATCACAGTGGAGCAAGTTGTATGACCCCCCGAATAAACGACAACGCTCTTGATAAGGAATCTGTGGTCAAATTTAATTCTGTTAGGCAGATCGAATAAACATAATCAAAAAAACAAAAAACCTAATATTTTCTAAGTGGGTTCGGATCTTAAATGACGCGGTTAAGTTTAAACAAAATCCGTCTAAGGGTTTCGTAAAAAACGGCCGTTCAACATTTTGTTTTCCTGATAATTTTAAACAGATTCCCATTTACTTGTGAAGGATATGAAGAGGTCAACACACTTGCCAGAAGAGAAACACAAACTCATTTTATTGGCCCAGAATTTTTTCGTGGTATATATAAATGTACTGCTTTGGATCGACTCTATTATTTTCAATTTTGGAATAGAATACTCAATTTCAAATTTGATATTTCGATTGAAAACAATTGGCGCCCAACGTGTGGCGCCAATTGTTATTGGAGAGATACAAGAATTATTTGAATCTTAGCCAGAATATCCTAGATCTTCTCACTGGATTCCTTACAGATCATTGCTGCCTCAGGAAGCATCTCATGAGAAAATGGCTAGTGTTGATTCTGCGGGAAGGAGGAAAAACTCCAGATCGCCTAGTGAAGTAATGTCAGCCAATGCAAAAAATTATGTAAACAAGACTTGTAGAAGTGAGGAAGTAACCCGCTTGAAGCCATCTCAGATACATAAGTTAATTAGAACTCTAGAACTAGAGGGCAAGCTGTAGACTATCACGATTAATGGCGAGAACAGCTATGATGGGAGGCGCAATAGACCATAAGGTCGCGGTGTAATAAAACCCTACTTAAATATTATCTAAACGGGTTATATTTTAGCTTTCCCAAGAGTTTTGAAAGAGATTTTCGTCCATCACATTGAAGCGTTACAATGGCGCAATAGTACTATGTATTATCAAATTGTTATAGGCAGACATGTTGAGAAGATAATTTAGCTAGAACCATTGTACCCTTTTTTACAGTGTACTACAGGTGCTGGTTGATCTTATCCATGATACCCAAATATATCACGTCTGTATTTGGACATGACCGAAAGGTTTGACAAAAGAGCAGCTACACGGTTCAATTTGATTAGCCATTTTCTGCACCATTCTTTCCGATGGCCTACTTCGTCTTGAAGCTATTTGGTTACAAATCGGGGATATTTTGTATATATAAGTATCGGGTCAAAACGTTCTCCGGCGTCTTCCGATTTCTAATCGCCATTCGGCCCGGTCTCTCCATAGTTCTTCGTCTAGGCCGGTGTCTCTCATTTCTTTGTCGACACCTTCCCTCCAACTTTTTCTAGGTCTTCCTCTTCTTCTACGTCCTTGTGGGGTCCATTTAAAGATTTTCTTCGGAATTCTATTGTCTGGCATCCTCTGTACATGGCCGAACCATATGAGCTGTTTAGTTCGGATGTCATTCACGATGTTACTTTTGACACCCATTATCTCTCTTATTCTTTCATTACGAATTCTCTCTATTATTGATCTGCCCGCCGATCTTCTCCAGAAGTCCATCTCGGTAACCATGAGCATTTTTTCAGTTTTAGCCTTTATTGGCCATACTTCCGAGCTGTACGTTACAATGCTCTTAACAATTGTGTTGTAAATCCTTTTTTTATTTTCTTTGGATATATTTTTATCCCATAAAACACCATTGAGCATCGATATCGCCCTCCTGCCTCCTTCCTTTCTCGTATCGATTCTTTGAGAACTCCATCCTCCGATATTCTTAATCCCAGGTATTTGTAGGCCTTGCACTGTTTTATTGATTGAGAGCTAGACAAAGTCAGGCCCAGATCAGAGCTCTGCTGACCACCACCAATGCACAAGTATTGTGTCTTTTGTATGTTCACCTCCAGCCCCCATTTGGCATACTCCTCTACCAATTTGTGCGTTATGTAGTTCAGGTCATCTACATCCTGGGCTATCACAATTTGATCGTCCGCAAACGAAAGCGTGTAGAGTGTTGTTTCCTCATCCAATGGAGTACCCATATTGTGGCATTTGCTTTTCCAAACCTTAAGTGCTCGTTCCAGGTATATTTTGAATAATGAAGGTGACAAACAGCATCCCTGCTTCAATCCACTTGACACGCTGAATCTCCAAGTGAGCTTATTTCCTAATTTAACTTTCGCTCCATGATTCTCGTACAGCGATTTGACAGCTTTGAGTATTTCCACATTGATGTTGCTTTCTTGCAAGATCTCCCAACGGTATACTATCGTATGCTTTTTTAAGGTCGACAAAGAGCAAATGTACTTCTTGATTGAAGGACAGTTTCTTCTCAATGAACTGAGTGACTGTAAAAAGATGATCAATCGTTGATCTGTCCGCTCTAAATCCGGCTTGTTCTTCTGCCTCCATTTGACTGTATTCTTCCTCTATCCGCTTTTTGAGGATTCTTCCATAGGTCCTGCTCAAGGTATTCGAAACGGATATACCACGGTAATTGTCACATCTACTCTTGTCGCCTTTTTAATGAATGGTTGTGGTGTAAGATGTGTTCCATTCACTGGGCACCGCTGACTCGTTTATACACCTTTGAAAGAGGTTTCTCAGCCTCTCATACAGTTTGTCTGATCCATACTTTATCAATTCAGCAGGGATGTTACCAGGTCCGGGAGATCTACCATTTTTCAACTGTTGACATACATCTTCAACTTCTCTTGTATTTATCGTAACTGGTGTTCCTTGAGTTGTTATGTTAACATCTGCATATCCTGTTGTTGTGAATTCTTGCCTATCTTCATTGAGCATGTCAGTGAAATGTTGTTTCCATTCATTAGGTGTTATAGGTGAAATGATTTCCTTAGTTGTGTCGTTCCTCATTTTCTTCAGTACTCTCCAGCTTTCAGTACTCCTTTTCCCCCCGAGGTAGGCATTTAGTCGCTGGCATGTGTTCTTCCACTTATCATTCTTTTTCTTTGCGATCATATACCTAACCTTTTTCTGTTGAATTTTGTATTCTTCTTTGTCATAAGCCTTTCCAGAACTTAGGTATTTCTGGTATCTCACCTTCTATTTCATCATCCCACCAGTATGGTTTTCTTCGTTTGCTCTGTTGGTTTTGAGTGCCTAATGCTTCCGATGCCGCTGAGTGTAAGCAAGATTTTAAGTGGTTGTATTCTTCCTCAATGGTGTCAAAGTTTTCAATTAGTTATTCACTTCAAAAATAATTCTTTTCATGTTACACAACTCTGCCTCCAAAATATTGAAATGGCCGTAATGTTAACTGATTGAATTGCAATATATTATAAAAAAAAGAATAAAGCGCTAAATTTGGAGGTTGAAGCAAGTAGAAAGGTGATAAAATTAATATTGAGGTGGTATACCAATAAATAAACTTACTGTTAAATAAAACAAATTGAAAGGCATGTGAAACAAAAAAGTAATAACAAAACTACAATCTTGGGTATTTTGCATAGAAATAACCTAATCTTTTGAATTCAATTTCCTTATTTTTTATTATAAAAATTACAAATTTCAAACATTATTTTTCTCTTCCAAATATTTATAATGGAGATCATTACAATCATTATTATCAATATGAATCCATCCATCTTTTGTTACATGGTATACCCTGATAATACCTCCTGAAGCTGAATCTCTGTGTGTTGCATGATAAATTGACCTTCGGCCCAAATCATATGCTTCTTGATCAGTTAAGTCCCATTTGTAACCTGAATCTAAGACACCAAAAGCATAAATCGATCCAGAACCAACACTGAAAATTTTTCCAGGTGTCCTAGTACCTTCAGAATCTATATAGTAGAGCTGAGGTCCCTAGAATAAATTTATGAAGTTTTAATATATATTCTATGTTCTTTTCTTTACCACAAATTTAATCTTTTACGATGTTTGTAAATATTGGTTCAAATAAGAATTTTGTTGATAAAGGGTATGGCCCAAATATTATTAATATCGATTTTCAATATTTTATGTAACCTGATCACATACACAAACCACCACTTGTTATTAGTCTAAAATTTTTGACACAACAGAAGTTTCATTAATTTCATTCAAGATAATATTTTCTTCAAAACTAAAGAACAAGGTGTTTGCTTATGTGGGTGAAATTTTGAACATTTAACCTGAAATGACAAAGACCAGTGGATTACCTAAAGGCGTGTACAGACATAGAACAAAACATCGTATTGTAACTCTGTCCCATAACAATTGTTTGTAACATCGTTACGTAACTTATAAATGTAACATGCTGCCGTTCCGACTGTATACCGCACCCGTCTATACATGGAAACAAGTGGTGCAACATCAGTGCATATAATTACTTTGATGCGGTGTTAAAAACCAACAACCTACAGGACGCCTCGAGCAAGTCTAAAGTTGACAATTTCAAATAACCGAAATTTTTCCTAAACAAGTTGCATAAAGAGAAGTATTCACTTCAACATAATTTATTACATTTCTAGAAAGTTCAATGAATTTTATAAACATCAGATGAATATCTAAAACATTTCATATGAAGTTAAAATATAACTTACCCTCTTATCCCATCCAGCAAGCATCATTCCCATTGAAAGACCCATACCCTTGTAATTATATACCATGTTAGACATCAATTTAGAAGCAGCCGCAACAGATATTCTTTCTCTGTTTCGAAGTTCATGCAAACGGCATTGTTTTGATAATACCCTATCCCAATAAACACAGTCTGCTGCTCCTCCAGCCAAGGTTCCTAACAAGTTTAAATGGTGAATAAAGTGTTGATACAATTTTATAGTAAGTACCTAACAAAAAATCATTAATCTCAACGATTTTCTTCATTGTCTGTGATCCTATGTATTGGCCACCAGTTGCCCTGGAATCAACAGCTAGAACAATACCATTTTTGTACATAAAGCCTAGAGTTGTCGTTCCATGATCAAAGTTGATTTTTACTTCTCTTCCATTATCATCTTTAGAAAAATTTGGAGATAATCCAATAGGCTACAAGTATACTGATATATAATAATGTCTTATAAGAAAAACGGCATTGGAAAAAAGTTGAAACATACTTTTATCATTGGTGGTATACCAAGAGAGGCATTATTGATAAAATTACCACTCATCTGGTAAATTTCACCATGAAAATCCGTGTCCTGTTTTGGTCCAATTCGATCTTGCATTCCACATAATTCAGCTAGAGCCATAGTGAATATTTTATTTTATTACGATTCAGAAAACTTGCTATATAATCCTCTTATTTGAATGATACAGCAAAAACAAGACACAGATAAATGACAGTTCTAATTATTGACAGCAATTTTGAACTTGACAGAGATCATAGATTATTTGAGATTAGAGCGCTATAGTAGCCGTTAGTAGAATTATTGCAATGAGTACATTCAGTACATTGTTAGTTGATGATTTGAAATTTCTTTGTACTAGTTTTTTTTAACCTAAATGGATTGAAGCTTCTGAGAAATCTTACAAACAATCTCAATGAGGGACATTTAAACAATATAGACAGGTTATTTGCCATAGTGCATGTTAATGCCCTGAAAAAATGAAATAATATATAATTTCTAATTTGACTTGAAAACAAAAAGGCTCATTGCTCCATTCAAACATTGGTTTAGCTGTTGATCAAATATTTAGCTATTGGTTTGTTGAAGAGGCATAATAATATGTACTCTGTTTATAGGCATTATAATTGTTTTATTCGACCAAACATAAAATTAATGATTTCGATTTAAATTTTGAGCATTCGTTTCCCGAATCCTATAGTAGAAGTTCCGTAAACCTGGCCATTTGAAATTGTTTTTCTAGAACTAAGGATTTGAATTAATTGCATTTATATCTAAGTAAAATAACAATTTCAACCTCGTTACCAGAATCATAATCATACGTTACCAGAACTATAAAAATTCAAGCAAACATCGAAAAAACCCATCCAATATGTATTTCTATTAAAACACATCAAATTAGGTTGAAATTTAGTTCGTACAAAATAACTACTCGAATATTTAATGCCTAATTCAGTTCTGAGTCTCCAAGGGAGCAAAATAGGCGCATGAATTAAAGAGCGCTCAAAAGCTCCTGACATCAAGTCAATACTTTTCTACAATTTTTTTCATTGGTTAAAATCAGGAAAAAACTATTTTTGATATTAAGTGAAAACTATAAATAATATATTATAGTTAATATCTGTTGAAAAATCTCACGTAGTAATATTATGGAATGTTTGTCAGTAGTGTAGGAGTATATTGATAGACTGACATTCAATTCCTGAAGCGGAATTGTTAAATTATCATATTCAAAAATGTATTGATATGAAGAAAAACACATCAATTAAATATTGATAGAAACTACTTCAGAGATATGAATGGGTTTTGTAAGGTTGTATTTGTAAATGAATTCTCTGAATTATATTTCTAATACATTTTTTTTCTCATTTTATCACAATAAATATATAACATGCTTGTGTTTACAATCTTGCAGACTAATTCTTCGTTTGTACAGAAACTTTTCTTGTTGGTGCTCCTAAGGTCTAGACACAAAAGGATTTTTCGCAATCATCTCATTATATACAGATAATTTTCGTCCGATCTGGTTCATGTTATCTGCTAATTCTATGCTAGTTCTTTCTTGTTTACCATATTATTATGCAATGGCTCATCTCAATCAAGTTATTGTTTCCATTTTAATCTTCAAGTTCAATATTTCCATGTGTATTCTGTACAAATAATTCATTTCAACATATTGTACAGGCTTTTGAATATCATATCCAACTGAAGGCCTGAAAAAATCTACATTAAAAATGTTTTCAATGATGTGCACATTATACATTTCGATGGTCATTCAAAAAACTCGCTTGAAGAAACAGCCAATTTTCTTTATTGTATCGCTATATGTAGACACAAAACTGTTCTTTTTTAATATGCTATCGAGTCAGAAATCAATAATATTCCATATCATTTTTAAAACAAGTTTTTTCAGAAATATCACCTCGCTATAGCAGAGCTATAATTAATTTAAATTTAAGGGCAGTATTGTAAGAGGTCCTTACTTCTGTTCATCATATCAAATTTTCTTTAAATTATATTAAATAATTTGAAATTTATTCCAGTAAAATGGATTCCAGTGACGGCATTTACGAGGACGTATCTGCGTAGGAAGGGGCGCTAGGAAAAAAAAATGATGGGAACTTGTCATCTAATTTTTTTATGTTTTATCTGAATCTGAGAGATTTCCCACATTTTTCCGGACACGCTGTATACAGGGGGTGGTCCAGATTTTAGTGCAGTAACTTTGGTGTCGGATAGAACAACTCTTTCCATGGAAAAAAGTTTATATAAACATATATCCTAAAACAAGCATCGTTTTCGAGACACAGGGTGTTGAAGTTTGAATAAAAAATCCGTATCCCTATATCTACGCCATTGAATCATTTTGGCAAGAGACACTTACCTAATTCCAAACATTACATTATCTAGACTTCAATAATTAAAATTAAAACAATGAATGAAATAATACTAGAGTTATAAGTAAAAAACTGTTTTTTTTTAACTTTAACACCGTCTGTGTCTCGAAAACGAAACTTGTTAGGATACAGGACCGTATCTAGGGCGTGGCAAAGGTGGCACTTGTCACGGGCGCAAGGACCGCAGGGGCGCCCAAAAATATCGAAAGAAAAAATATTGGAGCACCAGTCGAAATAATTCGAAAGATCACAACTCGGTTTTCATGTATACGCCTCGCAAAGAGCGATATTACTTAAATTATGAACAAAAAAATACTATAAGAAAATAGTTCAGTGAACGAGCGCTCAAAAACTTATTTGAAAATAGGATATTCGTTTTAGCGAAGGCCATGGAATATTATACAGAACAATTGTTGATACTTTTTTGACACAGTAGTGTATGAAAGTTAGAAAGTAATCCAATTCAAAATGGATATTAATATATTATATCCTCTCAACTCTGAGTCTAAGGACCATCATCCAGAAGTACTCCTACTTATTTACTATTTTTGTAAATTCATAATCAGATGATGGAAACAGGGTTTGTATTTGAAAGCTCATACAATTCTAAATATTTTTAAATGTGGAGAATTTCGGACATAAAACAATTCATCAACGAATAGCTAAAGAAAATATATATGAATACCTTGACAAATTATGCTGCTGTCTGCCATTTAGAAATATATTAATTGTTTTTATATCATTCATAACTCCTTGTTTATCATCCTTCTTGCTTTCTCTTATACCAATCCAATAGTCCAGTTAGTATATGTGGGTACAGATATCTTTCTTTCTTCAGGTTCCGAAAACTATATTTGTGCTTTCACCTTCTATGCCATTATATGAACTTCATCTATAATATCATTCTTCTTGAAAATATTCGATGAATAAATTATATCATTTGCGTCTATTGGTCATCAATATCATTTTTCGTTTTATTTCCACTTTCAACTGAAATTTGATATTTTATTTATATACTGTGTAGTGAAATGCATGTTATACTTATGAAACATAAAAATGGAAATAGATTAACTGTGATTTAATTTCGATTCAAATGAATTTCTGTCAAGTAAAGGCCGAGTCAATTCAATACTTAATGTTTATTCTCAGCCAATTTCGAAGGTGCGTCTTTGAATCTTTCTTGATCAAGGAATTGCAGTGTTGCAGCTGCGACTATGTTGGAGCGCTGTGGCGACCCATTGCCCCGCTCAACGCCACGGTTTCTAGCTCAGAGGAAAGAAAATATTTTCTTTCCTCTGAGGTTTCTAGCGTGTTGATCGAACACAAGCGACCGACAACATGTACAGCGCCGATGGCACGCTAGAGCCTTGCTTTTCCGCACTCACAACTCGCTTGCACTCTCTCCCCGAGTATTCCTTCGCACCTCCTCCTCCACTATGGCGTCGTCGGTACTGGCGGGGAAGTGTGTAGTGATTCTGCATGCTCGAGAGATGGCGTTACGGGTGTGGCTGGCCGCCGAATTACGGCAGTCACCCCTCCTCATGATGGAGTGGAAAGGTGAATTATGCAGAGTTCACTGGGTTGCCTAGCTGAAGATTCCACCATTGATCTCGAGATGAAACACCGCAATTCTCAGAGAGAGGGCACCCTTTGAAATTTGGCTCGAGAACGACTTTACTTTTACATTGAGTAAAAATTTCCAATTGATGAAAATAAGAATATTACTTCTCTATCACTCAACACTATTACACATTAATATTGAGAGAATTTTGCAAGGGTGCTGGTTACAATAACCTATATCTGATAAAAATTTTCTCAATCCGACCCAAATCTTTATTCCGCCAAATTGGTGGTAGCCTTAGCTCCGCCTACTGGTAACATTTTTTAGCATGCTTCTGAGAAACCATTTTGTGAGAATGAATGCGAACAGAAAACACATTTAGATTGAGAATTTTTGCAAACGTGTTTATCACAATAGCCTATAACTGAAAAAAAATGTTTACTCAATCCGACCCAGATCTTTATTCTGCAATATTGGTGGTAGCCGAAGCCTCGCCTACTGGTTACATTTTCAGCATGCTATTAAATGAGAAAATGGGTGTGAACAGAGAACACATTGAGATTGGGAGAATTTTGCAAAGTTGCTTGTTACAATAGCCTATATCTGGTAAAAGTTTACTCAATCCGACCCGGATCCTTATTCTGCCATATTGGTGGTAGACTTAGACCCGCCTACTGGTAACTTTTTTACCATGCTAAAAAATTGCGAACAGAAAACAGATGAATAATCTGTAAATGGAAAAAGAAAGAGCCACATAATAAATAACCTCTCGTATCAGAATACTTTACAACTGACTGTCAACATAGAAAATGTTGAGGATGAGTGGATTCATAATGGACGAGATTCATGAACTGAGGCCAACTCAGC
Organism: Harmonia axyridis; assembly: GCF_914767665.1. NCBI lineage: Eukaryota > Metazoa > Arthropoda > Insecta > Coleoptera > Coccinellidae > Harmonia > Harmonia axyridis. Next base: position 59,749,318 of record NC_059501.1, read on the forward strand.
AACTTGAGTTTATCGGAATGGGAAGGTTTATTTTTAGGACATACCGATTTGCTTGTGTCTAAGCTCAAGGAAGAAAGCCTAATAGCACATTACAAATAAATCGCTAGTTTCCATCACTAAGCAATAATTATGTTAATTTTCAATAAACCATTAATCGTTGTATTCAGTTTAAACATGTTCGCTAATGATTCAACAATGATTGCATAAAATGAATAGAGAATATTTAAGGGATTCCAGTAAGAAGTATTGTATTTTACAGTAGGTACCCAATTTCATAAATTCAGTTACTTTTTCGCTCATAATATTTTTGAGCATTTGGATGCCATATGAGAATAGTATATTGTGCAACAAGTGGGGACAATTCACCGTTTCTCACGAGTGAGAAAAGGACTTTCTTCACATGTTGCACACTATACTTTTCCTACAACTGCTATGAAAAGTAGCGTATTCTTCATAGCTTACTCAATTTCAAAACTATGTATTGCTCATACTGTGGGAAATATTATTTCTCACGGCACCTTGCTTGGTAGACCAATGAAATTCGGCTTTTGAGTCGTATGGAAATGCAATAAATCAGTACATACTGTCAACGAAGGCCATTTTGATTTGAATCAAGTCCATTATTTGAATTATTGAAATTTGTGCAGTTGTAGGAAAAGTATAGTGTGCAACATGTGGAGAAAGACCTTTTCTCGTTCGTGTGTTTGCGGCACGAGCCTGAAAGGCGAGAAAAGTTGGACTTTCCCCACTTGTTGCACAATATACAACTACAACTGCACAAATTTAAACAATTCAAGTAATGTACCTAATTCAATTCAATATGGCCTTTGTCTACACTATCTGTTCATTTCTTGCGTTTCCATAGAAACGACCTCTCAAAAGCCCAATTTCATTAATCTACCAAGCGAGGTGTGGAATAATATTTCTCACAGTATGAGCAATACATAGATTTGAAATTGAGTAGGAATCGATAAAATAGCTGGAACCACATCTTCAATTTGGTGGTTATGATAGTTTTTGGGAAATTATTTAAATTGGAATCAATGCAGTATGGGATTGTTCAGAAAACACGCATGATATGTTTCCAATTCTTAGGGATGAACTTACCAGCTGGACTTGGGAGATCTTCATTCCCTCTTCCCCCACCTCCAAAAATCTGAAAAATTCAGGGGAAACTTAGGGTAAAGTTTAAATTTCCTACAAAGGTTAATCAATGAAACACAAAGTCCGCGCACAAGAGCAAAATATATTTGAACAGAATTTGGTATTTTTGTGAAAAAAATTCTTGGCGCTAGTTTAAATTTTTTTCGAAGATTTTTCCATTTGTATCTTAAATTTTGTACTTGACATTAGTCTATTCTCATTAAAAATTCTAGTTTTTTTAATAAGATTATACATAGTCTTACAGCCTTAAAAACTATATATTTTATAAATACTTATTATTATTATTAACAACCATACTGTAAAAATTCAATATATCTCAACATAGATCCAAATTTAAAGTAATTGTAATACAAATAAAATAATATTTTAAAGGAAAATAAAAATGGAGGATGATTAATAACAAGAGCCAATTGATCAAATGGAATTAAAGTAAAATAAAAACAAGGAAAACAACAATCTGTGTATGAGGTGTATGGAAGTTTTACTGAGGGATATAAATTTATATTTTGAAAATCCCTGTGAATAAATATTTTATGACTTATATCTACATAAATGACTTAAAACAGTCAAAATATTAACATGACAAACTTTTGTCAGCAAGGATCATTTTTACATCAAGTCTTCAAAGTATATCAAGACCAAAAATCATATCTAAAGCTCTGATTTGTGGTAGGAAACCTTGATAATATTTAATATCTACAAATATTAATCCTATCCTCAATATCACATATCAATATGAACTAGAATTATGCAAAATACATCAGAAAATTTTTGAATGCACATTTGGATGAAAATGTAATCAACATTATGAATTGTGAAAGATTGCTGGTAATGCATAAAGCAGCAATAAGAATCGATTTAAATTCACTTTAAGATGAAATAAGTAATAATTGATAACCCAAGAGTTAAAACTGACAACAAGAATATGATCTTAAAATGGCACTCAAAAATTTTCCTATATACCAATTGGTTTTTTTTTGAGGTTAGAGATTGCTGTACATAATTTCAGAATATGCCTATTCAGACGAATATTTTTACTCAATCGACTACGCTATCTCATTGTAACAATCATAATAGCTGACTAGTGGAAGTTTTGCTTTGAATACTGGAGTATAAAGTGATTTTCAAATGTATTTTAGTTTGAAAAATATGGAAACTACTTCAAATATTATAAATACAGGAAATAGATGAACTGCCGATTGGAAAAGCTCGATAGCTATCATTAACTACTTAGTTCAGTTTCATTGGCAGATCTACTGTTATAATTTCAAATATATAATAAATTATTTTTTCTGATTCTTCAAAAAAATATTTAGAGGTAGAAAAATATTCAATTAGCTCAGCTCAATTGAAAATTTTTATGATTTTACATGAAATTCATTAATTTGAAGAAGTCATTTTTAAATGTGGAAAAATAAAATGGTATTATCAACACATATAAGAGAAAAAATGTATGTATAGCTAAAAAACAGAAAAATGAGGACTGTATAATTCAAAAATCATAGAAACAGTTAAAATACTTGAATGATTTTAGTAATTTTTAGACTGAGGAAAGTTTAATTAGATGTTACAGATTTGAAGATTCAACCAGTGAGAAATTACTTCAACTCAAATGAAATGAAAAGAAGAAGAAATATATCAACACTAAGTTTGATTCACTTGTATCAAATCCTGATAAAGGCACTGAATACAAAAAGGAAAATAGTAAAACGGAAATATTGTCAGATAACAAATAAATTGAAGATGTAAAATAATATATTACTCCATTTTGTTTTTTAAGGAATAGTAATGAATTTCTATTATATACTGCTTCAAAATTCAATATTTGCCGTCTGATTACACAAAAATAAAGAAAAATTATACATAATGGATGATTATAACTGTACACAATGGTTTTTATGAAATTTTCTTTTTTTTCACAAGTCTATAAGTTATGAACATATTTGGTGTGAGAATATAAAAGGAACTAAAATCAATTATTATTCTTTCAAGTAGATACTCAAGTATCAATAGAGTGAAACCAAATTAAATATAATTTGCAAAAAAAATGTACAAATATGGAAACAAATTTGATTTCTAAAATTCTTTTCTTCAATAAACAATTAGCCTCGGAATAATTAAGTATAATTACCTAAAATGGTTTCCTTTGAAATGGAAGTTCCTCAGAGTCAATTTTGATCATCTTCAACATAGTTTTGAAAAAAGATAAATGTACAATATAATCCAAATCTGGAGACTATAATGCAGCATCCCATCAGCAAAAAGGGCAATTATGTCTTCTAGAAAAGAATAAGACTCAATGAGAAATCAATAGCAGATAATTATATGACACATTGTTTTTCCCTAGAAATTGATATTATCTCCCTTCAATCCTTTTGAAGATGAAATGTAACATATAGAAACTCAAAAATACATAATTAAAAATCCTAGGACAATCATTTTTGGTCAGATGTTATGACAGAGAAAAGAAGTTGTGAATCGCAATACCAGTTCACGATTGAGTACTCGTAAATGCCTACTCAGAGGCATATTCTGACTATAACCTAATATTTACAATATATACATAGAAAATTGAAAAAATCTAAAATAAATACTATTGTTTTGTCGTGGGTTTTTTGCGTTTAACAAGATTGGTCTGATTATAGTTGATTTTTTTGCTGTTCTTATTCCTGTTGATGTTTTTCTGGTGGTTTTTTCGTTGAGGTATATTAATGTTGGGAGAAATATCCCTCGAAGAAGACTCAGAACCCTAAAAAAAAGAGCAAAGACGTTATTTTAAGACCTCAAGTTAAGGATTAATAATTGAAATTTAAGTTCTTTGAATTGTCATTGGATTTTGTAGTGTTTTATGAAAGAATATATCAATTGGAATATTGTATAGAGGGGCCGCACTGGAAGTGTTATTAAGTCAAGCTGCTGTAGGAACCGAACAACTAAAATGAAAGCGCACTTATTTTTGACAAGCTTTATTCTATTTGATTACTAAAAAGCCTTTGGAAGACTATCGTTGAAAGTCGCAGAAAAAAAAACCGATCAAAATGGAATTCAAATGCAAAAAGCATTTTTGCGTTGTACATAGTTTGAAACTTACAACAATTGTTATGACCTAGGACATTTAGGTGTGAACATAATGTTTGTATTCAATACAACCGAAAAATTCAAACTGTCTTCTCATACAATGTAGCACAAATTGAAAATTGAATTACAATTAAAGCATTACAAAAAAAATAAAGTGCAAATTTTAATACTGGCACATAAGGCACTTCGTCGACCCCTCATGTAGGTATTAAATCATTTTTATTCCTATGTACTTTCAAGGATATATTTCAAATTTCATCATGAAAGACCGTTAATCAACAAATTAATGATTGAAACACATACATGAATAAATGATATAAGAATATACAAATTGCTCTAAGAAAAATAAGCTACTGCAAAAGATGCCTTTTTCAACCTAACCACAAACTGAATCATAATTAAATTAAGATAATCTCAAACTGTAAAATATCAATATTTTCGACCCACCTCTAAACAGGATGTAAAAAAATCATTTTATACATTACTGTATATGATTATACAGGGTGAGTCTTTGTTGATGAGAAGAATCCATAGTTGAATATTATGTACACCTATAAGTCTCACCCTGCATAGTTGAAAAGATCCTGTATGCAATTTAAAATTTGCGGTTCAAAACTTCAATGTTCATACCTCGGAGCTGCCACCACTTTCATCAAACGATGAAACTGAACCGCTACTGGACAGAGATCTACTGGACCTTTTGGGCGATGGTATCGGGGATATTTGTGGACTTCCCAAATGCCTAAACGAGCTCTCCAAGGATCTACGATACTGTACAACTTTATCTGTGACCCTGACGATCCTGCCTAGGATTGAATTATTTTGGCAGTTGCAGTACTGGGAAAACGGATGTACAGCATTTGTTAAAACAGAGTAGGCATATTCGAAGGCCCTTTTCACCTGAGGAAGAAAAAATTTCATAAAGAATTTGTGAATTAATTACAGAATATATTTCTAGCAAGGAATTTATAAAATGCCATGTCCCAATAGCTCAATGGGGAAATGTTATTGAGCACTTACTTTGATGAGTTGGTTTTGTTTTTTTCGTTTATGATTTTTTTTTTCAATAAAAATGTTTATTTCATTTTCAGACTTAAAAGACTGAACACTGAAAATTTTCAAATCGCTCGTATCTCGAATAAAAAAGTGTCCAACATGGTTGAATTACGATCATGATGTCACCATGCAAACATTGCAGAATAAATTCATAAGACTACCTCACTCTCTTATCCTACAAAATACTAAATCAGAATTTGGATAACCTAGGTCCTAAACCGACTGATTTCGAGAATATCTATGTATACCTTCCTTCCTTTAAAGCGATAGAAGAAATAAATTTCAAACAATTGCATCTTTATTTAACCAATGGGATTTCTTCTCTGTTCCTCGCATATAGTATATTATCAAATAACAAGAGATAATATTGCCAAATCTGAGTTAGTACATAGAATATGAAAAATCGTCCTTGAAACATTGGATTCCTAATATTCTTTGATCACAATGTAAATCCTATGTTCCCAGAATTATTTTCCATAACTTTGTATAGAGACGAATGTATTTTAATTTGTCTTTCATATATTACTATAGTATTTATCAAATCACCATTAAACTTTGGGCTGTTAGAAAAATGTTCTCAGTTACTTAGACGTGAGTGTATTTTACCTTTTTTTTTGACAATAAATAACTAGACCCTTCGATACTTTTCACTGCTTATTGTGACAAAAAATATTTTTTATGCCAAAACTTTCTAATATTCCTAATACCTATCTAATGCCCCAATTTGTACTTAAATAATGAAGTGAAAAATGATCTTATCCAGCATCTAAAAAGTAACTTTAGTAAATATTTAACTTCTTTCAAAATATTAGAATATTTGAAATCATGTAAGCGGAGTATCAGAGGAATTTTCTTTCAGTGATTATTTTATTATTTCATGTTATTTATGTTGCCACATATGTACACCATAGGATGTTGTTAAAATAGTTTCTAATTTATTAGAGGATACTTTTTTGGAAGTATTACTGTTTGTATCCCGAAACTGAATAAATAAATAAAAAATAAATAAATTAGCTAATTACATACTCAAAGAAACTTAAAATACTTCAGAAAGTAACTAAGCTTTTAACTAGATACTCATGAAAAATATTTATAACATTTCGAGTTGTCGATTATATTTCTCTGGAAGTTTGATGGCAGAATGATAAATTCATGAAAATTATTGGATTGAATTGGGTAATTGCTTTGCATATGAAATTGAATAACTAAAAAAAAAGACACCATGTAATTGAATGTTATCGCAAGGAGTTTTCTTCTAAAATCGAGCTAGTTACTTATAAATATAGTTTTTTGCATGTTTTTATTCATTGCATATGCTGAAGAATCCAAGACAGCAATCGATGGTATGTTTTATTACCTTAATAAATACGCCAATACGGCGTAATGGTCTACCGTACCCCTTCTGATTTCGATATGAAGATGTAAAATTTAGTTTTCTTGAAATAATACATATACATATTCCAAAACGTTAACTGTGAAGTTCAAATATTATTAAAATTTTTCTAGAGACCTTACAGTTTTTATTGAATTAATAATAAAGAATAGTCCTCATAACCTGTCACCTTTCCTTAGCTGGAATAACTATGTATCTTATACAGATATAATCACGTGATTATGATTTCTGATAATATATGAATGTACATGTTTAGCAATATAATCCTAACTTTGTGATTTGAAAAAGGTATGTAAACAAGCAGCTGTTGCTGGCCGCAACTTATCAACGGTATTAGGGGATTCCCCGCACTCTACTTCAATTTAATCTTTTAGCAGCAACACATTATAGTTCATTCATCAATAGAATTAGAATAGCGTAACAGTATATTACACTCACGTAAAATATTGTTAGTTGTGCATATTATATTCGATATTTGCTCATACGAAAAAGTTTTGAATCATATAGGTATCATATATTTATTTTTATTGGAATAATCTGTAGACATATATGTATATTTATTTTTTCATTTTGTTCAGCTCATTTAGAGCTTTCTAAAAATTCAAGGTGTCTCGAAAAAAATTTACATGTGAAAAAGCGATAAAAAAAATAAGCCGTTTGTCGAAAAATATTTGGAAACTCATTAATTAAAAATAATTTCCAAATGTTTCTGTTCAAGTTATTCGAAAAATCATAAAAAAATGTTTTCACTAAAATTAATTACCGTTTTAGATATATAAGGCATTTTTTACATGGGACACACTAAATATGACTTGATTGCAATTATACAATAGAAAAAAAAAAAGAATTAAATCTCGAAATAAATTAAAAATATTTATATGTATATGTATAAGGTGTCCCATCAAAATGATGAAGTCGAAAAACTCAATAACTTTGAAAAACCGGTAACGAGATGCTTTTCTATAAATCTGCGGTATTAAAATTGAGTTAAAAAAATATCCATTTCAAAAACACCAATTCTCTCCTCTAAAACATTGTCTCTAAGTCATTGATATCTATGATATGTGATGCGTATCATATAAACCATAAAAATTACTGAAAAAAAAGTTTTAAAATTTTTCGAATATCTCGAACAGAAACCAAGATATAGCGATATATTTGAAACAGTAATTTTTCCTAAATGCCCTGGAACTCGAGAACGAATCAAGATATCTGTGATCTGCAATCTGATATCATTTCGGGGGGACCTTAAAGATTTTTTTATTCAAGTATTATGGTAGTTGAGTTTCTTTCTGTGACTCAGTGAGCATCGAATTTGGGACACCCTGTACGTTGACAAACAGTTCATACAATATCTGGACTTTTCCTTGAAAATAAGATGAATTTTCATTTGACATGGTACACCTTCGAACACCTGTGATACACATTCAATTTTTAATCAGATATGAAATCCTTATCGACCATAAAACTTCCGTTCTACCTACATAAGCATACTTTCGCAATCTTGCTTCCTTCCCCCACGCGAGATAATGTTACTGTTACCATTCATAAAAGCGGATTTCTGAACGCAAACAAGATCTTGACATCGACCTTTATCAGAATTCTGAATGTCAAGTTGATTCGCTCACTAGATCACTCGCTAAACCGGTGGCAATTTAGCGTTATCCAAAATGAGATAGGTCCAGGATGAGTCAACGTTGATATAGTTTTCGGCAATTTACAAATGACCTCTATACGAGATAATTGATATGCGATACCGACGGCAATGATGTAAAGAGCTACGAATTATTCAAAAATGCGATGCGTACGCCACAAGGTCAAATCTGAACAACAATGATGATTTCTGTGTTGACTGTAGAACGGAAGACTCATTCAATTCATGAGATCATGCTTGTTCTAGTTACAAAATCACCTTTCTATGGGTAGTAAATCAACGTACTACCTTCAATGCATATCGAAAGATTAATGAATTTTTAATCTTATATTTTAACACAATGCAAAAAATAATCGACACGGCGTCCAAATGAGCCAAGAAGTTTTTGAATGAACGAGTGAATTATACATTATTTTCTCTAATTCTGTGGCTAATTCATTCATTATATCACATTTTGTAGAACAAAATCGTGCGAGAATATCTCAGATTCGCACAGATACTGCCACATTTTCCAATGTAAAAATCACTAAACGTTATTCAATCAAATTTAAGTGAATTAGAGAAAATAATGTATAATACTCATACAGAAGGCTCATTCTAACACTCATTCATTCAAAAACCCTTTTGTGAATTTTGAACTAGTGGAATAATATCAATTCCTTCTGCACATTATTATAAATAACTATTCTCCAATTCACTGAATTTTTATTGAAATTAATGGAATACATGTATGCAAATTAAGTCTCCACGCGATCTTTTAAGTGAATAAAAAACTCATAATGCTGTTAAGGAGTTTTCACTGTTGAATAATCTTAGAAAAAAAAACAATGTCACAATGGTTATTTATAATACAAGAGCAGAAGGCTTGACAAATTTGTGATACAGAAAACTATTCTACCAACCTACATTTATCAATGCAAAAATCACTAAACGATAGTGAGATATACGGAAATATTCCATCAATTTCAATAAAAATTCAATTAATTTGAGAAAATACAGAATAGTTATTTATAATACAAGAGCAGAAGGCTTGTCAAATTTGTGATACAGAAAACTGTTCTGTCAACCTACATTTATCAATGCAAAAATCACTAAACCATAGTGCGATGTAAGGAAATATTCCATCAATTTCAATAAAAATTCAGGGAATTCAAGAAAATACACATTGTGGCTCGTTTTTGAATTTTGAACTCGTGAAAAAATATCAATGCCTTCTGCTCTTGTATTATAAATAATTATTCAGACATTATTTTTCTCTAAAATCATTCCAATTCTTTAACAGTATTATGTGTTTTTTATTCATTCAACAGATCATTGAGGGGGACTTAATTTGCACACATGCTTTTATCTCTATAGATTTGCTCCTAAATCAGTGAATTTGAATAATTTTGCAAATTTGTGTTTCAATGTTCCATCTTGTTTCGCAATAACCACATATAAAAGACTATGGAATAATTTATTTGTCTCATAACATTGTTAGCTAAATTTCATTTTAAAATGTTAATTTCTTACCCTTTATAAATTCAACATATTGTTTTGGTATCAAATTCAAATTTCATCAATTACATCCTCGTAGACGTTTTTCAATATATTTTATATATGTGGACTATAAAATTTCAAATGAGTTTTTACTAGTTTATATTATATTATACTCTTATCCCACCTGGAAAGACCCAAAAGAAAGATACCAGTGCAACCAATATTTCAATACTCACCTAGCCTACCCTAAAATTCTTTATGTTCTATATTTCACAGACTCACACCTTATAAAAAAAATATTAAACTTTAAAACAGAAATTGTACATGGGCAGGACGACCTCGGTCCATAGCCCTTTAAAAAGTTTTCAATAAAGTTATTCTCTCTCTCTCTCTCTCTATTATATTATATATTTCAATAGCGTTCAATATTGATTTAATTTTTGTTTCTCTTTCTTAAAATATTTATGCAATGCAAAAACTAACTGCTTAAATCAACATAAATTAATGTATTAATTAATATAATAGATGAAATTGGTTATTCTGAGTGGTATCTTACCTGGAGAATTCCATAACTACTCCTACCGATGTCATTAGATGGTAAGAGCGGATCCTCTATACACAACAAACTAGGTCTGTACCCATCGATCATCTCCTTCTGCATATCCTCTTTGTTGATGTACTTTCCTCCGTCCCGTATCCGAATACCCGTTTTCATGTAATTGAACTTCCTACCGAACAGTTCGAAAAACTCGATCAGAAGAACCCCAAGGTTTCCATGTTTAAGATAGTCTGGTCGAGGGTGCAATTGCAAGAAACTAATACACATGAGGATGAGACTGTAGCTGGAAATGCCGCCAGTAAACACCTCGTTCAAGTCCCTCTCGAGCAAGAACTGCTTTAAAACATAAACTAACTTGGGTAGCACTGGGTATTTGGCAATATAGTTTTTGATGAGTTCGGCCGACTTAACACCGTTCGACATATTGAAAGAAATGTCCACTTTAATCTCGGTCCTTCTGTCGGTCAACTTAACTATGGGTACACTAGCTTTGTCCAACACTTTTATGCTATTCTCTAACGCCACCTCTTTTTCCAGAAACTCCTGTTCCAAAGTTCTAAGAGGCAGATTTGACCATTTACCTGGAAACAAATTCTATGAGATTTTTTTATACAAAAATTATTCTCTTTGACTGCACTCATGCATTTTATTAATTGCAAATAATTTAGTATAATGGTTTGGTTATCTGTCAAAGATTTTTTTTTGTTTTAGTATAAGTAATCTAATACAACTTGAATGCAAACTAAGTAAACATGTTGACATGAAAATTAATTCAAAAATGGAGAAAATATCTCTACCTTAATAACTCAAACCCCATTAGTTAGAATATACAGTGAGCACCTTAAGGTTGGGAAATAATCATATATTAGACATTTTAAGTGAGATAATTATACACCATGCCAATTTTTTGTTGTGCAGACCTGTATTTATTTTATATTTATTATTCATTATTTTATTTATTTATTATTCATTTGAACAAACACAGATTACTTTAACTTTTAACTGTACTGATGGATTGCATGGCCAGATTGTTCTACAGAGTTAAAAAATTTCGGCTTTCCATTTACTCTGCTTTCATTATCAGAATAAGGATGTAGTAATAAAATAAGGCAAACCCTTATTATTGCCTGGCAGTGTTCAAAGGTTCCCACACTCTAATCGATCACCATTTGCAGAATATAGGTTGACCTTAGTCTGACAACGATATTAGGTTGACTGTCGAACATAGTGCATTCGAAAAAAGGTGGAGATTATAATTTTCATATGAAATGAAGTAATTTGAACAGTCAAATTCACAGGCACTGAATTTATTCAGAGTTGAAAGCTTTAACTGAAAATGAACAACATGTGCCACCCTAATGAAAGCAAAGTATCTGGCATTAAAACATCCAATTGCAATAATTTTCTTCTTGTTAGTATAATAAAAAAATTATAAAATATAAATTACATTATTCAGGTAGGTATTGAACTCACATTTTTGCAGAACTACAATTCTATGAACTGTTCAGAAATGTAAATTTTCCAATTTCAAGAAAATAGAATAGGTACTTGTTTTTGAATAAGTTATTTCCACAAGACTATTTTGTATCATATGTTCAGAAATCTATGTTGATATAAAAAAACTAAAAATGCTGATATGAATTTTTTCTTTGAGACATTCAACGTTAATATGAAAATTATTATAATTTTTATTGTTAGAAGTCCATATCATAGTGCTACATGTTTTTTTCAACTACAAATATTTGTATTCAACTTACTACTTATAATTCTTCCGATAATTCATAACATCAAATTTAATAAACTGTATCACTATACCTCGAAGGTTTGCCGAAGTACATACGAGTTCATGTTCAATAAATTTCTTGAGAGTTTAGTTTTCCTGTCCACATTTTTTATTTTTATTTGAAAGTATACAAAGTCAAACCAGTTCTAAAATCTGGTGGTATTTAGTTGCTCACACAAGGAGCTAAGAATTTATAGCACAATTACAGAAATATCTGAAATATTTTGTATAGGTACTTAATTCATCAACATTTATTTCATTATGTCTCAATATTCATGAAGTCACCAAAAACAAATTTTTAAGATCACACATGGCAACGGTTTTTAATAACCTGCCAGTATATCCAAATGAAAGTTTTGTTATGATTACTTCTGGAATAAAAATGTTAGATATAATTGGACATTTGACTTATTCCTTAGTGCCGAATAGGAAAAATTATTATTTCTGCCATTGCAATTTTGTAATAAATGTTCAATACTGAAATTCACCAAGATTAATTGAATACTTGCCTATAACCACCAAATCAATGTCACTCGTAGGTAGATACAGTCCAGTACGATAGGAACCAAAAATTTCCACTTGAGCTTCAGGCCACTTGGAGATTATAATCCTCTTGATACGTTGCACTACGTCTCCTCTAATTTGGTGTTCCAACTCAGTAGGGCTCATGTATGAATAGAAATGCTCGATTTCTTGGTGCAATCTGTAATAAAAAGAATTTTTTAGAAAATTATGATTATCTGAGGTACTTGAAGTACTTTAAAAACAATTCTCATGAAGAAATATATAATAGAATTAGTTCACTAGGAATTTGAAGAAAATATATGAATGTGAATGCAAATAAATGCGAGGGACTTAAGGACATGATTCCTCGATGAAAATTAGCAGAGAGTGTTCATATAAATTTTTTTTTAAAATCGATCCCCCTTTCAAGCAAGATACCGCCTTCAAAAATCGTTGATGGTTTTTAATTTTTTTACGGGTTTTAAAGAACCCTGAGTCATAATATGTGCACATAATATGAAGCACTATGTAGATGTTGCTCCAACATTTTTTTGATACCAAAACTTTATTAGTGGTTGAAAATAACAACAAAATCTTTGAATATGTATTTCAATCCATGGAACATTAATTCAATGAAATGAAATGGAAATTAGTTAGCACCGTTTGTAATTTTTGATGTATGTATTCTGAGAAAAGTATCGACTGTATCGAAATTTTGTAAGAGGATTTTTTCCTTAGAATAGAATGGGAAACCATAATTTTTATTTGTTTTCAACCCCTAATAATTGAGTTATGAGATCGAAAAAAATTATGTGACTTTGGGCTTCATATTATGTAGTTTTATGACTCAGTGTTTTTTAGTACATGTAGAAAAAATTAAAAACTGTCAATTCATCAACAACTTTTGAAGGATGCATCTTCAAAGGGGGGGTCGATTTCGAAAAAAAAAAACTACCCCCTGTTGCTTCTCATCGAGGAATCATGTCATGAAGTCCTTCGCATTTATTTACTGACACACTTTGTAAACCTCCAAAGTATATGTTGTCTGGATAGATTTGCGCATTTCTATTATCTCAGAAGGAATTTCAAGAAAAGGTTGATTAGATGAACAACGATGAAAAAAATAAAGGAGGGAGAGAAGAAAACTAAATTATGTTTACTTAGCTATAAAACAAAAATTTGTATTTTGTTTAGATTCTTTGTCGTAAAGTTAATATAACGACAATGCTGTGCGAGGAGTTATTATGTATGTCTAAAATAGTTTCGAAAACGATGCTGTCATCGAGGAAAATAAGGAATTATACAAACCAAGGGATAATGCAATGCATTATTTTTACGTTAATCATGTCTTACCCTATGACTCCATTGCCGTACTTGAAATTTTCTTGCCGCCATGGAATGCCTCGGAATTGGGCGATACCTTTTTGTGGATATCTAATCAAATTATTGCTGTCACGGTTATCGCATCGACGTCTTTTCGGCAAAATATCATTGGATTTATCTAACTCTCCGTTCATGACTGAATTGCTTTGATTCATTATAACGTTTGTGAATTACGCAAACCTTATTAGCAGATAAGGATAAATGCAATTTAATAATTTACACGTTGAATTGACAGTTCCCAAAGAAACTTGTATCTTTTTGAGGTTATGTTAGGTGTAAGGTAAACATATTTTCACCATGTGTTAGAGCATAGACAAGGTTATTTATACAATATGTGAAATATTTAAAATTTTTAGGAATTCTGTATAATTTCTTACATCAATCAATGTAAGATTCATACAAAATTTCTGAGAAACTTTGATGATTCTTATTTTAAATAATCTTTATGAAGAATTACTGATTAAAATTTTATACTTCTAGCGTTAAGACAAAATATATTAGATTATAAGACTACCTCGGTAGTATGGTCGACTGGGAGGTTGACTGTGGTGCCGAGGGTACCGGGTTCGAATCCCGGCTAGGTCATGGATGTTGTATATGTCTGGTGATGGGTAATAAAATTGAAAAGAGTCTTATCGAAAAATGAAATGTTGTGTGGATGGTTAAGCCTAGCCCATATAAAGGAAATAAAAAAAAAAAATTGGATTATAAAAGATAGAAGAAGAAGAAGAAAATATATTAGACAACAGTAGGAAATCAGAGAAATTAAATTAGTGTAGGAATAAAATTCCAGTCCTCAAGCAAAAAGAACTAAAAGAAGGCCTGAGAACATGAAATATGAATAGACATTAGGTTTGAAAGCATTGCAATATCTCTATTTTCGTTAGAAAAGAAGGCTGATAAGTGATAAAATAAGTATCACCTGGCTCCAGGACTAATACTGTCGATGGCCAATTGGCCTTTGGTCAATAAATTGCGTTTGTTGTTGTTAAGTATCTTATTCCTGGCATTTCTACCCTTCAATATTTAGAAGTTTCAATAACTCTAGTCACTATTGCTTGAGTTAACTTAATCAAATTGTTGTGTTCTGAGCAGGGTTGTCAATTTGGGGTATTTTCCTCCAAATTTGGGGAATTTTTGGACCCTCTGGGGGAAAATTAGGGGACATTATTTTTTGGGGGTCTCGGTTTTTTCACTGGGGATTTTTGGAGGAGAAATATTTAAATTTAATATTATTTATTTGTCGAATTGTTCGCTAAACTTCATCCACTGTTTAATAATGGAAATAAATTACTCTCGAACAAAATTATGGAGTTTTGGATTGAGGTTTCTCAAAATGAAAAGGCTCTATAAGAGCCACGCTTTAGCTCATCCATCCCTTTATTTTCGAATGTAACAGTAGAAAGAGCATTTTCTTCGGTCAACATAGATACAAAGATAAGAGAAATATATTTTCCATTTCAAGCACAAAAGCAATTCTGAGATTTCGATTTCATTCAATGAAAATGTGTGCCGCTTTTAAGCCCACCCAAGGAATGATAAATAATTTCAATATGAACATGTATCAAACTATAGTACAAAAAAAGTTCTGCGCTAGATATACTTTCAGATATTAACCAAAAATTTTCATTGCTTTCAGACTCTTAATTGCCATTTTTCATGTACATTTTTTTTGTATCAAGAGTAATTAAACTTATTTCATTATACAGGGTGGCCATTTGAAAACGAAACAGACGAGATTACAGACGAAATAAAGTTTTTCGATAGAAATGCTCGGACAGGTCGATTTCTGTTTCGAGGGGGACAACTTAAGATGTAGGTTACGGACGCATAGCGCCTCAACCCTTGCTGCTACAACCCCCACCCCCAATTTTTGAATAGGGAAGATGGGGTGAGTGATACCTCAATTTAAAGGTATTTTTATACTGATTTCAGCACAGTAATTGTTTTTTCATTTTATGCATTAGTTCTCGAAATATTCATGCGTTAGTTAGTTAGGAAGGAAGCCACAGTCATGGTTGTTTTGAAGCTCAAAATGTCGATTTTTCACAAAACACTACAAGTGCCATGAAAACACCACTTCATTTTCAAATACTTAGTTAAGAATATTTCGAGAACTAATGCATAAAATGAAAAAACAATTACTGTGCTGAAATCAGTATAAAAATACCTTTCAAATGAGGTATCACTCACCCCATCTTCCCTATTCAAAATTTGGGGGTGAGGGTTGTAGTAGCAAGGGTTGAAGCGCCATGCGTCCGTAACCTACATCTTAAGTTGTCCCCCTCGAAACAGAAATCGACCTGTCCGAGCATCGAAAAACTTTATTTCGTCTGTAATCTCGTCTGTTTCGTTTTCAAATGGCCACCCTGTATGTATTATGTATATTCATTTATTAAGTCCGTCAAAAAATAAAATATTAATTTTCAAGAAATTTAATTAATTATTCAAAATTTTCAAAATTATTGATTCAATTCATATCAATATTACAAATGAACATATGAAAATTTGGGGGATTTTTCGAAAAATCTCATGATTTTGGGGGAATATTTGCCGTCATCAATAAAGCAACATGGCAACCTGAGTCAAGGAGTATGAACGGTGTTGCCGATTGATACAAACGGATAAGTCCGCACTCAAAGAACATGCTCTTGCCGACAGACAGAATTTCTCTCAAATATTAAGAGATAATAGAAGCCAATCAATATCAAAACCATCGAAATATAGAAACATTCGAATAACATCAACAAAAAAGCAAAAACTACAATAGTGCAGTGTCTGGTTATCAGCAATAGATCACACTTAAACTAAATCTGTGGAGGGGAAGAAACACATAGCTCTCCCTCTTCCGGTGGATATATCCAGTTTAATTTAATTCAATAATTTCAGTTAGGGCCAGTTCCATAATCCATCCGAAAAGACTTCCCTTTGTAAAGACCGTTTCATTAGAAAGTCGCTTTCGAATGGAGCTTGAAAGTGTCTCCGGTTTCATGAATATATTCCGACCATCTTTTACATAAAGATTTCATTTATTCGTGATTTAGGACACTTCAAACCCTTTTCTAACCTCAAAATTGGTTAATGAAAATGTTTCGTTTGTAAAGAAGGTTTCTGACGGGAAACAAGACTTTACTTTCGTTTATGAAACTGGACATTACTAGTGAAGATAAAGTTGAACTATTTGTAAACTCGTTAGAAGAACAGTTGCAACAGTGCCTGAAACAACAAATATTATACCAAGGAAAGAAAAAATAAAGGACATTGTAGTAAATCTGAAAAATAGAAAAGCCCCTAGAGCAAACGAAACTACCAACCAGGTACAAAAAACCCCGGAAGTATCAAAAGAAATATTGGAAATATCCAAAGCGATTCCTACATTTTCCAGATAATTGGGAAACGATAGAACAAGAAGGAGCCATCAGGTTACAGGCCCATCAGCTCACTCCCCTCTCGATCTGCTGATTTGCTCGATCAAATCATTCCTGTGTTCAATTTCAGTTCATTTTCGACACTTCCATAGATTTCAAACTACAATCAACGACTCAATCAAAGCTTTATGAAACCCGTTGTATATATTTCATTACAGAGAATTAATAGTCTGAGAACCAGTGGACGGCAGACCACACATAATTTAGGAAAGCCTAAAATTTCCTCAGTGAGTCTGTTGGACCTATCAATCATGATGTGGGGGCTAGTTGAACGCGGTTGCGGTGGCCTTAGCTACACTCAGGAGCGACAGGTGTGAACATTTCATTAACTAAAAAAGTATTTTAGGAAAGCTGCCGTTTGAATTTCTTTGAAGTTTCAGAAGCTTATATTTCTGAAGGCAGACCGGTACGTCAGTTTCTTTGACCTGGCAGACAGTAAAATCTGTCTCCCTTGAGTATGAAAATACAGGGTGGTCCAGATTTTAGTTCAATAACTAAATAGGACAACTCTTTTTGTAAAAAAAAGTTCATATAAACATATTTCCCCTAACAAGCTTCGTTTCAGAGATACAGAGTGTTAAAGTTTGAAAAAAAAAAACAGTTTTTAACTTATAACTGGCCAACGCACTTGCCAGAAAAGGAGCACAAACTCCTTTTATCTGCCCGGAACCTTTATGCGGTGTAGACAAATGCACCTACAAGAAAGAGTTTCAGGAAAAAGAGGTAACCGAAAGAGAAAAACTCTGGCGGAATCTTCCAGGTCTGGATCACTGTAAAAAGTTCCTTCGAAACTTTCACTCTACAAGATCCAAGAAGTATCTGGATCTTAGTAAGAATATGCTGCACCTCCCCAATGGATTCCTCACAGGGCATTGCCGCCTTAAGAAATACCTCATGAGAATGGGACTAACAGAAAATGACGAGTACAGATTCTGTGGGGAGGAGGAAGAAACTCCGGATCACCTGGTGATGGAATGCCTCGCCATCGCTAGCCAACGCGAAACACGACACTTGGACACGAAACTTATAGAAGTGAGGAATTAGCCTCCTTGAAGCCAACCCAGATATTGGAGTTCATCAGAACTCTGGAACTGGAAGGCGAGCTGTAGATCACGTTATGGAGAGAATAGTTCTGATGGGGGGCACAATAGACCATTAGGTAGCAGTGAAACGTAACCTCCTTAAGTAAATCTAAATCTACTTATTACTCTAGTATTATTACATTCATTGTTTTGATATTTGGGTATTGAAGTCTATACAGGGTGTTTCCTAAACATGCGGCAAAAATTCAGGGGGTTGTTCCTTGGACTATTCTAAGAATATTTTGTCCTTTGATGATTTTTGAAAAACCTATTTGTTTCGAAGATATAGGGGAAACAAAATTTCAGATAATAACATTTTATTATGAAAAATTACATGAAAATTCAACTCGACCTACAAAAACTGTTGAAAATGACCACCTCTAGCCAGCATACAAGCATCCAATCTTCTCCTCATTGACTGCCGAACCCTTTCAAAAACACCAGGATCATTTCTTATTAAGTTACACCCAGCAATGATCCGATTTCGCAAGTCTTCCACATTTTCTACTGGAGTGGTATAGTCAAAAAACTGGCCGTTTTTAGTAATTGGAATGTTGTTAAACAAATTTAAAAATAAATTGTACCTACTTAGTAAACACAGTGCGGTACGCATTTTTATTTAAACTATTATTAATTTTAAAAATATGAAAAATGTTGTTCGCCCTGTATC
This sequence comes from Harmonia axyridis, assembly GCF_914767665.1. Taxonomy (NCBI): domain Eukaryota; kingdom Metazoa; phylum Arthropoda; class Insecta; order Coleoptera; family Coccinellidae; genus Harmonia; species Harmonia axyridis. Next base: position 59,768,551 of record NC_059501.1, read on the forward strand.
TTCGAAACAAAGAGGTTTTTCAAAAATCATCCAAGGACAAAACATGCTTAAAATAGTCCAAGGAACAACCCCCTGAATTTTTGCCGCATGTTTAGGAAACACCCTGTATAATGTAACATTTCGAATTATGTGAATGTCTCCGATCAACATTATCCAGTGGCATACATATATGAGATGATCTTTTTTCTATTGAAAATCTACATCACTCTTTTTTGGGATCACATCGTCCAATTGTCTTCTGTAGAAAAAATAGCAGAAACATATTTTGAACAAAATCCGCTGATATGATGACCCCAAGATCGCAGTTAGATGTGACTGTGGTCGGTCAAATGGTAGAAGTATCTTGGATTGTTCTTTTCCATACAGAGAACCTTGCATTTATCTAGGTTAAGAGGAAGGAGCCAAGTATTGGACCAACGCAAAATAGCATCGCAATAATCCTGATTCCACTAAACAGGGTAGGTCCGACGTCAAAAGCAGAAAGAGAAAGGACCAAAAACGGACCCCTGATTGACTCGCATCTGGTGGTACAGATCGTCCCGGAAGAAATTCGTGCTAAATCCCAGGTTGGGGAGTGCGAATTGCAGAATAGATACGTGAATTGTATTTTCACCAATTTTGGCAACTATTGTAACAAAACTTATAGGTCTGAAGTTATTAGGGAAGAACTTATCCCACTTTTGGAAATTGACCAGTGCCTCTTTCCAACATTTTGGAGATGAATGTCCGTTGAAGGATTGCTTGAAAATGATATAAACAATGATGATGCCCAGCTTTTCAACAGCTTGACAGATACAGGGTCACTTCTAAGAGAAGATAGTCGCTTCTCAACAAGATCAGGAGGAAACTTCACATATTCTAGTTGCTTAATCGACCTAGGGAAGTTGAGTCTTGGAAGATTGCCAGGCCCAGAAATGAAAGAAGCGGTGAAAGCTTCACCCAACACATTTGCAGACTCGGAGGCACTAAAAATCTTACAACCTTGACTGCCCTGGACCATAGGAATGGCGACATTAGAATTCAAGTTGGATCTGGTACATTTGAAGAACCTTTTACGATTTTTCGATGAAGCAAGGCTCACACGATTTGAGGTTTTTTTTTCACCGACAGGCGGGTTGGTAACAATCAATTATTTCGTTTGAAATCATAATTATACTCCCAAATCTCTTGGAGTTGAACTTGATTCTTCTTTGGATTACAAGATCCACTTGGAAAATTCACGTTTGGGATTGAAGTCGAGGAATAATATCCTTCAAAAATTAGATGGTTCTTTTTGGGGTGCTGATGCCAGCACTCTCCGTACGGCAGCTTTGACCTTGGTTATTTCTGCTGCTGAATAATACTGTTGTTCTGTTTGGTTCAATACTGCACATGTTCATAAAATTGATGCACACACAGCTTAACGCTTCTATGAGAATTATCGTAAGTAATTGCACAAGTGCATCAAAATTACCGATAATTTTGCATGACAGCGTGTTGTCATAAAAACTGCATGAGTTCATTTTCATTTTTGGAGAAAGAGCCCGACACCGAAGGTGGAGGGCTCTTTCTCCAAAAATGAAAATGACCGAATGCAGTTTTTCAAGGAAAACACGCTGGAATGCGAAATTATCCGGTCATTTTGATGCACGAGTGTAATTCGGGGGAATATTTCCCGAATAAACTGTTACATCACTTGTCAAACTGATGTAGAATGGAATTGCCATAGATTCGAACTGTGTAAGATGCATAGAAACTATGCATCTTTGAACAGAACAATTATCGCAGTGCAGTTTCGCTTCCTACAATGCAATTATCGTAAGTAATTGCACAAGTGCATCAAAATTACCGATAATTTTGCATGACAGCGTGTTGTCATTAAAACTGCATGAGTTCATTTTCATTTTTGGAGAAAGAGCCCGACACCGAAGGTGGAGGGCTCTTTCTCCAAAAATGAAAATGACCGAATGCAGTTTTTCAAAGAAAACACGCTGGAATGCGAAATTATCCGGTCATTTTGATGCACGAGTGTATAGGTAATTCGGGGGAATATTTCCCGAATAAACTGTTACATCACTTGTCAAACTGATGTAGAATGGAATTGCCATAGATTCGATCTGTGTAAGATGCATAGAAACTATGCATCTATGAACAGAACAATTATCGCAGTGCAGTTTCGCTTCCTACAATGCAATTATCGCTGTAATTTTCGATAATTGTTCTCCATATACATAGAATTTTTGACAGGAGGGAAATATTCGCTGTAATTTTCGATAATTGTTCTCCAGATACATAGAATTTTTGACAGGAGGGAAATATTCGCTGTAATTTTCGATAATTGTTCTCCAGATACATAGAATTTTTGACAGGAGGGAAATATTCAGTGGAACTATTAGATCTGCACATTTACATTGGTTACCAGTGCTATCACATATACTTCTGCCTCATATTCGTAGACAGGTTGCAGTCAAGAAATCTTGGGGAAATTTTCATTTCTACCCCAACTTATTCCAATTGTATCTCACCTCCCAGATACTAGAACTGCCAAATTAAAGTTACGCAAACCTTTATAGATTAGTACCTTCCTTCAATCTAATGAAAGTGACAAGGAAATTTGGCGTTCGGAATGGAGTTCTTGTAATGGCTTCAACAGAAGTCTAATCGTTGATCCTTCAGAGAAATCTTCCCAGGAAAATTTGGTGTATTTTAAATCGAATTGGAACTGGTCATGGTCGTTGCAATAGTATGCTCTTCAATTCTATCGAAAGCTCACTATGTGAGTGTGGTATAGAAGAAACCATTGACCACTTGGTGAATACTTGATCAATTTAGAAATTTCATTGTGGTTTCCAAGCATTTCGTTTCAGATTATTTTTTAGAATGGGTCGCTAACTTCAAATATCTATAATGGAAACTAACATTAATTACTCCTTTCTGGTTCTTTTCTTTTTTGTTTTCAGATTTAATTATAAAGTCGTCAAGCTTTGGTGAAGAGAAAGGATGAGAAGATTTTGTTTGGATGAAAAGGAGGCCCTTCAATATAAATATATTAGCTTATTCTGTAAACAAATACGATTTGAGTACATACGATGGACGTAAGTAACGTTGTCATATAGAGTTATTGGTTCTTATTATATGGAGTATACTCAGTGGCGTACCCATATATGAGCCTTGGGGGGGGGGGATAAAGAAAAAAATTTTTCAAATTTTTCTTCTTTTGAAGAATATCCATATAATGGATATTCCTTCTGGGGAGGGGATATATCCCCCTTATCCCTCCCCTTGGGTACGCCACTGAGTATACTTGGATCAAATCAGGTTCTTGAGGGAATGTAAACTTTTGAGCGAAATGAAGAGCAAGATTCGCATTCCTGTGAAAGTATATCATTGGAAGGTAGACTAGAACGGTTGAACATCGTCGTCCGACTGGAAAAGATTCCCAGACCACTGTCAATCTTCCGCAGTCTAGTGCGCAGCTCATTTTAATTAATAGTTTTAACACGTTTGGTCACTATACTTGAGTTAGGAATATTGAGTTGTAATTTCGATGATAAGAGTAACATGATCTGAACGTCCGAAAAGTGGTAGAATGCATTGGCGCCATTGTATTACTATCAAAAAATTGTTTTTATTTCAACATCGTAGCACAAACAGGAACGAAGATAATGACCAATGTTGAAATCGCCTAAATTTCAATTTTGGCCTTTAACTCGAAAACAAAAGATGGAGAAATTCAGTTAAAAGAATTATAAGCTTTAAAGAAAAAGATACGGCCATGTTCATTTTCCATAAATCTTAGGGTTAAAAAGTTCAGGTATTACCAATTCTGCCCACCCTGTACAGAAAGATTCTTAAGTGAATTTTATATTACGTGATCACACTACATGTTATTCTATTTCCTTCACAAATTTCAAAACTGCAGAAACATGATTTGATTTGTTTATCGTTTCTGGTGTCAAATTGCACTACAGCGAATAGAAGAATTGTGATTTCGGTGTTCCAATGTACAGGGTGGGCAAATAAGCGAGGTAAGCGGCTAAATCTCAGGATCCACTCATCGTAGAGACTTGCAGTAAAAATTTTTACCACTAAAGTGATAAAGAGAACACACTGGAAATTGTTTTGAAGTGTATACCCCTACCGCTAGGGGGCGTAATAGCTACCGTCGAGTAGATAAATGAATTTTACTCGAAAATGTTTCATATGAAGTTGTAGAAAAAATATCATCACGGTAATCCTTGGAAAATTCTCTATCTTTTTGAATTGTCACTTTCGATTTTACGACATCAAATAAGGGTAGGTGAAAGGGAGAAATCTGACTGATTGAAACGCCTGTAACTTCAGTTTGGCTCAACATTTTTGAGCAAATTAGATCTCGTCTGAAAGATAATATCTTGTTGATTGAGGACAAAATATAGTCATGATAAATTTGTTTTTGCTGCTTTCGGTAGGGGGCGCTAAGTCAGAAGTTCATTGTTTTGTTCATTTTACTCCGAAATTTCAAATGTAATGATAGGATTTCCTTAACAGAAACAGAAATTCCATCAAATTTGCATGAAAAAACCTGAAGGTCGCAAAGCGATAATTTCAGACGTGCCGAAGTTATGACCGAAAGAAGATATTCTTCAACTGATGCACTGCGAAAAACCAAATTGTGTCTTTAAGTTTTAAGAGAAACAGAAATCCCATCAAATTTGTATAAAAAACCAAAAGGTCGCAAAGCGATAGCTTCAGGTGTTCTGGAGTTATGGACGAAAACAGATATTCTTCAACTGATGCACTGAAAAACTAAATTGTGTAATCTTTCGGCCATAACTCTAGAACACCTGAAGCTATCGCTTTGCGACCTTTTGGTTTTTTATACAAATTTGATGGGATGTCTGTTTCTCTTAAAACTTAAAGACACAATTTGGTTTTTCGCAGTGCATCAGTTGAAGAATATCTTCTTTCGGTCATAACTTCAGCACGTCTGAAATTATCGCTTTGCGACCTTCAGGTTTTTTCATGCAAATTTGATGGAATTTCTGTTTCTGTTAAGGAAATCCTATCATTACATTTGAAATTTCGGAGTAAAATGAACAAAACAATGAACTTCTGACTTAGCGCCCCCTACCGAAAGCAGCAAAAACAAATTTATCATGACTATATTTTGTCCTCAATCAACAAGATATTATCTTTCAGACGAGATCTAATTTGCTCAAAAATGTTGAGCCAAACTGAAGTTACAGGCGTTTCAATCAGTCAGATTTCTCCCTTTCACCTAACCTTATTTGATGTCGTAAAATCGAAAGTGACAATTCAAAAAGATAGAGAATTTTCCAAGGATTACAGTGATGATATTTTTTCTACAACTTCATATGAAACATTATCTACTCGACGGTAGAGGTATACACTTCAAAACAATTTCCAGTGTGTTCTCTTTATCACTTTAGTGGTAAAAATTTTTACCGCAAGTCTCTACGATGAGTGGATCCTGAGATATAGCCGCTTACCTCGCTTATTTGCCCACCCTGTACATAATTTAACTTCTTAATTCTTTCTTCAAACTACTTCAACATCCCAAATAGTTCGTAAACAACTATTGTTTGACATAATAAGGGAAAAAATTAATATATCAATAATATCATGCGATCCAATTAAATATCGAAATGACTTATAGGTAGGTACTTTAAAAGAATTAAGTCATAGAAATAACAAAACGGGTTTTGCCTTTTTGTGTATATTGTTTCTTCGAATATAGTACATCAGTATTTTGAGGATTATCAATTGATTTAATATAATCAAGCAATTTAGAGCCTTACCCAATGAAAAAAATTAAAGAATATGTGTTTCATTCAAGTGCTTCATATTGAGGATGACAAAATTAATCATATGATCTCCTTGAATTGAACTATTTTTTTCTTCAAATTATAATATTAATATTCTCAATATAACTCAATTTTGAGGACATATGTTCTAAATTTTCATTTTTTGAAGAAAATTGTGAATTATCACAATAGTCTCGACTCGAATTTTAGTTTCCATACTGTAATAAAGTTTACCTGAAGAAATAAGTTATTTGATTGAATAAATATTACTTAGCAACATATCAAAGCTAAGATGACCTCGCATTCAGGTAGTTGGCCTTATTTCAGGAGAAGATTTTTTTGTGTGCAGACACACGGATTCCACTGCTTAATTATATGTATTAAAGAGTTACCAACAATTAGAATATGATCGACCGGACTAATACCAGTAGAGAAACCGAACAATAATTTTGAAAGGCTAAAAATCGCAATTAAAGAAATATTTTTTCGAAAAGTTAACGTATTGCGAATCAGAAAATTGAAAAAATAATTTGTTAAGATGATACTCAATACAATATTTTCATCGCAATGTGAACATTAATAGTTTCGAACTTTTGAATTATGAAAGTTCCATTCGATTTCCCGGGTTCAAACCACGCATCGTGATAGTCATTGAGAAATTCTTTCAGACGATTTGATATTCTGTGATATATTTTTTGTCTCCGATATTTTTTCTCAAAACTGCATATTATATCATATTCATTTAATAGTAATTACAGTAATTAACGCATATTTTTTGCTTCTGAAATTAGATATAATTTTCAAAATACAGGCAGCAATGTTGTATTTTTCTGAAGTTACATGCTTAAGATTTATTATAACTGATTTTAAGATCCTATCCAGAATATAAAGTAGATAATTTCAGCGAACTTGTTACAATTGTTTTCCTAAAACATTTCCAAAATATGAATTTTTCGCTTACTCTAGTATACAACAATCGGAGGATTTCCATTCTTCAAACATTTCATCTACATAAATCATCTCCGCACATGAACTAGATTCCGAAATTCTTGATGAAACGCAGGCACATTGCATAAATTTATCATAAACAAGTTTTTATCAATTTTCTTGCTATGGTCCAATAACAGAAATTCAATTGATATATTACGATTTTTTCCTCCAATAGAATGTTGTAAATACCTGATAGAAATCAATAGAACTTATAGGCGATCCAACGAAAATTTGCAAGGTTTAGAGTGTTTAAGCGATAATAAAGACATTTGAATAAAACAAAACAAGGAAGACTGAGTGAAATTCATTTGATCGTCAATTGATATCTTGGAAAACTGTATAAACTCGGTTGATCTCCAATGGTGCAATTGACGTGTGAATTAGGGATGGGAAAACATTTCGATATATCAAAATATCGATTTCTTCTTAGAAAATGGTCGATATTTTCACACTATCGATATTTATTCAAGAGTATCAAATTCGTTATTTTATGATATTTCGCATTATGGTTTCGTCCACAAGAAACATATTATACTCTAGTTCCTTTGATCGAAAATATTGGCGTCATATCGATATCTGTAAAAGTGGCTCTACTGAAAAATCCAAGAAGAACTAGCTCCATTAGAGAAGAATACTTTTCTCTCTGTATCATTTTGGATATTCGATTCAAAAGAATCTATTTCACTTCCCCAATAGCAAATCCAAATTCTTTATCGAAAATGGAAAATGAAATTTGTTCAGAAAAAAAGCATAGAGGCCAATGTTCTTCAAATAGATCCAATGAAGTTATCACAGAAGAAGTTGATAATCTAATCTTCTATTTGGAGCAGACATGAAATACTTTGGAACCGTAGTTCTGAATCCAAGAAATTCCAAATTCTGACTCCGCTGAGCTCAAACAATATCTGGACCAACCATTTCTGGAGAGGAAGTATGATCCAATAAAATTCTGGGTGAATTTTCGATATGTCACTCGGGTTCTTTTAGAAATAGCTCTGAAATATTCAATGTGTCAAGCTTCCTCAGTCACGTCAGCTGTGAGTTTAGCAATACCGGATAATAAAAGGAGATTGACAGAAAAACATATCAAGCAAAGAGTGCTTCTTTTTGATGTTCACACCGGACAAATACTGGTTTCAGTAAAATATTATTTTTTGTTTGTTTTTGAATAAAAAAATAACCTTATATTTGCTAAACGTGTAGGGGTACTTCTTTCTGGAAATTTCGATAAAGCCCATGACTTATATATATCGATAGTGTAAGAAAATATCGATACAATATATATCGATAGTATTCTGTCCTTTGCCCATCCCTAGTGTAAATGAACGAGCTGTCTGTGCTTTCCTCATTTTGTTTTCGATATTCTGCTTGAAATTTCTATGGATCTAGCGACGACACGAAAGTCGAATCAGTTCTAACTGAAATATTTTTTTGGTATTTTGCATGTTCCTGTTATTCTGATGAAGCAATTATCAACATTAAATTATGAAGAAAGCTGGAAATAATTATATTTATTTTATACTAGTTGCCCGCTGCTGCTCCGCACATTCGTTAGGCAACCCGAAATACATCCTTCGAAGTGTCAAATCATACTCTATAAACATGAACAAATTTATGCAGTAGCATAGTAGTATAAGGAATATATTCTTTATACTATGGTAATAGAACGGTACTTCTAAAATATATTTGGCAATTCAAAACACGTTTATGACCTATTACCTACCCAACCCCAATGGAATGAAGTATTCGGAGAAAATATTTATGCCAATTGCTGACATTAACATCTTGTAGGAAAAATAGTTTACCTAAGCAAAAATTCGTTTGTTGTCCGATTTTGAGAAGCGAAAATCATTGAATTCAGTTTTACTTCTACTTCAAACTTTCAAAGCCCATTTTGTAATTGGTAACCAAGGGACTTTCTTTAGAAAGCAACATACAAAATACAAATTGTTGAAAATGTTTTTTATAGGTTCTTCAAACATATTTTGCAAAACTTACAGAAAAAGAAAATGTTTGACTTTGTGAACGGTACTAAAGTAATTATAGCTTGAAGAATAAATAAAGAACCTAACTAAGATCCCTAAGTGATTTCTACCCGATCTATAATTCCTTTAATGGCGTGAATTTAAATTTAAGAATTTATTACCTGTCATAGTGAAGTTTAATAGTAAACATCTATCAATTTATTGTGAATAGATCAATATAACCTTCGAAACATGTTTTATTCAAATCTATTTTTTTAATGCATATTTTTAATGATTCAGATGGATATTTTGTACTTTTTCAATGCTTATTGATCCGAAACCTAGTCATCATTGAGTCCAACTTTATCGTTTGAGATAGTTCTCAGTTCAGGGAACAAGCGCTCAACAATAATTTTTCTCCAGGAAATCTTTTGCGTTCATATATATTATTGCTATTCCAAATTTCACATTTGAATCAGAAATAGAATGTCTAATTACTTGTGAATCCTTCAAATCAACTAAATTTTCAATTAAATATCATACACTGAAGTTTTCTATTGGTTCAGGTATATGTATTACCTCACAATAGTGTTGATTATATTCACAGATAAATTGACAGGTCTTCGGAATGAATTTCGAGAATTATAGAAGATAAGAAAACTTCATTAAACTAAGTGTAGCGAAATAATACAGAGAACGCCAACAAAATTTCAGTTATTATCCAGATACCTATAATTTGTATGATGGATATTCAATTTTTGAAATCTGAAGCGCTAATAACAAATGTAATCATTATGAGAAATAACAGCTTAGATTCGTTACTCGTTATCGTCATATTATCCTATAGAAGTATTCCAAACGGTGAATCCCCTATCGCATTTCGGTGAATCCCCGACTTACTTGAAAACGTTGAAAAACTTGAAAAGGTACAATGAATCCATTACTTTTGTCCGAAACGCAACTTATGAATAGTAGTAATTTATGATTATGAAAAATATTATTTGTCGTGACTCTACTTAAAAAAGGAGCTTCAAAAATTCTAAAGGCTACGAATCCAGTTTGAATAAGATTCTATTGTGTAACTTCAAAGAACAGTGCAAATTGGACTCGACGCTAAACTAGCGAAAAAGAAATATAAAATAATTACCATACACTGTTATCTATTTATTATGTTTATATTGACTTATAATTTTTTTCAGTAATTTCCGATAGTTTTCATCAGAATATATAATATTTTCTGTTTGGGCGTTAAAAAAAAAGAAGGGCTAATATTACTATCTACATGACAACATTGAGAGTATATATGCATGAACCTCACAGCCTTACATAATTAAATTATTCAGAGAATTCGTGATTTTTACTTCTTTTTGGCATTTTATTTTTCAGATAACTTATTTTATAGAAGTTTCAAATAAATATTGAAATATAGATCCTGATTCCATTCTCCCTTCTTTTAAACTAGCCAATAAAAGTCCAACCGGATTTGACTTTTGAATGAGCCCAAAAATGTTCTGTTTACAATAACAAATCTTTATAATACAGTATGTTGTTCTCTAGTGAGTTATTGAACAGTGTCCATCAAATGAAAACGAGAATCTCAAACACTTATAAATTGAGCTAATGATTGTCATTTGTAATAATTTATCTAGTATGATCATTATACAGTTAAACCATTCATTTCTTTCATCCTCCAAAAATATTTGGCTATCTAGGTATTCAATATCTAAAGATATTAGAATCATGTTAACATATAGCACATCTATTCTATTGGAATGTAGATATTGATAATTTTAGTTGGAACAGAAATTTTTTACTCTTTTCATTCAGATTGGCTGAATTATCCTTGAATTTAACGAGATGAATAAAAATTCAGATAAGTTCATTAAACAATATCTATACAGTTTTAGAAAGCTAATAGGTAACCCAATTAATAAATGTAATTCTACAAATACCTAATAATGATCAATCAGTACAGTTAGTGGTTACAGAAGGCAACACTTTCTTTCATTAATGAGAATTATTAATTACAAACTCGGATATGAATTCTGTACATCAATGGATAAATGAAACTCATTGAAAATTGTTCATATATACAATAAACAAGAATTTTGTTATTTCAATAATCAATTTTTTAAGAAAAAACTTCTGTTAGAATTAATTAAGAAAATTTGATTTAAAACAATTGAGAAAATTGGAGATTATATATTGAGAAAATCGTATTAGTTAGCGATACGAAAAGCAGGCATGGATCAGTAAACATTTACAGGCATAAAATCATTATTCTCAAAGACAAAAGGTGGGTAGACTAACTTTATCAGCAAAATCGTCTATTAATAGAGTATGCTAAAAATTACATATTTGTAGGACGAATCTTGTTTCAAATAGAAAAACGAAAATAGTATTTCTACATTCTTCCCACATCAAGCAATTTCAAATGTCAAAAACGCCATTCTAAATAAGCATGGAGACATCTCATGATAGAAATTAGAATTACAGAACCAATAAAGAATTGTTGGTTAAAAAAATCACATTGTACAAAATACCACTTTGAAGGGTCGAAGCACTTACCCTATGATTCCTTTGCCGTATATGTAATTTTCTCGCCGCCATGGACAGCCTCCGAATTCGCCGACAACTTTTTGAGGATTTCTGCTAATAAACCTGGTACTGGCACGATTATCGCATCGACGTCTTCTCGGCAGAATATTATTGGATTTATCCAATTTTCCGTTCATGACAGCAGTGTTCTGATTATTAATAACGTTTGTGAATGACTCTATATCAATATCTCCTTCATTTATGTTCATTCTATCCAGTTCTTGTTGAGTTTGCCAAATTCGAAGCCACAGAAGTTTAGCAGGTCCTTCTTGTTCAGGTTGAAACCAAGAGATAGAAGGATCCATACGAACTATCACAGTTATGTTAAGCGTTAATAACCATTGGGTTATTAGGATTAATTCTTCTCACATTAATTTACGAATAAACACACGCTGAAGTCACACCTTGGTGCACATCACACGGTCACAACTGACAGGCCTACAATACTTTCAATATAATCCGCTAGATAGCGGCCGAAAACCTGAACAGCCGCGGTAAATTTGAAAAAACTAACCTATTTCTATTTCCGATTCTGTAATATTATGTAATTGAATATAAAGGAAAAAAAAACTTTTGACAATTCGTACCAACAATACGTCAGATTGATAAAACCAAGTTGACACTTGAATCTATTCCTGGAAATCCTTCACAAATTGACATTAGAGATTTCCTTTGCTGAAATGTGAAATATATAGATATATATATTATATCTATTGCTAAAATTATTTATTAATTTTTGTATGCATTGGTTTGATTATAAATATTATAATAATTTGAATATTCAATCAGTCGGAATCAGAAAAAACAAATATTTTCAGAATTCAGATATCTCTCATGAAAAAATGTTCTCATTTTAGTTACTTTTCAAAGATAAGAAGAAAAAAATATATAGTTGGAGAAATAGTAAGTATATTTCATTTTTGTATAAATTATAAAAGAATCATTATAATAAAAATATTAAGAAATTGAAAAAAATTCACTCGCCGTTTTGCCTCCTGTGAGGATTGAACTCACGACCCCTGGTTTACAAGACCAGTGCTCTGCCACTGAGCTAAAGAGGCTGGTGACAGCTGTAGTGATTTGGTAATATATGATTGATTGATATTAATATTTCATCATAAAAAATTCTGTCTTGCAAATTGAATAAATTCAGTTATAAAGTATTTCCTCATCATTGAAAACATTCAAACTGCATATTTAACAAAGATTTTCCCCGTTTCTTCTTCAGTTTTTTGATTATATCCTCATCTTATCTCATAATTTTCTTTCGTATCTCAGTGCTATCTGAGTAACTTATTTCATTTTAATGCAAATGATACTCGGGTTATTCCAAAAACCTTTTTTATTCATTTCAAATGCAATTAATAGAAAATAATATCAGAATAAATTCTATTATTTATTACCTTATTCTATACATTCATCTAATATTACAATTTATTTTTGGAATCAGTGGAATCCTTCCAGGAGGTTTATAATATACAATATTGACAAATATAGACATTTCCCTACATGAAATATTATATTCTAAAATCATATTGGTATAAGAGCTGCACTCTGCTGCTTTTCATGGATAAACATCTTGGAAATTCCTTAAAAAATTAATGTTCTCTGTAACTGATGAGGAGCCGACAGCGAGCAGTTTATCGAATTTTTCGGTGGGTAAGGCTGTTGGTAACACTGGGAAAGCTAAACACTGACAGTTTACATTTTCCAATTGACCATATTCACCGTCGCCATATTGTTATGCGACAATACCAACTACCCAGTGTTCCCAACGAAGAAATATTGAGTTTACTAGAAAAATTCCACAATATAAAGTTTCTAAGTGAAGTTTATGTGTACCTTTTCTGGCTGCTACGTCAGATAGGCTTGTTTGGGACAATATTTTGCAAAAATTTCACCTTTTGGAAATAAAAACATTAGTGAAAGGTGGTTTTCTGAACAAATTAATTGTAGCCGAGTGTATAAATGAAGGCTTCGCTTCATTTTTGGAAATAGTCAGTGGAAGAATAGTCTCTATGGCTGATAGTATTTTTGATATTAGCGGTATTTTTCTAGTAAACTCAAAATTTCTCCGTTGGGAACACTGGGTAGTTGGTATTGTCGCAAAACAATATGGCGACGGTGGATATGGTCAATTATTTTCCCATGTATTATCCTATTTCCATGAGTCATTCGAATTCAAAATGAATATATAAATCTGATGACCCGGACCTCCCTTCGAGGTAAAGTGGAATTGTAAACTTTACCGTTTTCAATATTTGTCCCATCCTGAAGTAATTGTTCCCTATTTTGACCTTGCACTATTTTTTCAAGACACTAGAGACTGAATTATTTACTTGAGAATTGTCAATTGCTTAAATTTGATAATAAAGTTATGTTTTAGATAAGGAATAATTTGGATATCTATATACTTTCTACACCAGGAAATTTTAATTAAAATTTGTCAACATGAACAATTTCGATGTTTTTAATGACCTAACTTTGTGAGTAAGAAATTTATATACTGAAGCCAATCTTTAGTTGAGCTTATTTTTCAGATATATTACACCTGAAAATTTTTATATTCAACCTGTTGGATATGATGTAATGGTCGTCATTGATAGAACTACAGAAACAATATCTGTTTTGAATGTTGGTCAGATACCAGCTGCTAACAGTAAAAAAGACTTTTGTGGTTTTTTGGGAACAATAAACCTTCTAGCTGGTCGATATTTAGTAATTGCAACACAAAGACAACTTGTAGGATATATAGCTGGTCATGCGATATGGAGATTAGCTAAGGCTGAACTTATACCTTATTGTCGAAGTATGTTGCATTTGAATCAAGATCAATTAGTTGATAATAACACACACATTGCTATGATTGATCAAGTATTATCAACACCATATGTATACTTCAGTTATTCTTATGATCTAACACATACTCTTCAACGTCTCCACGATATTGGTCCGGATTTCTGGTCTCAATCTCTCGTGGAACGTGCTGACCATAGATTTGTTTGGAATGGAAATTTATTAAAAGGTTTAAAGCGACCTGACTTGAAAAATTTCTGTTTACCTCTACTTCATGGTTTCATCTCAATAAATCAGTGTAGAATCAATGGTTTAGATTTTACTTGGGCACTCATATCCAGAAGAGGTATTTACCGAGCAGGTACCAGGCTGTTTAGAAGAGGTGTTGATAGAGATGGTAATGTGGCAAACTTTGTGGAAACTGAACAAATTATTGATTTCAGAAATGATCGTGCAAGTTTTGTGCAGATTCGTGGCTCAATACCTTTATATTGGAATCAGTTGCCAGACTTGAGATACAAACCACCACCGACAATATTGGATATTGATCCTAATGAGCATAGTATGGCATGTGCGAAACACTTAGAAACTACAATGGCAATATATGGCAAACAAATTTTGATTGATTTGGTTGATCAGCATGGTTCTGAAGGAGTTTTGGAAAGGACGTTCAGTGAAACTGTGAAGAATCTGAATATTTCTTCTGTTAAATATGAACCGTTTGATTTTCACTCAGAGTGTCGAAAAATGAGATGGGATAGGCTATCAATACTTATGGATCGCATAGCTCCAGATTTGGAAGAGAATGGGTTCTTTTTGATTTTGAGGGATGGTTCTCTATCTTCCTTGCAGGAAGGAGTCTTTAGAACTAATTGTGTTGATTGTCTAGATAGAACTAATGTAGTTCAGAGTATGCTTGCCCACAGGAACCTTGAGATTGTACTTAGAAAGCTGCAAATATTAGCTCCAGGGGCACCTTTGGAGAGTCAGATTTCATTTGAAGTATTATATAAGAACGTTTGGGCAGATAATGCTGATATTATTAGTACCCAATATTCAGGTGAGGATCTTTCAAATTTTGAATTGATTTCACTTACTGAAAACACAAATAATATTACAGTGGACTCTCGTTAACTCGAAATATTTTCAATCCCCTTGGAAAAACCTGTCTATGCCGAAAAAGTTTCCATGCATAACTCGAAACGATTTTACAGATATATTTTACCATTTTCACCTCTATAACTCGAAGAAGCACCAAATTTACCTCTATAACTCGAAGTCAGTAGTTAATTCCAAACCCCGCTGCACAAGTTGAAACTTGTCGATGAATCGAGCGTATTTAATGATGCAATAATTGCATTGTGAGGTTTTATAGAATTTTGTTTTATTTGTTGCTTAGTTATGTTAAGGTTGTTGGAAATACATTTTTTATTTAATGTTTTTTATCCCGACTTTCCTAAGCCTCCGAGAGACCTCTCGGTAGAAAACTTATTCAGAGTTTTCACTCTCAATTTATGAAACAAGCTTAAAAAATTTGATTCAAATACTCCTGCGCAATAATTGCAAGAATTTGTCAGGATTAAAAAAATGTTACCGAAAAAGAAACGAACAATAACACTATGAATTAATTAACTCTTGACGTTTTAGAGTCTAAATCAGACTCCTTCATCAGATAAACTCTTAAAATATTTAGAATTTGTCAATTGGTTTTTGTTAACATAAAGACACGTTGATCTATTTCATTGTGAAATTTTCTATTGTCAATTCATTTCTCAGTAAATTCATCAAATATGTATGATCTACTCTTATTATAGGGAATAAATATCACTATTCTTCATCTCTATAACCCGATTATTACCATTTGGTTTACCTCTCGGATTACCTCTATATCTCATCACCTCTGTAAGTCGAATTTAATCAAGAATGACCTGTATAACTTGAACTACGCCTATGTCGAACTATTCGTAACTCGACGAAAAATCTTGGTCCCGTGGTTTTCGAGTTAAAGAGAGTTAAAATCAGTTGTTATTATCTTTATGCAGTTTGAACTTCTTAATGACCTGTTCCATTAATTTTGGTAGCATTTTCCGTTTATTAAACATTTCAGGGACATTTCATATTTATTTATTTATTCACAAAGGAATACACAGGTGATTTTCACACCCAAAAATAATAATAATATACATATGTAAATTTTTTTAACATATCACATGAATTTGTTTATAGTGAGTCAACTTTTAAAAAACATTTATTCAAGAGTGGTTCGTATCTGGAAGATTTGCCTGATATCCACGTTCTAACTGAAGGAAAACCAATATCATCTAGTGTTTGCAATTCACTCATTACAAATGATTTGAAACCGAAAAAACTTTCACGCAAAATCTTTATCGCTTTTTCTTCATTTTATCAATAAAATCTTTTTCTCATGAACTAATGATTTTTAAGCATAAAATGAATTACGGCCTTCAATTCCTAGTAATAGCTATAGTTAATGAAAAAAAACAATGGTAATTGAACATTTCAAATTTAAATTAAGCTATCGATTATCAGTCGGAATAATTACAAAATGTACCATAACTACAAAGCAAAAAACAATCATTAAAAATAAAATAAGATATAGGTAACCAATTGGTAATTTTGAGATAAAAATATATGCAAAATCTCAAAAGATGGAAACTGTAGTGAAAAATAATAAACAGGGTGTTTTCTTCAAGATTGAACTTATTCAGTGCGGAACTGATTTTTTCCTTGTTGTATTGAAGCAATAGATGTTAGCCAAAAAAAAAATTAGGTCAAATCCATCATTAATTAAAAGTTATACGGAAACAAAAAATTCAGACAACACCTTGTATATAAAAGACTATACGACTTAGAATACTCATATGGGTGCATTTTGAAATCAGCTTGATGGTCTCTAATCCAATTTTTACATTTGTCCATTTACTCGTGAACCACCCTGTATATCATATTTGAAACAGTTATTCACTTCAGACGATAAAATATCATTCTATACTTAAATAGTTGAGACTGTTGAGAGTTCTCCGTGCTCGAAGCACTTCACAGCACATTAGTGCTCGGTACAGTTCTGATCAGAACCATAGGAAATTCAAGCAAAATATCGAAAAAAAATTACGAGCTTTTGAGCGCTCTTTCATTTATTACGCATGCGCAGCGAGCACCGTATATTATGAAATTTCAGAATATTCTTCAATGGAATTATATCATCGAAATTTAAATCGAAACCCATACACCGAAAGGTAACAAATGGGATACAGATTATATATATCGTCGGCTAAGAGTGTAAATCTGCTATGTCCATATTGAACAATTTCACAGGAGACCAAAAAAACCGTACAGTACAGTGTTATAATAATAATAAGAGAGTTTATTCATGAAAATACATTCAATAGACTAGATTTACACTCTCAGCCGACGATATATAATTTGAATCGAATTATGATTTCAGTACTCTCTCTTATAACTCAAAAATTAGAAATTTTGAGTGTCATTGTATTGGCAAACAATGCACTCCTTCAATATGATTCTCTCTGAGTTTACAGAGAACTTACTATTCTACTAACGTTGTAATATGTTCAACAAATCATTTTGACAACGGTGTTGTTATCCCAGAAACAAAAATTTTATAATCAAATTTACTAAAATAGAACATTGTTGTTGAAACGTTTGTTAAACATTAATAAACATACTGTGGATTAAAGTGTAATTACTATAACTTCAGTTCTTTCTTCCAATGTTTGATTGGCCTGTGTAAGTAAATCTTTCAAAAATTTCAGGTACTGGAGCTCTGAAGACAGATTATACAAGAACTGGAAAACGCACAAAAATGGGACTCATTCAAGACGGAATAAATTCAATGATGAGATATTATAAGAATAATTTCACTGATGGCTTTCGTCAAGATTCTATCGACCTGTTCCTAGGAAACGGTGAAGTTATGACCCCGATGAGAGTTGAAAGAGGCTGGCGTTATGTAACATTCCCTTCTGTTCTACTTGTTGCCATGGCTATGTTTGTTGCATCAGCTGTTTTCCCACAAAGATATTCAACGGAGTCTCTCATGTACCTTCTCTTCTGGGGCTCTATGGTGGCAGCAACAGCTACAACAATCTTTCGTTATGGCAAAGAATTTATTGATAGACCCCGACTCACACAAATCTAGCATTCTAGTCATTTTGCTACACCGTTTAATTTTTTTATCTTAAATATTTGTATATTTATAAATAAATTTTTGCAGTAGATATATAAATAGAACCGGTTCATCTTATTGTATCATTAAAATAATTCTGAATTGATTTGTTTTTTTTTACTCTCTTGAATAACAACTATGTTAGAAAATTTAAAAAAAATAGTGATATCAGGTGTGTGAATAAGTCTTTCCCGTTTTTTGTAAGAGATGGCGCCACCAATACTGTGCGAGTATTTAATGGTTACATATGTCATAATCAAAGCTTATTCATCTGTCAACAATTCCACACTAACACATTAGTTGAAATTTTTTCGCATCATAAATTTTTGAAATCGTGAAAATGTCGAAATTTGAGCCGAGTCGACGTCATTTGCGGGAAGTTTCACTTTATTGGTTCAATTTGAAGAAATCTGCTGCCGAGGCGCATCGGTTGCTTCAGGAAGCTTATGGAGAAGGTTGTGTCGATGATTCAAGTGTTCGCGGATGGTTTCGACGCTTCAAAAGTGGCGATTTCGACGTGGAAGACAAGGAGCGTTCCGGGCGGCCGCAAATCTTTGAAGATCAAGAATTGGCGACTTTGCTTGATGAAGATTCGTGTCAAACGCAAGAAGAACTTGCTGAAGCATTGGGAGGTGACCGAACAACCATTTCCAAGCGTTTGAAAGCCATGGGAATGATCCAAAAGCAAGGAAATTGGGTGCCGTACGAACTGAAGCTGAGAGACGTCGAACGGCGTTTTTTCACTTGCGAACAGCTGCTTCAGCGACATAAAAGAAAGGGTTTTCTGCATCGTATCGTGACTGGCGATGAAAAGTGGATCCGTTACGATAATCAGAAGCGAAGAAAATCATGGGGACTACCCGGCCATGCATCATCATCGACGGCCAAGCCAAATATTCATGGCGCCAAGCTCATGCTCTGTATATGGTGGGACCAGCTAGGTGTGGTTTACTATGAGCTTCTGAAACCGAATGAAAGGATCACAGGCGAGGTCTATCGACGACAATTGATGCGTTTGAGCCGCGCACTGCGAGAAAAACGGCCACAATACTCCGACAGGCACGACAAAGTTATTTTGCAACATGACAATGCTCGCCCACATGTTGCACAGCCGGTGAAAACATACTTAGAAACGCTCAAATGGGAAGTCCTACCCCACCCGCCGTATAGTCCAGACATTGCTCCGTCTGATTACCATCTCTTCAGATCGATGACGCATGGCCTGGCTGAGCAGCACTCCTAGCAGCATTCCTACGAGGAAGCCAAAAAATGGGTGGATGACTGGATAGAGGCCAAACCGGTCGAATTTTTTCGCAACGGGATTCGTATGTTGCCAGAAAGATGGGGAAAAGTTGTAGCTAGCGATGGCCAATACTTTCAATAATTCATTTGTAACCATTTTTTCACAATAAAGGCTCAAAATTTGAAAAAAAACGGGAAAGACTTATTCACACACCTTATATAAACACAAAAGTAATGAATAACAAGTTTAATCTGCGTTTAATAGATATACCTTGAATAAGGAACGCCATTTAAAGGGAGTTTTGGGGTATTTTACATCAAGTAGATAAATTGTCTACTTATCACCCCCCCTGGAGTATTACTGATAGTTGATACCAAGAACAATGACATCATATTAAATCACTATTAATCACATCTATTTGTGCAACAGTTCTGTTGTTTCAAAAATGGCGCATTAAAGACAAACTTTCTAAAGATGTCGGTGCTTTTCTCGAAATTTTCTATTTCAGTATACCTACAATTCAATTAACCTGAAAATAGAGTTGATTGTAGGAAAAATAAACATAGACAATGGAAAACTTTATTTTACATGAATATAACAGCAATATGGAAAATTGTTCTTACTGAATAACGAATACAGCGATTTGATTACCAATATTGTTTAGAATTTATAAGAAATTACATAATAAATGATCTTTTGGTTTTTAATTTTGACTCAGTTTTTAAGTTAAATAATACTGTGAAGAAACTTCAACTGTAAGATTATTTTCAAAGAAATAAAATCATACTCACTTTTTTCCTAACAATTACAGATATAAATATAATTTGACCCAAAAATAAAAACTATAGATTCAATTGAAAACATACTGCTTGCATAAGGCTCTCAGAAATGTAGCTTTTCTTGAATTACTAGCTTCCCTTTGTATCTCCTCATTGTTACTTGAATTTATTTCCAGTAAACCCATAACTTGAATAGCACATTTTTTTCTTTGAAACTCGCCTCTTTGATTATGTAGATGAATTAAGTATTCTAAAATGTTTATATCCCAAAAACAATGGTAATATGCATCCACTGCATCATTTCCCGTTTTTGATTCTCTTAAATAATAAAAGGCTTGTTTGTAGTTTGGTTTTTCAAGGAACTGATAAAGAACTGCTGCTTGAGTGTAACAGTTCAAAGATGTAGTGCACTGTATTAGTCTCAAATAGAGATCATCATCGTGAGGAACAGGAATGTTAAAGTAGTCAGTTTGAATTAAAAGAGACTGCAGATAATACTTAAGTGCTCTTTGATAATGATCCTTGACTGAAAAAAAAAAAATAAAATTACTATTCTATATATACAATTGAACTCCTAAATAAAACGAATTCACAGTTTATGAGAAGTCATTACATCAAAATCATATTCCTGCCTCAGTTGCAAGATATTGTTCTCAGCGATAAGTGGTTTCAGCAATAATAGCTACGCTCTCGCACAGTTTTGTGGAAATATTTGGCAGAAATTCTCTTTCGATTCGACTTATTTGGATTTTAAACTGTGAGGTTATTTGAATTTCTCACAAATGTAGGCAATATCCTTAATGAAAACTGCGTGGAGGCCTTTTACTAGATGTGATGTATCATATACTAATTCTCAAATCTACTTTATAATATAATAAATATCATAATGATTTACAATAGAAAATCATGTTTCATTGTAGTTTTTCTACACCTTTTTCATATATTTCTGAAATCATTAGAGGAAGAAACCTTATTAATTTAAAATAATTCGTTCCATCAAAATATTAAATAATAAAAAATTATCAGAGAATTTCTTGTTGAAAAAATATGGGAAAGTCTTACCTAAATTCACGTCTCCCATCAGTCTCAACCATTTAATATTATTTGGATAGAATTTCAGTGCTTTGAGTGTCATTTGT
Organism: Harmonia axyridis; assembly: GCF_914767665.1. Taxonomy (NCBI): domain Eukaryota; kingdom Metazoa; phylum Arthropoda; class Insecta; order Coleoptera; family Coccinellidae; genus Harmonia; species Harmonia axyridis. The sequence goes on from NC_059501.1 coordinate 59,790,053, forward strand.
CGTAATAGTTCAGACACTGCTTTTACATTACATGGTTGTGTGCTGAGAAAAAATTTTTTTAAGTAAATATTGGATATTATCTACACTGCATCAAGTTATTTCTTTGACAATGCCTAAGATGTTTCCTATCCAATTATTAAAAACTTTACATAGTACAATTGATCAAAGGAATGTCATCTATATTTATAGTATCCGATATAATGATAATAATTATTAGTGTGGGGACAAAAATAAACTAGAAAACTTCGAAGACCATTGGTTTACTACTCCCATTAATAAAACTCTGGAGTATTCTGAAAAAGTTCAACTCTGAGTACTTTACAATTCAAGTTTTGGAACTTTTGGAATCTAAAAATCGTCTGTTGGAAACTACAAGAGCTATTTGCATGAAATTTGATATACTAAGTGTATACTATACCGCATTTGTGCTTTTAGCTCATGAATCAAATTTGCCAGTTTGGTGGCTTGAAACCTAGGAAGACTTTTTCGAAAATTGTATGTCGTAAAATAATGAAATCTGCTGTGCAATATTTAGCTGTCTTTTAATGACTGAAAACTTTCGGTTATACCAGAAACAGACTAATACTTCTTTATTTCAAATGGTACACCCAGTATATTATTGCATCATTATTACATTATATAGCTTTTTTGATAACAATTTAAGCAATATGCCATATCTTGGGTAAAAACTGCAACGGTTCATGAGTTCATGGGATTCTTACAAAGAAATGGCTGTTGTTACAATTTACTCATGAATCGTTGAGCTTTTATCAAGGTGTGGCATATTGCTGAGTTTATCATCAAAAAGGATATCTAATGATGCGATAATATACTGCCATACTGGTGTGCCGTCTGAAATAAGGAAGTAGTAGTCTGTTCCCGGTATAATCGGAAGTTGTAGAGATCTGAAAGGGAGAAAGACCATTGTCTCAAACCCCAACATGCAAATTTTTAGCAAAAATTTAAGGTGAGTTATCCATAAACGTCGAATAGGCCATCGCGGTGAATCTGTATATATTCTATGAAATAAATATGTATATCAAATCTACATACCACTCAAAAAGTGAACATTTTTTCAAATAGAATGCTTTAAAACAAATTATTTCCGTTGCTAGATTTTGTAATACGTATCTGTAAGACTTAATCTTTTGGAGCAAAATAGTCGATTAGTTTCTAAAGTTATGGATGGCAAGAAAGATTTCAAGACTACCTAGACATCTTCCCTTAGATAAAACAAAATTAGTTGTAATTATCCTTGCACACAATAATAACAATATTTCACCAAACTTACTTATTCACACTTGAGGGCCACCAATCAACTCCTTCCACAATTATCTGTTGATCAGCCTTAGACATATCACGTAAAACATTATAGAACCGTGTCAACATAGATATTATAACTGAAAATGCTGTGGGATCCCTTAAGTTTGCGAAGAAAGATGAAACACTAGTTTTCAAATTTGTCAGTTGCGGATCTTGGTATGAGTTTCCCTGATTTCCACGTTTTGGTTGCGAAGTGAAAGTGGGTAGTACTGAAATTAAAATAAGTCATAGCAATTCTAAAAATATGACTTCAAGCAATTGAAAATCATAAAGAATTCATCGTTATTTTAAGATTTGAAATTAGAGAATAGCAACATGACAAATAGGCCACCCTTATTTAAATATTGAGCTACAACTCTTAATCCAATACTGGAGTGCTAATGAACTCTAATTACTTGAATGATTTTATAAAGATGAGATAAATCTATCTTTTATGTCCTGACCATTACTTTCTTTGTATAGCAAAATAATCGAGTACTGTGCATTACCATCTGTAATATTCATATTTTACATTTCTCATACACAAAATCCCACCAATTCCTTTGAAGAGGACAATGCCTTATAAGGAAGTCCTTAAGAATGTGAATGGCCGATTTCAGAAAAAATTTTTTTTGTAGCTTGATTCCTTGAGAACTTCATAGAAATTTTGTCCATTCCCCTAAATTTTCCAGTGTGTATATTAATTATTAATAAACATGATTTGTGATTCATCAAGGATCTTCCATGTGGTATCAAAAAATTCTAAAATAAAAATAATTATTTTCTCATATTTCAACTCACCTATTTCCCACAGAATTCTTGGAAGTTGTGGTGGAGGAATTTTCTTCAGATCAACGCCTCTCCTTATATCTTGTTCTTCTTTCATTTTGAATTTAACCCATTCCTGGCAGGTAAATGCCAGTGCTGAAGCAATTTCTGAAGAAGATCTCCGTTTGTCAAAGTTCATCAGAAAGTCCCATTTCCCCAAATTCAGAAGACAAATAACACAATATTCAGCTATTTCTGTTCGAGGCAACACTGTTTCGTTACTTTGTAAGCAATTTTCACATGCAGCAGCCAGGGCATTCTTATCTGTGAAATTAGATAATTATCTTATTTACAGATAGCCAAACAAATTATTATGAATTAATCGCTCAAATATGTCACTTTCAGGTAATTTTTTTACAATTATTTGTTTGTTATACCTATTGTGCTTTTTGGCCATTCATGTAATAATTGGACAATCTGAATAAGTAAAATCTCCCATTTTATCATCTGTCCTAACTTGGCTATGTTTGTGCCACTGTTCATTTGCAGTTCTTTTTCCAGTGTACGAATGAGCTTCAAAGATAAATCCCAATTAGAAGCAGACATTTGTTCTTTAGATTTAGCCAACATAAGGTATGCAAAATCTTGCAGAAAACCTTAAAAAAGAACTCTATTTTAATTGTATTTTGGAAATTATTAGGTAGAGAGATATTGCCTACTTTGTGTGCAAAGCAGATGGTTATATATCAGAAAATATTACTCACCTCTAGAAAGAGATTGCAATACACTTTGCAAAGGTATGGGAAGTTCCCAAAGGGGGTTTATATGCCGTACTGATATATGAATGTTATTCAAAGAAGTCATTGCAAGTATTTCTCTTACCACTTGGGGGTCATATGTAGTAATCAACTGTTGTTCCAATAATTTCATTTCACGTTTTCCTGAGGAAATTCAATACTTTATAAGTTTCAAAAATTTGTATTTTTATTTTTTTTGTCTTGTTGAAAATTTCCAAGACATTCAGTCTAGTTATCCTTCATATTTTAACGATTTAACATTAATAGATTAATAGATAGATATATAAAAAAAAAGAATTTCAATTCATTTCGGGGAATTTTCTTGATGGGACACCTCTCTCGTACAGACAATTTTTTGCGGTCCTATTGGTGTACGTCTAAGAGAGATTTTACTGCATTTAGATATTAGAGAAATTCAAATTTGTTGGTTTCATATATTTACATACCAAATATTTCTATTTTTTTCTTATATTCTTCAAGTCTGCTACTCTCCTCCAACAAAATCGAAGGAATATCCAATTCTTCTTCAAAATTCTTCATGTACTTCACATCACCAGCATCAAATAGATCACGCAATACAGGATTTGATTGGATTTGTGACAAAATACAAGTTCCTTCATTCTTTATTATGTATTTCATGAGAAATTGCTTGATTTCATTTCTATCATTATCTGAAAAATTCTTCCATGTCGATTGAATAGCCTAGTAAAACAAATAATCACCAATAAAAAACATGAAGTGAAGACACTATCAATATTTAATGATGAAAAAAATGGTTGAATATAGCGATATTCATAGGGTATTCCTTCAATTTGTAAACACTGCAATTTTTCATTTACATAGCCTATATTTCCCCTTTTATCTTCATTATTTCTTTTAATATCTCAATCATTCTTGTGAATAGTTAACAAATCCAAAAGTTTTTGACGTAGAACTTAGTCAAAAAAATATTCCATGTTCATGAATCATTTCAAATATTATATTGAATGGCATAGTTTTTAGCCAACTTCTCTTTTAATTATAACGTTTAATTTAAATTTAATAAAATTAGATTCCTGAACCAAGGGGAATGGATAGATTTTCATCCAATTTTAAATTGAGTAACTTTTTTTATTGTGTGTAGAATTCAGTAGATCCAACATTTCTACAGTTATTATCTTTGCACTATGAATTACCTGAACCACATTCTGTAACCTGCTGACAATAACCATTGTATTAAGAATCTTAATTTCGAAAAAAGTCTTATTTTTACAAAATTACTTACCCAAATAAATACATCTGGATTTTTAGCAAGGGTAATATGATATTGGTGAATGGGTTTTCTATCTAATACACATCTGACCAAATTAAGAGCTTTGATTTGGGAAAGGAGGTCCTTTACAACATAAAAACTGCCACTTGACATTGCTCCTTGTATATCTAATTCTAAATTGATTCTGTAAGTTAATGGTATTTCTCTTTTAATATTGTCTTTCTGTAGGATTCCTGTTATTCCCTGAAATAACAATAAAGTTTTAAAAAACAAACATGTAATTCCATACCTAAGTATGTACTGGATGTTTCAAAATGTCGATTGAACCTGTATAGTGACTAATAAGACAGCATTCAACAAAATATTGAATATGCAGGATGAAATTAATGATTTTATCTTCAGTTTACTGAAAGGATTTCGAAAATTAAGCTAAAAATAAGAAAATTAGGAGACTTCAAATTTTACCAAATATCAACTTGTTGCTTTTTTTGTACCTGAGTGTATCTAAAGCTTAAGGTTCGATGCTAAATTTGCAATCTGATTAGAGATCAGAAATAAATATTTCACAACAAAAAAAACTGAAGGAATTGCTGTGAAAAAAAATAATGTGAGTGTTATTTGCACACCTTATATTCTTTTTTTTCTTCTGGTTGGTTAATATTTTGTCAATTTGGAATTGTAATTCAAGAAAAATATTAGATTTCATGAAGATCTAATAATACGTGAAGGTTTTCGCACGACGTATGGCATAATGTATTGGCATAATTTTGATAATTATTCATTTATTTATTGAATCACTTAGATTAAATTACCTTCATCAAGTAGCCTCATTTAACTTTTGTAATTCACAAAAGTGTCTACAAATCTGAATAAAATTGCTGAGAAATTATTCTTGAAAGTGGGTATAGTTTTTATGAAAGATTAAGAATAAAAAAAAATTGAAACTCACCATATAGTTATTTACAATTGAACTATTGAAAGGATCAAATGGTCCACAACAAGCTTTCAGGTAAACATCTAGAATTTCTTTATCGAAGTTCAAGAAACCATTAGAGATTTTATTAGCTTTTAAGGATTCTGAACATCTTTGGAATCTCTCTGTAGCCAATTTATATTCTTCCCTATAGAAGAAATATGTTCCCAGTTCATAACAGATTTGTGCAACCAATTCTTCCTTAGATATGCTCTCAGATTTTGTCCAATCAAAATTTATATCTTCATTTATTTCAGTTGGTAATTGAAAACATTCGAATTTGGGCATAGATGGAATGTTTTCCCATTCCATACAATTTTCTAAGAATTTTACGGTGTTATTTACATTTTCTAATGTACATATGACTGATTCTTCGCTTGGAGAGATATCAACACTTCTACAAAAAAATTCAATACATATTATAGAACTAATAAAGTGATTTAAAAAAAAATCAAATCATTGATAAAAACTGAAAAACGTCCCAAAGTATCTAATAGAATGAGCTCAAAGTTTAACAGAACAGCAGTTAAAGCATTCTTTGTCATACTCTTCTTCTAGGAGATCTGTATCCTGTAACAGGTATCCCAAATTTGTTGTCTAATGAAGAGATCTACTCTATCTACTACTCCATTTTTGAGAGAATAAATTAACCACAACTAAATAGGCTCATCATTTTTCTAACTATCAGAGAAAATTGGAAAATGGCATTAAATGAATAGTTCTTGAGTCTTCTCAAAAACAGAGCCTGAAAATATGCCATTCATTTTTTTCTAACTCATAGGGATTCAGAGTCCTCTCTGGACAACAAATTCAATTTTTCAATTTCACCCACAATATTGACATCCATATGATTTCAATGAAACAAAGCCTAAATATTGCACCAAGCTTAATCCAACTATAAAAATCTCCATGAAATCTTACAATGATAAATTTTAAAAATTCCCTATATTCTGGTACTTTTCCCTTTGTCAAGGCTAATTTCTTCATGAATTTATGAAATGTACCGACACATGGATTTCTTCTGCTTTATTCTATGTATATCATTAATTTACCTAAAGTGATATAAATTGCTGATAATGTCTTTTATACATACCCCACCTTGAGTTGCCAATTTGTAGTAATTCTGTTCATCGTAACATTTAGCATCCATCTATGGTATATCAAGAAAGCAAATAAATGTTGGAGATTTGTCCATTTATTATCAACAAGTGGAATCTCTACAGGTGTTTTATCATTTGTAAAATATAAAAGGTCTTGAATCAATGCTACTTGAGTCTTGAATGGTAACAATCTGATTTGACCTAAAAACTAAAAATAGCAAAAAAAAAATTTAAATGAGTTAATCATACTCAAATCCCATTTCATGAACGCCGCTATTTTCAAAGATAGCAGCTTTAATGCAATATTTTTATTTAAATATTTTCGTTTTTCATTTGATATATCAACCGAGTTGGCAGTATTTGCTTCACTGTTCTCTGCCTCATTTTGTATTTTCATACTATCATTGATAACATCAAAAAATTTTGTAATGAGCTCAATTGGTGAAGGATCTGCAATGAAAATGATTTCAATTTGAGTGATAAAATTGAATTCATGAAATTACAAACCTGGATTTGACTTTTTCAGGTGTTCTAATAATAATTGGGGATTTAAAAGGAATTCAAACCAAAGTATGGTATCAGGAGCAATTGGAACAGTCCCGGGTCTTAATAAATCAACATCCATAATTGAATGAAATAGTTTAACATCAATTCAAACAATTTTAAATCATAAGTGTAGTTATCAGAAAATTCAATCAATTTCCAACCTATATACATATGTGGGTAGATATAAAAATGAATCAAATATGAAATCCCTGACTTTTTTTATTTTCCTACGGGATAGCTCTATCAACATAACAAGAATTGAACCATATCAACATATATTATTTTTTATTTTATAACCAATAAACAGATAATATATCATAGAGAATTGGATCTTACAGATCATAGATTGTTTTTTTTTCTATCTAGAACGGCAAATCAACATAAGCGCTACGCTACCTGGTGACAATCAGAGTAACTGAAAATATTGTTGACGTGTTTCAGGATTATTTCTGAAAATGGTCTGTTTAGCTAAAAATGAATTTGTTCCATACTTTACGGACACACTGTATGGTTGTTTTACACTTATATGGATTTACGAAATTGAATATCGGCAGTAAAAACATGGCACATCTACACAGAATGATCTTGACAAATCAAGATCCTACAAAATAATCAGGTAAACTTCTTGTCAAGTCTCTATTTTTTTTTAATTATTATCAATTTTCTACTGTTTTATCATCAACAAAAACGAAAAAATTAACATTGATCTAATTGTTATAGAGCTCACCTAAATTATTCAGTGAGTAATCGTTGAAGATATTTTAGAAGTAAACATAATATTTTTGTTTATGATGTGAAAAATGAAAACATCATAAAAGTATCAATATTTTTAAATTCTATAGTAATGCAAGCATGAGATAAAAAATCAACATGACAATGAAGTTACAGTATTACATCGAAATTTTCAAATATTATTTTTCTTAATCAAAATACAAACTGCACTGTATCCCAAATCACAAATGTTCATCTTAGGTTTTTAACGGAATTAATCAATTATTATAAAAAACTCAGTTTGTATTTTCAACTGTTTTGTTCGGTGTTAATGGACCGATTCAATTCTCAACTTATCAAGATTCCAATAATGAAAATCATAAAAAGAAACATAGGTCCTCAAGAAAACATAAGGATATTATTAGAGTTACATAACTAACCAATTTTTTGTGAGTTTAAATAAGATGTGATTAAGAATTAAGATGCCTAAAAACAGACAACTTAGATGTAATTTATTCATATATCGATATAAAGTTCTGTGGACTCCAAAGGTGCAATATTTTGAAGTTGAGAAAGTTGGGAATAATTCAAGTCATAGCATCTGCCGCTATTTTAAATTCATTTCCTATTCTATTCATGCAAATATATACAAATTTTCACAATTATTTATTAACTAATTCCTGATTTCTTGAGAAATATTTCAATTCCATTGGTTTTTCAACGCCTATAAACAGGGAGAGGACTATTGAAAAAATTTTGAAAATATTTTTTTATAAGATTTATAAAATATTTTATTTAGTGAAGTCATTAGGGATTCATGGCTTGACTTGATTTTTAAGCTAATTGGCTTGAGCTTGTTCTGATTTTAAATCAAGTACTTGAATCATATCAAGCAACTTGATTTTTAGCAGTTTTATTGTGTAGTGTCACATCAATAAGAAAATGATGAAATGAGAGGGAACCTTGCAAAAACTATTTGAAAAATAATAATCTTACAATTTTAACAAACTATAAATCAATGAGAAATAAATAATAGATGATGAATTAAAGAAGTAGTATGTATACAAATATGTAAGATACTAAAGACGATGAGGTAAAGGTAGATTGATCCATATTTATAAGTTTGAGAAATTATTGGTTCTGAAAAGAACCGTTTGATGTGTAGAAACAAAAATAGTTCTTCACTTGGAACTGGTGTATTTTGTCACTGCCTTTGTACCTTCGCTGACTGCGTGCTTGGCCAGCTCACCTGGCAAGAGAAGTCGCACTGCCGTCTGAATTTCCCTGCTGGTAATTGTTGAACGTTTGTTGTAATGAGCTAATCTGCTCGCTTCGGCTGCGATGCGTTCAAAAATATCGTTCACAAAACTGTTCATGATGCTCATGGCCTTGCTGGAAATTCCGGTATCTGGATGGACTTGTTTCAATACCTTGTAGATGTAAATTGCGTAACTTTCCTTCCTCTTGCGCTTCTTCTTCTTGTCGGTCTTCGAGATGTTTTTCTGGGCTTTACCGGCCTTTTTCGCAGCTTTGCCACTAGTCTTAGGAGGCATGATTAATAACACAATAAAGTTTACAGCTTTATTACGATTCAAACCGAATACGTGATGAAAAATTTGCTTCTGTTTTCGGCTTTATGTGCGGCGGATTACTGAAATTAGCTCCGCCCCTTTATGTTCTTGTCATTGAAAAGGAAATTGTTGCTCGTAAACTCAGACTTTGTAAAGTGAATAATTTTCATTTTCACCATGTCGGAAATATTATTATTACTAAAAAATTCAAAAAGTAGATTTGATCTGATATTTCTGTACGGATATCTCATATTGGATGGATGAATGGAAAATTATTGGTTAATATAGGTACCTATATAGCTTATTATATAATATATACAACCAAATGTTTCGTTTGTTGAAGGAAAAAAAATTGATAATTCACTATGTAATCTAATCTAAAATATTTTCACGAAAATTCCGACCAGGAACGATTATAACAATATACATAATAGGTATTCCATCATGTAGTCCACATGTTATGATGGCCAAGGTGAAAATTCCATAGTTTTTCGAAATCGCACACAAAATTCGTAGTGTGAGAATTATCTGACAACCAATGTGAATTTTATGGTAAAACTATTAATAAATCCACAGTCTTGCAACGATGCTTGGAAACCTTTTTATGACTATAATATCCATTTTACCCGAACAAGTAAGAAAATTAATGACATAGGGAACATCTAATTCTCAATCCAAAAAGTTTGCCCAAAAGTGACATGGCATGATTCATCCATAGAAGATACTTCGAACAATTGCTATCATTAATGAAATCTACTTGAAATCTACCTAATGAACAAATTTTGTAATGAATTAAGAAAAGATAAGGAAGATAAGGTCATTACACTACAAATCAATTTCCAATTAGAATCAATTTCAAAATATTCTTGAATGTTTATGATTTTTTTCTTCTTAATTTGAAAATATATACACTGTTCATGAGAAAACTAAGCTGATAATAGCGTAAAAAATTAGAACAGGTACGGGGTACAAGAAGTACACACTTAATTACTTTTTTCTACATTCATGCAAAAAGCAAAACTTTATTGAACTATATTTAGTGGAAAAAGAAGTTCTTTATTTCACTAGTGCAATAAAGTTTTTATTGCACTCATCTGTCATTCTACTTCAACGTGCTGTCACCAATTGTTCATCCACTTTCAACATTGAGGGTAAAAATAAAGTTTGAGTTAAATTGTTCGTAACGTATTAGTTCCTGTTTCAATGCAAATCGATATTAAAAATAAAGTATTCAAGTTGCGCTTTTCATTTTCCTACACCTAATGCCGCACCTCAATAAATCATTTTTTGCTTTTTGCATGAACGTAGAAAAAATGTTGTATGCAACTCATGCAAAAATTGTTTATTGCACTCGACATGTTGTCCAACTCGGCCTAACGGCCTCGTCGGACAATTTCACGTCGAGTGCAATAAACATTCACTTTTTGCATAAATAACTATTAAAATTATACATATAAACATTTTTCTATGCTTAAGGCCACATAGGACAAGATGAGTCACGTTTTATTTTGCCATCCTGTACAAATATAAGATGAAGATTTGAAAATGGATACCTATATGGAACATTCAAGGATTCGATTAGAACTATTGAAGGAGAAGAACTCTAAAAGAAATCAATTTGAAATTCAAGAGGTTTTCCAATAACACTCTACTTTTTTTGGTTTATATTTAGTCTTAGGACTACCTGAAATATCGATTCCATAATGAAAATTACTCATGAAAATGCCCAAATCAGGCAGAAACTAATCCAAATCCAGAATTCATACATTAAGATGAAAAGTAAATAAAATTTGATACTAATGTCTAGAGATTAATAAATGTTCAAGAATTAAAATCAGTTTTAATACATCCTGAGAGTGATTCTCATCCATCTGGAATTTGTTCTAGTTTTTAACAGTTAAATATTTTACCTGATATGATATATATGATGGGCATATAACCAAGTAGAGTATAAAAATACCTGATTTTGGAGAATCATTTCATCTATACTTTGTGAAATTATAGATTATTTTCTATTCATCTCTACCAAGTGGTGCTTTTTTTACATTACTGATTTTCATGAAAGGAGATTTCCTCAAGAAGGAAGAAAAAAGCGCTAATTAATTTTTATTTTATTTTTAAAAATTTCGTTTGCACGTTTTATGAAGCATACCAGTTTGGTGCTTCATCGCATTGATTCAATTAGCTCAAGAATTCTAATATAAATTTTTCAAGATATCAAATTCAAAGTGAATAAGGTTTAGGAAACACAACATAAAAACTTAACGTATGCCTAAACCCCGCCCATATAGGAGCATACTTCCTCCACTCTGATTGGCGCAACTACCCTCTTATAAAGCAGTTACTCGCGCTGCCGAAATCATCAGTCAATACATTCGCTTGTATTGGTATTTATAGTAGTCGTACGCATTATAACTTATTCATCATGTCTGGTCGTGGTAAAGGTGGAAAAGTTAAGGGAAAGGCAAAGTCCCGTTCTAACCGTGCTGGATTACAGTTTCCAGTTGGTCGTATCCATCGTTTATTACGTAAGGGAAATTACGCAGAACGTGTTGGCGCCGGAGCACCCGTATATCTTGCTGCTGTCATGGAATATCTGGCCGCTGAAGTTTTGGAATTGGCCGGCAATGCCGCACGTGACAATAAGAAGACCAGAATTATTCCCCGTCATCTCCAATTGGCCATCAGAAATGACGAGGAATTGAATAAATTGCTTTCTGGAGTAACAATCGCTCAAGGTGGTGTTCTACCAAACATCCAAGCCGTCCTCTTACCCAAGAAGACCGAGAAGAAGACGTAAATTACGTTTCAAACATAAACGAAAGGCCCTTCTCAGGGCCACCATATTCTTCTATTGAAAAGATTTTATATCATCTTTGTTTTAGTAAACCGCAATATATTTCGCCATTGAAGTCTGAAATTTTAAAAGTAAGATCAAAGCTATTCGAATTATATTTGAACTTGGTAATTTTAGAATAGTGTCGTATAATTTTCTCTAAATATTTATGAATAACGATATTTTCCTATCTTCCACTAATTATAGCTTTAGTACCTAGGCAAGGGCGTACATCTTTTTTTCTTGGTGGGAGGAGTAATCGAAAAAATCGACAACGTTTACCAGTTACCAGTTTATCGAGTCTTCATCAAGAAGACAATGAAACGGGTCCTCCTCGACATATCCATCTATTTGGGTAAGTATTGTCAAGGTAATTTCTCACTTCTAAACCAAAATGAGATGCAACCTCATCTTTTTGAAAATATATTCCTGTAATAATGCCATGTAACATGCCGGGTTAAAAATTTTGTAAAAAGTTGAAATGAACCGAACTTGGCAAACGATCATCAGAAATCTGAGTATTGAACACATCATATTTGGTCAACGGAACCTATTGGTCTAACAAATACAACATAAACATAATATCAGCATATTCTCTCTTTGTCAAATTGATCATTCTGATAATTCCAAAATTTTATAAAAATATGGAACACAACCAATAAGGAATTATTAACTCAAATTTCAGTTGTCAGCATTTTTTCAGAATATAAAATGACCACAAAAATGTTTCGAGAAGTTCATATTTGGTCTTTTAGCATTTTTTTCTACTTGTTAGTGTTGTTTCACTGATGAATTATTTCATATATTAGCAAATTATTATCATAAACTAAACGTTCTCTGAGTTCAAGAAGATTACTCAATATATTCATTCACGACTAGATGCCTCACTCCCGTTTTTAACCTGAACACTTTAAATGACAAATAAAGAGTCCGGTCCTGGAATATTGAAATAATTAATATATCTTTGACTCCACCTCGGCATTCCGACAATAAGTTTGGTTCTGATGATGGTTTTTCCATGAATATGCAAACAAAAACAAAAATCGAGTAAAACACAATTTCAAATATCAAAAAGAAAAGATTGTTCTTTGCAAGACTTAAGTAAACACAGAAACCACATGATATAAATCAAAAACAATGAGTCAAAAGGTTAATAGGAAAATAGATACCTGGAACCTTAAGAACAGCAGGTTAGGTTTAGCGGGGACTTTTACCCACTAAACCTAACCTGCTTAACAAAAAACCTCATATCAAAATGGGTGAGTCAACTGACATCTCAAATAGTGCCATATTATTATGTTATGTTCGTTATATTGACTATGCAGTCAGTGACATTAGAGAAAAATTGATGTGCTGTAAGGATAGAGCTCGGTCGTGTCAGGTCCTTGTGGTCCCCTGGTCCTCTTTCACATGATCTCGCTGCTCCTTGGACCTGTCCGTCACCTCTTAGGAATTTTCTCACCGTCCTTGTCTCAACTTATTATTATTATTATATAGTTCATAGTCGTACAATCAATCTATTTATTCCATTAATTCTAACAACAATCACAACATTGATTGAACTTTCTCAAGATCTAGGACTGATCTCACAGTTTAATTTAGTGAATTATATTATTATTATTCGAACTGGGGTCGTTGTGGCTCGGTAAGCCTTCCGGGAACTGCGACCGTGCGACCATGTAAATCTTTTGTTCTCTACCCTACTCATTCATGAAAACCCAAGGAGGTCGTCAATGACGTTAATAAAACTGACAACCTCCTTAGGGGCCTTGGCCGTTACCTCCCGTGTATCCAGGACCGGCTTCCCCATTTGAATGCTTCTGCTTCTGATCCACAGAGCCTGCAAGTCTCATCTGCTAACTTTCCCATACGGTACAAATGATGTTTGTACCGACAGTGTCCCGTCAGTAGTCCCATCATCACCCGAAGCTCGGCTCGTGACAGCTTCAAGAGCTTTCTGGCTTAGGTAGGTGAAATCATCACGAATTTCTTGGCCTGAGTAAGTCCAAGAGTGTTAGTCCAGTGGGTTATCTTGTTATTCAACTTCCATTGCTGGACCGCAGTTAAAGATCTTTATTCAAGTAGAGAGTGTGAATTACAAATAGTGCAAGTGTATATAGGACACAATTCAATGGTACATATAAGTATATATCACAAGGTAACAAATGGACTGTAGGCAGTGAACAATGGTATGGGAGAAAATCAAAAATTGTCTCTGATGACGCTCAACCTTTCACTCTCACACACTTAGAGCGGAAAAGGCCATAATCCCGAACACAAACACATGCAACACGCACAAAAGATCAATTACGCTCTGTGGATCTTGCCAGAGGTAGCAAAAGATAAAATGCTAATCCCACGCTCTGCGACTGACATCTTTGTGGATGGACCATCCTCCTCGCAGAGTTGTCATCACGAGGTCCCTTCTAATTTGCGTGGTGTCTATTGAGAGGGCCTGTAGAAGGGCACTGCTTTCTCGGCACCAGAACCCCCTTGCTCCGATGATGAAGGGCAGAACTCGGATGCTTCTGCCAGGATTCCTTGCCGCCACCACCTCCAACAGCTCTGGCTGATCATATGTCGCTCTCTTCAGATCATATGTTTCAGAGAGCGACCTAGGGGCCTTCCATGACACCCCCACGTCTGCAACTATCACCTCCGCGCCTTTGGTACAGACCATATCGGGCTTGTTGAGCCTGCCTCTGGTGTCTCTGATGTGAGGCTCCTCGACAACCTCCCATCCCTTCTTTCGAGCTCCATCGACGATCCTCTTCACTACAAAATTGTGCCTATTCATCCGCTTGGACGGACGAGTGGGACACACTATCAAACGCCTTCTTCAGATCCAGAGTCAGGACGGTAAGAGGCTTTCCCGCCTTTCTCCTTTCTTTTATGATAGTTTGGAGGGTGAGGTTGTTGGCAAAGCATCCATCCATGCTGGTGAATCCCCTCTGACACTCATCAAGCCTCACCGTCGCTGAAAGTCTTCCTGCCACTATCTTATTGACAATTCGCAGCAGAATGGAGGATATAGTAATGGGACGCCAGCATGGGCGCCCGCAGGGTGGGGGGGGGCATGGCCCCCCTGAGATTTTGATTGTCTCATTGTTCAGCACAACACCCTCAATATATTTTTCTCAATCCAAGGGGCAAGGAAAAAAGGAAAGTAATGGATTCACAACAATTTTCCGGTTTTCAATGAAAATCATGGACGCCTTATCGTTTTTCAATAATTTTCATTTTGCCCCCCCCCTGAGAAACATTTCTGCAGGCGCCCATGGACGCCAGTTGTCCACTTTATCCAGATTGATCTTTGTTTTAGCTATGAGTATAGTCCTACTGTGCCTTAAGGGCGCAGGTATATAGCGCGAGAGCAGTATCATATTGCACAGGAATTCAATCTTTTCTAAGGGTATCCTTGACAGACGACTTGAATCAATACCATCCGGTCCAGCGACGGTCTTGCCTATGGCTCGAATGGTTTCCCGGATGGTAATAGAATCTATCGGTGCATAGATGTTCACCTGCTCCTTGTTTAAATCTGCAATGGGGAGGTCGTCTGGTGGAGAGGGGGACTCGAAGATCTCTCTATAATGGCTCATGATGTCCTCTTTTGAAGGAGTGGTGCTATGGGTAGCTTGCTGGATGTCATCAATTATCTCCCTTGCCAATTCCTTCTTATTCGTCTTGTATTTATTTTGGGTGTATTTATACAATTGAGCCCTCAGACGACGCCTGCCCTTCCTCTCTGTCAATATCTCCGACGGCACACCTCGCCTAGCTCTCATCGCCCTACCATATAGCCCACACAATCTGGTGGTCCACGTATCCAGGTTCTCCTTGAACGTGTCTGCTTTCCTACACACTGACCGACAGGTCTTTTCCAAGCCACAGAAAGGCTCAGGTCCAGCAGGTGTTAACCTCGATGCACTTTTTGCAAGTTCATCGGCTTTTTGATTTCCCGAGATAGTGGAGGTTTCAAAGCTACGAAATTGCTAAAATTGCGATTGGTCGTAAAAGTCCTCGAAATGAGGCGGTCGACAAAAACTGTTCGAGGAAACTGCACCTTTAAGGTACGGTTTCCTCGGAAAGACTCCGTCGACCGTCGCGTTCCCACGACCAATAGCAATTCTAAGAAATGCGTAGCTGGGCGGAGCTACGTTTTTGCTAGAATTGCGATTCTTCTTCTTCTTCTTCTACTTTACGAAAGCTTGCTAGCTTGTTTCACCCATTTTCCTCCTCTCGTTCTTGAGATATTGAGGTCCAGCTGTCCTTCCACCTTTTTGGGGGTCTCCCTACAGGTCTTTTGGATGCTGGTCTTCCGTTTCTCGCGATTTTCGCTATTCTGTCGCTTGACATACGTGAGACATGTTCATTCCAGAACCTTCTTCTCGCGCGGGTCCATCTAACTACGTCCTCCGTCTGGCATTCTTTTCTGATCTCGTCGCTTCTTCTCTGGTCTCTCAATGTGTTTCCTGTGATTGCCCTCAAAACTCGCATCTCGTTTGTTCGTGCCATTCTTTTAGTTTCAGCTGTTTCTGCTCTTGTTTCCGCCGCGTATGTCATTATGGGTCTGACACATGCTTTGTAAATTCTCACTTTACTGGTTGTTGTCATGCAATTGTTCTTCCAGATGATATTCCTTAGGGCCCCCGATATTCTGGCTGCCTTATTCATCTGATGTCTTACACTATCTTTTAAGCTTCCATATGGCGATATCGTTACGCCCAGATAGTTAAAGGAGAATACTTGTTCGATGATTTTGTTATTTATCTCCAGCTTACATCGGCGGGGTTCCCTGGCGATCACCATGCTCTTAGTTTTAGGGATTGATATTACCATATTGAGTTCTAGAGCCTCCCTGTAAAATGCCTGTATTAACCATTGCAGCCCGTCTTCACTATCTGCAAATAGTACTGCGTCATCTGCATAACACAAGATCTTCAATAGTTCGTTCCCCATTCTGTATCCTTGGTTCACCCTTCGTACTTTGTGTATTATCCTGTCCATTATCAGATTAAATAACAGTGGACTAAGACTATCTCCCTGTCTCACTCCTAGGTTGATCTTTACTTTATCGGTTGTGGTTGCTCTTGTCTTGACTGTGGTAGTGTTGCCTGTGTTTAGTTGTTTTATCGTCTCTACAATGTTTGGATGTATTCCTCTGTGCTTCAGTTCTTCCACAACATCCGTCAGTTGTATTCTGTCGAATGCCTTACTCAAGTCTATGAAGCACAAGTACGCATGTTTGTCATATTCAATGGATTTCTCTATTACTTGTCTAACAACGAATACAGCGTCGACCGTGGAACGATTTTTGCGGAAGCCCTGTTGTTCTTCACATAGCTTGGTGTGTTGCAATATGTGTTGTCCCAGTATACGAGTGAACAGTTTCATGGAGGTGTTCAACAATGATATTCCTCTGTAGTTTGCTGGATCTGATGTTTTTCCCTTTTTGAATAAAGGTATTGTTATGCTCTCTTTCCATTCGTCTGGTATTACTGCGCTCCCTAGAATCTTATTGAATAGTTTGGTGAGCTGTTCAGCCAATCTTACTCCTCCTTGTTTCAACAGTTCATTAGGAATGTTGTCTGGACCGGGAGCTTTTCCGTTTTTGAGATGTTTCATCTCGTCCATCACTTCTTCTGTTGTAACCCGCTTGTCCTCTTCCAAGCTTATTGCATATTCTCGCCGCAGTTTTTGTCTCCTTTCTAGTGGCTGGTCATTATCCTGGGAGTGCAGATTTGTGAAGTACTCTTTCCATTTATCCGCGGTGATGTTATGTATTTGCACTGTCTCATTTACCTCTTTTTTCGCGGCTCTGAGCATCTTCCATATGCGTTTTTGAGTTCCATATAGGTCATTTTCCATCTCTCGACTAAAGTTCTCCCAGTGCTCTTTCTTTATCTCTCTAATTCTTTTATTGACTCTGTTCCTAATTTCAGTATACTTTAGAAAGTTTCTCGGCGTCTTGTTATTTATGTAGGTTAGATGTGCCTCCTTCTTTTCTTGTGCCAGATCTTTTACTTCCGATGTGAACCAGGGCTTCTCTCTCCGCTGATGTGAGGTTGCCTTGATTGTTCTCTTCCCCAGCGCTTCTTCGGCTGCTTCATTTATGTTCTTTAGGAGTATTTTCCACGCCTCGTTCACCGTATGTTGGTCACCGATTGTTGTTTCCTCTATTTTGTTTGTCAAACGTCTCCTATATAAGTCGAGTATGCTCTCTGTTTTTAGGGACTCGATGTTGAACTTTGTTACTGGATCGTGTTGTTTGTCCGCTTTTGTTGGTCTTCTCATTCCAGATATCACACCTAGCACCAAATTGTGGTCAGACCCTATGTTTGCCGATGTTAATGATCTAATATCTAACACTTGTTCTGGTACAATTGCTCTATTCGTAAGGATGTAGTCTATTGTAGAAGTTACACCCCTGCTCCCACGGAAAGTAATCTTATGTTGAGGTTTGTGACGAAAGTATGTGTTGTTGATTCTTAGCTCGTTGTAGGTGCAGAATTCGATGAGCATCTCTCCCCGGTCATTTATGATTTCTTCGTTGAATACGTTCTTAATTCCTGGAATTACCTCGTTACCCACTCTCCCGTTCATATCTCCCATGATAATAATTTGGTCTTGCTTGGGTATCTTGTCAACTGTTAATTGCAATTGCTCATAGAAGTCGAGGGCCTCCTGTGTTGGCCTTCCAGTATCCGGTGCATAAACTGATATTATGTGTGTGAAGTGGTTTTCCAGTTTCAGACTGATTTTTAGTATTCGATCGCTCCGATATTCGATGTCACTGATGATGTTCTGATATTTGTAATCTATGAGTACTCCCACTCCCGACGTCGCTCTAGTTTCTTTTGGCCTCCCGGAGTATATCAAGATGTAGTCGCCATACTGTTCGGTTCCTTTCCCTCTCTTCTTCGTCTCGGAGATTGCGCAGATGTCTATTTTCTTGTTTCGCAGTTCTAGAATGATTTCCTGGTCTCTTCCACTAAAAGATCTTACGTTCCAGCATCCTATCCTCAGTTGTGTCCTCTTCCTCTTCCTTCTCATCTTCGTGTTACCTCTCGTGTTCCTTACTCTCGCTTGGTCCGTCATCAGTAAATCCGTCGTGTTCCGAGGCTCGGTTTGGGTTCTGTGAGCAGTGTTTCTTTTGATTACGTAGGGTAGGTCGCTAGCCTCACCCTACAACCCTCCTCCTTTATCCGGGCTTGGGACCGGCAGTGGCAGCTATTGGGCTACTCAATCCACCCAACACCCACCACAGGCGGAGTTAGAATTGCGATTGGTTATATAAAATCGAAGTAACGCAGCGGTCGACGGAGACTGTCCGTGGAAACCGTAGTTTTAGGTATATTCAACGTATTTAGGACGTTTTGGGGACGCTCAGATTTCGCGCATTTGTACATTCCCAGTATGTCCATTTTAGATCCTCCACGTACGTAAACAGGACGTACCAGGAATATCGCGGGCCTAGGGGAAGGTAGTGGTGAGATTTAGGGGGAGGGAGGGATTCGATGGGTGTGTAAGGGTGTTTAGGTGGTCAGGGTGGGTTTTTTTTTAGATGGAGGTTTTAAACCCCTCGAAATGTGAAGATGTCACCATTTATTGAAATAAAAAGAAACGAGCTGGCGTTCACAAATACAGGGTGAGTCTTTGACTTGTACATATATTTTAATCGAAGATTCCTGAGGTCAAAAGAAACACTTTTTTCCTTTATAGTTTTTTCCGATTCGGCCCGGTTACTAAGATACAGGCTGTTGAAAATCGATAAAAAAATGTGATTTTCGGCTGTATCTCATAAATGGTTCTATTGAAGGAAATGATTTTTGGAATATAGCTTTTCCTTGATGTGATACATCTTCTCCGAACACAAGATTCCCTACACATCTTTCAGTTTCTTCATTATGAACATCACATCACATAAAAATACCAGAAAATCTAAGAACCCAACTCTTAAAATTAATTTGAACGTTCATTGAAGAATATTTGGCTAATTTGAAAAATAAAAGTATTCCTCATCTTTTCTCGTACAAAGCGCCGTTTTCGAATAACTTGATTTAAAAAAGAAATTATCTGTGAAATTCAAAATATTGGGTACTTTTGCTGAATGCAACTCTGTTCTGTTATGGAAAAAAAAACACAGAAATGAATATTTACTATGATGTCATGTCTCAGATTTTAGAATTGAAGTACTAGCCAACTTAGTTTGAAAATGAAGTTATTTGAATAAGCTCACCTCAACTCTTCTATTTGATTACAAATTATTGAGCTTTGACACAGCTCAGATAATAAGATACTTCATTAAAATCAACATTCTATTTTGAAAAGTCCAGATTTACCATAAAGCCCATGTTTAAAAAAGTTTTCACAAAATAGTCCCATTTTAATGACAACAATCAATATCACACTTAAGATTGCCATCGAACAATACTGTATTCTTCTTGTGGTCATTCAAACTCACATCGAAACATACCACTAAGTACATACTAGAAAAATTTTCATGTGATTGAGATTAAATACTTTTATTCTTTTGCTACTCCATAAATTCATCCTAAAGCATATGATTGACATACTTCCAAGAGTGCCATAATTGTTTTAATATGAAAACAAATAGGTGAGTTGAAAGAAACAGGATATTCAATTGTGGATATTTATATTAATTACTTCTCATTTATTTTCAATGGCGAAATCAAGATGAATCAAGTAGAGTTGGCTAAAATGCAGGTACATATTATAGAACAAATTTCATAACAAGTGGAGTCTAACATTTTCCATTGATTACAGAGCCATAAAACTTCATTTCCATATTTTCACACTGATGGCTCCAAAAATATTGAAGCAGATCATTATTTTTATTTTTATGAGATCGTTGGAAATCAAATGCTTCATTTCATAAAGGAATTACTTTCTATTAGAATGCACACTCATTTATTTTGTATCCACACAATTATTTTGGAAATTGTTCTTAAATTTCTCGAAAATATGTATGGAATTTCAATATTCTGTTGGGATTCTTCAAATCTTCGATTATTTTCATTTCATGCTAACATAATATCAAATATCCTTAGAACATTAATCTATATTATCTATATTCTAAGCATAGACCTAATATATATTAGGTCTATGATTCTAAGCAAATATCATAATAACAACAACAGTGTAAATGAATATTTTAGGTTAGAACATAGATTATTCGAACTGCTGTGTTTAAATTTGCAACACTCGAAATTTGAGGTTCAAACTTAAAACCACAGACTACTAGTCTGTGTTAGAACTTTTACAGATTTATTTGTGAATGTGAGGTTAAATCACAATTCTTGTACGATATATTATAAAGGCGATGTAATAAATGAATGGATATGAATTATGAGTATCCGAGCTAAGCTAATATGGGTGGTAGCGAGCTCAATTCGTTATGATTATCGAAAATGAAATAGAAAATCAAGAGGAAAATATTTAATCTTTATCGTCAGTGAAATTGGAATAACTCATTTATTGTATTGAAAATACTACTTTGTTCAACAAATGGAATGTTAAAAGTGAGTTTATGATGGTTTTTCCAATCTAGTAGCTTATTTCCAAGGTTCAAATTGTATATCTTATACTTGCGAAAACTTCAGTGTTCCGGTTACCAGGGGTGAATTAGCTCATTATGAAAATTTAAAATGGCTATATCTTTTTAACAGGGCCGAATCGGAAAAAATGGTAAATGAAAAAAGTGTTTCTTTTGACCTCAAGAATCTTCGGTTAAAATATATGTACAAGTCAAAGACTCACCCTGTATACATATAGGCCCAACCAACCGATGTTTTGATTGGTTAAACGTATTGAACCATTTTAAATTACGTGATTTGGCTTTTCTTATCATTAGTTGAAATTCAACATCTTTATCCTTTGTCTTGTGGTCACATGACTTAAGGCTCAATCTTTCGATCTCTCTCTAATGTTGGAGTCAATGATCTGCACTACATGACCGCTCAAGGGCGCATCTATGCAAAATAAGACTATTATCTGTAGAGGTATTCTATATGTTCTAAGAGTTGAAATGATGACGTCTTTGTTGACTTTTATTGCAGAAATAAGAGAGCACTCTAATGTTACATTCGAATCAAAAAGCTGTCAGAAATATTCACTATAAAGATGGATTTGAAAGGTCAAAAAGGAGAAAAGTTTTTTTCAATGAAACGAAGTGGAAAGTGGATCCCACTAGATGGAAAACATCTATTCACAATTGAAGTCTTCAATGTTATATGTGATTATATTTGCCAAGACCTTACCGTGGTCGTTAAGATTGTGGCATTTTATAAAATGACAATAAATTACCCTAATTCTTTCCAGAGCCACGGCTGCTATGTGGGCATGCAAAAGACTCTTTGGAAAGACATGGGGAGTGAAACCGAAAATGGTACTGTGGTTATAAACAGCGGTGGTACGCCCTATTGTCACCTATGCATCTCTAGCATGGACTTGCCTCCCTTACACCTACATGTGAGGAAATGTAGCCTGCTCGAAGCAATAAGAATTTCCCTTAATGTAAAGTTCCTTCCTGGAAACTGGGTTGGACATATGAGGATACTGAATTAAACAGATTCAAACCTCCTCGCAAAACCATCGGATATTATGCCAACCACCTACGATTTTGAAACGGTTATAAATGACCGTCCTAGTGCAATAAGTCTCGTGAATCGTCTGGACAAAAAGTCATCCATATGGTTTACAGATGGATCAAAAACAGAGAACGAAACCGGCATTGGGATATATGGACCTAAACTGAGGATCTCTAAAGCCCTGGGAAGTAAGCCCTCGATTCTACAGACCGAGATAATGGATGTTTATGTATGCGCCCAGGAGTGTCTCGAAATGAATCTCAAGGGGACGCATATCTACATCACCACGGACAGCCAAACCACGCTGAGATCCCTGTAATCGTGTTGTCAGGGGTCTCTGCTGACTTGGGTGCCGTAACACCATAAAGCAACTGGCTAGAGGAAATAAGGTGACTCTACTATGGGTACCAGGGCACTGTGAGGTTGAAGGGAATGAAAGAGCTGTTGAACTTGGAAAAAGTGCATCAAGGTTAACACCTGCTGGACCTGAGCCTTTCTCTGGGATAGGAAAAGAACAATATAAAGCTGCGGTCCAGCTATGGGAGTTGAACAGCAGGAGAATCCACGGAACTAACACTCCTAGACTTGTTCAGGCAAAGAAATTCGTGAAGATTTCCCCTACTTACACCATAAAGCTCCTGAAGCTGTAGTGAGCAGAGCTTCGGGTGATGGTGGGACTGCTGACGGGGCACTGTCGGTACAAACATCATTTGTACCGTATGGGAAAGTCAGCAGACGAGATTTGCAGGGTTTGTGGATCGGAAGCAGAAACAGCCGAACACTTGGTATGCAAGTGTCCGGAGCTGGCTGGCCTAAGAACCATTCACATGGGTAGGCCGTTCCTGGATACCAGAGAGGTAACGGCCAAGGCCCCTAAGGAGGTTGTCAATTTTATTAACGTCATTGACGACCTCCCTGCGTTTCTATGAACGAGTAGGGTAGAGAACAAAAGATCTGCATGGTCGCAGTTCCCGGAAGGCTTATCGAACCAAAACAACTCCAGTTCAAATAATAATACCCTAATTTCATGATTTTCAAGAGTATTTCATTATTAAAATAGTTATTTCAAGATTTGTAATGAATTCCTACAACAAAATTTAATAACGATCAATTTTTTAACTTCCCGAGGGGGGTTCAGTTGAGTGACGTTTATACTACACACTTGAAATTCTAAACATTCTAGAACAATGGATTATTGTTGAAGAATGAGACAAAAAGTATATAGAGCAAATTTTGAAAAATGACTGAGAATATTGAATATCCAAATTTCAAATAGGATATCGTGTAATTATTATGTATGTATTATTCGACAATAATGAAAATTCAAAATTATTAGGACATACATAACAACCTCGATTCATCTATATAACAACAGAATAATGTACAAGGTGTATAAGAAACATAATATCATCATTGCAACTCCAATAGAGAAGTGGTTCTTAAATGTTTATTAAATAAAAGCAAACCTAAAATTTTAGTTTTTATATAATTTATCCATCATTAATCTTCCAACAGCAAAATAAATATATTTATATATGTATGTACAAATTATTGGTGTTCACATCCTGGCTGACACATGTGAACTCGCATTTTTCATTTGTCCAAAAACTTTGCTTGGTTGTGCTCCTAAGATTAAGTCACAAATAAATTTCCTAGCAAATTGAATATTCTGGAAACTTCCTAAGATGTGAATTCTACTATCTGCCAACACAATTCTTGTTTTTGTTGCATTTTCTATAGAAAATTTCGTTCTTCCCTCTTTACCAGCTAATCTTCCAATAGCTCTTGATTTATGATCTCCTGCTAATGTTTTTACATCTTTTATTTCAAATGTTTCCACAAATAAATCATCTAAACGTATTAAGGCAAGAGCATCTTCCACTTCAAAACCATATAGAAATGCCTAAAAAAGTAATTAATAAAATGAATAAAAATGAACCACTTCATACCCTAAAATGTGGTACTATTTTATTATAGCGTATTCGACAGGCTGTGACGTTTCGAATTAGTTCAAATTTTTGTAGAACTAAATGACATAATCAGCTCGCGTTAATGCGAACTAGAGCAGCCAGTCGAATATGCTAATAGATTATATATTTACTTGAATATTTATAGATAATTTTTCTACAAATAAATAAATTTGACTAGATTTGAAGTCAAAGGATTTACGTCAAAGATTTTTACACTGTGTACACAACCGTGGATAAAATTGAACGATTTTGATCAATATTTTCATTAAATATGACAGTAATAGGCAATGATCATGGTAGTCGATGCCTCGACCGAAAAAAAATTATAATAAATGACAGTAAATAAATGAGATGAAATTAATGTAATGTATCAAATACTAATTAAAAAAATCAATTCAAAATACCTTAACAAAATCTGCAGCTTTCTGTAAATTTGCAATATCTTTTGTTTCTTTAATAGTTTTAAGTTCAACGTTCCTTGTCTTTGTGTTAAATCTCATCAACAATAACAAATTTTCGGTCACTGGTGTATAAATCTTCATCCAATTATTTTTCAAAGGTGTGACTCTATGAGCTGGGACAGGTATCTTTCTCACATTCTCTTTAGATTCGGAATACGGGATCAATTTCAATTTTTTTGATTTTGGACCCCTTGTTTTTTTTCCCTCAATTCCATTGTGACTTGCGACTTGGGAACCATCTTGATTGGTGCGTTTTCTTTTCGTACTCTTCTTGACATCAAGATTATTGATGTCAATTGTATCCGCCGGTTTATCAACTTCCATTTCAATTTTATTTCACTTGAATACGAATTTAAAAAACTGTAAGCTAGGTTAGGTAAAAGGAAGCACGTGAAGGTTTGTTATAACCACAGAGAAACTAATCTTGAAGTTAGAACTAGGGTTAAGTCATAGACAGATATTCTCTATGGGTTAAGTAGTTAATTTTCTTCAGTGAACTGAGGAATGTTCACTGATTTTCTTCTATAGGCATCTGAGATCTTAGAACATTAATAATAACGAGAATCTTAATTTGTTGATAGCGCTACCTACAGTTGACATAACGAAGCTTAACTAATATTCTCAAAATTGGCAAAACCAAAGCTAATCAGTTCATACACCTGGTTTTTAGACATCTTACTTCAGGGGTAACATGCATCTTAGTATAGGCGAATCAAGATAAGCGCTACGCTACCTGGTGATAATCAGAGTAACTAGAAATGTTAACATGATTTGCCTCAGAGGTAGTCATTTCTCTGAGGTTCTAGCATTCTGCTTTGTTTTTGTGTGATATTCTACAAATATTTATATATTTTTTGAATCATTTCAATAGTTATGAGTCGTTCGAATCGCTATTGTTCAGTTCCTCAGTGTTCTTCCTGGAAAAAAAGGTCAAATATCAAGTTCCATGCTTTCTCTCAAACTGGTAATAAATATCGTGTTTGGATGGAAGGGAAATTGGGGAGTAAAGTGCTGATGGATCGACAAAAAGCTTGGCAACTGAAATTCAAAATCGATAAACCAGTGACAAGAAATATGAAAGTATGTTCCCTGCATTTTATCGATGATGATTATTTTTATCGAGGTAAGCACTGATAGCACATGAAATTTTAGATTATATTTATGGGGATAATAAGAATAATAATAATCGTTCACAGATTCCAGTTCTACACAGAAAGAATGTTTGAAAAAGACTGCTGTGCCATCCAGAAATCTTCCTGTTGGATCCACTACCACAAAGGAAGAACCTGAATGTTCTAGTAGTAGATCTGAAAGATTGAATCAAAGAAATATCAACAAAGAAAAACTTATTGCTGAAGAATGCTCTTGTGAAGAAATCGAACCTGCTCTACAATCTACTTCCCAAGATGAAATCGAAGCTGCACAAGGTCTATTACAGCTTCTTCAGGGTCAACCTGATTATAATGGGCCTAAAACTTTCAAGGATTTCGAAGTGCAAGTGAATACTCCTGAAGTATCTTCTTTGTGTGATCTGATAACAACAGATAGTGCTCTGAACAGTTTTACTGGTCTCAATAATATGAAACTATAAGATACAATAGTAGAAGCAGTACAATCTATTTACAGTGATCAAAGATCAGATCGTTTGACGATCAAGCAGTGTATTGTTTTAGTTTTAACAAAATTGAAATGTGATCTTTCATTTGTGACATTATCTGTTTTATTTGGCATTTCACAAGAATTGTGCCAAAGATACATTGTCTTTAAATCTAAGGTACCTTTACACAATATTGGAAAAATTCCTCAGAAATATTTGGACAAGTACTATGAAATTCTATATTTTTTTTTCAGGGCACACTGATGATACTTCTCTATCATATCTTTATTATTTCAGAATAGTTGTATAATATGCTGCATATATTTTCAAAATAAATACATTTCATAAGTGAAATATTTTCAATTGAATAGGCGAATCAAGATAAGCGCTACGCCACCTGGTGACAATCAGAGTAACTATAAATGTTGCCATGGTTTGCTATGGCTCTTACCTGAGAGGTAGTCAGCCCTTTTCATTCCTCTGAGGTTCTGGCATTTTGCTTTGTTTTTGTGTGATATTCTACAAATATTTATATATTTTTTAAATCATTTCAATAGTTCTGAGTCGTTCGAATCGCTATTGTTCAGTTCCTCAGTGTTCTTCCTGGGAAAAAAAAGGTCAAATATCAAGTTCCATGCTTTCCCTCAAACTGGTAATAAATATCGTGTTTGGATGGAAGGGAAACTGGGGAATAAAGTGCTGATGGATCGACAAAAAGCTTGGCAACTGAAATTCAAAATCGATAAACCAGTGACAAGAAATATGAAAGTTTGTTCCCTGCATTTTATCGATGATGATTATTTTTATCGAGGTAAGCACTGATAGCACATGAAATTTTAGCTTATATTTATGGGGTGATAATAATAATAATAATAATCGTTTACAGATTCCAGTTCTACACAGAAAGAATGTTTGAAAAAGACTGCTGTGCCTTCCAGAAATCTTTCTGTTAGATCCACTACCACAAAGGAAGAACCTGAATGTTCTAGTAGTAGATCTGAAAGATTGAATCAAAGAAATATCAACAAAGAAAAACTTATTGCTGAAGAATGCTCTAGTGAAGAAATCGAACCTGCTCTACAATCTACTTCCCAAGATGAAATCGAAGCTGCACAAGGTCTATTACAGCTTCTTCAGGGTCAGCCTGATTATAATGGGCCTAAAACTTTCAAGGATTTCGAAGTGCAAGTGAATACTCCTGAAGTATCTTCTTTGTGTGACCTGATAACAACAGATAGTGCTCTAAAAAGTTTTACTGGTCTCAATAATATGAAACTATTAGAAACAATAGTAGAAGCAGTACAATCTATTTACAGTGATCAAAGATCAGATCGTTTAACAATCAAGCAGTGTTTTGTTTTAGTTTTAACAAAATTGAAATGTGATCTTTCATATGTGACATTATCTGTTTTATTTGGCATTTCTCAAGAATTGTGCCAAAGATACATTGTCTTCAAATCTAAGGTACCTTTACACAATATTGGAAAAATTCCTCAGAAATGTTTGGACATGTATTCTGAAATTCTATATTTTTTTTTTCAGGGCACACTGATGATACTTCTCTATCACATTTTATTATTTTAAAATAGTCATATAATATGCCGTATATATTTTCAAAATAAATACATTTCATAAGTGAAATATTTTCAATTGAATTCTCAATATTTTTTGATGATTCATTAGTCAAGCAATAATTTAATTCGATAAATAGGTATCGATATGAGTAGTTTTAAGTAACCCAGTTATTTAAATTTATTTTTAGAAACATTTTATGTAAATTGAGTTATCTCTTAATAAATAAAAAAAATGGATATGCGGCTTTCTGTAGTATTCCTAAAAATATTCAATGCATTAGCATTTGTAATATTTTGTGGGGACTGTATAATTGAAGGGTAATGTGAAATGATCAATTCGGATAAGTAAAAAACCTTTCAACTAAAGTTTAATAGTCATGCAAATAACATGTAACATTTTTATTATGTGACCAGCAATTAAAACTTCTTCACCTTCATAAACACTTCTAGAAGTGTTTGTACCTTTAAGATACCCCAAGTATTCTACTCAGTCTTGCCATTTGGACCTAAAAAAGGAACTATTAGAATCCTGTAGTATAATAATGTTGATTGAACCGTTCACATATTATATGCACACGATTGTTATTCGTCATTTTTCGAAGTCTTCCATCCTTGCATAACTTTCAATATCACTAGACTGAACTGAAACAAATGATGATATCTACCGCCTTTACCTAAAATGAAAATATTATATACACAGTAACACACTTGTTCACTATAGAAGTCTAAAAAGTTTTTATATTTATTGTAAAATCAAATTTTAATAACGCAAATACACACACAATCAAACAATCCAATGGCAACATTTATAGTTCTACGTTTGCTCACCTTGTCGCTGCATTCTTAATCTCAGATGCCTATTCTCATTATTTTTGATGATTCATTAGTCAAGCAATTATATAATTTGTTAAATAGGTATCAATATGAGTAGTTTTAAGTAACCTAGTTATATAAATTTATTTTTAGAAACATTTTATGTAAATTCAGTTATCTCTTAATAAATAAATAAAAATGGATATGCGACTCTCTGTAGTATTCTTAAAAATATTCAATACATAAGCATTTGTAAAATTTTGTTGAGACTGTATAATTGAAGGGTAACGTGAATAATTAATTCGGATAATTAAAAAACCTTTCAACTAAAGTTTATTAGTCATGCAAATAACATGTAACATTTTTATTATGTGACCAGCATTTAAAACTTCTTCACCTTCATAAACACTTCTATAAACACTCCTAGAAGTTATAAAAGTTTAATGAGTCTTCTTGATGAAGGATATTTAATATAAATCAAATAATTTGACAACTTTGTGTCTAATATATGAATATATCATACAGATATATTATTGTGAAGGATTAGACACAAAGTTGTCAAATTATTTGATTTACTCCTAGAAGTGTTTGTGTCTTTAAGATGCCCCAAGTATTCTACTAAACTCAGTCTTGCCATTTGGACCTAAAAAAGGTACTATTAGAATCCTGTAGTATAATAATGTTGAATGAACCGTTCACATATTATATGCACACGATTGTTATTCGTCATTTTTCGAAGTTTTCCATCCTTGCATAACTTTCAATATCACTAGACTGAACTGAAACAAATGATGATATCTACCGCCTTTACCTAAAATGAAAATATTATATACAAAGTAACACACTTGTTCACTATAGAAGACCGAAAAGATTTTATATTTATTGTAAAATCAAATTTTAATAACGTAAATACACACAACTAATACAACAAAACACTCCTATGTCAACATTTATAGTTCTACGTCTGCTCACCTTGGCGCTGCATTCTTATTTTCAGATGCCTATATTCTAAGTGGTGCGTAAACCCACCATATAGAGCATAGACAAATATTCATTTCTCTATGTCATTATCAGATTATCTACATCTACTTATCTGTGGTTGTTATTTCTTCATGAAGAGTGTCGTGGGTATATAAAAATATTTTTAGTCGGGGAAGAAAAGACAAGCTTCATGCTAACGTGCACAGTTCTCGAATTGTACTTGTACATATTTATTTTCACAATTAAGAATTTACGAAGTGTTGAAGCCAGAAATGGAAACATACTCAAACATTTTCCTAGATGAAATTAATCATCACAGAGTAAAGATGGAAATGGGAGAAGATGATAGCTATGAAAAAGGAAACTCATTTGACTTGGAGTAAGCATTCATTAATTTTTCTTGATAATGTAGGTCAAATTTTAACTTTTTTCACTTTCACTTTTTTCATTGTAAAATAGTTATTTCTAGAAAGAAATTGGCATATTGTCTCTTCAGTTAAGTAGATGTGTTTTAACGATTTTGAGAGTTTTAATTATTTTTACACTGATCTGTTTTGGTATTAGTTCTGTTTGTAGTTTTCGTTTTCTAATTTTGTCTTGTTCATTTTTTAGCCAGAGGAAGAGTCCAAAGTAAGCTCGAAACTGTAGCAATATAGATCTTTAAAAAAGAATCCATTGTTTGCCTTCAATCCGATTGATTTCACATATCATGTTTACAAGACAACTCCCTATTAGTCTTAATCTCTGGATTTTAATGAAAAATGTCAGAATATATTGACCATCTCTTTTGTTTTGAATAATATAAAATATTTAGTTTCAATTTGCTTGGGGTAGAGCTTATTCAAATTGTTTAAACCTCTTGAAAAATCAACAAAAAAGAATCTTGAAAGTTGTTAATAAGAACAAAGTTGCTCGGGACCTCCCCCTAAATATTGAAAAATTGTTTTTACTGGAATCACTGAGATACCATTACGAAAACCTTAAGAGTGAATTTCTAAGATCAGGAAGTGTCACTAGAAACAAGAGTATTCAATTACCTATAACATACAGGACTGTAAGTTCCCAAAGTAGCATTGTTAGAGCAATAGGTATTTTCAACTCTTTTCCCAATAACTCAAGGTTTTGGATGATGGTTATTTCAGGAAGAATAAACTAAAGAGGTGGTTTGCGGCTGAGTTTAATTGATTTTTGTATATTTTTTTTTATTAAGGCAATTTTATTTCATTTGCTGGTATTTGATAATTGTTGTTACTTTGCTTTTGTTATTGTTTAGTTCTTGTTAGTGATGGGCATCCTCGGATAGAAATACTCGGTTAACCGATTTTTAAAATGCTCGGTAACATCCGAGCATCGAAATGTTCGCATCACTAAATACTCGGCACTCAATCTTTGATGCGGAGACTCGCATCTCGAAAGTCTTCGTTTGATTTCGTTATTCATATGCTGTATCTACTCGTACTCGACGAGGAATCCTCGTGTACGTTTCCGATTATTTAATTTACGATTCTCGTGCTTGTAAATTAAATTGTGTTGATGATAAGAATCGAATGGGATAAGAAGGAATTAGGATTTAGGAATAACGAATAACAAAATAACTTGGACTTGATCAGCGAAGAATATGTGTGTGGGTGATCTTTTTTTGGCAATATTTCGCAGCACCTTATACTAAAAACTGAGGTGTAGTATATTTGAATTTATCGGCGTTGAATGGTAGAAACTGAAACGGAAAAATGAAGATTAGTTGTTCCTCCAAAATATTTGAAATTTTTTTCACAAAATAGACAAACAGCCACTTGATTATCAGCTTTGCTGAAGTATTTCCAAACAAATGACTTTTTGGCTCTAGGACGCATTTTTATTTTCGGAAATAATTAATCGTTTCAAGATGAAATTACTTTCGTTGGAACATTCGAACTGAAAGAGACAGAGACTGAAATGTATGAGAGCATATCCCCTTTTATTTTATAGGAATAAGGGTTTCTAATAATTCATTAATGTCTTCGTACTTTTCTGCCTTCAATTCAGAAAATGTATTATTTTGTGGAGATCACTATGACAAGCCAAATGCTCAAATGCATATTATTTACAATTTATGAAACTTCCACTCCAGTTTCAAATAAATTAGGAATTGAAACTCAAGTATTCCCTAATTATTGGTGTGAATGGAATAAAAAATTTTAAGATTTCATAAATGACATAAATCTCAGGGATCAGAGTGATTTCCCGAAGACGCATATTCAGCTGAGTAATGAATTGTTCCCGGTGACTGAATGATCCAAATGTCTACCAAGTGATAAAATGTGTAGTTTATTACTTAGCGCAACATATTCGGGAATCTTTGGCTATTGCCGACGATATTTAAACATTTTCAACGCATTGAAGGTCATATCGCATACGGGGATTTTTATTCGAATAAACTATTTTTGAAATGCTCGGTTAGCGAATAACCGATTATTGAAAACATCCGATTATGCCCAACACTAGTTCTTGTTGGCTATGAATTGTGCAAATACTAAATCGAGCTCACAAACAGGCATCTTGATTGCCTCTGTGAGGTGCACATCATTGTATTGTGTATTTTCCATCAATAAATAAATAAATTTAATAATAATTTTCTCTATTTTGCAATAATTTTAATTATTAAAATTTATTTAATTTGAAATTGTGTAGATTAGATCTTGAAGATTTCAATAATGTCTATGAAATAAAGTCTTATTGATTACTCTATTATGTGATATTGAAATTTCTCTTTCAAATTCTCTAACTAGGAAAATGAATATAGTTTAGCAACAATACTTTTTACGAAGACGTCACACTTTGTGAAATATTCCTTTGAAATATCTTTTTGAAAATTCGATTTTGTAGAAGAACACTTTTGAATGAAAATTTTCAGTGTTTGTTGAAATTGTTTTCGCTTCAAACCTCTTATAATTGAAAATCAAAATGTTACAATTATTTTTTGGTTCTAGTTTTCAGGACACAACTGATTGGGGGCATATTGATGAAAAGACTGAATTCATGGGAATTGTTCAGCATTACACTGATGAGAATGGAATAAGATCGTCTATTAAATATGAAAAAGGGGAGTTTGCTTCAAATCAGAAAAACAATCTCGAAGGGCATATAGATGCTGTCCATTTGAATGAAAGAGATGATTATGCAGCCAACCATAAAGTTCAACTCAAAATTCATATCGATTCTGTCCATTTGAATAAAAAAGAACATAAATGTTACTTATGTGATTATGCATCTAATCAGAAACATGTCCTCAAAAAGCATATAGATTCTGTCCATTTGAATAAAAAAGAACATAAATGTCACTTATGTGAGTTTGCAGCCTATCAAAAAAAAGACCTCAAAAATCATATAGATTCTGTCCATTTGAATAAAAAAGAACATAAATGTCACTTATGTGATTATGCAGCCAACCAGAAACATGACCTCAAAAAGCATATAGATTCTGTCCATTTGAATAAAAGAGAACATAAATGTCACTTATGTGATTATGCAGCCAATCAAAAACATGTCCTCAAAGAGCATATAGATTCTGTCCATTTGAATAAAAAAGAACATAAATGTCACTTATGTGATTATGCAGCCAATCAAAAACATGTCCTCAAAAGGCATATAGATTCTGTCCATTTGAATAAAAAAGAACATAAATGTCACTTATGTGAGTTTGCAGCCTATCAAAAAAAAGACCTCAAAAATCATATAGATTCTGTCCATTTGAATAAAAAAGAACATAAATGTCACTTATGTGATTATGCAGCCAATCAAAAACGTGTCCTCAAAAAGCATATAGATTCTGTCCATTTGAATATAAAAGAACATAAATGTCACTTATGTGATTATGCAGCCAATCGAAAACATGTCCTCAAAAAGCATATAGATGCTGTCCATTTGAATGAAAGAGATGATTATGCAGCCAACCATAAAGTTCAACTCAAAATTCATATCGATTCTGTCCATTTGAATAAAAAAGAACATAAATGTTACTTATGTGATTATGCATCTAATGAGAAACATGTCCTCAAAAAGCATATAGATTCTGTCCATTTGAATAAAAGAGAACATAAATGTCACTTATGTGATTATGCAGCCAATCAAAAACATGTCCTCAAAGAGCATATAGATTCTGTCCATTTGAATAAAAAAGAACATAAATGTCACTTATGTGATTATGCAGCCAATCAAAAACATGTCCTCAAAAAGCATATAGATTCTGTCCATTTGAATAAAAAAGAACATAAATGTCACTTATGTGAGTTTGCAGCCTATCAAAAAAAAGACCTCAAAAATCATATAGATTCTGTCCATTTGAATAAAAAAGAACATAAATGTCACTTATGTGATTATGCAGCCAATCAAAAACGTGTCCTCAAAAAGCATATAGATTCTGTCCATTTGAATATAAAAGAACATAAATGTCACTTATGTAAGTTTGCTGCCAATCAGAAGAAAAACCTCAAAAAGCATATAGATTGTGTCCATTTGAATAAAAAAGAACATAAATGTCACTTATGTGATTATGCAGCCAATCATAAACATGTCCTCAAAAGGCATATAGATTCTGTCCATTTGAATAAAAAAGAACATAAATGACACTTATATAGGTTTGCTGTCAATCAGAAGAAAAACCTCAAAAAGCATATAGATTCTGCCCATTTGAATAAAAAAGAACAAAAATGTCACTTATGTGAGTTTGCAGCCAATCAGAAGAATAACCTCAAAACGCATATAGATTCTATCCATCTGTATAAAAAAAGAACATAAATGTCACTTATGTGGGTTTGCAGCTAATCAGAAAAATAACTTCAAAAAGCATAAAGATTATGTCCATTTGAATATAAGAGAATTACTTATGTGATTATGCAGCCAACCGGTAAGTTTACCTCAAAGTTAATATGGATTCTGTCCATTTCAATAAAAAAGAACATAAATGTCACTTATGTGAGTATGTTTCAAGCGTAAAAAAAAACCCTTAAAAGACATAAAACGTGTCCATTTGATTGAAAAATCTCAGAGGAAGAATAACATAGGAGTGGCCTTAAACGTAAATGGAGTTATATTGTAATGAATTGTAACAGTAATATGATAAAGTGAGGTAGAAAAACAACAAACCCACAAAATTGACAAATAGAGGTGCAGTAAACATTCCAGTGGCCTGGTTAATTGTTTCTTAGTAAAGACTAATATTACAAAAATCGATATCTAATTGGAATATTGAATATAAGTGAATTATTATATTTCAAAATGAAAACTATCAACGGAGCGGAGACCAGAGCTGAAACGTCTACAACAAAGAGGATATTGCGAACAACTGAAAAGGAAGACCCTAAGAACAATAACGGGATACAAACTGGCGGACAGACAGAAATTCTGTTATAAGAGAGAAGTGCCAAGTGGACGATGTGGTCAGATGGATAAGGAAGAGGCGGAGAGAGTGGAACCATCATGTGGACAGAATGAGCTAAGACAGAATGGCAAAGTTCACCAGGGGACAACAAACCCCCATTAAATAACCACTAAAGCAATGGTGAGATAGCTGGCAATCCAGATCACAGGAAACATAGACTAGAGAAAGCAGGCCAACCAAAGTTTTGAAGGAAGGAGTCATACAATTATGATATTGAGAATATGTGTTACTACAATAATAATGAATACTACACAGCAAATTCCCACCCTTTATAAATACGGAGTTATAAATTTTTGACCATGTTATTCAAGTTTCGAAGCCCTGATTCGAATCTCTCCGTAAGATATTAATCATAATTTTTTTTTGTTGATATTTATTATATGTTTTTTTTTTCCATATGTGCTTGCATATTTGATGATGAAAGGTAATATAATAAACCGTTGTATAAAATTTGCAGTATTTTTTTTAAAACCGTCAGAGTAAAGGAAGATGTATAGTTTTGGAACGTAAGGCTGAATTGTCCTTTGATAGGAAAATTTAGCACTTTCTTCCCCAATAACACTCACTATATCCCCAGTCTATTTCTCAAAAATATTAGGGCTATTTTCTTCTGAAAACATCAGATACAAAAATTTCATAAATTTTCTTGTGTGTTTTTATTTATCACAAATTTTGAATTCCCCAGAGTTCAGTTACACTTGTAGCTACATTATATCGAATATAAATTCAATTATCCATAATTTTATTCATATACTGGACTATTTAAAAAGTCTGGAATAGACATTAAAAAATATTTTTTTCGGCAACCGTCCGGGAAGTGCTCACTTCCCGGACGCTTTTTCTTTGAGAAAGTAGTATTTCCCGGCCTAGTCCGGAAAGTACGTACTTCCCGGACTAGGCCGGAAAAGAATCATAGAATCCATAGCAACCGAGATAACGGCTGACAGTTCATATGAAATTAGTTGTCAAAAATTTGCATGTTTTTTGATCGTAATCGCAATAAAATATGGAAAGCAGCAGCGATAGTGTTATTTTTCATGGTGGCCGAAAAAATATTGTACGCAACACGCCCGAAAATGGTTTTTTTGGACTCACAGACTTCCAGGACTCGCTTACGCTCGTCCTGGAATTTTGTCTATTCGTCCAAAAAAACCCTATTTTCCGGACTTGTTACGTAATAGTAATTTACGTAACAAGTCCGGAAAATAGGGTTTTTTTGGACGAATAGACAAAATTCCAGGACGAGCGTAAGCGAGTCCTGGAAGTCTGTGAGTCCAAAAAAACCATTTTCGGGCGTGTTGCGTACAATATTTTTTCGGCAACCATGTAAAATAACAATATCGCTGCTGCTTTCCATATTTTATTGTGATTGCGATCAAAAAACATCCAAATTTTTGACAACTAATTTCATATGAACTGTCAGCCGTTATCTCGGTTGCTACGGATTCTATGATTCTTTTCCGGCCTAGTCCGGGAAGTACGTACTTTCCGGACTAGGCCGGGAAATGCTACTTTCTCAGAGAAAAAGCGTCCAGGAAGTGAGCACTTCCCGGACGGTTGCCGAAAAATTACTATTTCGGCAACCGTCCGGGAAGTGCTCACTTCCTGGAAGCTTTGTCTCTGAGAAAGTAGCATTTCCCGGACTAGGCCAGAAAAGAATCACTTCGTTTGTGTCATTGTGAATATGAAAATCTTGGTTGGTATATTTTTAATAAATGCAGTTGATCATTACCATAGCAACCGAGAAAACGAAATGAATCCCTTCAATATTAGTATAATTGCTCGAATTTCAATATAAATAAGAATTAGAATGTTTCTGCTAATATGTCGTATTTTCTGTTTTGTTTAATTCAAATTAGAATTAAAATGTATATAAAAGAAATGTGTCCTCTCATTGATTTGTTATTCTACAGGGTTGCCGAAAAAATATTGTACGCAACACGCCCTAAAATGTTTTTTTTTTTGGACTCACAGACTTCCAGTACTCGCTTACGCTCGTTCTGGAATTTTGTCTATTCGTCCAAAAAAAACCTATGTTCCGGACTTGTTACGTAACTTACTATTCTTTCAGAAAGCACTCAATGAAATTCACCTTTTTCTGAAAGAAATTTTAGGTACATGAAAATCTGTACCATACAGTTTTCAAATTTGATTCATTTAACATTTTCAATACTATTCTCATCCGAATATCTCAATATTTTTCTCAAAAAAAAATTAGAATCGCGTTATTCCCATAGCGTTATTATACTATTTCAATACTATTCTCATCCGCGAATAACTCAATATTTTTCATTAAAAACATTAGCTATTTGAATAATCAACTCATGCAAAAAAATTAATATCTCTCCAAAAAAAAAAAAATTAAAAATGCGTTAATCCCATAGTAAATTCGCATGTTTTGCCATCCATCCTTCACAACACATCTCTCTCTTTGATAGTATGCAAAGCGCTGCGAGTAGAAGCCACGTGAGGGTTATTAAGTCACTGTATAGGATTCTATAGTGACTTAATTAAACATAGTGGTGACAATTCGTTCAAATTGAGCCTAAAATGGCTAATGGGGACATAGAACTTAAGAATACAAGTGACTGAACTGACTTACAACAAAATTATTGGGCCTGATAGTATTTGATTGTATATATAACAAATTTATTAAAGTGAAGAATACTACACTAACTTAATAAAATGGGCCCTACACTTAAATATACATAAATCGCAAAAATCAGGTAAATGGAGAATTTAATCAAAAAGCTGCCATATTAAGGCTCAGCCAATCAAAAACGAGACCACGCTTGACGCCACTGTGGTTTATTAAGTCACTGTACAGGATTCATCGAGATAGAAAAGAGGGGAGACGACATCACGTGACTTAAGGCGGTACCACTCCGCCATTTTGGATGTAGATCTCAGTCGACTTTTGCCTAAGATGTCTAAAATTCAGGTGTATGAACTGATTAGCTTTTGTTTTGCCAATTTTGAGAATATTAGATAAGCTTCGTTATGTCAACTGTAGGTAGCGCTATCAACAAATTAAGATTCTTGTTATTTATTATTTACGAGGTTTGTGCCATTATGTACCTATATGTATATCTTTCATTATAGTTATGATCTATGGAAGCAATTCTTGTAATTGAAATACCAATAAACTCTCTCTTTTACAAATATTTGAATTCATTCCAGTAAACGTTTCGTGTTTTGTTTCACGACTTTGCACGATCATACTCGATTACACATCGCTTTTGATTGGTAAGTATCGGTTTTTAATTAATGTATCAAATCAAAATCAACGGAAATGACAAGTATGACATTGCGGCGCCGACACGAACTAAAACTAATATTTTCAATTGACCATATTCACCGTCGCCATATTGTTTTGCGACAATACCAACTACCCAGTGTTCCCAACGGAGAAATTTTGAGTTTACTAGAAAAATACCGCTAATATCAAAAATACTATCAGCCATAGAGACTATTCTTCCACTGACTATTTCCAAAAAAGAAGCGAAGCCTTCATTTATACACT
Source organism: Harmonia axyridis (assembly GCF_914767665.1). Taxonomy (NCBI): domain Eukaryota; kingdom Metazoa; phylum Arthropoda; class Insecta; order Coleoptera; family Coccinellidae; genus Harmonia; species Harmonia axyridis. Next base: position 59,828,860 of record NC_059501.1, read on the forward strand.
CGGCCACAATTAATTTGTTCAGAAAACCACCTTTCACTAATGTTGTTATTTCCAAAAGGTGAAATTTTTGCAAAATATTGTCCCAAACAAGCCTATCTGACCAGGGCCCCCGTAACCGCGCGTGCAACGCGTGCGCCACTCTAAAAGGGCGCCAAAACCTCTTATAGACCGCATGAAGAACCGATGGACCAAAGGTTTTCGAAAAAGATTCTTTCAAATTTTTCAAAAATTTTTTTTTCCAAACTTCTTTCTTGCAATTTATACAAGTTTCCGAACGTCGCAATCGGCATGAAATAGCCAGATATTGGTTTACAAAAATGCATACTCGATGCTAATCCTAGGGCATTTTTTGCGCTATGTGCTGCACACAGCTTAAATTTAACTAAAAATGATGCTGCTAAGGTTTCAAATAAAACAGTGGACTCTTTTGATATTGTAAAAGAACTTTATATATATTTCTCTTCATCCACAAAGAGATTGAAATGTTATAAAAAAGCATGACCCTCTGTTACGTCTAAAACCCCTAAGTGATACTAGTCAAGTAGAATAATTCTACTTGACTTCTTCTAGTTAACTTAACTTAAGCATCAATTATTGATGCTTAAGTTTCATTTTATTCAAATATGTGATAGCCTTTTAGAAATAGCAGAAAATTATACTTTTAACATAAAAACTAGACATAAAGCAAGTTCTCTTTTATTAAATATTCATTCTTTTAAATTTATTTGAAGTATCATAATTTCTTATGATGTTTCATTCCAGATTAATATTGTAAGCAATATGATGCAAAGTGTAGCGATTGACATTAAAGTGTGCCAAAACCATTTGAAGAATTTAGTTGATCATTTCAAAAATTATAGGGATGATAATGTTCTCGAGGAAAAACTTGCGGGAGCTGGAGAACTAGCGGCTGTTCTTCGGATAGATCAAGGTTTTTCTCCATTATATACTGTAAGACGAAAGTATAAACCAAAATCGTTCGATTATGAACAGACGGAAGATCCAAACATCGCTTTTAAAATAAATTTCTTTTAGAAAATAATTAATCAAACACTAAGTTCCTTAAATAGTAGATAACGTTAACGTTTTTTGTTTTATTTGTGATATTCCTAAATTAAATGACAAATATCTATTGAAATGCTGTCATGCTCTTCAACAAAAGCTAACTGATGACAGGAAAAAAAGAGACTGACGTGAAAGAATAGTTATTTATAATACAAGTGCAGAAGGCATTGATATATATAGAATGAGCCTTCTGTACGAGTAGTATACATTATTTTCTCTAATTCATTGCATTTTCATTGAAATTAATGAAATATTTCCATAAATATATTTTAGTGATTTTTGCATTGAAAAATGTTGGTTGGCAGAACTGATTTCTTTAAGGCAAATTGATGAATTGACAGATAAAGCCGTGGCGGAAAGTTCGGAGTGCCAACATCGAATAATGAAATATAACCATGAAAACTGTGCGTTTCTGATATATTCTCGCACGATTTTGTTCTACAAGATGTGGAAGAATGAATGGAATAACCACAGAATTAGAGAAAATGATTTATTCAACGAGATAAAAGCCCTAAGATTGTTTTCATTATCTGAAGCGAAAATCCTCTTAAAATTCTACAATATATTTTTGAAAATAATCTAACTTCGACTCTACCGAATCTTAGTATTGCCTCAAGAATCCTTCTCACTTTACCTGTGTCCTGTGTCTGTTGCTTCTGGTGAGAGATCATTCACTGAATTAAAAATTTTTAAAAACTATTTGAAGTCTACCATGCCTTAAGAAAGATTTTCTGGTTTGGCAATCTTATCTTAGATATAGAGCAAGAGATACTCGATAAAATTGATTGATTGATAATATAAAAGAATTTGCAGCAGCCAAATCTAGAAAAACATCCATTCAATTTCTGGATTGATCCTAATTAAATGTTTATGCCTTTATTCCTATACACAGTGTTGTGGCCTCCAAAGGCGCATAAAATGAGAACTCAAAAGCTTTTCGAATTTTACATTCTAGAAATCTCAATATCCAAATTTTTCTGATTTTCTCTGTGAAATCATACAAACAGAGATGATCATATATTTTTTCTCAATTCGAATAAATTGCTATTTCTATTATCCATACTCAAAATAAGTCCATGACAGTGGTTCATTGTCATTTCTAACTTCACAATATTTTCAGCGATTTTCTTATTTAGTATCTATTATATACCTAAACAGTGGCGTACCCAGACATAAGCCTTGGAGGGGGGATAAAGGAAAAAAAATCAAATTTTCCTTCTTTTGAAGAAGTTTTCCAAAGAATTTTGCTTACTCATAATAAGATTGTGATATATAAGGTTGTTACATATAATGGATGTTCCTCCTGGGGGTATATATCCCCCTTATCCCCCCCTAGGATACGCCACTGTATCTAAACTGAACTGAATTTCTAAAGTTTACAGAAACACAAATTTACTCTTTGCTGGGCTTCATCGAGAGTTGAGATTTTATTAGGGGCAATAAATACCAAACAGGCGGTTCTTCAAGTTGAATGGGTGTATCAGGTACAAATCTACCAAAAATTTTCGGGTAGCTCCATCTAGCGGAATTGCAGTTTCAGCGCAAAGTAGTCTACAACCTTAAAGGTGCAAAACTCTTGTTTTATTAACTGACTTTGCGCCCCGTCAAAATGTCCGGTACGCCGCTCCTGGCGGCGGCCCTGTTGGAAGATAATCCAAAAGAAGGGTTTTCATGTATGTGTAGAAATTTAAATATTGCAGTACAAATGTATCAATTAATTTAATTATTTGATATATAGAATGCAAAATTTATTAATTTAGTCAGAAATACTCCTAGTATAATAAATATTATATGTATTGATTTTTATAAGTGATGACTATATTTTAAGCAAATATGTAAATGGCCTTCCATGTTTAAAACTTTTAAACTCAAAAACTATAAATATTATTAGGAATAGAAAATCAAAATAATATTAATTATTTCAAAGAAATGGATTTTTGATTAAAATGATAGAGGCAAACAAGCTAAAAGGGAAAAAATGACTCATCTAAATTTCATTGAAAAATGAGAAATGGGATCCTAAGAATCATATAATAGGTAGGTATTATTATGGAGTTTCATATAATGTTATGTTTTATAATTTATTTCAAGTATACATAAGTTGAGAATATCTCTCATTTATCCTTATTGCATATCTATTGTTATAATGCTTTGGAAAAGAGAATTTGTCATTTCTTTTTTGAATATTTGATCTTCAAGAAACAAAACCACTTTTGATTAAAGCAAATGTCTAGGAATCCAAAAATTTGTATTGGAAAAATTAATTGGCCTGAATATCTCAGAACTAGTCTTGTGCTGATTCAGCTGTTACAGCTTCTCGATTTTCATAAGCCCAAAAGCCATGAAATTCAATTAAAATACTAATAAAGGTATCACCTTGCCCACAGGCAAGCAAATCTTCAAGAGTGATTCTCTCAGGATCTTTAGGCCTTACCATATCAAACAACTCATCTTTAACATCTTCAAATGAAACTGGCTCAGCTCCATGTGCCTTCATTTGATCCTGAATAGCTCTAAAGAAATAATTCAATGTGAATGCATCCAGATATTTCTGTTCTCTTATATCGATAATTCGAAATAGGTATGATATTGCTTGAGGCTCTGAGCGATTCTCTAGTGCTAAAACTAAGTCTAAATAGGTTTTATAATCCATTTCACCACCATATGTAACACAAGTTTGAAAAACACGATCCAAAAATGGTTGAGTTAAGGTTCCTGAACCATAACTTGCCAACTCTGATTTACTCAACATTCCATTATGGTTTCTATCTAAATTTAAATAATGTCCATATATTCTCAATGCTGAGGATGCACTGAACCAATTTTGCTCAAGAGATTCTTTACTCAGATTCTCATCTCGTAATTCAAGCAAATCATCTAAAAAAGAACAGGACAATATATCAAGTATTCTAACACGCCCCGAACCAACTGTGTCTAAAAAAAATAAAAATTTTCTGATAACTGTACAAACATAAAAACTGTGAAATGACTTTTCTAATCCTTCAAGTTGAGGAATTGTAGGTAACAAATCTGTTATATAATTTTCTAAGTCCATTTCAGTTAAAAAACCTAGTCCTGAAGTATCATATAAAGAAAGGCCAATTCTTGTTTGTTCTAACCAAACCTTTCTCATTACATAATTAAAAAGAGACAGTGTAAAAATTCTTCCTTGGGGGTCCCCTTGCTGTAATTTTGCAAAAACACATGGAGTAAAATAGGTTTGTGCTTTTTGATTAGCTAAGGAAGCAATTCTTTTGAAATCTGAATAGGTTATAAGCTGGTCATCAGGAAGGCTTTGATTCTCTAAAAGTATCCACAGTTCCTTCAATTCATCGTTATCTAAAAGTTGCTGGCTTCGTCTTTTCAATAGGTGCGATACACTTTCTTCACGAAGGTGTTGACGAAGTGGTTCATTCTCACTAGGGGGTCTTTTATAAAAGCGCGGAATTTTTATCGTTTCATCGTTACATTTAAGTCCGAATTCTTCTAGATATTTAGCAAAATATTCTTCCTCTAGTTTGATTTGACGATCTTCAGAAGGTAAACCATATTTATCTGAAATATTTCTTTATATAAAAGCTAACAGTTGATAAGGGGTGTATTACCTTTCAGTTTGTTGACTTTATTTTTCAGAAGAGTTTTAAAATCCATTTTCTAAAATTTTAAAATAAAGATTGTTGTCACTTTAAAAAAACATATTAGATAATTTTTGTTTTACAAGGAAGACTTTATAAAAAAATCTTTCCAATGAAATTGAAAAGGAATGTGGAATGCCGTTATGTTGTTTTCAAATAACCTGTCCTGTCAGTTCGCGTTAGTGTTTATAAAATGTCAAAATTACTTCCGGAAAAAATTAGTTAAATGAATGATTAGGCCTTCGAACAATAACATAGTCTACAATTCAACAGAATTTCAGTAATTAATCTTATCTTCGATAGGAAAATATTTATTATAACATTGGTAATTCTTGAATAATTCTTTCTTCGCATACCTAGTTCGCCCCTTAGCTAGATCGGAATTCCTAACAAATTCCAAACCAACGGAATGTCAACGTCAAAATATGTAACGTGGTGGCCGTTCTTGGTAAAATAATTTGAAAGATTTTCATGAGTTCTATTTACTGATTTTGAAAAAATCAAATTGGAAAATAATTCATTCGAACAAAATTGAATAATGGTAAAAAATAGTGAATACCATTTCAAAAGATATTCGATCAAATGAGAAACTGAAGAACTTTTCATAATTAACTGGAGTTATGAAAGGAGGTTAGGAATTTGGGCACTCGCCCATTCAGGTATTCCTAACAAGTAAGTTCTATCTTATTCTATTGAATTAAATATACCTAATAATTTTATTTTCAGCATGTGAACAGTGGGACTAAGTCATGGCAGAATTTTTGCCATTATGTGATCTTCTCTTCAATGTAGTGTCCTTAGCTGCATATTTCTGCGACTTTGTATTTGATATACTTGTCATATCTGAGTTGTATAAAAGAAACCAAACAAATTTGTTCAGCATAGCTCTGGGATCTTGTATATTAACAGCGATAGTAACACAAATGCTCTCTTTATATTGGTATTTGAACAAGAAACCAAATGGCTGGGCAAGATGTTTTGTGATAGTGCTTCATTTCACACAACTTGGAGTTTTGTGGAGATATTCACGTCTTTTAGTACCTGTTCAATTAAGTAGTGTTAAGAGAGAAGTGAGAGATCTGTGTATATTAAGGTTAATTCATGGTTTTGTTCAGGCAGCTCCTATGCTGCTTTTACAGTTGAGTTTATTGCCAACCAATGAAGGTGGACTACCATCTGATTTATTAACAGTATCAGCATCACTGTCATTATTTTCCATTTGCTGGTCATTAGCATCATTCAGTAAACATGTTCAATGTGTGGATAGACTAGTATTGACATGGTTTGGAGTAGTATCACAACTTTTGTGGAGAGGAGGAACTGTAACTGCTCGAGCTCTTGCTCTTGCAGCATATGCTGCAAGTTACAAGTCATGGATATTCTTAGTTCTTTCACTCCATTGGGCTTGCATGTTCCTATGGTTGTTATCTCCTAAAAGTCCATTTCATGGACAAAGGGGAAGTAAACTTGGCCTATGTGCCTTAATTGCAGCCGTTTATATTTTGGCATACATTAATCTACAAGAAAAACCTCATGGAAGAACAATGACAATCTTTTATGTGATTATGTTCTTTGAGAATTGCCTATTAGTAAGTGCATGGTTAGCGGCTGTATGGTACAATAAACCCCCTTATTGGGAGCTGGTTCCAATACTCACCATTGTTCTTTTCTTAGTAGGTATAATTTTCATGTTGATGTATTATAAATTTTTCCATGTGAAAAGATTATTGGAAAAGCCTGCAGCTCCACCAGGTGTGTTCAATTGTCGTTTTAGTAGTCCTGCAGCAGCTGCTTTATACCGGAAAAAGAAAAAACCAACTACTTTTGTACCTCCACCTGTGTTATCACCAATGGCAGTACCTTTTTGGAGGAGACCACTACCTTCTTCCAGTGAAAATGAAGGTAGTAGTGTTGGTAAGTTTTACTCTCTATATATATATATATATATTGGATTATAGCGTTCTCCGACTCCTAACCGCCATTTCTCTATTCAACCACAGATTTTCTGGTATCTCTTGTTCTTCTATCTCTTCGTCAATGCCTGCTCTCCAACTTTTCCTCAGTCTTCTCCTCTTCCTTCTGCCCTGTGGTGTCCATGTTAAATTCTGCTTGGATAATCTGTCATCAGACATCCTCTGAACGTGGCCTGCCATATCAGTTGTTTGGTTTTCATGTCCTCAATTATTGTATGTTAAGATCCTATTATTTCTCAAATTCTTTCATAAAGTATACGATCCCTCTTAGATATGCCCGCAGACCTCCTCCAGAAATCCATCTCTGTTGCTAGCAAACATATTTTCGGATATTTGCTTCATTTGCCAGGTCTCTCTCCCATATGTAATTATGCTCTTCAGTATATTATAATTACGGTGTTTGTTTTATTTGAATATTGATTGATCCCACAGGATGCCGTTCATAATGGATATCGCCTTAATTCCCTGCATGTTTCTTTCTTTTATAGCTGCATCAAGTGTTCCATCATGCATCAGTTTCATACTAAGATAATTATAATCTAGTTTAATGGCTAATTTGTTTTCCATCTTCCAATATGTTCTTATGTGGTAGCCCTCCAATGCACATAGATCTTTTTTTTTTATCTTTACTTCGAGAGCCCATTTTTTATATTCCTCAGTTTTACTCTAAAATTGTTGAAATTCATTGATTCATAGCAATTTCCTTGAATATTTGAAATAAATCTACACTTAGTAGAAACGTTCAAATTCACTATTTCCCAAAAAAAAAATTGTTTCAGTAAATCAGTGCTTAATTTATACAGAGGAGCTTTTTAAATTCAAGTTTAGCATGATGGTATTCTTGATATTGGAGAATTGATGCAGTTTAACCAAATAGATTTCGATGTTTCATATGATATTTTGATTTATTACGTTGTAAAAATCGAATGCAACATGTATCTTGTTTCTTGCTTGATAATCTTACTTTTAATATTAGAAGATAAGAATCAAGGTCTCAAAATAAGATAAATGGATCAATCATTGTAAAGATTGTAATGATTTTTTTAACTCCTGAAATTAATTATGTTTAAAATTAAGTGGAATCTAAAAAATACAACAAACTTTACAATATCCTTATTATTATTATATCCTTTTATCATAACCACTCAGAAAAAAAGGCCACGAAATCCCAACCTGTGAAGTTTTTCTAACTCAGAGCCATAATTCAAGGAATCAAAGGCTCTCGAGAGGTTGAAAAAATTCCGGCAACATGTTTACCAGAATCAAGGGTCCTGTATTGGGTGTCCCAAAGTCGTTGTCTGGTGAGGGGATCTCAGAATACGTTTGAGCTAGAAAAAAAGGAATAGCGGGCTCGATTTTTTGAGAGAATTAATTTGGTGGAAACCACAACCTTTTAATTTCAATTGTTTTCAAGCTATAAGAGAAAATTGGAAAATGGCGTGAAATGAAAAGTTCTCATGAATTCCTTGATACTTCCTTGAACATGGGACAAAAACATTCTACAGGCAGATTTTTAAGTAGAGTCCATTGGTATCATAATTTGTTTTTTATCGCAATCACTTTTGAAGTTATAATACAAACTTATGATTTTTAAATGTAAAACATAAAAATCTCTATAAAAATTAAAATTGAAATTTTTTTCCTTCTCAAAAATATATAATATGACCTATAAATTGCTTATCAAACTTTAGACATCATCACAAGTTTCAGTTTCATACGGCAAATCAACCAAGTGCCTATCCATTATAATCGGTGAACTTTAGATAATTGAAATATTCAGTGGCCTGCAAGGTCTCCGGATTTAACATCGTTAGATTTTTTCAATATATGCTGTTCTTTAAATGTGACCAAAGGAAAAAATCATTGAAAGTTTCAGTTTCACACAGCAAATCAACCAAGTGCCTCCTGCGATAATCTGTGAACTTCAGATAATTAAAATATTTGGTGGCCATCAAAGTCTTCGGATTTAACACAGATTTTTTCTTTTGGTCACATTTAAGTAACAACATTTATTAATTTGAAAATGTTGAAAAAATCGGAAATTTTGGTGGCCACCGAATATTTTAATTATCTTGATTAATCTGAATTGATCTTAAGTTCACAGGTAGACACCTAGTTGATTTGCTGTATGAAACTGAAACTTTCGATAATTTTCATACTTGATGAGAAATTTATATATAATTATATATATTTTTGAAAATTGAAAAATCAATCGATTTTATTTGTTACAAAAATTTGAATGGTTTACATTTCAAAAACACACAAGTTTGTATTATAACTTCAAAACTAATTGCAATAAAAACAAATGATCACACCAATGTATTCTACTGAAAAAAGTGCCGATAGAATGTTTCTGTTTTATATTTAAGGCACCAGTAATGAAGAAGTTATGAGAACTTTTCATTTCATGCCATTTCCCACTGTCTTCAACCGCAACCTCATAAATTTATGAGGTTGTGGTTTTTACGAAATTAATTCCCTCAAAATTCAAGCCCGAAAATGTGCCATTCATTTTCTTCTAGCTCAAAGGGATTCTGAGATCCCCTCACTAGACTTCAAATTTGGGACACACAATACATCAATATCATGATTCAGAAATTGCTGTTGACTGGTGTTCCAATGAAATATTTTTTGGATAGAAGAACTTTGTTCATTAGATGTATAAGGTTGTACTATTTCTCTTCAAGGAATAGTAATAGAATATTGATAGAAAGTACAAATGCTTACGAATAATGAAACAAACATTAATTCAATGGAAGTTGTTCTTAGATTTAATGGAAAGACTTCATCAATACGATGAACAACTTTTCATTGTATTAATATCTCAGTTCATCAGTTGAAAAATGATAACTGAATTCATCAATATATGTAATCAACTTTTTCATGGAATTTATTTACGCTTTTAGGTGAGTGTTTCAATTGACTTTAACTTTAAGAGCTTTGCTATTTGAAACATTAAATTCTCATTTAATTACAGTACCATATAAAGTGCTGGCAATTATCTTCAAATTAAGATATTGTAATTAATAAAAAGAAAAAATATTCCGAAAAGATGAGGCAATACCTGAGAGCTCGTAAACATTCTCTTATGCCAACCATTCACTACAAAAGATGTTCAAATAAAATCTAACTTTAGATTTTTTTTGTTCACCCCTGTATATAAAAAAAAAACTAAGTAGTTTAAGAACGGCATCTGAGCAGTTATGTTTTCGAGGATTCAAGCTAAAATGCTAAAATCAAATAAAGAGATCAAAAGCAAATGAACAACAAACTTCGGTGAGATTTTGTCTGTTCCCCTAATTTGGCCCCTAGGTATATGAAAAAATCATTAATTGTGAATTTGAATGGAATAAATGAATAAATACGTTATGAAATTCGCAATGATCATTGATATTGTTCATTCTAAGAAACGTTATCCCATAAATAAAAAGAGAAGTTATTCAAAATTTGAATTCTGATTTACTGAAATAATCAAACACTATGCAGGCACATTTAAAATCCAATTATCATTTTATTGTGGTAGTTGATATTAAAAATTGTAATGTTATGATTAATTGTGATGTTTCAGGTTCTAGAGTAAATATTCATCAAAAACTTCAGGAAAAAAAGCAGAAACAATTGGCTGAACTTAAAATAATAGAGGAAGAAATAAAACAGGGTAAATTGGTAGGTCCAGAAGGTGTTGATTTAGATGATCGTCAACCGATCCCCAGTGAGAAGAAGCATGTGGAGCCTCAACTACTCAGTTTGGCATCTTTGAATAACTTGGTCAGCTATGGAGTTAATCTTAACAGGAGGCCACCCCCAAGAGCTCCCAGATGTAGAACGCCTGAGCTTCTGTTGGCTCCTAGATATTTGTATTGTGATTGTGCGGTTAATGAACCTGAGGTAATGGAAATGCCAGGGCCTCATGCTCCCTCGGACTTGGAGAGTCAGTTGTCTCTACCAAGATCGTATACTTTACCAAGAGAATTTAAATATTATCGTAGACAGAGATTGAATAGACCTGTACAGACTGTTGCCTCTACAAACAGTAGTGATGGTGATGTTGACTCTGCAGATGAAGAGAGTGATTGTAATCCCCCGCCAGCAGTTGTGAGGCCGTTGAGGCGGCAGTTTAGGCATGAAACAAAGTTGTGATTCAGCATTGTCTGAAAGAATTTTTCCTTAAAGAAAGGGTTTTCTGTAAGTATTGAGTTGTGATAGCCGTAGGTAGTAGGTCAAAATTCTGCCATATAAGTTACCATAATTTCAAGAATCCGGATCTAATTGAAGTAGAAAAACTTTTTTGGAAAAAATCTCTGAAAAGTTATTTCACTCAAATTACCATAATTGTTCAATTATTCCAAATACAATTATTATTCCTACTGATTCATAAGACTATAACTTCAAAGGAATCCTATGTATCCTTTCGCTTACAGAGATCGATGATACAGATAGAATTATTCATCCAGTTATTTTGTATCCAACTTTTTTTACTGCATAAATAAGAAATTAATAATTTAGTTTGGATCTAATTGTACCAAACATCTTTATTCTACTTTGAGACAACCTAAGATAAATGAATCATTTCAGGAAGAAATATTGTCCCTCAAATCTAAAAATTCTAGTAGAAATAGATGTTTTAGTGAAAACTTATGCGCTTAAAGTAGAGTATTATGTTTTAGTCTTTATGGAACAGTTTTGGTTTAATTTTCTTTCAACATATTTTAACTAGTTTTGGCTATAACGAGCTGCTTGCTTCTTATCCTCTTCAATTTTCTCTCAAACTTTTGGAACTTGAAAAGGTCATCATCAGACTAGATCAGCGAGTTGTGTTTTAGCTTTTCTTAGTAATTTTGCTTTTATGAGGTTATCTAGTTTTATTACCATTTCATTTGTCATATTGACATAAAAGACATTTTAGACAGTTTTTTTGTTGAAATGAAAAGTACAAGAGGAGTTAGCATCATCATTGGTTGGAATCTCAAATAAATTGAATCTCAAATAAATTGAATCTCAAATCATTGTTCTCTTTGATGGGTTCATAAATCATCGGAATTTGAAAATATTGTATTTTAAAGAAAAAATGTATGAAATTTTGTAAAACTTAACATGAAGTATGACAGATTTTAATTATGACAAATGGTAGATTTGATTATAGCATTCATATAACAAGCGTTCATTAAAATTCGTGGTCAAGAGTGCTGTGGAGAAATTATAGTTGATTTTCTGTGATTACAAGTAGCGCTTAGCTTGTACCATATGTACATACTTCAAATCTGGGTTTGAAAATGGTACAAGCTAAGGGCTACTTATAATCACAGAAAATCAACTCCACAGCACTCTTGACCCCGAATTTAAATGAACGTTGATTATAAAATATATGATATATATTTAATGAATGATATTCCATGCTTGAAATTTAATGATTTCTCTTGAAAGCTCGAAAAATGAAATATCAAGAAGTTTTTTGAAAGGTTTATACTAGTATAATCTACTGCCTACATAAAGTATGACTGATTACTTACAGGATACTTGTAATTTATTGTACTGAATGATCTACCACAGAAATATAGACTGTTCTAAATTTTTTATTTGAAGGTATCATTTCCTTCATTCTTTTATTATTTGAGCCAGAATATCTATCTTGATACAGCTTTCAGTTGAAGATTTGTTAATAAGTTCTTTGCCTTTACCTCTAGCAACTTCAAACAGTTTAGCTTTTTGATGGTAGATTTCATTGATGAGTGTACATGCTATTCAATAATTTGAGGTGATATTCAAAACATGTCAAGAATAGAAACAAATTTAACATAATGAAATAATTCCCCTTGCAGCTGCTATGCAATACGCTGCAAATTCATTGTCTTTATTTACACTGAAAAAATACTGAAGAACTAGAATATGTCCATATAGGGGATGTAGTTTTCCTTAATTCAATTTCAAATATGTTGCCTCTTTTAAATTTTTCATTTTCTGTTTATTAGTGTTTTTAAAGTACTATAAGAATATGAGCAATGTTCAGATTTATTTTCAGTCAAAATGTCGCAGGGTGATTTTCAATTTGTTTCTATTCCTGTTGGTTTGAATTTTTGTAGGGCACTGGCTTGCCCATAAAATGACGTTTAAATCTAGGTTACGTAATGTTGTCAGGGGTGACAGAATAAAGGCTGTGTTAATATTTGAGAAAGTAAACGTCATTCACATTTGTATGCTGCTATTTCTCTACGATCTTGAAAATATCTAATTATTGGTTTACTATAGTAGCGTCTTATTATTTCTGAAGGCCTAAAGTGCCATTTTATAATTGGTTTATTGTGAGAGCTTTAATTATCGAATAGCATAAAAGTTTAATCAATTTGGTTCCATGATGATATTTGAGAAAATATGGATAGTGTTGAAATAGAAATTTATTTTTTCAAATAATGAAATATTTACGATATATAATTTTTTAAGAACTGAACTTGTATATGAAATTTTATAATTTTGATAATGATATTTGTATTTTATATGTATACAAATACCTCTAGGTGCCTTATAGTGTATTATTTATTTTTGTACATCATATTTTGTAATTAAATACTTATTTCGTATTATCAGATTATTATTTCCATTGATAAATACTTCTAGTCTTTATGGTTTGAACCCCCTGAACGCTCGCGCGTGAGAAAAAATTCAACATCAACAACCATGATAGGTGCCATAATGCATATTGTGCATTATAGTCATCTCATCAGTGATGACTATTGATGATAACTAATTCTTACATTTGGGATCAAGATTTTTTTTCATCTTGAAAGTGACCATAATGTTTCCACTACCTTCGTAGATCCGGAAACAAAAATAATGATTGAAGAATATGTGCTGAGAATTGCTAAGCTGCAATGTTTTAATCAGGGCCGGCGCGAGTAATTTTGGCGCCTGAAGCAAATAATTTTTCGGCAGCACAGCTGAAAAAGCATCAATAACAACATGACCTCTCTCATAAACCAACTAGAATTTTCATATTCTGATGAAAAAATACATAATCACAATATAATAAAATTTTTCCAAAAAAAAAAATTGAAAGTTCTCGTGTATTTCAATTTGAAAATTCAAAATATCAATAAATGCAAATATTATCAAATAAGAAAGCTATGAATGACAGTTGGATTATAGGAGTATTTTAGAAAATTTGGTAATTCCATGACGAAAAAATTATTGAAATTCATCATTGGAATATTTGAGATACAAATGAAAAACCTTTTCAATTTTCAAAGTGATATAAAACAAAAACTATACTTTTTTTGTGCAAAATATTAGTGAGAGTATTCTAATAATCTGCATTACGCATTGGTTTCTTCCGAAAAATGAAAGAATCGATCAAGCGATGATTTCCGCACAGAATCAAAATGAATCTGCACTGAAGAACTAAGTGTAAAAGGTAGTTCAGTAAATATGCTGTTCAAAATTTTGTGTGTGTTAATTTTGAAACTGGAGGTTCGATCGAGATGAATATTTGTATTTTAATGGCAATTATGAAGCTTCCTGCAAAATTTCATGTTGATCGCTTGATCTGAAGCATATAAAAAATGAAGAATAAAAAAAAAAATTGATCAACAGTTCGCAATTTCATAAAAATTTTAATCCAGCAACCTAGTCAGATAAGATGAAACCGGAAGGTTTTGTCTGTTCGCTATTTTGAAAAAGAAACCGATGTCTCGTTTTGACAAGAAAAACTCGTTTCGTTTGGGAATTAGGCACGCGTTTATCCATATATCAATTTGTTTTCAATCTCAATGATAATAAGAATATCAACCCTATATTGACCTGGCGTCTACACCTTTTTCAATTGTAATTCAGAATATGGAAATTGTAATTCAGAAAAGTAAATTGAATTTCAGAATATGGAAATTGTAATTCAGAATAGTAAATTGAATTTCAGAAGATGGAAATTGTAATTCAGAATAAGAACTTTATATTCAGAAACGGTAATTTGAATTTCAGAATAGTGATATGTAATTCAGAAAGGGTAAATTTGATTTCAGAAAATATAAATTGGAATTCAGATTTGGTGATTTGAAATTCAGAAATAGGAAATTGTAATTCAGAAATAGGAAATTGTAATTCAGAAATAAGAAATTGTAATTCAGAATTTCAAAGGAAGCGAAGAGAATAACACACTAGCCAGAAAAGGAGCTCAAACGCCACTTACTGGCCTAGAACCTTTCTTTGGTATAGGCAAATGCACCTATAAGAAAGAGTTTCTGGAGAAAGAAGAAACTGAAAGAGAAGCACACTGGAGGAATCTTCCGGGAATGAATCATTCCAAAAAGTTCCTTCGGAACTTTAAAACTGAAAGGTCCAAAAGGTATTTGGATATCAGCAAGAATAAGTTACGCCTCCCCACTGACTTTCTAACAGGACATTGTAGCCTAAGGAAGCATTTTCTGAAATTGAATTGATAACTTCTGAAATACAATTTTTCTTTTCTGAAATACAATTTTCCTTTTCTGAATTTCAATTAACTATTCTGAATTACAACTTTGTTTTTCTGAAATCCAACTTCCTAATCTGAATTTCAATTTCGTTTTTCTGAAATTAAATTAACTATTCTGAAATTCAATTTCTCTTTTCTGAATAACATATTCCTATTCTGAAATACATGTTCCCGTTTCTGAAAATGAACTTTGATTTTCTGAATTACAACTGAAAAAGATGTAGACACACTTTTGCTTACTGCAGTTTAGGGTAGTGCTTCGGCACTGGTATTTTTGAGATATATATGTATTTATACAGCTTTCAAAAACAAGGGTGGCCAAGAGGAGGCCAAATTTTTGTTGGGGGGTAGGCCAAAATGAAGCGAAATTAAAGTTCTGCTAATCTTTTAGCCTTAGTTTGTCAAATTTTAGGGGGACCAGCAATATAATAGGGGGGGCCTGGGACCCCCAGGTACCCTCTAGCGTCGCCACTGGCCGAGTCTGAACCTGTTGCGTTGCAACCAGTGTGACCATCTCTCAAAAAGCGAATAATCTACTTCGACGTTGACAGAAATCTACTATCATCTTTACACATGCTCAGAAGCTCAGAGATCCTTGCATATTTGTGAATTGTACTTGTTACTGTCAAAAAATATTTATTTTGCTCCCACTGTAATCTATAGCTTTGGGAAACATGAACAAATTTTTTTATCATTTTTCGAAATATTCAAATATCTAACAGAAATAAATCTGAAATTGGACTGAAACCAAGCGTAGATATAGTGACTTGACAAAAACAATCAAGTTTTATCAAGTCATTATACAGGGTGTTTCCTAAACATGCGGCAAAAATTCAGGGGGTTGTTCCTTGGACTATTCTAAGAATATTTTGTCCTTTGATGATTTTTGAAAAACCTATTTGTTTCGAAGATATAGGGGAAACAAAATTTCAGATAATAACATTTTATTATGAAAAATTACATGAAAATTCAACTCAACCTACAAAAACTGTTGAAAATGACCACCTCTAGCCAGCATACAAGCATCCAATCTTCTCCTCATTGACTGCCGAACCCTTTCAAAAACACCAGGATCATTTCTTATTAAGTTACACCCAGCAATGATCCGATTTCGCAAGTCTTCCACATTTTCTACTGGAGTGGTATAAACTAATGATTTTATCAATTTTTAGTCAAAAAACTGGCCGTTTTTAGTAATTGGAATGTTGTTAAACAAATTTAAAAATAAATTGTACCTACTTAGTAAACACAGTGCGGTACGCATTTTTATTTAAACTATTATTAATTTTAAAAATATGAAAAATGTTGTTCGCCCTGTATCTTCGAAACAAAGAGGTTTTTCAAAAATCATCCAAGGACAAAACATGCTTAAAATAGTCCAAGGAACAACCCCCTGAATTTTTGCCGCATGTTTAGGAAACACCCTGTATATAGGCATAGATTACAAATAGTACCATCTTGGACCTAACAGCCAAACAAGGCAGAAATCTACCAAAATCTACTATGAAAAATTTATCTACAATAGATATCCTGAAGCTCTGAAATCTATTAAAAAACTAGATTTCTACTATAGATGGTCACACTGGTTGCAACGACTCATCCCCATAGCGGAGAGTGGTAGCTTTGCCTTGAAGGAAAAATAACTCGCTATACAGCAGTTTCATACAGTTTCCAAATTAGACGTGAATCTTTAAGGAGGTGTTAGTTGTTAGTATCAATTATTTGTTGTCGATCGAGCCATATTTTTTATTGATAACCGAAAATCAACAGTTTCCGAGATATTTGAATTCTTGGGTTTTTAAAAAACTTCTCATCTCATTTAATTCTTCGTTGACCAAGATTGATTTGAATTTTGGATTATTCTCATCAGAAAATGAAATGATGTGTTTGAAAAAAGCAAAACTATGCTGTATTAGATGTTGAATAAGAATTAATATGATTTAAAATAAAAGAATAGTAAATTTCTAATATAAATTTGTCTGCAACTTACGAATTGCACAATTTATGTATGACAGAATTATTTTAAAAACTTGCCAAATTACTTCTTTATTTCCTGAAAAAGTTTTCTAGAATGCAGGCACTAGTTTTGTTTCAGCAGATTTTGATTTGAAAGGGGAAAAGAAGCAAATGTTTTTTCATTCCCATTTTACTCATAATTTCTGTAGAAAATGTATTAATAAATTATGTATGAAATGACCTTCAACATTTCTTATACAAGCGCGGGCCATTTTTCTAATTTTATTTCTTTATTTGTTACTTTCCGTGTGAAATTTACTCTCAATCTTCTCGCTGCTTCGTCTATTCTAACGGTGTTAGATCCGGACTTCTCGCTGGCAAGGAAAATTGACGAAAAGTGAGATGAGGAATCTTTTAAATATCACAAGAACTCAAATATCCCGTAAACTATTGATTTTTGGTTATCACAATTTGAAAGTACCACGACGAAAACTCTACTGAGGGTCACAATCTCATATTTGATTAGTAATTATCACGATATTTGAGGGTTGATATTTTCTTTAATGATAGAAATTTTGATACTCTTTCTTTCAACCATTTTTGTCATAATGAAAAGATATTTGTATCAAATATTTTCGTGTGGGCAGGCGCTAAACGGTAGGTCCTGGAAGAAAAAAGGCATTTTAAAGAATATTTTTAAAATGAAGTAGGTACTTCAGTTCTGAAATTCTGCATATCGAAAATAGTCGATATTTATTTGAAAGTGTCAAATTCGATATTTTTTAATATTTTGCATTATGATTTTGACCACACGAAACATATTATGCTCTAATTCCATTAGACGAATATCCAGATTCATCTTGACCAGATTCAGGTGAAAACATCATATTTAGTAGTTTTGCATATTTTCAATATGTAGAATTTCAAAACGGAAAATGCTTCTTATTGTATGGGTTGATATGGGCCGTGGGGTAGGTAAAAGGTATCTTGCGAATTCCAGCAATAACCAATAAATGGTTCAGGACTTTTATGTACAGAAAGAAAGGTATTTAACAACGGCCATTGAATTTTATTGTGTCTTTTTTTTCTTGAGCTTTCAGCAAGATCGAGACATAACTTTTTATTTTCGATGAGTAGAATTTCAAAACTGCTACATACTACATAAATCAAAAATATTCGATATTTATTTTATATTCCGCTAAATCAGGATTTTTGACTAATGGAACTAAAGTATAATATGTTTCGTGAGGTCGAAATCGTAATGCGAAATATTAAAAAATATCGATTTTGATACTCTGAAATTTATATAAATATATCGATAATATCGGTTGAAAATATCGACAATCGATAGTATCGAAGTTGAAAATATCGACGATATTTATCGAAAATTTTCTGAAAAAATATCGATATTTCGATATTTATTGCCCATCCCTAGTACCGAGGAGCTTCTGACGTTGGCTGGAAAGCACCTAGTATCACAGCCTAAACAGGACCATCTAAAGCAAAAATGACAAGAATAAGACCCCCCTCCAAATTGTCTCGAAGCCCTAGGAAAACTTCCAAACCTTCGATTTTCCTCGCAGTTTTCGAGTATACGGGGTGATGCGGATTATTTTGACATTCAAGTCTCATTCCACTGTGGCCAATTTGAAAGTATCACGACGAAAAATCTACTAAAGGTCACAATATCATATTTGATTATTTATTATCTCGATATTTGAGGTTTGATGTTTTCTTCAATGATAGAAATTTTGATACTTTTTCTTTCAACCATTTTGTCATAATGAAAAGTTATTTGAAATAAATATTTTCATGTGGGCACGGGCCAAACGTTGCGTTCTAGGAAAAAAAGTCATATGGAGTAGGTACCCCTCCTATATAATCAAACGAGTATACCGGGTGGATCGTCTGAAATCAGCTCACGGTTCTGGGTGAAAACTCCCTTCGGAGCACCTTAGGTGAGCAAAGCGAGTCCTTGAAAAAATTCAACTGTCTCCCTGGAGATTAACCAGAGGAATGGGGCATATAGGCAGATATCGGGATTTAGGTAGGTTTTATGAAGTTTTTTTAGGAAAAAAGAGGAGATTGTTTTTCCATAACTATGCAATTAATAAATAATAATCTTTTTACATAATTATAAATCACAAAATGCCTTAATTCGAAATGTAGTTATCGAATAAACCCTTTTGGTATTTCGCCAAGTAGTTAATCTTTTCTTGAAATTCTGCATCACTCTCTGCAAAGTTTGTGTTCTCAGAAGATGTTCGATCCCATGGACTTGCAGCTGGAGCAAAATTATATTCTCCGTGTTTTCCCTGATGAATGTGAAAATGGACGTTTTGTGGTTTTTGGTGTTGATATGATGCCTCTGATTTCCAAAGGGCGAGTTTCGTAAACGCACTGCTCGCTCCGAACATAAACATTAAAAGAAGAAGTCCAATTGTTTTAATGGAAAATATAGTGAGGAAAACTAGTATGGTAACTATCACACCGAGCTTAACCATTATTATGGGCATTGCGATTTTGATTTGTCTGGCAACACCAAAACATCGACCTGCAATACGAAACAATATTTCAAATTAATAATACAGAAAATATTATGCTATGGTTACATATTTCCTTTCATCGCGAAGTATCTCAATACTTAGGGGTTGTCCATTAATCACGTGAGGCTTGAAAGGGGGGGGAGGGGTTTGATAAAAATCACGAAAATATCACAAGGGGGAGGGGGGGTGTAGTAAGATATCACGTGTATTTATTTTTTTCGTCAAACGCGCGATTTTTAAACAAATATTAAGCGGCACGACGCGGCGTGTAGTGACCTTGACTACATTAAATATATTCATGTACTAGTACAATACATGTTTTTCCTATGATTACACTTTTCGTTTATTATTATTGTTATGGCAATCAAAAAAAACTTGCAACCTGGTGTAGACATTTTTATTATGGTCCTTAATTTCAGAAGAAAGATTATAGTTTATACCTGTATTTAAATTAAGATAATATTCAGAAAATTTTAAGATTCGTTGTAGGTACTAAAAATACACGTGATGTTGAGAAGGGGGAGGGGGGTGGTCTTAAACCTCACTACGTATCACCAATGGGGGAGGGGGGTTTAAAAAATGCTAAAAAAAGATCACGTGATTAATGGACAATCCCTTATGAGATAAATAAACTAACAAAAGTTAATGATATTGAAATAATTTGTGTTTTCTCTTCAGAACCCCAATACTGGGGTTCTTTTGAAATATGTTAGGTAAGAAAAATAAGATTTCAAAGGAATTATGTATTCGGTTATAATTGCACAAGTGCGTGAAAATTACAGATAATTTTGCATGAAAGTTTGTTATCCAAAAACAACCGAATGCAACACTTTTATATTAAAAAACATTTATCGAGTATATACTCATTTGAATTTTATAACCTTTTATTCATATTCGTCGTACTCAGAGCCCCCGCAACCGCGCGTGCAACGCGTGCACCGCACGCGGGCGCCACTCTAAAAGGGCGCCAAAACCTCTTATAGACCGCATGAAGAACCGATGGACCAAAGGTTTTCGAAAAAGATTCTTTCAAAGTTTTTTAACAATTTTTTTTCCAAACTTCTTTCTTGCAATTTATACAAGTTTCCGAACGTCGCAATCGCTATGAAATAGCCAGATATTGGTTTACAAAAACGCATACTCGATGCTAATCTTAGGGCATTTTTTGCGCCATGTGCTGCACACAGCTTTAATTTAACTGAAAATGATGCTGCTAAGGTTTCAAATGAAAGAGTGGACTCTTTTGATATTGTACAATAACTTTATATATATTTCTCTTCATCCACAGAAAGATTGGAATGTTATGAAATTTCTTATGATGTTTCATTCCAGATTAATATTGTAAGCAAAATGATGCAAAGTGACATTAAAGTGTGCCAAAACTATTTGAAGAATTTAGTTGATCATTTCAAAAGTTATAGGGATGATAATGTTCTCGAGGAAAAACTAGCGGCTGCTTTTGAGATAGATCAAGGTTTTTCTCTATTATATACTGTAAGACGAAAGTATAAACCAAAATTGTTCGAATATGAACAGACGGATGAGCCACCTCCAAAATCCAAAAATCGCTTTTAAAATAAATTCCTTTTTGAATAATTGATCAAACACTAATTTCCTTAAATAGTAGGTTTGACATGATATCTGATTACGATAACATTTTTTGTTTTATTTGTGATATTCTCAAATTAAATGATAAATATCTATTAAGATGCTGTCATGCTCTTCAACAAAAGCTAACTGATCAGGAAAAAAAGAGGCTGACGTGAAAAAAATGATTTATTCAACGAGATAAAAGCCCTAAGATTGTTTTCATTATCTGAAGCGAAAATCCTCTTGAAATTCTACAATATATTTTTGAGAATAATCTTACTTCTTCTCTACCGAATCTTAGTATTGCCTCAAGAATCCTTCTCACTTTACCTGTGTCTGTTGCTTCTGGTGAGAGATCATTCACTAAATTAAAAATAATTGAAAACTATTTGAAGTCTACCATGTCATAAGAAAGATTTTCTGGATTGGCAATCTTAGATATAGAGCAAGAGATACTCGATAAAATTGATTGATTGATTATATGAAAAAATTTGCAACAGCCAAATCTAGAAAAACATCCATTCAATTTCTGGATGGATCCTAATTAAATGTTTATGCCTTTATGAATAATTTAAAGAAGAATACAGCTTAAGTTTTGAAACACATTCAAAATGTATTATGTTACAACTAACATCATAAAGTTCTTAAGGCAATGAAGGTTGCTGATAGATTTTCAACCATTCTACACTATATTCCTAACAAAAAAAAAAAAATCCGATTATCCAACAGTGCTTTTCTCCACCTCCCCCCTTTAACGGGCGCCAAAAAATATGTTCCGCACGCAGGCGTTGATGTCCCTTGCGGGGGCCCTGGTCGTACTAGTAGTAATTCACACAAGAACAATATCGCCAATAATTATTTTAGACCAGGACCAGGATCTAGCCTATTCTGTATGAAGCCTAGGTATATAGAACTTTCGGTCTAGTATAAACAATTGAGGTTTTTATAGAATAATGCTCCTTGCGCTGCTGTACGGAATGGTTCGTTGTTGAAAACCTTCTCGGAATTGTATGAATTATAAAAATTTTTGGGAGCATGTGATGTTTGTCAGTTTCTTCTCTAATAGGTCTCTGTGAGATCTCTCAAGCATCTTCAAAGCTGAATATGTAGTAAAAGACAGGGCCCTCGCTAGCCAAACTGAGACCCATTTTGCCGCCCTAACAGAAGCTTACTCCGCAGAATGCTAAAAATTAATATGGGATAATCGGATACTAACAATTATTTTAAATTCGAATAGATGTTACAGATATTCACGATGCAAATATGTTTAAGATTAGTAAATTTGATAAAAAAAATCATTAGTGAAATTCGTTTAAAAAAAAAAAGCTTATTCGTTCTTCCAGTAATCCAGATTTCCCAGAAAAAGTAGATAATGCCGCCCTCCATTAGTTCTCGCCCCTCTAGAGTGGGTCCTGCAGTTTCAGGTTCCTAGCTCAGTTTTTAGCGATTTTAGAAAAAGCTTGAAAATTTGTTAAAGATTATCATTAGATTAAGATTATCGAGTAAAATAATCGATGAAACAATATTTAATTCGAATGCGCCCACTCCCAACACTAGATAATTTGAATTAAAAAATGAATATTATAAAATAATGGAATGTGGTATGGAATAATAAAACTTCTTATATTTCTTAAGAAGGATCAGTTGGAAGTGATGAAATGGAATTGTTTTCTGATATTTTGCATTCCATTCTGAGGAATCAACATTCTGATTAGAAAATTCAAAAGAAAATATTTCAGAACCCCAAGTGGCAATAAAATTCGGCAACGTAAAGCGAACGCCGACAAACCTGATGAGTGCATGTGTTTTTTTTTACTGTCAATAACTCGTAAACAGCTCTATGAGGGGATCACGCCACATCTGGATATTTATGAGTATAATGTATAATGCGGCATCTTTGATGGTTTTTGATATTAATTAAATTTGTCGGTATTATTTCCTGTTGTTGCAGACTGAATAAATCTCATTTGGCACTTTGAATTTTTAACCATGCAATTTTTGTTGATCAAGCTTGAAATGTTCGAAAAATGCTGAAAAATTTACCTAAAAATGTACCATCATTTTCTTTTCTGATCATCCATGAGCCAATCTCTCTTATTTTATACCTGAGGGCCCTGATGAGTTGTGGATCAGTTGATGAGATGGCCTTGTACGCTGCATCGTAAAATATTTTATCTTCTGTTCTATTTCTTGGGTATACCTTCGTTAACTCATAGGAACTTTCTTTGGATACAGTTGATCTACTGGCTGTCATTGTTGAGAGGTAGATTAATGTGGTGAGATGAAGGATTATCTTCATATTTTTCCTAAGATGTCTATTCGATCCATTGATAATCTGAAAAAAGTAATCATCTGTTATTGCGAAATACCTAACGAGTCAGGACGGGATTGGTATAAAATTTAAATGCCTTGTAAGAACAGTATTATTATTATTATTATTCGAACTGGGGTCGTTTTGCTTCGGTAAGCCTTCCGGGAACTGCGACCATGCAGATCTTTTGTTCACTACCATACTCATTCATAGAAACCCAGGGAGGTCGTCAACGACGTTAATAAAATTGACAACCTCCCTAGGGACCTTGGCCATTACCTCTCTGGTATCCAGGACCGGCTTGCCCATGTGAATGGTTCTTAGGCAAGCCAGCTCCGGACACTTGCATACCAAGTGTTCGGCTGTTTCTGCTTCCGATCCACAGAGCCTGCAAATCTCGTCTGCTGACTTTCCCATACGGTACAAATGATGTTTGTACCGACAGTGCCCCGTCAGCAGTCCCACCATCACCCGAAGCTCTGCTCGCTACAGCTTCAGGAGCTTTTTGGTGTAAGTAGGTGAAATCTTCACGAATTTCTTTGCTTGAGCAAGTCTAGGAGTGTTAGTCCAGTGGATTGTCCTACTGTTTAACTCCCATAGCTGGACCGCAGCTTTGTATTTGTCTTTTCCTATCCCACAGAAAGGCTCAGGTCCAGCAGGTCTTAACCTTGATGCACTTTTTGCAAGCTCATCCGCTCTCTCATTTCCTTCAACCCCACAGTGCCCTGGTACCCATAGTAGAGTCACCTTATTTCCTCTGGCCAGTTGCTTTATGGTGTTACGGCACTCCCAAGTCAGCAGAGACCCCTGACAGCACGATTCCAGGGATCTCAGCGTGGTTTGGCTGTCCGTGGTGATGCGCCCCTTTGAGGTTCATTTTGAGACACTCCTGGGCGCATACATAAACAGCCATTATCTCGGTCTGTAGAATCGAGGGCTCACTTCCCAGGGCTTTAGAGATTCTCAGTCTAGGTCCATATATCCCAATGCCGGTGCCCTTCTCTGTTTTTGATCCATCTGTAAACCATATGGATGACTTTTTGTCCAGACGATTTATGAGACTTATTGCACTATGACGGTCATTTATAACCGTTTCAAAGGGCGTTTCAAAATCGTAGGTGGTTGGCATAATCTGATGGTTTTGCGAGGAGGTTTGAATCTAGTTGATTCAGTATCCTCATATGTCCAACCCAGTTCCCAGGAAGGAGCTTTCCATTATGGGAAATTCTTATTGCTTCGAGCAGGCTACATTTCCTCACATGTAGGTGTAAGGGAGGCAAGTCTAGTATGACTTCCAGCGCTGCCGTGGGAGCTGTGCGCATAGCTCCTGTGACACCAATACACGCCAGCCTTTGCAGTTTCTGCAACCTGATGCGTGTGGTGACCTCCTCGGTTTTTGTCCACTGAGAGAACAGTAACACCGCCAGTGTCATATCACTATTTGTTCTCGTTAGTGAGTTTATATCACGTGGCATTCTCGTGATCTGTCAAAGTTTAACTACTCCTCTATCCCCAGCGTTTTTGAGATCCCTCCACTTTTTAGGATGAGTGAAGCAATCTCAAACGTTCCTCTGATTTACCGTCCTTTTTCACCACATGCAAGAATTCAAAATACGTGTTTACTTATTTATTTTTAATTTCAGAAGAACCGATTTTTCAGCCTTTGACAAGACTTTTTGTATAATATCTTCATGTGAAAATTCCTTAAAAAATAAATGTTTGATCGGGAAGTTATATCATGCATATTTATCATTCAATAAAAAATTCATCTAATTCTTTTTTTTCCATTCCAAAAAAATTAATAAATAATGACTTTCCGCAATGACGAACTCTTTAAAATGAATAATAATGAAAACCTCATAAAAATCGATGGTTTCTAGCGTAAAATGAAGCGTTTTTAAGACAATCTCAAGACTATCAAGCATCAAAGAATCGTGTCAAAATTTCGGAACATAGAGTTAACCTACATATTGAAGGTTGGTTAAGGTACGGCACATTGTACATTTGTTGTTGTTTGAAAAATGGATAACAACGCGTTTCGTGTATCGATAACACACTGTTTTCTTGAAGGGAAAAATACTGTATAAGCAAAAAAATGAAATGATAAGTTTTATTCAAACTCTATTTCACCGACAACAACGGTTAAAAGGTAGTATGTTAACTTTAAACGTGGTCGAATAACCACGAACGATGCTGATGGGCGATAAGTATTTCCGTAGAAATTTCAGCTCTTCCGGATATATACAGTTTGTTTTCGATGAAAGGACCACGTACCGCATCAATGGGAAATTGGGTGTCGGTGATTTTGCTCAATTTTTTTTATGTTTTAGAACTTGTGATGCTGATCAAACTCATTGCACCATCTGTATAAATTCAATTGTTTAGATTATATACACTGTGTGTAAAGTATGGAACAAATTCATTTTTAGCTAAACAGACCATTTTAAGAAATAATGCTGAAATACGTCGTATTAATTATCTCCAAATTCGTTGCGCAGAGGAAAATTGATTGGTTCAATGATGTTTTCTACGAAGATGCCTGGACCCCTTTCTCGTCGACTGTCACATTTTTAAACCGAATCGTGACTCGCCCAAAAAAAGTACGTTGCGCAATTGTGGTGAAAGCCAGTCTTGGTGGTGTTCTGCCCATTGCCGACGGGTAGCTCTATGTCCAAGTGATAACCGAGGTACTCTTAAAGGTCTTTTTGCCCTGAAATTTGTGGAATGGAACCATCTCCTTCTGGTTGAGATACCCGTTTATAAATATAAATACGAAGTATATGATTATCTCCAGAAACCCTCATATGTTTGAAAACTCCACATTGATATTCGACACAAGGCCCATAGGGAGAGTAGAAAAATTTAAATACTTGAGCATCTGGCTTTGTGAAGACTGGACATCAGATAAGGAAGTGAAATGTCGCATAGAACAAGCCCGACAGGCATTCCTGAGGCTTCGAAGAGTGCTTACCTGTTCCGATTTTGACCTGAACCTAAGACTGAGATTCCTAAAGTGCTACGTTTGGTCGGTGCTTCTTTATGGTATGGAGGGTTGGACATTGAAGGCGAGCACAGTGAACAAATTGGAGGCTTTCGAAATGTGGCTATACCGCAGAATACTAAAGGTGCCGTGGACGGCTAGGATGACAAATGAGGAAGTTCTTACACGTGTTAATAAACAACGTGAACTGTTTGAAGTGATCAAAAAGAGGAAAACAGCATATCTAGGGCATATAATTCGAAACACGAAATATCAGTTCTTGCATTTGTTAATTGAAGGCAAGATCGAAGGTCGGAGAGGAATCGGACGGAAGAAAATGTCTTGGCTGCGAAACATCAGGGAATGGACAGAACTACGCGATATACAGTCATTGATACACACCGCCAGAAATAAAGAACAAATGGAAAATGTTATCGCAAACATCCATTAATGGATATGCATTGGAAGAAGAAGACCCGTTTATAGGTCCTCAAAAAATGAATTGGAAGGGCTGTTAGAGATATCGTTCAAATTTTTCGAGCAGAATTTTCGATAAATGGTCTTCCCTTGCAGAAGTTACTTTGGGTCGACCAGGCACCGGTCTTCGGGTAACGCTGCCGCTTTCCAGGAGAAGGGCCACTATGCGCCTCACTGAAGTCAGTGGAATATTCAAACATTTCGCAATCTAGTGGTTCGACACAGCTTACTATTACTTATTATTATTATTATTACTATTCTATTATTATTATTACTATTCTTGCCCGATCAAACTGATAAATTGGATGTTCCAGCATTTTCCACGAAATATTCTCAATATTACACCTCTCGTTATTCGCTGTAAACTGATTAACCTCGAATGCACCTGTATTCTCCCGAAACTGTGTATATGGTGTGAAGAAAATTTTTCATAAATAAACTAATAATCGAGCCAAAAATAAACCTATGCATCGATTATTCATACAGCTGATTGAAGTTAACTTCAGAGAAAAATTATTCCAGCACGTACAGAAGATATAAAAAGTGAGTCTAAAGATATCAAAAATTGATTTCCAAAAATTGAGCGGTGGAATTTTCAGATATATTGAAATATATTGATGATGTTGACATCTCCTTGAAGAAACTGACATATCTTTTATGTTTGCATTTCTTATCAAATTGCATATAAAGGCCTGAAATCCTGGAATAGTCGATTACCAACTCGATAGTTCACCACCAAAGATCACACGAAGTAGGTACATAAATATATAGGGTGAATCACAAAATGTTGGACGATATGTTGATAATTTCCTTGGAGTTATTACGTATGATTTTAATTTTATTGACACTTTTCCACAAACGAAATGTGTTTGACACACATCTGTTGAGAAGATATTCTAAATAATCTTTTCTAAAATATTTTTGATTTTATTACGCAAATGTGATACACTCTGTATAGGTACAAAACATTTTTTTAATGAAATATTCATTCACCTAAAATATTTTTATTCAATGATTTTATATTTTTTGTTATTTTTCGAGATTCCTCTACCATCTCTCGAGTCGGTATATAATCGTCGGTAATAATTAATTCTAAAAAAATTTTTATCTATTTTTATTGTCTTTCACGAGTATTTTTTCTAATTATTTAAAGAAAAATACAACAGGAAGATTTGAAAAAAACCATTAATCAAATTCTAAAACACCATTAATATATATATATATATATATATATATATATATATATATATATATATATATATATATATATATATATATATTATATTGTATTATAATGTGTCGAAAAGCTATTTTGATAACGTACTACTTCTACTGCTTATTTTAGGAGGTGCAATTGTTGGAAAACCCTCGTAACCATTATTCGATGCAAAGCAATGGGAACTTAAAACAGTTAGGATCGTTTGATTATATGTTGAATGAACCGAATAATTTTTTTCCAGTGGCAAGCCTTTCTCCACATTTAGCTTTACTCGAGATCTTTAATTTTATAGTACGTATTAAGCTACTTCCTTGATCTTTTCTCGGAAACGACGAAAGAAAAAAAAGCCTTAAAAGCAGGCATTGTGACCTCAATTTTTCTGTGAAATCCCATAATTAACTGATTTCATTAGTTCTTTGTAGGTTAAACTTGGGATGTACAAAATGTTCAGAATAACGGATTATTATCAATCGATAGTACATATTTATGTAAATGATGTTTTTTGAATGATATTCATGGAAACGATATAATTTCATCTCATATATTAGTGGTCACTACGATCAGAAAATGAAAATATCTAGAATTAATTTTTTTCTCAGAAAGTAATATCTTCGAAATTTCATAAATTATAATCATTTTTCAAACCTCGTTTATTCAAACTGCATATTGATCAATTTAAAAGCGAACAAAAATGTATGTGCAATGTTACCTCCGAGTCTATCGAAGATAGATGAAGTTTTTATATTACTTTTGAGACGAAAACATTTTTTAGAGTACAAATCTGTCTTTCGGTCTGCGTGTCCGCTTATTCTTGCAAAAGATTCATAATCTCGAAATTTTTCAATTACATTTGAAAGAATCTTTGTGTTTAATAGGTACTTTATTTCGAAAAAAAAGATCACATTTTCAGTTGCTACCAGTGGCGTACAAGAAGGGCATCATGACAGTTTCATATGCATTTTTCCACCAAAGCGTACATACATGCTGTTGAAACCCTTCAATGGGTAATCAATCTATTTTGAAAAACAAAATCAGTTGAATTTGAAAGTGTAATTTTTTTTGGTTGAATATCCAGTCGCAATTAAATTAATTTAAGCTGAACAAAATGTTCATTACTAGTATGTTTGTATTCATAAAAGCGTAATCATCTTGAGAATGGTTAGTTTTTCCGGCTTGAAACTTGTATACTTTTTTACTCAAGATCTAATGGGGAATGCAAAAATGCATAATTTTTATGATTTTACCAGTGGCGTAAAAAATAATGGAGAAAAAGGACCATGATGTTCTTCTTTACGTCACTGGTGGTAACTGAAAATGTGATTTTTCGAAATAAAGCACCTTATATTGAACACAAACATTACTTCAAATTCAATTAAAAAATTATGGAAACTGTGGAAATTATGAATAAAATTTACTTTAATTTTTTCATATTTATTACCCTGTATATTTGCAAGGAATGACATTTGAGAAAAAAAATTAAGAATATTAATTTTTTTAAAGAGAATATTCTGTTTCAATTTGATACCATAGTTTCGGGACACCCTGTATATTGAAAAATCTAAAATATTAGAAAACGTTGACCAACAAATATCTTCAAGAAAGTAAAGATCAAATCATAAACACGATCAAGCAGAAATCCACTACTTGGTTGTGAAATGATGGTTTGAAAGTTCACACGATAATTCTTGAAAAAATTACCTACATCAAAATAAATTTAAAAAAGCGTACAAAAGCTGCAGATGTTACGTCAGTTCTTTCCTCATTTTTTTTTGTTCATTTTATAAGTAAGTAATACAATATTCTACTGCAATGAAGCAAATAATAAACCAAAAAAGGAAATGGAAAAAAAAACTGACATGAGCTCAGGAGGTTTTGGGTGCTCGTTCATTCATTTGCTAATTTCGCCCTTGAAGATCACAAATAACTTTGGAATGGATATTTTGATCGGGTAAGAAACGATATTTGAAAAATGAAATATTAAGAATGTTTTTTTTTCAAGTCGATTCTCCTGTTTCGAGTTGGCACCACAGTTTAGGGATACCCTGTATTTTTGTCAGTCTTCTGAACACAAGTTGGAAGTCTGAAGTTACTAGTCTTCTAATTTTTGAGGTAAATCTGCAAAGTGAAAATTTGTTGAGAAAACGGTTACTTTTCAATATTCTTCTTGATTTTTTTTATGGACTATTTTTTATGGTTATGTTGATGTGATCAGCTTGAAATTTTGCTAGGAGCTTGCAATTATTATTTTATATTATCACCTAAACTTTCAACTCCGTTGGTTTCGTGATATTGGTTGATTGTTTTTTCAATTTACCAGGAAGAATATTCTTGGTTTTTCTATAATTCTGGTATTACGATCTACATGAAGTTTTGCACAAGCATCCAAATTCTTGTTCTTCGTTAACAAAAATATCGCAAAATGAAAAAATCGTCGATTTTATCGTATAAGGTAAAAAAGGAAAGGACAAAAGTAAACCACATGATGAGAGGAATTTTTGAGGGTTTCTCTCAACTACGAACAGATCGTTCCATCATTGTGTTTCTAAAACGATTTTGTCATCTTCAGAAACTAAAGAAGAATTGAAATTCTATTAATGAGAGTGTGGTTACTTTATAGCTTTCATTGAGAACTCGACATATTTTATATTCTTGGAGATGGAAGAAACCATGCTTCTGAAGTCTATAGTAGTCTATGATAATCAGCATCAACAAGTAAAAGAATTTAGGAAATATCAATCTTCGATAAATCAATAAAGATACTGCAGAATATCAACCTTAAAATCCTGATATTGTATAAAAATTAATTCCATTGATGAAATTGATTTTATTTTCAATATTTTTGATTTCTACACATCAATCTATTGGCACATACGTTTCGCTGCTTATGACAATTTTTACCAGACCCCAATTTCAAAATTTGCTTTTTTCCTGCATGTGAAAGCGAATCCCCCTGTGTAATTAACATTGAACTTTTACATTAACGTGTTGTTAGTTGTGGGAGCTTACTTTCGAAACAAGTGAAATGTCGCTTTGTGTGTAGACAAGAATAGAACATTAAGTACCGTAAGTGTGAAGATGATTAAATACTCAGAAACAATACCGGAAAAAAATAACATTGCACATTTGAACTTGTAGAATATGAGAATATGAATTCATTAGTGTTTCAAGAGAAAAGTTTTTCGATGTGCTACGTAGGTGGTGATCCGAAATTTTTTCAATTCGATATTGAATATCACATTGCTTTGCGCATTTTTTCTATATTCTGTTTTACGCAATCAACATAAAATTTTGCATATTGCTCGAAACTATTATTTGTATAAAAAATCTTAAAGCAGTATCGTCACTGAAATATTAGATCCTTTTCGAAATTTTTTTTTGAATTTTCCCTGTCCTGATGCACGATCAACACAAAACTTGTAATTATATCGTGTTTCACCATATTCGGACCAGCCTGTAGTGTCAAAATTAATTTAAGCTTAAGCGATGAGTGATGTCAATTCCGTCAAAATTTGAATCATTCTTCTAGCCCGAAATTTGCAAGAGTTATCGACCGATCGAGTACTATTGACTCACCCTGTATATCTCCCAGTGAATTCATTTCTAATTTTCTCCTAACATCCCCGTTTCTCTTTCAATTCTTCTCCTGATTTGTTGGTTGGTTATATAACATGGGACGCCAACCGCTGTTCTGATTACTATATTCAGTGTACTTTGCAACTGATCTTTCTGTCTGTCTTTCTTAAGGTTGTAGACTACTTTGCGCTGAAACTGCAATTCCGCTAGATGGAGCTACCCGAAAGGATACTCCTGATGCATGCGCAATGCTTGGTATTAACACTATTTTTATTATCTTCACCTCGTTTTCTAAGGAAAGTTTACTTTTTGGGTTGAGCAGTGGAAAGAGGCTCCCCTGCAATTGACTTGCCTTTTTTCTGTTTTCTTCGATCTAAACTGCTCAACAATTGATAGGGATCACTTACTTGTTCTAAATTTATTTCTGAAATATTTGCTCCAAGATTATAAATTTAGTCAGATATCAGAGTATTTTCAGTTGATAATATGGTTCACTTGAGAAAAGAATGAAAAAATGGAAAGTTGGAGAGAAAAAAAGACTTTATTAGGAACACTCAAAATTCTGTGTTTGAATAACATAAAAATTTTATGATGAAACCACAAGAAGGCTGAAGTTTCGGTTAAGCTAGTACCCAGTTGGTCCCCCACGAGCTCGTCTCAAGCATTCTACCCTACGAGGCATACTTTCGATCAAACGATTTATAAAATTTTGGGGCAAATTCGTCCAAATATCCCGTAAAGCGTTAGAAAGGTCCTCCAGGTTATTGATCGGTTGTTCTAAGGTTGACAATTGTCTAGACATCTCAGACCAGACATGTTCGATGCAATTTATGTCTGGAGAGCGAGCTGGCCAGTCCATCCTATCAATAGCATGAGTTTCTAGCGCTTCATTAACCAGACGACTACGGTGTGGACGGGCATTATCGTCAATTAAAATGAAATTCTCGCCCACGGCAGCCGCAAACGGAACAATTATGGGTTCAATAATCATATCGTGATATCTCTGGCTGGTCATGGTGGTGTTCTGCAGAACAACCAACTCTGTGCGTTGGTTCAAAAAAATGCCTCCCATACACATATAGAACCTCCGCCAAAAGCTGTTGTGGGTACCATAAACTGTTCTGCATACCTTCGACCTCTTTCCCTCCAAGCAAGAATACGTCCATCGGAGTTGACCAAACGAAATCTAGACTCATCCGTAAATAAACATCGGCTCCAATCTTCAAGTGTCCAATTGCGGTGCTCCTCAGCCCATTGCCGTCGATGAACCCGGTGTTTCCTATTCAAACGGGGATGTTGTACCCTCCTACGTGCTCTCAAACCACGAACATGTAGTCGTCGTCTTACAGTCTGGTTCTAAATTAGAACTCCTGTTGCAACTCTCAGTGATCTATTAAGCCGCGACGCCAGGTAAGTGGAATTTCTCCTAGCAGTGAGGATCAAAAGACGATCTTGGGCAGCTGTTGTACTGCGCTGCCGACCTCCCCCATGAACATAAGCTACTGAGTCGTTTTGGATGAACCTATTCCAAGCCCGACTCACGACACTTTGCGAAACATTCAACCGCCGGGACACTTCGCGCTGGGACAAACCTTCCTGTATCCACCGTATGATTTGGTCCAGTTGCACAGGAGCCAAACGTCTTCTCCGCATGACTGATAAGCTGATATTGTTCTCATTTCTTCAATTATTGTCACCTTATGTGTTTGAACGAGAGAAAAAAACAGATTTAATAACAAATACCACATTGCTTTTCACTCCACCTGTAACAGCCTATAGATAATAATCGATTTTGTGAACAAGAGCCGATGAAGTGAGGAAGACTTTGATATATCATAATAAACTCAAAACATCTTACTTTTTCTTTAGAGAACATATAATGTACAGATATTCACGAGATAACTTGAAAAAAATACAAATGAAGAGAAGTTCATAAGTGATCCCTAGCAATTGTTGATCAGTGTATTTGTTAAAGTTCATTATTTCATCTAGAATTACTCTTAGATATATTGCTTCCTTTTTCCATTCTATCTGATTTTCTATTTTGACGTTTCCTGCTTTCTTCCTCTTTACTATTATTTGTCCGACAAAAATTGCAACTATTTCTTGAAGTATTCCATCAGCTTATCTAGCTCTATGTGTAACTACCTAGTAATTGTTTTCTGCATTCTACTGTGATATTAATAGCGGTGTCAGTGGTCCTATCACCGAACCTTGGAAAACTCCGGCTTCAATTTCTCTAATTGTCGACCTGGTACTATCGATATTCACTCTAAATATTTTATTTTCCAGGTACGATTTTATTAAGTTTGGTTGGAAATTTCATCAACTTCATTTTGTATATCAGACCTTGATGCCACATTTTATCAACTTTGATGACTTCATGCAGTGTACTGAGTAGCAATCAACATGGCCACATAAAAGGAAAATCTGAACTAACCGCCATAACAGAGTTCACAAAAAGCATTGTCAGGTCATTTGAAGATAATGAGATTTTGCTGGGTATATTCTTAGATCTGACGAAAGCTTTCGATTCACTTAATCATGAATCTTTACTGATCAAAATGGAAAGATACGGAATTCGAGGAAATGTGCTGAACTGGTTCAAATCTTACTTAATCAGGAGGAGACAAAGAACTATGGTGAAACAAAATGGGAAATTTGTAAAATCAGAAATAAAAGAAAACCCCTGGGGTGTAGCTCAGGGTAGCATGTTAGGACCCATATTATTTGTTCTCTTTATGAACGATATTGTAAGTGTTCTTGAATGTGAGAAATCTGGTATCGGCGAAGCTGTTTCTGAAAATCTGGCCAATTGTCAAATCACAAATTATGCAGATGACACCAACCTGCTAGTGTCTGGCTCAAAATATCCCCAACTAATCAGTACTGCTTCTATGTGCTTGAATAGAGTGGAGCAATGGTTTGAAAGGAATGACTTGGTTTTGAACCCAGATAAAAGTGAGCTGATACTGTTCAGAACACCACAACAGAGAATGGAGACACCAACCACTGTGAGGTTGTTGAATAGAGATCTGAACACTGGACTACTAAGTTTTTAGGCATCTCCATAGATGAACACATGAATTGGCACCACCATATAATTGGTTTGGGAAAGAAATTGAATTCTGTCGCATATAGTTTGAGAATAATAGGTCGATACTTAGACGTGAATTCACTCAAGACTTTTTATTTCGCCAACTTTGAGAGCTTGATGAGGTTCGGTTTGATGTTCTATGGTGTCAACTCAAACACTCTGGAGATTTTTCGTATTCAGAAGAGGGTTATCAGAACTATATTTGGTCTGGATTACCGTCAATCATGCAGAGGAGTCTTCAAAAGGAACCATATTCTCACTGTTTATGCTCTCTACATTTACGAAGTGCTAGTTTTTATGTTTGAGAATTTGGAACATTATGAGCAGTGCGGTTCTATGCACAACTATGGTACAAGAAAATTCAATATCAGTTATCCGATACATAGACTCACAATAACGGAGAAACACCCTTCTTATTCGGGTATTAGATTGTTTAATGAACTTCCCGAGAACCTAAAAATGTGTAATAGTATGAAAGTGTTCAGGAGAAAAATTAAGGAATTGTTTATTGATTTAGAGCCTTATTCTATAGAGGACTATGTGCGCGTGTAGTATATGTATTGTGAGGATGATCGGTTTTTTGTTTTGTTTTTGGTTATATGACATTGTTTCATTTAATGTTACCAAATTAACATCTGTATGACACTGTAACATTCTCTGAAATATATCTAATTATTATTATTATCAAATGTCTTTTCTATGTCCATAAATATTGCACCAGTGTCTGTAGAGATGAGGTTCATTTGCTCCTTAATATTTTCGGTTAGTCATACTAGTTGGTGGATCGTTGAATGCTTTGCGAAACCCAAACTGGTGATCTGAATTATTTTCTCTAATTCTGTGGTTATTCCGTTCATTCTTCCACATCTTGTAGAACAAAATCGTGCGAAAATATATCTAAAACGCACAGTTTTCATGGTTATATTTTATTATTCTATGTTGGTACTCCGAACTTTCCGCCACGGCTTTATCTGTCAATTCATCAATTTGACTTAAAGAAATCAGTTCTGCCAACCAACATTTTTCAATGCAAAAATCACTAAATTATATTTATGGAAATATTTCATTAATTTCAACGAAAATGCAATGAATTAGAGAAAATAATGTATAATACTCGTACAGAAGGCTCATTCTACCACTCGTTCATTCCAAAACTCGCCACTTCGTGGCTCGTTTTTGAATTTTGAACTCGTGGAAGAATATCAATGCCTTCTGCACTTGTATTATAAATAACTATTCTTCTACGAAATCTGTTTATCTTCTGTGAATTATTAATTCAATAATTTAATTGAATAGCGTCAATATCTTCCACTGTTACACTTCGTAAAATGACTCACTTCAACTAAAATCTCAAAGTAAAGGCCTTAAGGGAAGCCACGGTTATTTCAGAATAATTTTTAAGAAAGTAAGAAAAAAGATAATTTGTTCAAAATTGGGTATCATCATTGGAGAGTTATCCTGTTTACGACCAGAAGACACCACAAAATATTATCTGTCATCTTGAAGAAATGATAGAGCGATCAACTATTCAGGGTACAAGCTCTCAAAAGTATAACTATCTTTTTTGTTACTTTCATTTTCCTATTATAAGAGTCATAACAATGAATTATGATTTCAATTAGATAATGAGATGCAGCGTGAAGCCATTTAACTATACCGAGATGATTACAAGTATAACTCCACTCCACTTATCCCAAATAATTGTTCACAAGGTAATGATAATCTTTTTTATAATAAAATATCAACTACTATTCGAAATAATAATTGAAGCAGAGAGACCCACATTTCATGCGTTTTAAAATGATTATAGATGCCAAGCTGGCACGCGACAACATAATAAGAACCTGTTATTAATTTCCTGGATCGTAGAAAAACATTTTCGGTACATTTCATGAAATAATTGGTAGCTTGTTAGGGCAATAGAGTTGTTATTCAGAGAATTATTATATTAAGTCTCCAGAATTCACGGATAAGGTTCTCGATTTAGGATTGATGTCGTGTACCAACCGAGTTTTTTTCCAAATTTTATGCAAATCCTTCCTTTTTTTTATTGAAATATCGGCATCGACTGCTTGGTTATTAGCCATTTAGTTCATAGCATATACATATACACTTAATAGAATGAAAAATAAATAATAATTTAAAAGTTAAAATAATTGTAAAGGTAAAAATATTATAAAAGTGAAATAATTACAAAGTAAAATTCGAGGTCAAATAACCTGAATAAAAACAAGCAAAAAAATCCGATATCTGAATTTGATGAAACAAATTGGATACTGTCAGATATTCCATCAGTTCCTCGACATTTTCTGAACAGATATTTTGGAGATTTGCTAGCAAATTTAGCTGATTTCTTATATTTTTTCTTTATATTTTTTATAGCGCAGTGCAATAGGATATGTTCAACAGTAATGACCTCCCTACATATTTCACATTGCGGAGGAGATTGTCCAATGAGTAAATGTGAAATGTGAGCCTTGTGTGACCAATTTTATTCTTACGTAATATCTAAGAAAAACTCTGGATGAAGTACATACGTATTTTTTTTTAATTCGAATTTTGCATTCCATACATTTGGAAATGTGAACTGTGATAATTTTGAGGCAGTATATTTTTTTTCAGATTCGAATTCGTGAAAAGCCCTGACTATGCTTATGTGTGATTTGAAATATTGTAATGCACTTTTTATCGGTTAGATTATCGGAAAAATATACAGAAAATATAAAGCTGCGTGGTTTCAACTTATAATACCAACGTTTCAAAAATTGGAATAAAATTTAGAAATAGTCGCCACCACATTGAAATCTCGAGCATAAGATCTGGAATGGTACCAAGTTACCAAGTTATATGAAAAGTTACGTTACTTTTTAGGCAAGCTGTGCAAATCGGGAAATTGAGATGAATATTATGGTACAGAGACCCAGTGCCGTACCGAATGATGTGAAGTAGAGTTTGAAATGGATTAATAAAATATTCGATTAATTCGATTAATTTCCAGAATTAAATTGGTTATTTATTTGGTGAGGCCCTGCCTCACCTGCCTCATAGGGCAAGCCGCCACTACTAGTAGGTGGCTGTCACGTTTTTTTGCACAACTTAATTGGTAAAAAATGCTCACAAAATACTCTTCCTTCAACTCTTCTTCAGAAATACAAGAAAAACAATTTTTTTTTAATACTTGGAAAGGTGTAATTATTTTCAACAAAGATTTGAAACCTTAAAACTCACATACTCATGCGATTTGTTATAAATGTTATAATGAGCTACACATCACGAAACCATGTTTCATTGAACACTAGTATCTCAAAGCAAGTATGTATTCGGTTGATATCCAGAATTTTTGGTGTGAACTTATCTGAATTTTATAGTTGTAGTAGGTTTTCGTAGCTATCCGACATTGATCCTGCAAATTTGAATAATTTATTTTGAGTTTTTGAAATCAAGAAATTAAATTGGAATGAATATTTTGCGATTAAACTATTTGAAAATGTGCAACGATGTGGAAATGGCAAATCTTTGGGTAAAGTTAGTGGCGTTCTGTTGGAATAAATATTAAAATTGCGAATATTTTCGTTGCACTCGGTTGAATAGCTTGATTAAGTTTTCACAGCGTGACAACTAATGGATGTGATCTCAAAGCGGTTTATAGTTTTAGGGGTCACATCTATCCAAATAAGGTAACATTTTAAGAATTGTGAAAGCATGACTCTAGTGAAATTTTGTGAATAGTTCAATATGGATTTCAGAAGATATGAATTGCAGATAGAATTGGCTGATAAAAATACATTTTTTAATATATCTCACAGCAATAAGAATAAGAGATTTGTAGAGAAGTTTTTTCTATATCAGCTCCCAAGAAACTTTTTCTATTATGAACGTTTAATGAGTATACTTGATGAAGGATATTCAATGTATATCAAAAAATTGATAACTTTGTGTCTGTCTTTTCTTTCAAAATAACATATCTTTATGATTTATTCGGTTTATTTTTGTCTTGGAATATAATTCCAATTCTAAAAATGACAAAATTAATAACCAACCAAAAAAAAATTCAAAATAACTAAAACTGTACAAATCGAGTAAACTTTTAATAAATTGAATAACAAAATTGCTTAGTTAGCAAAAGAAAATTCAAAATAACTTAAACTGTAAAAAATTGAGTAAACGGTAAACTAAATTTTTTAGTTATTCAATTTGTTAACCATTTAATAACTAAAATTTTATATATTATTATTTATATTATTTTAAATTTTTTTGGTTGATTATTAATTTTTTCATTTTTAGAATTGGAATTATATTCCAAGACAAAAATAAACCAAATAAATCATAAAGACATATTTTGAAGGAATAGGCAAAAAGTTGTCAATATTTTGATATTTAAATTTTTTCTATTCGATTTTTGGAAAATGATATGTGAATAACATATTTATGAACCGTTTCAGAGCTGGAAATGAAAATAATCAACATCCTTTTTGTGCGCTTGTTTCATGTTGAAGAGGGATATCATTTGGCCGAAATTTTTAGTCAAAAATGGTCACAAGAATTCGAGATCAAAATCAATTATGACCGGGAGCCGTGCATACGATAACTCTAGAGTGGAACTCTTGAAATTTTCAGGTTCAGGGTCTGAATATTTCAGTTAATTTCGCTATTTTCTCTATTGGCAAAATCCGATTCAGTTTACATGCCATATTAAATAGAATTTAAAAATTTGGTGATTGATATTTATGATTATAATAATATTTTAATTAATTTGATTCATATCAATTATTTGAGAGAATATCATAGAGGTCTAGAGTCGAGCAAGGTGATTAACAACTATAAATGACTTATTTTCAACGACGAGCATCATAAACAGTCTATTAACTATCAAGTACAGTGTCTCTTCTAATTGAAATTGAATAAATATTATACAATAATTATATACGAATGGTATATGTAGTCGACACAATATTATTTGTTAATTTTATTCATTTTATAATTAAGTATGATGTTATTACTTTTGCTTTTTCTACTGTAATATTCAAAAGGTTCGAAAATTTTTATTGGATTTCGGAACAAACAATTTTCAGTAGGCTAGGGATTTCGTATAATTGTTTTCTTATGTATGAAAAATTCTCTTTTGGAAGAAGGAATGATATAGTGAAAAATTTCTTTGAATATCTGCTTAGGAGATACAATTGAATTATGGCAATGAATAGTGCATCACAAAAAAAAAGATCAAATACTTCAATGTCTTACTAGGCGGGTAGTCAAAAATTAGTTTTGATTTTTGAGCGATAATATACAATATTCATCTATCGTCTCAATTAATATTAAGACGATAGTTCTCTCTACGAATTTGTGTAATAGGAATTTTGTGAAGAATAAAATCTACATAAGTATTTCATATTTGAATAATCATAAAACGGAAAGTAGCTATTAAAATAAGAAATATTTCTGTTAATTCTTTTATATCTGAGATAAAGTGATTTGCAGGGGCAAATACATTACTAATACCAACAATACCGGACTGTGGATCAATATTTTTATTTTTCCTCCAATATAATAATTCAAAGAATTCCATAATCAAATAATTAATTTTAGGTCAGAGAATTGATAATTTAGATATGAGTGTAAAATTCATCCCATATTTTTCCAAGAAAAATTCATTTATGAAGATTGGGTTATCGATAAAAATATGTAAATATTTCTTGCGGTTAAAAATCGAACTAAGAAAACAAGTAAGTTTGCAGCGCTCGCATTGCTAACTAAAATCGCACAGTATACTTTATTTTAAAATGACTTTAATCCTTTTAGGGTAGTACTATTAGGTAATTTTTGGAAGCAGACCTAACAAATATGTTCGTTATACTTCTCATATCGAATCTAATTTCTACTCTATGATCAAATAACGTTTTTCACATTTGTAATATGTATTTTAAAACTATACGAAAGCTGAGACAGTCTTTTTCTTCGGAGGGTATCGATCAAACTCTAGGGGTAATAACCCACCTAAATTCAACACTGAAACCGAAACCTTTCACTTCCCACTAATAAATAATTATCAATGTCAAGGTAACTTACCGAAACAAAATAAATTTTCCAAATCCAAACTTGTCGTCTAAGAAGAGCAACAACACATAGTTACACCGGAGATCAAAACACTGAACTGATTTATCGTTTGCCTATGCAAATTTCAGCCGTAGAATAGCAAGCCGCAAATATTCGGTCATCATCGACGCCAATCATCAACAATGAATCGTCTTTAACAAAGAGAAACTTCTCAGTGTGATGTCTCAACGAAGGGTATCCTCATTTATGCGAAATTAGGTTTGGTGTCAATTGAACAAGGCCTGATGATGTGTGTCTAACAGTAACCGAAGAACTATGACATTGACCATGGTGCTTCTTCGACGACCGTGAATTGCTGCGTGTTTGAGGTAGCGAAAGAGGAAAGAATTATCTTCAGCGTGTCCTCTTTGTTCGTGGTTCAATGAGGAACCGTTAACTTTTTCGATGCAAGCTCCAGCGGTCCAGTCCGCTGACCATTTCATACGCTTATGCAACACACGATAATCAACCGCATATTTTATTGAAAAAATTAACATTGAATAATAAATTGTTTCAGTGTGTGAGGAATTCATTGCACCTAACTCCGAGGAGTTGTATTTGTGCATTACTAAATTCAACTTCAATGCATCAGTTTGATTCATTAAACATTTATCCACTACATTTTGAGAAAAGAAAAATTTACTCTGAAGAGAAAAAAAAAACAAAAATAATGCCATTTTCAGAACCATAACAGGGGGAATTGAGATGTCAATTTTTATAATTTATATCGGAATACATCCTTTTTCTTTATTATGAACTTCTTCAACCTTCTGCAGAACAACCTGAAACTACCAATTTTTTTCTACTCGAGAGGTATGCAGTTGTATATTCTTGGTCCATTAGCACTTATAAACCTTTGAAAGAGGGTTGTATTTGTCTGGGGTATTCTCAAATTCTGTTTTCCCCTTGTGTAGTAATCATAGGAGTTCTTATCTTTCACAATTTTATTCTTATACATAAATTTGGAAACTCCGAAGATATACAGTCCAGTCATTAGTGAAAAATTTTTTTGTAGAGAAGGTTCTTGGTTTCGATATTATAACCTTGAGGATCCATTTTTGGGTCAAAGATACAGTTCTTATTTGGCTCTCATAGGTCCCACCCCAAATGATAATTCCATAAGTAAGAACGGCCTCGACTAACGATCTATATGCCATCTTCAATATGTTCTGAGGGAGGAATTTTCGAAACTCATAGAAGGTGAACACTAATTTAATTTTCTCAGTCGTTTTGTGAGATAGTTGGAGTGGTTAAACCCATTTTAATATTTTGTGTACAATTACTCCTAGATATTGGATGTTTTCTACTTTGGTTATTTTCTCTTCTATATCTGCACTTTTTTGAGATACCTTCATTTTGAATGATAGGTAATCGTGGAAAATGTTGGTTAAGTTGACATGGACCTAGAGAAGGCAATAAACCTTGTTTTTTGGAAATTTAATGTTAGTAAGTTTGTGTCCAACCATCAGCGTTTGATCCTGTATAAACCCATTTCTGATGCGAGTTTTGTGTTTTCCCAGGTATTGTTGGCAAATAACAGTACTTTGTCGTTCGCGGACGAGATTATGTCTCCTCCAATATCGATCTTTAGTAGGTAATTCATATATAATACGAACAGTTGAGGACCAAGAACTGTACCCTGTGGGATACCATACTTCACGTTCTGGGGTTCGCTTAGGTGATTGTTGATTTTTACGTATGATACACGGTTCGTTAAGAAATTCTTGAAAAGCTCATGAACAATTCCTCGTATACCATATGATTCTAGTTTTTTCACAAGATGTTTATGTGAATCTTATTGGTGAAGTAAAATAACGCATCATCGGTGGAAAGATTCTCCCTGAACTGAATATTGTTGGTCAGATATTATTTTATTTTGAGATAGGTATTTGGTCAGTCTACATACCATGCATGGTGTGTGATTTTTTATGAGCCTTCGTTCCCCGAACATATTCTCATACAATGAAGTTCGACTTATTGATGACGAATCCTTCCTCAAATTCGATTCTGTCCGTCCGGATGTCCGTAACCACGATAACTTTTGAGCAAAAAAACCTAGAATTTTAGAATTGGCAGGATAGGTTAGGATCCCGAATGCCGCGGTTGAGTTCATTAATGGGGAAAATCAGAGTAGGGGTTCTGTAATTATTTCAAAACTATCAACTGCATCCATATGAAAATTTTGAAATGACTATTTTAAGCTTAATGAAACATTTCATGATGATCGGATCATCATCACTCTATGGACATGACACATGAAGATACTGTCGAAACAAGGAGATCAGCATTCGCACTTAAAAAACGTCAAGAAAATAAAACCATAAAAAGATAGAAAGTAGAAAGGACAATTTCAACATTTCAAAAGTCAAATGTTATTGATATAAATGTTTTGGTTATTTTATGAACAAATGACCCAAGGGAAATAAGAGATCAAATGATAGTTCAAAATCAGATGAAAAAAATAAATTTAGTGCGTTCAGTGCACTTTTTATAAATGGAACTTTTCGGTTAATTTCTAGTTTAACGCCCCTCCCCAATTTTGATAATAATTCGTATAGTGATTTCTTATGATGCTATATCATGATGTTATATATATATGATGCTATCATGCTATATTTTCAATAAGAGCACTGGCAAATAAATAGTTCCCGAGATAGACGAGAAAGAAATTTGAAATTGAAATAACTCAGTTAGAGTTATTTCAATTTCAAATTTATTAACGTATTAAGTAATAATACGTGCCTGATATTCTAATGACAACTACTTCTTTTAGAAAAAAAAAATTGAATTATTTCAATTGTTTTTGAGATTGACGTCATCAATCTGCATAATTACAGGTGTGCAGTTGTATAAGGTTAGGTTAGGTTCTCTTCCGAGGTCAGCACCTTGTCGTGGTGGGAGGGCTTGTATTTACTGCCTGCTGTAAAGTAGAAAGTGAAACTAAGACTGACCAAAGAATTAGGCGTGGCTAAGCCCAGCCTGCTTTATTCCTCATACCTCAACAATCCCATGTTCCCCAAACACCACATTTCTGCCAATACCTTACACATCCCTAATAATATCCCCTTATCTCTATCCCTTCAAGGGAGAGGCTCAAGCAGAACGAGTAACATGAGAAGAGAAGTAGAGCAGCAGGGTCCACCAGAGAGGCGCAGAACAGACCAGACAGAGGCCATAAAGGTTAGTAGAAATCATTGACAGGTCTAGCAGAAGGAGACACAAGAGGCCGAGAAGGAAGCAAGAAGATGCCAACATTTGGCTGTGAGTACGTGGTAGATAGATAGATAAATAGATAGATATATTTATTTCAATAATTGAAAACAACTTCATGGTACAAAAATGAAACAAGTCAAATAACCTTTAGCTAACTACAAAAATTGAAAAATTCTTCAATATCATAAGGTTCACAATTCATTATAAGTTTCTATATCTCTTTTCTGAATACATTAT
This sequence comes from Harmonia axyridis, assembly GCF_914767665.1. Lineage (NCBI taxonomy): Eukaryota > Metazoa > Arthropoda > Insecta > Coleoptera > Coccinellidae > Harmonia > Harmonia axyridis. The sequence goes on from NC_059501.1 coordinate 59,873,286, forward strand.
AAACCTGAATATTTTGCAATTTTTCTGGTAACACGTTAAAAACTTTTATTGCCATATATAATGGATGCTTTTCAAAACAAGTTGAAGTATGATCAGGAAAGAATCAAGGAAACATACGTCTTGTATTATTGTGATTTTTATACTTGAAAAAATAGTCATTATGTTTATGAAAGAATAACATTAAGCGATATATATAAAGACCAGGAATTGTTAATATTTTGTTCTTCTTGAAAAGAGTTCAACAACTCTCTCGATATTTTTTACCAGTAATTACTCTGATCGCCCATTTTTGTTTCAAGAAGATTCTATTCATGACACTGAAACTACCCCAAAATAAAATGCTGTATGTTGATAACGACTGAAAATTGGCAAAGTATATCGTCCTCAGCACATCATCATCAACCATTCTCTTCAAAACATTCAGTGTATAAATCACTGAGTTCAACTTTTTACCTAGCTGTTCGACATGATCCTTCCATTTCAAATTTCAAATCAACTGCAATCCCCAAGAAAGACACCACCTCCTTGACGTTGACATCACCATCTTTGCAACTCAGAGCGTTAGGAAATACTTGTGTACATCTACTCGTACAGACGTAGGTGCCAACAGTCTTCTGCATATTCAAGATTAGCTTGTTTTCACAACACCAGCTGCTTATCTAATCCATCACCGAACTGAATAACTCCATTGATATTTGGAGGTTGTTACACCTCAGCAAGATGTTAGTATCATCTGCAAAATTTACGAGGTCACAATTTTCAGGTAGTACTAGACCTATGTCATTAACGTATATTAGAAAAAGTAGTGGTCCCAGTATGCTGCCCTGTGGGATGCCCACATTCACATCAATGCCTTCTGAGGAATACTTCTCACCATCTTTATATATAACCACTCTCTGTATCCTGTTTCGTAAATAACTTCTCATTAGGTTAAGTTGTTTATCCCTTATACCAGACATTTCAAGCTTGTCCAAAAGTTTTCGATGGTCAACGCAATCAAAGGCCTTCGATAGATCAAGAAACAAGCCCAAGGTAATGTCTCCCTCTTCCAAGGCATCTAATATTGCCAATGTTAGCTCATAAATGGCCGTTTCTGCGTTTTTATTTCTCATATAGAATAGGGGTTACTTATGTTTTCGCGGGCACCAGTTTAGGACCTTAAGTGTAATTCTCGGTACACTATTCGAGGACTAACTATGACTTTTATGACCTCGAATCTTAGGAAACGAGGATAACGAATAAGTATGTTAGTATTCTGCTCAACCCCACTGCTCCAGGCAAAACTACTAAACTCCCTCTAAAAATTCCCATCCTTATAACTTCCCTGCACAAACTGAGGCTGATCCTATGCTGTGCATGAGGACTTAGGGTTTGCGTTAGTTGTGCAAGTTCGCAAAGGTCGCAAGACCAGGGTCAAGAGACGTTCCCTCGAGGAAGATTAAGGTCGAAGAGGGGAGGTTTGCCGACCAAGTCCCTGCGTGGAACTATCTCAGGCTTGAGTTCTATAATCAAAGCTATGAGGGAAACCACACTCCACAGAACGAGGGAGCTCACTGACGGGTAGTTGCTAGGGATGTGTCGTTCACGAACGAACGAATCAAAAGACCCGGGTCTTCAGAACGAATGGTTCGATCGGGTCGTCTCTCTGAAAATGATTCGTTCGTTCGAACCGATCCGAATGAGCCAAACTTTCACATTCAGTTCATTCAATCTGAGGATCTTTTAGGACCCAAAGATCCATAGAATGGTTCGTTATCCGAGCCTAGGTAGATGGGTTTCGGTTTGGACTGACCTTAAAGGAACATAATTGTGGTAGTAATAAAAAACATCCATTTCGCAAATGGATCATCGGCTCGGCACTAGGCACTCGGTTTTGAAGAAAGATGATAGATAGTAAAAGAAACTGGGCTCTGTAATTGCACTCTCTTAGATGCACCAATTATTATTTCTCGAAAATGTTATGGAATTTTTTTAACTAGATATTCAAACCTAACTTTGTAAAGTTGATCAAAATGAATATTTTTCGGGAACAAAATATATTAATTAGGGTTAATATCAGTTTAAGGAATTTCAGATCTTCTGTATTTATTTGGTTGGAATAGATACAGATAATGATCATTAGGTAGTTTTCGTTAAAATTAATAATTTAAGACCTCGTGAATTAAGTGTTCTGTACAATGTAAATTCATGATTAACTTCTACTTCTTCATTAGTCATTTAAATATTCCAAAATCATCAATTTGAACGAGGAATATATATTTGATTTTGAAATTTTTTCGAGAGGTCCATAATCATCTCATGAACCAGATATCAATTTATTATATTCTGTCATCTCAGTAACTTATAACTTTATGATAATGGATGATCTCCTTTATGTTTATGATTATGTCTCTAAAAAATCATTATCTCAAATTCACGATCCGATTAAAAACATACCGACTAACAAATACAAAGCTGATAATAACTTAACATTCTTTAAAAAAAAAAAAAAAACAAAGAACGAAAGAACCAGATCTACGGATCTTTGAATCATGCGCAAATCGTACGTGATTCGATCTGAGCTAGTGAGCTGAAAAGAACCATTGGTTCAATTAAACGGGTCTTTTGAACCGGGTCGTCTCAGCCATGGATCTGGTTCGACCCGGTTCGTCGAAATTGAACGAACCACACATCCCTAGTAGTTGCCTCACGATTTTTAGGCTACCTGTTGAATTACTCTACCACCAGAAACGAATTGCTTCTACCCTATCCCTCTCTCCCTAGGGTAGGACAGCGTTACACAAAGACGGGCATTCCGCCGTTGAGTATCAAACCCTTGGTGAGCCGGCCGCACTGAGGCTGAACGTGTAAGAGGAAGGTTGGCGTCCTTGGAACCTTCCTCTACAGGTTCGGGGGAGGTGTAATGCAGGTTTTTAGCGAGTATGCCCCTCAGGAGAGCTCCACAATACCCAGCAGGTGCCAACAGGTGTCGAGATTTGTTGGGTGTCCATAGATAGATAGATAGATAGATAAATAGATAAGTAACTTTATTTCAAATAATATTTCTCACAAAAGAAAAACATAAAATGAAACAGTGTCCTAAAAGAATACAATATAAATAAACACAATCAAGCCATACCAAAATAATCTTCCAAACAATATGGCTCTAGTTCTATTAACAATTTCTTGGTTTTAGTTTTGAACTGCTTGTAATTATCAATGGACTTGAGATTATAGGGTAATTTATTGAAGATTTCGATACTCATATAAGATGGATTTTTTTCAGAAAGGGATAACCGATGATATGGAAAGTTAATATCTGCTGTTCTCGTATTATAAGTCTCATTTGTATTATTTGTTAGAAATTCGATTTTATTTTTATATAAATACATTAGGCATTCATGTAAGTACAAGCCGTAAACCGTCAACAAACCTTGCTGTCTAAATTTTCCTCTGCATGATTCCCTATAGCTCATATTCAGGAGTAATCTAAGGAGTCTTTTCTGGTTTACAAAAATAGACTTTACCGCTGAGTTCACTCCCCAAAATATTATACCATATCTCATGAGAGATTCATAGTTTGCATAGTATAGTGTCCTCTTTGTATCATTGTCAATATATTTGTTTATTATTCTCATGGCATAAAATACTTTATTCCATTTTTTCAAAAGCTCCTCTATATGCACTGTCCACTGTAGAAATTCATCTATGACAACACCCAGAAATTTGGTAAACTTCGATGATTTAACTATATCTTCACCCAATTTCACCATCAGCTGGTCATCTCTCAATTTGTTTGCTCGGAAGACCACCACATCCGTTTTATCTCTATTTAAAATGAAATTGTTTCTTATTAGCCACTCTTGAATCTTGTCATATATATTCTCACATTTCATTTGCAGTTCATTTATATTACGTTCTGCTATTAAAAAATTTGTATAATCCACAAAATTGGTTGACTTTGCATCTTCGATAGAATCTGCTATATAACACATGTCGTTAACCATTATTAAAAACAGCAACACCCCTAGGATGCTACCCTGTGGAACACCAAATTCGTTCTTGAGCCAAGTTGAGAGAGATGTTTAGCCATCTATGGTTAACTTTTTTCACTGCAAACGATCATACAAATAGGAAGCGAGCCATTTCAATGCGTTTCCTACAATTCCATATTTTTTAAGTTTTTCCATCAAATAATCTCTGTTCAGACAATCGAATGCTTTCGAAAGATCTACGAACAATCCTGAGACCAGCTTACCTTCTTCTAAAAATTTCAAAATATTATTTGTGAATTGAAAAATAGCAGTTTGCGTTGACCGACCGCTCAAATATCCATGCTGTGAAGAATGAAATAGTTCACGACTATTGAAATGAGTCAGAAGTCTATTTACCATTGCTAACTCAAATATCTTAGAAAAACTGTTCAGCAGGCTAATAGGTCTTTAATTTTTCCAGTCTTCTGGATCTCCAGCTTTGAATATTGGAATTATTACCGATAATTTGAGCTGATCTGGGAAGACACCAAACCTCAGGGAATTATTGACAATATGGCACAGCACAGTAAGGTGGATTTCCCTCCATTAAAAAAAAGGTTAAGTTAGTTTAAGTCTGAAACTTTTTGAATGAAATTATTGAATTTTTTAAATTGTTTTTGAGAATGACGTTATCAATCTTTACATGTTTGACATTTTTAGGAGGGAACGTGCTTTTTATTTGATGCTGAGCTCCCTAAAACTTTTTGGCCCGATGCTGTCAATAGAACCACATATATCAGAAATAGATGCATAGCTAGAGGTCTAAATTACCGAACCCCATTCGGACTCTGGTAATGTAAAAAGCCAGATATTAATCACCTTAGAATATTCAGCAGTGAGTGTATGGTTCATGTTCCAGAGGCTAATTGACTGAAATGGGATAAGAAATCCAAGAAAATGATACTAGTTGGATTTGGAGATAACGTTATAGCATATAGATTATATGATCCTACTGTCAGAAGAATCATAAGCAGTCGTGATGTGATTATACATAAAAAGAACTAAGACTAAAGATATTGTAGTCGATCAAAGCTTTGGCTTGGGCGAGAAGCACGATAAAACCAATTCAGTGGGGGAACCAGACGGTCAAGAAGAATCAGTGGTTACTCGGATGATGAAGAATCAAATATCCCTTGTAGATCTGAGAGAGTTAGAATACCAAACAAGAGTTTGGAAGATTACGTCACCTACTTTTGCAAGGGTGAAACTGATATAGACGATATACCAATAAGCGTCAAAGAAGCCCTATCAAGACCAGATAAGCACGGACGGAACCAAGCTATGATAGAAGAAACGCACTCATTCGAAGAAAACGACACCTGGAAATTGGTGGATGCGCCAATGCCTGTGTCCTGTATCCAATGTAATTGCAGTGTAGAAGTTGGATTCTCTTACTGCTATCATGTTATTTATGGTGTTGATTATTTCATTTGATTCAGAACGGTCTTCAGTCGTTTGACCCTTTTATTCTCATCATGGTCATAGCCTAATGAGTTCTTTATTCCTTCCTTTGTGTGCTCCTTCATTCTTTCGTAGGATTTGTCCGCTAGTTCCTTTATATGGTCTATTATATTTGGTGTATCAATCTTAAGTATTATTTTGGTATTTTATTTTTTAGATCCAATTTCGAAAAGTACCTTGTATCTAGTACCTGGAACAGTCATATTCAAAGAATTCTGTATTTGGTTATTGGATCTTGTAAATATTTTCCAGCGATACCTCGTTTTTAGAATTTTTTTTTTTAGATATTAGGGAAGATATTAGGAAGCTAGCAAAACCATTTTGGAACTTTAGATTTATTTTTGGCCTTAATTTTAGGCTAATTTATCATCCTATTGACACATTTTTTTCTCTCAAATTATCAGAGAAATCGCAGCTTCTGAGAGCACAACGTTAAGCTAGCAAAACCTATGAGCCTAATCATGTAATCAAACAGTGCTTAGAGGTTTTTCAAAATTAAGAAACTGTATTTTTTAATATTTTTTATTTTGTTATTATTAGGTATAGTAATTTATTTTTGGTTCCCATTTCAAAATAGTCAATATTTTTTTTTTATACAATAAAGTTTAATAAATAAAAGTGCTTTTTGCAAGGTTCCTTCTCATTTCATCATTTTTTTATTGATGTGATACTACACAATGCTAAAAATCAAGTAGCTTGATATAATTCAAGTATTTGATAAATGAAAACTTGACTTGAGATTGAAAAACTACTACTTGACTTGAGCTTGACATGATTTCAAGTCAAGTCAAGCCAAGTAGCTTGAACATCAAGTCAAGCCGTGAATCCCTATTCTGCATACTATTCAAGTTCCACCTCTAATATTTTTCTTCTTCTGTTGTTATACTTTTTGTACTGTGGTTGTTTATTGTTTGTGTATGTGCTATTTGATGTTTATTATAATGCCAAGAAATGTATATTAACTTTTTCGTCGTCGAAAAACAGTAGGCTTTTCTTCGAGTTTTATTGCTAGATTGTAACCAGCCTTCAATGTGGCCCCAAAGACCCGTTACCAAAACTTTCGCTCCTTCATAAAGATGAAGGTTGATTTGAACCCCTCAACCACCCTCCGCCCTGGCTATAAGCTCGGGATTCCTAATACGAAGATAATATCAATATTTGTTAGTAGGTACGACACATTTTCTCCAAAGAAAAATAACACAGGGCAACAAACAAAATTTTTTGTTTGGTGTCTGGGATTTTAGAGCTGATTTTAACTATATCTGGGACACTTAATCTGTACATGCAATTCGTTTTTCTCTATCAGCTCTACTATTTCAGATACATCAACTAACTAACAATGTGGGTTTCATTCAGTATATTCATTTATGAGAGTTCCAAAATTATTATGTCTTCATTGATGTATGTACAGGGTGGGCAAATAAGCGAGGTAAGCGGCTATATCTCAGGATCCACTCATCGTAGAGACTTGCGGTAAAAAATTTTACCACTAAAGTAAACAAAAGAAAATACTGGAAATTGTTTTGAAATTCATACCTCCACCGCTAGGGGGCGTAATAGCTATCGTCGAGTAGAAAAATGCATTTTACTCGAAAAATTTTCATATTAAGTTGGAAAAAAAAAATCATCACTGTAAACCTTGGAAATTTCTCTATCTGTTTGAATTGTCACTTTCGATTTTGCGACATCAAATAAGGGTGGGGGAAAGATAGAAATCTGACTGATTGAAATGTCTGTAACTTCAGTTTGGCTCAACATTTTTGAGCAAATTAAATCTTATTTGAGAGACAACATCTTGTTGATTAAGGAAAAAATATACTCATGATGAATTTGATTCAGCTGCTTACGATAGGGAGCGCTAAGTCAGAAGTTCATTGTTTTGTTCATTTTTCTCTGAAATTTCAAATGTAATGATAGGATTTTCTCAACAGAAACAAAAATTTCATTGAATTTGCATGAAAAAACCTGAAGGTCGCAAAGCGATAATTTCAGGCGTTCTGAAGTTATGGCCGAAAGAAGATATTCTTCAACTGATGCACTGCGAAAAACCAAATTAAGTCTTCAAGTTCTAACAGAAACAGAAATCCCATCAAATTTGTATGAAAAAACCAGAAGGTCGCAAAGCGATAGCTTCAGGCGTTCTGGAGTTATGGCCGAAAGAAGACACAATTTAATTTTTCAGTGCATCAGTTGAAGAATATCTTTTTTCGTCCATAACTAGAAAACCCCTGAAGCTGTCGCTTTGCGACCTTTTGGTTTTTTCATACAAATTTGATGGGATTTCTGTTTCTGTTAGAACTTGAAGACTCAATTTGGTTTTTCGCAGTGCATCAGTTGAAGAATATCTTCTTTCGGCCATAACTTCAGAACGCCTGAAATTATCGCTTTGCGACCTTCAGGTTTTTTCATGCAAATTCAATGAAATATTTTTGAAAATCCTATCATTACATTTGAAATTTGAAAAATGAACAAAACAATGAACTTCTGACTTAGCGCTCCCTATCGGAAGCAGCTGAATCAAATTCATCATGAGTATATTTTTTCCTTAATAAACAAGATGTTGTCTCTCAAATAAGATTTAATTTGCTCAAAAATGTTGAGCCAAACTGAAGTTACAGACATTTCAATCAGTCAGATTTCTATCTTTCCCCCACCCTTATTTGATGTCGCAAAATCGAAAGTGACAATTCAAACAGATAGAGAATTTTTCAAGGTTAACAGTGATGATATTTTTTTTCCAACTTGATATGAAAATTTTTCGAGTAAAATGCATTTTTCTACTCGACGATAGCTATTACGCCCCCTAGCGGTGGAGGTATGAACTTCAAAATAATTTCCAGTGTTTTCTTTTGTTTACTTTAGTGGTAAAATTTTTTACCGCAAGTCTCTACGATGAGTGGTTCCTGAGATATAGCCGCTTACCTCGCTTATTTGCCCACCCTGTACAATGGTTTTATTGTCAGTCTGTAATTGAGTAAATTGCAGGTGAATCTATAAATAGTGGAACCATTGCCTATCAGGTACCTGATCTGACCCTTTTAATCCCCTAAAAATCATACTTCCTCCGTTACATATAAAGTTGGGCTTAATGAAGCAATTTGTAAAGGCTCTTGATAAGAATAGCAGGGATATTTGACGGCCCACAAATGAGACAACTAATTAATGATCCTGCCTTCATCAATTCAATGAATCAAGTTGAACGAGAAGCTTGGATATCATTTGTTGCAGTTGTAGAAAATTTTCTAGGAAAACATAAAGCTCAAAATGAAATGGTTAACAAAATGCTTAAAAGTTTTAAATCCTTAGGGTACAATATGATTATCAAAATACACTATTTACACAGCCACATTTTTCAGAAGATTTAGGAGACATGATTGAGGAACAAGATGAAAGATTTCACCAAGATATTAAAGTTATGGAGGACGCTACCAAGGAAGATGAGACATGCATATGATGGCATATTACTGCTGAAGTGTTAAAAGGGACAATTTAAAAAACACTCGAGAATGTCGCGGAAAAGAAGCTTTCGAAGTGTAAAGTGACTATTTGACTTCTTCAATGTTTTTTTCTGTTTGTAAGTACGACATAATATTGTATTTTGTATAACTTAAATAAAAATTCCGTATCTACTTTTGTTTACTCCACTTACTGATTTGAGTTGAAATAATGTAACTTATATTTCTTTAAAATTGTATATCTTAAAAATTTGAGCTCCTAATAAGTAAAAATGAATACGGTAGAGCGGTGTGACTTTGCCAACGGAGGTGACCTTGCCGAACTGTCTAATATTTTGAGTTTCACTTTGTTTTCGTAGAGTTGGCAACATCTTACAGAAATCACGAATCGGCACCTTTAACCACACTATATATCCACGTGTTGCAACCGTCGCAATCGTCTGGCGTACTTTGAATGGTGTGCTACGGTATGTTATGTGAGCGGGTAATTTTTTAACTAAATACTAGGAGTTGTGTAGAAAATATGGCGAACGGTACATCGAAATATATTTAGCAGCTCACTTTAAATTCATTTAACGTCACGTTAAAAAAAACTGAAAACATTTGGTTGAGAGGTTTTCGACATTTCGGGAAATTTTTCTATTGTGGCCCTTTGGCGGGAGACATCGCCACATACCAAATTTGTTTCACCTGTTTTATTTTGAGGCACAAAGATGGGTTGTCGATACGAAAAGAAGTTGGATGCAAGGAAATATAGTAATTAGAGGGAAAAACACTAATCCGAGCAAGTTCGAAATGAAAACATTTCAATACAGACAGCTTCCGAGGTGTACAACATTCCCAGAAGAACTTTTTGGAATAAAATTAACAAAAGATAGGGTAAATGCACTGGTTAGCCGACCGGCACTGGTTCTCTACCATTCCGTGATTTGAGATAAAATAATAATAAAAATATATCATGTAGTGCAAAATATTTTCGCGGTACGTGTTCTCGACTATTCTACCCTTCCAAGATAGTTTGCATAGTAGTGGTATAGGTAAAAGTTTTCGCGCTAAAAATTAGTTTATAATCGTCTATCATTCTTTCTCGTCCTCTCTCAGAAAAGTGCTTTGTGATATATGACCAGAAAATAGTAATTATTCCTTATTTTAAATGAATTATGTGTGTATATTTTGTTCTATATCAACTATAAGATATATTTTAGGGTGTATTTCAATCAAAAAGCAAATAAATGTATATTTTTTTGTTCAATATTCGGCGGTCGCGAACTGGTATTGGAAAATTTGTATCTATTTTTTCTCGACCAAAGTGGTCGAGAACCAATATGTTTCTTCAATAATTGTTTATTTCAACTGATATATTCCTGTTGGATCATTTTCGTTTTTTTTCGATACCCTGATTCATTTATATATCTACTTTCTGAATATTAGTTTGCGACCACCGAATTAACGTTGAAACACTTATTTCTACCCTTTATTTATTCGCGGTCGAGAACCAATTTGATTGTACTTAATTCTCGACCACTGGTGGTCGGTGTTTTATATTTTATTTACTCATTAGTTTGTTAATGGATATTGAGAGCAAAATAACCAAATAATGTTGTATGAGTTGCTATTTTGAAATATTTATAGAAAGTGGAAACTTTTGCAAAATAATTTTTTTTTACGTTCCGAGTGTTTCTTACTTGATTACCTCATCTGAAACCCATCTGAGTGATAGGTAGTGATGTCGATGGTACGGTACGAAAGTAAGTACTAATCACTCATCTCGCTCTAAAGTTTTTTATAAAATTTTTAAGTGGAGCGGCCACTATTATTAGTGGTCGAAAACCAACACAAAAATGGTCGAGAACTCTGCGGCGTGGTGAGAACCGAAGGTTATTGAGATTTTCTATATGTTTTCACATTTCAAAGGTTAAATGCGGAAAGAACGCTCAAAATTATTAAAAAAATCATTTAAAACTCGCCAAAGAATCGATGAACACCAACACCATTAAAATTTGATAAGTTTATGTGTGAAAAAATCGTGCTCGAAATCGATGTTTCTGTTAACTGGTCGAGAACCAGTGCATTCACCCTATATGGGCGAATCCGGTGGCATTAGTGCACTAGAATATACCGCCAGCACATTAAATTGCCCAAAAACGCATTTTTAAGTTATTGGCAAACTCGCACCGATTTGCGGGTCACTTTGCCAAATTTTTAAAAATAAAAAAAAGAAGTGTGAACCTTTTCATCTGATTCTAACCACATCAGTCGACAACTAAAGTGTTCAAATTGAACATACTTCGCACAGGATTCATTCACCAAGAAAACTATAAAAAGTGGTGCAAACTCCGAGGCAAACTCACACTGCTCTACGGTACGTTATTTGAATTCAGAACATCAAATTGATATAGAATCAGCTCAAAAAACCTCGACACCAAAACAGCTGTTCCCTTGTGTTATTAATGCCTGGCTGACCTGAAATGTTGCAAAACCGGCACTGACTGCAATTTGTTCCTTCACAATAAAACATGACCAAGATGAAAAAACACAAATGGTCGTTGTAATGATGACCATCTGAAACGCAATACTGATTAGCCAGTTTCCTGATTTCAATTACGTATCGAGGCTACAAACCAATTACGCATGCAGCAACTATCTCGATCAAGTTTCGGAAGCATCTTGATGAATGAAGAAGCAGCAGCGGTCGTCTGATAGATGGCATAATTCCATCGACAGCTACGTGATGAAAGAAGACAGTGAAAGTGGGAAGAAATAAAATTTACGTTCAACCATAAGCGTGTCCGATACCGAGAAGAAATGGGAGAGTCAGGTGGACACAGGGAATTACGAATTCCATCTTCCGAAAACAAATAAACTTGGGTGAAAGTGAGTATTCGCGGATTGATGGTGGAAGCAACGTCATCGACGTTCTAGATGAACGTTATTTTAATAAAAACTGAGCTCCGGTCAGTAGGCGATATTTTTTTTTCGTATGTGACATGAATACTTGAGACAGGTGAGTACCTTGATTAGATTGTATTTTGATTGATCTTTGTAAGTCTGAGATCACAACCGTTTTCATTTCATTCTACATATATAAGTTCCCTTTAATTCTCTGAAGAATTTTGTCAACATATTTTTAACCACATAGGGTAACATTTTAACAGCAAAGGTAGATCAAATGTTTTAACTTTTTTATTCCTACTCATACATCATCCTTGATTTTTGGGGCAATAATAAACTTCCTGCTTCCAACACTGGATCTACAACATCAATGTCAATTCTTGTCCATACATTTCGTATTCGTTTCGTATACAAAACGCAGAAATACTGAATACTCTGCAAAACTAGACATCTCGACGCTAAAAGACACTAATAGTAATGCATTATTCTAGTCAATCATTCGGGATTATACTGATAAAACTGCTTCTTAATAGATAATATCTTGTTTACATTGAAACGTCAAAATTTAACTTTGAATTGGTCATTATTCACAGCTTAAAAAGCTTGGAGGTTTATTGAAGAATGAACAAAAACCGAATCAGTGTCAAAATGAAAAAGTAAAGCAAATTCCTTTTGAATTGTGGAAGAAAATAATCTTCTCAAATACAAATCAACTTTTAAAATTTTATCACATCTTTTTTTGTTTTCATCACTCAAACCAAGGGCGTAGATGTGTTTTTTCTTGGAGAGGTAATCGAAAAAAAAAATTTTGACGACAACGTTCAATCATATCTGTAATGAGAGAAAAAAGTTTGATAACGAAGTTTATATCAAATTACTCGAAATATTTTTTTTTATTACCAATTCGGTTGTTCTTACCTTTTGTTGAATAGGTTCGGGGTCGTATCGCTTGAAATCACTATTAAGCTATTATCCCTGAAGTTTCTTCACAACCTTTTGCATGGTAACATAGATTGTCCTGATCTTGGGACATCTGCGAGTTTTCTGGTTTCGAGGTTGCATTTAGATCCAATCATGTATTTTACTTGAGTACTCCTAGAACGAATTCTCTTATTCAGTCACCTAAAAAATATATGTGTTTGTATATATATTTTTTTCTTGATTTTCTGTAACTGGGTATATACCTATATTTGTAGAATAGTTATTTATAATACAAGTGCAGAAGGCATTGATATTCTTCCACGAGTTCAAAATTCAAAAACGACCCACGAAGTGGCGAGTTTTGGAATGAACGAGTGGTAGAAAATGAGCCTTCTGTACGAGTATTATACATTATTTTCTCTAATTAATTGCATTTTCATTGAAATTAATGAAATATTTCCATAAATATATTTTAGTGATTTTTGCATTGAAAAATGTTGATTGGTAGAACTGATTTCTTCAAGGCAAATTGATGAATTGACAGATAAAGCCGTGGCGGAAAGTTCGTAGTACCAACATAGAATAATAAAATATAACCATGAAAACTGTGCGTTTCTGATATATTCTCGCACGATTTTTTTCTACAAGATGTGGAAGAATGAACGGAATAACCACAGAATTAGAGAAAAATAATTAAGAATCTTTATTATACTCGATGTTCCTAAATTGGAATGACGAAGAAAAATGAGAAATTACTTGGATGATTTTGAGGATTAGATGTCCCATGAATACGAAACGCAAACGTTTTCCAGATACAGGTCTTGTAGTCATACTTTTCAGTGATGCTTAAATGAGTTAATCGAATCTTTGCTACAGATTGGGTAAATAAGTTCCAAAACTTATAATTTATTTTTTATTCTTTTCATATTAGATTGTAATTTATTTATTTATCACAGCTTACTAGCTGGATCTTCATAATGAACTGGATTTTCCTAAGATTACTAGAGAGATATTTGAAATTTTTTTCTCGAAATCGATAGAAGATAAGACAAAACTATAACAAACCAAAAAGTGTAGTACTGGACCAGAGTTTCTTTTTATATTTTTCTAATTATCTTGGTCACCAAAAAATAGTTCTGGGGGAAAGAAGCGACACCCCTATTTTGAAAATCTTGGGGGGGGGGGGGTTAATTACCCCCCTAAATTTTATTTCGATCGAATTCGTAGTTTTGAAATTATCAGAAAAAAAAAGAATGGCCATACTCATGAAACTTAGATTTGTCCATTAAATTAACTTGAAAATTTTAAGATTCTACGTTGTTTTGTTGGAGAGTTATCGTGTTTCCAGATAGAGCTGTCTGTTCGGTTAACGATCGCTCAAAAACAACGACCTCGTAATTAAAATTTTTGTCTTAATTAATTAATATAATTATCTACCAATTAGTAATGGCTGAAACAGTTCAACGAATTCGTACCTCTTCTGGAAGAGCTATTCGTGAAATCTCTTTCAAACCACCATGAACATACGTAACTAATTTAATCAAGATTGGAAGGACAGAATTTTTTTTTCGAACCCGAAGACATTGATTCCGAAATCCAAATGAAAATTTTAAGGATATTATGAAATAATGGAATGTGGTATGAAATAAAATAATAAAAGACTTTTTTATATTTCTTGAGAAGAATCAGTTAAAGTGATGATATGGAATCGTTTTCTTATATTTTGCATTCCATTCTGAGGAATCAACATTCTTATTAGGGAATTAAAAAGAAAACAATCCAGAGCCCCAAATGGCAATAAAATTCGGCAACGTAAAGCGAACCCCGACAAGCCTGATGGAGTGCATGTGTTTTTGTTAGCGTCAATAACTCGTAAACAGCACTATGCGAGGATCACTCCACATCTGGATATTTATGTGTATAATGTATAATGTGGCACTATTGATGGTTTTTGATGATAATTAAATTTGTCGGTATTCCTTCCTATTGTTGCTGAGTAAAGTAAAATCTCATTTGGTACTTTAAATTTCTACACATGTGATTTTTGTTGATCAAGCTTGAAATGCCGCCCTTGAATTTTGCCGTCCTAGGCGACCGCCTACCCTGCCTACCCCCTAGCATCGGCACTGGATAATTTCTGATAAATGATTTTTTAAATTTGCTTCCATGATTGATTGTTTTAAAAATTCATGGATCCTCTTTTCGAGCTTGAAGAATCAATGCAGTATAGAAACCGATTTTTGTACCAAATTTTATGACTGCACTGCACACAGTGAGTGGTCGCCTTTCATCTTCAAAAAAGTAAGGCCTATAATTCCTTCGGATGATATTTCAGCCATACGGCCATCTATGACGAATGAAGGGGTTTATGATACTTGTGTTAATATGTTTTGGATTGTTCATAATTCAGTAGCAGCAGTTCTGATTGTTTACCTGGCAAATAACGAACAAAGATGTTGGTGAACATTTTCGTTGTTAGAACTCTATTACCTTGCTCACGAATTTAGCCTCTGAATGGCATCTTAGGGTTTCAATTCCTGCACCAATTGAATTTTATAGGGGTCAGTTAAAGATCTTTGTGCGAAATGCAGTGTAGCGAGGATCTATTCATATTCAAAGCACGGGATCGGGATCATCACGAACAGACCATTTAACCTGTTCCACATCCTCTTTTTTTCTCAATAACCTTGGGGTCCGGGGGTTTCGGTTTATCTAGTGTTGAACCGGTCTCCTCAAAATTTTATATTCATTTCCGAATTAGAGAAATACTTGGCGCATCATTTAAACGACGAAAATCACGAATATTGAAGAAATTTCTTCGCGCTATAGATGCAGAATTACCAGTTTTGTGGAATATGTTCTCAAGAAACGTTCCATAGCGATTAAATTCCCAAGAGGCAGGCTACCGATTGACAAGGTGCCTTTTGACTCTTTTGAGACACCTTTTAGAATACCTACATATTAGTACAGATTGAACAGTTTTGAAATTCTGTATATTTTACATTTTTATCTTTCCAAGAAGCCTCCGAACTTCGTCAAGGTCGTCTAAGCTTCTTAAGAAGCCTCACAGAGGCCTAGAAAAGTCGTGATAGAAAACAAAACAAAACAAAAATTGCGATTGAAACCTAAGAGTTGGCTATAATCAACAAATACACATTTTTGAAAAATTAATCAAAGACCAATATTATCTAGGTCTCCTAACTAGGATGAATTCAGCTTGTGTCGTTCCCCAAAATCCTTTTAGGTATTCTATATTATACTACTATAGTAATTGTTTCCGAATTCTTGATTTTGAAATAAATTCATTTTTCATTTCAGGGATTATTGCAGAAGCATGCTCATTTTTTTGCTTGGATTTATTCTTGGCATAGGTAAGTTATTATTCAGTCAGCTCCCTCTATTGAAGCTAGGGCGTTAACGAAAATGAAAAATTTCACATACATATGCATTTCTGTGTTGTGATACTGTAGTTCAGAAATTTGTATTTTCTTGTAGAAATACTGCAAGCACTCTATATCCAACCATCCCTGATCATCCCAAGGCAAAAAAGAGATATAGAAACGGAAAATATAACCTTCACATTCGATTGCCAAGGCAGAGCTATAGGGTTCTATGCTGACGTAGAACATAACTGTCGTATTTTTCACATGTGCGATGAAGATGGTCGAAGAGTTCCTCACATGTGTGCAAACGATACTAGTTTTAATCAGGAATATCGAATTTGTGACTGGGAGTACAATTTCAACTGTTCTGAGGCACCAATGTGGTAAGTAAAATTCTCTACCAATGGGCGTGTTGGATGCTAAAAAACTATAAAACATTATTTTCAGATTTTTAAAATTAATTTCTCGACCCGAAAACCCAAATTTCATCAAAATTGCAGTAGCAGAACGTGAAATATTGAGGTACCGGGTATTTATAAGCCAGCATAATTGCAATTTGCTGTCATATGCTGACGATACGGCTCTTCTGTTTTCAGCTAATTCAGGAAAAGAATGTATAATCTGGCAAAAATTGGTTCAGAAGCAGAGCCGGCGCGAGCAATTTTGGAGTCTGAAGCAAAGAATTTTTTGGCGCTCCTGCTGGAAAAGTATCCATAAACAACCCCCCACCACCCCCCCCCAACGAAAAACATTACCTGCCTCGATGATAATTCGCCATTTTCGATTTCTCTAGCGATTTAGATAATCGTTTCTTTCTATAGTCGTTTCCATTGGGTTTCTTTTTTTTTTGGACATTTTTACCTACAATAAATTCCTGGATTTCTTCGACGCCGATGAACAATGCGTAAACAATATATCTGATTCTCACATACGATCGATGAAAGATTACACCACAAGATACAAAGGGTGGTAAAGCATGCAAGGCTTCGAAAACTAAATGGGATTAAAAACATATTTCCGCTGAAAACATTTAGGCCCAGTTTCACCAAACAGCACTTGATCCCAGATTGATTAAACTCCGCTTGTTACTAAAGCAGGCTTAACAGTGTTTTCTGTTTCACCATGCATCAACCCGTCCGAAGATGATCGCGATTAACCAAATCGCGATTAAATAGTCAGACCATTTGGCAACGTTGTGAACAAAGAGTTATAATAGTGTTCTGTATCGTATTAGCAGTGATGACCACCATTGGCGCTAGGTGTCAGGTGTCATTCATTCATAACTCATAACATTTCAAAACATTTGTCATCTTGTAAACAAAAAACAAAGTTAATTTTTGCCGAAAATGTCGAGTGATGTGCTTCGAAATATCGGAAACTTGCAGAAGTTAAAAAGAAATTATCCCATTTCACAAAACCACACATTCTGGAAAAAAAACTATATAAGTAATTTCATTAACTTATTTATTTTTATTAACAAGTTTAACTGCTTCTTAAATAATATTTCAATCAAACATATCAATAAATTATTCTTTGCAATAAATTTCATAAAACACAAAAACAAAGTTTACGTGTATTTTAAATGGGAAATATTGAGCCTATACATATAGTCATATTTTGATAAAATTGACCCAAAAATTAGAAATTTCCGGAAAAATAATTACATAGACAAGAGTTCCATACTGATAAATAATTATTAATCTCAACTTGAAAGGTTGTAATCCCCCAAAAATGGCCGATTAGAGCTAAATCGCGATTGGTCGATTAAATGGCGCTTTGGAATGTGGTGAAACGCTACATTACATTAATCGTGATCTAAGGCCTCACTTAAGAGCCAAGTCAAGATTAAAGCATTTGGTGAAACTAGGCCTCAGCATTTATCAGTAACTATAGTTTCGAATTCAGAATCGTAGGAATTTTACATAAATGTTGAATGCGTAAGCAACTTCCACGTAATTCAAAGTGTTATTTTTCGTCTTTGTGAAACACATTCCATCCCTCATTCAATAAGGTAATAGGCAACGCTGCTTACATTGGTTGGGCTGCCATGTGTTATTTATTGAACAGACGGCTTAGTGAAGACGGTTTGAAGATTTTTATTGCAGGGAATGTTGATAAACACAGCAAAGCGGACCAACCTCATGTTTTTTTAAGAATCAAGACTATATTTTTTCAGAAATACGAAAGGGCGGCCACAAACTGGGCTCAGAGCCCCCGCAAACGCGAGTGCAACGCGTGCACCGCACGCGGGCGCCACTCTAAAAGGGCGCCAAAACCTCTTATAGACCGCATGAAGAACCGATGGACCAAAGGTTTTCGAAAAAGATTCTTTCAAATTTTTTTAACAATTTTTTTCCAAACTTCTTTCTTGCAATTTAAACAAGTTTCCGAACGTCGCAATCGCTATGAAATAGCCAGATATTGGTTTACAAAAACGCATACTCGATGCTAATCTTAGGGCATTTTTTGCGCCATGTGCTGCACACAGCTTAAATTCAACTGAAAATGATGCTGCTAAGGTTTCAAATGAAAGAGTGGACTCTTTTGATATTGTACAAGAACTTCATATATATTTCTCTTCATCCACAAGAAGATTGGAATGTTATAAAATTTCTTATGATGTTTCATTCCAGATTAATATTGTAAGCAAAATGATGCAAAGTGACATTAAAGTGTGCCAAAACCATTTGAAGAATTTAGTTGATCATTTCAAAAGTTATAGGGATGATAATGTTCTCGAGGAAAAACTAGCGGCTGCTTTTGAGATAGATCAAGGTTTTTCTCTATTATATACTGTAAGACGAAAGTATAAACCAAAATTGTTCGATTATGAACAGACGGATGAGCCACCTCCAAGATCCAAAAATCGCTTTCAAAATAAATTCCTTATTGAATAATTGATCAAACACTAATTTCCTTAAATAGTAGGTTTGACATGATATCTGATTACGATAACATTTTTTGTTTTATTTGTGATATTCTCAAATTAAATGATAAATATCTATTAAAATGCTGTCATGCTCTTCAACAAAAGCTAACTGACCAGGAAAAAAAGAGGCTGACGTGAAAGAAAATGATTTATTCAACGAGATAAAAGCCCTAAGATTGTTTTCATTATCTGAATCGAAAATCTTCTTGAAATTCTACAATATATTTTTGAGAATAATCTTACTTCTTCTCTACCGAATCTTAGTATTGCCTCAAGAATCCTTCTCACTTTACCTGTATCTGTTGCTTCTGGTGAGAGATCATTCACTAAATTAAAAATAATTGAAAACTATTTGAAGTCTACCATGTCATAATAAAGATTTTCTGGATTGGCAATCTTAGATATAGAGCAAGAGATACTCGATAAAATTGATTGATTGATTATATGAAAAAATTTGCAACAACCAAATCTAGAAAAACATCCATTCAATTTCTGGATGGATCTTTATTAAATGTTTATGCCTTTATGAATAATTTAAAGAAGAATACAGCTTAAGTTTTGAAACACATTCAAAATGTATTATGTTACAACTAACATCATAAAGTTCTTAAGGCAATGAAGGTTGCTGATAGATTTTCAACCATTCTACACTAAATTCTTAACAAAACAAAAAAAAAAAATTCCGATTATCCAACAGTGCTTTTCTCTACCTCCCCCCTTCAAGGGGCGCCAAAAAATATGTTCCGCACGCAGGCGTTGATGTCCCTTGCAGGGGCCCTAACTGGGCTAAATTGCCACTAATCGAAAAGAGGCGCCTGAATCAGTCGCTTCACTGTTTCACCCCTAACGCCGGCTCTGATGTCACCAAGGAATTCTCAATGATTTTATTATATTTGCAGATTCTTCAAGAATCTCGCTGAACCTCAATGAAAAATGAGTTAATTGATGGGAACAGTCATCTAGGCATCCCTATTTCCAACCGTTTCTTTAATATCAAGTAGCTTGATATCAAGTTAAGCAATAAATATCTCAAATCAAGTCAAGTTAAGTTCAAGTATGAAATTTTTCACGAACTTGATTTTCAAGCTGAGAAGTTGGTTAAAATATCAACTTACTCGGATTGATTGATCCCTATTGAACACGGGAGTGAACGGGTTAATCTGTCTGCTAGTGATGACCCCGACCTCTCCATTTGGAATCGTCAAGTAATTTGAATGTGAATAGATCATCGCTAAACCGAATCATATACAAAGATCTGAAGTTGCATCCCTATAAAATTCAATAGGTGCAAAAATTAAAGACCCAAGATACCATTCAGGGGTTAGAATTCCTAAGTAGGCAGTTGATGGGTGCTTACAAAAGTAAACCAACATCTTGATTTCGGATGTAGCTCATTTTCACCTTGATGGCCTCGTTAACAAGTATAACTACCAACTACCGCTACTGGAGTGCAACCAATTCGAAATGCAAGCATCAGAATCCCCTTCATTCGCCAAAAGTGACAGTTGGGATAAGCGATGTCATTTTTTTAACTTTTAGAGTGTTGTTTTCTAATGGAGATGAAATTGGTCTCATTAAGTCTGTTGGTTTTTAGTTTTTCCTGTATCGACCTAAACAAAAACACTTTTGAACAAAACTGAGGTTTTGTCTAAGTAATAACTATAGCCAGTTACCTCACTTGCACTTACCCCAATTTCATGAAGCTCAAATATTTTTTGTATGAACATAATATTCTGTTTGAATATTAATTACTTCGAATCATTGGAAGCTGATTTTATATTAAGACAAATGAGTATTCTCCATTGGACTTTCCTCTGCCTGTTATGTTGGCCTGTTGTCTTCAATAATTTGATTTTTTCAGGTATTACTTAAATGAGTTGACTTATGCCACAGATATACCACCAGATGAAGAATATGACTATCTAGAAGAATGACTTCCTATCTGAGATGTATAGGAGATAAGAATTTTTTATTTTGAAGAAATGTACAAAAAATAAAGTTTTGATTTATTTTTATTTTATCTGGTTATATTTAGTACTTAAATCTACTTACTCTCTTATTTATAATTGTAGAAATATGTAGAGTTTGTATATTAAAAAATTAGGAAAACACTGACATCAGTCAGGCGTTTTGGAGCACTTGTTCATTCACTCGCCAATTGCGGTTTTGAGGATTATACAGTGTGGAAAATCCAAATGGAATGAATTAATTATCTTGGTTACTGTACATATTCATGGAAACTCCAGAAACACGCCAAATTTAAATTTGTAATTGTCATATTTCTTCGTAACAATGCAACCCCCTTCGAAAGACAGGTACAACCCCCAATTTTTCAAATGGGAAGTACGGATTGGTGATACATCATTAGAAAGGTCCCTTTATTCAGAAATGTTATTGCTCTCAAGATTGTTGTAAAAATTAAATCAAGTGATTAACTTCTGAGATGTTGAATTATGTTGGAAAACTTTTTTATTTGAGGTTAGGATGTTGCCAAGGCATTTTTTTCAATATATACCCCATTATATTCTGTAAACTTTTCGCTACATTTTATTTTACATTTTAGTTTTTGATATTTTACCTAATCTCGTCAATCACGTGATTTAATTTTTTATTTTAATTTTTGCAATAAACATGGAAATGATAAATTTCTGAATAGAGAATGACGCAATCTTTCAAACGATGTATCGCAAGCCTATACTTCCTATTTAAAAAATTGGGGGTTGGACATTTCTTTCGAAGAGGGTCGAAGGTAGGGTTTCATTTTTACGAAAAAGCATGACAATTTAAAATTTGAATTTGACGTGTTTCGGGATTATTATAAATATGTACAGAAACCAATATAATGAATATTATTATATGCTCTCCAATTTATGTATTGGGACATAAATGAACGAGCGTCAGTGCTTTCCTAATTTTTTTTTATTATTTTTTCCTGTATTGTAGTATAAATTATAATAAACGTAAACAATTGGGGAGAAAAGGGAACATGATACCTTTCTTGTACTCTAGTGGTGGCAACTTAAAATGTGATTTTTTTCTAGAAATAGAGCACCTATTGAACACAACCATTCTTGCAAATTCAATTGAAAAATTTTGGAAACTCTGGAAGTTATGAATAAAAAATACTTTTTTGAGGCGAATCTTCCGTTTCAATTTGGCACCATAGTTTCGGGCCGCTCTTTATAAATATTCAAAATTTCAAGTCTGTCAGTTTTGTGGTCTGAGAAATATTGGGATACTTTTTCGATAGAGATAAGAACCTTAATTATATAAATTCCCGAAGGAGGAAAGGGTAGTGTTCCATGCCCATGAACTCAATTCCAGAAAGAGAGGAAGCTTAAGAAGGAAAAAGCTTTGGGTAAGAAAAATAAATGAAAAACCGAAGAATGGAATCCCAACAAAAAAAGATTGTATAAAGTATATAATATACTTTTTACAATGCTATAAGTGCCTCAAATGCGATCATAGAACAGAAGATTTTCTTCATACAGGAATAGAATACCGGGTGTACCAAATTATAGTATACAGGCAATATTTAGTTTATTTGTCAAGATAATAAAAAAATGAAAAAAATTCTTTGTATAACATCAAAGCACCTTCCTAATGATGTATATAAAAGGTTTGTACATTTGACAGCCCTGTGGTAGATACCCCTCACTTTTCATTTTCAAATGGCACCCCCTGTATATTGTCAGTGAAAATTGCGTGTCATTTCATTTGAAATACAACGATAGCACACACTTGGTATATTTTCATTAATAACAACAAAAACACTAACATTTTGTGAAGTATGAATTGCAACCAAAATACCTACTATGCAATTAAAAAAACGAAGAAACATTTAAAGCAAATTTTTTGTTATAGAAAACATCGGTTTTTCTAAACAACAAATCCATCTACTTTTCATATGTGAAATTAGTACAAACATTGGTGGAGGAATTTCATTTTGATGAGGATAATTAAAAAATGTAAAATAAGTCACAAAATATTAATATTTTGTTTTTATTACTGAAAAAATACCAAGTATTTGCTATCATTTTATTCCAAATAAAATGACACGCAATTTTCACTAACAATATACAGGGGGGTGCCATTTGAAAATAAAAAAAGAAAAGGGTAGCTACCAGAAATAAGAATTTTTTTCATAGAAATAAATGATTGTTCGTATTGTGCCTGCATGTACATGATATAGCAAAAATATCAAACTCGTTCTCTGTATATGCCACTGGTTCAAGAAAATAATGCAAATAAAAGTGCTTGACATAACCATAATCATATTTATTATAAAATATATATTTAAGCATATAAAAAAACAAAAAAGAACAAGAACATTTGATTTTATTTACATATTATAAAAAAAGTCTTCTGTTTTTCTTTTTAAATATATCAACTTCATGAGAGCCAACTCATTCAGTCTATTTTCACTAGTTTTATTTCTCAAGTATGTTTTGAGAAAAAACCAAATTAAATTTAGTTTATTTATTAACATCGATTCCTATGAATATATTTAGGAAATGAATACCGTCGTTGTATTTATACAACAGGGTACCCAGCTTCAAATTTATGTGTAGAAAGGTTATATACAAAAAACCAAAAATTCAAAATTCAATTTTCTTGAACTAATTTCCGATATGGTCCGGGCTGCGTCGAATACGCGTTCACGCAATTCTTCCTCGAAGCCCGGACCATATCGGAAATTAGTTTAAGAAAATTGAATCGTAATTTTATAAAATGGTGTCATTTATGCATTAGAGTCCGAGGGAAACAGTTTGAACATTTACTGTAAGTTAGATTTAAGAATTAAATAAATAATCGAAAGTTAAGTCTGTTTTTAATTAATTTACCTTTTTTTTCAATAATATTCCTTTTTCGCTTCCGCTAATCCATCTTTTTCCCTATTGTGACTTTAACAAATAATAACAAAGCCCGGTATCAAATGTAATGTCATAGCAAGCGGCAAAATTACCTGATAGCGGGGTTCCTAGTTTCAACTTAGTTAAGTAGGGCATCGGTAAAATGATGAAAATACCTAGTTTTATGGGCATAAGATTCGTGTATTGTACCATTTCTAAATCTGTCTAAAATGCCCAATTTTTTGATGTTACTTGCTCGTTTTGTTTCAAGGATTTTTTTTTCACAGCAGGTGTCCAAAGTCGAAGTTCTCGTTTTGCTAGCAATTGAAATCAAGATTTATCCATTAATTTACGGAAATCCACATAACTTTTTGACAGAATCATACTCATGTCATCTTAAATAACTATTTAAGATTCCATTACAACAACAAAAAATAAGCTTCGAGAGCTTTCCAGCAGAATTCTGACCCTAAAAATGTTAAAAAAGGTGAAAATTCACTAAAAAACGTAATTTGGTAATAACTCGAAAACCATGCAACTTTTACTGGGGTCATGTTAGGCTGGTTAGGTCCCTCTTTAGCTGACCTACCTCCGGTGTCACTCTGACGTGCCACTTATGGGACACCCTGTATAACTCATGAAAAGCGATCTGTGACAATGACTCGGGTTCCATGATTTTTGTTCACCCAAAAATTGTGAAAAGTTTTCACTTCAAAATACGAGACGCGTCCAACTGAAAAATCAGCTTTGTAATTGATTATAGAACTTACCTATAACAACTTAATATAAAATCACAGACATTAAAAATACTCTCTAAACACACCCTCAACGTGGTTTCGAATTCGAATACTTTTTTGTCTAGAATAGGAGTACAAATGAAAAGATTCTATATTTATCCCCTTCCTTCCAACTTCTTTTCGAAAAAAAAATATCTTGATTAGAGAATGGAAAATAATTATTGATATATGAGAGAATCGGCATGAAGAATCCCACATCAAAGAAGCCGCCCATAAAACGATCATCTGGTGACGTTCAAAGAGAATGCCGATTGCCGACACGCATGGAGAGTATATATAAGATGAATTTATAAACAAATTGACACGTATGGAGTGCTTTCGATTCCATGATTTTTCTTCACCCAAGAAGTGCTCAACGCTCCTAAAAAAGTTTTCAATTCAAAAAATACCTCTTCCGATTATGGATTATATGAATAGTATTTAATTCCATCGAAAACCGGAAAATTGTTGTGAATTCATTACTTTCCTTTTTTCCTTATCCTTTGGATTGAGAAAGTAATATTGAGGCCCCCCTGCGGACGCCATGTCAATAGGCAACACATCAATCTTCGGCAGAATAAAATTTTCAAGCCAAATATAATATGTTCATGACTAAATTCAATCATTTCTCCCGTTCTGATGAAGTGATTAATATTTACAGTTTTTCTTCATCATCAAACAATTAAAATATGAGTATTTCATATTCATCTAAGAAAATATCCTTTCTTCTTCATCTGAAACCATTAATGTTTATATCATCATTTAAAAAGATTGTGAGTGAATTCTTGTTCGGAGAATTTTATCATCTTTTGAATTGGATCGGAAGTAATGATCTTACAGTTATTTCCCTCATCCCTGATAGGTATTACTTCTGAAATCTATTATCATATTAATTATAAATCAAACAAATAACCTTAACACATTTACGCTTGGCTGAAAGATGATTTTGCTCCAAACTATGAATATTTCAACGAGTTTTTGGCCGATAATTACCCTCTTTCCCCCCCTTGGATCCGGCACTGGCCTGTCATGACCAGGATCTGTCTTGACTCCTGACAGAGTGTTCGGTTATTTGCTAGCTAAGAATATAGAGGCCTTAGAAATTAGAACTTAAAATTTCCTTTTTTTTTGCAGTTAGGTTATTAGCCTTTTACTGTGTCCGTGAAGTTAGCACCCACTTTTTCGAAAATCAAGATTTTTTTTTTGCATTCGTTAGTAACTCGTTTGTAACTATTTGTAACACAAAAATTTTCGTTTGTACCTCAAGGATACTGGTAGAAAAACATCGCATTCCGCTGCGGTGCTAACTTCACGTTTTTTTTCGATTTTTCCAAAAAAAAAAAATTTAGTTTGGAAGTCCATCGTTAGTAACATTTTCGTTTGTGACCCAACTTATAATGAAAAAATGTCAACCCTAGAATGCGAAGCTAGCACCCACTTTTTCGAAAATTGAGAATTTTTTTTTTGCATTCGTTAGTAACTATTTGTAACATAAAAATTTTCGTTTGTAACCCAATCTATAAAGGAAAATTTTCATTTGTACCCCAAGCATACTAGTAGGAAAACATCGCATTTCGCTGGGGTGCTACCTTCACGTTTTTTTTCGATTTTTTGCTAAAAAAACAAGGACAATATCGTTTCTGCTCTCGAAAAAATTGGACAGGGATTAAATAGTCTCATGGAAAAGTAAAAGTGCATGACATGCTCTCACGAAAAGACGTTTGCACGGATATATGGAACCATTTGATTGACTGAATCTGCTCATAAAAACTTTGAATGTATGTCTCTTGGATCGCTGCAAGGACACTATATTTGCCTGATATATTCTAATGAAGTATTATTGGAAACTATATTCAGCAGTCATCCTTTTATCGACACAAGTGAAGCATTTGAATATAATGTAATGTATAACAAACTATCATTTTGAGAATAAAATTTTATTTAAATCATGTGGGAGTTTTTACACATAGGTTATTTTAAAGTCAATTTTTGAAAGCAAGTTTCGGCTAAATGAAATCTACCACGTAAAAATATATAACTGATTAAGTGAAAGACTTATTACGTATAGGGATATCCGCGTATTTCATTCTTTCGTGTACCTGCTAAATCCAATGAAATGACTGATAAAAATAATATTATATCAACTGAATATAAGATATATTGTGTCGAAAATAATGAACTTACTGCTTTTTTCAATATGCATTAAACAGGAAATATGTGTATGCAAATTCTTTAAATACAGTAACTCCGAGTACGATATCAGGTTTCCTCTAGAAAAGAAAATTTTGGTGTAGCATTGGTGTAGCAGATAGTTACTCTCGAATCAAAAAAAATCGAGAACTGTTAAGAATGTGGGTGCTAAATTTCCATATAAGGGGTAGTATTTTCGAATTACAAATCTTTACTAACGAAGAACTATTGGGAGAAAAAAAAATGTTATTTTCAGAGGATGTAGGTGATCAATTCGCTTTTAGGGGGTGTTTTTTCCCATTATACATAGGTTAGGTTACAAACGAAAATTTTTGTGTAACGAACAGGTACTAGTATGGACTTTCAAACTAAATTTTTTTTTGAGAAAAATCGAAAAAAACGTGAAGTTAGCACCCCAGCGGAATGCGATGTTTTCTATCAGTATCCTTGAGGTACAAACGAAAATTTTTGTGTTACAAATAGTAACTAACGAATGCAAAAAAAAATTCTTAATTTTCGAAAAAGTGGGTACTAACTTCACGGACACCCTTTTACTGCCGAATCTGAATATAATTCACCTCTGGTGAGCTATTTTGATCTGCTCTAGCAGGTGGCACTATGCCACTCAGAAGGTTTGTGTAATCATTACACAATCTCTACCAGTCGGAGTTTGGATTTAACACTTCCTAGGGAAGTGCCATTTTTTTTCTTTTATGCTCCCTCGTGAGAGAGTATGCGTGGTTTTTCATTTTACTGAAGGTCTTCACGTGCAGGAAAGAAAGACATTTTGCTGCTTTTGCAAAGCAGCGGCTGCAACGCTGAATTGAACATATTGAACAGTAATTGAATTTGGATTGTTTCGACGTATATTTATTAACATGCAGCAGTCTGCTTTGAACTGGAATTGAAATTAAAAATTAAAAGGAAAAGCATAAATAATAATAAATTTTTTATTGAAAAAATAATATAAATAATAATTTACAATAATCCTTGACAAAAATATGATAAAATAATGACCAACAGATCCCCAAAATACCAAGGCTTTCAAAAAGGTTTGTATGCGCTTTGCGCAGTTTAGAAAGAAGCAGTAATATTAAAGCATAAAGTATTTGAATATGTATACTTCTTCAGATTCATTTGTTGAGAATATAGAGAAATTTGTTTATAGTATGTACAATATTAAGAGGATGATATTCTAAAAAACATATTTATTCATAAAAAGGTGCACAGGGTGAACAATCACCAGAAAAATGATGAGAGCATAAAAAAACTATTGATTTCTGGGATAAACTCACGTTTATTCGCAAACCGAACTCACGCTTTTCTCTTCTTTACTTCTTTAGGAAATCTGGAATGAACAGTTGAAACCATAGAAATATTGAGACTCTTAGGTGAAAAGAGGTTTTTGGTCATTTTCTATTATTTATATTGATCCGAATCATACGATATTATATATTTTTGAAATCAGGAAAAATCAAGCTTTCAGAAAATGACACAAAAATCTAGTGTTCCCTTTTGAAAAAACATAACTTTGGGTCATAGCTTCGTAATTAAAAACCCTTTTGGAAATACGAGCACGCCACTGGATTCTACGTAAAAAAGTGCCTGTATAATGTTTTAATTTCAGAGCTCTATCATCAGTATTAGCGGAGATATAAATGTTTTTTGATATCGCCATTTTTCCAATTTTCGCTTATAACTCGAAAACAAAAGAAGGTGGCCAAAAATGAATACTCCCCTTGTTAGTTTCTCAGAAAAAGAGATCGAGAAGTGGGTATCAGATTTTGTCTATCTCCTCTGGTTCAAAAGTTGTAGTGCTAAAACATCGAAATTTGCCCACCCTGTACACAGTGTTTTGCCTTGCAGGACTGTAGGTATTGAGGTATTTACTGCTTAAGATGGCGAGTTCATCAATATATGTAGTGACGTAGTGTTGGAAGTCTATCCATATTGAAGTTGCCTCCCGAAGCAATAAAAATTGAGCTGGGTTCTAAATAATAAACGAAAATATATTAGAGACATAATGGTTTTTCTATTGAAACACCTTTCCTTTCTCCGAATTATTGGTATCTTTGGAAAAGGATGCTTTTTGAGATTTGCTATAGAGCCAAATATATTATAATAGATAAAAGATTTTTGATAGCTTTATGACTCTTTGTGGGCACAATGGAAATATAAGTACTGTGTCACCTGATTGTTCGAATTTCATCGTTATCTGTGAGGAACAAACTCTAAGTAATAAGTTGTCAACCGAAGCAATAAATAATGAGGGTTATAAATAATAAACAAAAATCCATTAGGGACATAATGGGTTTTCCATTGAAAAACTTTCTCTTAATTATCGGTAAGAGGGGGTGTTATGGTTCTTGAGATTGGCCAAAGAGCCAAATAGCTGAGACCAAGAAGGCGAAAAAAAAGTTACATATATAGTTTTCTGTGATTACCAGAACTCATCAAGTTAGAGACCTACGAAATTTAGTCAGTTACTTACTGAAAGCTTGGACGTTCTCAGTGTTTTGCCTTGTTGGTGTATTAATTGTTTAAGATGGCGAGTTCATCAGGGTATGTACTGTTGTAACTTTTATTTTCATTCTTAAAAACATTTTTGATTAACATTCAAAACAAGTGAAATATCGATCTTAACTATTTTTAGCAGAGTTGCGTTACCTTTTATTTGGAAAAATTAAATAGCTTAGATATCTTGAATAGGATTCTATGTATATTAACACATTTCCACTATTAATTATTGTATGTACTCATTCCCAGAGAATAATAGGAAAATAAAAAAATTGCTTTGAATAACATCAAAGTACCTTTTCAATGATGTATAAAAAAAGGTTCTTTCATTTGACAGCCCTGTGGTAGCTATCCCTCATTTTTTATTTTCAAATGACACCCCCTGTATATTGTCATTGAAAATTGCGTGTCATTCTATTGAGAATACAAAGATAGCACATACTTGGTATTTTTCCAGTAACAACAAAAACATTGATATTTTGTTACCTACTTTTTTTACGTTATATAATTTTCCTTATAAAAATGAAATGCCTCCAACCATGTTTGTACAAACTGCACATATGAGAAATAGATGAATTTTTTGTTTTAAAATCCGATGTTATTTATAACAAAAAACCTGCTTCAAATGTTTTTTCGTTTTTTGAATTGCATAGTAGGTATTTTGGTTGCAATTCATACTTCACAAAATGTTAAGGTTGTTGTGGATATTAATGAAAAAATACCAAGTATGTGTTATCGTTGTATTCTAAATAAAATGACACGCAATTTTCATTGACAATATACAAAGGTGACATTTGAAAATTAAAAGTTAGGGCTAGCTACCACAGGGCTGTCAAATATAAGAACCTTTTTTATACATCATGGGGAAGGTACTTTGATGTTACACAAAACAATTTTTTCATTATCTTGTCAAATAAGCTAGATATTGCCTGTTTACGATAACTTGGGACACCCGGTAAATTGGAGAACATTGATTTCGAACGGATTGTTAATTAATTTGGTTTTTTTTTAACGCTCTTTCCCTGAAAAAATTGGTCATTTCGCCACGATGTCCGAAATTTCGGAATTTCAATCCAGAGATAGTTTCAAACGATAAGGTCCGAACATGAACACATAACTCTTGAACGAAAAGATCTAGAAACTTAAAATTTTCATTGTAATTGTTTGGATCTCAAATTTTTGATAATATCTGTAATGGTTGTTCGAGTTATTGTTTTCCAAATAGTTTAAAAAAGAAGTATACGATCAAAATGAAATTTGCATCAAGATATAAAATAACAATTTCAAGTTACATGCAATTTCAACTAGCCAATAGTCCACATATCAGAAATCAAGGAAGCAGGTCACACACAAAAAAACTAGTTGTCTGTGTTCATATGTTTAGTAGGAGAAATTTGGTTAGTCAGTTACTTCGTGAATGTTTAGATGTTGTGTTTGTTTTGATTTTTATTTGTCGATTGAGATGAGAAGCCAAGTTTATTTGTATTAATTTCTTATTTTTAAGACAAAATTTCAATGACTACTATAGCGTTTCTCTTATTTTGCCAATTGGTTTTTCGAAAGAAAATTTTTTCTGAGACTATATGTCAAAAATAAAAATTGAAAAAATTTCGCAGAAATTTTATTTACTGTTTTCATCAGGATTGAGCAGTACACGTTGCTTGAAAAATTTTTTGATGAGATCTCTAAATTATAAACTTCAAGCTTCAAAAAGTTTTCTTCAAATTGATATACGACCATTTTCATCAAATATACAGCCGTTTGAAAAACCGCAAAAAATTATGAATTTTATTTTTATCCTTCAATTTTTTCCACTAGTTTATATTCGCAAAATTCCATCGATATTGATGATAATTTGATTTTATTCGTCAAACCACATAAAATTTCATCAATTCGAAAATACATATAGATCATTTTAAATCAATCTACATTTACTTGATAATATGTAGGTATAAATTAATTTTTCACTAAACCTGGGCGATCTCACGAAATTTTATACCAAACTCGTGTTTGTATTTTACAACTAACAAAGACTGTTGTCCGTTATGTTTCAGTTTTATCCGTTAATTTTTTGATTATTTTTCTTCTTAGAAAACGTTCCTCGTAATCCTATACTTCGGGATTTCATCATCTTACCCTCCACGAAGGATAAGTGACGAATATCATGATATATAACAAATTTCAAATATTAATCATTATGTATTCCAAATTTTATTATGTAAAATACTAATGTCAACTTATGATCATTCAGTGGCTACTATCGCATTAAAAAAAATAGTTTTATGAATATTTTTAACTTTCGTCATCTTAGCTCCCTTTTCCCCATATATCTGGTATTCAAGGGTGAAATTGGCGACTGAATGAACACGAGCTCAAAAGCTCCTGACCTCAAGTCAGTGTTTTCTCAATTTTTTTAATATCCTTCATTTCATGCTCTAAATAATTATCAATAATTCTCAATTGTGATTTCAGAAAAGATAGTACAATATGTTGTCCACATCATCCAGAAGCATATTTGATGGAAGATTATAGAGCCGGAGACCTAATTTGTCAAGAATGTGGATTAGTGGTTGGGGACAGGTATGTTATTATTATTATACTGGGAGAAATCCATATATTTTATTAATAAAGCACATATTTGGAGGTTATTTATTCACAACTATTACAGTAGATTTATATTTGATATATTCATTAATAGTTAAATTATGCATTCAAAAAAAAGTTTATTAATAGATGATAAAATATTTGTTTACAAGGTATTTGATAATATTTAATATATTTTGGTTATAAATAATTTATATGAACTAACGTTATATCCACAAATAACATAAATTCATTATCAACAAATTTTCTACTGGTAGTTGACGAACATTTGCTATTCACGAATAATCTCTTACAAGAATTCAATAATTTATTCCCTCAGAATAAAGGATTTATTAATAATTAACAAACTAACATAATTCTAGCGATCCAATCTGTGGAAAAGTTTAAGGACACATCCCTCAAAGAGAAGTGCATCTCCTTAAAGGATCTGTCCTTGAACTTTTCCTTTGATTTGAATTTCTTTTTTAAACATGAAATCTGTGCTTATCTGACTTATTGAACGCCGGTTAGCACATCTGTACTGAATTTTGGGTTGAGATCGTTTGTACCTGCTCCGTTATTATGCGATCAAGATGACTAGGGTTCAAACCCGGATACCCTCAATATTAACTCTTAAAAATTACCTAGTTTGGCAAACTGTTCTTCTCAGACCCTAATAATCGGATAATGGAAACAACCAAAATAATTATCTAAGAAATACGTTAACCATTACTGAATTGGAATATTATTTTTATTACATATAAATAAGGTTTCTTCAGCATTATTGATATAAGTTATGCGTAAATAAATGAAGTGTAATAATAAATGATGATTATTGGTGGGATTTCAAATAAATTATTTATGAAATCCATGAAACTAATATTTATTTGTCCATATATCCAATAAATGATTTAATTACTATAATGCATTTTCGTTTATATCAAATAAACACTTTTCTCAGTGTATAATATGTAAAAAATCATAAAGAGCTTGTGTTTTGTTAACCATCCAAATTCTTTGCTCTTTCTGTAATTCATTCTTTCTATGAAAACCAACTGAATTACTGTGAATTTTAATCAATAATTTGGTTATGGACAATTCATCACAATGATTCAAATTTCAGAGTTATAGATGTGGGCTCTGAGTGGAGGACTTTTAGTGATGAGAAGAGTAAAGGTGGTGATCCCTCACGTGTTGGTGGGCGTGAGAATACATTACTCAGTGGTGATTTATCAACAATGGTCGGTCCTGGAGGACGAGGTAAGCAACATTATATATATATACACAAATATGTGAGAAACAGTTCATAAAATGTTTTTTAATACAAAATGAAAATATTTCTAGTATTTTGCAAAAAACTTGATAATGTTGAAAAAAATTTAAATGTACTTTTATAGTTTTAACTTCTATTATATCCACATTGTTTATAAATAAATACCTTCATAATAATAATACATTTCTCAAAACTGATCACGAGGCTTACCACATCCTACTACCACACGTATTAGATTCATTATCTCATGAAAGATAATCTAATGGTATCTAAGTTATTTTACTTGGTTCGATCTCTACATCTGACATCCTTTCAATTGAAATGTCCCATTTGGCAACAATTTATTTAAAAAAAAAACAAAAATTTATAATGTAACAATTCAAATGAAAAAATAGTTAGTAATTAGACTGGAATTAGGTCGATGACAGTTCACTTATGAGCTACAAGGTTTTGTTTTCACAACCTACTTATTTTCAGGTGATGCAGCATTCGATTCATCTGGAAACTCCAAATATAAAAACCATAGAGATCTAAGTAGTTCCGACAAAGCTATGGTTTCTGCAATAAAGGAGATTTCTGTAATGGGTGATAGGATAAATGTGCCAAGTTCGATTACTGACCGAGCTAATAATTTATTCAAACGAGTTAAAGATGGAAATAATCTGAAAGGTGAGTTTAGAAAAAATTTGTTAAGTGATAAAAAATATATTTTGAACAGGAACTTTCATACAATTTCATGAATTCCAGTAGAATTTAGATATATCTCTGACTGTCTTTGTTATCGAGATACAGGGGTTTTATGAATTTAACTCTTCGTGGGGTCATAACAAGGAAACCACCTTGTATATTTCTTTATAGTTGTCACATATATGTTCCTTATTCAATAACTAATCATATGGGAAACCGGGCTAACAAAAATTTGCAGAAAGATTGTATCTTTTGAACTACAGCCGGTACATGGGAATTTTGAAAATCCATTTACATATTTGAAAAAAGTAAAAAAAAACTAATCTGAAACAAGTGCAGTGTTACTAAAAGCACTTTTCAATTTGAAAGTAAATTATCTAGAAACTTGATTATCAAAGAGTGGTTTTGAGTGACTTTTGATAATGAATAATTGAATTGAATTACCGAATGTATCATTTTATTACCGATTGGTATAAATTTTATCTCTATTCCAGGTACAGAGTGATATCTCTCTACAACTTCCGGTTATACCGGAAAAAAGCTATTACTTCTCTATTTCAAATGACACACCCAGTTTATTATTAATATAATAATAATTATTATTATTGCATCATTACATACCTTTTTTAATGAATGACAATTTCAGCTATATGCCATACCTTGGGTATAAACTCAACGGTTCTTGATTTAATGGGATTCATACGAAAAAAATGGTGGCGATGGGAACTCATTTTCTTTGGATTTTTCGGCAGAAAAAGTTTTTTTTGAGTAAACCTTTATCATTTTCGATTCTGCAAATACGCAGTATCATAAACCTGTTCGCGGTTTGGACGAAAAATGTAGGTACAGGGTGTTTCTGTGTGACTACCCACACAGTAAGAAAAAGCGGTTTTTCCTCATTTAAAGTTCTCACTCGATAACTCTTATAATAATAAACTTTATTTAGCACTCGGCTATTGAAAACAATACAAATGTAATTCACTAACTCAATTAAATTCTTTATAAATATGAATATAACTCATTAAACATTTTTCAAATTCTTTATAATCATTGCAATATTTGATCTTTTCAGGTAGTTTATTGAAGATAACTAATCCGCTGCTAAATGTGGATTTATTCATTAGTGTAGCATCAACTTTTTCTATGTGAAAATCATCTCGACGTCGTGTATTATAATTATGTATCTCATTAGCAAATTTTAGGTTTTCACTCAAATATTCAGGTAATATTTCATTCCTGGTCTGAAAATTAAATCTAATGTTCTATAAATAATTCCCTGATTGACACTTATCAATTTCAAACAATTTAACATATTCCTTATGGGAGTTCTTTTATTACATTTCAAAATAATTCTCATACCTCTATTTTGTGCTTTTTTTAACTTTTTGTAACTTATCTATGCTACCTTTATTCCAATGTAACATTACTGACGAGCATTAATCCACATGAGGAAGTACCAATGATCTAAACAACATCAGTGACGTATTCATATCAATTTTACTCCTTATTCTAGATATGAAACCGACCTTTTTGGACATTTTATTTGCAATATAATCCACGTGAAACTGGAACTTTAAATTCTCGTCTAATATCAATCCTAAGTATTTCATTTTAGTAACCCTCTCTATTTCATCTTTATCAATATCAATTCTGAAATTACTTATGTCGGTATTACGTGTCCTTTATTCACTACCTATTAACATATACTTCGATTTTTTATATTGACTTTCAAGTTATTGTCGCAAAGCCAAATGAACAACCTATCGAAAGCCTCATTAATTATAATTTACTAGTTTTCATTTTTTTGTTAAGGATTAATTCTAAAAATTTAAGTAAAATGAAACAAAAATGTGGAAGAATCATTGAAATATCTCCAGAAATGAAAAAGTTATGGGACTTTGAAGTTGCGCTTGGAAGAATAATTTCATAGTACGTAGCGTCTAGTGTGTTACGTCATGCCACTTACACGAGGCGACTGGTATTCGCAGAGTGCTTACGAATTCATTGGTGTACAATCATTTGTGCCGTTCGTGTCGTGTTTTGTTCGTTACACGATGGCTGAAATAAAAAGGTGTGTTTATATCCTCCTTGATTAGCAGCACAATCATGACAAACTATACTTTCCACCATTCCTTCGTTTTTATCACAAACCAACGTGCAATGATAAGGCTAAATTTTTACTTTATGTTCAGGTGAAACTCTGCATTTTACTGTGCATTTAGAGCCCTCGTGTTTCACTTGAACATATCCAACAGCTTCTTCTCGGTAAGATGCTCGACCGGCCCTGAAAAAATATCGATATATTTGATATCTTGTACGGCGGGCAATAGGCATATGTATTGTAAACATGATGAGATATTATAAAGTAGTACCATAGATTTAAGATAGGATATATAAGATACCTTTATAGACAATATATTTTAAAAACTCGCCGCCATCTTAAATTAACGAATTTTGACAAAAAAATCATAATCTCCAACCCCGAAAACACCCACACACCTATTTTGAATCGAATCGAACCATAATTACAAAACTCATCGGCCATCTTATAGCCGCCATCTTGAATTTGCAAATTTTGACAAAAAAATCATAATCTCCAACGCCGAAAACCCCCACATACCAATTTTGAATCGAAGCGGATCATAATCACAAAACTTGTCTCATTATTATTATTATAATTTTTTATATAGCTTAACTCAAAAATCATAACCACAAATTCATCAAAACTGTTTATGAAACGTTTTTTAAATAAAGCATCGTTATAAGTTGAACCATGATGAAGCAAACTCAAAAGTAGATACTTACTTGAAAAGTTCAACTCCTTTTATTTCAGCACTGACATAAGATGGATTTGAAGAAAAAAATCTCCATCACTGCGAATATATCTATTTTAGGCAAATTGTCACTTTGTCTTTTCACGAAACCTTCTTCCATTATGGTGACATAAAAACAAAACTCAGGTTAAAACTACACTGTACAACTACAAACGGCGCGAGAGCCTTGGCGCGGCTAAGTATTTAAACGTAATTTATGGTTTAGCGATCACAGGCAAGTGGCGTGACGTCATAGACGAGTCGGAGACCAAAGACGTTCCGCGCTAAAATACGTAAATTTGAATAATCTATTTCTCACTCATTTATTGATGGATTTTCAAAATTTTTTCACTGATTTATCAGTTTTGCTCTATATTTTAATTCTATCGTGTCAAATAATAATAATAATAATAATAATAATAATAATATTTATTAATCCTGTGAGACATATAACAATGTATAGGACAAGTCAATACAATTTCAACGGCTTTAACCAAAATTACAATAGTAAGATTTCTTAACATTTATTTTTTTATGTAGTATTTTCATCTTGAATATCTCTTCACATTGTTCACTTGTATGATTATTGAGACTTAGGGTTCTTCTTCTCTCCTTTTTCGCTGGTGAAAATAATGAACTGTGGATCTATTTGGCCAATTCGATTCTATCATCACTTTGTCATTTTCACCAGTGGGAATAAGGACTTTAAAAGACGAGTAACTATTTGGGAATCGTGATTTAATTGGCTTACATATCACTTCAGAGAAATTCTGCTTTAAAAACGTTGTAAGATCCTCAGCTGCAGTGTTAGGTTTAAGGTTTGTTACATGCAGTGCCTTGTATTTCTTGATCCCCTCTACAGCTGATGGACCCGAGAATGTTCCTGTAACTAATGCAGGACGGGAACTTTTTCTATTTCGTTTTCGAGAAACTTTTTTCCATTCATTATTTACCTCACCATCAAAGGAGATGTTTTTGATATCTACACTCGTACTGAGACTGACCTGTTTATTTAGAGGAGGATCCTGATCTTTCTTTATCAATATTTTCTTGTTCATACTTTTTATTTCAGGTGTTTTATTTTTGTTTACTATTTTTGACATTGTTGGCGCTTCTGCAAGTGGAGATCTCGCCTCACAAATTTCTGCCGTGTAAGTAGATAGCACGGTAGCCTCGGGAGCATCAGTTACAGTATGTCGATCACGATCGCT
This sequence comes from Harmonia axyridis, assembly GCF_914767665.1. Taxonomy (NCBI): domain Eukaryota; kingdom Metazoa; phylum Arthropoda; class Insecta; order Coleoptera; family Coccinellidae; genus Harmonia; species Harmonia axyridis. The sequence continues at coordinate 59,911,243 of NC_059501.1, forward strand.
TTGCTGAACCTTAGCGTTATTCCCGTTGCCTGCGTTTGTTTGTTTATTTAATTTTTTGTTCAATTGTGTTATAAGGGAATCTTTTTTTGTGATGTTATCTTCTAGGATGGAGATTTTATAATTCATTAATTCGATATTTTCTTCCAGTATAGAGTTTTTACTTTCCAGTTCGGCAATTATCTTAAACAAGAGTTCTTGTCGGCCTGAATCTTTATCGATTAAATTAGACGGAGTTTTCACTTGTAGGTCGGTTCCGACAGCTGTATTCATATCTGAATTGTAATTAACCTTCTCGCCAGTCGATGAAATCGCAAATTTCTGGTCACAACACTTCGAAATTTTCAATCCACAACTATTATGAAATACTTTAGTGCATGAATTACACTTTACACTAATTTTCGCAATATTTCTTTTGCAATAAGCGCACTTGTTTGCAATACTTGGAAGATCGTCGCTTACAACATCGTTATCTGTTGAAGCCATATTGCATACTATGCAATACTATGTAATATAGTACATATTATCAACATCACTAAAGTAGTCCATTATATAATAATTATTTTAATTATAATTAATTTGAAAAAATATCAATATCATATCCAGAAACATATATCATAGTATCATCTGCAAACAAAGTAATCTTACAATTATTTATGTACAATAGAAATGAAATTGTTCCCAAATGTGTACCCTGAGGTACCCCAAATTCATTTTTCCCAATTGATGACACAATATTTCCAAATTTTACTTTTTTCTTCTTCTTCTTTTCTTCAAAAATTCATTTTATGTATAAGGTTTGCTTAATTAACCCCCACTCTTTTCATATGTTGAATCGACCTAAACAATAGAAAATATAGGTGCTAATTTGAAAATCTTGAATTTCAGTTGTCCAAGTTCATGAATTTCTTATAAACACCCTGTAATTTTTGATCAAAACTACAAGCAGTGCTTTAATACTACATTTTTGCAGAATCGACAATGGAGAAGGTTCTTACGAAAAAAATTTTTTGTGCAGATTTATTCGAGTCCCCATCGATACAATTTTTTTTATGAGAATCCCATTAAATCATGAAACGTTGAGTTTCAACCCAAGGAATGGCATTTTGCTGAAATTTTCATAAAAAAGCAAGGTTATATACTATACTATATATGTATATGTATACTATATATACTTTATACTATAATATACTGGGTGTGCCATTTGAAATAAGGAAGTAGTTGTCTGTTTCAGGTATAACCGAATGTTGTAGAGATCTGAAAATATTTTAGGGAAAAATATCATGCCAATTTTCAGCTCGAAATTTTGATCAGTTTTCCATTAACACTTAATAGTGAATCACCCTGTATATTCGAAATCAAATTTTCGGGCAGACCAACGTCTGTTGAATTAACTAATTATTATATTACATAGATCAACACTTCACTGTATTCTCAATTATTTCACTTCCAGGCAGATCTCGTGATGCTATAACTGCAGCTTGTTTATACATAGCCTGCAGACAAGAACATGTACCTCGTACTTTCAAAGAAATTTGTGCAGTGAGTACAGTCAGCAAAAAAGAAATTGGACGTGTTTTCAAACTGATTCTTAAAGCTTTGGAAACTACAGTTGATCTTGTAAATACAGGTGAATTCATGTCTCGGTTCTGCGCAAATTTGGAACTTCCAATTAAGGTACAAAAAGCTGCTATATGCATAGCAAACAAAGCGGAGGAATTCGACATTGTTACTGGAAAGTCTCCCGTTTCCATTGCAGCAGCCGCCATATTCATGGCGTCTCAGGTATGTTATTTTTAATCTTACAATTGAATAATGAATTAATCAAGTCGTAGATAGTAGTCACATACTAAACAAGTATTTATGTAGATATCTATAGATGTATTTGATTGAGTAAGTCGTAAGTCTCAAATCATATGTTTAAAAAGTAGCTTACAAACTGCCGAAGTGAAGGCAGGGCAGTAGAAATGGAGGGGGGGGGGTGTTTACTGGGGGTAATTACACACCAAAATTCCCAAAATATAAAATTTCAGAATTCTCGCAAAGACAAAAAACGAAAATTTTTCCATAAAATGAACCAATTATCATTTTACTTTCCTTTGAAATCCACATAGCAGTGAAAAATCGAATAAACCTTTTACGGTTTATGAGTTTGTTATCGCTTTCAAGATTACTACTTTTATTGCACTATGAGCACGTCTATGTTCGAGGTTTATTATTTTCCTTTATCTCTCCGCTTTGTCGACGTAACCCCTTAGTTACCAACTGTGATTTTTGCATTCGTTATCGGTATACACTTACCCGTTTTTTTTCGGTTTTTTGTATCATATCATATCAAAGAACTGAACTGAGTAATTCGCAACGAAAAATTCTCTGGGCTGTGTTATACAATTTATTGTGTTTCATTCAAATTGCATATTTATGCAGATATCTGTTTTGAATTTATTATATCTAAACAGTGTTCCTAAACTGGAGGTACAAATGGAAATTATAGATTTCTCAGATCATTTCGAGAAAAAAAGTCCTATGACATGAGTCCACACAAGGTCGCTGCCAGGAGCGGCATACCGGACATTTTGCCGGGGCGCCAAATTATAGGGGCGCAAAGTCAGTTAATAACACAAGACTTTTTGCACCTTTAAGAACTACGTTGTCATTTCAATATAGTCTTATAAATAAAGTGTCGTAATTTTGAACAATTTAGGGCGTTTTTTGATGAAATCGACTAAACGTCGTTTGAAAAAACAAGGTGATTTTAAATTGAAAAAAAAAGATTTCATATGAAATTGAAAAGATGCCTGAGAGGAATTGCAGAGGCTCCTTTAAAGAAAATTCGTATAAATTAGGTAATGCAGGGCGGCGAAATTTTATTTTGCCGGGGCGCTAAAATGTCTGGCGGCGGCCCTGAGTCCACAAACCCTTTCTTTTTAAGATACCGGTGTTAAAGTTCAGGTTATTTCTCTTAGCACCTTCCCTTCACAAGATATTCAACTTGAATTGGCATAGATATTCCAATTTAAAGTTCTCATCTTTTGATATGCTAATTTTGTATGCAAATCTACTGTTATCTGTTATTTTTTCTGGAAAGGTACCCGCTCCTTTCCTCCAGAATTTGTTTTTTTTGAACCACTGGTAGTTTAGAAAAATGTAAAAAGAAACTCTGGTCTGATATGAGACTATACTTTTTGGTTTGTTGTAGTTTTGTCGTATCGATTTTGAGAAAAAATTCAAATAGCTCTGTAGTATTCTTCAAGAAAATCCAATTCATTATAAATTTTCAGTTAGTAAGCTGGGATGAATAAATTAATTATAATTATTAATTATAAACTGATATGAGCTTCACTGAAAAGTACGACAATACAAGAAATACCCATTATCTCGAAAATATAGCCTTTGCGGGCTCATGTTTATGGGACTTTTCACTTCAAAATCATCCAAGAAATCTCTCTTTTCCTTCCTAACTCTATTTTATCTATCGAATTGGTAATGAAAAAAATATTTTGAGTAATTTGGTTCAAACTTCTTAATCTCACATTACAGATATAAGTACCTATGTAAAAGTTCTTGTAAAAAAAATATTTTCCGAGCCCCCCCCAAGGAAAAAAAGATCTACGCCCTTGAGTAAAGGGTTCTTGGCTGTTATTATAGTTGAAAACTCAGTAATTTTTTTGAGTACATTATTTTGTTCAATAGTGTTTTTTGTTGATTCAACTGAATTTCTATTTATTATTGTCTTCTATATTTTTCAGGCATCCGAATGTAAGAAAAGTGCACTTGAAATTGCAGAAATTGCCGGTGCTTCAGAATCTACGATCAAAAATACATATCGGCTAATGTATCCTCAAGCATTCCGACTATTCCCCGAAGATTTCGAATTTGATACTCCCGATTATCGGTTGCCTACTATGTAATATGTAATATTTTTGTTTTTATGTTTATATTTAAGTTAAATATATTCTTTTTATTTATTCAACCATGTATTTCTCTAAATAAATTATAATGAAATATTTTCTATTTTTGAATTTGCTTGCTATCATCAGCTGGGAATATTAGGTATAGTTCACAAGATCTGAAGTGGTGATCCAAAATTTAATTTCACTATAGATTGGTGGTGTAAGATCAGAGAAACAGGAAAATGATACTCTGTTAGTTCGCCGACGTTTCGGAAAAATTTATTTCCATCCTCAGGGCTCTACAAAATTTACGGAAAACATCATTTGCAACATTGATGAAGGTGTTTACAAAATAAAGGAAAGATGAGCATTACTAAAAGTTATTGACTAGAAAATATCACAGAAAGGATGGTCTGGTATAATTTATATATAAAAAGAAGCATTATAAAATTCAAAACATTTTTAGTTTAAAATAAGAGTAAAAATAAAAAGTAATATAACACATATAGGTACAAAGTACTTACAAGCTAGACAAATGTATCTTCCCAAAATCATCTTATTAAAATTTAAATCAATTCTCCAATATTTTACGTGTAAAGAAATCATAATATGTATATTAAAAACCGGGGACAAACAATGCGACCGATGCATAGATAGTATGCCGACAGACGGAGGTGAAATCAAAGGAACAGCGGACTCGAAACAATTAGGGTAAAAAACTTAGACGTATGTATGTGATGCGCTGAAGTAATGAAGTCGATAGGGGCTAGAAATCTTTATTTTGTTTTATTATTATTCCGTAGTTGGGTATTTGTTTTTAATAAGGAAAAATAGAATCGGCTAAGTTGTTGTATGTCAGCTCTAGAATTTACTGAGTCATGGATACTTATTTGTAACATCTCAAAAATTAGCCGATTGCTCAAGTATGGCTCCCTATTTAATATTTTGACGTCTTCAAAATTAAAGTTGTGACTTTCATTCAGGCAATGTTCGGCCAAGGCTGTTTTAGTGTTGGAGATCGGCAAACGGACAGACCTAATATGTTCCTGTATACTGGATTTCAGATATCGGCCCGTCTGGCCTATGTAGACGCGAGAACAATTTAGACAGCTGATTTTATATACAACATTGGAGTTCAGAAGAGTTGGTGTCGGGTTTTTGACAACACTGAAAAAATTCTTTCCTAAGGTATTTGAACTTTTGAAAGACACCCTGACGTTCTCCTTTTGAATAACCTTGGATAGTCTCTCTGGGAGGCCTTTGATATATATGAGTTTGTTATACTATAAAATTGTATTCGAAGGTCCCTCAGATGAAATGATCTGTGGTAGAGAGGGTTTGAGAGACTCCCCTAATATTTTGTTTATGAGATGCGCCGGACAGCTGTTGTTAAGTAAGATGGATCTGATCTTTTTCAGGTTTTTTTCATGATACCTTTTGTCAGAGAGGTTCAAGGCTCTGAACTTGAGATTTCGTATGATGTTAACTTTATGTATCATGGCATGATGGGAGTGAAAACCTATATACCTGCCAGAAAAAGTAGGTTTATGATACCAATCAACGTATAAGACATTATCATCCGTGCGTTCAACTCTCATGTCAAGGAAATTCAGAGCGCTTTTTGATTCTAATTCTAAAGTGAACTGTAATTTTGGGTGGAAAGAGTTGAAAGTGTCCAACACGAGTTGTTCAGTGTTAACAGGAACGGAAGTGAAAATATCATCGACATAACGTTTGAAAATTGGTACACTGAAAGGTAAGCGAGAGAGACAATAATCTTGAAGTTTTACCATTACAATGTCACAGCAAATCTGCGAAACACAATTCCCCATCCCGAAACCAAAAATTTGCCTATAAAATTGTCCGTTGAAACAGAAATAACTGCTAGTTATCAAAAAATTATATATTAATTTGAAGGTTTCAGAATCAAATGAGGGGTCAGAAACCATATTCCAATTTTCTTCAATGATTTGTAGTGCTAAATCTGTAGGCGTGTTAGTGTAAAGAGAAACGACATCAAGTGATAGTAATACATAGTTAGGTGGCAATCTGGTCTTATTCGTTGAATTGAAGAAGTCGAAAGAATTCCGGACATAATGTTCGTCCTTAATGAATATCGGCTTCAATAGATCAGCGATGAATTTTGATAGCTCGTATATAGGGGAACCAACAAAGCTTAAAATGGGTCTCATCGGTATGCCTGTTTTATGTATTTTTGGTAGAAAGTACATCTTAGGAAAAATGCCATCGTTAGAAGTCAATTTCTTCGCAACAGGTTCCGGTACTAGGTCCTTGTTCAGCAGAATTTTGACGAATCTGTTGTTTTTGTTTTGGACGCGAACAGTGGGATCAGACTCCAATTTTTCATAGGTTTGCGAATCGTCAAGAAGTTCTGTACACTTTTTAGAATATTCATCCCTATTCATAACGACAGTGACGTTCCCTTTATCAGCTCTCAAAACAACTATATGATCTTTATTGTTCGAGAGGAACGCCCGAGTATCTCTCAAATCCCGACACAAGGAGGGACTGTAAGATCTTGAATACTGATTCGAATTTAAAAAATTCATGATAGTGTTCACAACTCTTGCCCTGACTAAATCTCTATTCTCAAAATCATGTTTACTAATAACTCTTTCACAGTCAACAATTATGTTCATCACGGGTATTGAGTTGGTGTAAGGAAGATTAAACTGATGACCCAAGCTAAGAAAACACTTTACGTTATTGGGTATGGAGAGATCAGAAAAATTCATAATCCACTTGTCAGGTGTGGACTTTAGATTGGAAGGCACTTGTACATTCATTAGGTTATTGAATTTGGTCATTTGCTTACTTCTTATTTGGTGGAATTTGAAATTGTAAAATTTATTTTGTCTAACAGAGAAAGAAAACAATATATCTTCAGCTATTTCATTTCTGAGTTTTGACTTTATGATTTCAATATTATGCTTGATCTGTCTTAGTTTCCAATGATAAAAACATATCTCAATATTTAGTACTCGAAATTGAAATTGAGTTAGTGCGCTGTAACAATGGTTGGCGAAAGGACTGTTAGACAGAATCAAACCAGAAATGCATTTAGAGTAACGTGTGATATGAGATGGTAAAATTCTTTGTTTTCTACAACGTAAAAGAAACTTTCTGTGATTTTCCAGACTTGCTCGCTTGTTCACCTGATTTGCCCATTGTTTGAAGTTTCTTAAAATATCCATACCATAACGGTGCTTGATGTCCTCCATAAAACCCATATTAGAGATGATGTTGTCAAAAAATAACCATAAATTATTTCACAAGATCTGAGTATCATTTTCCTGTTTCTCTGATCCTACACCACCAATCTAAAGTGAAATTAGGTATAGTATCTCGAAATCGCTGGATATCAGGTTGATGAATTTACACAGACTTCAGAAAGTTATTTCTTCGTGACAACTGAGCTGACTGTTCAGGGCCACCGCTACCAATTATGCCGTCCTACGTTTACTTACCCTGAGTTTGTCAAAAAAAAAAGGATAATTAATGTTTTCTCACTTAACTCGTCTTGCCACTACATTTGCGAAATCTTCTATCAACTTTCTTGGGAGACTGAGTATGGTTGAAACAATTTTGCTTTAATTGCCCACATCATTGTCGATACCAAACTGAGCACCGAATTAGATATGTTTGATGAAAGATTGTGTTTCTATCTAAGATGCATAGAATCCCTGGGTTGTTTACTGATTCGATTTTGTTTCAGACTTTTTGAGATATACACCTGTTGCTTTGGTGTTCTGCTTCACCAGAGTTCTGTAAAGAGGCGCTTTTCAGAAATTTTAGAATTCGCGCTGTCTGGCGGCCCTGGCGCCGTGAACATACTGATTTTAGACTTTACAAACTTTCACAATAAATTACAATTCAGTTATAATCGAACTTTTGATGAAGTGAATGGAATATAATGACAGAGTATAGAAGAAGAGCATAGAATATAGAATATTATTGTTCTATACTCAAAGGTAACGAGAGCCGAGAATGGAGGAAAAAGTCAAATATAAACGATATATTATGCGCCATCTGAAAAAGATGGGATCCCTCGAAGCACAGCCGTCTTCAACTCAAGCCGTGCACAGAGAAAGGCAACGTCGCCTTCGTTGATAAAACACAAACAAGAAGAATTGAGGGCGACCGACGACGTGAAATTTCTGGGCTTATATGTGGACGGAAGCCTTAGGTGGCATCTCCACATTGATTATGTTTGTGGGAGACTGAACAGTGCTTACTATGCCTTATTGCGTCTCAGGAGTTGTCTTCCTGTCGAGGAGCTACTGACTATTATTATTGCTTATTACAGCATGGTTTACAGTCATCTAAATTACAACGTCGTTCTTTGGGGCTCCTCGACAGTGTCAAGTCGAGTTTTCATTTCCCAGAAGCGTATCGTACGACTTATTTTCGGACTTCGGCCATGCGATTCATGTCGTCCAATTTTTGGTCAATTTGGTATGCTTCCCTTCCCATGTATTTACATTCTTAATTGCCTCAATTATATCCACCTTAACATCAGTATATACAAGAGATGCTCGAACTTTCATGGGTATGAAACACGCCATACTGATACCATAGCTTTCCCCAAACACCGTACAGCTAAATATGAGTCCTCACCGAGCTTTATGGGCATTAAATTGTACAACCGTTTGCCTAGTAGGTTTAAATCAATGAATGGAAGGTCTTTCAAGCGAGAAGTAAAGTTGCTATCAATTAAAGGATGTTACTATAGTGTTCATGACTTCCTTAGGGACTTCATACGTTGAATCTGTTTTTGGTTTTTTTGAAATTGTATACTATTTTATATGACTCGTCAATAAAGTTTATTATTATTATTATGATTTTTATTATTATTATTATTCGTTAACATGGCGAGCTCTTCAGGGTATGTACTGTCGTACCATTTGTTTTTATTCTCAGAAAAATTTTTGATTAACATTCAAAACGAGTGAAATACTGTGATTTTTCTCTTATATCCAAAGTGTCCAAAACTCGATGACCTATTAGATGTTTACGAAGAACCAGAAATATTTTTTTGAGATTGGCTTTTTTGTAGCTATTAAGTTCTGTTAACCTGTTCTATTGAGCTTAATTATTTCTTTAGCTACTCTGCTAAAGAAATAGTACACTGTGATTATCAGAGCTCATCGAGATATAGATCTACGATATTTAGATAAGTCAGTTTGTACTAATCCACCGCCTCTTGTGATCATTGGAAGAGCGGCTTTCCTCTGATCAAGGTGGTGGTAGTGTTATAAATATGTTAATTAAAATTTCTCCTTTATTCAGGGAGAAAGTGTGGGTAAGGCCTGTCGCACTAGGGACAGGACTTAGTGTTAAACTGGATTTTTTCTTTGGGAACAGATCTAGAGATAACTAAAAGGCATAAGCTCTTTTATAATTTTAATAACACAAAAAAAAAAAAAAATTAAACAAAATCAAGCTTGAGCCAAAACTGATCTTCGGAAGACTTGCCTTAAACCTTTACATAAACTAACTGGAGATTTCAGAACATTGGACAGAACAACCAAACAAAAAAAAAAAAAAAAAAAATTTGGATGTTGAATTTCTCAACTTCCTACCTGTCAATTCCTTCGATGGATAATCCTTCACATCCAGTCCACTATCGCGAAACGTATCTCGAACCTCACGGAAACTTTGGCGAACCGACACCGTTATGACTAATCTTTAACTCTACTGAATCTATTGTCGACCCGTGACAAAACCAAAAAAAAAAATATATTATTATTGAATTTTCAAACTACGTTTCAAACCTAATATTCCAAAACATTTATATCGACTAACTTCTACCTTCAACTCTAAACTTCCTAATTCTCGAACTGATTCTTGAGTTCCCTGAACTCCCCGAAACTAACCGTTTCCCGAAACTTACTCGTCACTAACTGCTTAATTTTTTCTCTGATTTGGCCTAAGGTTACTTATTTTCCCGCCCCCCGATGGGCGTACCTTCAAAAATAACGTCTTGGATTTTTTCCGTTGTTGCCAAGTTTTTCTCTTCCCACGGATTGCATGTTCCCATAAGGAGACCACTCAACAAACTTCGATAAACTAATTTTTAACACCCTAAAACGTACATTCTTATCGGCTGAGGTCGAGACTGCACCTAAGTATCGACTTGTACAAAAAGATTTCCATCATCCAGATTTGACAAATAGGACAAATAGGGAACCAATAAATTTCACACTTTATTAGTCTCCACCAAGTCTAGTATCAAGTGCCTGACCTTACAAGGGTCTGGTCTACCTACCGCACGTTGGCGACGTCCAGACCCAATAATCGAGAATCTCAAATTCCCGATTATTACAGATACATCCCTCTTCGAAAAAGTTATGACATCGGTTGCCATAACTTTTCCCTTGTCCTCCTTGTCTTCTGTCCAATAGTTCATCATCTCCCAAACACATGTAACCAAAGTATATACAATAATGCAATAATCAATCAAGCATTCATATCAAAACATATCAAACCAAAAAAAAAATTTAAATTGACTTATTTAAACTCAATCCCTCAAAAGAAACTATTATTATTAAGGTGGTATGTTCTTTTCTCTTACTACATGATCAATTCCAAAAATTTTCAACCAACAAAAAAAATAAATAAAAAAAAATCTTCAGTCTAAAAAGAAAAACAAAATTCGTCGAACATTCCTTTAGATATCTCTTCTTAACCACTTCACTGCTCCAACATGGAGTTCTATGAGTTCACTTTCGCAATTCTAGTACACTTTCGCGGCACATCCTGGTCTCGTCATGACGGCATCTAGTGTTTTCATTCAGGACGATATTTCGTTTTCTCCTGGACCCAGACTTCGCTTCAGGAATAACCTCCAAGGATAGGGAAAGGGGGCATAGTGTCACTTGTCCTCAACGTTACACAACGATCGTGAGATAAGTCTATAGTTCATTTTACGCATATCGTTTGTAATTCGCGATTCACTTTTTGAGCGTTTTTTCGCAAGACTGGTACTCTGCTCCTCCATACATTAGGGTATAGTTAAAGTACGATGAAGTGTTGTTCTTATTCAAAATCGTTGATATCTTCCTCAGTATCCGCAGTGTATAACATGATCGGATTTGTGCGAAGTTACGGTTTGTGTAAACTTCTTCTGCATCCTCAGTTTCTCGCTGACTTTCTTCTCTTCATTTCTCCATACTTATATCTCGCAAATGAACAACTGAGTAACTTCATCCATAACCTCCAACTTAACCCCTTCGCCTGGTTGCTCAACGAAACTGTCTACGCTTCTCAGGCGCGAACTGTAGTATAGTGTTGCTTGGACACACCGGGACATCACATTAATTAAGTGTTCTTATCCGCACATATACTATTCGCGGTAGACACACACGATTGGGAGGAAGGTTATTCCCTTAACTACAATTTGGTCCTTCTTCACGACGGTTGGTTTCTCCTTCCTCGTACTACCTATATAAATTACATGAAAATAATATGAAAATAAACATAAATCACAGAAGTAGCGTTGCTACTTGTAAGTGATGTTCTTTCACTTCTTCATATCAACGAGGTCACAACAATGCTGATCAAAAATAACAATAAAAAAAGAACGAAAAACAATTTTACAAAATTCAGACTCATAACAGTATCACAATATCCTATAATCAATATATCTCCTCAAATGTTTGAGCACAAGTTATTCGTTGTTAATAATATTTCTGTCTGAACATTGAAGCCATTTCCCCACTTTTCTCTTGAAATTAGGGTGGTGTACGGAAGATTTATATTCTCCAGGAAGCAAGTTGAACAACTTAGGAGCTATATATTAGACCAAAATACATCTCTAAGAGGTTCATTAAAATACATAATATCTAAATTAGAACAAAACACACACAAAATATTATACATACAATAGAACATTCCACCCATTGCCACTATTCAACAAAACATTGTGCTCACCTATGAACTGCAGGCGAGGGATGTCCTTCAGCGACCACAATGTTTTTTTTCCAATAAAATGTTAAACCAAACAAAACGATGAATACTACTTGAATTATCTAAAATATCAAACAGATTCTCGCTCTCCGAGTTAGCGAGTCCCTGGAATCTACGAAAAGGGCAGGAGCCGATTCACATCACCTGAAGGTCATATCTCTAAGATTTTCCTCACGTTACCCATCGCGACGTTACGCTATATTACCCTATCTTCTACTATCTATCTTACTTAATTAATCCTACATTAAACTTAAAAAAAAAGAAAACCACAATAAAAAAAAATCCATATGAAATTACCATTTCCGCGTTATCTGAGGCTGTCTTTCGCGACTAGTAGTAGCCCCATCGATCCGGTGGGCGCCTTATTCTATTTGAAAGTCGAACAGGAATTTCAACTTCTTCTACCGATTCTTCTTCGCTTTCCCCCTGATCTTCATCCTGGTTTGCCCAAGTGGGGATCAAAAATGGGGGGAATTTTCCTAACTCCTCCTGTTCTTCGTCTGAATCAGTATCCAGGTCCGTATATCCCGATCTCACGCGTTTTTCAAATATTTCTCCCATTTCATCACCTCGTGCAGTGTACGGTTTTAATCTATTTACATGTACAATTTGTTCATCTCTTCCCCCGCATTTTCTTACCCTGCACGTCACAGGACCAATTATTTCGGTTACTCTATACGGTCCAGTCCAGTTTTTCAATAATTTTCTTGATAATCCCCTTTTTGCGTTCATTTCCCTCAAATACACCAAATCCGCCAACTTGAACTGAGGGTCCACTGATTTCGTATTAACTCTAGTCACCTTTGCCGATTTTTCTTTCTGGATATTTTGATTAACTATCTTGTGAACTTTTCTTGTTCCTACTTTCAATTTTTCACCGAGTAAGTTCTTTCTTTCTGTATTGTTCTTTAATTTTACAACCCTTGATCCCAAAGTGGTATCAGGTTTTCTTATTTTCTTTGCCGTTGTGACCGAATCATCTTTCCTACCGTCTAAGTCCCTCAAATTCTCACATTTCATCATTTTCCTAACCGTCAATCCGTGTTCCTCGTTATCCTTTATATTCTCTCGTTCAATACCGCTAACCCTTTCTTTTATCATATTTGAATTGCTAATGTCTTTGTACTGCGTCTCGACTTCAAGTTCCCTAACTTTATTTACTTTTGGAAAAATATCATTATTTATGTGACTTACTACTAGTCCCCTACTAGTTTGAATTTAAGCACTGTCAACGTCTCATGTTCACTCCACCCGTCTAATTGCGACCTAAGTTCAAATTTTTCGAAATACCTAGTTGCGTCCTTGCCTGAAAAATTATCTAGTGTTGTTGCGATCATTCCTAAAGGGTATCTAAATGAAATTTGCGATGAACTACTTGTATTCGCAGTAGAGTTAGTACTAGCCGTCGGCAACATTGTCAGCGTTTTTCCTTAAATTACTGTCTAAATAAATAATTGATTTATTAAGGTACGAAATGAGTCCTGAGTAATAAAATATTCACCCAAATATTACCAAAAAAAAATTCATACAACTCAACTAATTTAGTTACCCGATCTCGTACTCCTTAACGGCTTTCTCCTAAAGTATTTCCCTGAATAAAATTATCTAGCTGAAACTGTCACAACATATGATTAATTCTTCAATCACTCAATATCATTAATTCCTTTGTCCAGAAATCTCTCAGTTTATTCCAATATCTATGATCTCTATCTCTAGTATTCAACTATTATTTATCACGAATAAAATTGTCAGAATAATTCCACTCAAATTGAATCGGCTATATGTCCAACAATTTAAAAATTTTCTTCTTCCAAGATTTATTCAAAATATCTACCTCTTCAAAAATCCAAAATTCTTTCGGAAAAAAAAAATCGACTATATTGTTCCAAAAAGAAGAAAAAAATTAACACATCGCACCGGCTGTCACCATTTGTACTAATCCACCGCCTCTTGTCATCATTGGAAGAGCGGCTTTCCTCTGATCAAGGTGGTGGTAGTGTTATAAATATGTTAATTAAAATTTCTCCTTTATTCAGGGAGAAAGTGTGGGTAAGGCCTGTCGCACTAGGGACAGGACTTAGTGTTAAACTGGATTTTTTCTTTGGGAACAGATCTAGAGATAACTAAAAGGCATAAGCTCTCTTATAATTTTAATAACACAAAAAAAAAAAAAAAATTAAACAAAATCAAGCTTGAGCCAAAACTGATCTTCGGAAGACTTGCCTTAAACCTTTACATAAACTAACTGGAGATTTCAGAACATTGGACAGAACAACCAAACAAAAAAAAAAAAAAAAATTTGGATGTTGAATTTCTCAACTTCCTACCTGTCAATTCCTTCGATGGATAATCTGTTAGAATATTACTTCATCCGAACAGATTACGAGAGAGACAACCAACCCTACACTTGATAGTGTTATTGCATGTCGTGCGGTGGCGCTACGAGTCTGCGCGTGGCGAGGCCATCGAGAGAGAAAACAAGAATGGACCTTCGGTGGTCGAGAGCGAAGGTCGGGGACAAGACTTTAGAGTGACAGTCTCTTCTAACCTGGCTTCGGTCAGGTCCTCCCGTTGTGCCTTGTGAATTGTACTTGCTTTTGAGATAGAGTAAGACTTGAGTTAGTTGTCTTGAGAATAAACGATTAATATCAACATCTGTGTATTAGTGAATACTCTGTATTTTATATAACCCAAATATAGATAATCCAATAGGTTATAGGCTCAGTGCACGCTTTAAACTGCGCAACAAGGTAAACACTTATGTTGTGTAAACAACGAGAAAAATATTGAGGTAAGTTGAATTTCAACTTAATTATGAGGCTAGAGACATTTTAGTTAGTTCGGTGAATGGAAATGATTTATTTCATATTCATTCCTGAAATAGAGAATTCCTGTTATACAGTATGTACTATATTTGGTTAATGTGTTTACCTATCTATTAGACAAGGAATCAACTTTGATTCTTAACGGTTATTGACAGTTGATGTTTAGAGAAACGAGATATTTTGCAATACACATGTTTTATAGATTTAAATGATAGATTCAGATTAGAGAAACGAGATATTTTGCTATACACAAGTTTTATAGATTTAAATGATCGATTCAGTTTAGAGAAACGAGATATTTTGCTATACACAAGTTTTATAGATTTAAATGATCGATTCAGTTTAGAGAAACGAGATATTTTGCTATACACAAGTTTTATAGATTTAAATGAGAGATTCAGATTAGAGAAATGAGATATTTTAATATACACATGTTTTATAGATTTAGATTATGCAGATATAGATTCTGCATACTCATTGTATCAAATTGATTTAGATGTTTGTAAATTTAGAGATTTCACATTCATCATTTGAGAAAGTAATATTATGTGAATTTAGAGTATTTTTCAGAGTCATAATTTGAGAGATGTACATACATCATTCGAGAGGCTTACATGAGGAAATTTCAGAGTGTTTATTTAAACCTTTCAGAGCCTGAGATTATGTAAACTTTAGAAACTGTGCTAACATACTTTCTGTTTTAGATTGGATAATTTTATAGAATTTACATACCACACCTAGAGAATTGCAGCATGTAGATTTGAAGATTCTACATACATTGCTTGGAGCATGTAAAATTGGATGTTTCACATTCCATAAACATAATCCAGAGATTGAGATATTTTGAGACTATATATATTGATGAAAAATTTGGGGAATTATTTATTTCACTAAACTACAAAAACTGCAGTATGGTAAGATTAGTGATAACTATTATTTCAGGGCTTCTTTCATACAATGCTTGCTGTGCTGTGTTGTTTGTTTGTAAGCTAGGGATATTATAGGATTCAAGTATTCATCCCGTATTTGTAAAATGGCCATACCTAACTCAACAGGTTTTCATTGCAGTGCGTGATACCGCTTTTGTAGTAAGGTTTACAAATATGAGGTGGTGATATTTGAAAACTTGATAATTCCGTTTCGGATTGTATCAGATTGCTGTGCGTCTGAGGCAATTCAGAAGCACGAAACAAAATTTTATATCTTATATCTGGTAGTAGATGTACTAAGAGAGCATATAATGCACAAAAATCTTAAGATACATAATATAAATATTTTGTTTCATAAATCCTGAAATAGATGGCAGCCAAAGGAAATCAAGGAAAACCATTGGTGGATTATCATAGCGATTCCACCATTTCCGTAAGTGCAGAAGATATAGGTTTCATGCATTACGAGGAAAGAGAGAATTGTCAGAACCAATGTAAGTCCTTCATGCAATTAATAATTGCCCATTTCCTTGATTTTAGCTGACTAGAGCAGTATCAACGAGTGATACGATGAGACTAGATGAGAGATGATGCTAGAGAAATTTTAGAAGTCATTACACAAAACCCCTTTTTGAGATATTAGAGATTTAGAGATTTGAGAGAGTAGAAATTGTCGACAATAGAGTAGAGTAGAGTAGAGAATATTAGAGATTAGAGTGCGAGAAAACCCAGGTATACAAAAATTTATTCATGTTACAGAAGGTAATTAGAGTTATAAGAAAATTTTTGGTGGAATTTTAGAGGTCAGAGTACGAGAAAACCCAGCTATATTTAAAATTTATTCATGTAACAGAGGTAATTAGTTATGAGAATATTTTTGAGATTAAATTTTAGAGATTTAAGAGTTTGAGAAAACCCAGCTGTATTTAACAAAAATTAATTCATTTTACAGAGGTGATTAGAATTAAGAGAATAATTTTTGGGGTTAAATTCTAGAATATTAGAAAACCCAGGTATTTAAAATTAATCCATGTTACAGAGCAGAATTCAAATTTTAAAATCTGGATGGACAGTCTATGATCAGAGCTTTTTGACAGATGATTTGTTGGACGTCATAGAGCAGAGAACGAGTAACCAAACTTTTTCAGAGGCTAACAAATCCAAGAGAAGTAATTGAGTATGAGATATTATCATAAACATAATTGAGGAGAATTATTAACAGAAAACGTTCAATATCCTAAGACCCTGTTGAAGTAAGTAGAGGTTTGAGGTTCTCCAGGAAGTACAAGTCAAATGCGACACACACACTTCAGGTAAGAGCTCACTCGTACTCCATTAAAATGGAGAAACACGAATCGGTCGATGATTTCTGTGAAAGATTCGACTCGATAGTATGAGTATGAAGCTTTCGAGGTGTGATTGAGCTAACTGCTCAAAAAGATAAGATCTGCACTTTATCAGACTGCATTACCAGCCATATCCGAGTTACGAGATGCAGATCTGACCAGGAGACAGACCCCAAACCAAGAAGGTAATTTAGACGAGATCAGAGAGATTAGAGGTTGAGAAGAGGTCTGAAATTGAAGAGGAGATTCCAAAAGTTCAACGGGTACTTGAATTAAAATGCTTCCGTTGTAACAAAGAGAGACACTGGTCAACTGATTGCAATTTGAGGCAACAGAGTAAGTAAGTGACTCTGTTTCGGTTGTGGGACAATCAAGTAAGAGGATTGAATTAACAATGGTGGCATGAACGAAACGTTCAATTTAGAGGATCGAGTAGAGGTAGGATGAACAAGCCACGTCTCAACACTAAGAACGAAGCCACGTAGACCAGAGAAGAATGAGAGAGAGTAAGAGATTCAACAAAGAGGGTCGCTCCAAGGCAAGAAGGGTTGGAAGTATAAAGCATAGAGAAACTAAAACAGGTAAACTGGATCCAATCATTAACTTCTTTGCAGATTCTGTAGCAACAGACCATATCGTAAATGATTGTCTGATTTTGAGAAACTTTGAGAGATGTCAAAATATGAGTATAGAGAGCGGAAAAAACGAGAAAGCAGTCATTGTAATCGATGGTAAGGGTGAGTTAATCTTATATTTAGATTCTATAGATGAGAATACTAAGAAGTTGCAAAACGTATTTGCAGAGAAAGAGATTTCTGAGAATTTACTTCCCTTACATAAACTCGCAGACTCTGGGTTCAATATTTACTTAGATGTCCAAGTCCTAAAAGTTTACAATAAGATTAATAATGAATTTGTTTTAGAGAACAGGTCCTAAGAGTTTATAATGAGGTTAATAATGAAATTGTTTTAGAGGACAATTCCAAATCCTAAGTGTTTACAATAAGATTAATCATGAGATTGTTTTAGAGAGTCAAGCAACGATAAGCAAAGAAGATGAGATGAGCTTACAATCGCAGACACATTCCAATAACGAGTTATTAGGTTCGGAGGGAGAACCAGAATCTGCGATTGGGAGGGAGAAGTAATATAATCTCATCGTTTCAACTAAAGAGAAAGTTCACAAGTTTCAACTGACAAAACAGATGAAACACAATCTGAGCAACAAGAAAATTGGGATTGCAGTCATATCAGTAGAGAGGTAATTTAGATCGATAACTTGGAATCACTCCAAAACTTAGAACGTGAAGTATGTATCATATCGACAATGGAAAAATTACATTTTAAAGAGACAGAATGAGAGCTGAGAAACAACAAGTTGACACACACTGACATGATGGAACTTATTAAACCACCATCTCATCCAGGTCAGTAAAGATTCATTAATGTCTACATAGAAGACTATTGAAGACTTGCTAAAGCATATCCATTAAAACAGAAGATGAGTTGGCTGAAGCATTAAAGAAATTCTTAATATCAACAAGAAACTTGTTGGAGAAAAATGAGAAGGTATATTATATCAGGTCAGATCAAGGTACAGATTTACCGAAAGGAAATTCCCAGAAGTACTGAGTAGAGAAAATATAGAGAACGAGAGAGCGGAGAGGTTTAACTCGACGATCCAAAAGAAGGTTCGTACATACATTTTTGATTCCAGACTACCTAAGAGTATGTGGGAGATTGGTATTGATGCATCTATAGATGTGTACAACAGAACACACAAGTCTATCAGATATCAAACACCGTTGACAAAGTTTGCACCAAATGCAAAATGCCACTTTGATCAAATTGAGAGATTTTGGATGTATTGGAAGTATTTGTAAGTATTATTATGTATTGCGATGTTCGCATACATTAAGATTCCAAAACCCAGCTTGAAATTTGGATAATGTGCCCTGAAAGCTGTCCTAGTGGGTTATACCGCTACAGGATACTTGACGTGGCATTCAAGCTCGAGCTACATGTGAGATTTAACAAGAAACTTGCCTACAAAGATGTTTATAGAAATAAACAACTTGATGATACTAAAGAAAAATTACAGACCCAGGAAAATATAATCGACTGGGATTGGATGAAAAACTCGAAAGAGCCAAAATAAGGGAACTGCCGATCAAAAGGCCAATACCCTGCTACACTTAAAGAAAATCGTAAAGGACGTAAGCTATGCAAGGTTTCTTAATTACTCAGAGAATAATATTTTAGAAATTGGGCTGAACGACCTCGGTCGATTGCCTTTGGATAATTCATTATCAATAAAGATTAGCTATTAATATTATTATTTTAGGTAAATATGAGAAAACCGATAGAGAAGAAGATATGAGGTTTTGTCTTATTTCTTCATTAAATCGAGAACCGATTAAATTCAAGGAAGCTATAAATTCTAGAGAAGGCCACTTATGGAAGAAAGCTATAAAAGAAGAAATTGATTCCATAATACAAAATAAGGTTTGGATATTGGTAGATAAAGAGTATCTTCAAATATCTGTAAAACAGGCAAACATTATAGACTCGAAATGGTATTCGAGAGAAAATTAGAGGCAAATGGTCTTATACGATACAAAGTAAGATTAGTCATACGAGGCTTTAAGGTCAAAAATATCTATGACATTAGACTTCCAGTAATTAGAGCTACATTTGCAATAATCAATAAGTATGATTTACATGCTTGTCAATCAGAAGTAAAAACCTGCCTTTTTAAATGGCACTATAGAGGAGTTCTATATGGAGATTCTTGATGGAGTAGACATTGACAATGAGATCAAACGATCTTATGTATATAAACTCCGGAAAGCCCTATATGGACTGAAGATAAGTCCAAAGAGATGTAATAAGAGATTCACTGAAGAGATCTAGAAACTTGGTTCAGAGAATGATACACATGGACCTTGTTTATATACATGGAGGAGAAATGATATAAATATAAAGAGAAACCGAGAAGAGAGGTATATAAATCAATCAATCAAATTATACCATGAATATATTAGATAGATTAAATATGAATGACTGCAATGCTCAAAATACTCCTATGGTAACCAGACAGATTGAAAATAGGATTAAGAGAAATCAATCGGAGAATCTACAAGATGACTCAGATAAACTAGAGATGAAAAGAGTTCCGTATAGTGATGAGAAGAGTTCCTTATAGAGATGAAAAGAGTTCCTTATAGAGAAGCGATTGGTAGCTTAATGTATCCATCAAATGGTAGACACTACGTTTGCTGTTAACTATTTAACGAGAAAACAAATTAAGCCGACCGAAGCTGATTGGAAAGGTGTAAAGAGAATCTTCAGGTATATGAAAGGTACTGTGAATTTAAGTCTTAAATTCACCGCTCAAACTGAATACTAAGAGGCATTTACCGATGCAACATTTAGAGACCATACCGACTTGTCATCAACTGAAAGGTATGTTATTAGATTGTTTGAAGATGTAATAGCTTGGAGGAGCCATAATCAAACCTATGTCACATTGTCCACTTGTAGAGCCGAATACCTAGCCATGAATAATGCCTATCAAGAATTAATAACTCTTGACAAGGTACTTAGATTTGTGATAGGAAAACTGATGTTTCCTATAACAGTCTGGTGTGATAACAAATCCGCTGGAGACTGCACCAAGAGAGATGGTGATCACAAACTAAAGGTATTTGATGATCGTTTAGATGACGACCTAATACATAGAGAGAAATCTGGACTTAGAAGACATATGGCTGAAACACATGGTGATTTCATAAAACAATGTGTTGAAGAAAAGAAAATCACAGTGAGATGGATTCCAACCAAGGAGAATGTGGCTGACATAATTACAAAACTTTTAACCATCAGACGGTCATAAGGGATTAACTCAAAAACTAATGATTTAATACTAACTCATTGAATTTTTGTTTTCAGAGTATTTCTAGGGACTAGAGTATAAACTAATTGAGTTCTGTTTATAGATTAGACTTAGAGTGGAGAATGCTAGTTGCAGTTCGATGAAGGGAGGGAGTGTTAGAATATTACTTCATCCGAACAGATTACGAGAGAGACAACCAACCCTACACTTGATAGTGTTATTGCATGTCGTGCGGTGGCGCTACGAGTCTGCGCGTGGCGAGGCCATCGAGAGAGAAAACAAGAATGGACCTTCGGTGGTCGAGAGCGAAGGTCGGGGACAAGACTTTAGAGTGACAGTCTCTTCTAACCTGGCTTCGGTCAGGTCCTCCCGTTGTGCCTTGTGAATTGTACTTGCTTTTGAGATAGAGTAAGACTTGAGTTAGTTGTCTTGAGAATAAACGATTAATATCAACATCTGTGTATTAGTGAATACTCTGTATTTTATATAACCCAAATATAGATAATCCAATATAATCCTTCACATCCAGTCCACTATCGCGAAACGTATCTCGAACCTCACGGAAACTTTGGCGAACCGACACCGTTATGACTAATCTTTAACTCTACTGAATCTATTGTCGACCCGTGACAAAACCAAAAAAAAAAAATATATTATTATTGAATTTTCAAACTACGTTTCAAACCTAATATTCCAAAACATTTATATCGACTAACTTCTACCTTCAACTCTAAACTTCCTAATTCTCGAACTGATTCTTGAGTTCCCTGAACTCCCCGAAACTAACCGTTTCCCGAAACTTACTCGTCACTAACTGCTTAATTTTTTCTCTGATTTGGCCTAAGGTTACTTATTTTCCCGCCCCCCGATGGGCGTACCTTCAAAAATAACGTCTTGGATTTTTTCCGTTGTTGCCAAGTTTTTCTCTTCCCACGGATTGCATGTTCCCATAAGGAGACCACTCAACAAACTTCGATAAACTAATTTTTAACACCCTAAAACGTACATTCTTATCGGCTGAGGTCGAGACTGCACCTAAGTATCGACTTGTACAAAAAGATTTCCATCATCCAGATTTGACAAATAGGACAAATAGGGAACCAATAAATTTCACACTTTATTAGTCTCCACCAAGTCTAGTATCAAGTGCCTGACCTTACAAGGGTCTGGTCTACCTACCGCACGTTGGCGACGTCCAGACCCAATAATCGAGAATCTCAAATTCCCGATTATTACAAGTTAGTAAGTGAAAGTTTGGATGTACACAGTGTTTTGCCTTGCAGGACTGTAGGAATTGAGGTATTTACTGCTTAAGATGGCGAGTTCATCAATATATGTAGTGTTGGAAGTCTATCCATATTGAAGTTGCCTCCCGAAGCAATAAAAATTGAGCTGGGTTCTAAATAATAAACGAAAATATATTAGAGACATAATGGTTTTTCTATTGGAACACCTTCTCTTTCTCCGAATTTTTGGTATCTTTGGAAAAGGATGCTTTTTGAGATTTGCTATAGAGCCAAATATATTATAATAGACAAAAGATTTTTGATAGCTTTATGACTCTTTGTGGGCACAATGGAAATATAAGTAGTGTCACCTGATTGTTCGAATTTCATCGTTATCTGTGAGGAACAAACTCTAAGTAATAAGTTGTCAACCGAAGCAATAAATAATGAGGGTTATAAATAATAACTTTCTCTTAATTATCGGTAAGAGGGGGTGTTATGGTTCTTGAGATTGGCCATAGAGCCAAATAGCTGAGACCAAGAAGGCGAAAAAAACTTACATATATAGTTTTCTGTGATTATCAGAACTCATCAAGTTAGAGACCTACGAAATTTAGTCAGTTACTTACTGAAAGCTTGGACGTTCTCAGTGTTTTGCCTTGTTGGTGTATTTATTGTTTAAGATGGCGAGTTCATCAGGGTATGTACTGTTGTAACTTTTATTTTCATTCTTAAAAGCATTTTGACAGCCCTGTGGTAGCTATCCCTCATTTTTTATATTCAAATGACACCCCCTGTATATTGTCATTGAAAATTGCGTATCATTCTATTTAGAATACAAAGATAGCACATACTTGGTATTTTTCCAGTAACAACAAAAACATCGATATTTTGTTACTTTTTTTTTACGTTATTTAATTATCCTTATAAAAATGAAATGCCTCCAACCATGTTTGTACAAACTGCACATATGAGAAATAGATGAATTTTTTGTTTTAAAATCCGATGTTATTTATAACATGTTTTTTCGTTTTTTGAATTGCATAGTAGGTATTTTGGTTGCAATTCATACTTCACAAAATGTTAAGGTTTTTGTGGATATTAATGAAAAAATACCAAGTATGTGTTATCGTTGTATTCTAAATAGAATGACACGCAATTTTCATTGACAATGTACAAAGGTGACATTTGAAAATTAAAACTTAGGGCTAGCTACCACAGGGCTGTCAAATATAAGAACCTTTTTCATACATCATGGGGAAGGTACTTTGATGTTACACAAAACAATTTTTTCATTATCTTGTCAAATAAGCTAGATATTGCCTGTTTACGATAACTTGGGACACCCGGTAAATTGGAGAACATTGATTTCGAACGGATTGTTAATTAATTTGGTTTTTTTTTAACGCTCTTTCCCTGAAAAAATTGGTCATTTCGCCACGATGTCCGAAATTTCGGAATTTCAATCCAGAGATAGTTTCAAACGATAAGGTCCGAACATGAACACATAACTCTTGAACGAAAAGATCTAGAAACTTAAAATTTTCATTGTAATTGTTTGGATCTCAAATTTTTGATAATATCCGTAATGGTTGTTCGAGGTATTGTTTTCCAAATAGTTTAAAAAAGAAGTATACGATCAAAATGAAATTTGCATCAAGATATAAAATAACAATTTCAAGTTACATGCAATTTCAACTAGCCTATAGCCCACATATCAGAAATCAAGGAAGCAGGTCACACACAAAAAAAACTAGTTGTCTGTGTTCATATGTTTAGTAGGAGAAATTTGGTTAGTCAGTTACTTTGTGAATGTTTAGATGTTGTGTTTGTTTTGATTTTTATTTGTCGATTGAGATGAGAAGCCAAGTTTATTTGTATTGATTTCTTATTTTTAAGACAAAATTTCAATGACTACTATAGCGTTTCTCTTATTTTGCCAATTGGTTTTTCGAAAGAAAATTTTTTCTAAGACTATATGTCAAAAATAAAAATTGAAAAAATTTCGCAGAAATTTTATTTACTGTTTTCATCAGGATTGAGCAGTACACGTTGCTTGAAAAATTTTTTTATGAGATCTCTAAATTATAAACTTCAAGCTTCAAAAAGTTTTCTTCAAATTGATATATGACCATTTTCATCAAATATACAGCCGTTTGAAAAACCGCAAAAAATTTTGAATTTTATTTTTATCCTTCAATTTTTTCCACTAGTATATTCGCAAAATTCCATCGATATTGATGATAATTTGATTTTATTCGTCAAACTACATAAAATTTCATCAATTCGAAAATACATATAGATCATTTTAAATCAATCTACATTTACTTGATAATATGTAGGTATGAATTAATTTTTCACTAAACCTGGGCGATCTCACGATATTTTATACCAAACTCGTGTTTGTATTTTACAACTAACAAAGACTGTTGTCCGTTATGTTTCAGTTTTATCCGTTAATTTTTTGATTATTTTTCTTCTTAGAAAACGTTCCTCGTAATCCTATACCTCGGGATTTCATCATCTTACCCTCCACGAAGGATAAGTGACGAATATCATGATATATAACAAATTTCAAATATTAATCATTATGTATTCCAAATTTTATTATGTAAAATACTAATGTCAACTTATGATCATTCAGTGGCTACTATCGCATTAAAAAAAATAGTTTTATGAATATTTTTAACTTTCGTCATCTTAGCTCCCTTTTCCCCATATATCTGGTATTCAAGGGTGAAATTGGCGACTGAATGAACACGAGCTCAAAAGCTCCTGACCTCAAGTCAGTGTTTTCTTAATTTTTTTAATATCCTTCATTTCATGCTCTAAATAATTATCAATAATCCTCAATTGTGATTTCAGAAAAGATAATAGTACAATATGTTGTCCACATCATCCAGAAGCATATTTGATGGAGGATTATAGAGCCGGAGACCTAATTTGTCAAGAATGTGGATTAGTGGTTGGGGACAGGTATGTTATTATTATTACACTGGGAGAAATCCATATATTTTATTAATAAAGCACATATTTGGAGGTTATTTATTCACAACTATTACAGTAGATTTATATTTGATATATTCATTAATAGTTAAATTATGCATTCAAAAAAAAGTTTATTAATAGATGATAAAATATTTGTTTACAAGGTATTTGATAATATTTAATATATTTTGGTTATAAATAATTTATATGAACTAACGTTATATCCACAAATAACATAAATTCATTATCAACAAATTTTCTACTGGTAGTTGACGAACATTTGCTATTCATGAATAATCTCTTACAAGAATTCAATAATTTATTCCCTCAGAATAAAGGATTTATTAATAATTAACAAACTAACATAATTCTAGCGATCCAATCTGTGGAAAAGTTTAAGGACACATCCCTCAAAGAGAAGTGCATCTCCTTAAAGGATCTGTCCTTGAACTTTTCCTTTGATTTGAATTTCTTTTTTAAACATAAAATCTGTGCTTATCTGACTCATTGAACGCCGCTTAGCACATCTGTACTGAATTTTGGGTTGAGATCGTTTGTACCTGCTCTGTTATTATGCGATCAAGATGACTAGGGTTCAAACCCGGATACCCTCAATATTAACTCTTAAAAATTACCTAGTTTGGCAAACTACTCTTCTCAGACCCTAATAATCGGATAATGGAAACAACCAAAATAATTATCTAAGAAATACGTTAACCATTACTGAATTGGAATATTATTTTTATTACATATAAATAAGGTTTCTTCAGCATTATTGATATAAGTTATGCGTAAATAAATGAAGTGTAATAATAAATGATGATTATTGGTGGGAATTCAAATAAATTATTTATGAAATCCATGAAACTAATATTTATTTGTCCATATATCCAATAAATGATTTATTAACTATAATGCATTTTCGTTTATATTAAATAAACACTTCTCTCAGTGTATAATATGTAAAAAATCATGAACAGCTTGTGTTTTGTAAACCATCCAAATTCTTTGCTCTTTCTGTAATTCATTCTTTCTATGAAAACCAACTGAATTACTGTGAATTTTAATCAATAATTTGGTTATGGAGAATTCATCACAATGATTCAAATTTCAGAGTTATAGATGTGGGCTCGGAGTGGAGGACTTTTAGTGATGAGAAGAGTAAAGGTGGTGATCCCTCACGTGTTGGTGGGCGTGAGAATACATTACTCAGTGGTGGAGATTTATCAACAATGGTCGGTCCTGGAGGACGAGGTAAGCAACATTATATATATATATATACACAAATATGTGAGAAACAGTTCATAAAAGGTTTTTTAATACAAAATGAAAATATTTCTAGTATTTTGCAAAAAACTTGATAATGTTGAAAAAAATTGAAATGTACTTTTATAGTTTTAACTTCTATTATATCCACATTGTTTATAAATAAATACCTTCATAATAATAATACATTTCTCAAAACTGATCACGGGGCTTACCACATCCTACTACCACACGTATTAGATTCATTATCTCATGAAAGATAATCTAATGGTATCTAAGTTATTTTACTTGGTTCGATCTCTACATCTGACATCCTTTCAATTGAAATGTCCCATTTGGCAACAATTTATTTAAAAAACAAAACAAAAATTTATAATGTAACAATTCAAATGAAAAAATAGTTAGTAAGTAGACTGGAATTAGGTCGATAACAGTTCACTTATGAGCTACAAGGTTTTGTTTTCACAACCTACTTATTTTCAGGTGATGCAGCATTCGATTCATCTGGAAACTCCAAATATAAAAACCGTAGAGATCTAAGTAGTTCCGACAAAGCTATGGTTTCTGCAATAAAGGAGATTTCTGGAATGGGTGAAAGGATAAATGTGCCAAGTTCGATTACTGACCGAGCTAATAATTTATTCAAACGAGTTATAAATAATCTGAAAGGTGAGTTTAGAAAAAATTTGTTAAGTGATAAAAAATATATTTTGAACAGGAACTTTCATACAATTTCATGAATTCCAGTAGAATTTAGATATATCTCTGACTGTCTTTGTTATCGAGATAAAGGGGTTTTATGAATTTAACTCTTCCTGGGGTCATAACAAGGAAACCACCTTGTATATTTCTTTATAGTTGTCACATATATGTTCCTTATTCAATAACTAATCATATGGGAAACCGGGCTAACAAAAATTTGCAGAACGATTGTATCTTTTGAACTACAGCCGGTACATGGGAATTTTGAAAATCCATTTACATATTTGAAAAAAGTAAAAAAAAACTAATCTGAAACAAGTGCAGTGTTACTAAAAGCACTTTTCAATTTGAAAGTAAATTATCTAGAAACTTGATTATCAAAGAGTGGTTTTGAGTGACTTTTGATAATGAATAATTGAATTGAATTACCGAATGTATCATTTTATTACCGATTGGTATAAATTTTATCTCTATTCCAGGTACAGAGTGATATCTCTCTACAACTTCCGGTTATACCGGAAAAAGGCTATTACTTCTCTATTTCAAATGACACACCCAGTTTATTATTAATATAATAATAATAATTATTATTGCATCATTACATACCTTTTTTAATGAATGACAATTTCAGCTATATGCCATACCTTGGGTATAAACTCAACGGTTTATGATTTAATGGGATTCATACGAAAAAAATGGTGGCGATGGGGACTCATTTTTTTTGGATTTTTCGGCAGAAAAAGTTTTTTTTGAGTAAACCTTTATCATTTTCGATTCTGCAAATACGCAGTATCATAAACCTGTTCGCGGTTTGGACGAAAAATGTAGGTACAGGGTGTTTCTGTGTGACTACCCACACAGTAAGAAAAAGCGGTTTTTCCTCATTTAAAGTTCTTACTCGATAACTCTTATAATAATAAACTTCATTTAGCACTCGGCTATTGAAAACAATACAAATGTAATCCACTAACTCAATTGAATTCTTTATAAATATGAATATAACTCATTAAACATTTTTTAAATTCTTTATAATCATTGCAATATTTGATCTTTTCAGGTAGTTTATTGAAGATAACTAATCCGCTGCTAAATGTGGATTTATTCATTAGTGTAGCATTAACTTTTTCTATGTGAAAATCATCTCGACGTCGTGTATTATAATTTTGTATCTCATTAGCAAATTTTAGGTTTTCACTCAAATATTCAGGTAATATTTCATTCCTGGTCTGAAAATTTAATCTAATGTTCTATAAATAATTCCCTGATTGACACTTATCAATTTCAAACAATTTAACATATTCCTTATGGGAGTTCTTTTATTACATTTCAAAATAATTCTCATATCTCTATTTTGTGCTTTTTTTAACTTTTTGTAACTTATCTATGCTACCTTTATTCAAATTTAATATTACTGACGAGCATTAATCCACATGAGGAAGTACCAATGATCTAAACAACATCAGTGACGTATTCATATCAATTTTACTCCTTATTCTAGATATGAAACCGACCTTTTTGGACATTTTATTTGCAATATAATCCACGTGAAACTGGAACTTTAAATTCTCGTCTAATATCAATCCTAAGTATTTCATTTTAGTAACCCTCTCTATTTCATCTTTATCAATATCAATTCTGAAATTACTTATGTCGGTATTACGTGTCCTTTATTCACTACCTATTAACATATACTTCGATTTTTTATATTGACTTTCAAGTTATTGTCGCAAAGCCAAATGAACAACCTATCCAAAGCCTCATTAATTATAATTTACTAGTTTTAATTTTTTTGTTAAGGATTAATTCTAAAAATTTAAGTAAAATGAAACAAAAATGTGGAAGAATCATTGAAATATCTCTAGAAATGAAAAAGTTATGGGACTTTGAAGTTGCGCTTGGAAGAATAATTTCATAGTACGTAGCGTCTAGTGTGTTACGTCATGCCACTTACACGAGGCGACTGGTATTCGCAGAGTGCTTACGAATTCATTGGTGTACAATCACTTGTGCCGTTCGTGTCGTGTTTTGTTCGTTACACGATTGCTGAAATAAAAAGGTGTGTTTACATCCTCCTTGATTAGCAGCACAATCATGACAAACTATACTTTCCACCATTCCTTCGTTTTTATCACAAACCAACGTGCAATGATAAGGCTAAATTTTTACTTTATGTTCAGGTGAAACTCTGCATTTTACTGTGCATTGAGAGCCCTCGTGTTTCACTTGAATATATCCAACAGCTTCTTCTCGGTAAGATGCTCGACCGGCCCTGAAAAAATATCGATAAATTTGATATCTTGTACGGCGGGCAATAGGCATATGTATTGTAAACATGATGAGATATTAAAAAGTAGTACCATAGATTTAAGATAGGATATATAAGATACCTTTATAGACAATATATTTTAAAAACTCGCCGCCATCTTAAATTAACGAATTTTGACAAAAAAATCATGATCTCCAACCCCGAAAACCCCCACACACCTATTTTGAATCGAATCGAACCATAATTACAAAACTCATCGGCCATCTTAGAGCCGCCATCTTGAATTTGCAAATTTTGACAGAAAAATCATAATCTCCAACGCCGAAAACCCCCACATACCAATTTTGAATCGAATCGGATCATAATCACAAAACTTGTCTCATTATTATTATTATAATTTTTTATATAGCTTAACTCAAAAATCATAACCACAAATTCATCAAAACTGTTTATGAAACGTTTTTTAAATAAAGCATCGTTATAAGTTGAACCATGATGAAGCAAACTCGAAAGTAGATACTTACTTGAAAAGTTCAACTCCTTTTATTTCAGCACTGACATAAGATGGATTTGAAGAAAAAGATCTCCATCACTGCGAATATATCTATTTTAGGCAAATTGTCACTTTGTCTTTTCACGAAACCTTCTTCCATTATATGGTGACATAAAAACAAACCTCAGGTTAAATCTACACTGTACAACTACAAACGGCGCGAGAGCCTTGGCGCGGCTAAGTATTTAAACGTAATTTATGGTGTAGCGATCACAGGCTAGTGGCGTGACGTCATAGACGAGTCGGAGACCAAAAACGTTCCGCGCTAAAATACGTAAATTTAAATAATCTATTTCTCACTCATTTATTGATGGATTTTCAAAATTTTTTCACTGATTTATCAGTTTTGCTCTATATTTTAATTCTATCGTGTCAAATATAGTATGTATCATCAACATCACTAAAGTAGTCCATTATATAATAATTATTTTAATTATAATTAATTTGAAAAAATATCGATATCATATCCAGAAACATATGTCATAGTATCATCTGCAAACAAAGTAATCTTACAATTATTTATGTACAATAGAAATGAAATTGTTCCCAAATGTGTACCCTGAGGTACCCCAAATTCATTTTTCCCAATTGATGACACAATATTTCCAAATTTTACTTTTTTCTTCTTCTTCTTTTCTTCAAGAATTCATTTTATGTATAAGGTTTGCTTAATTAACCCCCACTCTTTTCATATGTTGAATCGACCTAAACAATAGAAAATATAGGTGCTAATTTGAAAATCTTGAATTTCAGTTGTCCAAGTTCATGAATTTCTTATAAACACCCTGTAATTTTTGATCAAAACTACAAGCAGTGCTTTAATACTACATTTTTGCAGAATCGACAATGGAGAAGGTTCTTACGAAAAAAATTTTTTGTGCAGATTTATTCGAGTCCCCATCGATACAATTTTTTTTATGAGAATCCCATTAAATCATGAAACGTTGAGTTTCTACCCAAGGAATGGCATATTGCTGAAATTTTCATAAAAAAGCAAGGTTATATACTATACTATATATGTATATGTATACTATATATACTTTATACTATAATATACTGGGTGTGCCATTTGAAATAAGGAAGTAGAACTGCAGCTTGTTTATACATAGCCTGCAGACAAGAACATGTACCTCGTACTTTCAAAGAAATTTGTGCAGTGAGTACAGTCAGCAAAAAAGAAATTGGACGTGTTTTCAAACTGATTCTTAAAGCTTTGGAAACTACAGTTGATCTTGTAAATACAGGTGAATTCATGTCTCGGTTCTGCGCAAATTTGGAACTTCCAATTAAGGTACAAAAAGCTGCAATATGCATAGCAAACAAAGCGGAGGAATTCGACATTGTTACTGGAAAGTCTCCCGTTTCCATTGCAGCAGCCGCCATATTCATGGCGTCTCAGGTATGTTATTTTTAATCTTACAATTGAATAATGAATTAATCAAGTCGTAGATAGAAGTCACATACTAAACAAGTATTTATGTAGATATCTATAGATGTATTTGATTGAGTAAGTCGTAAGTCTCAAATCATATGTTTAAAAAGTAGCTTACAAACTGCCGAAGTGAAGGCAGGGCAGTAGAAATGGAGGGGGGGTGTTTACTGGGGGTAATTACACACCAAAATTTCCAAAATATAAAATTTCAGAATTCTCGCAAAGACAAAAAACGAAAATTTTTCCATAAAATGAACCAATAATCATTTTACTTTCCTTTGAAATCCACATAGCAGTGAAAAATCGAATAAACCTCTTTACGGTTTATGAGTTTGTTTTCGCTTTCAAGATTACTACTTTTATTGCACTATGAGCACGTCTATGTTCGAGGTTTATTATTTTCCTTTATCTCTCCGCTTTGTCGACGTAAACCCTTAGTTACCAACTGTGATTTTTGCATTCGTCATCGGTATACACTTACCCGTTTTTTTTCGGTTTTTTGTATCATATCATATCAAAGAACTGAACTGAGTAATTCGCAACGAAAAATTCTCTGGGCTGTGTTATACAATTTATTGTGTTTCATTCAAATTGCATATTTATGCAGATATCTGTTTTGAATTTATTATATCTAAACAGTGTTCCTAAACTGGAGGTACAAAAGGAAATTATAGATTTCTCAGATCATTTCGAGAAAAAAAGTCCTATGACATGAGTCCACACAAGGTCGCTGCCAGGAGCGGCATACCGGACATTTTGCCGGGGCGCCAAATTGTAGGGGCGCAAAGTCAGTTAATAACACAAAACTTTTTGCACCTTTAAGAACTATGTTGTCATTTCAATATAGTCTTATAAATAGAGTGTCGTAATTTTGAACAATGTAGGGCGTTTTTTGATGAAATCGACTAAACGTCGTTTGAAAAAACAAGGTGATTTTAAATTGAAAAAAAAAGATTTCATATGAAATTGAAAAGATGCCTGAGAGGAATTGCAGAGGCTCCTTTAAAGAAAATTCGTATAAATTAGGTAATGCAGGGCGGCGAAATTTTATTTTGCCGGGGCGCTAAAATGTCTGGCGGCGGCCCTGAGTCCACAAACCCTTTCTTTTTAAGATACCGGTGTTAAAGTTCAGGTTATTTCTCTTAGCACCTTCCCTTCACAAGATATTTAACTTGAATTGGCATAGATATTCCAATTTAAAGTTCTCATCTTTTGATATGCTAATTTTGTATGCAAATCTACTGTTATCTGTTATTTTTTCTGAAAAGGTACCCGCTCCTTTCCTCCAGAATTTTTTTTTTTGAACCACTGGTAGTTCAGAAAAATGTAAAAAGAAACTCTGGTCTGATATGAGACTATACTTTTTGGTTTGTTGTAGTTTTGTCGTATCTGCTATCGATTTTGAGAAAAAATTCAAATAGCTCTGTAGTAATCTTCAAGAAAATCCAATTCATTATAAATTTTCAGTTAGTAAGCTGGGATGAATAAATTAATTATAATTATTAATTATAAACTGATATAAGCTTCACTGAAAAGTACGACAATACAAGAAATACCCATTATCTCGAAAATATAGCGTTTGCGGGCTCATGTTTATGGGACTTTTCACTTTAAAATCATCCAAGAAATCTCTCTTTTCCTTCCTAACTCTATTTTATCTATCGAATTGGTAATGAAAAAAATATTTTGAGTAATTTGGTTCAAACTTCTTAATCTCACATTACAGATATAAGTACCTATGTAAAAGTTCTTGTAAAAAAAATATTTTCCGAGCCCCCCCCAAGGAAAAAAAGATCTACGCCCTTGAGTAAAGGGTTCTTGGCTGTTATTATAGTTGAAAACTCAGTAATTTTTTTGAGTACATTATTTTGTTCAATAGTGTTTTTTGTTGATTCAACTGAATTTCTATTTATTATTGTCTTCTATATTTTTCAGGCATCCGAATGTAAGAAAAGTGCACTTGAAATTGCAGAAATTGCCGGTGCTGCAGAATCTACGATCAAAAATACATATCGGCTAATGTATCCTCAAGCATTCCGACTATTCCCCGAAGATTTCGAATTTGATACTCCCGTTTATCGGTTGCCTACTATGTAATATGTAATATATTTGTTTTTATGTTTATATTTAAGTTAAATATATTCTTTTTATTTATTCAACCATGTATTTCTCTAAATAAATTATAATGAAATATTTTCTATTTTTGAATTTGCTTGCTATCATCAGCTGGGAATATTAGGTATAGTATCTCGAAATCGCTGGATATCAGGTTGATGAATTTACACAGACTTCACTGACTTCAGAAAGTTATTTCTTCGTGACAACTGAGCTGACTGTTCAGGGCCACCGCTACCAATTATGCCGTCCTACGTTTACTTACCCTGAGTTTGTCAAAAAAAAAAGAATAATTAATGTTTTCTCACTTAACTCGTCTTGCCACTACATTTGCGAAATCTTCTATCAACTTTCTTGGGAGACTGAGTATGGTTGAAACAATTTTGCTTTAATTGCCCACATCATTGTCGATACCAAACTGAGCACCGAATTAGATATGTTTGATGAAAGATTGTGTTTCTATCTAAGATGCATAGAATCCCTGGGTTGTTTACTGATTCGATTTTGTTTCAGACTTTTTGAGATATACACCTGTTGCTTTGGTGTTCTGCTTCACCAGAGTTCTATAAAGAGGAGCTTTTCAGAAATTTTAGAATTCGCGCTGTCTGGCGGCCCTGGCGCCGTGAACATACTGATTTTAGACTTTACAAACTTTCACAATAAATTACAATTCAGTTATAATCGAACTTTTGATGAAGTGAATGAAATATAATGACAGAGTATAGAAGAAGAG
Organism: Harmonia axyridis; assembly: GCF_914767665.1. Lineage (NCBI taxonomy): Eukaryota > Metazoa > Arthropoda > Insecta > Coleoptera > Coccinellidae > Harmonia > Harmonia axyridis. The sequence continues at coordinate 59,945,398 of NC_059501.1, forward strand.
CATAGAATATAGAATATTATTGTTCTATACTCAAAGGTAACGAGAGCCGAGAATGGAGGAAAAAGTCAAATATAAACGATATATTATGCGCCATCTGAAAAAGATGGGATTCCTCGAAGCACAGCCGTCTTCAACTCAAGCCGTGCACAGAGAAAGGCAACGTCGCTTTCGTTGATAAAACACAAACAAGAAGAATTGAGGGCGACCGACGACGTGAAATTTCTGGGCTTATATGTGGACGGAAGCCTTAGGTGGCATCTCCACATTGATCATGTTTGTGGGAGACTGAACAGTGCTTACTATGCCTTATTGCGTCTCAGGAGTTGTCTTCCTGTCGAGGAGCTACTGACTATTATTATTGCTTATTACAGCATGATTTACAGTCATCTAAATTACAACGTCGTTCTTTGGGGCTCCTCGACAGTGTCAAGTCGAGTTTTCATTTCTCAGAAGCGTATCGTACGACTTATTTTCGGACTTCGGCCATGCGATTCATGTCGTCCAATTTTTGGTCAATTTGGTATGCTTCCCTTCCCATGTATTTACATTCTTAATTGCCTCAATTATATCCACCTTAACATCAGTATATACAAGAGATGCTCGAACTTTCATGGGTATGAAACACGCCATACTGATACCATAGCTTTCCCCAAACACCGTACAGCTAAATATGAGTCCTCACCGAGCTTTATGGGCATTAAATTGTACAACCGTTTGCCTAGTAGGTTTAAATCAATGAATGGAAGGTCTTTCAAGCGAGAAGTAAAGTTGCTATCAATTAAAGGATGCTACTATAGTGTTCATGACTTCCTTAAGGACTTCATACGTTGAATCTGTTTTTGTTTTTTTTGAAATTTTATACTATTTTATATGACTCGTCAATAAAGTTTATTATTATTATTATGATTTTTATTATTATTATTATTCGTTAACATGGCGAGCTCTTCAGGGTATGTACTGTCGTACCATTTGTTTTTATTCTCAGAAAAATTTTTGATTAACATTCAAAACGAGTGAAATACTGTGATTTTTCTCTTATATCCAAAGTGTCCAAAACTCGATGACCTATTAGATGTTTACGAAGAACCAGAAATATTTTTTTTGAGATTGGCTTTTTTGTAGCTATTAAGTTCTGTTAACCTGTTCTATTGATCTTAATTATTTCTTTAGCTACTCTGCTAAAGAAATAGTACACTGTGATGATCAGAGCTCATCGTGATATAGATCTGCGATATTTAGATAAGTCAGTTACTAAGTGAAAGTTTGGATCTACACAGTGTTTTGCCTTGCAGGACTGTAGGTATTGAGGTATTTACTGCTTAAGATGGCGAGTTCATCAATATATGTAGTGTTGGAAGTCTATCCATATTGAAGTTGCCTCCCGAAGCAATAAAAATTGAGCTGGGTTCTAAATAATAAACGAAAATATATTAGAGACATAATGGTTTTTCTATTGAAACACCTTTCCTTTCTCCGAATTATTGGTATCTTTGGAAAAGGATGCTTTTTGAGATTTGCTATAGAGCCAAATATATTATAATAGACTAAAGATTTTTGATAGCTTTATGACTCTTTGTGGGCACAATGGAAATATAAGTACTGTGTCACCTGATTGTTCGAATTTCATCGTTATCTGTGAGGAACAAACTCTAAGTAATAAGTTGTCAACCGAAGCAATAAATAATGAGGGTTATAAATAATAAACAAAAATCCATTAGGGACATAATGGGTTTTCCATTGAAAAACTTTCTCTTAATTATCGGTAAGAGGGGGTGTTATGGTTCTTGAGATTGGCCATAGAGCCAAATAGCTGAGACCAAGAAGGCGAAAAAAAAGTTACATATATAGTTTTCTGTGATTATCAGAACTCATCAAGTTAGAGACCTACGAAATTTAGTCAGTTACTTACTGAAAGCTTGGACGTTCTCAGTGTTTTGCCTTGTTGGTGTATTAATTGTTTAAGATGGCGAGTTCATCAGGGTATGTACTGTTGTAACTTTTATTTTCATTCTTAAAAACATTTTTGATTAACATTCAAAACAAGTGAAATATCGATCTTAACTATTTTTAGCAGAGTTGCGTTACCTTTTATTTGGAAAAATTAAATAGCTTAGATATCTTGAATAGGATTCTATATATTAACACATTTCCACTATTAATTATTGTATGTACTCATTCCCAGAGAATAATAGGAAAATAAAAAAATTGCTTTGAATAACATCAAAGTACCTTTTCAATGATGTATAAAAAAAGGTTCTTTCATTTGACAGCCCTGTGGTAGCTATCCCTCATTTTTTATTTTCAAATGACACCCCCTGTATATTGTCATTGAAAATTGCGTGTCATTCTATTGAGAATACATAGATAGCACATACTCGGTATTTTTCCAGTAACAACAAAAACATTGATATTTTGTGACTTTTTTTACGTTATATAATTTTCCTTATAAAAATGAAATGCCTCCAACCATGTTTGTACAAACTGCACATATGAGAAATAGATGAATTTTTTGTTTTAAAATCCGATGTTATTTATAACAAAAAACCTGCTTCAAATGTTTTTTCGTTTTTTGAATTGCATAGTAGGTATTTTGGTTGCAATTCATACTTCACAAAATGTTAAGGTTGTTGTGGATATTAATGAAAAAATACCAAGTATGTGTTATCGTTGTATTCTAAATAGAATGACACGCAATTTTCATTGACAATATACAAAGGTGACATTTGAAAATTAAAAGTTAGGGCTAGCTACCACAGGGCTGTCAAATATAAGAACCTTTTTTATACATCATGGGGAAGGTACTTTGATGTTACACAAAACAATTTTTTCATTATCTTGTCAAATAAGCTAGATATTGCCTGTTTACGATAACTTGGGACACCCGGTAAATTGGAGAACATTGATTTCGAACGGATTGTTAATTAATTTGGTTTTTTTTTAACGCTCTTTCCCTGAAAAAATTGGTCATTTCGCCACGATGTCCGAAATTTCGGAATTTCAATCCAGAGATAGTTTCAAACGATAAGGTCCGAACATGAACATATAACTCTTGAACGAAAAGATCTAGAAACTTAAAATTTTCATTGTAATTGTTTGGATCTCAAATTTTTGATAATATCTGTAATGGTTGTTCGAGGTATTGTTTTCCAAATAGTTTAAAAAAGAAGTACTTATACGATCAAAATGAAATTTGCATCAAGATATAAAATAACAATTTCAAGTTACATGCAAATTCAACTAGCCTATAGTCCACATATCAGAAATCAAGGAAGCAGGTCACACACAAAAAAAACTAGTTGTCTGTGTTCATATGTTTAGTAGGAGAAATTTGGTTAGTCAGTTACTTTGTGAATGTTTAGATGTTGTGTTTGTTTTGATTTTTATTTGTCGATTGAGATGAGAAGCCAAGTTTATTTGTATTGATTTCTTATTTTTAAGACAAAATTTCAATGACTACTATATATAGCGTTTCTCTTATTTTGCCAATTGGTTTTTCGAAAGAAAATTTTTTCTTAGTCTATATGTCAAAAATAACAATTGAAAAAATTTCGCAGAAATTTTATTTACTGTTTTCATCAGGATTGAGCATTACACGTTGCTTGAAAAATTTTTTGATGAGATCTCTAAATTATAAACTTCAAGCTTCAAAAAGTTTTCTTCAAATTGATATACGACCATTTTCATCAAATATACAGCCGTTTGAAAAACCGCAAAAAATTTTGAATTTTATTTTTATCCTTCAATTTTTTCCACTAGTTTATATTCGCAAAATTCCATCGATATTGATGATAATTTGATTTTATTCGTCAAACCACATAAAATTTCATCGATTCGAAAATACATATAGATCATTTTATATCAATCTACATTTACTTGATAATATGAAGGTATAAATTAATTTTTCACTAAACCTGGGCGTTGTTCCGAAGATATCGAAATGTTCACAAATGTTGATCTCACGAAATTTTATACCAAACTCGTGTTTGTATTTTACAACTAACAAAGACTGTTGTCCGTTGTGTTTCAGTTTTATCCGTTAATTTTTTGATTATTTTTCTTCTTAGAAAACGTTCCTCGTAATCCTATACTTCGGGATTTCATCATCTTACCCTCCACGAAGGATAAGTGACGAATATCATGATATATAACAAATTTCAAATATTAATCATTATGTATTCCAAATTTTATTATGTAAAATACTAATGTCAGCTTATGACCATTCAGTGGCTACTATCGCATTAAAAAAAAATAGTTTTATGAATATTTTCAACTTTCGTCATCTTAGCACCCTTTTCCCCATATATCTGGTATTCAAGGGTGAAATTGGCGACTGAATGAACACGAGCTCAAAAGCTCCTGACCTCAAGTCAGTGTTTTCTTAATTTCTTTAATATCCTTCATTTCATGCTCTAAATAATTATCAATAATTGTCAATTGTGATTTCAGAAAAGATAGTACAATATGTTGTCCACATCATCCAGAAGCATATTTGATGGAGGATTATAGAGCCGGAGACCTTATTTGTCAAGAATATGGATTAGTGGTTGGGGACAGGTATGTTATTATTATTACAATGGGAGAAATCCATATATTTTATTAATAAAGCACATATTTGGAGGTTATTTATTCACAACTATTACAGTAGATTTATATTTGATATATTCATTAATAGTTAAATTTTGCATTCAAAAAAAAGTTTATTATTTATTTGATAATATTTAATATATTTTGGTTATAAATAATTTATATGAACTAACGTTATATCCACAAATAACATAAATTCATTATCAACAAATTTTCAACTGGTAGTTGACGAACATTTGCTATTCACGAATAATCTCTTACAAGAATTCAATAATTTATTCCCTCAGAATAAAGGATTTATTAATAATTAACAAACTAACATAATTCTAGCGATCCAATCTGTGGAAAAGTTTAAGGACACATCCCTCAAAGAGAAGTGCATCTCCTTGAAGGATCTGTCCTTGAACTTTTCCTTTGATTTGTATTTCTTTTTTAAACATAAAATCTGTGCTTATCTGACTCATTGAACGCCGCTTAGCACATCTGTACTGAATTTTGGGTTGAGATCGTTTGTACCTGCTCCGTTATTATGCGATCAAGATGACTAGGGTTCAAACCCGGATACCCTCAATATTAACTCTTGAAAATTACCTAGTTTGGCAAACTGTTCATCTCAGACCCTAATAATCGGATAATGGAAACAACCAAAATAATTATCTAAGAAATACGTTAACCATTACTGAATTGGAATATTATTTTTATTACATATAAATAAGGTTTCTTCAGCATTATTGATATAAGTTATGCGTAAATAAATGAAGTGTAATAATAAATGATGATTATTGGTGGGATTTCAAATAAATTATTTATGAAATCCATGAAACTAATATTTATTTGTCCATATATCCAATAAATGATTTATTAACTATAATGCATTTTCGTTTATATCAAATAAACACTTCTTTCAGTGTATAATATGTAAAAAATCATGAACAGCTTGTGTTTTGTAAACCATCCAAATTCTTTGCTCTTTCTGTAATTCATTCTTTCTATGAAAACCAACTGAATTACTGTGAATTTTAATCAATAATTTGGTTATGGACAATTCATCACAATGATTCAAATTTCAGAGTTATAGATGTGGGCTCGGAGTGGAGGACTTTTAGTGATGAGAAGAGTAAAGGTGGTGATCCCTCACGTGTTGGTGGGCGTGAGAATACATTACTCAGTGGTGGAGATTTATCAACAATGGTCGGTCCTGGAGGACGAGGTAAGCAACATTATATATATATATATATACACAAATATGTGAGAAACAGTTCATAAAAGGTTTTTTAATACAAAATGAAAATATTTCTAGTATTTTGCAAAAAACTTGATAATGTTGAAAAAAATTGAAATGTACTTTTATAGTTTTAACTTCTATTATATCCACATTGTTTATAAATAAATACCTTCATAATAATAATACATTTCTCAAAACTGATCACGGGGCTTACCACATCCTACTACCACACGTATTAGATTCATTATCTCATGAAAGATAATCTAATGGTATCTAAGTTATTTTACTTGGTTCGATCTCTACATCTGAAATCCTTTCAATTGAAATGTCCCATTTGGCAACAATTTATTTAAAAAACAAAACAAAAATTTATAATGTAACAATTCAAATGAAAAAATAGTTAGTAAGTAGACTGGAATTAGGTCGATAACAGTTCACTTATGAGCTACAAGGTTTTGTTTTCACAACCTACTTATTTTCAGGTGATGCAGCATTCGATTCATCTGGAAACTCCAAATATAAAAACCGTAGAGATCTAAGAAGTTCCGACAAAGCTATGGTTTCTGCAATAAAGAAGATTTCTGGAATGGGTGAAAGGATAAATGTGCCAAGTTCGATTACTGACCGAGCTAATAATTTATTCAAACGAGTTATAAATAATCTGAAAGGTGAGTTTAGAAAAAAATTTGTTAAGTGATAAAAAATATATTTTGAACAGGAACTTTCATACAATTTCATGAATTCCAGTAGAATTTAGATATATCTCTGACTGTCTTTGTTATCGAGATAAAGGGGTTTTATGAATTTCACTCTTCCTGGGGTCATAACAAGGAAACCACCTTGTATATTTCTTTATAGTTGTCACATATATGTTCCTTATTCAATAACTAATCATATGGGAAACCGGGCTAACAAAAATTTGCAGAACGATTGTATCTTTTGAACTACAGCCGGTACATGGGAATTTTGAAAATCCATTTACATATTTGAAAAAAGTAAAAAAAAACTAATCTGAAACAAGTGCAGTGTTACTAAAAGCACTTTTCAATTTGAAAGTAAATTATCTAGAAACTTGATTATCAAAGAGTGGTTTTGAGTGACTTTTGATAATGAATAATTGAATTGAATTACCGAATGTATCATTTTATTACCGATTGGTATAAATTTTATCTCTATTCCAGGTACAGAGTGATATCTCTCTACAACTTCCGGTTATACCGGAAAAAGGCTATTACTTCTCTATTTCAAATGACACACCCAGTTTATTATTAATATAATAATAATAATTATTATTGCATCATTACATACCTTTTTTAATGAATGACAATTTCAGCTATATGCCATACCTTGGGTATAAACTCAACGGTTTATGATTTAATGGGATTCATACGAAAAAAATGGTGGCGATGGGGACTCATTTTTTTTGGATTTTTCGGCAGAAAAAGTTTTTTTTGAGTAAACCTTTATCATTTTCGATTCTGCAAATACGCAGTATCATAAACCTGTTCGCGGTTTGGACGAAAAATGTAGGTACAGGGTGTTTCTGTGTGACTACCCACACAGTAAGAAAAAGCGGTTTTTCCTCATTTAAAGTTCTTACTCGATAACTCTTATAATAATAAACTTTATTTAGCACTCGGCTATTGAAAACAATACAAATGTAATCCACTAACTCAATTGAATTCTTTATAAATATGAATATAACTCATTAAACATTTTTTAAATTCTTTATAATCATTGCAATATTTGATCTTTTCAGGTAGTTTATTGAAGATAACTAATCCGCTGCTAAATGTGGATTTATTCATTAGTGTAGCATTAACTTTTTCTATGTGAAAATCATCTCGACGTCGTGTATTATAATTATGTATCTCATTAGCAAATTTTAGGTTTTCACTCAAATATTCAGGAAATATTTCATTCCTGGTCTGAAAATTAAATCTAATGTTCTATAAATAATTCCCTGATTGACACTTATCAATTTCAAACAATTTAACATATTCCTTATGGGAGTTCTTTTATTACATTTCAAAATAATTCTCATACCTCTATATTGTGCTTTTTTTAACTTTTTGTACTTTATCTATGCTACCTTTATTCAAATTTAACATTACTGACGAGCATTAATCCACATGAGGAAGTACCAATGATCTAAACAACATCAGTGACGTATTCATATCAATTTTACTCCTTATTCTAGATATGAAACCGACCTTTTTGGACATTTTATTTGCAATATAATCCACGTGAAACTGGAACTTTAAATTCTCGTCTAATATCAATCCTAAGTATTTCATTTTAGTAACCCTCTCTATTTCATCTTTATCAATATCAATTCTGAAATTACTTATGTCGGTATTACGTGTCCTTTATTCACTACCTATTAACATATACTTCGATTTTTCATATTGACTTTCAAGTTATTGTCGCAAAGCCAAATGAACAACCTATCCAAAGCCTCATTAATTATAATTTACTAGTTTTCATTTTTTTGTTAAGGATTAATTCTAAAAATTTAAGTAAAATGAAATAAAAATGTGGAAGAATCATTGAAATATCTCTAGAAATGCAAAAGTTATGGGACTTTGAAGTTGCGCTTGGAAGAATAATTTCATAGTACGTAGCGTCTAGTGTGTTACGTCATGCCACTTACACGAGGCGACTGGTATTCGCAGAGTGCTTACGAATTCATTGGTGTACAATCACTTGTGCCGTTCGTGTCGTGTTTTGTTCGTTACACGATTGCTGAAATAAAAAGGTGTGTTTACATCCTCCTTGATTAGCAGCACAATCATGACAAACTATACTTTCCACCATTCCTTCGTTTTTATCACAAACCAACGTGCAATGATAAGGCTAAATTTTTACTTTATGTTCAGGTGAAACTCTGCATTTTATTGTGCATTTAGAGCCCTCGTGTTTCACTTGAACATATCCAACAGCTTCTTCTCGGTAAGATGCTCGACCGGCCCTGAAAAAATATCGATATATTTGACATCTTGTACGGCGGGCAATAGGCATATGTATTTTAAACATGATGAGATATTATAAAGTAGTACCATAGATTTAAGATAGGATATATAAGATACCTTTATAGACAATATATTTTAAAAACTCGCCGCCATCTTAAATTAACGAATTTTGACAAAAAAATCATAATCTCCAACCCCGAAAACCCCCACACACCTATTTTGAATCGAATCGAACCATAATTACAAAACTCATCGGCCATCTTAGAGCCGCCATCTTGAATTTGCAAATTTTGACAAAAAAATCATAATCTCCAACGCCGAAAACCCCCACATACCAATTTTGAATCGAATCGGATCATAATCACAAAACTTGTCTCATTATTATTATTATAATTTTTTATATAGCTTAACTCAAAAATCATAACCACAAATTCATCAAAACTGTTTATGAAACGTTTTTTAAATAAAGCATCGTTATAAGTTGAACCATGATGAAGCAAACTCGAAAGTAGATACTTACTTGAAAAGTTCAACTCCTTTTATTTCAGCACTGACATAAGATGGATTTGAAGAAAAAAATCTCCATCACTGCGAATATATCTATTTTAGGCAAATTGTCACTTTGTCTTTTCACGAAACCTTCTTCCATTATATGGTGACATAAAAACAAAACTCAGGTTAAAACTACACTGTACAACTACAAACGGCGCGAGAGCCTTGGCGCGGCTAAGTATTTAAACGTAATTTATGGTGTAGCGATCACAGGCAAGTGGCGTGACGTCATAGACGAGTCGGAGACCAAAGACGTTCCGCGCTAAAATACGTAAATTTAAATAATCTATTTCTCACTCATTTATTGATGGATTTTCAAAATTTTTTCACTGATTTATCAGTTTTGCTCTATATTTTAATTCTATCGTGTCAGATATAGTATTATCAACATCACTAAAGTAGTCCATTATATAATAATTATTTTAATTATAATTAATTTGAAAAAATATCAATATCATATCCAGAAACATATATCATAGTATCATCTGCAAACAAAGTAATCTTACAATTATTTATGTACAATAGAAATGAAATTGTTCCCTAATGTGTACCCTGAGGTACCCCAAATTCATTTTTCCCAATTGATGACACAATATTTCCAAATTTTACTTTTTTCTTCTTCTTCTTTTCGTCAAGAATTCATTTTATGTATAAGGTTTGCTTAATTAACCCCCACTCTTTCCATATGTTGAATCGACCTAAACAATAGAAAATATGGGTGCTAATTTGAAAATCTTGAATTTCAGTTGTCCAAGTTTATGAATTTCTTATAAACACCCTGTAATTTTTGATCAAAACTACAAGCAGTGCTTTAATACTACATTTTTGCAGAATCGACAATGGAGAAGGTTCTTACGAAAAAAATTTTTTGTGCAGATTTATTCGAGTCCCCATCGATACAATTTTTTTTATGAGAATCCCATTAAATCATGAAACCTTGAGTTTCTACCCAAGGAATGGCATATTGCTGAAAGTTTCATAAAAAAGCAAGGTTATATACTATACTATATATGTATATGTATACTATTGATACTATATACTATAATATACTGGGTGTGCCATTTGAAATAAGGAAGTAGTTGTCTGTTTCAGGTATAACCGAATGTTGTAGAGATCTGAAAATATTTTAGGGAAAAATATCATGCCAATTTTCAGCTCGAAATTTTGATCAGTTTTTCATTAACACCTAATAGTGAATCACCCTGTATATTCGAAATCAAATTTTCGGGCAGATCAACGTCTGTTGAATTAACTAATTATTATATTGCATAGATCAACACTTCACTGTATTCTCAATTATTTCACTTCCAGGCAGATCTCGTGATGCTATAACTGCAGCTTGTTTATACATAGCCTGCAGACAAGAACATGTACCTCGTACTTTCAAAGAAATTTGTGCAGTGAGTACAGTCAGCAAAAAAGAAATTGGACGTGTTTTCAAACTGATTCTTAAAGCTTTGGAAACTACAGTTGATCTTGTAAATACAGGTGACTTCATGTCTCGGTTCTGCGCAAATTTGGAACTTCCAATTAAGGTACAAAAAGCTGCAATATGCATAGCAAACAAAGTGAAGGAATTCGACATTGTTACTGGAAAGTCTCCCGTTTCCATTGCAGCAGCCGCCATATTCATGGCGTCTCAGGTATGTTATTTTTAATCTTACAATTGAATAATGAATTAATCAAGTCGTAGATAGAAGTCACATACTAAACAAGTATTTATGTAGATATCTATAGATGTATTTGATTGAGTAAGTCGTAAGTCTCAAATCATATGTTTAAAAAGTAGCTTACAAACTGCCGAAGTGAAGGCAGGGCAGTAGAAATGGAGGGGGGGGTGTTTACTGGGGGTAATTACACACCAAAATTTCCAAAATATAAAATTTCAGAATTCTCGCAAAGACAAAAAAACGAAAATTTTTCCATAAAATGAACCAATAATCATTTTACTTTCCTTTGAAATCCACATAGCAGTGAAAAATCGAATAAACCTTTTACGGTTTATGAGTTTGTTATCGCTTTCAAGATTACTACTTTTATTGCACTATGAGCACGTTTATGTTCGAGGTTTATTATTTTCCTTTATCTCTCCGCTTTATCGACGTAACCCCTTAGTTACCAACTGTGATTTTTGCATTCGTCATCGGTATACACTTACCCGTTTTTTTTCGGTTTTTTGTATCATATCATATCAAAGAACTGAACTGAGTAATTCGCAACGAAAAATTCTCTGGGCTGTGTTATACAATTTATTGTGTTTCATTCAAATTGCATATTTATGCAGATATCTGTTTTGAATATATTATATCTAAACAGTGTTCCTGAACTGGAGGTACAAATGGAAAGGACCCCGCACGTTTAGTAGGGAAAATGGCTTTCCGTGAATTTGGCTGAATTTTTGATATGTTGTAGTTCTTGATGAACTGATCAGAAAAGTCCTCAGCCATAAAGCTCAAAAATGGACAGTTTTCGAGATATAGAGCTTTGAAAATGGATTTTTTGCAATTTTCGGGGTTTTTGCTCATCAATCAGGGAACTCTCATTTCTGGTTTTTATGGAATTTGGATGTTCGGCGGCCAGAACCCGACTGAGAAATGATCTTCCTTGGTTATATTAGGCACCGCCATCGATAATTTTTTATACACTGCTCCACATTGGCTATGAAATGAGATACAAAATCCAAGATCTTCCATACATCTTTCCATGCCGTTAGATGACGCCAGAATAATTCACATGACCGAGAAACGACATATTGTGAGATTTTTTTAAGATTTTTTTAATAACTGAATCCTCATATATCTGATGTCCAATAATATCACATATGTTAGCCGAAATGTTCATAACCAGGCATCGCGAGCTGTAATGGGGGAAAATGGGAAAATCATTATCATATATCGTCAGGGATAACAATTATGATCACTATTGATGTCATTTACATATGATATGTGATTTGTTTCTCACAAATCTCGATAATCTGACAATGGGGTGCCAAGACATTTTCCTCAGAATGTCTCGAAATTGATGATAGCATGTCTGCAGTTTTGATACAATATAGTACTATCCTGGTAGAATATAGAAATCCAAGTGTTGGAAGCAAACTATGAATGGAACTTCCGATATTAACCCACGAATTATTGAAAATATTTTTTTTCCATGAACTTTTTGAACTTCACACATACGAATGAATACTATCTAATAATATGATTTGTGATTGTGTTACGTTCGTTGATATAGTTTTATGTTATCAAATCATTAATTTTGCCCCCGATTCGATTCATAATATTCTAAATGATTTCTTGCGATTGCTAATATAATTTTAAAAGTTTTTTGTTTATTATAATTATTGTTATTATTATTATGAATGTTACTCTCATTATTATATTGTTTTTGATTGATCTACTCATTCATTTTGCCAACGATCATATTATTAGATAGTATTCATTCGTATGTGTGAAGTTCAAAAAGTTCATAGAAAAAAAAATATTTTCAAGAATTCGTGGGTTAATATCGGAAGTTCCATTCATAGTTTGCTTCCAACACTTGGATTTCTATATTCTATAAGGATAGTACTGTATTGTATCAAAACTGCATACATTTTCACGGATTCGTTTGTCTGTGAGGTGCTATCATCAATTTCGAGACATTCTGAGGAAAATGTCTTGGCACCCCATTGTCAGATTATCAAGATTTGTGAGAAACAAATCACATATCATATATAAATGACATCAAAAGTGATCACAATTGTTATCCCTGAGGATATATGATAATGATTTTCCCATTTTCCCCCATTACAGCTCGCGATGCCTGGTTATGAACATTTCGGCTAACATATTTGATATTATTGGACATCAGATATATGAGGATTCAGTTATTAAAAAAATCTTAAAAAAATCTCACAATATGTCGTTTCTCGGTCATGTGAATTATTCTGGCGTCATCTAACGACATGGAAAGATGTATGGAAGATCTTGGATTTTGTATCTCATTTCATAGCCAATGTGGAGCAGTGTATAAAAAATTATCGATGGCGGTGCCTAATATAACCAAGGAAGATCATTTCTCAGTCGGGTTCTGGCCGCCGAACATCCAAATTCCATAAAAACCAGAAATGAGAGTTCCCTGATTGATGAGCAAAAACCCCGAAAATTGCAAAAAATCCATTTTCAAAGCTCCATATCTCGAAAACTGTCCATTTTTGAGCTTTATGGCTGAGGACTTTTCTGATCAGTTCATCAAGAACTACAACATATCAAAAATTCAGCCAAATTCACGGAAAGCCATTTTCCCTACTAAACGTGCGGGGTCCTTATAGATTTCTCAGATCATTTCGAGAAAAAAAGTCCTATGACATGAGTCCACACAAGGTCGCTGCCAGGAGCGGCATACCGGATATTTTGCCGGGGCGCCAAATTGTAGGGGCGCAAAGTCAGTTAATAACACAAGACTTTTTGCACCTTTAAGAACTACGTTGTCATTTCAATATAGTCTTATAAATAGAGTGTCGTAATTTTGAACAATGTAGGGCGTTTTTTGATGAAATCGACTAAACGTCGTTTGAAAAAACAAGGTGATTTTAAATTGAAAAAAAAAGATTTCATATGAAATTGAAAAGATGCCTGAGAGGAATTGCAGAGGCTCCTTTAAAGAAAATTCGTATAAATTAGGTAATGCAGGGCGGCGAAATTTTATTTTGCCGGGGCGCTAAAATGTCTGGCGGCGGCCCTGAGTCCACAAACCCTTTCTTTTTAAGATACCGGTGTTAAAGTTCAGGTTATTTCTCTTAGCACCTTCCCTTCACAAGATATTTAACTTGAATTGGCATAGATATTCCAATTTAAAGTTCTCATCTCTTGATATGCTAATTTTGTATGGAAATCTACTGTTATCTGTTATTTTTTCTGGAAAGGTACCCGCTCCTTTCCTCCAGAACTTTTTTTTTTGAACCACTGGTAGTTTAGAAGAATGTAAAAAGAAACTCTGGTCTGATATGAGACTATACTTTTTGGTTTGTTGTAGTTTTGTCGTATCTGCTATCGATTTTGAGAAAAAAATTCAAATAGCTCTGTAGTAATCTTCAAGAAAATCCAATTCATTATAAATTTTCAGTTAGTAAGCTGGGATGAATAAATTAATTATAATTATTAATTATAAACTGATATAAGCTTCACTGAAAAGTACGACAATACAAGAAATACCCATTATCTCGAAAATATAGCGTTTGCGGGCTCATGTTTATGGGACTTTTCACTTCAAAATCATCCAAGAAATCTCTCTTTTCCTTCCTAACTCTATTTTATCTATCGAATTGGTAATGAAAAAAATATTTTGAGTAATTTGGTTCAAACTTCTTAATCTCACATTACAGATATAAGTACCTATGTAAAAGTTCTTGTAAAAAATTTATTTTCCGAGCCCCCCCCAAGGAAAAAAAGATCTACGCCCTTGAGTAAAGGGTTCTTGGCTGTTATTATAGTTGAAAACTCAGTAATTTTTTTGAGTACATTATTTTGTTCAATAGTGTTTTTTGTTGATTCAACTGAATTTCTATTTATTATTGTCTTCTATATTTTTCAGGCATCCGAATGTAAGAAAAGTGCACTTGAAATTGCAGAAATTGCCGGTGCTGCAGAATCTACGATCAAAAATACATATCGGCTAATGTATCCTCAAGCATTCCGACTATTCCCCGAAGATTTCGAATTTGATACTCCCGTTTATCGGTTGCCTACTATGTAATATGTAATATATTTGTTTTTATGTTTATATTTAAGTTAAATATATTCTTTTTATTTATTCAACCATGTATTTCTCTAAATAAATTATAATGAAATATTTTCTATTTTTGAATTTGCTTGCTATCATCAGCTGGGAATATTAGGTATAGTATCTCGAAATCGCTGGATATCAGGTTGATGAATTTACACAGACTTCACTGACTTCAGAAAGTTATTTCTTCGTGACAACTGAGCTGACTGTTCAGGGCCACCGCTACCAATTATGCCGTCCTACGTTTACTTACCCTGAGTTTGTCAAAAAAAAAAGAATAATTAATGTTTTCTCACTTAACTCGTCTTGCCACTACATTTGCGAAATCTTCTATCAACTTTCTTGGGAGACTGAGTATGGTTGAAACAATTTTGCTTTAATTGCCCACATCATTGTCGATACCAAACTGAGCACCGAATTAGATATGTTTGATGAAAGATTGTGTTTCTATCTAAGATGCATAGAATCCCTGGGTTGTTTACTGATTCGATTTTGTTTCAGACTTTTTGAGATATACACCTGTTGCTTTGGTGTTCTGCTTCACCAGAGTTCTGTAAAGAGGAGCTTTTCAGAAATTTTAGAATTCGCGCTGTCTGGCGGCCCTGGCGCCGTGAACATACTGATTTTAGATTTTACAAACTTTCACAATAAATTACAACTCAGTTATAATCGAACTTTTGATGAAGTGAATGGAATATAATGACAGAGTATAGAAGAAGAGCATAGAATATAGAATATTATTGTTCTATACTCAAAGGTAACGAGAGCCGAGAATGGAGGAAAAAGTCAAATATAAACGATATATTATGCGCCATCTGAAAAAGATGGGATTCCTCGAAGCACAGCCGTCTTCAACTCAAGCCGTGCACAGAGAAAGGCAACGTCGCTTTCGTTGATAAAACACAAACAAGAAGAATTGAGGGCGACCGACGACGTGAAATTTCTGGGCTTATATGTGGACGGAAGCCTTAGGTGGCATCTCCACATTGATCATGTTTGTGGGAGACTGAACAGTGCTTACTATGCCTTATTGCGTCTCAGGAGTTGTCTTCCTGTCGAGGAGCTACTGACTATTATTATTGCTTATTACAGCATGGTTTACAGTCATCTAAATTACAACGTCGTTCTTTGGGGCTCCTCGACAGTGTCAAGTCGAGTTTTCATTTCTCAGAAGCGTATCGTACGACTTATTTTCGGACTTCGGCCATGCGATTCATGTCGTCCAATTTTTGGTCAATTTGGTATGCTTCCCTTCCCATGTATTTACATTCTTAATTGCCTCAATTATATCCACCTTAACATCAGTATATACAAGAGATGCTCGAACTTTCATGGGTATGAAACACGCCATACTGATACCATAGCTTTCCCCAAACACCGTACAGCTAAATATGAGTCTTCACCGAGCTTTATGGGCATTAAATTGTACAACCGTTTGCCTAGTAGGTTTAAATCAATGAATGGAAGGTCTTTCAAGCGAGAAGTAAAGTTGCTATCAATTAATTATCATACGTTGAATCTGTTTTTGTTTTTTTTTGAAATTGTATACTATTTTATATGACTCGTCAATAAAGTTTATTATTATTATCGACTTTTGCCTATACGCGTAGGATTTTTCCTCGCCGTCGGCTTCTCACTCCTCGCTAAGAGGAACATTCACTCAATCCCAGATATTCAAAATATCAGAAGGGCAGAGCTCGGTCGTGTCCGGTCCTTGTGGTCCCCCTGGTTCTCGTCGAACTTCTGGTCCTCTTACACGCGATCCTTGGACCTGTCCTTCACTTCCTAGGAATTTTCTCACCGTCCTTGCAGTACCTAAAAGAACAGCTTTTTGCATTATATTACATATATACTCACTAAGTCCTAGTTGCTTGATATTTCTCTTGAGATTTTTGGGTACTATTCCTGTTGTTGAGATGATAATTGGAATAGTTCTCGTTGATATAATAATAATAATAATAATAATATGTCTTTATTGCAGTTGACAGAGAAAAAAATACATCATAGTAGATTAATATGGCAAAGGGCGAGGTTCAGTTCACTCCAAGTGAAGTGTCTGCTCTTCCACCTAACCCATGAAAGACAAAAAAATGTATACACAAAAAAAACATCATATACCTATACAGATTGAAACAATTCAACTAAAGTAATAATCTCTCAGCCCAATGAAACAAACGAAAATCATCATTCCCCACTGGCGCTTTATCTGAAATTCGAGGTCCCTATATTTTGAAATTTTTTCGACCTCTTTTTGACGCATGTTGTTGTTATTAGGTATTGCTACGTCGATGAGTATTGCTGCCTTTTGTTGTTTATCAACTAGCAATATGTCTGGCCTGTTGTGAGGGACTGTTTTATCAGTCAAAACTGTACGATCCCAGTACAGTTTATAGCGTTCGTTTTCCAGGATGGTTTCCGGTCGGTACTTGTAGTATGGCACTTTTTCAGAATTAATTAGTGTTAATTTAGTTGCCATTTCTTGGTGTAGTATCTTTCCTACTGCATCGTGTCTCTCTTTATATTCATTTCCTGCAAACATTTGACATCCTCCCGTGATATGTTGGATTGTCTCGTTCGTTGGACACCCATAACGGCATCGATCGTCAGTAATAGTTTGATTCCTTTATGATATGCTTGCAGTAATTTCTTGTTGAGATCACTTGATCTTGGATGGCTAAAAGAAATCCTTCCGTTTCTGGATACATCGCACCTGATGTGAGCCAATAGTTCGACGCTTCAATGTCGACATGATCCTGGTTCACCTCGTTGAAATGTCGTCCATGTAGGGGCTCTTCTCTCCATCTTTGCAGTTTTTCTTGGATTGTCTGGTGGTTGTATGACAATTGCTCCTTGTGCAGTTGTAAAGGTGTTGATTCGTCTGCTTCACACAGTACTTTGTAGATCTCTGACGTGCCTGATTTGTCTTTGAAGTATGTTCGTAGGCATTCAATTTGAGCATGGGCAAGTTCCATGAGGTCTAGCAGACCTCTGCCTCCTTTATTCCTCGGCAGTGTCGTCCTCTCAATGCTACTTTTCGGATGGTGCTTGTGTGCTTTCGTCATCAAGGTTCTCATTTTGCGTTGCAGGTTTTCCATATCTGTTTTGCTCCATGGAATGATACCGAAAGAGTATGTGAGAATTGAACATGCATATGTGTTGATGGCTCTCGTCATGTTCTTGCTGTTGAGGTTTGTTTTTAAAATTTTGTTGATTCTCCTAATGAACTCAGTTGTTAAGTCTTCCTTCATTCTTTGATGGTTTATTCGTCGGTTTTGTTTCATTCCTAAGTATTTATAAAGATCGTCCGATTTCATTGCTTCTATCTCCTGTCCATTGGAGAGAGCTATCGGTTCATCTTGGATTTTTCCACGCACTACGCTAATCGTACGACACTTGTCCAATCCGAATTTCATCCCCACGTCTTTCGAAAAATTTTCCACTAGTTTGACCATAATTTGCAAGTGGTTTTTGTTGCCTGTTTTAGGTCATCCATGTATAGCAAATGATTGAGTGCAATGGTATTTCTATTTCCTTTTACATTGAAACCTTTTTCAGTAGCATTCAGTTGTTTAGAAAGGGGGTTCAGCGCCAAGCAGAACCATAAAGGACTCAATGAATCTCCTTGGAAAATTCCCCTTTTTATTGGAATCTCTTTAGTAGTTATGTCCGCCGTAGAGAGTTCGATATTCGTTCTCCAGTTGCACATTGCATACTTCAGAAAGTTTATTGTAATTGGATCGATCTTGTATATTTCCAAAATTTTTGTCAGCCACCCAAGTGGAATAGAGTCGAAGGCCTTCTTATAGTCAAAATATGTCATAAAAAGATTTCTGTGTTTTTTGAAGGCTTGGTTACATATGATGGAATCTATGATCAGCAGTTCCTTCGATCCTAGTGCATTCTTGGAACATCCTTTCTGCTGTGCTGTCATTACGTTATTTGTCTCGCAATGCTTGTAGATACGAGATGCTATACATGATGTGATGATTTTATATATTGTTGGTAGACATGTAATGGGTCTGTATTTCGATGGATCCGCTGTGTGTTGCAGATCCTTCGGTAGGAGATAAGTGGTCCCTGTTGTTAGAAATTTGGGCATTTCCGTTGGATTCCTCATAACCTCATTTATGGTTTCAACTAGCCTGCCGTGTATACACCAAAATTTCTTCAACCAAAAGTTGTGGATTCCATCTGGGCCGGGTGATTTCCAATTGTGTGCGTTTTTCAATATTTCATGGAATTCTTCTATAGAAACTGCGTTATGCGGCATGTGTTCTATTGTCTCACAGGATTTCTCTTCACTTCTTATCCAATCAGCCTGGGAGTTGTAGGGGGTTGGTGAAGCCAGTTGATCTGTCCAAAAATTCTCAATATCCTCGACGATTGGATAACTTCCTGGTGTTGCTGACACCACCTGACATATTATTATTATTATTTTTATTATTATTATTATTCGTTAACATGGCGAGCTCTTCAGGGTATGTACTGTCGTACCATTTGTTTTTATTCTCAGAAAAATTTTTGATTAACATTCAAAACGAGTGAAATACTGTGATTTTTTCTCTTATATCCAAAGTGTCCAAAACTCGATGACCTATTAGATGTTTACGAAGAACCAGAAATATTTTTTTGAGAATGGCTTTTTTGTAGCTATTAAGTTCTGTTAACCTGTTCTATTGATCTTAATTATTTCTTTAGCTACTCTGCTAAAGAAATAGTACACTGTGATGATCAGAGCTCATCGGGATATAGATCTACGATATTTAGATAAGTCAGTTACTAAGTGAAAGTTTGGATGTACAGTGCATCCCATTTTGGGTGAGACTGCCAGGTTTCTCGCTTGTTATTTAAGATAGAGCCTTGCGGTTTTCACGTTCCTGTCCTACTTTTTCGTGAAACTCAAGTTGGTCTTATCAGATTTTGCATAACTGTTTCCGTTCAAGAGATACAGGGCGATTTTGGAAATTGATATTTTTCGGACCCCTCCTTTATCTCCGAAGTTTATAGAAATAATGCTGGGGTAAAAACTACGTCTGAATAAGAATACTGCGTAGAATCCAGTGGCGCACTCAATTTTTTTTTTCGGGGTATGGTTTTGAAGATTCAACACAAACCTATATTTTCTTTAATGGAACACCCTATATATCATTACTTCGTTGAATTCGTTATTTTTTTCCCTTCAAAATGATGTATGATACTATATAGGTAGAATGGTCAGAAATGTTAAAAAACACTAAAACATCAAATAATGATCAGTTTTTGTTAATGAGCAATGGATTTCCCATATGAAAAAAAGGTTCACTTGGATAATTTTAATTTGTGATTTTTATGAATAGAAGAGTAAGCAAACAAAGATAATACACTCATCAGTAACATGAAAAACAAAACGTAGGTACCTACCTAATAGCAACAAATAAATAATACAAAAATTCATAAACATTGCATGATATCTTACAGCTTAAACTGTTCAAATTACTGTCCATTTTCCTCTAATACATAATTGACAAAACTTTTCAATACGCCTGAGTGCATTTATTATTATAAAAGGGCGGTTTTGTAAATCCTGGAAAACTGCCTCTGTTGATGCACGAAGTTCTTCGAGACTGTTATGTCTTTTACTGTAGTATATTATATGTATTAGGGAAAATGGATAGCAATTTGAACAGTCAAATCTGTAAGATATTATGAAATTTTTATGAATTTTTTTATTATTCATTTGTTGCTATTAGGTAGGTACCTACGTTTTGTTTTTCATATTAGTGATGAGTGTATTATATTTGTTTGCTTACTCTACTATAAATAAAAATCACAAATGAAAATTATCCAATTAATCCTTTTTTTCATATGGAAATCCATTGCTCATTAACAAAAAATCATCATTCTTTGATGTTTTAGTGTTTTTTTAACATTTCTGACCATCCTACCTATATAAGTATCATATATTATTTTGAAGGGAAAAAAATAACGAATTCAGCGAAGTAATGATATATAGGGTGTTCCATTGAAAAAAATATAGGTTTGTGTTGAATCTTCAAAACCATACCCCGAAAAAAAAATTGAGTACGCCACTGGATTCTACGCAAAATTCTGATTGAGACGTAGTTTTCACCTCAGCATTATTTCTAATAATTTCGGAGATAAAGGAGATTCTGCATAACTGTTTCCGTTCAAAAGATACACGGTGATTTTGGAAATTGATACTTTTTGGACCCCTCCTTTATCTCCGAAGTTATTTGAAATAATGCTGAGGTAAAAACTACGTCTGAATCAGAATTCTGCGTAGAATCCAGTGGCGTACTCAATATTTTTTTTCGGGGTATGGTTATGAAGATTCAACACAAACTTATGTTTTTTTTAATGGAACACCATATGTATCATTACTCCGTTCAATTCGTTATTTTTTTTCCCGTCAAAATGATATATGACACTATGTAGGTAGGATGTTCAGAAATGTTAAAAAAACACTAAAACATCAAATAATGATGATTTTTTGTTAATGAGCAATGGATTTCCATATGAAAAAAAGGATTAATTGGATAATTTTCATTTGTCATTTTTATTTATAGTAGAGTAAGCAAACAAATATAATACACTCATCACTAATATGGAAAACAAAACGTAGGTACCTACCTAATAGCAACAAATGAATAATAAAAAAATTCATAAAAATTTCATAATATCTTACAGATTGGACTGTTCAAATTGCTATCCACTCTACTATTCATAAAAATCACAAATTAAAATTATCCAAGTGAACCTTTTTTTCATATGGGAAATCCATTGCTCATTAACAAAAAATGATCATTATTTGACATTTTAATGTTTTTTTAACATTTCTGGACATCCTACCTACATAGTATCATATATCATTTTGAAGGGAAAAAAATAACGAATTCAACAAAGTAATGATATATAGGGTGTTCCATTAAAAAAAATATAGGTTTGTGTTGAATCTTCAAAACCATACCCCGAAAAAAAATATTGAGTACGCCACTGGATTCTACACAGAATTCTGATTCAGACGTAGTTTTCAGCTCAGCATTATTTCTAATAATTTCGGAGATAAAGGAGGGGTCCGAAAAGTATCAATTTCCAAAATCATCCTGTATCTTTTGAACGGAAACAGTTATGCAGAATCTGATTAGACCAACTTGAGTTTCACGAAAAAGTAGGACAGGAACGTGAAAACCGCAAGGCTCTATCTTAAATAACAAGCGAGAAACCTGGCTGTCTCATCCAAAATGGGATGCACTGTACACAGTGTTTTGCCTTGCAGGACTGTAGGTATTGAGGTATTTACTGCTTAAGATGGCGAGTTCATCAATATATGTAGTGTTGGAAGTCTATCCATATTGAAGTTGCCTCCCGAAGCAATAAAAATTGAGCTGGGTTCTAAATAATAAACGAAAATATATTAGAGACATAATGGTTTTTCTATTGGAACACCTTCTCTTTCTCCGAATTTTTGGTATCTTTGGAAAAGGATGCTTTTTGAGATTTGCTATAGAGCCAAATATATTATAATAGACAAAAGATTTTTGATAGCTTTATGACTCTTTGTGGGCACAATGGAAATATAAGCACTGTGTCACCTGATTGTTCGAATTTCATCGTTATCTGTGAGGAACAAACTCTAAGTAATAAGTTGTCAACCGAAGCAATAAATAATGATGGGTTATAAATAATAAACAAAAATCCATTAGGGACATAATGGGTTTACCATTGAAGAACTTTCTCTTAATTATTGGATCGAGGGGGTGTTATGGTTCTTGAGATTGGCCATAGAGCCAAATAGCTGAGACCAAGAAGGCGAAAAAAAGTTACATATATAGTTTTCTGTGATTATCAGAAGTCATCAAGTTAGAGACCTACGAAATTTAGTCAGTTACTTACTGAAAGCTTGGACGTTCTCAGTGTTTTGCCTTGTTGGTGTATTATTATTAGTGGTTGGATTCCTTGCACATGGCTTGTTGCGATTAGACGTGTGTTCGGGCGCTCCTGCAATTCAAGATAATTCGAGTATATAAATTAAGAAAAGTACTCATATATTATTTGCCGGGGGGAATATCAACGAAGATGGTTTTGACCCGGGATGTGTCAGATGAAATAAAATCTGCAGTTGAATCTGCAATGTCCAAATTCCTGAAAGATGCAACATTTGTTAAAACGATCACTGACAGTGTGGCCAAGGCCAAGAAATTTGGATAAGGGTCAAAATCACCTGAAAATCAACTTTGAATGACATTATATGATATATCGTCGAATTCAGCGTTGAAAGTTATTTCGAAATGTGTCATAGAATATACAGGTCCGTATTGAAAAAAATGAGGTTGAGGGTGGCCCAGAGAGCACGAAACGTTGGATACGAAATCTGATTACGTCAAATCGAGAACAATTTACTGTCGAATAAAAAATTCCTGTAACATTTTTCGATAATATTTGAAATAAAGTGGGAAAAAAAGAAAAATCAAAATGACAGAATTCACTTTTCTTATGATATCTCAATAACCGGCCCTGATAATCTCGATTTGTTTGAACTGCTTGATAATGCTTATATGCATGCAACTTTTTCTCCATTTGACCGACCTTCTAACTCTTATGGTTTAAAAGTTACCAATACAATCCCATTGAAAAAGTGGCCACCCTGTATATCAGGGATTATATATCTGCTAATGTCGATGTAATTCCATTAACAGAAACGAATCTAATTCAGGTTTCAATGTCGATTGATGACGTTGAGATTGGAATTACAGCTTTTTATAGGTTACCTTCTATTGACACCCAAACTTATATGAATGACTTAAGTAAATACATATCTGATTTGGAAAAAAATTATGTCGACATATTCATGGATGACATAAATATTAATTTGATGGATGAGCGTACTGGTTTTGACAGTGAATACCTCAATATACTAGCTGAAAATGGTTATTTTTCCTATATCAATAAGCCCACCAGGGTTACCTCAAACTCAAAAAGCATAATAGACCATATATTTGTTCGCAAACACAGTATTAACCAGAATATTCAATTGGCTTCAGCTTTGTTCCAAACCGATTTCACTGACCACTACCCAGTGTGCTTGAAATTATCTGGAAAAATGAGACCTCATCACAGAGGTGAATCCAACTTATTTGAAAGAAATAATATTAAAGGTTTCAATAAATTAAATATTTCTTTGAAAGCTGAAGAGGTGTTGAACAACAAAGAAACGCAGATTTGTTACAATAAATTTATTGAAAAATTGGAATTTCATTTGAAAGCAGCCTCATGTTCTTATGTTGCACAATACAAAAAATATAAAATAATAAAACCGTGGATTACAACTGGTCTGATTACCTCAATACGACATAGAGATCGACTGAAAAGAAAATTATTGAATGGATATACTCGGGAGGGGGAGAAAGAATACAAATCATACAGAAATCGATTGAATGATATAATAAAGCTAACTAAAAATCAATATTACAAGGGAAAATTATATACAGCGAGAGGAAATTGTAAAAAGACATGGGAAATCATTAACGATATAGCAGGAAGGAGCACTACCAATAAACTTAACCTCAATAACATAAATATCAAAAATATAAATGGAGAGCCAATTTTAAATAAACAAAATTATCCTAACATCTTTAACAATTACTTCACTAATATTGGAACTGAAATGTCAAAAAAAATTAAAAAAATTGAAAACTTGCCAAAACAATTTCTTGGAAATGCCACTCAACGGAACTCGATGTATTTGAAACCCATAACACAAAATGAGCTCATAGATATAATATCCAAACTGAAAACTAATAGTTTATCTGGTCCTGATGGCATCTCCTCGAAACTCATAAAGAATATCCATCCGTTTATTTTATCTCCACTGGCTCATATCATAAACATGATTTTTAAAAATGGAAAATTGCCCCAACAGTGGAAAGAGTCAATCATCACCCCTGTATATAAATCAGGTAGGCGTGACAGTGTAGGTAACTATAGGCCAATATCCATCATAAACAATTTTGCCAAGATCTTTGAGTGTAGCCTGAAGAATAGACTCACAAACTACCTCAATGACAAACGAATTCTTAGAGACAGACAATTCGGTTTTATAAGTGGTTCCAACACCGAAAATGCCGTTCTAGATTTCATGAAAGAAATTATTGGTGCCTTGGACAGATCGGAAAAGTGTTTGGCAGTTTTCCTAGATCTGGCGAAGGCGTTTGACACCGTTGATCACGGGATGCTTTTGAATAAATTGCATGATTATGGTGTACGTGGTCCAACTTACAATGTGCTCAAAGACTATCTCACACATAGAACACAGAGGGTCAAGATTAACAGTGAGCTCAGTGAGGCAATGGAGGTCAAAATGGGAATACCACAGGAAACGGTGTTGGGGCCAATTTTATTTCTTGTTTATATCAACAGTATTGGCTTCATCAACGGGTTTGGGGGCCATCTTATCTCATTTGCGGACGATACAGCACTTGTTTCCACGGGTAATAGTTGGAGGGACGCTTATGAAAAATCAGAAAATGGTCTGAGATGTATACAGTTATGGCTTAATTTTTTCAGACTAGAATTCTCTATTTATTACACTCCACATTTCACTGAAACATTTATAGGTTATGTTTGAAGACCATAATCTCTAGAGGTTATGTCACAGAGTTCAGTGTATATTTCTTCTTATTTCATGATTTAATACTTTATTTCTCCATAACTTACAAGCTGTGTTCCCCCCGCGAGCTCAAGAAAGCTCAATTAAGAGCTCGTGTTTAAGCCCGCTTGAGGAATCAACAGAACAAAACAAAATGTTTTCTTCCCCTCTAAAAACAACATACAGGTAAGTCCTACACTAATTACCAATTAATACTGAGCTGGATACTGACTATTATGAACATCTGAAAATCTCAAAACAATTCATGAGCTGCCTGTCTTCCAAAACTGTCGAGTAACCAGGATTTTGTGTGTTTTTTAAGGGAATGAAAGCTCTGCGGCATCTTAAGAAAAGATGGTATTACATTATAAATTTGGGGTAACCTGTAGAGAAGCGAAGATCTTGATTTTTCTCTGGTCACTCTTGGACCTCTCACTATCCCATTTTCAGCTTGACGCGTTCTATGGGTTGAATCCATAAAGTCAAGCCTGTGTCGAAAATTCGGAATAGAGGTTATCAAAGTCTTCAAATAAAATTGTCTGGGATCAAGAATCCTCAGCTCCCGGAACAACATCTCCGTTGGAAATAGGATAGGCTTTTCAAAGAGAACCTTTAATAACCGTTTCTGCGCTCTCTCAATAATGAGGTAATATCTTCCCACAAGACCACCCCAGGCACTAATACCATACTGGAGGACCGACTGTACAAGGGCGTAGTACACGGTATAACGCATATCCCATGGCAAGATTTCCCTCGCTACGCGGATCTTATATAAAATTTTCCTCAATCTTTTGTGCAACTCTACACTGTGAATATCCCACCTGAGGTGACAGTCAACATAGACTCCAAGATACCTAGTAAACTCTACACGATTGATCCTGTCACCATCGAAACAAAGATAGTCATAATCAGGCAATGAGTTAACAGTCAAAGAAATGGGCAGGAAGTGTGTCTTCTTCATATTCACCGAGAGCATGTTCCAATCAAACCACCTTTTCACAATGTTCAAATCAGTTATGGCCAAGTTTTTTAACATCCTCCCATGAACTGTTCAAATACAAGACATGTGTCATCAGCAAATGAGACTATTCTAGCTTTAATATTCAGATTGAGGAGGTCGTTTATATATATGAGGAAAAGTAGTGGACCGAGGACGGTATCCTGGGGTACACCGCACTTAACCACTGCCTCATTACTCAATGCATTATTGATCTTTGTCTGCTGTATCCTTCCTGACAAATAACACTCAAACAACTTAAGTGCTACGCCTCTTATACCTATGTTCTGAAGCTTTTTCAATATATAACCTATATATATATACAGGGTGTTTCATCATAAACTGGACAAACATATATATTCGTGTAGAGGACATCGGGAGAATCATTTTTGCCTTATACAATATATCCCGTTTTCGACGCATAAGCGAGATACAGGGTGTTAAACGTCAATTTTGAGCAAGATTCTTATGGGTGTGGTCAGTTTTGTATAACACTCAAAGAAACGGTTTTTGGTCAAATCTCTGTATTTTTGGGTCCTCTATTCAGAAAAGTTGATGAAATCCAAAAAAAGAATTACAAAATGGCGGAAAACCTGCAACGTTCCTAATTTTTTTTTCCGGTGGTCAAATTGAATTTTAGTTTCTGAATGAACACAATTTTCTAAGAATTTCTGTGCAAAAATTTTTTCAAAAATCGAACACAAATTTTTTTTTACATGTCTACAGCGATAAAAAAATTTCACCCGAAATGGATGGAATTTTGTAAAATTGTACTCCCTCAATTATCAATCACGAATATGAAAACAGAATTGTAAAATATTAAACGGTTTCGTTACTACAGCCATTCAAATGTTTCGTTCGAACCTCCAAAAAAAAATTAGAATGGCTTCTTAGAGTCAAAATTATTAAATTACTGCTATTTCCAAAAATTCCGGATGCTAAAATGTATTTATACAAAAAAAATTCGGTGAAACTTAGTTGGGAGTCGAACCCTCGATTCCAACGTAAGTATTAATGAAGAAATTAAGACAGTTCTAAGGATATTAATATTCGTTGCTAAGCAACGGAATTTCGTAGCTCATAGAATTCTATTGGTTATTTGAATTTCACTGAATAAAATTTCGCAAGTATCGTGACACGAATTTGTTTGGAAACGAAAATGAAATATTCTCTTTTGGAAAAAATGTCATGGTTCATGCTTATTATTAAACGAATTATTCAAGGAATAAACCTGAATTTTTTACTAATAATTCTACATTTTATAAACACAAAAAAAAACAGATTTAGTGGAAAAATCAATTTATAAATCGTTTTCGAAGATGTTTCCATTTTTAAGAATACACATTCTCCCCCTTTTTGCAACACTATCGACCGCTGAACGTATCATTTCGGGGTTTTGCCGGATCTCCTCGGCAGCTGATTCAATTCGTTGAATAAGTTCTTCCTTTGAGTTTAATGGAGCTCTCTTATCATAAACAAGACTTTTGAGATGTCCCCAGAAATAAAAATCAAGTGGTGTGAGATCCGGTGAACGAGGAGGCCATGCGATAGGTCCTAATCGGCCAATCCATCGGCGTGGGTATTCTTCATCTAGATACCCTCTTACATCTCGAGTTGTGTGGGCAGGGCAACCATCATGCTGGTACCAAATGCCTTGAATCTGACTCAGCGGAATATCTTCAAGATCTGGCAGAATCTCTGTCAGGAAGTGATAATAGCCGTTTCCAGTCAATGTTTGACGAAGAATGTATGGTCCGATAATGAATTTATCTTTTATTCCCGCCCAAACATTAACTGAAAACCTCTTCTGGCTATTTTTTGATACAGTGGCATGCGGATTTTCTCTATGCCATAAAATATTATTTTTTCTGTTGAAGAAACCATCCCTATGAAAAGTAGCTTCATCCGTAAATAAAATTTGATGG
The DNA here is from genome assembly GCF_914767665.1 of Harmonia axyridis. Taxonomy (NCBI): domain Eukaryota; kingdom Metazoa; phylum Arthropoda; class Insecta; order Coleoptera; family Coccinellidae; genus Harmonia; species Harmonia axyridis. Next base: position 59,974,064 of record NC_059501.1, read on the forward strand.
AGAAAATCCCTATTTCCACGTACTCTTCTCAAAATAAACTGACAGAATTCTTTTCTTCTATGAAAATCACCGTCTTCTAAAGTTTGGCAGAGTTGGAAATGGAACGAATGAAAGCTGTTCCTTTTGAGTACTCTCCAAACAGTAGTTTTACTTTTATTCACTAAAGGGTGGTTCGAAAGAGTTCTTGTTGAAATCATTGGGTTATCTCCTACTAAATTAAGGATGCGATCATCGTTTGTTCTTATTGTTTCCTTCTTTTTCCGGTGCAAACTTCCTTCTTCACGTAATTTGCGTTCATAAAAAGTTTTGAAGTTTGGCAAATTTTTGCTTGGAAATCTGCGGGAGTAAATTTCCCTTGCTTTTCTGCCAGAGCAATTCGCTTCATAATAAGCCTGCACAATATCATTTTTTTCCAAAAGAGAATATTTCATTTTCGTTTCCAAACAAATTCGTGTCACGATACTTGCGAAATTATATTTAGTGAAATTCAAAAACCAGTAGAATTCTATGAGCTACGAACTTCCGTTGCTTAGCAACGAATATTAATATCCTTAGAACTGTCTTAATTTCTTCATTAATACGTTGGAATCGAGGGTTCGACTCCCAACTAAGTTTCACCGAATTTTTTTTTGTATAAATACATTTTAGCATCCGGAATTTTTGGCAATAAGAATAATTACATAATTTTGACTCTAAGAAGCCATTCTAATTTTTTTTTTTTGGAGGTTTGAACGAAACATGTGAATGGCTGTAGTAACGAAACCGTTTAATATTTTACAATTCTGTTTTCATATTCGTGATTGATAATTGAAGGAGTACAATTTTACAAAATTCCATCCATTTCGGGTGAAATTTTTTTATCGCTGTAGACATGTAAAAAAAAATTTGTGTTCGATTTTTGAAAAAATTTTTGCACAGGAATTCTTAGAAAATTGTGTTCATTCAGAAACTAAAATTCAATTTGACCACCGGAAAAAAATATTAGGAACGTTGCAGGTTTTCCGCCGTAATCCTTTTTTCGGATTTCATCAACTTTTCTGAATAGAGGACCCAAAAATACTGAGATTTGACCAGAAACCGTTTCTTTGAGTGTTATACAAAACTGACCACACCCATAAGAATCTTGCTCAAAATTGACGTTTAACACCCTGTATCTCGCTTATGCGTCGAAAACGGGATATATTGTATAAGGCAAAAATGATTGTCCCGATGTCCTCTACACGAATATATACGTTTGTCCAGTTTATGATGAAACACCCTGTATATAACCTATTAAGTCTGAATGTGGAAAAAACGAAATTTATCACTTTCACCCTATTGCAGAACAACCAACCGTGGCAAAACACTATCCACATTCACGAGAAAGACTGTGTTTGCTCAATGAATTGCAACTATCCTGCTATCGAGAAAACGGAAATGATTAGGTATCTTGGGGTAATTGTGGATCAGCATATGAGATGGAATGAACATGTGGCTTATGTAGTGAGGCGACTCAGGCAGTTGATCAGGAAATTCAACGAACTGAGAAACATCCTCGAAAACAAAAATCTAACCACCATATACCACTCTCTTGTGGAGTCTGTAGTGAGATACTGTATTGCTGCCTGGGTTGGTACTTTCAATAATTCCCTGAACGTCCTCCAGGTGACTCAGAACACAATATTAAAAATTTTGTTTAGAAATCCGAGATTGTTTCCCACGGAATATCTGTATAGAGAAACTCAGTTACTGAAGGTAAGAGATCTCTATATAAACCAGTGTTTACTCTGGGTATTCAAGAACAAATCTGTTCTTCAGGAGGAGAAGGAGAAGCTTACACGATTCGTGACAAATTCATGCTTAACTCTACCATCCTTCAAAAAGAGTCACACACAGAGGTGTGTTTTCTATCACGGCCCAAAACTTTCTCTTCTCTTACCAGTTACCATAAGAAATATTTCAAATTTCAATGTATACAAAAGCTCAATCAAAGCTTTCATCATGCTCAATAAAGAACTTTTCAACTTGTTTGGTTGATTGGGGGTGGCTATGAGAGTGTAGACTTGTGTTTTTTTCTTCTTGGGTTCTCTCTCTCTCTCTCTCGGCCTCTCTCCTTCTGTCGTTATTTTGTTTTCATTATTTTTGTTACTATATTTTGCTCAAAGGATCTTCAGACTAAATGTTCGACTTGGATGTAAAAAAAAAGTGTGTTTAATCTGCAATGCTTAGTTCTTGTAATATCTTTGAACACCCCGAATGGAAGATGGAGAGCACAACACAAGTTGCTACTTAGGTGCGTCCATCCTCACATGAAGGGTAAATAAATTCAGATTGTATGATTGAAATTGTATTTATATTTTTAAGGAATAAAATTTGATTTGATTAATTGGTTAAGATGGCGAGTTCATCAGGGTATGTACTGTTGTACCTTTTATTCTTCTTTTTCATTCTTAAAAACATTTTTGATTAACATTCAAAACGAGTGAAATATCGATCTCAACTAATTTTAGCAGAGTATCGTTACCTTTTACTTGGAAAATTAAATAGCTCAGATATCTTGAATAGGATTCTATGTATATTAACACATTTCCACTATTAATTATTGTATGAGACTCATTCCCAGGAAAATAAAAAAATTGCTTCGAATAACATCAAAGTACCTTTTCAATGATGTATGATATAAAAAAAGGTTCTTTCATTTGACAGCCCTGTGGTAGCTGGTAGCTATCCCTCATTCTTTATTTTCAAATGACACCCCCTGTATATTGTCATTGAAAATTGCGTGTCATTCTATTTGGAATACAAAGATAGCACATACTTGGTATTTTTCCAGTTATAACAAAAACATTGATATTTTGTTACTTTTTTTACGTTATTTAATTATCCTTATAAAAATGAAATGCCTCCAACCATGTTTGTACAAACTGCACATATGAGAAATAGATGAATTTTTTGTTTTAAAATCCGATGTTATTTATAACAAAAATTTGCTTCAAATGTTTTTTCGTTTTTTGAATTGCATAGTAGGTATTTTGGTTGCAATTCATACTTCACAAAATGTTAAGGTTTTTGTGGATATTAATGAAAAAATACCAAGTATGTGTTATCGTTGTATTCTAAATAGAATGACACGCAATTTTCATTGACAACATACAGAGGTGACATCTGAAGATTAAAAGTTAGGGGTAGCTACCACAGGGCTGTCAAATATAAGAACCTTTTTTATACATCCTGGGGAAGGTACTTTGATGTTACACAAAGCAATTTTTTCATTAGATAATAAAAAAATTGCTATATCTAGCAATATCTAGCTTATTTGACAAGATTGTCAAGCTAGATATTGCCTGTTTACGATAACTTGGGACACCCGGTAAATTGGAGAACATTGATTTCGAAAGGATTGTTAATTAATAATTTGGTTTTTTTAACGCTCTTTCCCTGAAAAAATTGGTCATTTCGCCACGATGTCCGAAATTTGAGAATTTTAATCCAGAGATAGTTTCAAACGATAAGGTCCGAACATGAACACATAACTCTTGAACGAAAAGATCTAGAAACTTAAAATTTTCATTGCAATTGTTTGGATCTCAAATTTTTGACAATATCCGTAATGGTTGTTCGAGGTATTGTTTTCCAAATAGTTTAATAAAGAACTATACGATCAAAATGAAATTTGCATTTAGATGTAAAATAAAAATTTCAAGTTACATGCAATTTCATCTTGCCTATATTCCACATATTAGAGATCAAGGAAGCAGGTCACACACAAAAAAAACTAGTTGTCTGTGTTCATATGTTTGTTTTTTTTTTTTGCTTGCCATTGAATAACTTGTGTACAACTGTTCCTTGTGACTGATATTCCCCACCATCGAATGTGTTCATATGTTTAGTTGAAGAAATTTGGTTAGTCAGTTTCTTTGTGAATGTTTAGATGTTGTGTTCGTTTTGATTTTAATTTGTCGATTGAGATGGAAAGGCAAGTTCATTTGTATTGATTTCATATTTTTAAGACAAAATTTCAATGACTACCAAAGCGTTTCTCTCATTTTGCCAATTGGTTTTTTGAAAAAAAAAATTTTCCAAGTCTGTATGTCAAAAATGAAAATTGAAAAAATTTCGCAGAAATTTTATTTACTGTTTTCATCAGGATTGAGCAGTACACGTTGCTTGAAAAATTTTTTGATGAGATCTCTAAACTATAAACTTCAAGAAGTTTTCTTCAAATTGATATACGACCATTTTCATCAAATATACAGCTATTTGAAAAACCGCTTAAAATTTTGAATTTTATTTTTATCCTTTAATTTTTTCCACTAGTTTATATTCGCAAAATTCCATCGATATTGATGATAATTTGATTTTATTCGTCAAACCACATAAAATTTCATCAATTCAAAAATACATATAGATCATTTCAAATCAATCTACATTTACTTGATAATATAAATTAATTTTTCACTAAACCTGGGCGTTGTTCCGAAGATATCGAAATGTTCACAAATGTTGATCCCACGAAATTTTATACCAAACTCGTGTTTGTAGTTTACAACTAACAAAGACTGTTGTCCGTTGTGTTTCAGTTTTATCCGTTAATTTTTTGATTATTTTTCTTCTTAGAAAACGTTCCTCGTAATCTTATACGTCGGGATTTCATCATCTTACCCTCCATGAAGGATAAGTGACGAATATCATGATATACAGGGTGTCCCGTAAAGACCACGTCAAACCGAGGGAGAATGTAGATCAAAGGATAAACCACCTGCTATGACAAAATTCCCATTATAAAAGTCTTACCGTTTTCGAGATATTTTTTTTTTGAAAATAATGAATTTTTGCCCCTTTCAATAGTTTCGTCCTTACGGTTGGTACAATTTTACATCTTTTTGGTTAATTTTTTCAGTAAAATATTGCTGAAGAATGATGTTGAAAACATCCTCCGAACATTTTGAAGGGGGGCTATGAGAAATATTTTTATTGGAAATTTTGGTGGTGGATCATTTTGTTCATGAAGTTTAGCCCATCGTAGTGGAAAAAAAATGTACCGAGCTACTGCTGCACATTACACCAATAAATTGTCCTTTCAGTTGCTACTATCGCATTAAAAAAAAATAGTTTTATGAATATTTTTAACTTTCGTCATCTTAGCACCCTTTTCCCCATATATCTGGTATTCAAGTGTGAAATTGGCGACTGAATGAACACGAGCTCAAAAGCTCCTGACCTCAAGTCAGTGCTTTCTTAATTTTTTTAATATCCTTCATTTCATGCTCTAAATAATTATCAATAATTCTCAATTGTGATTTCAGAAAAGATAGTAAAATATGTTGTCCACAACATCCAGATGCATATTTGTTAGAGGATTATAGAGCCGGAGACCTAATTTGTCAAGACTGTGGATTAGTGGTTGGGGACAGGTATGTTATTATTATTACACTGGGAGAAATCCATATATTTTAATTATTTTTTTTTTCTATTTTAATTGGGCTCAGCAGTAATGCTATGTACCCATAATCACGTAGTATATAATAATGCATTGTCCACCACCAGACATGTACAACATCCATGACCTAGCCGGGATTCGAACCCGGTACCTTCAGCATCACAGCCGTCTCTCAAACCACTGTGCTACCGAAAGTAGACATATATTTTATTAATAAAGCACATATTTGGAGGTTATTTATTCACAACTATTACAGTAGATTTATATTTGATATATTCATTAATAGTTAAATTATGCATTCAAAAAAGTTTATTAATAGATAATAAAATATTTGTTCACAAGGTATTTGATAATATTCAATATATTTTGGTTATAAATAATTTATATGAACTTACGTTATCTCCACAAATAACATAAATTCATTATCAACAAATTTTCAACTGGTAGTTGACGAACATTTGCTATTTATGAATAATCTCTTATAAGAATTCAATAATTTATCCCCTCAGAATAAAGCATTTATTAATAATTAACAAACTAACATAATTCTAGCGATCCAATCTGTGGAAAAGTTTAAGGAAACATCCCTCAAAGAGAAGTATATCTCCTTAAAGGATCTGTCCTTGAACTTTTCCTTTGATTCGAATTTCCTTTTTAAACATAAAATCTGTGTTACTATCGGAGCTGTGACGAGCACTGAAAAAAAGTGCTTGAGCACTAAGCACTAAGCACTCGAAAAAAAAGGGCTTCGAGCACCAAGCACTAAGCACCGATTTTCACAAAAGACTCGCGATTACTAAGCACTTTGTAAAAGTAATTCGAAATTTCGAGCACTAAGCACTTAAGTAGAAACTGTTGAAAGTGAAGTTTTTTAATCGGAATAAATATTGTTCCTATAAACATATGTAAGAATATGGACGGGTAAGAGAAAAAATACACCAGAACTTTATAGAAACGAACTGATTCAAAATAATAAATTTTTGCGAATAAAAAAATCAGGTTATTATTTTTCAAAGATGACAATATATACAGGATTATCAAAATAAAAAATAATGGGCAAAATGAAAGAGAACAAGTAGAAATTCTTCAAAAATGGATTTTGAATTTTCAATAATTCAATTCTTTTTTGTAGAAAAATGTTTGACTATATTTAAATGAAAGTAAAAATTGAATTGTCACAATAATGAATGATACTAGTTAACCAATATATAGATTGAGTATCAAATATGTAGCAGCAACCTGCATGGAAGGGACAAATGTGACGAGTTATTCCATACTGGAAAACTTATGACTTTATATTGTTGAGCTGTCGTTCAGCTTTATTATTTCGTCATAATGTCTGTAATTTATGAATTTTGTGCCAGAGATGGTCAAAAACAATGAGGTTCGACTCAGTGATGATGAATTCGTGCTGAAATTCGATTCTGTTCGTCCGGCCGAAAAAATGATAGTTCTCGGAGAGATATTTAAACTTGAAATTTTCAGGATATCTTCGAATATCGAATGTCGCTGTTTAGTATGTCGAAATCCGACAAGGGATTCCGTAGATATAGGCGATCGATTTTTTTTTCTGAAGATTTCGAAACTTTCAATTCAATCTGAATAAACTGTTGCCTTTAGATGTTAAATAACAATTTCAAGTGTCGTAATGAATATGATGTGGATAGCTCAACCAGAAACATAAAAATTTCAAACAAAATATCATGAAAAAATTATCCACTATTTCCTTGACCACAAAACCGACGAGTTTGGCATAATCATTACTAGGCTTCGGATGAATATGCATTTGCATAACTGCAAATTTCTATGAAATTTTTAGTAGGAAGAAGTCATTTGGCAGATTTTAGTAGTTCTAGAAATCTAACCGAGACGGTTGGAAATTGGGATGCCTAGACTGTTCCAATGAATCAATTCATTGTCCATTGAGGTTCTACGTTTTACGCGGTTCTAGAAGAATGTACTCAAACATAATACAATCATAAAACTTCTTTCGGCTGAGAATAACTACAAAGGGCAGTGAAAGTTTCGAAGGTTACCTCATTGAAAACATATGGTGAATAAACCTAAGTTGAAGATTTTTACATATCTTTGTATTCCCAATCAATTCAATCATTTAAAATATTTAGATTCATATCATTCGGTAATATGAGACTATGGGAGTATATGTTCAATTGTTGAAAGCAAATGAAAAAAACCATAAAAAATATTGATAATCGTGAATCTAATTCTGAAAGATACTACTGTGAAATCAAATATAATTATTATAATAATCTTTGTTACTTGAAATCGAACTCTATATCTAAACTTAAACCTTATAAGTATATCATATTATACACTGTGTCCGTAAAGTATGGAACAAATTCATTTTTAGCTAAATAGACCATTTTAAGGAATAATCCTGAAACACGACGATTTTTTATTTTAATTCACCGTATTTTGAAATAATAAGCTAATATACAGGGCGTATTACTATCGAGTAATGACGCCACCGTAATTTTTTTTTAATGGAACACCCCCATTTTGTCTCAATTTTCCGATTACTCTAGCTGAGCTGATTCCAAAAATGTATCACATGTTGATTCGAATTGGTATAAGGTGGACAAAAATATAATAGTTTTGTGTGTGCTCATAAAGTAACGCGTAACATTCTTCATTAGTTAAATTAACAATTTTATCAAAAATACTTATTGTCTAGCGGCAATTGGTTTGAATGTAACGCGCTGTAGTTTCTTACATTTTTAGATTAATAAAAATGAGCTGTTTCCAAATATGTTTGGTACTTGTGTTCTAGCAGACAGAATATGAAAGAAGTCATTTCTTATTTTTATACATTTTTATTAATCTAAAAATGTAACAAAGGTTACATTCAAATCAATTGCCGCTATACAATAAGTATTTTTCATAAAATTGTTAATTTAACTGATAAAGAATGTTACGTGTTACTTTATGAGCACAAACAAAACTATTGTATTTTTGTCCACCCTGTATCAATTGGAATCAACATGTGATACATTTTTGGAATCAGCTCAGCTAGAGTAATCGGAAAATTGAGACAAAATACCCCCATTTTGTTCCATTTAAAGAAATGACGGTGACGTCATTACTCTAAAGTAATTCACCCTGTATATTAGATTTTATTATCTTAAAATATGGTAAATTAAAATCAAAAATCGATGTGTTTCAGGATTATTTCTTAAAATGGTCTGTTCAACTAAAAATGAATTTGTTCCATACTTTACAGACACAGTGTATATATCATTAAATAAAATTATGTTTGAAAAATTTCCGAGAACCATTTTTAAAGTATTTCAGATTCAATGTCGAAAGGTATCTCGTATCTAGTAACTCGAACAATCATGTTCAAAAAGTTTTGAATTTGGTTATCTTTTATTGGGTATCTTGTACATTTTTGACAGCGATTGCATGCTTTGGCGGAAACAGGTATAGAGGTCGTGAAGAATAAAATCTCAAAATTGGATTATTTCAGTATCACGTTGTCCAATAGTCCATAAAACAAATATAATATTATTTACAGTTACAGTTACAAGTAAGTGACAGCGAAAATTTAAATGTTCATAATAATATTATATTGTGCAACAAGTGGGGAAAGTCCAACTTTTCTCGCGAGTGTGGAAGTTTGTGGCACGAGCCTGAAAGGCGAGTGCCGCAAACACACGAGCGAGAAAAGGACTTTCTCCACATGTTGCACACTATACTTTTCCTACAACTGCACAAATTTCAATAATTCAAGTAATGGACTTGATTCAAATCAAAATGACCTTCGTTGACAGTATATGCTAATTTATTGCGTTTCCATAGAAACGACTCAAAAACCCAATTTCATTGGTCTACCAAGGGAGATGTGGGCAAAGTGCCGTGGGGAATAACATTTCCCACAGTATGCGCAATACATAGTTTTGCAATTGAGTAAACTATGCAGAATATGCTACTTTTCATAGCAGTTGTAGGAAAACTTGTATTAGGGGCGAAAAATTGATACGTAAAAAAAATTCCATTAGGATTCTTCCATGGTGAATGTGAATGAATTTATTCGAATGAGATTTCGAAAAAGAATCACTGAGAACTCTACTGGGTGTTAAAATGATAGAATTCATTGATAACTCATTCAAAAGTTAATATCGGGCTATTTCAACTGGTACGCCCTATAATTTATTTTGTCGTTCAGTAGACAACCTTTCAAAGATACTAAAATTTGCTACCTATTAAGAAAATAAAATGCAGGCTATGCCATTTAGAATAAGCCCGATAATAACGTTTGAATGAGTCGTCAATTGATTGACTCGTTTTGAATAAATTCATTCATTTCGAAGTGATCAGGATCTTCCAAAGCCCCTTTACTTTATAAAAAATCGAGATATTTCAAAATCGGTAAATTTTGAGCAAACCAACTTGGGTTAATTTATTCCGTGCACTCTGAAAACTCAATGAAAAACAAGATGTTCCATGAAAAAATATTTGTTCATTAATCGAGGTACACTTTTTTGGTACACCCTGTATATTTCCAAACAATTAGATGATATAGCTCTAATAGAAACTCGTGTTACCGTGTCGAAAAATATTCGAAAATATCAGCTGTAATAGAGCATTGAATCAATGTTGTTGGAACAGCCTGTATGGATTGGATGATAAAAATGAAAGAACTCATTTCAATTTATAAGATATAAGCCATCGTTTTATTCTTATGATTCTCCAACAAAGCTAAATAATTTTTATGATAGCAAAATAAAATAAAACATTTTTTGCAGACGTGCCTTATCAGCATCGGATTTTTATTTTAAAAGTAATGTGACCAGATTAAGTAGAAATCTTTCTTTTAGTAGCAGGGCCGGCGCTAGCAATTTTGGCGCCTGAAGCAAAGAATTTTTTAGCGCCCTGCTGAAAAAGAATCAATCAAACCTTGCAAAACTTATATCGTAATGATATCAAAATAAAGTTCTATTCTGTAATTTGTTTCAACGGAACAAATGACAAATCCAACAATAGTGATTTCTCGCGAGAAGATTGAGAATGTATTGGAAGTTATTCAAGAAGACGAAATAAGCAAATGTATAAGAAGTATGGGTTCCAGAACCGTTGAGTGCATTTTACAAAATGGTGGACATTTCGAACACTTTTTTCATTTTCATTTACTTTCGAATAATCATTCGATTTTTCTTTCATTGAATAATAATTCGTTTAATTATTATGAATTGAAATATGTAAATAATTATTACTTGTTTCTTGATTTGTTTCTGATATGTTCCATTTAGTTCAAGATGAGTTAGTTGATTTTCTCATCGAAATGTATTGCATGTTGTTAATTAAACTAAAGGTACCTGAATGTAATACAGATCCGATACAAAGAAATTTAGATAAGGGTCAAAATCACCTGAAAATCAACTTTGAATGACATTGTATGATATATCGTTGAATTCAGCGTTAAAAGTTATTTCGAAAAGTGTCATAAAACATACAGGTCCGTATTGAAAAAATGAGGTTGAGGGTGGCCCAGAGAGCACGAAACGTTGGATACGAAATCTGATTACGTCAAATTGAGAACAATTGACTGTCGAATAAAAAATTCCTGTTACATTTTTTTGATAATATTTGAAATAAAGTGGGAAAAAAAGAAAAATCATAATGACAGAATTTACTTTTCTTATGATATCTCAATAACCGACCCTGATAATTTCGATTTGTTTGAACTGCTTGATAATGCTTCTGTGTATGCAACTTTTTCTCCATTTGACCGACCTTCTAACTCTTATGGTTTAAAAGTTACCAATACAATCCCATTGAAAAAGTGGCCACCCTGTATAATATACTTTTTTTTTTAAAGATTTTTGAATGAAATACAACAGCAAAACTGAACAAATACACATAGGTACATATGTCAAAAAAAAACCTAAATAAAACAAAAAAACATTAAGTTTATTTATACTAAAGCATTAAAATATAAAACAAAATATCACATTTCATAAAAAAGTAGGAACGGTAAAAAAATCATTTTACCTACAATAAATTCATAATAATAATATTTTTCCTACAACTGCTATGAAAAGTAGCGTATTCTGCATAGTTTACTCAATTGAAAAACTATGTATTGCGCATACTGTGGGAAATATTATTCCCCACGGCACGTAATAAATAGCCATTACTGTCAACGAAGGTCATTTTGATTTGAATCAAGTCCATTACTTGAATTATTGAAATTCGTGCAGTTGTAGGAAAAGTATAGTGTGCAACATGTGGAGAAAGTCCTTTTCTCGCTCGTGTGTTTGCGGCACTCGCCTTTCAGGCTCATGCCACAAACTTCCACACTCGCGAGAAAAGTTGGACTTTCCCCACTTGTTGCACAATATACTATTACGTGCCTGCTTTTGGAGAAAAGTCAGATCGAATAAAACGAAATGTGTCTATTTACCTTATGTCTTTTTACGCTGTAGGTATCTCTGATTTATTACGTAAGTAATCAAGGGCGTAGAAATTGGGGTTGTACTGGGGGTAATTCCCCCCCAAGATTTTCAAAATATAAAATTTCAGAAATCTCGGAAAGACGAAGAACTAAAATTTCTCCATAAAATGGACCAATAATGATCATTTTACTTTTCTTTTAAATCAACGCGTCAGTAAAAAAATCGGACCCATTGCAATTTATTTGTGAAGACATCAGTTTTGAATCGACTATATCTACAGGTTGTTCCTGAATTGGAGATACAAATGAATACAGAGAGATACAGATTTCTCGGATCATTTTAAGAAAAAAAGTCTCATAAGATGAATCCGCAGACGCTTTGTTTATGAGATATAGGTGTTAAAGTTCAAATTTTTCTCTCATAGCGCCTTCCCTTCATAAGATATCCAACTTGAATTGGCATAGATATTCCAATTTGAAGTTTTCATCATGTGTGATGATATCGCACAGTTTTTTTTGATAAAGAAACTAAAATAACTTTTGTAACACTTAACTTCATTTATAATGAAGAAATATAATATAGGTTAGGTTAACCTTGACAGAAACTTACACAGAAAAAAGAGAGTGAATATGTTTTACTTACAGCAGTATTGTAGCAGTATTCACAGCTGTTCACAGAACATAGAACATTATTTATCTTTATTTATTTATTATTTGCCATTGGTCTCAACAATGTGATATCCTAATTTTGAATGCAAATCTACAGGGTGAATTTTTTCTGGTCTTTTAGAAAAATTTAAAAAGAAACTCTCATTTTACTTCGTAACTCCAATTCAAGAACACCTTGTATAAGTATAAGATAGAAATAATCCAATTATCAATAAAAAAAAATTATTTCGAGTAATTTGGTTCGAACTTCATTATCAAACCTCTTTTTCCCACATAATAGATATGAGTAAACAATGTCGTTGAAAACAGTTTGTTCTTGAAAGGTTCATCTTCAGTGTCGGCCTTGTAAGTCGCACAAAATTTAAGGAATCGTGCTCCATTTATATTTGATGTATTTTTAAATCCATAAATTTCGCAAACGAATTGTTCTAAGACTGGCAAAATTTCATCACGCGAACCGGTAACATGCGCAACTCCAAGATCTGCTAATGCTTTATGATAATTTTTGTTTTTCATCAATATTTTGTATGGTCTTACTTTGCCTTTTTGAAAAAATGATGGATTATAATCGCATCCTGTTAATGCATGAGAACCAGGTAAACTCGTACATAAAGATGGTCTCTCTCACACTACAGTTTGTCTATAGCACTACAGGCTCTACCCATTCATTATTTGTTTGATCACCTGGCAGGTAGAAAGCCCCACCGAAATGATCTGTCTTTTTGGGAATCTTATTTTTTAGTTATAAATAACACTCCATTAAAATTTCAAGCTGCCTCAAAAACATTATTTATAATTTTTTGCAAAATATTTTTGCACTTGTCTGGCACGTTTAAAACCCCGATTAAATTATCTGGCTTATTTTTTTTCCTATTCATTAAGACTTGAACAACCACAAAACATCCATGCCCTCACTGAGATTCGAACCCGGACCTTCGGTGCCGCAGTCGAGGTCTCTGTCGACCACGCCACGGAGGCGGCTCTGACCGATGTATTTGCAAAGAGCATATAAACATTAAAAACTACGTTTCTTTGTTTCAATGTCAACTACGTATTCACGTAGTTGCAACTTTCGTATGTTTTTTCTTACATAAGAACCTTCTCCTAATAATAATAAATACAACAAAAAAAAGAATTAGTGAAATCGGTTCAGCCATTCACGCGTGATGCCGTGACCAAGGGAAAAAGGTATTCATTTTTATATATATATAGATACATGTGGGAAAATTAGGAGAAATCCAAAAAATTTCTGACTGTGTATATAACCAAAGGTTGAGCCCAACAAGCGAGAAAGATGAATGAATGAATATCGGTCAGAGTTGATCTGTGGTAGCGCATGGATGTTTAGTGGTTGTTCAAGTCTTTGAGAAAAAATAAAAATTGTATGTTGACATAAGGATGAATGCGAGTGTGAATTATATGTAATACATGTGGGAAAATTAGGAAAAACCCAACAATTTGTGACTGGGTACATAACCAAAGGTTGAGCCCAACAAGCGAGAAAGAATGAATGAATGAATATCGGTCAGAGTTGGTCTGTGGTCAGAGTTATAAAAACAAGATATACCTACATAATTCATTTACCATTTCTTAGTGTATTTTTCACATTGGTTTTTACAGGATAATTTGTAGTGTGTGTTTTTTTCAGAAGTGTTTGTTCAACAAGGTAAGTCAAATTAATATAGTGTTGGAAAGTTGATAGACCATTTTCATACTTTTACAAAAAACTAGGTACTATAGTTTTTTTTTATTTTCAGTTGAATTTTTGTTTCTGAAAATGCCGGCAATTAGGCGTACAAACTCAAGTCGCAGAACCCGTAATGCTGCAAGTCAAAGAAATACAAGAGCAAGTCAAACTGATGAGCAACGTGAAACGCGGAATGAAGTTGAACGGAATCGATGGAACCGGAACCAACAAAATAGAAGTGTTGCGTTTAACCCCTATAGAGCTGCATTTAATTATAACAAAGGAATTGACTACAGTACACTGCATATCGTTGCTATTGGACCAATGAACGTTGTTTTTCAATATTGCAAGGCATTTAAGTTTAAAAATGAAATTCTGAAAATTCATGTTTTTCACATGGCCAGTTATATGTCGCCTGTTCCAGGGTCGGAATACCAACAACACTATTTATATACGCGCCAGAAAATAAAACTAAGAATATTGTGCATCATAAAGCATAAGAATAATAAACACTTTGTTTTTGGAATAATTTTGATTTATTAATATTCCAACAGCAATACTTGATGAAGAAATTAACTTAATTCAGATAAAAAGGTAACAGATATTTCTTGATTATAGGGCTGTACGAAGTTCGGCGGGTCAGCTAGTTATTTATGAAATCCATGAAACTAATATTTGTTTGTCCATATATCCAATAAATGATTTATTTACTATAATGCATTTTCGTTTATATCAAATAAACACTTTTCTCAGTGTATAGATAATATGTAAAAAATCATGAACAGCTTGTGTTTTGTAAACCATCCAAATTCTTTGCTCTTTCTGTAATTCATTCTTTCTATGAAAACCAACTGAATTACTGTGAATTTTAATCAATAATTTGGTCATGGACAATTCATCACAATGATTCAAATTTCAGAGTTATAGATGTGGGTGCGGAGTGGAGAACTTTTAGTGATGAGAAGAGTTTAGGTGGTGATCCCTCACGTGTTGGTGGGCGTGGGAATACATTACTCAGTGGTGAAGATTTATCAACAATGGTCGGTCCTGGAGGACGAGGTAAGCAACATTATGTATATGCATACACAAAGATGTGAGAAACAGTTCATAAAAGGTTTTTTAATTCAAAATGAAAATATTTCTAGTATTTTGCAAAAAACTTGATAATGTTGAAAAAAATTGAAATGTACCTACTTTTATAGATTTAACTTCTATTATATCCACATTGTTTATAAATAAATACCTTCATAATAATAATACATTTCTCAAAACTGATCACGAGGCTTACCACATCCTACTACCACACGTATTAGATTCATTATCTCATGAAAGATAATCTAATGGTATCTAAGTTATTTTACTTGGTTCGATCTCTACATCTGACATACTTTCAATTGAAATGTCCCATATTTGGCAACAATTTAGTAGAAAAACAAAACAAAAATTTAAAATGTAACAATTCAAATGAAAAAATAGTTAGCAATTACACTGGAAGATCTTAGGTCGATGACAGTTCACTTATGAGCTACAAGGTTTTGTTTTCACAACCTACTTATTTTCAGGTGCTGCAGCATTCGATTCATCTGGAAACTCCAAATATAAAAATCAAAGAGATCTAAGTAGTTCCGACCAAGCTATGGTTTCTGCAATAAAGGAGATTTCTGGAATGGGTGATAGGATAAATGTGCCACATTCGATTACTGACCGAGCTACT
This sequence comes from Harmonia axyridis, assembly GCF_914767665.1. NCBI lineage: Eukaryota > Metazoa > Arthropoda > Insecta > Coleoptera > Coccinellidae > Harmonia > Harmonia axyridis. Next base: position 59,989,968 of record NC_059501.1, read on the forward strand.
AATTTATTCAAACAAGTTAAAGATGGAAATAATCTGAAAAGTGAGTTTGGAAAAAATTTGTTAAGTGATAAAAAATATATTTTGAACAGGAACTTTCATACAATTTCATGAATTCCAGTAGAATTTAGATATATCTCTAACTGTCTTTGTTATCGAGATACAGGGGTTTTATGAATTTAACTCTTCCTGGGGTCATAACAAGGAAACCACTTGTATATTATAGTCGTCACATATGTTCCTTATTCAATAACTAATCATATGGGAAACCCGGGTCCGGAAAAACAAAAATTTGCAGAACGATTGTATCTTTTGAACAACAGCCGGTACATGGGAATTTTGAAAATCCATTTACATATTCAAAAAAAGTATAAAAAACTAATCTGAAACAAGTGCAGTGTTACTAAAAGCACTCTTCAATTTGAAAGTAAATTATCTAGAAACTTGATTATCAAAGAGTGGTTTTGAGTGACTTTTGATAATGAATAATTGAATTGAATTACCGAATGTATCATTTTATTACCGAATGTATCATTTTATTACCGATTGGTATCAATTTTATCTCTATTTCAGGTACAAAGTGATATATCTCTACAACTTCCGGTTATACCGGAAAAAGGCTATTACTTCTCTATTTCAAATGACACACCCAGTATATTATAGTATATATGTAGATATATATATTTTTTTTTCCCTTCACACTTTCGTGGTTATATAGGATAGGATCAACCGGGTGGGAGCACCAAGGTAAAATCCTGTTGTCACCTATATTATATATATATATATATTTTTTTTTTTCTTCACCATTAGGGGAGTTTTCGCTAGAAAGACCGGGTCCAAATAAACCAAGGACTTCCTAGGCTGCTGTCAGGAACATTCGGACTATTCTCGTTGTCCAGAGTATCACCTCCTTTTGCGCTTTGCTATATATATATATATATATATTTTTTTTTTTTTTTCAATCACCTTTCCGGGAATTACGAGATACCACCGAACTCTCAGAGCCAAAGTGGAATCATATAGTGGAATATATATATATATATATACAGGGTGTTTCATCATAAACTGGACAAACATATATATTCGTGTAGAGGACATCGGGAGAATCATTTTTGCCTTATACAATATATCCCGTTTTCGACGCATAAGCGAGATACAGGGTGTTAAACGTCAATTTTGAGCAAGATTCTTATGGGTGTGGTCAGTTTTGTATAACACTCAAAGAAACGGTTTTTGGTCAAATCTCAGTATTTTTGGGTCCTCTATTCAGAAAATTTGATGAAATCCGAAAAAAGAATTACAAAATGGCGGAAAACCTGCAACGTTCCTAATTTTTTTTTCCAGTGGTCAAATTGAATTTTAGTTCCTGAATGAACACAATTTTCTAAGAATTTCTGTGCAAAAATTTTTTCAAAAATCGAACACAAATTTTTTTTTACATGTCTACAGCGATAAAAAAATTTCACCCGAAATGAATGAAATTTTGTACAATTGTACTCCTTCAATTATCAATCACGAATATGAAAACAGAATTGTAAAATATCAAACGGTTTCGTTACTACAGCCATTCAAATGTTTCGTTCAAACCTCCAAAAAAAATTTAGAATGGCTTCTTAGAGTCAAAATTATTAAATTATTGCTATTTCCAAAAATTCCGGATGCTAAAATGTATTTATACAAAAAAATTCGGTGAAACTTAGTTGGGAGTCGAACCCTCGAAGTATTAATGAAGAAATTAAGACAGTTCTAAGGATATTAATATTCGTTGCTAAGAAACGGAAGTTCGTAGCTCATAGAATTCTACTGGTTATTTGAATTTCACTGAACATAATTTCGCAAGTATCGTGACAAGAATTTGTTTGGAAACGAAAATGAAATATTCTCTTTTGGAAAAAAATGATATTGTGCAGGCTTATTATGAAGCGAATTGCTCAGGCAGAAAAGCAAAAAATAGCCAGAAGAGGTTTTCAGTTAATGTTTGGGCGGGAATAAAAGATAAATTCATTATCGGACCATACATTCTTCCTCAAACATTGACTGGAAACGGCTATTATCACTTCCTGACGGAAATTCTGCCAGATCTTCTTGAAGATATTCCGCTGAGACAGATTCAGGGCATTTGGTACCAGCATCATGGTTGCCATGCCCACACAACTCGTGATGTAAGAGGGTATCTAGATGAAGAAAATCCACTCTGATGGATTGGCCGATTAGGACCTATCGCATGGCCTCCTCGTTCGTAGGATCTCACACTACTGGATTTTCATTTCTGGGGACATCTCAAAAGTCTTGTTTATGATAAGAGAGCTCCAGTAAACTCAAAGGAAGAACTTATTCAACGAATTGAATCAGCTGCCGAGGAGATCCGGCAAAACCCCGAAATTATACGTTCAGCGGTCGATAGTGTTGCGAAAAGAGCGAGAATGTATATTCTTACAAATGGAAACATCTTCGAAAACGATTTATAAATTGATTTTTCCACTAATCTGTTTTTTTTGTGTTTATAAAATGTAGAATTATTAGTAAAAATTAAGGTTTATTCCTTGAATAATTCGTTTAATAATAAGCATGAACCATGACATTTTTTCCAAAAGAGAATATTTTATTCAATAACCAGTAGAATTCTATGAGCTACGAACTTCCGTTTCTTAGCAACGAATATTAATATCCTTAGAACTGTCTTAATTTCTTCATTAATATTTCGAGGGTTCGACTCCCAACTAAGTTTCACCGAATTTTTTTGTATAAATACATTTTAGCATCCGGAATTTTTGGAAATAGCAATAATTTAATAATTTTGACTCTAAGAAGCCATTCTAAATTTTTTTTGGAGGTTTGAACGAAACATTTGAATGGCTGTAGTAACGAAACCGTTTGATATTTTACAATTCTGTTTTCATATTCGTGATTGATAATTGAAGGAGTACAATTGTACAAAATTTCATTCATTTCGGGTGAAATTTTTTTATCGCTGTAGACATGTAAAAAAAAATTTGTGTTCGATTTTTGAAAAAATTTTTGCACAGAAATTCTTAGAAAATTGTGTTCATTCAGGAACTAAAATTCAATTTGACCACTGGAAAAAAAAATTAGGAACGTTGCAGGTTTTCCGCCATTTTGTAATTCTTTTTTCGGATTTCATCAAATTTTCTGAATAGAGGACCCAAAAATACTGAGATTTGACCAAAAACCGTTTCTTTGAGTGTTATACAAAACTGACCACACCCATAAGAATCTTGCTCAAAATTGACGTTTAACACCCTGTATCTCGCTTATGCGTCGAAAACGGGATATATTGTATAAGGCAAAAATGATTCTCCCGATGTCCTCTACACGAATATATATGTTTGTCCAGTTTATGATGAAACACCCTGTATATATATATATATATATATATATATATATATATATATATATATTATCGATGGGGACTCGAATAAATCTGCACAAAAATTTTTTTTCGTAAGAACCTTCTCCATTGTCGATTCTGCAAAAATGTAGTATTATAGCCTTGCTTGCAGTTTTGAGCAAAAATTACAGGGTGTTTATAAGAAATTCATGAACTTGGACAACTGAAATTCAAGATTTTCAAATTAGAACCTATATTTTTTATTGTTTAGGTCGATTCAACATATGAAAAGAGTGGGGGTTAATTGAGCAAACCTTATACATAGTCTGTTTCAGGTATAACCGAAAGTTGTAGAGATCTGAAAATATTTTAGGGAAAAATATCATGCCAATTTTCAGCTCAAAATTTTGATCAGTTTTCCATTAACACCTAATAGTGAATCACCCTGTATATTCGAAATCAAATTTTCGGGCAGACCAACGTCTGTTGAATGAACTAATTATTATTATATTACATAGATCAACACTTCACTGTATTCTCAATTATTTCACTTCCAGGCAGATCTCGTGATGCTATAACTGCAGCTTGTTTATACATAGCCTGCAGACAAGAACATGTACCTCGTACTTTCAATGAAATTTGTGCAGTGAGTGGAGTCAGAAAAAAAGAAATTGGACGTGTTTTCAAACTGATTCTTAAAGCTTTGGAAACTACAGTTGATCTTGTAAATACAGGTGACTTCATGTCTCGGTTCTGCGCAAATTTGGAACTTCCAATAAAGGTACAAAAAGCTGCAATATGCATAGCAAACAAAGCGGAGGAATTCGACATTGTTACTGGAAAGTCTCCCGTTTCCATTGCAGCAGCCGCCATATTCATGGCGTCACAGGTATGTTATTTTTAATCTTACAATTGAATAATGAATTAATCAAGTCGTAGATAGTAGTCACATACTAAACAAAATATTTATGTAGATATCTATAGATGTATTTGATTGAGTAAGTCGTAAGTCTCAAATCATATGTTTAAAAAGTAGCTTACAAACTGCCGAAGTAAAGGCAGGGCAGTAGAAATGGGGGGGGGGTTACTGGGGGTAATTACACACCAAAATTTCCAAAATATAAAATTTCAGAATTCTCGCAAAGACAAAAAACGAAAATTTCTCCATAAAATGAACCAATAATCATTTTACTTTCCTTTGAAATCCACACAGCAGTGAAAAATCGAACAAACCTTTTACGGTTTATGAGTTTGTTATCGCTTTCAAGATTAGTACTTTTATTGCACTATGAGGACGTCTATGTTCGAGGTTTATTATTTTCCTTTATCTCTCCGTTTTGTCGACGTCACCCCTTAGTTGCCAACTGTGATTTTTGCATTCGTCATCGGTATACACTTACCCGTTTAGGTACACTGTTTAGATATAATCATTCGGAGCTCCACTTCTTCATTTCTTACTCGGTCTCTATAGTCCAAGAAAATGGCCAATGAAATACGAATTTTGAGGTTAAAACTTGAATTTTGGATATAAGTTACTTTGAAGCATCTAAAAACGAACTGTGAAAGGTTTTTTTAAATTCACCCCCGGGAAGGGGTGAAAAAAAATAAAAAAAGGGGTTTTTTTGAAATTTTGGGGAAATGGTAAGTGTTAGAAAAAAAAGTTTCGAATAAAAGTTGTAGAGCGTAAAATTTTACATAAAAATGTTCCCACAACTTTTTTTCCTAAAATTGAAATTAACTGAGATATGGTAGCTAGAAGCTAGGGGATGATAACAGGAACTTTAAAAAATCATAAGTTGTTGAAAAATTGAAAAAACTCATAATTTTTTTTTTTAAATTACTTATATGATTATAAACTTTAATTCTAGAGAAAAAATTTTTTTTTTTAAGTGTTTATAAAAAAGTTATAACAATTTAAAATTTTTATTTTCAAATTAAATCAACTTTAACTGATGAAAATATATATATATTTTTTTTAATAGATTAATATTTTAAGAAATTGACCATACGCGTTGAAATTTAATTTTTACCTGTTCTTTTCAAGCAGATATAAAATAATTTACCTGGTTAAAGATATTGTGTGGCGGCCATTTGCTTTCACTACCGACTTCGGTACCTCATGCGCATGCGTCAGTTGTTCTCTATGCGCCAGTTGTTCTCTGTGTGTTTACAATATTCTCCATTTGTTTTGAGTGAATTGATCTCTGTGTGTTTACAATATTCTCCATTTGTTTTGAGTGAATTGATCTCTGTGTGTTTACAATATTCTCCATTTGTTTTGAGTGAATTGATTAGTGCTGTTAATTTGGAAAAGGTAATTATTTAAGTGATGTTCAATTTTATATTGAGAAACCGCATGGTCAAAACATAAACACATGCTTTTTATTTACTTTGTTATAAAAATCACCATCAATCATTTTATATTATTTAATTTTTTAAATACTATTGTTGAAGTATCTACCTAGATTAGTTGATAATGAATTAATTTTGTACTTTTCTTGTTTATATAGGTTGAAATTTCAACATGGATCAACAAGCATTATGCAGTATTTGTGACACAGTTTTGATCAATGACACCGACACTGTTGTTTCAGTGAAAGAGAGAGGATTAAAAAAGTTGATTGAGAAAAGCATTGAGAAGGAAGACAGAAAAAGCGAGTTATGGCTCGGAAAGATTGAAGTAAGTTTTCATGAAAAATGTAGGAAGTCGTATCCTATGTCTACCTCTTCAATTAAGAGAAAATCAAAATTATCTACTGATCCATCTTCATCACATTTTACATCATCTGTAGTTGGACCAAGTATACTACCAGCGTCAACTTCAACAAATTTGAATTTTGATTTTGTAAATCTATGTTTTTTTTGTAAAATGTCATTGGATCGCAAACATAAACGGGTCCATTTGATAGCTAATAAGTACACACAAGACCAGATACTGGATATTGCCAGGAGGCAAAATGATGAGTTTAGTACTGAATTGATTAAACGCATTAAAGACATCAACCTAGTTGACTGTAAAGCTAGTTATCATCATAAATGCTACGTGAATTTTAATAAGCTCGTGAAGGAACCAAAAATCTCTACCCTTAAAGAACAAACAGCTAGGATTTTTAATCAAATTTGCAAACACATTGAAGAAAGCTGTCAGTATACATTTAGTTTGCGGGAACTAAAAGATATCATGGGAGATGATCCCTTGAGTCACTTTGTTTTATTTCGAATGTTGAAAGAAAAATATAAAGATCATCGAGGTAAGGAACCAATGATCTATTATAAAACATTCGATATTTCTAAAATTTGTAGCGATTGGTTCACTGGTGATGGCGATGAAATGGATGATTTACAAAAGCAAACAATTTTGAATGTCGCTGTCAAAATACTCCGTAATGAAATTATTAAACACGATTATCGTAATACATCGTACCCTCCTGCGTCCAGTTTTCTTGACGATGTTGTGTCATCAATTCCGCCATTATTAACTTCGTTCCTTGGAAATTTACTATGCAAGGATAACAGTGACCAATACAGTGATAATTTTATTGTTAGAGATTCAATAGCACATTCCATCGTCAGTTATTTACGTCCCAAACAATTTATATCATCTCTCCAATTGGAAGTTGGTTCATATGTCCACAGAAAAACTGGTTCCAGACTAATTGTTGATCTGTTGAGCAAATTAGGTGTTTGTGCCTCATATTATCACATTCAGTTGCATGAAGCTTGTACAGTTATTAATCCTCCAGCTCTTAAAATTAATAGTGATAAGCCATTTGCACAATTTGTGTTTGATAATACTGATCACAATGCTAAAACATTAGATGGTAAAGAGACTTTTCATTGCCTTGGTGGAATAGTAGCGTATACGCCTGAATCGTCTATAAGCTTCGAAGAAAATATTGTTAAATTTAAGAAAATGCCAAAACCTCAGGAATTAGTATCAAAACACGTTATTCCCCAATTACCTTACGGGTCTTTTAACACTAAGGCTCTACAATCACTAGAATTCATTGCGATAAAAAACATTCCAGTGAGAAAATCACCTGTGATATCAACTTATTATTCTGCGTATCTTTGGGCCAAGTTCTTCGAGGTTAAAAACGTACCATCTTGGAAAGGATATATGGAAGTTTTGTCTTCCGGGATTCCTTATACAATGTCGCAAATTGTTTGCTTACCATTTATAAATGGACCACCGTCAAATTTGACGACATTAAATAGTTCTTTACACTATGCAGCAGCTGAAACTCGTAAATTAAATAGACAGACATGTTTTGTCACATATGACCAGCCATTATATGCTAAAGCTCTTTCGATAGTACAAGAATCGAATAGTGAAGAATTAAAAAATGTTGTCGTTCGTCTTGGTGGCTTCCACCTGTTAATGTCATACCTGGGAGCAATCGGTTACATTATGTCTGAGAGTGGAATTGAAGATTTATGGACAACAGTCTATGCAGGTGATTCTGTAAAGAAAATGTTAACTGGTCATGCTTATGCTAGAGCGTTGCGAGCTCATATCATGTCGTTCACCGCACTTGGTATTATAATTTGTAGAAGCTTGAAACCTTCGGATGAATTCCAAGATTCTATTAAAAAGTTTTTCGGTACGTGGGATTCAGAACCTCCACTTCTAACAGATTGTGATGACGAACCAGTAATAACTGATATGTGCGAAAGATTTGTACAGCAACTGGCAGTGATGGAAAAAAATGGTCCAACATCTAAATTATGGATCCAGTATTTCAAAAGCATTATTATTGCATTGCAATTTTTAGAAGCGGAACGATTAGGCAATTGGGAACTACACTTACAAAGCGTCAAAGAGATGTTACCATTCTTCCATGCAAGTGGACATTATCCATATGCGAAATACGCTCAAATTTATTTGCAACAAATGGCTGACCTCGAGTTAATTATGGATCCAGGAGAATATGACGAATTCACGAAGGAAGGTTTTTTTACAATTCGTAGATCCGAAAAAGCATGGGCTGGAATTTGGTCAGACATGGTTATTGAACAGACCCTCAATCGTTTCTTCGGTACTGACTTGAAGCATGGAAGAGGTGTTACTTCCAGTGTTGTAACAAGATATTTAGTAGCAATGCCATCAGCATTCAATATCATGGAATGTTTAGAGACATATTGCAAGATTGAATCAAGCAACAGTGAACAACATGTTGATATTTCAAGAAGTAGAATCACAAAAGATGAAGTAGGAATTAAAAAATTTTTGTTTTGGCTTGATGAAAGAAATCCATTTGAGGTTAGAACTTCATTAGTATCACTCTCTACTGGAATCATAGGTGGACCAACAATTAATTGTCATAATGCAGTAGAAGTTGGATTGCAAGGTATAGCTACCATGGTTGGTAAAAATATTGATAACGTTTCTTTGTCTAACGCGTTCAAAGTGAAAACACTTGCAAATGCGAAAAGTGGTATGCATATTGGCGATGATTTTGTTGCTGTCGACTCATTCTTGTTAATTCAGAGAATATCAGTATTTTTTCATGGCAATGTTGAAGAAACACGCAATGCATTGAAGTACGAGTTGTCACCGTTTCCTCTGAGCTTATTCGACGAACATGGATTAATGAGAAAAACACCAAAATCAGAATTGTATAACGTTTTCCAGCCATACATTCAATCGCCTGCCTTAATATCTGGATCTGGATCAATTTTTGTAATTGATGGTGGCTGGCTTCTGCATAGCTATGTTTGGCCGCATGGAAAGAAATGCTCAGACATTTGTAACCTTTACTACTCTTATCTTATTAAACATTTTGGATCTAACGTGACAGTCATATTCGATGGCTACTCGAAGGAAACAATAGGAATTAAGTCCTACGAAAGATATCGCAGAAAAGAAAAATGTGTTGCTGCAGATGTTGAGATTTCTGAAGATAATCTCGTGACCTTGACCCAAAAGAAGTTCCTGTCCAATATTGCAAATAAGAAACAATTTGTAAACTTACTGAGTAATAATCTTCAAAACCGTGGTATTAGCACGAATATAGCTTCAGAAGACGCGGATCTTTTAATTGTCAAAACTGCAATCGATTTAAAAAGAAGAAGAAATCAATCCGTGACGATAGTTGGTAATGATATTGACTTACTTATCATTTTGATTTCACTTGTCTCTGACGAAGAGGTAATATACTTTTATAAAATGACACCAGGAAAACAAGCTAATGTTATTTATTCTACGGAATACGATAAAAATTTGAAGCCTTTTTTGCTTTTTGCGCATGCATTTGCAGGTTGCGACACTACAAGTGCAATTTTTAAAAAAGGAAAAAAAAGTATAATATCTTTATTGAAAAAAAAACCTGATTTGCAAGCTCTAATTTCTGTTTTCTATGAGTCTAATCGTTCAATTGAGGAATTATACGCAGTATCTGAAAAAATTATATTCCATCTCTATGGTCAAAGTATTACAGATGAACTGACACTTGGTGAATTAAGATATAGGATATTTTCATTATCGGCTGCTGCTTTTAAAAAAGAAGTTATCTTAGCTTCTTTACCACCGACTGAATCAGCCCTACGAGAACATACAAAACGAGTGTATTATCAAATTCAACAGTGGTTAGGCAACAATCTAAATCCGGACGATTGGGGTTGGAGAAGAACCTTATTTATGATGATACCTATCATGTCAAACGCGGAACCAGCACCAAAGGAGTTAATAGATAAAGTAAGTTACAATTCACACCAACTTATCTTATTTTAGTGTTATCCAATAGTAATAATAAATTATTCATTTTGCATTTTATTTTAACAGGTTTCTTGTAGCTGTAAAACGAATTGTTTATCAGCTCGATGTGGTTGCAAAAAAAGTGGTTTAAAATGCAATAAATTTTGTAAAAGTTGCCAAGGCCAAAGCTGTGATAACGCTTCTGCAAGATCGTTTAATCTTGAGGATGATGAAAATGAAGATAAAGAAGATGAAGAAAGAGATGATAGTGATGATGAAAATGATGATGATGGAAATGTTTATGAGGATGAAAATGATGGTGAAGAAGAAACTACTGTCGAAGACGGAGAACAAGAAAATGAAGCTATATGTACAGGACGTAAAACTGTTAAAAACACTCGTTCAAAAGTATCCACACAAAAGGTATAATATCAATCAAATAAAATTCTTCTTTAGTTAATTTTTACGCTATGGACGATAATTTTTTTCTTGTATTCTTCACAGATTTTTTGTGGTTGTAGAACCAATTGTGCATCAGCAAGATGTAGTTGTAGAAAAAGTTCTCTCAAATGTAATGAATTATGCAAGTTTTGTCATGGTGATACATGCAATAACAGTATAAATGCAGGCGTTGATACCAATGAAGATAGTGAATATGAGACACATACAAAAGCTAACGATAAAGACGAAGAAACACCTACTGAAGAAGAAAACGAAGGAAGCTCAACTGTTAGAGACAGCAGTCCACTTGATGAAATTTATATTAACTTTGAAAAATTTTAATATAATTTTTGGAATTGCAAAATCTATATTCTTTTATTTATTATATAATTAGAGAATCAATTACTCTTAGGAAGTTTCTTCAAATTTTTTTAATTGTAATACAATTTTGTAATCTATTAAAAAAAAAAAATATATTTTCATCAGTTAAAGTTGATTTAATTTGAAAATAAAAATTTTAAATTGTTATAACTTTTTTATAAACAATTAAAAAAAAAATTTTTCTCTAGAATTACAGTTTATAATCATATAAGTAATTTTTTTTCTGTCTTCTTTTTCTGTCTTCTTTCTCAATGCTTTTCTCAATCAACTTTTTTAATCCTCTCTCTTTCACTGAAACAACAGTGTCGGTGTCATTGATCAAAACTGTGTCACAAATACTGCATAATGCTTGTTGATCCATGTTGAAATTTCAACCTATATAAACAAGAAAAGTACAAAATTAATTCATTATCAACTAATCTAGGTAGATACTTCAACAATAGTATTTAAAAAATTAAATAATATAAAATGATTGATGGTGATTTTTATAACAAAGTAAATAAAAAGCATGTGTTTATGTTTTGACCATGCGGTTTCTCAATATAAAATTGAACATCACTTAAATAATTACCTTTTCCAAATTAACAGCAGTAATCAATTCACTCAAAACAAATGGAGAATATTGTAAACACACAGAGAACAACTGGCGCATTGAGAACAACTGACGCATGCGCATGAGGTACCGAAGTCGGTAGTGAAAGCAAATGGCCGCCACACAATATCTTTAACCAGGTAAATTATTTTATATCTGCTTGAAAAGAACAGGTAAAAATTAAATTTCAACGCGTTTGGTCAATTTCTTAAAATATTAATCTATTAAAAAAAATATATATATATTTTCATCAGTTAAAGTTGATTTAATTTGAAAATAAAAATTTTAAATTGTTATAACTTTTTTATAAACAATTAAAAAAAAAAAATTTTTCTCTAGAATTAAAGTTTATAATCATATAAGTAATTTAAAAAAAAAAATTATGAGTTTTTTCAATTTTTCAACAACTTATGATTTTTTAAAGTTCCTGTTATCATCCCCTAGCTTCTAGCTACCATATCTCAGTTAATTTCAATTTTAGGAAAAAAAGTTGTGGGAACATTTTTATGTAAAATTTTACGCTCTACAACTTTTATTCGAAACTTTTTTTTCTAGCACTTACCATTTCCCCAAAATTTCAAAAAAACCCCTTTTTTTATTTTTTTTCACCCCTTCCCGGGGGTGAATTTAAAAAAACCTTTCACAGTTCGTTTTTAGATGCTTCAAAGTAACTTATATCCAAAATTCAAGTTTTAACCTCAAAATTCGTATTTCATTGGCCATTTTCTTGGACTACTACGAGATATTTCCAAGGATCTCCTGAAAACGTCCATTTCCACTGCCTCCAGTTTTCTTCTATTTCTTTCTGATATTCGCCACATTTCGGCTCCATATAGAAGGTTGCTCTTAATAGCGTTTCATATATATTGAACTTCCGCTGCTTCCCTATTTCTTGAGACCAAAATATTCCATTGAGGCAACCAATTGTTCTTCTAGCCTGGGTTATTCTCTTTTTTATTTCTACGTCGTCTTTCCCTGTAGTATCGAAGACAACTCCCAGATAGGTGTATTCGTCACATGATGCAATTGTTTCGTTATTTTCTAGGTGAATATTCCAGAGGGCAGTTCCTATGGGAAGATATTTCGTTTTTTGTATATTTATTTCAAGCCCCCATCGTCGGTACTCTTCTTGCAATTTCCTGGCCATATATTCAATATCGTCTTTATCATTTTTAAGATACCGGTGTTAAAGTTCAGGTTTTTTCTATTAGCACCTTCCCTTCACAAGATATTTAACTTTTTGTATAGATATTCCAATTTAAAGTTCTCATCTTGTGATATGCTAATTTTGTATGCAAATCTACCGTTATCTGTTATTTTTTCTGGAAAAGGTACCCGCTCCTTTCCTCCAGAACTATTTTTTTTTTTGAACCACTGGTAGTTTAGGAAAATGTAAAAAGAAACTTTATGAGACTATACTTTTTGGTTTGTTGTAGTTTTGTCGCATCTGCTATCGATTTTGAGAAAAAAAAATCAAATTTGTCTGTAGTAATCTTCAAGAAAATCCAATTTATTATAAACATTCAGTTAGTAAGCTGGGATGAATAAATCAATTATAATTATTAATTATAAACTGATATAAGCTTCACTGAAAAGTACGACAATACAAGAAACACCCTGTATCTCGAAAATGAAGCGTTTGCGGGCTCATGTTTATGGGACTTTTCACTCTTAAAATCATCCAAGAAATCTCTCTTTTCCTTCCTAACTCTATTTTATCTAACGAATTGGTAATAAAAAAAATATTTTGAGTAATTTGGTTCGAACTTCTTAATCTCACATTACAGATATAAGTAAAATTTCTTGTAAAAAATTTATTTTCCGAGCCCTCCCCCAAGGAAAAAAAGATCTACGCCCTTGAGTAAAGGGTTCTTGGCTGTTAGAAAAGTTAAAAACTCAATAATTTTTTTGAGTACATTATTTTGTTTAATAGTGTTTTTTGTTGATTCAACTGAATTTTTATTTATTATTGTCTTCTATATTTTTCAGGCATCCGAATGTAAGAAAACTATACTTGAAATTGCAGAAATTGCCGGTTGTGCAGAATTTACGATCATAAAAACATATAGGCTAATGTATCCTCGAGCATTCCGACTATTCCCCGTAGATTTTGAATTTGATACTTCCATTAATCAGTTGCCTCATATGTAATATGTAATATACTTGTTTTTATGTTTATAATTAAGTGAAATATATTCTTTTTATTTATTCAACCATGTATTTCTCTAAATAAATTATAATGAAATATTTTCTATTTTTGAATTCGCTTGCTATCATCAGCTGGGAATATTAAGTACCTATAATGTCTCGAAATCGCTGGATATCAGGTTGATGAATTTACACAGACTTCAGAAAGTTATTTCTTCGTGACAACTGAGCTGACTGTTCAGGGCCACCGCTACCAATTATGCCGTCCTACGTTCACTTACCCTGAGTTTGTCATAAAAAAAAGGATAATTAATGTTTTCTCACTTAACTCGTCTTGCCACTACATTTGCGAAATCTTCTATCAACTTTTTTGAGAGACTAAGTATGGTTGAAACAATTTTGCTTTAATTGCCCACATCATTGTCGATACCAAACTGAGCACCGAATTAGATATGTTTGATGAAAGATTGTGTTTCTATCTAAGATGCATAGAATCCCTGGGTTGTTTACTGATTCGATTTTGTTTCAGACTTTTTGAGATATACACCTGTTGCTTTGGTGTTCTGCTTCACCAGAGTTCTGTAAAGAGGCGCTTTTCAGAAATTTCAGAATTCGCGCTGTCTGGCGGCCCTGGCGCCGTGAACATACTGATTTTAGACTTTACAAACTTTCACAATAAATTACAATTCAGTTATTATCGAACTTTTGATGAAATGAATGGAATATAATGACAGAGTATAGAAGATTGTTACGAGCATAGAATATAGAATATTATTGTTCTATACTCAAAGGTAACGAGAGCCGAGAATGGAGGAAAAAGTCAAATATAAACGATGCATGCGCCATCTGAAACAGACGCGATCCCTCGAAGTCAAGTAGGTATAAATCTGAAAAATCTCCCATTTTGTCTGAAAGTTTTACAGGTATAAGTAGACACACCAGGCTTTCTATGCATCCTTCCCAAATTTTTGAAATGTTAGAAATTTTAATATACAGGGTGTACACTTTCAAAACGGCCCAACTTCAAGGGGAGATTATACAAGTGATTTGCAACAGAATATGTCATATAACACGTAGTCGAAATGTTGGCGGTTATTCTTCAATTTAACATTTTTTAAGTTCACGGAATTTATCACTTTTTTCCATAAAACCAATTATATCTTATTCGTTTCAGCATCCTCATCGAATTTGATCATATATTCCAAAAGAGCATTGAATTTGCCTTAATATGAGAAGTCATGAGTGGCAAAAGAGTTTTACTGACGAGTGTGGTGAGATGGTGAATATAAATATTCTGAAGAGAGCGAAATAAGTCGTATCTCTCCAATCGTTTTATAAATGAAAAACTATAAATAAGAATATATTTTTTTGCATTAAAAACTTCTCCATTTCTCATGTTCACCTGTGAACTCCGAGGCGAACGGACCTGTCCTTCTGAGCTCCTAAAAGTTTTACCTGTAGTGAATTTCTCTGTACATTTGATTCTATAGATAGTGATAGTGACGAAAGTTTGAAGTGAATCAAAGTTTAAAGAAAAAAAGAGTTGAGGAAACTCAAACACTCCATATGCTCAAAAAAAATGGATATCTCGTGTGAGAATACCCATGAAAATCCATGGCAACTTGTGAAAGGAATTAAAAGAAGAAAAACATCGGAAGGTGATTTAGCTCGATCAACCAACCACAACATCCAACAGTTTTAGTGTACTGAACGTCGAAGTGAACAATGATAAATCAACACCGAACGTGATAAAAACCTCCTCCTATATTCATATATGGAGTATTAAATTACCTTCAGATGGCCACGAAACTCGCTACCTGTATAAGTGAAAAGAATTATACTACAAGAAGTCTGAAAAATAATGTTATCAAAATTAATTGTGATACTCCAGATCACTATAGAATACTCATCAAATTCTTAAACAAGAATGGCCGTCTCGTGTAGTGATAAAAAACCTCCACCATTCAATTCCAATCAGTGACATATCTACAGAATTGGATAAGTTAGGACACAAAGTCAGAAACATTATGAATGCAAGAAGCCGGCGTTCTAATGAACCACTAAATCTATTCTTTGTTGATTTGGAACCATCAGATAACAACAAAGATATTTACTAAGTTGATAGATTGCAAAACGTTTTCATTCGAATCGAACCTCCGCACAAATCGAAAAATTTTATAATACAATGTACAAGGTGCCAATTGTACGGTCATACAAAGTCATATTGCAACTGACCATTCGCTTGTGTAAAATGCAGCGGAAATCATGCTTCTACAATCTGTAAAAAATCAAAAGATACCCCTGCCAGTTGTGTATTATGTGGAAAAAACCACACGGCAAACTACAAAGGGTGTGAATTCTATCAGAACCTCAAAAAACAAGAAAATAGCAAAACAAGTGCGCCATCCCAACGCAGAAACCTACATACTGACACTCCCATTATAGACTTGTCAAATAATTAGAAGACTTATAACAAAAATGTACTCAACAAAATAAATCATATTCCGAGGCAACAAAAAATGGAAAAGGTAAAGATTCTGATTCAGAGTGAGTGATATTTTGTCAACATTTTTAGATGAATTCAAAAGCATGTTCAACCAATTAATTCAACAGAATAACATGGTGATGAACATGCTCTCAACAGTCATAAATAAATTGGTTCACTAATGGGTAAATTTTTAAGAATAGCATTATGGAACGCCAATGGATTGGTCCAGCATAGTCATAGTAATAGTAATAGTTCATTCATGCTAATACATTACAAAAATGCTTACATACGTCAAACTGCAAATCAAAAAGTATCACTCCTGAAAATCAGAACAATCACAAGAGAAGTATTCATGTATGGAATAGAAACATTTTCTCATTAAATAGTTTTTAACTGAAACTCTAAACTTTTTAATGGTAGTTATCTTGGCGGTTGGCAGCCTATTGTAAAGTTTAGGCCCTTAATATGTTACTACACAATTCATTTTGTTGATTCGATGGAAATCGGTATGAATATGCCGATAAATATAATAGTGGATTACATTTGTATTGGTTTCAATAGCCGAGTGCTAAATAAAGTTTATTATTATTATTATTATATTATTCTTTGACGTGTACCATGATCATGCACATCTTGGTATGTCCTATATTCAACCACATGAGACTTCACATATAATAAACATTGCAACATGTATAAACAAGGGACAGTAAGAATTTCATTTTGTTCAAAAGCATTTCTACAATCATCTCTGAAACCGAGCTGGCTTATTACCCTGATAGCTTTCCTCTGTAGACTGAATAGACGCTTTACATTTGCATCATGACCCCAACACAATATACCATACGACATCTTTGATTCAATAAAAGCATGATAGACATTCCTTAACACTGTATTCGAAACTACACCAGACAATGTTCTCAATGCATAAACACAAGATGATACATGCTGACAAACGCTATCCATGCGAGCATTCCAAGATAATTTGCTATCTATATGGACACCCAAGAACTTACACGCAAATCTATTCTCAAATTGAGTGAATAATATTTGATTGAAGTATATGATAGGTTCATATATAAGCAAGATTATAATAAATTTGGGTCAAGTATACTTTAGTCTCCAAATTTAAATATACCAAGTATTCCAAATAAGTACATATATGATATTCTTGAATTTAATAAAGTCGGTATTATTGGTCCAAAGAAAATTCTTATATTTGCTGTGAGTAAATGAATATACTTGAAATGAGTGGTTGATAAATTGCGTTTGAATATATAATATAATATTTTCAAGACAAGATATTGAATTCCTCAATTTCAATCATTTCTTCGTTTGAAGGTAGTGAATCATATACTCGAATGAAAGAATTGATATACTCAAACCAAAATTAAGTTAGTGTTAAAATAAGTATGTAATATGGTTAATTCAAAACTAATTTTATGGTTGTCTAGTACATGCAAATATAATTCAGATTATGAATGGTTTATTCTGAACTGGATCATTTGAATTTTGTCACTCATCTTATTCAAAACGAAATCCGTGATCAAAATATTTTAGTTTTTTTTATTTAAATATTTCACTCATCATTTTTATTTAAATATTTCACTCATCAAGCACTTGGGTCATTAGACACCTCTCAAAGGAATTATATTTTGTAAAATACATTTATATCCATTGAATAATTTTTTGCTAATTCTATATCACACATATAACGTAAACTGTTAACGATTATTCCCATGTTGTGTCGGTCACGAGAACCTTGCTATCTGGGGCAATCCCAGGTGTTTGATTGCTAGTATACCTCATCCATTTTTGAATTTTGAAACAAAAGTTATTTCAAAAGACTGGTCAAAATTGAAATAAGATGAAAAATGTGTTTTTCTTATCATTTTTTAGGTTCATGATTGCTCACCAAAATCAATTTCACTTATATTTTTATGTATTATTAACACATCTCAAAAAATCTCATAACTTACCTCAATATGGTACAGCTATGACAATTTTTAGCGTCAGAAACTAGATGTATTGTGAAACGGTATATGAACAAATTATCTAGTATGGCCTTTATTGAGTTGTTTAGCTACAATGAACATAAAAAGAAAAATGAAATTCATATTATCTGCTAATTCAATCACAGGGTGGAGTTCAGATGAATTATTCACTCCCCTTCTAACACTCAAACCCTAATATTTAAATATTAAAATGAAATATGTCTCACTATGACGAAATTTTGTCCACAAAATTTCATATTTTCATTTATTATGATTAGTCTCGAACATAAAAAATGAGCAAATAGGTTGTAACGTTACAATTGCCCATGAGACTCTAATGACTAATTTCTAGGGGTGGTCTGGCTTATTTGGCAACAAAACTCCTACCCAGGTTTTTACAAATTTAATAAAATTAAAATATACAATGATCGATCCTTTTCACTCCAAACAAATAATAAAATAGAAACTTAACTTAAAACGATTTTAAATGAGTCAGTCTGCTACTAGGATGGAACCTCTTCTGTATATTATCTTCAGCCTTCTGAACACCAATTCTTATCAGGAAGCTATAGTACTCCAGTCCTCATTCAACGAAGTTGGTGTGATAATGCCAGGTATTTCGCAGGAATTCTTTCAGATTCAGAGAGTAAAGTGGTCTAACATACATACTATTCCAAATTCTGTTTCTCAAGGAAGTAGTTCTTGATATCTATCAATCCCAAGAAAGGTTTTCTCTGTTCTAATCCCACGGGAGGTTTCTTCGTTCTAATCCCAAGGGAGGTTTTCTTCGTTCTAATCCCACGGGAGGTGCGAGAATCCCGACACAATTCTCGCCGATAAATAAGACTCCGAGTCTCAAATTAAATTAATAATGACTGAAATCTAAATCTACTACTAAATCTACTTATTCTTGCTGGAGTCTCAATCATCATTGAAAATCTTTCAGAAAACTCTCTCCAGGAACGCGCATCTGCGATCCGACCGAAAGTACACGATATGAAACGATTAATTGACAAATTACCGCGTCTTCAAAAATTCCAGTAGCGTAACATGGAATGAAGCGTGCAAAATCGTTGCACACACCTCTCACCAGGAAAAAGAAAAAAAAAAAAATTTTTTTTTCTTTATGTATGAATATCTCAAAAACAAAAATACTCGATGGCATCAGATCAAGCACAGCACGTCAAAAGAAAACATAATCCGACTTGTCAACTGGAGCAAATGATAAAAGTTATAATTAGTGTGATATATTACAAGGGAGAATTCCGCAAACGTACCATGTCTTACCCAAAACCTATCGAATGTAACTATGTAATTTGAAATATGAAATGCCAAATATTATGACCAATTGCTGAAGGCAAGTTGAAAAAAAATATATATCGAACAAATAGTCAACCAAATTTAGAAACGACCTGAGCACTAAGGAAAAAGGAAATGAGGGAAAAAGTGAAACAGACTTCAGTTGCCTAAGGCTTCTCTCTAAAAAACGAAAGAGAGATGAGTGTAAAGGAGCTCAATGAGAACTTCTTTACACCCTAAATATTTAAATTACTCAGAGTTGAGTGAAAAAGGTGAAACAGAAGTCGGTTGCTGAAGGCCTCTCTCTAAAAAACGAAAGAGGGATGAGGATACTTCACACTGATGTGAAATACCATCATCCTACCGATTCTGGAAAGTCATGCCCAAACGACCTATCGTCAAAAATCTCAATATAAATTTCAGCCACTGCTACTAAAAAGTAAACAGTGCTGCGGTTATAAAAATGAAAACTAAAAAAAACCGTCTCAACTAAACAAAAGTGAATGAATTTAAAAGGTGCCGTCGCACAACAAGAAAAATCTTCCTGGCACCCGAGACGAAGGTGAACCAGAAAGGGGGGCATGGAAGATTTTTAGTTTGAGTCCAAAATTTTCAAAAATGACTCCATCATTCTATGTTTCTTGCATAGAACGATGTCAAATCCGATAATGAAACTAAATTGAGGTAAATCCAAAATTAGCAAATATAACGTCAAATCCGGTAATGAAACTAAATTGAGGTAAATCCAAAATTAGCAAATATAACGTCAAATCCGGTAATGAAAAGGTAAGGTAAAATCGATATTTATCGACCACGAAAAAATGCGATAACATTCGACAAAGTAGGTAAAAGATAATTAACGCCGTCTGTGAAAAATCAGCCATAAATGGCTCAAAATAGTCAAATAATGTGTACAAAGATGTTCTGTACTGACGTGTATATGAATCAACTGAGCTCAAGGATTCACTTCCCTACCTCCCTTTCCATTGAAGTGATATAACCGAAAGTTCACAGCAACGTTAAGTTGGGCGCCAGCAAGTATATAACCTGCAACGATAACGATAAGATAAATGAAAATTGAAGGAAAAATAGGGAAACGGGAAATTGCAACAGTACACAGAAAATAAGAAAAAACTGAATCTGTTCAGACCCAAAATAATAAATTTTTCCAAAGTATACTTTCAGTTACGCCAAAATCAATTTGCTCTGCATATCTAAAAGACACTTCAGTCAGATTAACAACAACTTTAAAGGTAAATATAAGTAGTATCCATACTACAACGATAAGATAAATAGTAGCCACCATAAACTAATAGTGGTACAACGATAAACGATAACAGTAGCCACGCTACAAAGATACGATAATAGTAGCCACGCTACAAAGATACGATAATAGTAGCTATGCTACAAAGATACGATAATAATTGTCAAAAAAAAAAAATGAAATAAATAAATAATAAATCTAAAAAGAAAAACATATAATCTGTGCATCTGGAGCAAATTTAGGGAGTAAAGGTTAAAGGCAAAAGGGAATTATTCATCATCGTCATCAGTTTTGTCTAAGTCGGTAGAAACATAACTACGGGTCGGATCTAGTTTTATGTATTTGACATGGAAATTTACAAAGTCAGTCCCGTTCAAGAAATCTGGATTATTCATTTTATCAGACAAAATAAACAAGAAAAACAATTATATATAAATATACAGCTACGAAAAAATATATCACGACACGTGTGGTCAATCTGATACCAACGAAATATATCAAAGACGAGACAAAAGAAAGAGAAAAAGTTAAACAAAGATAAATTTTCACTTTAGAACTGAAAAGGTCGAAATGATAGGAGTAGTTGCCAAAATTTTCGGGCCTCACGTTGTTGCGCCAAAATGTGTAACGTTACAATTGCCCATGAGACTCTAATGACTAATTTCTAGGGGTGGTTTGGCTTATTTGGCAACAAAACTCCTACCCAGGTTTTTACAAATTTAATAAAATTAAAATATACAATGATCGATCCTTTTCACTCCAAACAAATAATAAAATAGAAACTTAACTTAAAACGATTTTAAATGAGTCAGTCTGCTACTAGGATGGAACCTCTTCTGTATATTATCTTCAGCCTTCTGAACACCAATTCTTATCAGGAAGCTATAGTACTCCAGTCCTCATTCAACGAAGTTGGTGTGATAATGCCAGGTATTTCGCAGGAATTCTTTCAGATTCAGAGAGTAAAGTGGTCTAACATACATACTATTCCAAATTCTGTTTCTCAAGGAAGTAGTTCTTGATATCTATCAATCCCAAGAAAGGTTTTCTCTGTTCTAATCCCACGGGAGGTTTCTTCGTTCTAATCCCAAGGGAGGTTTTCTTCGTTCTAATCCCACGGGAGGTGCGAGAATCCCGACACAATTCTCGCCGATAAATAAGACTCCGAGTCTCAAATTAAATTAATAATGACTGAAATCTAAATCTACTACTAAATCTACTTATTCTTGCTGGAGTCTCAATCATCATTGAAAATCTTTCAGAAAACTCTCTCCAGGAACGCGCATCTGCGATCCGACCGAAAGTACACGATATGAAACGATTAATTGACAAATTACCGCGTCTTCAAAAATTCCAGTAGCGTAACATGGAATGAAGCGTGCCAAATCGTTGCAAGGTCTCCAATTCATCTTTGTGACTTGGGCATATTCTAATTACAACTAAAATGTATCACTCGCAATAATTATAATGTGTTAACCAATTCTTCAAAAATATAATTTGGAATGAGTATATTTCAATTTTCATAATGAGTAAATGATATCTTCGAAGTCGCAATATCGTATGTTCAAACAAAATGTAGCAGTATTCTTGAATCAATAAATTTATTCCTTCATTTTGAATACATCATTTACTTGTATGGAGTATTATATATTTCTATGAAGTATATGTATTCGGTATTCTATTTATTCATTCCAAGCATACCAAATTTCTTACTTTACTTTTTCCGATTCAATATATACTTGGATCAAGTTTAATATTTCAAGAATATCCTGTTTCTTGATTTGAGAATAGATTTTTTCCGTGTAACCGGTTCAGTTGAAGCAATTCCCTCCATATCTCTCATTGAAAAATACATCAAATTTGTTTTCGTTACGTTTAAATTGAGCTGGTTGCTATGAAACCAATCCGAAACTACATGAAATGCTTCGTTCATGTTATTAACCAAAAATGACGAAATCGGCGCCCTGATCACTGTTTACAAGATCGTTCATGTAAATAATAAAAAGAAGTGGCCCAAGGACAGATCCCCGAGGTACACCACATTTAACATCACACATATCAGATATACTACCACTGCGATCTACACACTGTTTCCTATTTATGAGAAAGGAATTAATAAGATTTATTGCACTCCGATCAATATTATAGAACATTAATTTGTCAAGAAGCTTTTCCCTGGAAAGACAATCGAAAGCTTTGCTCAGATCACAAAACAGTGCCCCTCTGTATTCGCCCTCATTGTAACCCTCATTTACTACTCTCATGAGTTCAGCAATAGCAGTTGTTGTAGAGAGATCTTTTCTAAAACCAAATTGAGATTTATTAAAGATGTGGTTATTCTCAAAAAATGTTGTTAACTGCTGTTGCATTACTTTTTCCAAAACCTTCGAGAAAACAGATATAACTGAAACCGGTCTGTAATTATCTACCGAGTCATCTGGACCCTTCTTGTGCACAGGGACTACTCTGGCCAATTTGAGTATATTTGGGAATATGTTATCTCTAATACAGAAATTTATTAATTTTGTTAGTGGGTTAATGATCTCATTAGCTAAACTCTTGAGTATTTTACTGTTGAATCCGTGTAAGTCACGACTACTTTTATTTTTTAGTGACATTATTACATCTCTTACTTTGTTCTCAGATACCGGAGAAAAAGCAAACCAAATACCATCCAACCCAGATCCTCTAGAATTGCAGTAATCTCGAAGAAATCAGCCGATGATTTTTTAGAAGGAGGAATTTTGCCAATAATTTCTTCAGGGACTGTAACAAAAAAATTATTGAAGTCATTAGGTGTTAACTTGCTACCAATTTGTTTACGCCTTTTCAATAGGTTTGTACTTTCTTTTACCACGTCCCAAATCGCTTTACGATTAAAGTTCCGTTCTCGAAGGTAATTATTATAAAATATGCAGGTCCGTATTGAAAAAAATGAGGTTGAGGGTGGCCCAGAGAGCACGAAACGTTGGATACGAAATCTGATTACGTCAAATTGAGAACAATTTACTGTCGAATAAAAAATTCCTGTAACATTTTTAGATAATATTTGAAATAAAGTGGGAAAAAAAGAAAAATCAAAATGACATAAATTACTTTTCTTATGATATCTCAATAACCGGCCCTTATAATCTCGGTTTGTTTGAACTGCTTGATAATGTTTCTATGCATGCAACTTTTTCTCCATTTGACCGACCTTCTAACTCTTATGGTTTAAAAGTTACCAATACAATCCCATCAAAAAAGTGGCCACCCTGTATAGTATCCATATCGTTATGTTTGATCCCACTGGACACGTATGCTTTGGTTTTCGAAGCGACAGATTTTTTAAATCTCCCGCGACATCGTATTATTTCCTCGTGAGTTCTGGCCTTGTCGGTGGCGCTCAAAATAATGTGACTTATTCACGTCACAAAATGACGTCGTTACGACTAAAATATGACGTCGTAATGACGTCTTTTAGTTACCTGGGTTATTTCTATCTACCAATTGACAGTATCATTTGAGAGCTCGATCTTCTAGAGTTCGTGTGAATTCAAATTAAAATTTCACTGATGATGGTTCCATTATTTCCATGAATATACAAACTCACCCTGTAACTTTCTGGGGAAAGGAAGAAATTTATTTTTGCAACAATCCGTACTCACCTAGTTCCACTCCGTTAGGCCAATTGAAAAGTTCACAGTCTGATGCACAGATGGCAAGTGATAGTATTAAATCCATATGATGATTGATTGATCAATCTTTTAACCATGTGCTCGTCTAATCGACATCGACACATTAACATTAAACAATCTTCAACACAAATTACACAAAATCTCAACAATCACAAACTATTTTTACAATTTCAACTTCACAAACTCTTCAGTATAATTTTCAAAAAGACTCTTTCAAATTAAGGATCTCCAAAATGGGACGTGAGGAAATGTAGTCTTCTCACCGTGACGACCATTTTGGAACTCCCTATTGAATCCATATGATTTTTAGTTAGTACCAACCTTCAAACGATACGTGTCAAAATTTGACAGCAGTCCGACCATTTGTTTGTGAGATATTGCATTGTGAGTGTAGCTACTTTTGTTATTTGGAAAAAGATGGAGAAAAAAGAATTTGTGTGCTGATAAAATATTGCTTTTTGAATGGACAAATTTGAAGAAAAGAAAGGTGCTGTTTCATCAAGACAATGCGCCGTGTCACAAATCAATGAAAACAATGGAAAAATTTCATGAATTGGGCTTCGAATTGCTTCTGCATTTATCGTATTCGCCAGATCTGGCCACCAGCGACTTTTTCCTGTTCTCAGACCTCAAAAGAATGCTCGCTGGAAAAAAAATTAGCGCCAATGAAGAAGTAATCGCCGAAACTATTTTGAAGCGAAAGACAAATCGTACTACAAAAATGGTATCGAAAAGTTTGAAGATCGCTATAATCGCTGCATCGCCCTCGAAGGCAACTATGTTGAATAATAGAATTGAATTTTGCCAAAAAAAGTGTTTTACTAAGGTAGACCGGGGACTTCTCAATTGGCCTGTTACTTCTGGTAAGAGTATGTACAGTGCATCCCATTTTGGGTGAGACAGCCAGGTTTTTCGCTTGTTGTTTAAGATAGAGCCTTGCGGTTTTCACGTTCCTGTCCTACTTTTTTGTGAAACTCAAGTTGGTCTAATCAGATTTTGCATAACTGTTTCCGTTCAAGAAATACAGGGCGATTTTGGAAATTGATACTTTTCGGACCCCTCCTTTATCTCCTAAATTATTAGAAATAATGCTGAGCTAAAAACTACGTCTGAATCAGAATTCTGCGTAGAATCCAGTGGCGTACTCAATTTTTTTTTCGGGGTATGGTTTCGAAGATTCAACACAAACCTATATTTTTTTTAATGAAACACCATGTATATCATTAGTTCGTTGAATTCGTCATTTTTTTTCCTTCAAAATGATATATGATACTATGTAGGTAGGATGTTCAGAAATGTTAAAAAACACTAAAACATCAAATAATGATGATTTTTTGTGAATGGGCAATGGATTTCCCATATAAAAAAAAATCAATAATAATAACAATAATTCATAGCGATGACAGCTAAATCAGATTGGTTTTTTCTCTCCAATGCCTACTTGATAAAACAATGCTCCCAAATGCATAGTAGCCATAATAACAACAAGGATGTTCGTATCATCAACGACCTACTACTTTTAAAAATCAAAAGTAATAATCCTCTTATGCCCGCCACTCACGAAGCGTTTCTTCCAGCGTTTGGTAGCTAGCGTCGAAGAGATTCCAGTCAGACAGCTCGGGACACGGCCGTACGACTGTAAATCAGAGTATGAACTTGACTGCCCGACTGGAATCTCTTCGACGCTAGCTACCAAATGCTGGAAGAAACGCTTCGTGAGTGGCGGGCATTATTGAAACTTGGGAAATTCATGGTCTATTTACAAAAAATCCTAATTATTTGATGTTTTAGTGTTTTTTTAACATTTCTGAATATCCTACCTACATAGTATCATACATCATTTTGAAGGAAAAAAAATGACGAATTCAACGAACTGATGATATACATGGTGTTCCATTAAAAAAAAATATAGGTTTGCGTTGAATCTTCAAAACCATACCCCGAAAAAAATTTTTGAGTACGCCACAGGATTCTACGCAAAATTCTGATTCAGACGTAGTTTTTACCTCAGTATTATTTCTCATAACTTCGGAGATAATGGAGGGGTCCCAAAAGTATCAATTTCCAAAATCGCCCTGTATCTCTTGAACGAAAACAGTTATGCAGAATATGATTAGACCATTTTGAGTTTCACGAAAATGTAGGACAGGAACGTGAAAACCGCAAGGCTCTATCTTAAATAACAAGCGAAAAACCTGGCTGTCTCACCCAAAATGGGATGCACTGTACAGGGTGGGCAAATTTCGATGTTTTAGCACTACAACTTTTGAACCAGAGGAGATAGACAAAATCTGATACCCACTACAGGGTGGGCAAATTTTGATGTTTTAGCACTACAACTTTTAAACCAGAGGAGATAGACAAAATCTGATACCCCCTTCTCGGTCTCTTTTTCTGAGAAACTAGCAAGGGTAGTATTCATTTTTGGTCACCTTCTTTTGTTTTCGAGTTATAAGCGAAAACTGGAAAAATGGCGATATCAAAAAACATTTATATCTCCGCTAATACTGATGATAGAGCTCTAAGATAAAAACATCATACAGGCACTTTTTTACGTAGAATCCAGTGGCGTGCTCAACTTTTCAAAAGGGTTTTCACTGGATTCTACGTAAAAAAGTGCCTGTATGATGTTTTTATCTTAGAGCTCTATCATCAGTATTAGCGGAGATATAAATGTTTTTTGATATCGCCATTTTTCCAGTTTTCGCTTATAACTCGAAAACAAAAGAAGGTGACCAAAAATGAATAATACCCTTGATATTTTTTCAGAAAAAGAGACAGAGAAGGGGTATCAGATTTTGTCTATCTCCTCTGGTTTAAAAGTTGTAGTGCTAAAACATCGAAATTTGCCCACCCTGTACAGTTAATGCATCTTTGATGATTTTTAATGATAAATTCCTTCTTGTTGTTTCTGAATAAAATACGTTGGCATCCGGTACTCTGAATTTCCACACATGTAATTTTTGTTGATTGTTTTGTTTCAATATATTGAACACGTTGTAGAAACCGTCGCTATAATTGTACGCAGTTCAATTTCGTTTTATTTGACATTCCCAGCACTTTAACTTTATTGCTCGAATCGAAAATCGCCTCCCCCTGTATATAGCAACGCTTTCGGAGTCAATGACAAGGCAAATAACTCTCCTTTTAATTACTTGGAAGAAAAACGAATAATTAAAGAAAATACTCATGAGAGACAGCCAGGGAGGCGGCGCAAGACAAATTAAAAAGTTCTTAATTGAACATTCTTCCAGCGGATAGAAGAGCTAAAGAGGGTGCTCGCTTAAAAATACTGCCGCCAAACTTAATTAATCACCCTAAAAATCTGCAGTCAGGTCACGTGGCAGCAGCGCCAATTGATCTTTTACTTTGCGCAGCTTATGCAAGACTTGCAGGGCCTTTGGCGGGAGCAGGTATCTCTTGGTAGTTTAGTTACCAAAATCGGTAAGACGTTTATGGTAACGTGGAATTCATCCGCACAAATATATATTATAGCTTGATTTAAATGGAATTCAGAACTTCATTCTTCAAATGTCGTCCTCAGTAACTAATATTTTTTGTAGTGAATGTACGAAACGTACTAACGTACAGAAAATCCCTCAAATGGTCATCATAACAGGCCATTTGAAAAGTCCTTGGTTTACCATAGTAAAACACATTTTTTTGAAAAAATTCGATTTTATTATTCAACATGGTTGCCTTCAAGGGCGATACAGAGATTATATCGATCTTCTAACTTTTCGATACCATTTTCGTAGTACGATTTGTCTTTCGCTTCAAAATGAGTCTTAGTTTCGGCGATTACTTACTACAGAAGGAGCAATATGGGCTTCTTTGGTATAGTATTTCCTTATGTAAGACCACCTAAAGCCCTTGTAGAAAATGTTCCTAGGAATTGGGTTATTAGAAAATCCGACTTGGATTGGATGACAGGGAAAGTTTTCTTTGAGTACATCTCAAATGGATTTTACTCATAGTAGACAAAAACTGAAGTGAAGCGACCTATTTTGTTCTTAATAGATGGACATAAATCATACATGACCTTGCCATTAAGTCAATTTTGTGAACAACACTAAATCATTTTATACGCTTTACCCCCCGACACATATATTACAGCCAGCAGACGTCAGCGTATTTAAACCCATGAAGCAAGAGTGGAAGGACACAGTCAGAAATTGGCAGAAAAGTCCTGAAAATTCAAATCGAATAATAACAAAGATTAATTTCTGCAAAGTATTTGAAGATACACTGCATTGTTGACTACACAAAATGTGTCAAAAATTTTCTCGAAAAAAATACTGTACAAACCGTTTCTACAGACAGGTCCCTCTGAACAAGCATTAACCTTGATTTTGATGTCGCTTAGGAAGTGATCGAGTCAATTTCCAACGATTTAAAAATTCACGCTGTCAATATAGACATTATTTATAATGAAATTGACTTGTATCAGGAAAAAAGATAACAGAGAAATAAGTGGAAGAGGTGATTGCTGTGAAAACGAAATTGTTGCTTCAAGAGATAATGCAAAAGGAAATCGAAATGAAAAAAAAAACTTGGTAGAAAATGAAATGCATAATGAAAAAGAGAGCAAAAGAGAAAATGAAAGTGGTAAAGAACTGACGCAATAATGAAAAATATCAAAGAAAAAGGAACAACAACTGAAAAGAAAATGAAAAAGCAAACAAAGAGAAAATTACAAAGGAAATAAACGATCAAACCAACAATAATGTGACAAAGAAATTGAGACCGAAACTTACACAAAAAATGAACAGATCGATAGTAACTGAACTGTGATATTACACTATAAGAAACATGATAGTACAAATGGTAACAATACGGATAAAATGGCTCAAAATAACGAAAAAACCATAGATGTAATGGGTGATATTAAAGAAGCCAGTGAGTGTAGTAGTAGTACCATATTAAAAGAGGTGAACACTTTTGGCCCTTTTCAAAAAACACGGTTGTCGCGTGAGAAGAAACTACCCAGCGCGATATCATCATCGGCGTGAAAAGTTATTACACTCGTTAAGATGATGAAAAAAAATATTAGTAAAGTCTAATCTGGCGAGAAAAACAAGGAGTAAAAGAAAGATCAAAAGCAACCAAAACCAACCAAGACAAATAAGAAAATAACAAGTCTAAAAGATAATACAGAGAAACACAGCTCAAACAAAGATACAGTTTTATGTACCCTCTGTGAAGAATAGCTTATTAGCGATGCTGAAGATGATGAAAACAAGAATGTGGACTGTGACAAATGCCCTCGGTGGTATCAACTCAAATGTACTGATATGTCAGGCTTGACATATAATGATGGAGTTGAAAAAGACTACGTATGTACATGTGCCCGGATAATAACTCTTTGCTTACGTACATCATTATTTTAGTGCTTATCAAACGACGATCAGAATAAGAATTTATATTTTGTTATGTATCGAGTAGAATAACAACCTACCTATGTAAACTTTTATTTTTGTTGAGGTTTTGGAGGGTATTATAAAAATGTTTCATTTCAAAATACTTTGTTTGCCTTACTCACTACCATTTTCTTGTTCAACAATGGTGTATCAGCGAAAATTTGTTTATGTTGTCTGACAACTGGTTAAATTGACTTTTCAACTTTTATTAGTCATAACCAAACAAATAATTCATTTCTTATGATTTTTTCTCGCCCTAATGCATTCTTCAAACTTCAAAGAATATATTTTCACCGAGAATTTTTGTTTTAAGCAAAACTTGACCATTTTATTATGTCTTCAATACAAAAAAGTAGTTAAGTGACCGAAAACCGGGTCATTCACCCTATTTACGTTAGTCATGACGACATTAGAATTATTTCGTATATATTTTGTTTATTTTAGTAATAAACGATCATTAATAATGATATTAATAATAGAATAATAAATAGAAAGGTAGCGTTTTTTTTTTTTAATGGATTCGGTCCTTACTTGGCGGAAATTCATTATAAATAAAATAAAACGAAGTAATTTCCACTATGTTATTTAATAATCAGTTCAGAAATGTAGCCTGATGAAGCCACAGTGTGGCGAAACAATTGTTGCTAACAATTAAATAACATAGTGGAAATTACTTCGTTTTATTTTATTTAGAAAGGTAGCGATTTACCTATCAGAAGAGTTGAATCCAGGGCCGCTGCCAGAACCGGCATACCGGACATTTTGCCGGGCGCCAAATTCTAGGGGCGCAAAGTTAGTTAATAAACATGACATATTGTTTGACACAAATTTTTTTCTTAGTTAAAATACCACCCTTTGTGGTAAAAATAAATCCAATAGACGCTCTCAACTAGTTATAAAAATACAAAACAATAGCAGTTAATTGAACGAGAAATATAGAGAAAGATTCCTCAATTATATTTAAAATAACATTAAGTTCCAGTCGGCATTACGCTCCCTGCGTTCCCCTATTTACACATGTGTTTTACGATCATAAAGCTTGTCGGCATTATCTGTTATCTCACTTAACTTCACCAGATGATTGCTTTATTGGTAGACTTCTTTAGAATGAGGGATATTCTTTAGGCGGCTTCTTTGATATTTCAAAAATGCAAAATAATTATCCATTCTCCAATCATGATATTGTTTTCCGAGAAGGTGGTTGATATTGCAGAACCTTTTCAGTTTATTTCCTATTTTAGAGGAACAAATACGCGAAACTACGTTGAAAGTGTATTCAGAGTTGAATTATTCAATATTTTTTGTGTCTTTAGATTTCAGGGATTCAAATGGAAGGTGAGTTCTCTCATTGACTTCGTATTCATTCTGTAAGAGTGGTGGATTCAACAGGAAGCTGAAGCCTAGGGCAGCTAATTCTAAGAGTCGGCAGATTTAGCTTATTAATTTTTTATTTTGATATACATAATTTTAAAAAAATATTATACTCACATAAAGTGAATGCCTGGTTAAAACACATATGATAGTTGGAGATATGAATATTAATTTATTAGCAGATGATGAGTTTGTTGAAGAATATAAAAACATAATGTGTACATTCGGAATCGGATACATGTCTCTTATAAATGAAATAACTAGGCCAGGAGGAAACACTTGTATTGATCATATATTCCTTAAAGACGTCAACCTCGAAAATCGATTACAACACATGAAAGGATATATTTTGCATTATCTAATTACAGATCACTTTCCAATTATGGTAACTTTTGAGTCAGGGGATAAAACATTATTTCATAAAAAGGCGGAACGGAAAGTGAGAAAATATATTAACTATTCGAAATTACGAGAAAATCTACGTAAAGAAACTTGGTCACTAATGTATGAACAGAAAAATGTTAATAATATGACTAACTCTTTTATTGAAAAACTGATAGAACACTTAAATAGAAACACACATCTCGTGAAGGTTAAAAAAAATGAGCAAACTCGCGAAAAGTGGATCAAACCCTCCTTGCTGAAAGCGATTAACAAAAAAAATAACCTCTATATACATCTGAAAAAGAGTCCAAATGATACAAACTTAAAATCGGAATATATTAGAATCAAAAATGAAATTCGAAAACTTATAAATACTTCAAAAAAAAATTATCTACAAGAAATAATAAAAAACAGTCAAAGCGAGGCTATATGGAAGTGCATGAATGGTATTTGCGGGAATTCCAATGAACAAAAAATGGAAATCGAACATATTAAATGTGAGGGAACTCTGTTAGAATATTACTTCATCCGAACAAATTTCGAGAGAGACAACCAACCCTACACTTGAAAGTATTACTTCATGTCGTACGGTGGCGCTGCGAGTCTGCGCGTGGCGAGGCCATCGAGAGAGAAAACAAGAATAGATCTTCGATGATCGAGAGCGAACGACAGAGACATAACCTTAGTGTTTCAGTCCTCCTGTCATCCCTTCTGTTCTGACATCTGAACTGGGTTGAGCCCCCTTCTGGGTTGAACTCCCTTCCGTTCAGACAGCTGAACTGGGTTGAGCTCCCTTCCGTTCAGACAGCTGAACTGGGTTGAGCTCCCTTCTGGGTTGGGCTCCCTTCCGTTCAGCCTTCTAGAACTTGCTTAGAGATAGAGTGAGACTTACGAGAGTGTTTTGAGAATAAACGATTAAAATCATCATCTGTGTATTAGTGAATACTCTATATTTTAAAACCCATAAATATCCAATAAACTCCTATTCGGGAGGAAAAGGAGAATAAAAAAGCGAATAAATTTAATGAGTATTTCACTGGTGTGGGAAAATTATATGCTGAAAAAAATTGATTCTCCCAATGAATTCGAGGAAGTTGACATTTCACAATGAAATTCATTTTACTTGACTCCTGTAGACCCAATGGAGATACAGGATACCATAGATCAGCTGAAATCCGGAAAGGCTGCAGGACACGATTCTATAAGATCTGAAACTCTAAAAGAAATTAAATCAGAAATATCTGAACCTTTGACATATCTAGTGAATAGCTGTTTTGCAAATGGATGTTTTCCTGATGCATTCAAATTAGGTATAATTAGGCCAATATATAAAAGCGGCGACCGTTCACAGATCACGAACTACAGACCCATCTCCCTGATATCAAATTTGGCTAAGATAGTTGAAAAGACAATAAAAAACGTATAGTGAACTATCCGAAGAAATATCATATTATCGATGAAAAACAATATGGATTCACTGAAGGGAAATCTACAGAATATGCGATAAGACAACTGACAGGTAGGTTGTATGAATGTCTGGATGAAACGATTCCTACGCTGTGTATTTTTATCGATTTATGTAAGGCATTCGATACCGTATGCCATATTCGTTTGCTCAAGAAGTTGAAAAATTGTGGATTTAGAGGACCAATATATAAATTGCTAAAAAGCTACTTGTCAAACAGAAAACAGGTTGGAGAAATTGGGCATTCCAAGAGTAAAGAGGAAACAGTAGAGTACGGAGTTCCGCAGGGTACTGTATTAGGACCTATTTTATTCCTCATCTACATGAACAGCTTTCTAAAAATGAAGGAATCTCAAGAAGCAATTTGTTTCGCTGATGATGGGGTTATTCGATACCAAGGAAATACACGGGAAGAATTGAAGGAGAACGTGATCTCGAAGTTTGCTGAAACAATAAAATGGTTCAAAAACAATAAACTAACCTTGAACACTGAAAAGACAAAATATATGGTCTTTGGTTCCAGCAAACATAAGTCTTCCAACTTTCGGAAACCTAAATATGACAATGAGATCTGCATAGCTGAAACGAAATATATTAAATATTTGGGAATCACGATTGACAGTCAATTGAGATGGGACCAACATGTGAAAAATCTTGTTAACAAGATAAGTGGCCTTCTCTTTAAGTTTAGGTACCTTCGTAATTATATAAACTCCATAAAATATTTGAAGATTTTTTACCAAGCCCTAATAGAATCTCAAATTAGCTACGGCATAGTTGGATGGGGTGGTGCTTACAACAACCACATGGAAGTTATCCAGAAAGGGATATTAAAAATAATATATAAAAAAACGCACGTTTTCCAGCCAGCGGTTATTCAAGATCTCTGAAGTACAAGATGTTAGACAATTATATGCTCTGAAAATTCTCACAAACATTATGTCAAAGAAAATACACGTCAGTACGTTGCATCATGAATATATAACCAGAGAAAAATATCATACATACCTGCTACCTAGATGCAAAAAAGTATAGGACAAAGAAGTTATACCTACCTAGCACCAAAAATTTTGAATGTTGTCCCTGATCACCTAAAAAATATAGAAAGCATAGGAAAGTTCAAAAAACGAATAAAAGCGTGGTTGACTGGTGAAACTAGGGAAATAATGAATAATACAATAAATAATAATTGAAAAACTATCAAAACATGAATTATGACAAATACCTACCCTCAACTGTGACAGAAATTTCAGAACCGATTTAGACACTATATTATAACACGATTAAGAATGACTTTGAATTGAATTTAGACAAACGACACCCTAAAATGACATTTATGACACGCATTCTCACCTCATAATGTGGATGTCGAGTGTGAATATAAAATAATATATCCAATAAATTTAATCAGTGCAGAAACTTTCGCCCTGTTTCTGTTTTTTTTTTCTGAGTTTTGTTTGCTTTAATTATCATTTATCTTTTCTTTCAAACTCTGCCTTCATGGACAATATAAGTGGTTTATTTTGTGATTTTATTAATGAATGAAATTTTTTAATTTTTTTCACCCAATAATTTTTGCATGGAACTAATTTAAGAATTTATATTTTATTTCATATCACATACAGGTAATAATGTTTTATACCTCAGTGATGTATTTTGTTTATTAACCGAAATAAACTCCATTATTATTATTATTACGTGGATGGTTACAGGAGTAAAGCGAAAGAGAAGTGAAAGTCCTCTAAACGTGAGCATCGATAGTGATAAATACGCTGGCATAATGACCGTGCTACAACAAGTTGTGAAAGGACTCACCAGAGTACTAGAGAAGGAACAGGACATGAAAGAGGAGTCCAAAAAAGAATTAGAAACCATAAGAAATATGGTGAATGGGGAAGTGTCTGAAGCCTATAGAGCCGTAATACCAGTGGAAAGTAGGGATTTTGGTAGCCAAGTAGATCTGGAAGACATCAGACAGGAGCTGACGACGGCTGCAATAAGAAAAAAGTTCAAAGACAAGAAGCAGCGGAGCTGGAAAATATTATTCTGCAGAACTGGCCGGAGGGGTGTTTCAGGACTAAAGTGGACACAAACAGCGTATTGGAAATAAAAGACGGCGAGATCGCAGTAATGACACCCCATAAAAAAATGTCTGAAATTAGATTAATAAAACCACTCATTGGAAGTTCAGACGTATGATGGAGCACATCAGAGAAGGGAAACTCAAGGCGGAAGAAATAATAACTCATAGGATGGAAGGATATGCGGAAATTAATGAGAAATTTATAATGGACAAAAAAGTATACACCTGGTGGGATTGCCGGAAGGGTTGGAAGGTTTATATAAGATGTGTGTGAAGCTCAAATATCTGACAACAGAAGGAAACAATAAAACATTACATTTAACAATTCTGAATGAAATGGACATAGATACAAAAAGGAAGATCCTGGAGTGTGCCTTCTACGACTACAGTGGAGAAATAATAGTACACGAGAAAAAGACAACTGTAGGTATAAGGAAAAGAAGGATATATGATACGAGCGCAACGAGTTATAGAGAAAAATGAACAGATAACTTACTCCCAGATGGTTTCCAAATAAAAGAAACAAATAGGAGATGGAAGCCAGCTGAGAAGCGAAATAAATGAAATCCGGGAGACTAAAGACGGCCATTTTTTATTGGAAATCAAAAAAGGAAGCAAGAAAACGGAGAGTCTATATGAGACGATAAAAGCCACCAAGCAAAATCAAACGGTGAAAAAATATATGGGAGGAAAGTAGAAAGCTGCGGCAAACATATATGGGTTAGATATCGACGTCAAAGAAGGCCAAATAACAGAAATGCTACATGAGATAACAGGAACAAATGAGAATGAAGAAGAAATACACATAAAGGCACTCAGACCACTCAGAGGTGGTATACAAGCTGCCACAATAATTGCAAATGAGGACACAATTAAAAGACTAATACAGATTAAAAAAGTAAAAATCGGCTTCTCAGTGGCTGATATAAAAGAAAGGGTGGCAACTATTAGATGTATAAGGTGCTGGGAAATAGGCCATATGGCTAAAGAATGCACAAACGAAGATAGAAGCCAAA
This sequence comes from Harmonia axyridis, assembly GCF_914767665.1. Classification (NCBI taxonomy): domain Eukaryota; kingdom Metazoa; phylum Arthropoda; class Insecta; order Coleoptera; family Coccinellidae; genus Harmonia; species Harmonia axyridis. The sequence goes on from NC_059501.1 coordinate 60,026,031, forward strand.
AATGCAGAAATTGTACGAAAGACGATCATAAAGTCAAGGATTGTGCACATAATTCGTATTGTCTAAACTGCAAGACTGAAGGACATCGGACAGCTAGTGAGGGATACGAAAGGGAAAGAAGGAGGAAATATAAAAGCCCTTCATAGCAATTCAAGAAATACACGGAGATAAGTACTGGGATGTGTATGTTTTAACACTGTACATATTAATATATTATTTTAGCGGGCCATATACACCCGACCAACGTTTTATCAAATATTATGTATACAATGAGCTTAGAAAAGGTGTGCGTCCTTATACACTTAATTTATTGGTTTTTATATATACAGGTTTATATTTTTACACAGTTTTTTTATATTTAAATTCCATTTATACACAGTTTTTAAAAATGTACATATTAATTTATTATTTAAGATATTTTCTTGTTGTGTGGAGTTTTTTGATTTATTTAAAATGATTGAATTAATGCAGACAAACCTAGGTAGAGCAAAAGCAGCCCATGATATAATGTGGGAAAGAGCGTTAAGAGGAAATGTGGACATAATAGTGGTGAGTGAACCAAATAAAAAATTGAGCTCAAAAAACAACTGGATAACCGACTTAAAGGGAGATGTATCCGTAATCATCAAAAATAAAGGCATCGAGGTTGATAATGGTGAAAGAAAACGAGGTCCCTCAAGGTTGGAGATTTCTACCTATATGCGGTATACATTTCCCCTAATATTGGAATAGAAGAATTCAAAAAAACCATAGATGCCTTATTTGAAGATGCTCGTGTAAGTAGTCTCTCGGTTGTAGCGGGGGACCTAAATGCCAAATGGGGTGCTAATACACCGGATGTGAGAGGCGAATATATAGAAATGTGGCTCTCCCAGATGGGATGGACAGTAGTAAACAATGGTGAACCGACTTTCATGAGAGGAGAATCAAAAACACATACAGTCCATTCAGGAATTATTGACATCCGGGGTGGCTTTGGAAAATCGAAATTAAGTTGGTACTGGCTCATTCAGTAACATTTTGAATTGCAGATTTCGGGTTGGCATTATAAATGTCATTGACAGGAGGTTAGACTTCAGTTTGTTTGTGTTATTGGTTAAGATCGAAGAAATTTTGAAACTTAAAAGTTGTATCAATTTCAAACACACATTGATTAGTTTATTTGAGTATTTCTCACAGTACTGTTTGAAAAAACAAGAAGGCAAGTCATTACAACCTGGATTATTAGTGGAAGAAAACCTGTGCAATATCTACGATTTCACCTTCAAAGAATCATTGAATGATTTGATTGTTACCAAAAGCCGAGCCAAAAGCAACCAATATATCAGCCTGGATGAAATTTGACCAAAAAGCATCTGGATTTTAATCAATCAAAGACAACATTACATAAACTTAATTGGTTACAAGTTCAAAACAGTTAATAAAAGGAAAATTCTTATTGATAAACAGAAAAATATAATAAGTTGAGTACGATTTTATGGTGAATACAGAGAATATTTGCAACAAAATGTGAAATTCATTGATCTGGAGGAAACTTGGTTATTTGAAAATGCCAGCATTATTCAACAGTGGACTCTAGAAAGAAAACAAAATGTTTTTCAAGTATATTCAAGGGTAAAAGTAGGAGCACTATTTTGAATGCTGGATATTTGGATTTTTACCGGGATGTTTTGTTTTGACAGTGGTGATCATGAGGATTATATAAATTTATGAAGAGAGAATTATTTTATAATTGGATTGCTAAACAAAGTCTTGGCATTGCATCTATAGTTTATTTATATTCTATATTGAAATTAAGTATTGTTATATCTGTTTTTTGTTCTTCAATGAGTAATCCAAAAATCTAATAAATTCCAATTGCTTTATAGAATTTTTACTGAGTATTCAATCGAAAAATATATTCAGAAGAGTAAGTTCAAGAATTTCTTCACCTCTTACCCACTTGAAGATAATAATCGAATGCAATAAAATTTTAAAATTCACAAATTGAAAATAATTTCATGCAAAAATGCTTTTAGTGAGTGAATTAAAGCTGTTATGGGCAAAATAATTTATGTAATTTAATAGAAACTAGTATAAAAGCATTTCAATAAAAAACAGAAAACTCGAGTACAAATAGTACCTATATTTTTCATACAAGTTTAACCAATCATTCATGTCATGAACAGTTTCAATAAATAGTGATTAGAAAGTAATTTACACATCGGCTGGTAAATTGGTTCCAATTTTGAAAGTTACAGTACAACTGTGATGTCAAAATTTTTCATATACTAAATGGATTTTTGAATTTTATTTCTGTCTTATTATATGGCTCTTCCATTCACTAAGCTACACTATTTCAATTTATCAACCAGTTTTTTCCGTTTTCTTCACCAGTTTAGACACCACAGTTAAAATTATCCATAAGAGTTATTTGATAAGAATTTTGCAAGCAGGTTGGTATCCAGTGTCCATCAGTTATGCAACAATTTTTGAAGAGCCTTTGGTGAAAAGGAATATGCATATTTTAATGATCTTCAATGGGATCTTTCATTGGCGACTCTTAAATGAATAGATATCTCTTCATTGGATGTCCTTGAAATGAGATAGCATTTCATTATATTTTACATTATATAATCTGAATTTCAAATCATGACTGTATGCGTCCCTTCGTAATAATCGTAATTTCGAAAATTCATGATCTTTCGGATACAAAAATGATGAAAATAATTTATACTAGTTATTTCTATGATGAACCATAGCAATTTTTAGTGATATTTTTGTAACTAGAAATAAAGCCGCGACTATACGTTCATGGCCTACTTCGATGTCAATAATTCCTGAATGGACTGTATAGACGTTACATTAACCCCAGAAAATCTAAGGAGGAAAATAAGTGGATGGAGGGTCGAGCATGAAAATCCGTTTACGCACCATGGACATGTTTACTTTACATTCGGGAAAAAAAGGTAGCAAGGAAACGAATACAAGACAAAACCTTTTCTTGTTAGAGAAAAATTTAGCACGGCACTTTTAAAATGGAGAGAAAACCAACAAAGGGAAAATCCGTAAACAATTATGAAAGATGCTCATAAGTCTGCAATGAGAAACGTTATCGGAAGAGGACAAAGGGAAGTACCTTATTGGTGGAATGAGGACATACAGAATCACAGAGAAGAATTATTAAAGGCGAGAAGAAAGTTCACACGATCGCGATCAAGAAATAGACCAGTCCCGAATACGCCAACATTAGAAGAAATCCGAGAGGCGAAGAAAGAGCTTAAAAGACTGATTAGAACCTCAAAGCGCCAGTGGTGGAAAGCCTTGATTGCAGACCTCGATAAGGATATCTGGGGGGAGGCGTACCAGATAGCAATCAAAAGATTGAATTTTAACAGACTTCCACACAAACTCTCAGTTAAAAGAAGAAAGGAGATTCTGAGAGACCTATTTCCGGCAGTGAGGGAAAACTGGTGCAGTATGAGAAAACCAGTAGAGGATATGGACGAGTTCACCATGGAAGAGCTGAGGGAGGCCGTCAAGGCAACAAAATGTGAAAAAGCCCCGGGCCCTGATGGACTCACGGGGGAAGAATTCAAAATTGCCCTACAAATAATTCCGGACGAGTTACTAGAAATGTACAACAGGTAGCTGAGGAAGTATTGATCCCTAAGAAGGACAAAGATCCAAAGGATGTCTCCTCAACGTGGCCGCCAAGATTTACGAGAAAATGATAGTTGGTTGATTACTGCATCAGGCATTCCGTTTTTCCTTCCTCGTGGAAGAAGGCATTGGTGATCCCACTTCCTAAAAACTCGGATCCGAATACATTTGATGACTTACGGCCTATTAGTATACTCCCGGTACTCTCCAAAATTGTTGAGAAGGTCATGCAAAAGCAATTACAGGAATATACAGAAATTAATAAGATCATTCCCTCAACACAGTATAGATTCAGACCTGGCCATGGTTGCTGCACAGCCTTGCTCAACATCACTGATGACATTTTTAAGTCTGTTGATCAAGGCAATTTGACTATTTTGACCCAGCTAGACTATATTAGGGCTTTTGATTCGATCAATCATCAGCTTTTGATCGTTTTTTTGCATTATGTGGGTCTGTCTCAGCCAGCGATAAATTTATTGGCTGATTATATCGGGTCGAGATCACAGGCTGTCAGAATTGATGGCAATTTGTCTTCGTTTTTAGGTTTAGATAGTGGAGTCTAGGGTCTATATTAGGACCACTTCTTTTTATCTGTATGTGTTTCGGTAACTTCTTTCTTTTATGCAGACGATAGCCAACTCAAATTGTCGTTTGAGCCTTGCGAGTCATTACAGGCTGTAGTAGCCCTAAATTATGATCTGGATAATATCTACGAAATTTCAAAAAAACATTGTCTTCGTTTGAATGCCAGTAAATCAGTATGTCAACTTTTTGGTCGTAAAAATGATAGAGTACGGTTCTTGAAGATTTATAGCCAGGATGTTATCATGGATGGCAGCAAAATCAGCTTTCTGGAGTTTACAAGAAATTTGGGTTTGACGGTCGATACTGATTTTCGTTTCAGTAGGCATAAAGCTAACTGCTTGTTGGAAGCTTATGCCAGTTTGAGGAATTTATATCAATTTAGAAGTATTCTGAGCAAATCCAGTAAAATTCTGCTGTGTGAGTCTACTGTACTGTCATATATGAACTATTGTGATGCTGTCTACGGTCCCTGCTTGACTGTTTTCGATAAGAATAGGATTCAAGTACTACAGAATTCTTGTCTGAGATTGATACACGGTCTACGGAAATATGATTCTGTGAGTTACACCCTTAAAACTACCGGCTGGCTCAGTATGGAGCTCAGAAGATGTTTCCATTCATATGTTTTGTTTTATAGAATCATCACTGAAAAATTACCAATAAACCTTTACAATAGGATTACTTTCCGTTCTGCTGTGCACTCCATCAATATTCGCTCCAAACGCACCATCTCAATACCAAAACACCGAACCGACATATTAACTAGATCGTACTCCTATCAAGTACCCAATTGCATGAATAGCCTGGACTTTGAATATAGAAACATTACACTTGATAAGTTTAAATTACACATTATGAATAATTTTCGGAACGACCCGCTTTATGCCTAGGTTAAAGACCGAATGGCTTTCCGGAACTGCTTGTGACTGTTTATTTTGGCGTTTTCCTTTCATCTGCTTGTTGAATTTTGATCTACGTGCTGTCTGAGATGGGATATTTCAAGTTTTATTTCGATTATACGGCGGAGTTTGGATTATATTGTTGTTTTAGTGCTCATGGTAAAGAGTTTTGTTTTGTTTTGTAAGCTAGGTTTAGGAGGGTTAGATGGAAGAATAGACGCATGGATAAAGTTTAAGGTAGATTGTACGGTACTAGATAATATTCTCTACCTTGTTTATGCGAGCTAAATCTCGCCCCCAATAGTGTAGTTCAATGTGCTTTCTATTTTTTTCTGAATAAAGACCTTTATTATTATTATTATTATTATAGTGACGAAATTGACAGAGGAATTGGAAAGGGGAGGGTGGATCTCAAAATCACAGCATGGCTTTCGTAAGGGAAGGTCGACTACAACGGCAATACTAGAGCTAGTGGAATGCGTAAATAGGTCCGAGGAAAAATGGTGTGTGATTGTAACTATTGATGTTCGAAATGCTTTCAATACTGCCAGGTGGAAGAGCATAGTAGAATCTCCAAAACAAAGAGAAGTAAGTCCATATTTAATGAGGTGGGTGGAGGAATACTTTGAGGAGAGGTTTGTCAAAATGGGAAGCGTAAGGCACCAATGCTGGATGGGGGTTCACCAGGGATCAGTTGCGGGACCTGTTTTATGGAATGTAGGGTACGGTGACGTACTCAGACTACCATATGGAAAGGGTGTATGTGCGGTAGCATATGCTGACGACCTCACACTGGTCGTAGAAGGCAAAGGAGCTGAAGAGGTGACTCATAGAGCCAATAAGAGCTTAACCATGATAGTGAAGTGGATGGAGGCTAGAGGGTTGAAGGTGGCGGAACAAAAGACCGAAGTCCTTGTCATGAAAGGTCCAAGAAATACGGACATTTTGAGGGTGGAAATGCGGGAAACAACCAGTGAAGGAAATTAAATACCTTGGAGTGGTGCTTAAACGTGGCCTGAACTTTGACGCACATGTTGAATATGTGTCCGAGAAGGCTAGTGCTAAGGCGGATGCGGTGGGAAGGTTGACGCCGAATATTGGGGGCCCGCTCAACTACAGACGCCGAGTGATGAGCTCGGTGATTCAGAGCATAATGGTGTACGCTGCACCTGTGTGAAGAAAGGAGCTCAGGAAACAAAGATTAGTGAATAAAATGATAAGTTTTCAAAGAAAAGGCCTTCTTAGGGTGATCAGGTTACCGCACGGTATCAGCGGAAGCGGCACAGGTGGTGGCTGGATACCCACCTATTGATATTATGGTGGCCGGGGCCTGTTTCTTGTTCAAAGTGGACAACAGACTCCAAGGCCAGAGGAATATGGCAAGGAAAAGAACTCTGCGGATGTGGCAAGAAAGATGGAGGAACGGAAGAGAGGTGTCACAATGAACGCACACCCTGATTGAAAATGTTGCAGAGTAGATAAGGTGCCAACACAGAAAAACGTGTTACTTTTTTACACAGTTCCTGACGGGACATGGCTCTTTTGGAACCTTCACCAAAAAAATTGGAAAAACTGAGGACGACAGGTGTGTGTTGTGCAGGAAACAAGATAGTCCTGAGCATGTATTCTACGAGTGTGAGAGGTGGAATAGGGAAAGAGAGAAAGTACTGAGACACATGAATGAGCTCCCTAGACCCCCGGAAATTATACCTCGCATGATTGAGAAGAAAGAAGTGTATGACTTGTTATACGACTTTGTGGTAGAAATAATGAAGAGGAAGGGGAAGGAGGATAGGCTGAGGCAGGGGTGAATCACTTTATCCCTGCTTGTTTTTGTTCTTTTTCCATGGGTGTCTTTCATTGTACACTCGTTAGTTTATTGCTTTTTATTTTTTATGATTTACCAAGGTTGTATTGTTTGCCCTATTGGCGTTTTTTGTTTATATGGTGTACAAAGGTTTCACTGTTGCCCTATTGGCATTTTATTTATATGGTTTACAAAGGTTGAATTTTGCTGTTGCCCTATAGGCGTTTTTTATTTATATGGTGTACAAAGGTTGAATTGTTGCCCTATTGGCCTCTTTATATAGGGGAATTCTGTATGCATGTCTGAGTGCTCTGATTAACTCTTTTTAATTAGAGTCTTCACCCTGAGAAGCATCCCCGAAGCATGACATTTGGCTTTAATAGTGATGACTATTTAGAAGGCCCCCGAGACGACCCTAACAACTGGTGTCTCATTACTCTGTGTTCATGCCTATATAATTTGTTTACATCTTGTCTCTCAGCTAGAATCAGCTACGCAGAAGGGATTTGGACAATATGAGAGTTGTTATGAGCACAACTTCATCATACAGGGCATCCTCGATATCACGAGGAGAGAGGGTAGACGCCCCACCGTTGCTTGGTTTGACTTGACGAATGCTTTTTCCTCATTGCCCCACAGCCACATATTCAACACCCTAGAGATCATGGGCTTGAACCGGAACGCATTGGAGTTGATAAGGAGTATTCAAGATACCAGCTTCTCCACCATCAAGATCACGCAGGGAGAGTCCGGTGACTTGGAGGAGGAAATCGAAGATGGAGATGATTATGGCAATAATTACTTCGATAATGGTGAAGATTATTGTAACGATGAAGATGGCAACTTGGATGACGGTGCTATATATTGAAATTTTTATCGTGTTATGTTTCATTATGTATTTATTTTTATTGTGTTATTTTTTTTTTTTCTTTCATTGAAGGCATCGACTGATATGGTCATTAGCCTCTAACCTAACCATCACCGGCCTCTTTCGGTTCGTGCGGGGATGCGTCAGGGTTGCCCACTCAGCCCCATAATCTTCAACATTGCACTGGAATCTTTGTTTCGGGCTGCTCTCAACACCGGACTAGGCTACAAGATAGACGACAACAACATCGTCATTTTGGACTATGCTTATGATCTAGTGATAGTAACCGCACGTCCGAAGATATACAGATCCTCTTGACAGCATCGGAGGAACAGCAGCTGCCTGTGGCCTAACTTTCAAGCCGGGAAAGTGCGGGTCTCTCATTTTGGACTGCCGGCGTGGACATACCTGCCGGGATCTTACTTACTCGATCTAGGGTAAACCCCAACGCTGGCGGAAGATCAGGCCTACGAACATCTCGGCATCCCGAAGTGCTACCACGTCGAACAGTCCCCGGAAGACATCATCGATAGGATGACCAGAGATGTACAAAAGCTCGATGATTCTCTGTAAGCACCGTGGCAGAAAATCTACGCCCTTGTTACTTTCATCCTGCCAAAAGTTTCCTTCGTTCTGAGGGAATCAGCTTAGAATGCATGACAGGCAGGTGAAGAGAGCCCTGAAATCCTGGATGAAATTTCCACAGAGAGCCAACCCCGAACTACTATATGTGCCGATGAAGAGGGAAGGCACTGGTGTCTTTCTGATGCCGAACCTGGTTGAGGTCACATCAATTGTTCAGGCCTACAAGATGGTGACCTGTGCGGAGTCTTATCCGAAAAATTTCCGTCAGTCAACTGCGGAAAGTTGTCCAGCACTGGATTTGTCACAATCCATCTGTCGACGACCTGGCCTGTTATCTGTCGGAAGACTTTGTTGAGAAGTTCGGTAGAGATGGTGGCAACATTTCTTTGCTATGGTCCAGGGCTAGAAATGCAACGAGGAGGTTCTCAAAGAGGCTGGAGATGGGATGGACGACCATCAATACATCCCCATCCATCCAGATCGGTCAGAACGACGCGTCAGATAGTCAGACGATTACACCATCTTGTCGTCAGAACCTTGAATGGAGGCTCAAGTACGCTAAGCAATTTGTTTGCGTCATCCATGACCCGAAAACCGAACCTGGGAGAAACATTCAAGTGCTTCTCGAAGAGTGCCGCCAGCAATCCCTTCATCACATGCTTCTGCGACTGGCAATCAATCCACAGGGTCAGACTGGACTTCGTCTCACTCAATACCACCAAAGATTCGGGAGTGGTGATAAGCGGTGTCGGAGGTCTCAGGAACATCAAGAAACTTTGCCACGCATCATAAACTACTGTAAAATGCATTCGGCAGCATGGCAAAGGAGACACAATGCCGTTCTAGATAAATTTTTCAAATCCATTCTGGACAGGATGGGAATCGTACTGGTCAACAGACAGGACCCTCTGGTGAACAATTTACGGCCCGACATCGTCATCATATACGAAATAGAGTCTAGGATCACGATTATCGACGTGACGATTCCCTTCGAGAATGAGCCTCAAGCCCTCGAGAGAGCAAAGGATTTAAAGGTAAAAGACGCCGGCTTAGTGACATTCAGTCTTGCCTGATGTAGTCAAATTCAATATTCGAGGACACTTCTGAGACAAAACGACAAGAAAATTCTTCGATTATTCTATCACAGATTGGAAAGAATATCGTAGAATTCTGAACAGAAAAATCGTCATTAACAATCACATAGACTCAGCTGAATTTCTAGAACAGAAATTATCCAAACAATATCCATCAACAGCTACCGAAGAAAACACAGACGTTGACATGACCACTCAAAGCGACACAGAAGAAGAAAAGAACACACATAAAAAACAAAAACGTATATGCCAAATAAGCAGGACACAAAAAAACAAAGAAGGGTAGAAAACCTCTGAGAAAATAAATAGCAACAAGAAATCATGGGACTCGAAAACATAAAAAGACATATTACAACAACTTAAGGAAGCAATGAAAGACATACTACAGAACGACGAACTTAAGAACGTCATACCCATCAATGACGAAAAAGTAATTGTTCAATGCAAGGACAGAACACAACATGACAAACTAAAGCAAGTATTGAAAAAGGCGAAAGAAATTAGCGTTAAAACAGACAAAACAAGAAAACCAACGTTTAGGCTTACTGGCATAACAAACGGTTATACGGTCAAAGAACTGAACGCCAAGAAAGGAAAAAGGACAGGATAAGATACCAAACGAAGCCATGACATATTTATATGACGCAGTAAAAGACGGACTGACCGACATGTAAAAAGACATGTAAACATTTCCGAGGGTTTGGAAGCAGGTTCATGTGGGCTGATTGCCAAAAAAGCACTGCTTCTTGAGACCCATGAGTCTGCTTCCAACCCTAGGGAAAACCTTAGACATAACAAAACAGACATCGCAAACAGAAAAAACATAGATGTAGAATAATACATAACAATTCAAGCTAGACTGGAAAAACCAAGATCGGATCACTAGACAAACCACACACATCATGTTGGCAATGTTGGCGAAGTTGTAAATGGGTAATTGGTGGAATGACCGTTCATCTTACTAATGAGATTTCATATCTAGTCCTGTCATTTGATATCTACAACTTCAAACCCTAATATCTGAAACTTCAATACCCTGATGTAGCTCAAAAGTTGAAAGGTGTTGGACATGGAAATTTCAGAATCTTTGGTTATATCTCTGAAGGATATAGTTCATCAGTGAAACGAACCCGATCATTTAATACCATTTTCGGTTTTAAAATTCGACATAACATACATTTGGGCAGAATAATAGCCCGAATGGGCGTTGAAGATGAATTTGAGGATACGTCTGCGAATTTTATATGTCTAATCCAAAGTTGAATTATTTAGACTTGGCAGGTTTCGAAACTCAGTATATGAATTTATCACTCTGAAAAGAATGACCTTTAATGATACTGCCATGAACTAAGTGTTGAATTCATGTCGATTAAGAATTTAGCGCAATTTCATAGACAATGCCAACAGTAAGCACCGTGGCAGAAAATCTACGCCCTTGTTACTTTCATCCTGCCAAAAGTTTCTTTCGTTCTGAGGGAATAAGCTCAGAATGCATGACAGGCAGGTGAAGAGAGCCCGGAAATCCTGAATGAAATTTCCACAGAGAGCCAACCCCGAACTACTATATGTGCCAATGAAGAGGGATGGCACTGGCGTCTTTCTGATGCCGAACCTGGTTGAGGTCACATCAATTGTTCAGGCCTACAAGATGCTGACCTGTGCGGAGTTTCGTCCGAAAAATCTCCATCAGTCAACTGCGGAAAGTTGTCCAGCACTGGATCTGTCACAATCCATCTGTCGACGACCTGGCCTGTTATCTGTCGGAAGACCTTGTTGAGACGTTCGGTAGAGATGGTGGCAACATTTCGTCGCTTTGGTCCAGGGCTAGAAATGCAACGAGGAGGTTCTCAAAGAGGCTGGAGATGGGATGGACGACCATCAACACATCCCTTTTCATCCAGATCGGTCAGAACGATTCGCCAGATAGTCAGACGATTACACCATCTTGTCGTCAGAACCTTGAATGGAGGCTCAAGTACGCTGAGAAATTTGTGTGCGTCATCCCTGACCCGAAAACCGGACCTGGGAGAAACATTCAAGTGCTTCTCGAAGAGTGCCGCCAGCAATCCCTTCATCACACGCTTCTGCGACTGGCAATTAATCCACAGGGTCAGACTGGACTTCGTCTCACTCAATACCACCAAAGATTCGGGAGTGGTGATAAGCGGTGTCGGAGGTCTCAGGAACATCAAGAAACTTTGCCACGCATCATAAACTACTGTAAAATGCATTCGGCAGCATGGCAAAGGAGACACAATGCCGTTCTAGATAAATTTTTCAAATCCATTCTGGACAGGATGGGAATCGTACTGGTCAACAGACAGGACCCTCTGGTGAACAATTTACGGCCTGACATCGTCATCATATACGAAATAGAGTCTAGGATCACGATTATCGACGTGACGATTCCCTTCGAGAATGAGCCTCAAGCCCTCGAGAGAGCAAATGATTTGAAGGTAAAATATGCCGGCTTAGTGACATTCAGTCTTGCCTGAACTTCCCTCAAACCATAATGTAGTCAAATTCAATATTCGAGGACACTTCTGAGACAAAACGACAAGAAAAATCTTCGATTATTCGACCACAGATTGGAAAGAATATCGTAGAATTCTGAACAGAAAAATCGTCATTAACAATCACATAGACTCAGTTGAATTTCTAGAACAGAAATTATCCAAACAATATCCATCAACAGCTACCGAAGAAAACACAGACGTTGACATGACCACTCAAAGCAATACGGAAGAAGAAAAGAACACACAAAAAAAACAAAAACGTATATGCCAAATAAGCAGGACACAAAAAAACAAAGAAGGGTGGAAAACCTCTGAGAAAATAAATAGCAACAAGGACATCATGGGACTCGAAAACAACAAAAGACATATTGCAACAACTCAAGGAAGCAATGAAAGACATACTACAAAACGACGAACTTAAGAACGTCATACCCATCAATGACGAAAAAGTAATTGTTCACTGCAAGGACAGAACACAACATGACAAACTAAAGCAAGTATTAAAAAAGGCGAAAGAAATTAGCGTTAAAACAGACAAAACAAGAAAACCAACGTTTAGGCTTACTGGCATAACAAACGATTACACGGTCAAAGAACTGAACACCAAGAAAGGAAAAAGGACAGGATAAGATATTGAACGAAGCCATGACATATTTATATGACGCAGTAGAAGACGAACTGACCGACATTTAAAAAGATGGGAACACATCCGAGGGTTTGGAAGCGGGTTCATGTAGGCTGGTTGCCAAAAAAGCACTGCTGCTTGAGACCCATAAGTCTGCTTCCAACCCTAGGGAAAACCTTAGACATAACAAAACAGACATCGCAAACAGAAAAAACATAGATGTAGAATAATGCATAACAATTCAAGCTAGACTGGAAAAACCAAGATCGGATCACTAGACAAACCACACACATCATGTTGGCAATGTTGGCGAAGTTGTAAATGGGTAATTGGTGGAATGACCGTTCATCTTACTAATGAGATTTCATCTCTGGTCCTGCCATTTGATATCTACAACTTCAAACCCTAATATCTGAAACTTCAATACCCTGATGTAGCTCAAAAGTTGAATGGTGTTGGACATGGAAATTTCAGAATCTTTGGTTATATCTCTGAAGGATATAATTCATCAGTGAAACGAACCCGATCATTTAATACCATTTTCGGTTTTAAAATTCGACATAACATACATTTGGGCAGAATAATAGCCCGAATGGGCGTTGAAGATGAATTTGAGGATACGTCTGCGAATTTTATATGTCTAATCCAAAGTTGAATTAATTAGACTTGGCAGGTTTCGAAACTCAGTATATGAATTTATCACTCTGAAGAGAATTACCTTTAATGATACTGCCATGAACTAAGGGTTAAACTCATGTCGATTAAGAATTTAGCGCAATTTCATAGACAATGCCAACAAAGGAGAACTTTCGGAATTATATAGGTATAGGGTATAGAGAAGGAATATTATTTTTATTCTCTGCATAAATAAAAAAAATATTTTGTCATCTGTTGTAGATGTTATTTCTCATACATTCAGTATGGACAGTTGGGCCGTGGCAGAAAACAAGCGGGTAAAAATCCTTTCTCCGTGCCAGGAACATCTTGTAAGGGTTGGTTATCATTAATTGAACCTTCTTCTTCTTCTTCTTGGCGTGCCCTATCCGTTCCGGACGTTGGAAATCAACATGGCAAGTTTTATCTTGTTCGCTGCGTTTCTAAAAAGTTGTATGGATGTCTGGCCAAACCACTTCCTGAGATTGTGCAACCATGAATGTCTTCTTCTACCCGGTCCCCTTCTGCCTTCCACTTTTCCCTGTATTATCAACTGCAGTACTTGGTATTTGCTGTTCCTCATGACGTGTCCGAAGTATTGAAGCTTTCGTTGTTTGATGGTGAACACAACTTCCTTGTTCTTTTTCATTCTTCTCAATACTTCTTCATTAGTGATGTGATCTATCCATGATATTCGAAGAATTCTGCGATAAGTCCACATTTCGAATGCTTCCAGTCTTTTAAGCAGTGCGTCAGTGAGGGTCCAAGCTTCAACCCCGTAGAACAGTACCGAGAAAACGTAACACTGCAATATACGGACCTTCAAGGAAATGCTAAGTTCCCTGTTAATAAACAAGCTTCTCAGATTCAGGAATGCTGATCGTGCTTTTTCTATGCGGCTGCGGATTTCAGTGATTTGTTCCCAGTTGGAATTTATTAATTGAATTAATTGGAATTAATTGAACCTATGGGTATGAATCATTTTCAGTTGGAGGATAAGAACTGCATTGAATTCAACCACTAATATAAAGAGGGCGAAACAAAGAGCCCTGAAAGAATTGAAATCAGACCCCACCATCAAAATACTCCCGGCAGACAAGGGAAATGCGACGGTCATCATGGATGTGGACCAGTTCAATGAAAAAATCAAAGAGGTGTTAGAGGCAGAAGAATACAAGAAATTGAAGGACCCCTCTTCATCAGTGGAAGATAAAGGCTCATAAGGTCAAGACTAACACCCTATTACAGCAAACCTCCACATCTATACAGTCTCCCAAAAATACATAAAGGAAACATCCCTTTGAGACCGATCGTCAGCTTGAGAAATTCATCTTGCCACTCCTTAGCCAAGTACCTCCTTAAGATAATATCACCACTAAGAGGCCATACAACATCAATGGTCAAAAATACGGACATTTCATAGAAACCATGTGCACAAAGGAAATCCTCAATAGGTACACATGATAAACTTCGATGTATCCAGCTTGTTCACAAATGTTCCCACAGACCAAACACCCGAGATCGTGAGACACTCGAGGAGGACCATATATTAGCCGAACGAACCACACTGATTATGGATATGCTCTCAGTCTGTATCAAAACCACGTACTTCCACTCCTTGTCTCCGGTTCAGGCAGACACATATATGGAATATTTTGAGGGAAGAACACTAGACCTTCTTGAGGTACAAGTGGATGCGGTAAACGGCATTATCATCTGCTATTATATGTTAGCATATCCCCAAAACATGTTTTCAGATAAGACATTTAAAGTTACATGGGGTACCCCCTCCGACCCTTGAGGTGTAAATGGATGCGGTAAACGGTACTTCTTACTGCTATTGGTTGATAATAAAAAAACAGATCTGAATTCGATCCCGTCCAGATTCTTAGGTATGACATTTTAAATTATATGGGTTGACACTTCCGCCTTCTTGAGGTGCAAGTGGATACGGTAAACGGCATTATATGTATATTCTGCTATTATTTGTGGGCATATCCCCGAAAAATGCTTTCAGATATGACATTTAAAGTTATATGGGGAAGTGTAAATGGGTTATTGGTTGATCATAAATAACCAGAATCTGAATTCGATTCCGTCCAGATTCTTAGGTATGATATTTCAAGTTATATGGGTTGGCACTTCTTGAGGTGCAAGTGTATACGGTAAATGGCATTATATGTATATTCTGCTATTATTTGTGGGCATATCCCCGAAAAATGCTTTCAGATATGACATTTAAAGTTATATGGGGAAGTGTAAATGGGTTATTGGTTGATCATAAATAACCAGAATCTGAATTCGATTCCGTCCAGATTCTTAGGTATGATATTTCAAGTTATATGGGATGACACTTCCGCCTTCTTGTGGTGCAAGTTGATACGGTAAACGGCATTATTATCTGCTATTATTTGTTAAAATATCCCCAGAACATATTTTCAGATATTACATTTAAAGTTATATGGGGTACCCCCTCCGACCCTGAAGGTGTAAATGGATGCGGTAAACGGTATATCTTTCTGCTATTGGTTGATAATAAAAAAACAGAATCTGAATTCGATCCCGTCCAGATTCTTAGGTATGACATTTTAAATTATATGGGTTGACACTTCCGCCTTCTTGAGGTGCAAGTCGATACGGTAAACGGCATTATTATCTGCTATTATTTGTTAGCATATCCCCGAAACATATTTTCAGATATTACATTTAAAGTTATATGGGGTACCCCCTCCGACCCTTGAGGTGTAAATGGATGCGGTAAACGGTACTGCTATTGGTTGATAATAAAAAAGCAGAATCTGAATTCGATTCCGTCCAGATTCTTAGGTATGACATTTTAAATTATATGGGTTGACACTTCCGCCTTCTTGAGGTGCAAGTGGATACGGTAAACGGCATTATATGTATATTCTGCTATTATTGGTGGGCATATCCCCGAAACATGATTTCAGATATGACATTTTAAGTTATATGGGAAAGTGTAAATGGGGTATTGGTTGATCATAAATAACCAGAATCTGAATGCGATTCCGTCCAGATTCTTAGGTATGATATTTCAAGTTATATGGGATGACACTTCCGCCTTCTTGTGGTTCAAGTGGATACGGTAAACGGCATTATTATCTGCTATTATTTGTTAGCATATCCCCAAAACATGTTTTCAGATATGACATTTAAAGTTATATGGGGTACCCCCTCCGACCCTTGAGGTGTAAATGGATGCGGTAAACGGTACTTCTAACTGCTATTGGGTCATCTGATATATTATTATTATTCAAATAATAATAATAATATATCAGATGACCCCCCTCCGAGTCCTGGACGTGCAAGTGGATGAAGTAAACGGAAACTCTTTCTACTATTGGTTAGGTGTTAGAGGCAGAAGAATACAAGAAATTGAAGGACCCCACTTCATCAGTGGAAGACAAAGTCTCATAAGGTCAAGACTAACACCCTATTACAGCAAACCTCCACATCTATACAGTCTCCCAAAAATACATAAAGGAAACATCCCTTTGAGACCGATCGTCAGCTTGAGAAATTCATCTTGCCACTCCTTAGCCAAGTACCTCCTTAAGATAATATCACAGACTAACCAGACAATTCACTCTGCCGTTTTTAGGCACGGCGTTTCGTTGACCTTGAGTTTCACTATGAACTACTGTAGTAAAAAATGACAAAGATAACCGAACTTCCCACTCTTTCTAAAAGGTTCAAAACGCATGTGATTTGTCAGATTAACCCATTCAAATTATTGAATTCACCGGATTGCTTATATTCAACTCCTATTCTCTTTGAATATTGAATACCAAGCAAAATTCATCAAAGTATTCAAAATACCTGTTTTTTAAAAACATTAAATATATTTCTTTGAATTAAAACAACAAAGGAACTAAATATTTTATTATTTATAATATATTTGGAATTAGTAAATATGGAAGCCGGTCAAGGTAAAAAAAGTACGAAGTGTTCTGTTGAAAATTGTAATAGTGCAAGATATCAAGGGATTTCTACGAATTCCATAAGATTCTTCAGATTTCCTAATCCAGTTTATAAGGACCGAGTGATGCAATGGAAATTGGCTTGTAGTGATGACATAATGATGAACAAAGATGCAATGCTGTTATTTATTTATTTATTTATATACGGACAAGCCAAATAACAGAATATGCAGTATCCACTTTGATGCCAACCTAATGACAAATCACCGTTTATCGAAAAATGCAATTCCAACATTGAATCTGTTCCGAAAACCAAGAGGAATAGATGTTCAAACCCAAACAGAAGATAAAATGGGAACCGAAGGAAAACGAGTTGTACATATAGAAACTCAAACAACCAAAGAATTATTTATTTATTTATTTATTTATATCCCAACAGACCACAAAGGTCTCATTACAAGGATAAAAAGGTAACATAAAAAAAAATAACCATACATAATAAATCATAAGAAGGTATAAGTTACATGCCAACACTGAACCTTACCATATAATACAATATAATTTAATTTAATGGGGTTGAATCACACAGAGAGTTCTATGAGGTATCGCATAACTGATGTGCGAAAAGTACTCTGCGACATTGTCCAATCAAGATCTATCATGGAATTGAGTTCATTTGCTAATCGTAACATGGCCACAAGCGGAGATCTAGTAGTGAACATACGAGGAACATTGAACACAGGGAAAGATCGAATTTTTCTTGGGGGTACGTTGAATCCTACAAGTGATCATATTTCCGGTGAGTTTATCTTGTTATTGATCAATTTATGCAAAAAAGTTAACACCGCGAGAGTTCGTCTGTTTTCTAGCGATAATAATTCGAATTCATTTCTTAGTTGATATGTTCTTACAGTTTTATAGTCAGCTGGTTTGTTATATTTCTTGAAATAAATGTATCTTAAAAATTTGTTTTGTATTTTTTCCAACTGAACCAATTTACTGTGATATTCAGCAAACCATATCTGTGTACCAAATTCTAGTTTGGGTCGAATTAAACTATAGTAGAGAATTTTCAGAGAATTTATGTTTTTGAAGCTTGCAGATTGCCTGATTATGAACCCTAGTAACCGGTTAGCTGACCTTAGTATAATCGTGAAATGGTGAGAAAAAGAAAAGTTGTTATCATATGTGATACCGAGGTCTTTCACTTTATCACAACGCGTCAAAATTTCGTCGCCGATCATATATTCAAACAAAACTGGATTTTTTATTCTAGCAATAGTCAGTGTCAAACACTTTTTAACGTTGAAATGTAGTTTATTTGTGAGACTCCATTCATAAACCCTGTTTATATCCTCTTGAAGCTTTATACAATCACGTACTGTATGTATTTCTTTGAATATTTTTAAATCGTCCGCAAATAGTAGACATTCCGATGACTTCAGCACAGACGGCAGATCGTTAATAAAAATCAAAAATAGTAGAGGTCCCAGATTTGAGCCTTGGGGAACACCAGAATTGGCTTCAAACTTTCCTGAAGTATTTCCGTTATATTTCACCTTTGAATATCTGTTTTCTAAATAACTTTTCATAGTTTTGAGTAAGTTACCCGACAGACCAAACCTGTTTAATTTCAACAGCAATACGTCATGGTCTACTTTGTCAAACGCTTTACGAAAATCAGTATAAACTGTGTCTAATTGGGATTTGTTTTCCAAAGTTTCGTACACATAATTTTCGAAAATGAATAAGTTTGTATTTATTGATTTATTTGCGATGAAGCCATGCTGTTGGGATACAAAGTACTTCTCAACATATCCGTATAAACTGCAATAAATTATTTGTTCAAATAACTTGGCTGGTGCGCACATTATGGATATAGGTCTATAATTGGTTATGTCCATTTTATCACCTGATTTAAATATTGGTGTCACTATAGAAGTCTTCCAGAGCGAAGGAAAAGTACCCGATGAAATAATAAGATTAAAAATGTGAAGCAAGGGCTCCCTCAACCATTCGCCACACCCCTTCAACAAATATGGTGGTATACCATCCTCCCCTGAAGCTTTTTTAGGTTTTAGTTTCTTTAACGCGCTGTTGTAATCTATGACTGAAATTTCATTCAATATTAAAGTTTCATTACATCCATCATTCTTTTCACATTCAAAACTCAGATCATACGATGCCTTTGCTGATGAGTATACCGAAGAAAAAAAATTTGCGAACTCATCAGCAGTCTCCCCACCTTCAATATTTCTACCGTTATATTTGAAGGTACCGATATCAGAATAATATTTTTGTTTATACGCCACGAAATTCCAAAATCCGTTTAAATCTGCTGTTATATTTCTTTCTACTTTTCTTATATAATTCTTTTTTTCCAATCTGATCATTCTTTTCAATGCCCTCCTCGCTTCCACAAACTTGTCTCTATAAAAGTCAGATATAAACCTCATTTTCCTATACTTATTCTTCTCCTTTAACATATTCCTGATTTCACTCGTGAACCAAATCGGAAAACGTTTAAAATTAGAAAATACTACGTCCCTAGGTACACAGTCATCTATAATTTCATATAATTTCCTGTAAAAGTTATCTAAAGCCACATTCACATCAGATTTTTCAGATAATACACTTTCCCAATCAGAATCTCTAACGCTGTTAACTAGTTTGAGGAAATCAGTTTTTTTAAAATTGTACCTTGACTCTTCTGAAACATATTTGTTACATTTTTTGTGACAATCTAAAGTTATTGCAATTTCAAGAGCAGGATGATATGCGTCTTCTTTCACGAAAGGGAGGAAGTCCCTCGCTACCTTGCATTTATTCGAGTTATTTTCCGAGCTAATAACTAAATCTAGTGTCCTATCTTGGAAATTTTTTACATTGTTATACAACCTGAAACTGTTAAAGTCGAGAAAATCATTGAGACTGTCAAGAACACTATTCGATTTATCGGAATTGCAATTTATTCCATGTATTATTCCGCGTATATTGAAATCCCCCACAATATAAAATTTATCTTGATTTGCAATTTTACCTTGTAAAAACTCGAAAACTGAATCATATATCTCACATATACTACCAGAAGGAATATATATACCGCAAAATGTATATTTGCAATTGCTTACCTTTACTTCAACGATAACTAATTCAAAATCAGAGTTATGTTTAACTATATTCAAAATTTTATGCTTCTTTTTAATGGCCATCAAGACTCCTCCCCCCTTAGATTTTTTAGTATAATCAAGATTCCTGTCAGATCTCACCACATTATATAATCCTCCGTCTACCAACTCTCCATCACCAACCCCCGCCTGCAACCATGTCTCGACAGCAACAACAATATCGTAATCTGCATTTAAAGTACTCTCACAGAATTCATCGCATTTAGTGTTCAACCCTCTACAATTTTGGTAGTAAACACTAAGGTTCGAAGCTAACATACCAAGTCAGGCCTCACGAATCATGAGTGAGCTCATCGATAGGAAAACTAAAATGGAACAATAAATATATTCTAGCAGTATAATTGGCGAAACATCTTAAATCCGAAGAATATATACCTTTATTATCATCATTATTATTATTTATCAGTCATATACGTATACACACATATATTTGATGAAAAAGATGAGAAAACTAAAATAAAATAATACAGCTTATCCTAAACAGGGACAAAATCCATCATTCCATCAATACTCCACTTATGAACACAAAAATAATCGTTCAAGAATAAGCAGAATATAAGGTTGAAATTAAACATAAATTATTCTTCCTATCCCCAGATGTGAAATAATAGTTATTTGTAATACAAGTGCAGAAGGCATTGATATTCTTCCACGAGTTCAAAATTCAAAAACGAGCCACGAAGTGGCGAGTTTTTGAATGAACGAGTGGTAGAATGAGCCTTCTTTCTGTACGAGTATTATACATTATTTTCTGTAATTCATTGCATTTTTATTGAAATTAATGAAATATTTCCATAAATATCATTTAGTGATTTTTGCATTGAAAAATGTTGGTTGGCAGAACTGATTTCTTTAAGGCAAATTGATGAATTGACAGATAAAGCCATTGCGGAAAGTTCGGAGTACCAACATATAATAATAAAATATAACCATGAAAACTGTGCGTTTCTGATATATTCTCGCACGATTTTGTTCTACAAGATGTGTAAGAATGAAGGGAATAACCACAGAATTAGAGAAAATATTATTCCTTATGAACTAGACTAGACAAATGGTAGTCATGGCAATGCAGTGATTATCACCAACAAAAACTACCGCTTATCATTATCAATATAGTTTTTCTCATTCAAGCCGGTTCATTCAAATCAGTCTCCTCCCGCACTATTTTCACAGTGTTGCCACGTTTTACAAAAATTCTTCCGTTATTTGACCACGCTGCTTGACGACCATATTTTTTCCAGGCAACATGCAGGAGACTATTAGCTTTCTTCGTTAGATTTTCATTAACAAATACTCCTGTATCCTTTAGTGATTTTCGAGCATGATATACCTCGTTTCTCTTCAACATAGAACCAAAACTAACGACAACAATTCTGGGCCTAGTATTTGAATCATTTCTTTTACCTATTCTATATATATTGTTAATTTCCCAATGAGAACATTTGACTTTCATACCTTCATTGAGCAATAAAAGAATCCTCGACAATAAATTCTCATTGTTGTCCTCTTTGAGTCCTGCTAAAATCAATGAGTTCTGCCTGCTATCCCGCTCCAAATTTTCAATTTTATTTTGGACTGCTTCGATTTGAATTTTGTTAGCTTCAGCCAGAGAACTTACTGAAGACAATTGAGTTATCATATTTTCCATCTTGGCATCCAATTTATCGAACTTTTTGCATAATTTATCTAATTGTCCCTCAATATTGAGGTTCAGCTTTGGTACTAATTTATTGACTAAAATTTCCACTACGCTCTCATCAATTGTAAACGAATTGGAATTACTTCTAGTAGTTTTCTGACTCATTTTTGAACTAGTACTATTTCCAATCACGGTTATCTGGCAACATGGCATCAAATGCTTGTTGAATTAATTATTGTGGTGCATCAAAGTTTTTCACTTTTATAGATAGCACATATATTTTGATGAAAAACACTTCGATAATAAGATTTTCCACTGATAAATACACACTTTGTCATCAAGATCTAAATTTTTATAGCCAATTTAACCACTTAAATTACTGAAACTATCGAGAGCTCACACTAACGATGCTCAACCTGGTAACATAACCTATATTATCTCACCATTCACCAAACACCAAGAAAAAGAAAGTTGAGGCATCTAATTGAGGTAATATATAGTTAAATTTGGAGAATATATAGTCAATAAAAAAAACCTTATTTTTCAGTCAAAGGAAAATGAAATTAAAAAAATGAAATTAAAGACATTCAACCTCGAACAGTCTATTCAGGAAATAGATCCCTGTAAGACACAACTATCTAAAGACAAATTCAAAAAGGCTTGTGATATTCATCTGCCAAATAGTTTTGGAAATATAGCCAAAATAATCAGTGATCTCAATGATAAAAATCTAAAAGGAAGAAGATATACCAAGGAATTTAAACAGCATGCCCTTTCATCATATTATTCCGGGCCTAAAATTTATAAAAGAATGGTTGCCATATATAATTTTCCATCAGTATCTACATTGAGGAGAATGACAGAGAATATTCAGAAAGGAACTGGTTTAAATGATTTTATATTCAGAAGTCTCAAATGGCGACTAGAAGGTAAAAGCAAAGAAAACAGGATGTGTGCTTTGTCAATGGATGAAGTATCGATCAAAGCAAATTTGCAATATGATACAAAAAATGATAAAATTGTGGGTTTCCACGATATTGGTTAGCATTAAGAGCTGAATTTTTTCATTTGCTAAATACTTGATATATATAGAAAAAGTTTTTACAAAACCTTTTTATTTCAGGCAAAGAGAAAAAATATATCCCAGCAAAAAATGCCTTAGTATTGATGGCAAGAGGAATAAACGATAATTGGAAGCAGCCATTAGGATATTGATGCAAGAGTCCTAGTGTCTGATTTGGGCTCTAACTTTGTTGCATTTTCAAAAAATTTAGGTGTATCTGATAAATGTACTAAATTTGATATGAATGGAAAGGAATTGTATCAAATAAAAAAAAGCAAATAAACAGGATTCATTCATTAGTGTTGTATTTCTTAGCATATTTAATGATTTTTTTTGACAAATATTTCTTTCGAAAACATACATAACACATTCAGGCTCATCGAATTTTTCAATCAATATCTAAATGCACAGAAGATCAACAACTAGATACTAAACAAAACAACATATATTAAAAATCAATTTCTATTCGATACTGATTCAAATTGGTATAGATTTTCATTGTGCCTGCTACTAGCTCTGATGAGGAACACTGCACAATTGATAATTAATTTGAAATGTTGCAATCAAATCAATGATAGAGATTGCAATATATCTAATGAAAACTAATATGGATTCCTCATAATTTTCAGAAATGAAAAGCACATACTTAACATTTCATTTTAGACACTTTCAAAAAACAAGAGTATTTCTGAGAGCTTTAAAAAGGTACACCTCAAGAATTAAAAATTACACCACACTTCTAACAATACACTAAAATAACTGAGTGTGAAAGTATGTATCAAAAATGAAATTCCTGGGAATACTAGCATGATTACTAAAAAAAAACGTCTATTGGTTGCTTCTTAGAATCTTATTAATGTTCTAAGGGTTGCTTGGTATCTCTGAGATTCAAAAAATCTTTTTCGTCTTACTGATGAATGACTGTTTACGGCAGACTATGATTGCAAGGAGAGCTCGAGCAGCGATCCTACATTGAGAGAAATATTTGAATGTAGAAATATTTGCGATTAATATTTTAAATCAAGCAAGAACAAAATAAAATCTATTTTCTTAGAACCGTCATTTTCAATAACATAACCTAAGCGAACGCAAAATCCACGATTCAAATTGAACTATCGCTGCGATTAGTCGAAAGAATCAATCTAGCTCTCTGATTGGTCACCCCGAATCACCCCGAACTCATTCATAAATACGAGTAGAGCGAATTCGAGGTCAAAGAAACGCCGGTGACGATTTCCTTCGTAAATGCATAGAGTGAAACATCTGTAGTAATCTGTGATAATATCACCACTAAGAGGCCATACAACATCAATGGTCAAAAATACGGACATTTCATAGAAACCATGTGCACAAAGGAAATCCTCAATAAGTACACATGATAAACTTCGATGTATCCAGCTTGTTCACAAATGTTCCCACAGACCAAACACCCGAGATCGTGAGACACTCGAGGAGGACCATATATTAGCCGAACGAACCACACTGATTATGGATATGCTCTCAGTCTGTATCAAAACCACGTACTTCCGTAAATAACATTTTCTACCAAAATTTCGAAATGGTCATGGGTTCACCATTGTCTCTGGTTCTGGCAGACACATAGAGGATGTCCCGTAAAGACCACGTCAAACCGAGGGAGAATGTAGATCAAAGGATAACCCACCTGCTATGACAAAATTCCCATTATAAAAGTCTTACCGTTTTCGAGATATTTTTTTTTGTTGAAAATAATGAATTTTTGCCCCTTTCAATAGTTTTGTCCTTACGGTTGGTACAATTTTACATCTTTTTGGTTAATTTTTTCAGTAAAATATTGCTCGAGAATGATTTCAACTTTTACATTAAAAACATCCTCCGAACATTTTAAAGGGGGGCTATGAGAAATATTTTTATTGGAAATTTTGGTAGTGGATTATTTTGTTCATGAAGTTTAGCCCATCGTAGTGGAAAAAAATGTACCGAGCTACTACTGCACATTACACCAATAAATTGTCTATTTTATAGTGATTTCAAAAGAGGTATCACACAAGTCATTTGTTATTCAAAGAATAAAGATATGGCTGTTTTTATCCAAATGGGTACGTTTCTGACAAAATCAAGTTTGTCAATTCTGTTAAGAAATCTTCGATGTTGCTTTACTTAGTGAACAATGGCAATTGTTTACGTGCGAAAATATCCAGATTTTTTTAATAATATCATTAGGAGCAACGAGTGTTCCTGTACCAAGGATGGGTACATGAATCTCCACAATTTGCATGGCTGGAATATTATAAATCCACACGAGGTGAGAGAAGATAGATCACAATATCGATTCAAGATCAATTTATGGACTGGAATATTTAACTGAACTGCCGCCATGACCGAACGCAAACAATTATTTGGAATTTTCAACCAACCAGCTGCCCATTTTATTGGAAGATGTGCCACTGGCGCTGCGACGTAGTCTGTGGTTTCAACATGATCGATGCCAAACACCGCTCATTTGAATAGAACTTATCCCCACCGGTGGATTGGAAGAGAAGGTGAAATTTTGTGGCCTCCTCGTTCACCTGACCTAAATCCTATGGACTCTTATTATTGGGGCTGCCTAAAAGATAAAGTATACGCAACACCCATGCGTGATGAAGTCGAATTGAGAGAACGCATCCGCAATTCGGCTTCATCACGTATGGGTGTTGCGTATACTTTGTCTTTTAGGTAGCCCCAATATTAAAAGTCCAGAGGATTTAGGTCTTCATGTACCCACCCTTGGTACAGGGAGACTATTCGCTCCAAATGATCTTATTGAAAACATCTGGATCTGCATGATGTTTTCGCAAAATTTGCCGGCAAAATTGAATTTCCTTGAGGTGAATAATTATGCGAGTAATATTTTCGCACGTAAACATTTGCCATTGTTCACTGAGTAATGCAATATCGAAGATTTCTTGACAGAATTGACAAACTTGATTTTGTCAGAAACGTACCCATTTGGATAAAAACAGCCATATCGTTTTTCTTTGAATAACAAATGACTTGTGTGATACCTCTTTGAAATCACTATAAAATAGACAATTCAGTGGCGTAACTAGAGTTGACTCATGGGGGGGGGTTATGGGTAGTGGCAAGTTTTAGCGAGTGGCCTGAACTGAAGTGAAAAGCGGGGGGGGGGGGGGGGGGGTTTAGATATCGTTTCCATTCGAAGATTTGTGTGAAAAACTCTTTTAAAAAAATTATTTCATCATACAGGCCACAATATATATTATACTATTGAATGCTACACTCAATAAACAATGAAATACGTGTAAGAATGAAAGGATGAACTCTGAAGTGCACATAAAAGCTGCGATGCCATCGACGCTGATTCTACATCCTTCCACTGTGAAACTTCTTCAAGAGCCTCCTGGACAGCAGGTTCTTGAACTAGTAATATTGAATCATGGCGCTCAACTCACCTAGTTGGACAGAGTTGTTTTAGACGAGTTGATTTGGCTTCAGGGAACAGTTTATCAATTGCTCTTGTAATAACCTCCATTCTTTTTGGGGTGTTAAAAAACACACATAGTCCCACAGCAATTTCTGATCTCAGAAATTGAACATGATGCACTTATAGCAAGGTTTAAGCTATGGGATACACAATGGACATATATTGCAGTCGGATGCTCTTCCATTACATATACCTGTGCTCCGTTGAATTTTCCACTCATTGCAGCGGCCCCATCATATCCTTGCCCCCTCAAATACTTTGTATCAATTCCAAACTCGCGTAATGATTTCAAGATGACTGTCGCAAGGTTTTTACCAGTTAAATCAGAAACAGGTACAAACTGAAGGAAATCTTCTTTAATATCATTGTTGTATAGGTATCTAACGCCTCGTCTAACGCCGATTGATGCTTGTTCTTGTGTTGAGATGTCTGTCGTTTCATCTGCAAGAACAGTAAAACATTTCGCGGAATTGACCATCTCAACCAATTTCTTCAACATTATATCGTTATTAGCCAAAATAATTTCATTTTGTGTTTTTGGTGAGAGGTAAAGTGCATTTTTCGATCCTATTTCTAAATGTTTTTTCAGAGCCTCATCTCCAGAATTGGCTCTGAATCTCAGAAGAGCTCTGAAGTTTCCCTCATTTTCAACAGGACAAATTTCCAAACTAAGCTTCCCGTGGTCTCGATGGCCTCGAAGTGGTGTACCCTGCCGACCACAAAAAATTACTGTTTCAAATATTGGTAGAACTGCGTTCCTATTTTCAATAATTTGTTGCTGCAGAGCTGTGTTTTGTAGCACCTCGACATTCGGTATCAAAACCCTATAAGTTTTCAACCAATCTTCAGCCTTAAGTAAAGAGCGTTTATGGTATTCATTATTTTCGTGGTTATTGAATTGTTCCACCGCGTCCTTCCAACGCGGAGTGTTCAAAAATCCCCCAAATTTGGGGGAAAATACCCCAACATGAAACATGACAACCCTGGATGATTGCAATAAGCAATAACATAATTAATCAGACGGGTCACGTGACTTGCTAGGCCCAGAGGCGCCGAGTATTGAGGGGCACTTACGGTGCCCCGATTCCCTCAAATGATAGTATTATTCGCTCTTGGTTAGGCGCGGTTCTGGGCGAGAAGACTATTCTACTTGTAAAAGTAAGAAATAATACTGAAGAGAGAGGGAATTTAAGTATCTTACTTGAATAGCTGATGAATGAGAAAATTGCTTACACTTCAAATAAGCATTTTTTCATGTAGTACAATTTAAAATATTTTTCTTCTCACAATGATACTTCTGTAATTCCACAAAAACCACTTTGAAAAAGCAAAATCTTCCAAGTTATTTTTTTATTGTTCTACCAAAAAATTTTTTTCCTTCTGATCAATGGGGGGGGTTACGTCCCCAATAACCCCCCCCCTCGTTACGCCCATGAGACAATTTATTGGTGCAATGTGCAGCAGTAGCTCGGTACATTTTTTTTCCACTACGATGGGCTAAACTTCATGAACAAAATAATCCACCACCAAAATTTCCAATAAAAATATTTCTCATAGCCCCCCTTTAAAATGTTCGGAGGATGTTTTTAATGTAGACGTTAAAATCATTCTTCAGCAATATTTTACTGAAAAAATTGACCAGAAAGATGTAAAATTGTACCAACCGTAAGGACAAAACTATTGAAAGGGGCAAAAATTCATTATTTTCAAAAAAAAAAATATCTCGAAAACGGTAAGACTTTTATAATGGGAATTTTGTCATAGCAGGTGAGTTATCCTTTGATCTACATTCTCCCTCGGTTTGACGTGGTCTTTACGGGACACCCTGTATATGGAATATTTCGAGGGAAGAACACTAGACCCTCTTGAGGTGCAAGTGGATGCGGTAAACGGCATTATTATCTGCTATTATATGTTAGCATATCCCCAAAACATGTTTTCAGATAAGACATTTAGAGTTATATGGGGTACCCCCTCCGACCCTTGAGGTGTAAATGGATGCGGTAAACGGTACTTCTAACTGCTATTGGTTGATAATGAATAACCAGAAACTGAATTCGATTCCGTCCAGATTCTCAGGTATGATATATTGAATTACATGGGGTGACACTTCCGCCTTCTTCAGGTTCAAGTGGATGCGGTAAACGGCATTATTATCTGCTATTAAAAGTTAGCATATCCCGAAAACATGTTTTCAGATATGACATTTAATGTTATATGGGGTAACCCCCTCCGACCCTTGAGGTGTAAATGGATGCGGTAAACGGTACTTCTAACTGCTATTGGGTCATCTGATATATTATTATTATTCAAATAATAATAATAATATATCAGATGACCCCCCTCCGAGTCCTGGACGTGCAAGTGGATGAAATAAACGGAAACTCTTTCTACTATTGGTTTTCAGCATATAAATACCCAAATTTGTAATTCATTCCTACATACAGATTTCAAGTTGTATGGGGTGACGCCCGCTTCACCCTCTTGAGTAGCAAGTGGATGTGGTGAACAGCACTATTTTCTGCTATTGGTTTTCAATATATGTATACCCAAAATTCGAATTCCATCCCATGCCCAGATATTCAGATATGATATTTTAATATATATTGGGGAACCCTCCCTGCCACCCTCTGGTGCTACTGAATGGGATAGAGACACTATTTTCAACTATTGGTAGTTAATATATACAAATCTGAATTTGATACTATGTACAGATTTTCAGATATGACATTTTAAGTTATATGAGGCCGCCAGTACTTCTTTCTGCTTTTGGTTGTTTTTATATAACCAGAATCTAAATTCTATACGCGTATCCAAAATTTTAGATATAACATTTTAAATTATATGGGGTGACACTTTCGCCTTCTTGAGGTGCAAGTGGATGCGGTAAACGGCAATATTATTTGCTATTATTTGATGGCATACCCCCAAAACCTTAATTCGATCCTTTATTCATGTTTTCAGATATTTAAAGTTATATGGGGTACCCCCTCCGACCCTTGAGGTGTAAATGGATGCGGTAAACGGTACTGCTATTGGTTGATAATAAAAAAGCAGAATCTGAATTCGATTCCGTCCAGATTCTTAGGTATGACATTTTAAATTATATGGGTTGACACTTCCGCCTTCTTGAGGTGCAAGTGGATACTGTAAACGGCATTATATGTATATTCTGCTATTATTTGTGGGCATATCCCCGAAACATGATTTCAGATATGACATTTAAAGTTATATGGGGTAGTGAAAATGGGGTATTGGTTGATCATAAATAACCAGAATCTGAATTCGATTCCGTCCAGATTCTTAGGTATGAAATTTTAAATTATATGGGTTTACACTTCCGCCTTCTTGAGGTGCAAGTGGATACTGTAAACGGCATTATATGTATATTCTGCTATTATTTGTGGGCATATCCCCGAAACATGATTTCAGATATGACATTTAAAGTTATATGGGGAAGTGAAAATGGGGTATTGGTTGATCATAAATAACCAGAATCTGAATTCGATTCCGTCCAGATTCTTAGGTATGATATTACAAGTTACATGGGATGACACTTCCGCCTTCTTGAGGTGCAAGTGGATACGGTAAACGGCATTATTATCTGCTATTATTTGTTAGCATATCCCCAAAACATGTTTTCAGATATGACATTTGAAGTTATATGGGGTACACCCTCCGACTCTTGAGGTGTAAATGGATGCGGTAAAAGCTGCTGCTTACTGCTATTGGTTGATTATAAATAACCAGAATCTGAATTCAATTCCGTCCAGATTCTTAGGTATGATATTTCAAGTTATATGGAGTGACACTTCCGACTTCTTGTGGTGCAAGTGGATTCAGTAAACGACTTTATTTTATGGTATTATTTGTTGGCATATCCCCGAAACATTAATTCGATTCGATTTCAGATATGACATTTAGAGTTACATGGGGTAGGTACCCCCCTCCGACCCTTGTTGTATAAGTGTATGCGTTAAACGGTACTTCTTACTGCTATTGGTTGACAATAAATAACCAGAATCTGAATTCGATCCCGTCCAGATTCTTAGGTATGTCATTTAAAATTATATGGGGTGACACTTCCGCCTTCTTGAGATGCAAGTGGATGCGGTAAACGGCATTATTATCTGCTATTATTTGGTAGTATATCCCTAAAACATTAATTCGATCCTATGTTCATTTTTTCAGATATGACATTTAATGTTATATGGGGTACCCCCCTCCGACCCTTGTGGTGTAAATGGATGCGGTAAAAGCTGCTGCTTACTACTGCTGCTGCTGCTGCTGCTATTGGTTGATTATAAATAACCAGAATCTGAATTCAATTCCGTCCAGATTCTTAGGTATGATATTTCAAGTTATATGGATATAATGCCACCGAGTACTAGACGTCGAAAACGTAAAATAGATTCCGAAATTCAGCTCACGGATATTTCCTCAATGAAACGGCTTTTTTGTGGAATTCTGGATGTAATTATAACTTAAATTGAAATAAGGTTTAAAGACATTTCATCACTTCATTTTTTGGAACTAGTGAATTTTAATAAATTTGATATATACGTTCGTAATTTTCCGGAAATACCTTTCAAATCTTTGATCGATAATTACAAAAACTTTTTCGATAAGGATGAACTCAAACGTGAATTACAAATTTTGTACTCGGACAATGCTATCTTCGGCAATTCAAATACGCTGAATGGTATTACGGAATTCATTTTCTCAAATAATATTGTGTCCGATGTTCCTGAATTATATAAGTTATTTTGTATGATTTCGTCCCTGCCACCAACATCCGCGTCAGTAGAAAGAAGTTTTTCAGCGCTCAAAAGAATAAAATCTTTCAGTAGGAACACGATGTCTCAAGACCGTTTAAATAACCTGGCACTGATATCAATGGAAAGAGGTTTAGTTAAAGAACTAGCCAGAGGAAATATTTTTTTCGAGAAAATAATTGATGACTTCGCGACAAAGAAAGATCGTCGAATTGATTTGATCTATAAAAATGAATAAAGGGTACGCAAGGTCATACATTTTGACCAGAATACATGCGGTCATTTCCACAATATTTTTTGTGGTCTTTATAAGATTTTTTTATATTTTATACACTTATTTATATGTATTCATGAGAGGTTTTCTCTATGTTTATTCAAATGTGTGGCCGACCCACATCTCGAGGGCACGAGCCGTCACTGGTTGGCATATCCCTAAAACATTAATTCGATCCTATGTTCTTGTTTTCAGATATTTAAAAATATATGGGGTACCCATCTCCGACATTTGAGGTGTAAATGGATGCGGTAAACGGTACATCTTACTGCCATTGGATGGCAATAAATAATCAGAATCTGAATTCGATCCCGTCCAGATTCTTAGGTATGATATTTCAAGTTATATGTGGTGGCTTTTCCACTTTCTTGAGGTGCAAGTAGATGCGGTGAACGGCATTATATTCTGCTATTTTTGGTTAGCATATCCCCAAAACATGAATTCGATCCTGTGCACATTTTCAGATATGACATTTGGAGTTACATGGGGTAGGTACCCCCCTCCCACACTTGTGGTATAAGTGGATGCGTTAAACTATACTTCTTACTGCTATTGGTTGACAATTAATAACCAGAATCTGAATTCGATCCCGTCCAGATTCTTAGGTATGACATTTAAAATTTTATGGGGTGACACTTCCGCCTTCTTGAGATGCAAGTGGATGCGGTAAACGGCATTATTATCTGCTATTATTTGTTAGCATATTCGCGAAACACGTTTTGTGATATGATATTTAAAGTTATATGAGGTACCCCCCTCCAAACTTTGAGGTGTAAATGGATGCGGTAAACGGTAATTCTTACTGCCATTGGTTGACAATAAATAACCAGAATCTGAATTCGATTCCGTCCAGATTCATAGGTATGATATTTCAAGTTATATGGGGTGACATTTCCGCCTTTTTGAGGTGCATTTGGATGCGTTGAACGGCATTTTTTCTGCTATTTTTTGTTGGCATATCCCCAAAACATGAATTTATCCTAAGTTCATTTTTTCAGATATGACATTTAATGTTATATGGGGTACCCCCTCCGACCTTTGTGGTGTAAGTGAATGCGGTAAACGGTACTTCTTACTGCTATTGGTTGATGATAAATAACCAGAATCTGAATTCGATCCTGTCCAGATTCTTAGGTGTGACATTTAAAATTATATGGGGTGACACTTCCGCCTTCTTGAGGTGCAAGGCAAGTGGATGCGGTAAACGGCATTATTATCTGCTATTATTTGTTGGCATACCCCCAAAACATTAATTCGATCATATGTTCATGTTTTCAGATATTTGAAGTTATATGGGGTACCCCCTCTGATCCTTGAGGTGTAAATGGATGCGGTAAACGGTACTTCTTACTGCTATTGGTTGATAATAAAATAACAGAATCATAATTCAATCCCGTCCAGATTCTCAGGTATGACATTTCAAATTATATGGGGTGACACTTCCGCCTTCTTGAGGTGCAAGTGGATACGGTAAATGGCATTATTATCTGCTATTAATTGTTAGCATATCCTCAAAACATGTTTTCAGATATGACATTTAAAGTTATATGAGGTACCCCCTCCGACCCTTGAGGTGCAAGTGGATGCGGTAAACGGCATTATTATCTGCTATTATATGTTAGCATATCCCCAAAACATGTTTTCAGAGAAGACATTTAGAGTTATATGGGGTACCCCCTCCGACCCTTGAGGTGTAAGTGGATGCGGTAAACGGTACTTCCTACTGCTATTGATTGATCATAAATAACCCGAATCTGAATTCGATCGTGTTCAGATTCTCAGGTATGACATATTAAACTCTATGGGGTGACACTTCCGCCTTCTTGAGGTGCAGGTGGATGCGGTAAACGGCATTATTATCTGTTAATATTTAATGGCATATCCCCAAAACATGTTTTTAGATATGACATTTAAAATTATATGGGGCACCCCCTCCGACCCTTGGGGACCAGGAAACTCTTCTTGCGATTGATTAGTTGCATGCGTGGCACATATCACGGTCTTGTCGAACATAAACATCGTCTACATCAATATCTTCCAATTCGACCAATTCATAATAGATTTGCCAATTTTATTCAAGAGATGTTTAGACCATTAATCATTATTGATATTTCTATCCCACAAAATATCTGAAAATGAATAAAATTCCACCGCTCAATTTTATAAATCACTGAAGAACTTGATATATTTGGACTCACCCTATAGCTTCTTAGCATGCAGAAATAATTTTTCTCTATAGTGGAGTTCAATCAGCTGGATGAACAATCGATGCATAGGGTAGAGGCGAGGAATGCCGAATGTGTATTGTCAACCATACAACTGTTAATGTGTATTGTGGGTTGCACGTTGCACCTTTATGCAACCCACAATGATAATATTCATTCATTAATATAATAATAGTATTCAAGTTTTAAGCATTTAATCTAGAGCTCTGGCATTGCCATTTGCTAAGTGAAAAAGTTTGTGCTATTTATCATAAGGATAGGTGTTTTCATTCAATTAACACATACTTGACTATGTATTTGTGCCTAGTTTATCTTCAAATCGTCCTCCTATTTTCTTCCTAACCAATACTTTTAGACGAACAAACAAAAATTGCGTATATATGGGGTAATAACAACCAGTGTGAGGAGGGGAATTTCGGCTGGCCAGTATTAGCCAATTTCCGTAAAATTTGAAGAAAATAAATTTAATAATTGAATGAATAGGGTTAGATATGTTATTTTATTTTTCGCAGATGTCGCGCAATCATGCAAAAAAACGACAATAGCCCTAAGAAATTGGAGCTGCACTTAATGCTATTGCAAATGGGTTACCCGGGAGAAAGGCTGCTACAATATGTAATATTCTTAGGTCTACTTTGCAAAAGAAAAAAAAAATCAGGATATTTCGGCACCTTCATTATGCCGAAAACCAATTTTTTCACCCCAGGCTAAACAAGGACTTGCAGGTCAGGTCAAAAAGTTGGCTAATATTTAATGGGTTTTGACTATGAAGGAGGTAAGGTGTGCCACCTATATTTATTAATGCCCGCAAAAGAATGGCGCCATAAATAAAGTGAATTAAGCCCCTGGTGCAATCTATGAATTGTGGATCACAGAGAGAAAATAACCCCCAGTGAAGTAGCTGAATTATTTAGCAAAATGTGCAGTAGAGTAGCTACCGGAAAAAGCAATTAAGGGCTTTAGTGTTACTGGATTGTTTCTCTTTAATCCAGACGTCTTCACATAAAAAGACTGTACCAGCAGAATATCTTCGAAGAAACAACCAACCCAGGGATATCGAAAATCCAGAAGTGATAGACAGAATGAATAAGACTACCACTGAAAAAGTTACTTCAGCTGATAATGAAGTAAACAAGATTGTTTCTTCACAGTGGTCAATGACCATTTGAAATTTTAGAAAAGTTTTTTTTAACACCCTTAGGCCCAGTTTCACCAAACAGCACTTGATCCCAGATTGATTAAACTCCGCTTGTTACTAAAGCAGGCTTAACAGTGTTTTCTGTTTCACCATGCATCAACCCGTCCGAAGATGATCGCGATTAACCAAATCGCGATTAAATAGTCAAACCATTTGGCAACGTTGTGAACAAACAGTTATATAGTGTTCTGTATCGTATAAGCAGTGATGACCACCATTGGCGCTAGGTGTCAGGTGTCATTCATTCATAACTCATAACATTTCAAATCATTTGTCATCTCGTAAACAAAAAACAAAGTTAATTTTTGCCGAAAATGTCGAGTGATGTGCTTCGAAATGTCGGAAACTTGCAGAAGTTAAAAAGAAATTATCCCATTTCAAAAACCACACAGTCTGGAAAAAAAACTATATAAGTAATTTTATTAACTTATTTATTTTTATTAACAAGTTTAACTGCTTCTTAAATAATATTTCAATCAAACATATCAATAAATTATTCTTTGCAATAAATTTCATAAAACACAAAAACAAAGTTTACGTGTATTTTGAATGGGAAATATTGAGCCTATACATATAGTCATATTTCGATAAAATTGACCCAAAAATTAGAAATTTCCGGAAGAATCATTACATAGACAAGAGTTCCATACTGATAAATAATTATTAATGTCAACTTGATAGGTTATAATCCTCCAAAAATGGCCGATTAGTGCTAAATCGCGATTGGTCGATTAAATGGCGCTTTGGAGTGTGGTGAAACGCTACATTACATTAATCGTGATCTATAAGGCCTCACTTAAGAGCCAAGTCAAGATTAAAGCATTTGGTGAAACTGGGCCTTATAATTTAAACGGTTGAATTTAGAGCGGCGATGCAATAAAGACTTTTATTTGATCATCATCACGAGTTCTACAACATATGAAAAATATTGATCAATATCGAACTCGTAATTTTGAACTTCTAATTATTAATTCAATGGTAAGGAATATCAGTCACAAGGAACAGTTGTATACAATTTTTTCAATGGCAACGTTTCTGAGCATTTAGCTCCTTCATCAGGCTAAAAACAAAAACCAATTTATAAACAACGGCATGGATCATACAATTGGTGTAGCAATAAAGACAAAAAATAGATAAAATGACGTCACTATACAATAATAAATATGAAATATAAACTAGATGACAAAATAACAATGAATATAAATATAAAGCGAAACAACATAAACAATTCACGCCAGGTCGGCCAAGGAAACAATAAAATTACAAGAAAAAGCGATCTCACCCTATGAATAACGGTTATAAATCATTCGAATACATCGAAATCATCGAATAAATGTTCATACAATAAAATGGCATTCTCAGGATAGCATTAAAACCATATCAAACAAGACGTATCAATATAAACAAAAGCGAACTACGCGAACTACCGCGCAATAAAATTATCTACATTAACCTTATTAATTAAGTTAAAATACACCGAACCCAAACTACCAATATCGGTGCGTGTATTCACAGAATCTCTTATTCTCTTGATAAAAACCATCTCCTTAATTAAATGTTCGTTTAAACCAATTCTTTTCTTTATTTAAAATTTTTACATTATTAAAATCAAAGGAGTGGTCATTAATTTTTGCATGCTGTGATAATGCTGTTGCTTCACTACGATTTTTGCAATCTCTCTCATGTTGTTTCAACCTCGACCCTATATACTGTTTTGTTTGGCCTATGTAACTGCCAGCACAATCTGAACAATCTATTTTGTATACTAAATTAGAATGTCTCTTCAACGGATTGCCATCCTTTAGTCGACTGAACAATTTGCCCACAGTTTTATTATAATAAAAAATTACTTTGTTTGAGAGATTGCTCATTATTCTTGCCAATTGCTGAGAGCATCCCGGTATATAGACTAATTTACAATAATGTGTCGTTTGATCAACATCATTGGATGATCGAGAATCACTTGTACTAATACATGAATAAAAAATGTTATATATCACGGAAATTTTAATTATTAAAACCTTTTGAAAAGCATACTCTCCCTTTATTCATGTAGGATATCGAACAGCGTGAAGGAAAGACATGTGATCGTTTACACTCCTATCAAGCCATCATATCGTAGTACAATTATAGCGCATCCACCATAGCTAACTTCCAATTCAGCTGTAGGCAAATTGCAACTTAGAGTCTAAATGTTGAATTCGTTCATGAAAAAATTCTCAGATTTATGTTTCCAGAGTTCAAAACAGGAAAAATTACTGGTCTACTATCGGAAAAAACGTTCTACGGGATCAATTAGTTTTTTTTTGATAAACTACCTACCTATTTCAGAAAATTTAATCCCCTTCAATATGAGCTTTTCATGGGGTCTGCAAGATGGTTTGGCACACAGTCATTGCCGATCATAGCTAAAATATCCCTTATTAATTTAACAGATACTAACTCGCGAAATAATGATCGCATAGGAAATTGATGTACCTATCCCAACTCTTTTCCATGGTCGAATCCGAAAATAGATAGCCTTGTGCCTTCTTGTAGGCACAATTTGCAAAGTTACCGCATGTTGAAGATCAACCAATAGTTGGATTTCTTTTTAAATCTCTTAATTTTTGGGACTAGTGTATTTAAGAAAACATGGCTCACTTGCACTTCAGAAGAAAATTTTTGAAAGAAAGTATGAAAGAGATGGCGAAGATATCCATCCAAGGACCACCTTCAGTTTTGAATTGTTTTAGATAATAAAAAAATACATTTTCTTAGGAATCTTGGTATTGCGTCTACTTCGGCCTCAACCCCTACAAAACATCAGGAAACTGAAGTTGACAAAATCGCGGAAAATGAAAATTATATAAACTCTTAATTGGATATTCATTTCCGTAGTCAACCAATTAACAAGGAATAATAATTCCGTACTTGTAATTAAAGGTAATAAGCTCTCAACTTTTGAATTGATCCCTTGAGACCAAAGGATCAAGATATGATATTGATGCAACAATATTCTGTTGTCTAATCTTCTTCATCTTCAAGAGTCAAAGTCAAACCATAGTTTTTTGGATTCTAAAATTTTCTGGGGTAGGGCCCATCGGTCTCCTTGCTTTACAGGAGGGTGTTCCATCGCCCACAGTCGAATGCAGCATTTTTTATGGTTTTCGACAATAGTTGATTAGGTATAAGTTATTTGTTTTGCTTGTGATTCAGTTGTATTTTCATTCTGTAGTTTGGAACTTCGTCACATGAATATTTCTGTAAGGTTTAGTTGGTTGCATATAATAATAATATGTCTTTATTGAAGTTGACAGAGAAAAAAATACATCATAGTCACTGAAAAATATAGTAAAGGGTGAGGTTCAGTTCACTCCAAGTGAAGTGTCTGCTCTTCCACCTGAACCATATCGAGACTATGTTTGTTGAATCAATATTCAATACCGACTATTCAAAATTCAAGAAGGGTACATGCGAGCTGGAACCACTTCCTCGCATCCGCAAGTGTCCTCATCTTGTATATCAGAAAAAGAGCCATGTGATATTATGCTATATTCGTCCCACAATCATGGCGCATCCACCATAACTATCATCCACATAACTAAGGTATTATACATTTTTAAAAATTCAATTTCGATTTGTGGAACAAGAAGATAGTTTTTATTGATTATGAGTCCAGATATTCTTATTCCGTTTATGACCGGTTTGATTAGGCTTTATCTATCCATAATCTGAAGAAATGAGATGCCGCCATTTGCGATAATCGATGCTGGTCTCGGTTTCTATAAAAATAAAAGATAGAAATAACATACTTCTATTCAATTATTTTGGTTTTCAACATTCAAATTTCACAAATAGTTCCAAATTATTGAAAAAGGCTTCGATAGTGGAGTTTCAGATAATGTGGACAGGCAGATTTTTTATTTAATTCATCAAAGCGTTTGTGAGGATATCGGACAAAAAAAATAGTTTCAATTGTTCATTATGGAAAATTACAAATAACGTACATACAAATCTGAACTGTAAAAATTTCAACACAAAAAAGTGATAAATTGTATCCAGTTCTACATTGCCCAACTAGATGGCACCATTGTCGCAGTTCATTGTATAAACCTATGGTATTCTGTTTGATTTAGTAATTTAGAGCATTAGTTATTCAAGTTTAATATGATTCGAAAATGCCATGTACCTGTTCAATTCATTTTAATGCTTATCATTTTATGCTTTCAACACGTCTTCTTCCTCAAAATTGTCTTTATTTAATTAAAAATCAAAACTACCTAACTAATAAAAAAGGTATATTTATTTTATGTCTCTAATGAACGAACAACATTTTTGCTCATTTCAATACACAATTTCATTTCAAACATTTTAGACTTTTCTGGCAATCGCCTTTGGCGCCAAAATTCGGGGGCGGCATTTCAAGTTTGATCAACAAAAATTCCATATGTAAAAATTCAAAGTATCGAATGAAAATCAATTTCAGTCAGAAACAAAAGGAAGGAATAGAGACGAAAACATCAAAAACCATCGAAGTTGCCGCATTTTACATTTTACCTACATATAAATATCTCAAGGATGCATGGCTTCGCTTGATTTTCAAGCTACTTTGCTTGAACTTGACCTAATTTCAAGTAAGCTCAAGTCAAGTAGTAGTTTTTCTATCTCAAGTCAAGTATTTATTCATTAAGTACTTGAATCATATCAAGCTACTTGATTTTGAGCAGTTTTATTGTGTAGTGTCAAGACAAGTCAAGTGTTAAGACAAAGGCGTATACAGAAAGGATAATGGGAGGAATGAGAATTTTTTTCATAAAAATAAATGAGTGTTTGGATTGTGCCTACATGTACTGGGTTTTTCAACATAATTGGGGCAACATATTGAAGAAAAGCACTGTTGGATAATCGGAATTTTTTTTTTTTTTTGTTAAGAATTTAGTGTAGAATGGTTGAAAATCTATCAGCAACCTTCATTGCCTTAAGAACTTTATGATGTTAGTTGTAACATAATACATTTTGAATGTGTTTCAAAACTTAAGCTGTATTCTTCTTTAAATTATTTATAAAGGCAAAAACATTTAATTAGGATTCATCCAGAAATTGAATGGATGTTTTTCTAGATTTGGCTGTTGCAAATTTTTCCATAAAATCAATCAATCAATTTTATCGAGTATCTCTTGCTCTATATCTAAGATTGCCAATCCAGAAAATCTTTCTTATGACATGGTAGACTTCAAATAGTTTTCAATTATTTTTAATTAAGTGAATGATCTCTCACCAGAAGCAACAGACACAGGTAAAGTGAGAAGGATTCTTGAGGCAATACTAATATTCGGTAGAGAAGAAGTAAGATTATATTATAGTGACTCTGGTCTGATATGAGACTATACTTTTTGGTTTGTTGTAGTTTTGTCGTATCTGCTATCGATTTTGAGAAAAAAAATTCAAATAGCTCTGTAGTAATCTTCAAGAAAATTCATTATAAACTTTCAGTTAGTAAGCTGGGATGAATAAATTGATTATAATTATTAATTATAAACTGATATAAGCTTCACCGAAATGTACGACAATACAAGAAATACCCTGTATCTCGAAAATGAAGCGTTTGCGGGCTCATGTTTATGGGACTTTTCACTTAAAAATCATCCAAGAAATCTCTCTTTTCCTTCCTAACTCTATTTTATCTATCGAATTGGTAATAAAAAAAATATTTTGGGTAATTTGGTTCAAACTTCTTAATCTCACATTACAGATATAAGTATGTAAAAGTTCTTGTAAAAAATTTATTTTCCGAGCCCCACCCCCCCAAGGAAAAAAAGATCTACGCCCTTGAGTAAAGGGTTCTTGGCTGTTATCATAGTTAAAAGCTCAATAATTTTTTTGAGTACATTATTTTGTTTAATAGTGTTTTTTGTTGATTCAACTGAATTTCTATTTATTATTGTCTTCTATATTTTTCAGGCATCCGAATGAAAGAAAAAAAAATATATACCCCGAATGTAAGAAAAGTACACTTGAAATTGCCGGTAATACAGAATCTACGATCAATTGAGCGTAGATTCTGAAGCACCGGCAATTTCAAGTGCACTTTTCTTACATTCGGGGTATATATTTTTTTTTCTTTCATTGAAGGCATCGACTGCTATGGTCATTTAGCCTCTAACCTAAATATCACCGGACATATACGACATCCATGACCTAGCCAGGATTCGAACCCGGTTCCTTCGGCACCACAGTCGACATCTCTGTCCACTGCACTACCGAGGCAGTCTGTAATATAATTGTTTTTATGTTTATATTTAAGTTAAATATATTCTTTTTATTTATTCAACCATGTATTTCTCTAAATAAATTATAATGAAATATTTTCTATTTTTGAATTTGCTTGCTATCATCAGCTGGGAATATTAGGTATAGTGTCTCGAAATCGCTGGATATCAGGTTGATGAATTGAGCAGA
Organism: Harmonia axyridis; assembly: GCF_914767665.1. Lineage (NCBI taxonomy): Eukaryota > Metazoa > Arthropoda > Insecta > Coleoptera > Coccinellidae > Harmonia > Harmonia axyridis. The sequence goes on from NC_059501.1 coordinate 60,067,519, forward strand.
CTGTTCAGGGCCACCGCTACCAATTATGCCGTCCTACGTTTACTTACCCTGAGTTTGTCAAAAAAAAAGGGATAATTAATGTTTTCTCGTCTTGCCACTACATTCGCGAAATCTTCTATCAACTTTCTTGGGAGACTGAGTATGGTTGAAACAATTTTGCTTTAATTGCCCACATCATTGTCGATACCAAACCGTGCACCGAATTAGATATGTTTGATGAAAGATTGTGTTTCTATCTAAGATGCATAGAATCCCTGGGTTGTTTACTGATTCGATTTTGTTTCAGACTCTTTGAGATATACACCTGTTGCTTTGGTGTTCTGCTTCACCAGAGTTCTGTAAAGAGGCGCTTTTCAGAAATTTTAGAATTCGCGCTTCTGGCGGCCCTGGCGCCGTGAACATACTGATTTTAGACTTTACAAACTTTCACAATAAATTACAATTCAGTTATTATCGAACTTTTGATGAAATGAATGGAATATAATGACAGAGTATAGAAGATTGTTACGAGCATAGAATATAGAATATTATTGTTCTATACTCAAAGGTAACGAGAGCCGAGAATGGAGGAAAAAGTCAAATATAAACGATATATGCGCCATCTGAAAAAGACGCGATCCCTCGAAGTCAAGTAGGTATAAATCTGAAAAATCTCCAATTTTGTCTGAAAGTTTTACAGGTATAAGTAGACACACCAGGCTTTCTATGCATCCTTCCCAAATTTTTGAAATGTTAGAAATTTTAATATACAGGGTGTACACTTTTAAAACGGCCCAACTTCAAGGGGAGATTATACAAGTGATTTGCAACAGAATACAGGGCCCCCGCAAGGGACATCAACACCCGCGTGCGGAACATATTTTGGCGCCCCTTGAAGGGGGGAGGTGGAGAAAAGCACTGCTTGATAATCGAAATTTTTTTTGATTTGTTAAGAATTTAGTGTGGAATGGTTGAAAATCTATCAGCAACCTTCATTGCCTTAAGAACTTTATGGTGTTAGTTGTAACATAATACATTTTTAATGTGTTTCAAAACTTAAGCTGTATTCTTCTATAAATTATTCATAAAGGCATAAAACATTTAATTAGGATCAATGCAGAAATTGAATGGATGTTTTTCTAGATTTGGTTGTTGCAAAATTTTTTATATAATCAATCAATCAATTTTATCGAGTATCTCTTGCTCTAAATCTAAGATTGCCAATCCAGAAAATCTTTCTTATGACATGGTAGACTTCAAAAAGTTTTCAATTATTTTTAATTTAGTGAATTATCTCTTACCAGAAGCAACAGACACAGAGGTAAAATGAGAAGGATTCTTGAGGTAATACTAAGATTCGGTAGAGAAGAAGTAAGATTATTTTCGAAAATATATTGTAGAATTTCAAGAGGATTTTCGCTTCAGATAATGAAAACAATCTTAGGGCTTTTATCTCGTTGAATAAATCATTTTCTTTCACGTCAGCCTCTTTTTTTCCTAATCAGTTAGCTTTTGTTGAAGAGCATGACAGCATTTTAAGAGATATTTATCATTTAATTTAAGAATATCACAAATAAAACAAAAAACGTTATCGTAAACCTACTATTTAAGAAACTTAGTGTTTGATCAATTATTTTCAAAAAGAAATTTATTTTGAAAGCGATTTTTTGATCTTGAGGTGCCTCATCCGTCTGTTCATAATCGAACAATTTTGGTTTATACTTTCGTCTTACAGTATATAATAGAGAAAAACCTTGATCCATCTCAAGAGCAGCCGCTAGTTTTCCAGCTTCCGCAAGTTTTTACACGAGAACATTATCATCCCTATAATTTTTGAAATGATCAACTAAATTCTTCAAATAGTTTTGGCACACTTTAATGTCTATCGCTACACTTTGCATCATTTTGCTTACAATATTAATTTGGAATAAAACATCATAAGAAATTATTATACTTCAAATTAATTTAAGAGAATCAATATTTAATAAAAGAGAAATGTCTATGTCTAGTTTCCATGTTAAAAGTATCATTTTCTGCTATTTCTAAAAGGCTATAACATATTTGAATAAAATAAAACTTTAGCATCAATTCTACTTGACCATCTAGTATCACTTAGGGGTTTTAGATGTAACTGAGGATCATGCTTTTTTATAACATTCCAATCTTCTTGTGGATGAAGAGAAATATATATAAAGTTCTTGTACAATATCAAAAGAGTCCACTGTTTCATTTGAAACCTTAGCAGCATCATTTTCAGTTAAATTTAAGCTGTGTGCAGCACATGGCGCAAAAAATGCCCTAGGATTAGCATCGAGTATGCGTTTTTGTAAACCAATATCTGGCTATTTCATGCCGATTGCGACGTTCGGAAACTTGTATAAATTGCAAAAAAGAAGTTTGGAAAAAAAATTGTTAAAAAAATTTGAAAGAATCTTTTTCGAAAACCTTTGGTCCCTCGGTTCTTCATGCGGTCTATAAGAGGTTTTGGCGCCCTTTTAGAGTGGCGCCCGCGTGCGGTGCACGCGTTGCACGCGCGGTTGCAGGGGCCCTGACAGAATATGTCATATAACACGTAGTCGAAATGTTGGCGGAATTGAATGCATATTCTGAGTACCACAGATTTTCAAATTTTAAGAATCACCTAGCATGCTCCAGTAATCAGTTTTCACGTGGTAGGCTGCGATAACTCAAAATGCCCTTTTTTGAGTTCCAATTTATAGTGAAAAACGTATGTCATATATCGTTAACAACGAGATAACTCAAAAAAGGGCATTTTGAGTTATCGCAGCCTACCACGTGAAAACTGATTACTGGAGCATGCTAGGTGATTCTTAAAATTTGAAAATCTGTGGTACTCAGAATATGCATTCAATATGTTGCGCACTCTGTATATATTTAATTTTTTGAAATCATTTTAGAAAATTAGTCGATTTCATGAAACTTTTGTTGAAAACATTTTTTTGTACCTCTTTTAGTAACAAAGTTTTTTTGTTTTTTTTTTTATGTTCCGTCAAGAAATTTTGGTGGTAAAACTCAAATTCGGATTCAGCACTCAAAAAAAATACATACGATCGAAGAAATCAAAACTAAACCATAACTTTCCCTTGAGGAGCACATGTGAGCACAAATTGACTGGATTACGTAGAGGTAATTTAATTCAGATTACAAATTAATTCTACTGAGAGTGATAATTTCATTCACTTTTTACAAATTCCATTAAAAAGATATTTTCGAGATTTTGAAAAAAAAAGTAAGTTTCGAAGTGAACGATCTGAAGTAGTATGTTGAATAAGATCGAAAAAAATCTTTAAAACCACAATCCACTTTTGCCGGAATTGCAGTCTGTCCCCCCTTCAGATCCTCCAGTGGGTACACTTTCACAATTTTACAACCTTATTCTTCTTCTTATTTATACAGTTGGTGAAAAAAATCTATAATGCAATTCTTTAAATCTTCTATCTTGACTATTTTGTATCGAAAAATATTCTTTTCAATAAATGAGAATAAAATTTCATCTGAAATGTAATGTTCAAATAAGTATAGAATATTTTTCAATTCAAAATAGACTCTGTGACCAACTAAATGTCATCCTCAGCTTTTCGATGTCCTCCTGGGTACCTATACTTCACCCGTCAAGAAAAATGACCATCATAAATAAGGACCCCAGGATCTCCACTAGATAAAAAATTAATATCCATTCTAAAATTAAATAAGCCCTAATAACCAATCCCCTGGGAATCGGAAGACCAAAAAAGCCATAAAATTATCAGGCAGTTGCGGCTTCGTTCAGATTGTGACACAAACATTTATACAGCATACCGATCCATCCTTGGTCAGTTAATCAAAGCTACAACCTAATGCGAAGCGCGATTAGTGCTGCCATCTCCCACCGAGTTTCGAATACTTTAATCGTCTAAATTGGCAACGTGTGGAAGTATAATGAAGACTTGAGGGACCACACACGTCGCTTTACTGATTGGTCACGCTGCCCCTCTTCAAGGCGTGGCCCTCCAGTCACAGTTCTGGTGGGAAATATGGAAGGGATAGAGGGGAAATGTAAACATACTGTGAGAGTGGGGTTGAGTTGTTGCGAGATAGTAGAGAAGTGGGGAGAATAAAGGAGTAGGGGAACGTGTCAATTTGGTGAGTACAGAGTGATTTATTGATATAAATCTCTGGAATTGATATATTGTGTGTATGTTCTGGATTAGGCAACTATTGAGGGGGATTGAGTTGAGTTGCTGTTAATACTGAAGAACAAATACCGGTTGGTTGGATCAATAAGAACGGTTTTTACTGAGGTGGGAAGTACACGTTAGACACTATTCGCACAGCTATTTGATGTCGAATATAAAAATCCTTGTACGTTAACATTATTCTGGTGATTTAATCTGTCCAGGTTTATCTGAATATTCTAATACTCAGTAGGTAGGTACTTTCATATATCCAAAAAATTAATGAGATCGAAATTAATGTATAGGTATTACTATTTTCAATACGTTGATATGGCAAGATACAATGAAAAAGTTGAGAGGAAAAAAATCTTCACTGTTCACAAGATGAATTCACTAGGGCAATAAAATACGTATAGGCATTTCCTTCTAGCTTCCCTACCTTCAAGCGCTATCATCACATTAATTGAATTAACTGAAGCAGTTTCTGTAGATAGTATTGACATTCACTAAGTTCATGTATAAGATGTCTATTTATTATTATTATTTATAACTTTTTCAATGGCGAATAATCGGAAATGGAAATTTTCATTTGATTATCTAAGTATAATTCGAGAAAAAATGTAAGTGAAATGAGTCAAATTTTTCAAAGACAATAGATACTGATGTTGATTATGCGTAGATTAGTAGAAGATAGATCAATATGAATCGAATACCTAAGTTGATATCCTGTTGATTGTGTTGAAAAAGTCGATATATAATTATATATATAATTACATGTATCGGGTGTCCCAAATTCGTTGTTTAGTGAGAGTGTGTCAGAATCCCTTTGAGCTAGAAAAAATGATTGTCAGGTTTTCTGACTCCATTGTTGAGAGAATTAATTTGATTTGGTGAGAACCGCAAACTCAAAAATTAAACTGGAAAATGGCGTAAAATAAATGTTCTCATAATTGTAAGAAAAGCTTTAGCTAAACTTTCGCCTAATAATAGATAAAGACGGTTAATTTCCATATTACTGTTGTTATAATCATTAATAAAAACACAACAGGCACTCTTTTTAGAATAGACATAATAATATACATAATATAATGATAGATTATAATGGAAATTTTTTTCAATTATAAAACTTAAAAATAAAATACCTTCTTTTTTTTCTTTTCAATTAGATATAACATCTATATGGATTTATTATCAAACTAAATAAATCATCGAAAGTTTCATTTTAACACGCCAAATCAACCAAGTGCCTATCTATGATAAAATCTGTGAACTTCAGATAATTTAAATATTCGGTGGCTGCCAAATTCTCCGAATTTAAGAACATTATAATTTTTCAACATTTTCAAATTGATTGTTGTTATTTAAATGGGATCGAAGGATAAATCTAACGGTGTTAAATCCGGAGACCTTGGTGGCCACCGAATATTTTAATTTAATGAAGTGAAATTTATATCCACGATATTATTTAGACATCGATGTTAAAAAAATATTCAGGATGTTCACTCGTAAACGATGTGAAAGAACAACTTCAAAATAGCCCTGATTTCTCGGAAACCAGAGAAGTATGCGCGTTGAGTTATTTTTATGATTTTATAGATTCCGCGAAGTTTCCGAGCAATGTTCATTAAATTGTGGAATCTCGTACGATAGAAGGTTCCAGTCTATAATGATATTACGGAATGATTCGAGAGAAATTCATTCAATAGCCGCAGATACGAATCTAACTGTTCCAGAGTTATCCGAATCAACACTTCAGGATTCATAGAAGACATAATTATGAAATCGCATAACTTCAAGCGTTGACCGGCAGATGGCAGCAGGAGTTGTATAATATAGACGTTGGTACGATGAGGATAAAATATTTGTAGGAAAGTTACGATATATGTATTTATGTATTCATGTATTTATCCTGTCCTCTCGGTAAATTTGAGAATTTAATTTCGAGGTATTAGCTTTTATTTTCGAAAAAAACAGATTTTGTTCAAGGGCTTATTATTTCCTCTCTAACAGGGTGATTCAAATGACCATAATTTTAGGGAGTGATAGCTAAAATAAGAAATATTTTCAAATGAAATATTTTGTTCTATATCGAATACCTTCGGAGATACAGGCTTAACTAACACTCATTTTTTTTTAATTCATTTATGTACATTTTATTTAGATACATGAATTTTGAAGGAATTAAGAAGGATACAGTGATTTTTGTTTTAAATAAAGCTAACATTCTTTCAAATTCAATTGAAAAAATGTGTAAACTGTGAAAGTTATGAATAAAAATTCCTTTTAATTTGTCATATTCAACACCCTATATCTCTGCAACGAACGACAATTAAGAAAACAAATAGTAGGGAAATTGTATTTATTGTTCAAGGGGAATGTTCTGTTTCAATTTTGGCACCAAAATTTCCGGACACAATGTATGTATAGGCCATAAATAAAACCCCTGAACGCTAAGAATTTGACCAGCTGAACTCGCACCTATGTCCAAGGAAGTCACATACGCAATAAGACTTGAATTTGATTCAATTTAATGAAGGATTTGAAAAAGGAAAAATGACCAAGGACTATTATTGGATGCTCAACTGCTGTTTTATCTAATAATAATAAAAGATTCCTATAATCTCAGTCAAATGCTGAAATCGAATATATGCCCAGGTACTATCCCATTGATCCAATCCTTCACCAGTACAAATCTTCAATGCAAAATACTCAACAAAATATTTCGAATAATAAATACAGGAAATTGCTCACAAAAATAATCAACAATTAAATAAATCTATATCAACTGTCTCATTTCTTACTGAGACCCAAAATCTTAGCAAAAGATCTCTATATGATAATTCAATTTCTGCGGTTCTCACATATATCGATAAGTTTATTTCGGTATACACTGTTTTAATTTAATTAGTTTCATTGTTGTGTGCGCATTTCTTGTTTTTATTTTTCGGTATGTTTTGTGGAGTATTTTATATTTAGGATCTGAACTGTTGAAGAATAAGATTGACCATTTATATGATTTTTTAATTTTTACATTCATATGCGACTGCTACCCCACTCGAGGTATATAAACATAAATTTTCAGTTAACCTGGATCGACCTTCACATTAGCATAGGTTTTGCTTCTCATTTCGGTTTTTTTTTTGTAGAATTGTATCTACTTCCTTACTCTTCAGTATTTTTTCTTGTAAATCCCGTTGTCTGGAGTTTATAGATGCCATTTCGAGTTGTATAGAAATGAGAAGAAATGAAAGATAAACGAAAAGTTGGCTAAAAATTAGGAATCAATAATTGTTCCCATCCAAAATTCTTCCATCCATATTAATTAAAGTATGCAATTGGTACTGAAAATTCCATTTCATTATTGGGTATATTATAATTATATTCCTTATGGTTTTATATTATAATCCTGGTACATACTAACATTTATATTTAGAATTTAAAACCTGGGATGGGTATTTTGGAAGCGTTTTTGAGTAAATTGGGAGAAATAATAGGTCTTTGTAAAATTAAATTATTATCAAGTATCAAGTATGGACCTAAACGTATAATCGCCGACCCCAGTGTAGGTATGCGATGCTTATACCGTTTGCTACAAAATTCCATAATTTTTTTCTATGGATTCGAATGAATTTAATTCTAACTTATTACTGAAAAGTCATAATTGGCATTTAAATATACCTAGAAGTGATATTTTTGCTAGAATTATACTAATAGATATACTTACACTAGGCATTATATACCATTAATATTACAAAATATACTAACGTTTATATTTATACGATTTTATGGAATGCAATTCAATATAATATTATGGAGACACCTGCAATATTAGAAAATTAAAATATAAGTATCGTAAAGATTGATATAACGATATGAGATGGAGATGTAAAATTTGTTAGACAAGGCCAACAGGCCTAGTTTGCTATCCCATCGAATAGGTATCGTGATATGAATATACTAAACGAATGTAGTACCTACAATATGTCACCCACTACCTATAAAATAATGTGCATTTCCAATGTTCCACAAAATATTTTGTTTTTTCTAATTTTGAATAGAATGTTAAAATATTGCATTCAAATTGAAGGTATGTACCAAAATTAGCTTTTTAAATTAGACCCCGTCACTATGCTGGTAGATCTCTCACTGGGTATCCGTCAAGAAAAAAATTTTTTTCGGATATTGTGAGCTGATTGTAGACGATCCACTCGGTATACTCGGTTGATTCTAGGAGGGGTACTCCATATGCCTTTTTTCCTAGGACCTACCGTTTGGCCCCTGCCCACATAAAAATATTTGATGCAAATAACTTTTCATTATGTCAAAAATGGTTGAAACAAAGCGTATCAAAATTTCTATCATTGAAGAAAACATCAAACCTCAAAAATCGAGATAATAACTAATCAAATATGAGATTGTAACCCTCAGTAGATTTTTCATCGTGGTACTTTCAAATTGCCCACAGAGGAATGAGACGTGAATGTCAAACTAATCCGCAACACCCCGTATACTCGAAAACCGCGAGGAAAATCGAAGGTTTGGAATAGGGCTGGGATTTTTTCGCCTTTTTGTATTCGAATATTCATCCATAAATTTATTCGATTATTCGAATAATTCATTCAAACAACTATTCATCCTTGATTATTCATGAGTAGTCATGAATATTCAACTATTCGTTGATTATTCAGTGATTATTCAATGATTATTCAGTGATTATTCAATGAATATTCAGTCAATATTCAGTGATTGAACTCATGTTTTAATGAACCAATAAAATCCGAGCGTTTTGATGAGTGAATATACCCTTTGCGACGTGGTATAATCGTTTTGGTGTTTTGCCTCTCGCCATATACGCTCTATTAGTGTGACGTCACACACCGCCATTTTTGGTTCTCCTGTCAGTGTTCGGAATCCAAACAAATAAATTGTCATTCAAATTAGTACGGTCTCGTTGAAGGAATTGGCTTATTTATTTTCATAAATAAGAGTATTTGAGGAACGATTTCAGTATTAATTGATAGACAGAAGGAACGAGGTTAATACCAGTAACTTTGAATCCTGTATCATTCCCCAGATTTTGTAAAAAGCCGTGTTTATTAGTTGAACCTCAAGTTCGAACTTACGGCATTAATCTCGTTTCTTCTGTCTATCAATTAATAGTAAAATCGCTGCTCAAATAATCTTATTTATCAAAATTAGCCAATTTCTTCAACGACAACGTACTAATTTGAATGACAATTTGTTTGTTTGGATTCCGAACACTGACAGGAGTTTATTTATAATTTTAATTCAATTGTATCTATCAATATCAAAATTATGTAATTTCCAGTAATTTTAATATTAATAAAACGATTTGTCTGTAGTGAATCACAAAACCTTGTTTTAATCATTCCTGAATAGTGAGTCAAGTGATCATTCAAACTTTCATTCGTAACTTCATAAATATCCAACTACTCACTGAATAGAAAACTATTCACTGAATAATCAGTGAATACCCAACTATTCACTGATTATTCATGAATAGAAAAGTAGTCATTGATTATTCAACTATTCAGTGAATACTCGACTATTCACTGATTATTCATGAATAGAAAAGTAGTCATTGATTATTCAACTATTCAGTGAATATTCATGATTATTCGAATAATGCAAAATGCAATTATTCGAATAATTATTCAATGATTATTCGAATATTCAAATCATTCATTCATGATTCCCAGCCCTAGTTTGGAAGCCTTCCTGAGGCTTCGAGACGATTTCGAGGGGGTCTTATTTTTCTCATATCTTATATCTCATTTTTGCTCTATAGGTGGTCCCGTGTAGGCTGTGATTTTGTATACGTACATATCTGGATTTTTAGCGGAAAGGCTTTATATTTATCTATATAAGACATATACTGCAATGTCCCATTTGGAGATCGGCGTGTCGAGCGACTCAAGTGACTCAATCTGCATCGTCTACAATAATTCTTGAGAAGTCGAGGAGCAAGTATGACTTGTCTTATGCCAAATGCCAAATTTAGTTTACGGTGTAAACACAAAAAGATTACCCATTTAAACGAAAAGCCATATCTATTATATTATACTTTTTATGTTATTTATTTTAGGTATTTTGGAAATAATAGTTTTTAATGACGTGTTAAAATTGAATTGATTTTTAAATCTTCATAATATGTAGAACATCGAATTTTACGACAAAAAAAAAGTAATTCAATTGTAGTTTAGTCCTACAATTATTTTCTATTTTTCGCAATTAACGGCGAAATTTACTTTTTCGGCAACCGTCCGGGAAGTGCTCACTTCCCGGACGCTTTTTCTCTGAGAAAGTAGCATTTCCCGGCCTAGTCCGGAAAGTACGTACTTCCCGGACTAGGCCGGGAAAGAATCATAGAATCCATAGAAACCGAGATAACGGCTGACAGTTCATATGAAATTAGTCAAAAATTTTTATGTTTTTTGATCGCAATCGCAATAAAATATGAAAAGCAGCAGCGATAGTGTTATTTTACATGGTAGCCGAAAAAATATTGTACGCAACACGCCCGAAAATGGTTTTTTTGGACTCACAGACTTCCAGGACTCGCTTATGCTCGTCCTGGAATTTTGTCTATTCGTCCAAAAAAACCCTATTTTCCGGACTTGTTACGTAAATTACTATTTCATCAATAGTTGCGAAGTATTTCACTTTTCGTAATGTTTCAAAAGATCAATGAGCTTTGAAATATTTCACTTCATTCGTCAAAATTGAAAAAAATTACTTATCTTTGTCCTAGCAATCAGTAAACATCACTCAATAAGACTTGTGTCTGGCTCACAGATGGCACTGTCAGTGATATTCCACTTTTCTTCTCGTTAGTACCAAGCTTCGTCCAAATGTCAGAACAAAGAATTAAATCTGATATTGACGGTTGAGTGAACCTACATTTCTTGTTGTTGTTTGAAAAATGGAAACAAAAACTAGTTTTGTGTGTTGATAAAAAAAATCCGTACTTTGTGTGTGGTAGGTATAATATTTTTTTTTTAATTCTGCAAATCACTATAGAAAATAATAAGCTCAATCTGCCCTTAAAACTAAAATTAAATTGAAATTTAATTTAATTTCAGCCTATTGGTACATCCGCTACTGCATGTATCATCCTTGACGGGGGCTATTTCAAGAAAAAATGGTGTTTTTAGTGGTTACGATTACTGAAAGTAGGTAATTCTGTGTCGTGCAAAATAGTTATTTGTGTGCAGAAGTCATTATTATTCTTCCACGAGTTCAAAATGAATGAGTGGTCTTAGAAATATAATGAGCCTTCTGTACGAGTATTATCTATACATTATTTTCTCTAATTCACTGAATTTTCATTGAAATAAATGGAATATTTCCATGAATATCTCCTAGTGATTTCTACATTGAAACAGTTCTCTGAATCAAACTTTGGATAGAAATCCTTGACAAGAGAGATCGGAGTACCAACATATAATAATAAAATAGGAACATGAAACCTGTGCGAATCTGAGATATTCTCGCATGATTTTGTTCTAGAAAATTTGGCACAATGAACGGATTTCCTACAGAATTAGAGAATAGTTATTTATTTTACTAGGCAGCAAAGTAGTAGATTGACTGCTGCGGCTGATACCTAGTCCATAGCTGAGCGTAACGAGGCTAGGAATTCAGCTGCCGAGTTGAACATATAACTTTTTCTTCGATTGTTCATAATGATATATGAAGGATATTGTATTTGCAAATTATTACGATTTCCATCTTTTTTTATATTTCTATAGTGATAAATCAAAACAAAAATTGATTGGAATCGCATTTGTTGGAATGATCGGTTGCTATGGAAATGTATATGTCTATAATAATTTCAGTTCGACAACTTAAGAAATATTTTATTCCCATTAAGAATAATCATTTTGCTGCCTAGACAGAAAAAGTAATACTTTGCTGATGTCTGTGCAATAGTTAGATATTTGTTTTACTAGGCAGCAAAGTAAGGAATTCAGCCAAGCAGTCAATCTACTTTGCTGCCGAGTTGAACATATAATTTTTTCTTCATTTGTTTATAATGATACATGTAGAATATTGTATTTGCAAATTATTACGATTCCCACAATCTTTTTATTATTCTTGTAGTGATAAATTAAAACAATATTTGATAGAAATCGCAGTTAATTGTTGCAATGGTTGGTTATTATGGAAATGTAGGTATATGTCCACGATGAAGTATAGTTTGACAACTTATTAAATATCTGACAGTTTTTTGGAAAATAGGTATCAGACATATTTATATTATGGACAGTGATAGCGACTCAGAAGTACTTAATCCTCCAGAAATAAGCAAGGTGACAAAAAATATTGATTGTCAGAATTTGTCGAATGTTTTATTCGCATTGAGAATTATTTTGTAGTAGTTAGGAAAGTAGTAACTCTGCTGCCTAGGCTGGAAAAGTAATACTTTGCTGATTGATATGTGTCTGCAAAATTAATATTTGCTGTCAATCGAAAAAAAAAAAATTGAAATTTTTCTCGTCGCCTTACAAAACAAACTAATCCACTTAGTATCAATACCAATCATTTCGATCAACTACCAAGGTAGAATCGCTCGACGATCAGCTCAGATTTATACAAATCAAACGCCCCAACATATGAATATATAGTTGCTCAACTAGTGTAGGTACCTAGTTGTGTGGTAAATTTCAAATGAAGATATTTGCCAGACTAGATCCCAGCTGATGGCGCTAATCGAACCGTTTTGCATTTCAAATTGGCCTGATTCGTAGAGTTCCCCGATTATCATAATGCTAGAGTGTGAGCTTCATGTGGACGCCTATTAGTTTAATAGAGGCCTCATTACGTCGAACGCATTGCACGCTATTCCTATATAGTAGGCTGTTCCATCGTTATAGCCGGTGCATCTTTCAAGGTACCTACTAGGAGTAGTATAGGTATCTTTTTGAGTTGTCCCTTGGTGGTGATTGTACGGTACCGACACAGAAAGGTGTTGCTAATAATTCGATGCTTTGTTGCGCTGATTTACTGGCCTGATACGTGTTCCTTTTTCTAGAAAGCTGTAGGAAGGTAACGCGGCTTCCATCACAAAGCTTTTATTGTGGTTATTGTTATCATAATCGATTTAATAGTTTCTGTGTTTAATTTCTGCCCAGTTCGTGTCCAAACAGCGTTATTCAGTTAATCGACTCAGTATTCGTCCTAATATCAGGGCCACCACCAGACATTTTGGCGCCCCGGCAAAACAAAATTTCGCTGCCGCAGGGTCGGCGCGAGCAATTTTGGCGCCTGAAGCGAAGAATTTTTTGGCACCCCTGCTGAAAAAGTATTGATAAACACCCCTCCCAACAAGAAACATCACCTGCCTCGATGATAATTTGCCATTTTTGATTTCTCTAGCGATTTTGCTAATCGTTTCCTTTTAAAGTCGTTTCCACTGGGTTTCTTTTTCTTTCGGACATTTTACCTACAATAAATTCCAGGATTTCTTCGACGCAGATGAACAATTCGTGAGTAATATATAATATATCTGATTCTCACATTCACAATCGATCACATACGATCGATGAAAGATTACCTATCACACCACAAGATACAAAGGGCGGTAAGGCATGCAAAGCTTCGAAAACTAAAAGGGATTAAAAATATATGTTCCGCTGAAAACATTCAGCATTTATCAGTTACTATTTTCGAATTCAGAATCGTAGGAATTTTCCAAATGTTGAATGTGTAAACAACTTCCACGAAATTCGAAGTGTTGTTTTTCGTCTTTGTGAAATACATTCCATCCCTCATTCAATTAGGGTAATATGCAATGCTGCTTATATTGTTTGGGTTGCCATGTGTTATTTATTGAACAGGCGGCTTAGGAAAGACGGTTTGGAGATTTTTATTGCAGGGAATCTTGATAAACGCAGCAAATCTGGTCAACCTCATGTTGTTTTTAAGAATCAAGATTATATTTTTTTAGAAATATGACAGGTCGGCCACAAACTGGGCTAAATGGCCGCCCCTCGAAAAGAGGCGCCTGAAACAGTCGCTTCAGTGTTTCACCCCTAACGCGGGCTCTGCGCTGCCCTAATTGTCCTATTGTACTTCATTGATTGCTATTGAATACATATATTTTGTTAATTACCAGAAAAAATTGTTTTTCTCCGATTGACCGCAAATATTGATTTGGCAGACACATTTCAATCAGCAAAGTATTACTTTTCCTACTTAGGCAGCAAAGCAACTACATTCGACATTTTCTGACAATTAATATTTTTTGCCATCTTCCTTGTTTCTGGAGGAGTGAGTACTTCTAAGTCGCTATCACTGTCCATAATATTTTACTATAATTTAATAATATAACACAGAAAAATATTATATGTTTAACCTTGTGCAGGTACAAGTTCCATGCCAACACACTCTTGGGCTATTCTCATATATCCGATATTTTTACAAAAAAATGATCAGAAATTTCATAAGTTGCCAAACTACAATTATTATGGATATATAGGTAGGTACATTTCCATAACAAGCAAAACTATTCTAAGAATTGCGATTTTTATCAAATTTCGTTTCAATTTATTACTACAGGAAAAATTAATAGATTGGTGGAATTGCAATAATTTTCAAATTCAATATCCTACATGTATCATTATAAACAATTGATGAAAAAATTTTGTTTAACTCGGCAGCAAAATAGATTTACTGCCGCGGCTGATAGTTCATAGTCGAGCGTAGCGACGCTATGAATTAGAGGAAAAAATTATATGTTTAACTCGGCAGCAAAATAGATTGACTGCCACGGCATATAGTTCATAGCAGAGCGTATCGACGCTATGAATTATCAGCCACGTCAGTCAATCTATTTTGCTGCCGATACCCACGTTTTCATACCGATAGCTTCAGAACTGATGAACTGATGATGCAAATCAATATTTTTATATGGTATAAATGTTACAACGCAAATTCTTTCTATTCAGTAGAGGAATTGCTTTCGGTCTGAATGAAGTATGAACTATAGGTAGGCATTTTATAGTCATTTGTCTTGCATCCACACAATTTTTTGGGAAGTAGTACTCAATAAATCAATTATTGAATTTCTTGAAATGATGTATGAAAACTCGATATTTTGTTGGGTTCCTTTAAATTCGATGATATTTATTCAGTATAAACAAGGTTTAAACCTTAACGGTGTAAGTATCTCTGAGCACAGATTATTCTATGGTACATAGAGTTAGTTTATAATTCTGAAGCGAATTTCTCTTATGATTGGAAAAAATTTAGTGTGCAGGTTCCAAGGGTGGCATAGCTCATTATGAAAATATAAAATGGGCATATCTTTTCATTTAGGCCGAATCGGAAAAAATGGTAAAAGAAAATAGAGTTTCTTTTGACTTCAAGAATATAATGTTAAAATATATGTACAAGTCAAAGACTCACCCTGTATTTACCTACCTATTTCACGATTCATTAGTTGTAAACTTTAATTTTTGAATAAATAAAATTATTGGCACCAGAGTAGGTAGGTATATAGGTACAAATCGATTTTTTTTCGGAGTTTGTAAAATGTGTTGCTTTTTCGAATATTAGTACAGTCTCTTGAAATTTAAATAAATTAGATCAAAATTTCGATTCCAAAAAACCTGTTCCAAAGTATTCAGTCAGATGTTTTCATTTGACTTCCGACGGAAACAAAACTTTTATAACACACTCATATCCACCGTTTGTGTAGGTAGGTAAATAACAGTTTCACTTGTTTGTTTACAACGAAACACACTGTTGTATATCCATAGAATACAGAATAATTTTTCTCAGAATCAGTTTACCAAATGTTGAATTATTTAACAACTCCTAGACCTTGTTCGTATCCAATCGATCATACAAAACAAAGAGCAAATAACTAACGAAATTGGCTTGCTATTAAAACAAGACATCATGATGAAAAACTGCTCAGCAAAACGATAAACAGCAAATAAGTATTAAAACACACTCCACCTAACCAGCTCTATCTGCAAAATCGAGCCTTGCTGCATGCATAATCCCCACTTTGCGGTCCCTGCCATAAATAATCCATAAGAACGTCAGAATCCAGCGGACACTTCGTTTCGTGGGCCGTGATTCGTTTCGACGTATATCCCCTCTGCTCAGACCACACCCTTTATTTCGAAGCTCCGCCCAGCAGATCACTTGGAATGTCAGATAACCGCGGCGAGTCGTACCATGTACATCGGGAGCAGTGTGGTCGGTGGACACTGACTCACCTTCCGACAAACTGTTCAGAAAAAGTGATTGTGGGTGGAAATTCGTGAAGATCACATACGTTCGAATTGTTATGAAGTGCTGTCATGGCCACGTTGGCTAGCAACATGGTCCCTCACCCTCATCATTTCTCCAGGACGGTCGAGAGCACAGATGGTTCTGTTTCGATGGATTCGAACGACCACTTCGACAGGGAGTCGCCTCACATCGACCACAACAGTTGCAGCAGCGAGGATACAGTTTTGTCCGTCGGTAATGAGAATGAGATTCCGATAGTTAAAGAACCGTTGACGTTCAAAAATATAGAAAGTCACTTGAATGCGATATCGCAGATAACGAACAGTACGTTAGATCCAGAACTGAGCAAAAGTCCGTCTAGTCCATTAAATTATAGGTTAAGTCCTACGAGTACCAAGTCGGTACCCAGTTCACCGAGTTATTTGTACCACGAGCGGTCTTCTGACTTCTTCAGGTCGAATCTGTGCTCTCCGAGGTCTCTGTCGGGACCAGAGTCGCCGGAAAGTGTCAATCGTAGTCCGAGACCGGTGGATAACTTCTATGTTCAACAGAATAACAGTACGAAAACGAATAATGACAATGCCGACGGAAGCAGTTTGAAGTTTTCGATAGACAATATTTTAAAGGCCGATTTCGGAAGGAGGATCACTGATCCTATTAACATAAGGAAGTCGAAGCCGAAGAAAGCTGCGACAGAGGCTTTCGATGAGAGTTTGAAAACTCTCCCAGTGGATCTGTCCAAAAGTGATAGCGGGGAAAAGAGCTCGACGACCGCGGACGGTTCAAAGCCTCCCATGATGTGGCCGGCGTGGGTTTACTGCACGAGGTACAGCGACAGACCGAGTTCAGGTAAGGCTGCAATTAAACTGCAAAGACTATCATTAGATTAATATGGTACTTATTGTATCACTTGCTGCCTGTTATTAACAACGATATACTTATGATAATTAAATTAGGACTGTTTTGGGCGATTGCCCTCGTTCCTGGAATTTGTTTTATGGTCCGAGCCAAACCGTGCACCCCGTTAGTTTTTTGATAGTCTCCTTGAGGATAATGATCGGTTCTGAGAATATCGGGAGTGTTGACTTCTATATTGCCAGGTATTTATTTGACGTCATATTTTGGTCAGATTGCTCGCAATTGAATTTTATTTATGCGTTTCACGGTTTTTAGGATTCATATAGAGTTTTTTGACCTCGAGATGAGATATTGCTTCATAGTTATTTCACATTGATTCTAGTACTTATTATAATTAGTTTTTGAACAGAATACAGATAAAAAACATAATAAATGGAATGTAAAAAATATATACCGAAGTTATTTGAAACTGTGTACCTAATTCATTCACAACATCCCTATCAATGTCATATAATTTTTTTCAGTTTGTTATTCGATTAAAGAACATTGATTCCATAAATTTTCATGTCGAATATAATTTTTTAAGTAACCACGATCTTGCAAATGTGTTTGAAAATTTTATATTGTTTGATCGGTCATTCAACTATAGGTATACTAAATTACTTTGATATAGTATAAGCTAATTAACGGTTCATCTGAAGTGTGTGTTTGCGATTTGTGCAGTGGATAAAAATAACTAACATTTTGCATTACAAATGCAATTTGGTGTACCGCAGCACTGAAAAATAACCTACATCTTATTCGTCCAAAGAAGACAGATTTGAGGATTGTCATCAGAATCAATGAAAATTCAAGAAAAATATCTACCCAAAATACTCAATATTTCAGTCATGTTATCTGAAAGAATGTTGAATAATTGAAGTAGATCATGTCATTTGAAAAATTTCCTTTCTAACATCTCTTTGAGGAAAGGGTAGTACACGTAGGCGTATTCGATAGTTCGCTATAGATAATCTGAATTGTAAGTATTTCGTAGAGAACAAGAGTGAAATATACTTATAATAGGTACGTAAAGATTTAAAGTTCGTTGCAAAATTTCATGTAAATCGAGTCACTAGAACCTTAAAAAATAAAATATCGAAAAAAAAATTAACCAATTATTCGGTAATAACAGTTCCGACTATGATGAAATTAAGTTTGTTTATGTCGAATTTGAAAAATCATATCATCAGAACCTCTCATCTCGATGAATAAACCGACAACAGTGACTTCATCGGGGCTGCCGTTTTTAGTGGACACATCAAAGAGAATACGTGTACTGTAAATCGATTACAGAAAATGTGAAATTTCATCAATATTGAATATTTTTTATCCGTAAGATAATTAGCTTAGAAATTCAATGGGAATGAACGGTAGTTATGAAAACTAGTGAAACTGGAGTATTTGAAGTTAACAATTTTTTCGTATTGCTCTTTCTCAAAAGAATATTATTTAATACCTATATTTGATCTAGTACCATATTTTCGTGTTCAATTGATAAAAAGAAATCTTTAGTTCGAGTTTTAGCGAAACTACTTTGATTTGAACTAGGTATATGTATGGCTAAGCAACGAAAAACAAGTGAGCTGGAGAGGTTTTTTCCGCTTTAAAAAATAATGCATCTTTTGTATCGATGTAAAAGTGACAAAAAAGCAGAACAAAATAGTTATTTTATAATTGTAGTGAATTTATATTACCTATTTCAAATTGATAGGCGAATGAGGTGTTGAAATTTGTCAGTATGAATAAGCATATCTATCCCATTTCAAAACTATGCCAATTTAATCGATATGATAATAGAAATAGGGGAAAATTTGCCGAGTCCACATGATCATTCAAAAATGTCAAAATATTTATTCATTCTTCGAAGATTTTTCATATGATCTGATGAGAAATGATTCATAAAAATCTTTCTCTATTTCAGTATCGTATAATGTGTTCATTACAGTCTTAAAAACTGCTGTAATGAACTCATTACAGCTTCGTTTTCATTTATATTTTTCGTTTTGTGGTTGTCTATACTGACTTCTAATCCTATCAAATTCCAACAAACGTCAATATACCTAATATAATTTGGATATAGTGAAATGATTTGATGAAATTTCTCTCAATTCTGGTGGTGTTAAAACGATTTCATCAAACATAATTCACGAATTTAATGCGTAATTGTATATTATTTCTAAATTCTAAACGTACGATTCATATTCAAATTCCGTTATCAATTTTCGTAACAGTCACACCAATTGCCAAAATAAAATACAAAAGTCACTAGGATATATAATCTGAATTTTTCATTTAATTTCGACAATATTACACAAAACTTGACAGAAGTAGAGAAAACATCGTCCAATACTCGTTGCAAAAGGCAATTCCAACACTCATGCGTTCGAAAACTCGCTCCTTCGTCGATCGTTTTCGAATTTCGTATTCGTGTTGGAATAGGAGCCAATTCTGCAACTTGTTTAAGAATGTTCTATTCATCGATTTCGGATAAAGTTCCACCAAATCGAAATTTGCAAAATTTGAATGGTGATTTACACAAACCAAACAGAAAGCTTTTATTTCTTCAGTTGATGCGAATTTAATCAAATCTGGCTTGGTTCCGGCCATAAACATGATAAAAACTAATAATATTCAGATATCCTCATCAAGCGCGGGTAACACGAAATCATCAAACATTAAACACAGATCGGTGGTCATGATAAAATAATCATCGGCGAATATAGAAATGAATTATTGTGCCATTAATATTTAACTCTATGCTGTCGAGTTTTCTACCTTGACGGCATCGGATTTACTACTTAACGTATAGAAATATGTGTAACGGAAGAAGAGAAAAACGATAATATGAATTATGATGGTATGATGGCGTGGTCTCCCCCAGATGGTTCTCGGGGCTTAACTAATAGACAGAAGAGTTAGGTATACAGGGTGTCTCATTCGCATTCCGAAATGACCGGTTTTCTGAATATATGAGGTAACACAATGAAATTTTTAGATTGCAGTTATTTTTATTCTTGAGTGTGATGTGTTCAAATTGCCATGATGTGTTTTGATTTTAATCACGTCAGATTAGAGCTCGCTAATAAATATAACTAGTAGCTAGTAGTTTTCACCATACGAACTACCAATTTTTACTGCCTGTGTTTCATTTTTTAAAAAGAATATGACAATGAGTTGAGGTCTGAATCATCCGCCTTATTTGAATTTATTTGAAATGAAAGAAATCTGAAGAAGCCTCGGAAGAAGATATGCTGTGTAGCCAAACAATTGTTATATTCATAATAATATAGTGGAAATTAGTATAACGCATTTTTAATCTCAATTCAATAGATTTCCACTAAGCAGCGACCAAGTCAATTAAAGCAAATAGGTAGGTAGTTGATAAAAATTATTTGATAATGACAATCATGTCAATGACAAGGTGCGTTTGGCAATGTAATATTAAATTATTATGCTTAAGACCTCCACGGTTAGATTGTTCAACAGGATCGGAAAATTCTCTTGAGCTCTTGAGCCTTGGTCTAGTAATTTTCTATAGTTCTTATAACGATATATATACGAAGCTTGAAACAATTATTTCATACAGACACTGAAAATCTCAAGATGAATGCTTCTATCATCACGGAAATATTGCGGGTATTTATTTTTCAACAGCCATTTATCTTATTTATATTATCTTATTATTTTTTGTGTGATGAAGCGAACATTACATTTTCTATATATAAAGCTTAATATTAGGGATTCATCAAGCCAAGTAGCTTGACATTTTAACCAACGACTTCACTTGAAAATCAACCTTGTGAAAAATTACATACTTGAACTTGACTCAACTTGATTTTAGATATTGATTGCTTGACTTAATATTTAAGCTACTTGATATTACTTGAGTCTATATGCACGCGTCGCACGGCATATATTTCTGCAATCTCGTGCGCGCTTAGACTACTAATAAGATTCCTCGAGTGCCGAGAAACTGAAGCATTCGCCAGTGTAACTTAATTAGTAGTTTTCTCACATTTCTATGAAATCTATTGGTAGATTTTGGTAGTTTCAGAAATATCTTTCCAAACTTGGCCAAAATGGGCAAGGATTTTTTATCAACGCCAAAAGAAAAGACAATTTTCCAGAGCTGCTCTTACAATTACAAAAACCCGCAATAGATTGGGCGACATATCTATAAGATGCCTCATGTGTCTTAGATTCTGGATGGAAAATTATGAATTCAAACGAAGCCTGGAGGTTTCTCAATATTATGAGACCTCATTTTTATATTATTTTTTAGTTTATTATGATTAATAGTGATTTAATTTATGTTTCTATTAAAAAAATGATATTTTTGGTTCTTTTATACAATAAGTTTAATAAATAGAAGTGTTTCTTGCAAGGTTCCTTCTCATTTCATCTTTTTTTTATTGACGTGACACTACACAATAAAGCTGCTAAAAATCAAGTAGCTATATAGCTTGATATGATTCAAGTACTTGATAAATAAATACTTGACTTGAAATCAAGTCAAGCTCAAGCCAAGTAGCTTGAAAATTAAGCCAAGCCGTGAATCCCTACTCAAAATTGAATTCTGAATTTGCAAAATCTCACCTTTTTTTTGGATCTTTTGATACGTAATTATTATTATTATAAAATTATTAGATACTTTTTTTTCGCTATTCAGAAGAAGTGCCATTTGCTCATACCTATACTTATATACACAATGCAATAATATCTATGAAGGATTTTGGCTCTCAGTGAAAATCAAAGTTTTTCTATATTATATTGAAGCTGAGCACCGTTGGAAGAGGTCATTAACGGCAAAAGCGATTGTTCTGTTATTCATAGCTATAGTCTTTTTGAGTAATACTTTGAAAATTTGAAATTTTCAGGGTAGGTATAGTTCGGGTGTAAGTTGTCAGTTGAATAAGCGTTCTAAAACTTCAAATCACTGCTTTTTCCTCTCTTAATCGATCGGTTTCTGTTAAGAGTTGAAGTGGGAAAAATGGGCATACCGCTGTTCAACTAGGCATGACCAACGGGAGCATTGTTTTTATCTTCTGAAAAACAGACTTTTGATGTCTGCAATTTGCCGACAAATGCAGTGAAGTGTTGATTTCTCGTTCTTGTTTTTATTCGAATACAAAGTTCCTGTTTATTTACTTGTCGAAGGTAAAAGCTCTGAGAGGAATATTATTGTGTTACTTAATGAATGCCAGTTCAGTATTAACTCATTGTTCTGTTTTATATTTGCTACCCACATAAATCTTTTTGATATTTCCTTAATTCATTATATCATCATATGACTAAGCTATTATTTTTATTTCCAACTCCTTGCGTATCAGAATAGATTGTACTCGATTGTAGGTTACAAGTTACTCAATAAGTCCCAATTTTGCGCGCAGATGGCACTGCCAGTGTCACAACACTTTTTCCCGTTCGTACCAAGCTCCAAAAGGTTCGTATCAATATTTCGGAACATAGAGTTAATTTTAGGTGATTGACGCAACATATGTTATTGTTAAAGTACCCAGGGAAAGAAATTCAGCTCCAATGAAGTAATGAAGACATGATTGCCGAGGTTGAAGCTCGGCACCAGGAGCTTTTTAGTGCTCGTCATTCATGCGCCGTTGGAGAGAACAGAACATTATATGTATATGAAATGTGATTTTTCATGATGTCTTTGTTGTCGGTCAGTTATCTAGATGAGGGATAGTGTTGATACGATCATCCTCAAATTCGGGTTGAACATTCGAGTGATTATTTTGCATTTATGTACAAACTCAATCTCAACATAGTCGGATCTATTATTAGAAATATTGGAATTTTTTTCGACATTCCGCTCACTAACCTAATGAAATATCTTCTAATATCAAAATGAAATAGTTTTGAATATCATTTTTGAGAGAATATAAATATTAAAGAAATAAAATTCCAAAAAATAATACAACTCAATAATAAAACATATCTAAAGTCATCTTCTCCTCTTAAATTTTCTTGAAAATGTATGGATAACTCTATCATGACGATTGCATTTTCAACATTCTCTAGTTATATTCTTATATATTTTATATTTTTATAATCTTAGTCCTCTAAGCGAAACAACTCAATATTAAATAATGGTGGTAGCCAAGGCATTATATCTTTAGACTTTCTGATTCTGTGCATGAAGTTGGTTTGGTTATGGCTAGAATCAGAATATTCTCTAACTGAAAAGCATACCGATAGATGGCCTACCTATTATATACAGCGTGGCTCACACATAGACCTATAAAAACATGGACTGGCCCTCACGTGGCTTCTACTCGCTACGCTTTGCGGACTATCAAAGAGAGAGAGGTGTTGAGAAGGATGGAATAATTAATGACAAAACATACGAATTGGCTTTGGGAATAACGCGTTTTTAATTCTATTCAATAGAAATATTGAGTTATTCGGATGAGAATAGTATTGAAATAGCTAAATGGCTATAGGAATAAAGCGTGTCCATGAAGTTAGCACCCACTTTTTCGAAAATCAAGAATTTTTTTTTGCATTCGTTAGTAACTCGTTAGTTACTATTTGCAACACCAAAATTTTCGTTTGTGCCTCAAGGATACTGGTAGAAAAATATCGCATTTTGCTGGGGTGCTAACTTCACGTTTTTTATTTCGACTTTTCTCAAAAAAATATTTAGTTTGAAAGTCCATCGTTCGTAACTATTTGTAACACAAAAATTTTTGTTTGTATCTCAAGGATACTGGCAGAAGACATCGCATTCCGCTGAGGTGCTAACTTCGCATTTAAGGAATTTTTATAGATTGGATAACAACCGAAAATTTTTGTGTTACAAACAGTTACTAACGATGGACTTTCTAATTAATTTTTTTTCTTTGGAAAAATCGAAAAAATCGAAAAAAAAAGTGAAGTTAGCACCCCAGTGGAATGCGATGTTTTTCTACCAGTATCCTCGAGCTACAAACGAAATTTTTTGTGTTACAAATAGTTACTAACGAGTTACTAACGAATGCAAAAAAAAAAAAATTATTTTCGAAAAAATGGGTGCTAACTTCACGGACACAAATAAAGCGTTTTTAATTTTTTTAAAGAAAAATATTGAGTTATTCGGATGAGAATAGTATTGAAATAGCATAATATGACTTTATGGGAATAACGTGCTTTCAATTTTTTTTGAGAGGAATATCGAGATATTCGGATGAGAATAGTATTGACAAATGAATCACATTTAGGAACTGTATGGTACAGATTTTCATGATATCTAAAATTTTTTTTCAGAAAATAGCGGATTTCATTGAGTGCCATCTGAAAGAAAATATTTTTCAATTTCTATTCCAGAATTTTTAAATAGTTAAGTATATCAATAATTAAATTTATATTCGATATAATGAAGCTACAAGTGTACCTGAAATATGGGAAAATAAAAATTTGTGATAAATAAAAATACTTACAGAAGAAAATTTATTGAACTTTTAAATTTTCATGTCTGTTGACTTTAGAGAAAATAGCCAAAATATTTTTGAGGCAGAGACTGAGGGAATAGTAAGTGTTATTGGGGATGAAAGTGCTATACGTCTTTTCTTATCAAAGGATTACATGTCAACCTTTACGTTTCAAAAGTATACATCTTGTCACTCCCAACAATTTTTGGAACTAACAACACAATTGAAAGCTCCACACTAAGCAGACAAAATTGTTTATTAGTACTAAAGTGAGCAGAAGAATTACAAAAAACTCTTTTAAATCGTGAAGTAATCCGTAATCTCCACAAGAAAACACAAACAATCAATTCACGAAACCAATGTTTTGCCTTTAACTCTTCTATCCTTGTCATAATATGGTCTCTCTCTCTATCGCCCAGTCCATATTATTCTATGTCTCTGAGCTAACATGAAACAGTCGAAACTGTCGTAAATAGCTATTAGTTTTTTTCCGAAAACGCCAAGGCAGATTTATTTTCTTTAAGAAATGGAAATCAACGAGTTTTTTCACATCTAAATAAAATCAAGATAGGAAGTTTTTAGCATATCTATGAAAAGTGTTATTTGTGATAAATATTTAATCTTAGATTTATTGGATTTTATGATTGGTAACACTGTTTTCTGTTCAATGACAATGACATTGACAACTAATTTCATGATCATTATTAAGACGAAGTTTGTAGAGTACGTATGACGACTGAGAGAATAGCTGTAATAAAAGTGTATCAAAGTATTAGAAAATAGAAAATATAGTTGAATATAAATTAAACCTTTCATTTAATTATTCCACGACTCCAACAAAAAGAAATAGAAAACCTTCGAAATTATGTCTCCCCGACATCTATAATCATTCAAAATTCTCTAATTTGCAACCACAAGATATCTCCGGAAAAATGTCGACTTGTCATTTCCGGAAAACCTTATTCTTACGGAAATATCCGACTCGACTGTTTGATGTAACCACAAATAATAATAATAATAATTTATTCCTCCTTTAAGACATCATACAATGTATAGGAATAGTCAACAAGAAAAAAAGAAAATAACAATATATTGAAAATATGAAGAGAACAATGTTGGCAAAAGTTAGTATTAAAAAAGTCTTAAATGATAGAATTAGTAAAGAACTCTTGAATATTATAAAAGCAATTGTCAATCAACATTGATTTTACTTCTTTCTTAAATTGTTTTTCACCAAGTCTCTTGTAGTTTGATGTGAATTCTTTGAGAATTTCTCAAGCAAAATGGGCGAATCCTCCTCCAACATGCTCAATTCCTAAGAACCAATTCAGAGTATAGGTACCTACACCGTTTATGGATGTAGATTTGTCTGTAAAAATCCTGACGAGATGCTTCGCAGAAGAATGCAAAGAGAAGAATTCACAATCGATGTTTCGAATGAAATCACTGTACCATGCTTACAACGATTAAAGAAAATTAAACGCGTTTCTATGGCTTCGCGTTCTCGGAAGACGATTATACACCAAAAAAAGTTGCGATGTGCTAGTTTTGAGAAATGTGAGGAAAGGACGTAATATGGACTAGAGGTGATTCAATGCCTTGTGCGTGAGCATTGGGATGCCAGGGACGTACTCATCGAAATTCGTAGAAAAATTTCTACACAAATCTACTAAAATCTACGCAAAAATTAAAAACTGGAATTTTTGTTGGTATATGTTTATTTTGACAGACTCAAAAATACTTTTTCCTACAACTGCTATGGAAAGTAGCTTATTCTTCACAGCTTACTCAATTTCAAAACTATATAATGCTCATAATGTGGGAAATATTATTCCCCACGGTACTTCGCCCACACCTCGCTTGGTAGACCAATGAAATTCGGCTTTTGAGTCGTTTCTATGAAAACGTAATAAATTAGCACATACTGTCAACGAAGGCCATTTTGATTTGAATCAAGTCCATTACTTGAATTATTGAAATTTGTGCAGTTGTAGGAAAAGCAAAGTGTGCAACATGTGGAGAAAGTCCCTTTCTCGCTCGTGTGATTGCGGCACTCGCCTTTCAGGCTCGTGCCACAAACTTCCACACTCGCGAGAAAAGTTGGACTTTCCCCACTTGTTGCACAATATACTATTTTCTACTAGCGTTTCGAAAGTATTACTTTCCACACGCACTGACGTTTGGGAAGTAGAACTTTCCCAAATTCGTGCGGAAGAAAGCCCTGTTTTTTTCCGCACGCAAATATTGAAGAGTCGCATCATTCATAAAATTTTGGCATGTCTCTATGCGCCAATCATAAAATACAAACGTTTCTCCATGCAGCTGAGCGCACAAAAATATAATTTCCTATAACGTCAGTCGGTATCAAGACGAAAACTCTCCTTGAAAGTGTTCATTTACGGTAGTAGGAAAAATATTGTTCCTAACTCATGTGGAAAGTGCCTTTGACCGAAGCGAATTGCAGTCTTTTGCGAAAAAGTATCACACTTGTTAGGAAAATAACAATTCAAGTGTTAAAAGAATAATTATACAGGGTGTTTCCTAAACATGCGGCAAAAATTCAGGGGGTTGTTCCTTGGACTATTTTAAGCATGTTTTGTCCTTGGATGATTTTTGAAAAACCTCTTTGTTTCGAAGATACAGGGCGAACAACATTTTTCATATTTTTAAAATTAATAATAGTTTAAATAAAAATGCGTACCGCACTGTGTTTACTAAGTAGGTACAATTTATTTTTAAATTTGTTTAACAACATTCCAATTACTAAAAACGGCCAGTTTTTTGACTAAAAATTGATAAGTGCAGATGGTAAAGGAATACAGATTAAACGGATCATTGCTGGGTGTAACTTAATAAGAAATGATCCTGGTGTTTTTGAAAGGGTTCGGCAGTCAATGAGGAGAAGATTGGATGCTTGTATGCTGGCTAGAGGTGGTCATTTTCAACAGTTTTTGTAGGTTGAGTTGAATTTTCATGTAATTTTTCATAATAAAATGTTATTATCTGAAATTTTGTTTCCCCTATATCTTCGAAACAAATAGGTTTTTCAAAAATCATCAAAGGACAAAATATTCTTAGAATAGTCCAAGGAACAACCCCCTGAATTTTTGCCGCATGTTTAGGAAACACCCTGTATAACATAGAAATAAAATGCTGTTGTATAATCGAACCTCTGGGGAAATACCGAAAAATACATGAAATAGTATTTTAGGTCTCATGATATAATATAGAAAATAATTTTAAGTGGGGTTCATACCGTGTCAGCAGTCAGTTCAATAAACAATTCATGCATGATGAGTTGCCAAATCTTTTTGAACAGAAATGTCAACGCAGTTTGACATTCTCAAATTTCAAATTATCGACAACAACCGTCGAAACTTCTAATGCGGCTAAAAAAACACCTGTTAAGGCTTATACAGGAAAAGAAGAATTTATCTATGGTTCAACTCTATGCCTACTCGCATCATGCAATCACCTCTATCGAGTGCTCCAATAATAATTAGTACATATTATTACAACTATACAATTCTAATCAGTGTTTTCTCGCTTAGCAAGTGTTCTCACGCTTAACAAGGCAAATTAAACAAGTAAAAATCATTATCGTATTTTCCTTCATCCAAAATCAACATTATACAGTCCTTCGAACAAAAAGCAACAGTTTTGGTACTTAAAACCAGAAGAAACAACATTGTGGTACTTTGAGCCAAATAAAATCATATATTTTTTGGTCCTTCGAGCCGGATAAAACATGTTACAAGCAAACAAGCGAATCAAGCAAATACATACAACACCCGTTATAACTATGTATATGTCATTAGCCGATTCTCAAATTCTACCTTGTATATACGGAATTGGGTATGTCGAAGCGTAAAAAATTTCATGGTGTATCGAAAATTGTTATGCATGGGTTACACAGTGCATTCAATAGCGGTCGAAAAAGTGGTGAAAAATATTCATCCGAACTCAATAAAGTTGAAATGAAAAGCTAATGATTTGTATTTATTTTTATAATGGACGAATATTCCCTGTTACATCCCTGAGGTCTGAATTCCTGGCTACTTCTTGATCCAAGGCCTCCTAGACGATAAATCTGTCGTGGACAGGGATGTTCCGAATGTTCTGCACCCAATTTCGCAATTAACATCGTCTTTGAAGTCCGATACAACATAAATACCGCTACAATCGTCCATAATTAGGTCAGGCTCTTACCTTTGTTCTTTTGATGAATTGCCAGCTAATTGGACAAGTACACGGTGTTACCGTGTTTGGTGGCAATAGCATTCATTTTCACGCTTTGAAATGTCGAACAAATGCTTTAATTGATGTCCCCACTTCTGCGAATGAATCTTTAATGAGGACCGTGGAACAATGAATTCAAATTTCAGCGTTCCTTGCGCTGACAACTTTCCAACGTTGGTTTCAGGTTTGAATTTCCTTTTCATCTATTTTTTGTTTCAATTCACTCAAGAATGTTAATCTTCGTTTGAACGCAGTTTTTGGAAAAAAATTTGATATATAAACTCGAAAAGTAATATAGGAGAACTGTCAGAAAATTATAGCCTATTTAAATTTTAATGATTTGTTGGGTTTTTGTCCAGAAATTCGTTATCGTACGTTGAAACATTTGCCTAATATTTTCCACAAATCTATTCTTCTTCGAGAAATGACTGGTATGTTTGAGCAACATTCCAGAACACGTAATTTCATTCGCAATGCAAATTTAGATATAATAAGTTACAGAGAAGCTCTGACTCAGATTCAGAGGAATTTTTGAGCTTCGTAAATTCATGCGACGTTGGAGACCACAGAACTGAATACCGAATTCCACAATTCTTCAACATCTCTTTTTTATATTGTCGTACACCAATCGATCTCAATTTATTTTCCATGAAAGCTTTTGGATGAAATGATCTGATATTCTCTGTAATCAATAATTTGGTATTTTTATATTTCCGTTTGTTGCTTTTTGTATCTCTCTTTCTCTAATATTCTTTGTGAATTTTCTCTTCTATTGTTCTCCGTTCTCCGACATCCAAATTTTCTTGTTTGTTCTGGAGTTGAATCTTCTATTCTTCTATGTTGTTCATCTATTTTGTCATCTAATTTTTCTTCTGAATTTTTCTCAATTGTTTGAATGGTTTTTTCATTTTTCTTTTGAATTCTTCATTATGTTTATTCACAAATTGTTCAGCATTTCTGCAAGTATCCCATTTGTGCTTGGTGTTTTTTTCCTCGATGTTTCCATGCTTTCATCCATCAATTCTCATTGAGTGCCTTCTCTTCTTTATCATGTTTGGTTATTTATTTCATTTGATGATAATAATAAAACAAATCCAAAAGATGAATGAAATTTGGTGAGACTAAATTCTAATTTTTTTAACCCCACGTTGGGCGCCAATTTTGATAAAATTTGTAACAAATCTAAACTTGAACAAATCACATTCAACTCAATCGGATCTATTGTTCACTAATATCCTTTGAAGTTTTGCCTGATTTTTCTGTGGTTCTAGAAATGCGATCAACGAATTGAGCCCAATATGACATCTATGTCACGCAAAATGAATTGGCGTTGAGATATTAATCTTTTTTTTTTTCGATATTTTGACTCAATATTCTATGGTCTGTGAGACGCTATGGGCTCGTAAATTCTCAATTCTTTCGAATTTGTTAACACTGAAATATTGAGTTATTTCTCTATATATTTCTGCTTCTGGTTATGTGATCAATATAAAATTTCTTATGAGGCTTGAAGTTTTTTATTATATTGATATACGGAATATTATCTCGATAATATTGGTATATTTAAAATTGTGAGGAAAATACCATTCCAAACATCTTGTCGGATTATGCCCACTTAATAATTCAACCTTGGTATTCGAGATCGAGAGGAAAAATTCAAGTTTCCTGGTTGTTCTATTGGAGAGTTATGTTTACGAACGAATGGCCGAAAAGCAGGCTTCACAAAATATAAACTCATTGTGACGAAATGATAGAGCGATCTATCCGAGAAAAGACCGATCAAAAACATTTTAAATGTTGCAAAACACACTTGGGCATGGCAAGAATTGATAAAATGTAAACAAACTGAATAACGAAACGCTCAAACAGTGCTAAACAATTTTGGTGGGCAGTTAGGTCAACCTATAGAAATGAAGCAAGAAACCACAAATCACTATTAGAAATCTAACATATCGACAATAGAATTTTTGTCAATTAAGCAGTAAAAACAAATATTCGCTTGATAGCGGTAATTGAGAAGAAACAAATTCAAGATCTGCGATCAGAGAACAATTGATCGTAAAATCCAACCTCAAAGGTACTGTTTAAAATCGAAACGATCTATTGTTGTATCCGCAGAAGTTTAAGTTTCTCTATCAGCATTAATGACTGAATTGAGTTGGGTATAATTCTGGTTTTATTAGGGTAGTCAGCAGGATTATGAGTGTTCTTTAATTGTCGTTTACATGGATGCCTAATTGCACTCGGTATTAATCTTTTTTTCATCCTCAGATGAAATCATCTGATGAACCTTTCATTTGTTGGGTAAATAAATTTCGAAAGATTGGATCTCCGAACGAGTCCTTCGAAATAATGATATTCAATGCGAACAGTAATTAGGAAGAATTACGAAATTCTGCGTATCCAATCGACCTTCAATATTTTTTTTTATGACGACGACAAAAGATTATGTCATGAAGGAAACATATACAAAATTCGTTTAGTTATAATTCAAAGGAATGGTAGAATTTTCAGATTTTGTTATTTGGGCTACTTGGGACTACAACCTACCTACTCGATCTCTAGTTACGTGACTGACCAACTGTCAGTTTCACAAAACCAACACGTTGATTTTATAGATATAAAAAATTTACAACTTTGTGTCTATTCCTTCACAATAATATATCTTTGTGATATATTTGGTGTATTTTTGTCTTGGAATATAATTTCAATTCTAAAAATGACAAAATTAATAATCAACCAAAAGAAAATTCAAAATAACTAAAATTCTACAAATTGAGTAAACGATTGATAAATTAAATAACTAAATTAACATAAAGACAGACGTACGTTTCGGAATTTTTGTATTTAATGATAAAATTTTTTGTCATCAGTGCCTTATAGTTCAACAAAATTACTGAATTCACCAACCCACTACTTGTATATCTACTTCACAAAAATTGCAATTGAGGAACATTCAAACAAATCTAACGTAACTGTTTATCTAGTGAGGATTCACAGAGAAAGCAATTGCAGGTAGTCATAGATTTCTTTCTTGTTATTATCATGAAATACATATACATATCGACATTTACAATTGAAAAAAATAATTTTAACAATTTTGATTTTCTTCTTTGATTAGTCATGACTCTTAATCAATAAATGATTACTTCAAATTATAAAGGTTTAATGTGTCTACTTGATGAAGGACAATTAATATAAATATAAAAAATTGACAACTTTGTGTTCCTTAATTGCAATTTTTGTGAAGTAGATATACAATTAGTGAGTTGGTGAATTCAGTAATTTTGTTGAAGTATAAGGCGCTGATGAGGAAAAATTGTATTATTAAATACAGAAATTCCGAAACGTACATCTGTCTTTATGTTAATTTAGTTATTCAATCTGTTAACCGTTCACTCAATTTGTACAGTTTTAGTTATTTTGAATTTTCTTCAGGTTGATTATTAAATTGGTCATTTTTAGAATTGAAATTCAAAAATAAACCAAATATATCATACAGATATATTATTGTGAAGGGATAGACACAAAGTTGTCAATTTTTTATATCTATATTGAATAGCCTTCATCAAGTTGACTCATTAAACCTTTATAATCGTTGATTTCCTTCTGTGGTGAAACCAAAAAATCAACCACTGAGTTGAGGCACAGTGATAAAATAGTTGGTACAAAAAACACTTTGTGCCAACTATAATAAACACAGTGATAAAATAGTTGGCACAAAAAACACTTTGTGTCAACTATTTTATAACTGGATTAAATCGAATGAAACATCATTCAATTCAATCCCGATCGAAGGACCAATCCGTTCAGTGTTCGATATTAAACAACATTATCGCGAACAGGCGTGGGATTCTAAAACAAAATATCTCCCAGGCTTGTTGGATAACATGTCAATTTCTCTCGCAAAAATCCCAGTGCGTTAATTAATTTACAAGCCCGCTAGGCAGAGAAAAACTTGTAAAGTGCGGCATAGACCGAATGTCACGGTACCATGGATTGCTTTCGCTGAGTACTCGCAGATTGTTGCCTCAATCTGCATATGTATGAGACCTCCTATTAACATGTAGGGGTGTGTTGATTAATTAATTATTCTCGCGACATCGTCCTGGAAGTCTATCGAGATTAGATTGTCGGGTAATGACATACGATCTGCAAAGTTTCTTCCAAAGAAGGGAAAAATAGATAAAGAAGAGCCATACTGAATTCAGGAGGTTTCAAAACCTAATCTCTTATCATGGGTGTTTTATTAGCTACATGAGAAGTTTCGATGGTTGTTGACAGTCGATAATGTCAATGTGTTGACATTTCTGTTCAGTAAGGTTTGGCAAATCATCATGAATTGTTTAACGCCAAAATAACGCTTTCAAATTATGTAATTTGATTTGAAAAAAAAGAAGTCTATTCGTGAAGTTTTTAAATCCATATTATGGTGAACATAATCGGCCTAGTGAGCAAGCAATTCAAAAACATCAACATGACAAAGAAATGTGCGTATCGAAGAGTATATTGCTGCTGTAGTGAGAAGTAGGGAATCGCGGCTTGGCTTGATTTTCAAGCTAATTGGGTTGAGCTTGACTTGATTTGTCAGGTATTTATTTATCAAGTACTTAAATCATATCGAGCTACTTAATTTATGGCAGTTTTATTGCGTAGTGTCCCATCAATGAAAAATGATGAAATGCGAAGGAACCTTGCAAAAAACACTTTCATTCATTGAACTTATTGTATAAAAGAACCGAAAATATCAACTTTTTTGAAATAGAAACATAAATTCAATCATAACAAAATATAAAATAATGAAAAAGTAAGGTTTCTTGATATTGAGAAACCTCCAGGCTTTGTTCGATTTCTCATTAAGGGCCTTCTCTTCTTTTTATTGTTTGGTTATTGATTTCATTTGATGATAATAATAAAAAAAATCCTAAAGATGAAATTTGTTAAGGCTAAATTCTAATTTTTTTTTAACCCCACGTTGGGCGCCAATTTTGATAAAATTTACAACAAATCTAAACATAAACAAATCTTATTCAACTCAATCGGATCTATTGTTCACTAATATCCTTTTAAGTTTTGCTTGATTTTTCTGTGGTTCTAGAAATGCGATCAACATAGAATTGAGCCCAATATGACATCTATGTCACACAAAATGAATTGGCGTTGAGATATTAATCTTTTTTTTTTCGATATTTTGCCTGAATATTGTATGGTCTGTGAGACGCTATGTGCTCGTAAATTCTCAATTCTTTCGAATTTGTTAACACTGAAATATTGAGTTATTTCTCTATATATTTCTGCTTCTGGTTATGTGATCAATATAAAATTTCTTATGAGGCTTGAGTTTCTTAATATTGAGAAACCTTCAGGCTTTGTTTGATTTCATAAATTTCCATCCAGGATCTAAGACACATGAGGCATCTTATAGTTTTGCCGCCTAACCTATTGCAGGTTTTTGTAACTATGAGAGCAGCTCTGGAAAATTGTCTTTCCGCAGGAGCTGAAGATGCTGGCGTTGATAAGAAATCCTTGGCCATTTTAGCCAAGTTTGGAAAGTTTCTGAAACTACCAAAATCTACCAAAAGATTTCATAGAAATGCAAGGAAACAACTGATAAAGTCGAACTGGCGAATGCTTCAGTCTCTCGGCGCTCGAGGAATCCCCTTATTTAATCTGAGCGCGCACGAGATTTCAGAAATATATGCCGTGCGACGCGTGCATATCAAGCTCAAGTAATATCAAGTGGCTTGATATCAAGTCAAGCCATAAATATCTAAAATCACGTCAAGTCAAGCTCAAGTTCGTAATTTTTCACAAGCTTGATTTTCAAGTCAAGTAGTTGGTTGAAAGATCAAACTACTTGGCTTGATGAATCCCGACAAATGAATGTGCGTACCGAAGAGAATATTGCTACTATAGTGGGAAGTGTTGAAAAAGACGCTGAAATACGATACGTCGCCGTTCTCAACTTGTTGGCCTTTGCCCTTCGACTATAGGGAAAATTTGACATAAGGATCTTGACTTACGAACCTATAAAATACAGCTCGTGCAATATAGACATTCCTCACTTCACTTTATCTCACTGAGCGTTATTGTTTGAATGTCACTAATACAAATATTATATACATATTTGCCTCGAGGAGGAAAATTCTAAATTCCCGAAATAGCCCATAGTGAAACTACTCGGTCCATAAGTCACGAGTGAGATGAAAATCAGGTAGGTATAACGTAATTTCTTCAATCATTTCCCTCGTTAACAAATCGTCGACTCCCTATCATTCATCCAGTGAGATCTTAGGCGGTTAGCAAATGATATGTTGGAATGTGGGTTCCGGTTTATTACGAGGATGTTGTGCCATCTCAAATGCCATCTATTTTGGATATAATTCACGATATACCACAGTGGCGTGCCTTGCTCGATTTTATCTAATCCTGGAACAAAAAGGTCAATTGATTCGTATTCCAGTGGGTTGAATATGATGATTTATAGTGGTCTTGAAAGAGATTTTTGGAAAGCCATGACTGTCAAAGTTTCACGGGCGGTACGGCAAGTGGCGCCCTTCTACTGAAATCACTATGACTGGCCTTAAATACTATGGAATCTCAATAATATCATTAATCATTCTAGGATTTGGTAACTAAACCATTATTGCGACAATTTAGCATATTATTATGATTAAACCACGTGGCCCCACGTTGGGCGCCAATTTGTACCTTACCCCTATAATAACTTCTGTTATTATCCTCCCAGATGGAGATTATTTTATTTCGGTGCTCAGTCGTAGATAGAGTGTGGGCTAAGCAAGAATTGATCAAAGGAACTTGAAAATAGGTAAACGGAAAAAAATTACAATTATAATTGAACCTTGAAAATACAAATTTCGAATACTATAAAATACTCTCGTCGTCACTTTCCTTTTGAAAACTTCACTTACAGTTCAGTAAAGGAGTGGAAATTCTTGATTTTGCGAGCTCACTCTACCGGCTGAGGTTTCTCTTGAAGAGGAAAACTACAGTGGCGTGACAGGTAATGTGGAACGTTACACTATGGCTTCGCGTTCTCAGAAGATGATTATACAACAAAAATTACTCCATTGTGAAAACATTAGATGCTTACAACTTTTTAGCTGAGCCGAATCTGGAAAAATGGTGAATGAAAAAAGTGTTTTATTTGTTCTATAGTTGAATTCAATATACAACTTTAAGACTCAAGTATGAGAGTATAAGTTGAAGTATAGAGGAAAGCAGATTTTCAAATGATGAGGTTTAAAAAAATACTTGCAAGATTACCTTGCTGCAAGCTATTTAAAATTCAGATCGTCAATTTAATATTAATTCGAATAAAAATACTGTTCATCAATTGTTCTAATCTTGTTAATAAAACGTATCAAATGAATATCATTTACATTATGCCCTGGGGCCATGAAGTATGTCCAAGATTATGTCCAAGGGCATAATGTACTCAATAATGACATTGATAACTACACAATAACATCAAAATAACAAGCTGGTATGACTTAAAAGTAATAATAAGATTGATATGAACATATCCATGATCTTTAGGTATCAATTATTATTTTTCTAACACAAAGAAAAGCCGACACAAATAAACAGTAGTTACATTATTTCGTCTGCAAGATGAAAGAATTTTCGTTAAACCCATTACACGTGAAACCTTGAAAGAAATCATAGAAATACATTAACTCAATAGCTTTCACATACCGCAGCATACCTTCTTGTCCGCGTACGGAAACCGAGCACAAAAAAAAACCGATTACATTAATTCGTTCAAAGAGCTCCAGGCCCTCCGTCAAAGTAAATAAGTTCTTCTATATCGACCACCAAATTAAAAATATTGAACGAAACTCGTCATTCGGCGCTATTAAGCTCATTACGTCGAGTTATTGCCTCATAAATCCTACAACGATCTAGTTTTCTATGGTCGCGTTCTTCCTCTTCTCCGTGCGGTCTCAGCCAGTTTCGGCCGAGAACCATCAACCGCCACTGGTTTCAGATTGCTATAAATACCGGGCGGGAAGTGTGCGGTCTAGACCGCACCACCCGAGTGCTGAGTGTTTGTGGACGCAGTTAAAGGTGTTAAAATCTGTTTGTTGAAGGTGGGTGGCCCCCCGTTTTATTTTCGAATATTACGCGCTTTCTGATGGGTAATACCCTGGTGTTATTGTACCATCACGATGACGGGACTGTTGGGGATCTTCGAATGACTTAAGTAGGGTCCTTGGGGGCTATTAAGGATCCTCTAGATCTGACGTATGAAAAGGTTTCCGATACGGATTGGTTTCACTTAGATGCGTAGAAAAATGACTTGATGTGTAAATCTGATTTTGTCGTGACATTAAGTCGATGGTTCAATCTTCGAGATCTTAGAACGTGTTTTTTTACGTCATGGGTAACAGCATAATAGGGATGTTGCCTATATAGAATAGAATAGAATAGAATAATGTTTATTTTCCCAAAACAAAATTAACAAAAAAAGTTCTATACAATCAGTAAATATAGTATAAACCTATTAAAAATAAACATTTTGTTTCCCACAAAAGTTCAAAACTTGTACGTGGGCAGTACCTATAGAAAAAATTTATAACAAGAATTTCGTGTACACAAATATCCATAAAGAGAAAAAAAGTAACAAAAATTACAATGGTTACCTCAACCAATTTTCACACATTTGGAACAGTGAGTATTAAATGAAATTGTTTCTGTTTGTGAACGTATACCAGAATGTATATATGTGAACGTATACCAGAATATACCAGAATATTTGGAAATTGCTTTTAATTTGTAGATAAGCCCTATATAAACATGAAAAAAAATATTTTCTTACAACTGCTATGAAAAGTAGCGTATTCTTCATAGCTTACTCAATTTCAAAACTATATAATGCTCATAATGTGGGAATAGTTATTTATAATACAAGTGCAGAAGGCATAGATATTCTTTCACGAGTTCAAAATTCAAAAACGAGCCACGAAGTGGCGAGTTTTGGAATGAACGAGTGGTAGAATGAGCCTTCTGTACGAGTATTATACATTATTTTCTCTAATTCATTGCATTCTCATTGAAATTAATGAAATATTTCCATAAATATAATTTAGTGATTTTTGCATTGAAAAATGTTGGTTGGCAGAACTGATTTCTTTAAGGCAATTTGATGAATTGACAGATAAAGCCGTAGCGGAAAGTTCGGAGTGCCAACATAGAATAATAAAATATAACCATGAAAACTGTGCGTTTCTGATATATTCTCGCACGATTTTGTTCTACAAGATGTGGAAGAATGAACGGAATAACCACAGAATTAGAGAAATATTATTTCTCACGGCACTTTGCCCACACCTCGCTTGGTAG
The DNA here is from genome assembly GCF_914767665.1 of Harmonia axyridis. Taxonomy (NCBI): domain Eukaryota; kingdom Metazoa; phylum Arthropoda; class Insecta; order Coleoptera; family Coccinellidae; genus Harmonia; species Harmonia axyridis. Next base: position 60,105,869 of record NC_059501.1, read on the forward strand.
ACCAATGAAATTGGGCTTTTGAGTCGTTTCTATGGAAACGCAATAAATTAGCACATACTGTCAACGAAGGCCATTTTGATTTGAATCAAGTCCAATACTTGAATTATTGAAATTTGTGCAGTTGTAGGAAGAGTAGTGTCCAACATGTGGAGAAAGTCCTTTTCTCGCTCGTGCGAAAAGTTGGATTTTTACCACTTGTTGTACAATATACTATTTCATGGAAAAAAATTGGAAATACCAATAAAAAATACGTAAATAAAAAAAGTTTTCAAAATTCTCGCTGAAACGCACCATTCTGTCAGGGTATTATGGTGACGTCACTGCATAATAAAGTCCCACCATAGACAAACTAACTAGTTTATATATGGTCACCACGTGCTAACGGTCTGTCAAACTGAACTGATATCAGCTGATATTGACAGTCAAGTCGGTTTGATTATATCATCTGTCGTTCTTAACCATAGATATGCTAGTTCTAGATAAGATTAGTTTGTCTATGTTCTAAACGTTTCAGTGCTATGACGTCAAATTGCCCTGATTGGCGTTCGCAGTCACGCTTGTCGATAAGTATTAACACAATTTATATCAATTTGATTAAATTGAATTCGAGAAATAAGATAATGAAAAGGCTTTTTTAAAAACGGCCTTTAATGACGCAACATGCCTATTTTAATTCTAACTTTCGAGCTTTGCGTGGAAATTTTTTTCGCCCTATTAGTTTAGAATAAAGATTCATCGAGTCAAGTAGCTTGATATTCCAACCGACTATTTGACTTGAGAATCAAGCTTGTTCAAACTTCATACTTGACTTTATGAGATATGTATTGTTTGACTTGCTATCAAGCTACTTGATATTACTTGAGTTGCACGGCATATATTTCTACAAGCTTTTGAGCGCTCGCTTAGACAAAATACATTATTATCAAAATATAAATACAGTGAGTTTGATATCGAACTTCAAAGTTTATTCAAGAAATTCCCTGTATATCGAGCAAATGAAATGTCTTGGCGCTATATAACATAAGCGTACAATTTTGCTTCTGCCGTTTTTTTTCCGGAATTCGAGGCTTTATTGTGAAAAATTGATTATGCATTTATGATTCAAAGTATTGTTCAGCGTTGGCCACTATTTCCTCCCATCTTGCGGGCAGCGTATGATTCCCTCGTTGAAAAAACTGGTTATCTTTTGAAGCGATCAACGAATCATCCAATTATTTACTTCTTCATAAAACCGGAAGTGCTGATCAGCTAGGCCGTGTGGTATTGATCGAAACAAGTGATAGTCCGAGGGAACAACGTCTGGAGAATACGGCCATTTCAATGTTTCCAAGTATGTCTTAACCACTTGCGCATCATGTCTCTCGTTGTATTACGGCCGTTTGTTTTTCAATGCTTGGCTCGAAAGCTTTAATTGCGTTCGATAACGATCGCCTGTGATTGTTCCAGTCGGTTTTAACAACTCATAATACAATACACCGAGCTGATCCCACCAAATACTGAACATGCCTTTGAAACCGTGAATATTCGGTTTGGCCGTCAACGTGAAAGCGTGGCCAGGATATTCTGCGCTTGGGATATTCGAAATGAACCCATTTTTCGTCTCCAATCATAATGTTATGCAGAAATCCCTTCCGTCTTCGCCTTGCAAGCAGCTGTTCATAAGCAAATAAACGTCATTCAACAACTCTCGGCTTCAGCTCGTACGGCACCCAATTTCCTTGTCTCTGAATCATTACCATGACTTTCAGGCGTTTTGAAATGGCTTGTTGCGTCACTACCAATTATCCTGCTAGTTATTGTTGCGTTTGACACGAGTCTTGATTAAGTATTGTCTTCATTTCTGCATCTCCGAAAACCCTCTCTCTTCCACCACCATGCTGATCTTCGACGTCATCAAAATCGCCGTTCTTGAAGCTTTCAAACCACTCCCGTCACTATTCTTTCACTATTAGCGGCCTTGCCATAAGTATTTCTTTATATTAATGCAGAAAATTAAACCCCCCGCAAATGACGCGAATTTGGCTCGTAAGCTGTTCAATCAAGAATAACTTTTTGACGCAGACAAAAATCGACCAATAGTTCGATGGCGTTATGTTTTCAAATACCTTAGCTTATGAAATCTACGATCTATTTATTTTGACTACCATATACTGCTACTTTCATTTATTGCAAAACGGCAAATCAAAGTTGTACACAAAATGAATTGACGAATTCCTGATTGAACCACGTGATGACAGCTTTGAAGATATTTTAGAATGGTGGAAGAGACGGAAAAACGTTTTTCCGAAGGAAAAGATGCCTGTTGAAAGACATTTTTCCAGAGCAGCTCTCACTGTTACAAAAACCCGCAGCAGTTCAGGCGAAAAATCAATAAGATGCCTCATGTGTCTAAGATCCTGGATGAAAAAAACAGTGGTGGAGGTTTCCCAATATTGACAAACTATATTTTTTCATATTTTGTTATGTTTTCATTTTGAAAAGTTGATATTTTTGGTTCTATTCACAAAGTTTTTCATAAAGTGTTTTGCAAGGTTCCTTCTCATTTCACCTTATTTTTATTGATGTGCACACTAAAAATTAAAGATGCTGCAAATCAAGTAGCTTGATAGAATGTACTTGATTTACTTGAACCTGATCTGATTTCAAGTACAGCCAAGTCAAGTAGCTTGCATTGATAAGTCAAGCAGTGAATCTGTAATGATATCTAAATGTATTAGGACTTTCACACTTCAGATGAATCCATTGTCTTCTCACAATTCATTTTTCGATGAAAGCGCATTTATACATATACCTATTATCAAGCAGAATCATAAATTCGCGGATTCCCTACAACAAACTCCAAAAATCATGTCGCCTAATCGAAACAACCGATAAAACGCTGTTAAACACACTCTGATGACCCTGATTACCATAGGCTGCCGACTTGCCAGCGATCTCACTTAGCGTGGGCACACTGCTATATCCGGAGTTTGAGTAAAACGTCAAAATGCAGATCGAACGACGGATTTCCATCGATCGGCAGTAAATTATAAACGATTTCTGAACAGGTTCTGCGGCAGTTTTTTTCGAAGCACTCGTTCTTAGCGAGATTTCAATTAAAACGTTTCCATCAGAAACTGAAACGTTTGCAATTTGGCCAAATGATATCGTTATTATGATTTATCTTCTGTCCAGGAAGGTCCTTTCAGCTTGGGCCTATTAGGCTGAATGTTCACTTCACGTAATTGATACTTTCTTTCCAATTATCGATGTCTAGTTGCGATACCCGTAGATCTAGTTCGCGGCAGGAGCTCTGCTTGAGTTTTTTTTTGTATTAGGATCGTTAATAAATACCTGGTCTGATGTGCTCGGTCGATGCAACAGGTGCTTCATGAATTTTCGAAGTACCTACATTCTATCAAGAACATGCCGGGAATATATCGCTTCACTTTTTCCCCACAACGAAAGTGAGCATAGAGAAGAACTGTAGAAAGAAAAACTGGGAAGGGGAAGGCACCATTCAAACTCCTGAAAAAGACAGGTAGATCGTTCAAAAACAACAGGAGTCGGTGCTGGTGTATCTGGGGCAGCTATCGTATACTGCGTGGAAACGAATCTAGAAAGAAACTCAAATATATGTCATAGCAATCAATTCTGATGGATAAGCTGTTATTGAAGAACTAAGCTCCTATGGAATCGATCGAGAGTTGATAAGGAAATGCTGAATTAAATTAATGAATTGGGCAAGAAAAAACAGCTCGACGTAGGAGTCCGAAGATTCAAATATGAGATCTTTAAAAGATCAAACGGTGGAAATTCTTTTATGGAATAAACAATAATGGACAAGAAAAAACAAAAAAGTTAATCCAAAAAAACCAACATCAGTGTTATACACCAGAACATACAATCTATAGAAAATGCTATCAACAAACTGGACTCAACGAACATAAAGAATGCAGAATATTATGTATAACAGAACATTGGAAGTCACATGAACAACTATAGGCTTACCAATAAAGTATTTCAACATGATAGAAAGCATCTGCAGACCTGAAAGAGAACAACGGACATACGAATACTGAGAAATATAAGAGGATATACATCACTTGACCATAAGAGAAATGAGGCAATTAGGGAGATCTGCGGGTTGCAAGACGTAGTAAGATGGTCAGAACAAGACGAAGATAATAGAAAAAACCACGTAGATAGAATAGCCAAAATATCCAAGATATCCAAAATAGCAAATACCGAAAGCTCAACATAGCGAAACTACTAGGAAGATCACCAAAAAGCTGATACGAAAGTTCGGCATCCCAAGAATCAGGACATTGTAGAAAACACGGGACTATAAAGTGCTAACGTAAGAAGGAGAAGAAGAAGAGAAGAAGATGGCAACAAAGGTCTTTCTAATCTGGATATGTTCTACTTGTCCGATGTTAGTGAATATTCGAATTGATATTCGAATCTGGTAATAAGTATGTCCACAAAATTTCATCCTGGCTCTGGTGCAAATATGAAATATCCAGAATCTCAATATTTCGTGTCCTGTGTATAGAATATCCTAGAAATAACGAAATGTGGAGTGATCCTTTCAAGAGCCAAAGACGAGTAACCATAGTACCAAACTCATTGGCGGATAATTTTTCCATTCATTAGCCTTTTTTTCAAGAATTAGAAATGTTTTTTTAGATATAAACCATAAAGCATATCTACCTACTGTAAAATTTTCAGTGTTTTTCTGACTGCTTTTAACCCTTCCCATCTTATCTATATATTCGTTTCAAGGCTCCTTTGATTTATCACCTCATGATTCCAAGACACATGTGCGAATACAATTTACAATAATGATCCCCCTTAAAAAATGATCACTGGTCGTTCTACTCCTGCGACCATTTGACAGAACATTGATAGCTATCTCTCCAAGGAACCTCACCCACACCTTCGGTGACTCGAGTTACAGGTATTTCGATATCTATATATACTTGTCAGACAGACCTGAGAATAATGATGGAATTTTTATCGCGCATTGGAATCCTTGGCGGATAATATTTCTAGAGTTACAAGTTTATCATCGGATGAAATATGAGACTGTCGAACGGAATCACCCACATGTGACCTCGCGATTCAGTTGTGCAGTTTCTGTTGGAATCTCAGGGTGATAAACATAAATAAAGGAAGCATACGTCATTTCTACTAAGTATAAGTTGTCTTCAAAACAAATTTTATAGACCAACCTGTGGTACGATATTTGACTCAATACTCGAAATTCTACACAAAGAGTAAATTTCTCACGTCTCACGTGAATGGAAGTTTTGTAATAAGTCTAAGTCTAAGTACTTTCTAAATGGGAGACTTTTCTCCTTACTGCATGTCACTTTAATCTTCTACATATTAGGTTATCTGAAAGAGGTATTTCCTCTTATCTATCATGCTCATTTTGATCTGCAGTATTTTTCTTAATTCATTATTCTCATGCTCTTTCAGCGTTTCTATTGTGTTTTTTCTGTTTTGTTAACTATTTTCTCAATAGTTTCAATTTTCAATTCTTCTATGATTTGTTGGTTGGTTATATAGGTACCATGGAGCGCCAACCGCTGTTCTGATAATGTATTTAGTTTACTTTGCAACTTGTCTTTCGTATTGTACCAGGTTACTCCTGCATACGTAATGCTTGACATTAGCACTATTTTTATTATATTCAATCTTCATCTTGTTTTCTAAAAGAAGTTTAGGTTTTGGATTGAGTAGCGGGTTCAGTCTCCCGTCTTGCTTTTTTGCTGTTTTCTTCTATCTGTTTGTTGAAGTTCATTCTTTCATCTAGAATTACCAGACGTTTTGCTTCCTTTTTCCATTCTATCGTTTGATTTTCTATTTTGACGTTTCTTGCGTTCTCTCTCTTTCCTGTTGTTCCTCCGAAGTAGATTGAAACTGTTTTCGATGTATTCACTTTGAATCTCCATTTCTTGAAGTGTTCCATCAGTTTGTTAAGGTCTATCTGTAACTGCTTGGTAATTGTTTTCCTCATTCTACTGTGATAGAAGATAGCGGTGTCATTTGCAAACTGGGCAATCTTGCATCTATTTATTTTTTGTATGTCTGCCATGAATAAGTTGAACAGCAGCGGTCCTATCATCGATCCTTGGGGAACTCCGGCTTCAATTTCTCTGATCCTCGACCTGGTACTATCGATATTCACTCTAAATTTTCTATTTGCCAGGTACGATTGTATTAATATCGAGATTCTGCACAAAGAATACATTCCTCACGTCTCACGCGAATGGAAATTTTATATTAACTCGAAAACATTGGAGTAAATAACCGAAAATATCTAAGAACACGACAAACTCTCCATGTAACATAGGTAAAAATCGGTATCTTAGGATGTAATAAATGAGTTAGGAAGAAATGCCGAAAGAGGAGAGTCATTTCTGCAATTCTTTCAACTCCAGTTCCACTTAGACTTTCCTGACAGGCTTATGCATATTGCAGAGCAAGAATTGTCATTCTAAAAGAAATATTCGCTTGAACAAAAAAGTAGTATTATTAAATGGTATTTGAAAGCTGACAGCTCTGGTCAAGTTTTGTCTGTTCAAACAGTTTTGTAACTATGTTTTTCATCGTTTAGAAAAATCCGTATGTGGTGAATGTGAATGCTATCATTTTTATAAGGATACCCGTCCCCTACCAGACAAAAAAAAATTAGGGTGATTTGAATGTCAATTTGAGTCTTTGTTGAAGTAAATGAATCTATGTCCAGCACTCAAATCACTATTTTGAAAAAATGCTGGTATACTAGTATAAAACCTTATAAATTGAAAACTACCAAAAATATTCCCTAGAAGATATCAAATTTTCAGCACAAAATTATGATTAGTTTTCCATAAACGTCTAATGGGCCATCGCGGTGAATCACCCTGTAGTAGCCATTGATAACTATTTTTATCTACTCCTATTGAATTATATATTCATTATTCAACTGCTTTTGAGCAATTAATAGTATCTATTAACAAACAGCGTGAGTTATAATAACTCACTACTATAACTCACTATAATAAATCGGAAAATATGGATCTGTGCTTCTCTACTTCTCTGCTTCTATTCGATTGGCCGAAATGGAACATTCCATTATTGTTAGTGAGGGGAGGAATGTCCGAGGGAATGTCACTTCAATAATTTTGACGTTTTCAAATTAAGTTGATATCTAATTATTGTGAATGTTTTGCTGAAAACCATTAATTCAGATAGTGAAGATGAAATATTATATAGGTATACATTTCCAAAAGACAAACAGCTAATGTTATCATACAGAATTACTTGCCCGAAAAAAATATAAAGAAGTTTGAAAAAAATTTCAAGATTGGTGTAGCAGTAAGATAATTACGTCTGTTTTTCGGTACATTTTAATGCATTTTTATAGGAAACTATTAAAGTTTTTCAATAAAGTTCTATGTCTGTACTCTGTACTGGATTCGAGCTAGCCGAAGCTAGTTCGATTGTGATTGGTGACACTAAGTTTCCATCTCTCTTGTACTCGGGATCGAGCAGATATGTTTATTTTCCGTTCCTTCTATATTCTGAGTCTGTATTTTTTCTCAGTATTTATTGATATAGTCGTAGATAAAGTATAGTATTCAACTTGCGGTAATGGTCATAACTCACTTGATGAATTACAGCACTCGCCTGCGGCTCGTGCTGCAAACTTCATCTTCGTGACCTACATTACCGTTCGTTGAATAATATACTATTATTTTAAGAAGCAGTTCTTGTTGAATTTCTGAGCAATCTAATTCTCCTGAAAATAGTTTTAACGCCCTTGTTCTTTTACGTATAATGAAATTGCTATTGGATTTTTCAACTTGGTGTGTTTTATTACTAATTTCCAATGAAATTTTCAACTTCATTATTGTGTGTAGTATCTTATATAATTTTAGAGAAATTCATTTTGGAAATTCCTCTATTATAAGTGTTTCAGTTTGGAAAAGCGCTTCTAGCAATTTTCATCAACATTTATCGTACCAGTTGAAATAACAGTGGAGTTCCTCATCAAATCACCCCCATAGCAGAAATTAGGCGAGTCCCACCCCTTAATGTGAATATCGAATTCGACTGAAGACGACCAAAAAAGCATATACATACATTGTCACAACCGGCTCCAAATTATGAATATTAGACGAAGTTATCAAAAATTGATATATGGTCATATAATGATAGGGTAGTTTGCCGAAATCCTTTATGCTTCCACGTATCAATTTCGGTAGAGGAAGGGTTATAATCATAATCCAATATTTTCGTACGAATGGAACGAAATTGAATAGAATATCTCAATTCTAGACTCGAACGAGTAATTTGTCGGTGTAATAATGACCACGCGGAACAGTTTTCTTTTCTAAATTCGGCCTAATTTGCATCCACACATGTGTGGTTTGTTTCGCGTTTGAAACACTCATGTTGTTTGTCGGTTATATTCGAGCTAAGTGGAAAATAAAGAGCGGTTTGAAGGTAACGGTTCCCCACCGAAAAACGATTGCAAATTGGCGTTTTCTATGGACTTATGGCGGTTATTAGGACGGTGAATCCTCTTTTACAATTATATATATTTTTTTGATGACATACAATTCAGATTGTATATCACTGCTGATGTGGTATTATTAGTTGTATTTCTAGTCGATTTCGACCAATAGAAAAATATAGTGTAATCGACAGTTACCAAATCCAACTACCATTGGACGGATGTGGAGTAGAAAACGAAACACATCAGGAGAAACTACACGTATCTATAATTATTTTCTCTAAATCTGTGGTTATTCCGTTCATTCTTCCACATCTTGTAGAACAAAATCGTGCGAGAATATATCAGAAACGCACAGTTTTCATGGTTATATTTTATTATTATATGTTGGTACTTCGAACTTTCCGCCACGGCTTTATCTGTCAATTCATCAATTTGCCTTGAAGAAATCAGTTCTGCCAATCAACATTTTTCAATGCAAAAATCACTAAATGATATTTATGGAAATATTTCATTAATTTCAATAAAAATGCAATGAATTAGAGAAAATAATGTATAATACTCGTACAGAAGGCTCATTCTACCACTCGTTCATTCCAAAACTCGCCACTTCGTGGCTCGTTTTTGAATTTTGAACTCGTGGAAGAATATCAATGCCTTCTGCACTTGTATTATAAATAACTATTCTCTAATTATGTGGCAAAGCCTTTCATTCTGCCATACCTTGTGTAACAAAATCGTACAGAAATATCTGTTTCACATGGATTTCATGGTCATATTTAACACCTGTATCTCAAAAACAAAGTGTTTGTGGACTCATGTTATAGGGCTAAATTCTTAAAATGATCCTAGAATTCGGTCGTTTTCATTTGAACCTCCAATTTAGGAACACCGTGTAGATATATTCAATTCACAAATAAATTGCAATTTGAATGAAACACTAAATTGTACAACAAAGTCCAGACAATTTTTCTATGCGAATTACTCAGTTCATTTTTTTGATAACTACAGTATTGAAATTTAGTGACGAGAATGATACGAAAAACCGAAAACAACGGGTAAGTGTATACCGATGACGAATGCAAAAATCACAGATGGAAAATAAGAGACGACGCAGACAAAGCGGATAGATAAAGAAAAATAATGAATCTCGGACATAGATGTGCTCATAATTCGTAGTGCAGTAGAAGTATTCACCTTGAAAGCGATAATAAATTCATAAACTGAAAAGGGTCTCATTTTTTACTGTCTTTGAATCTTAAATATAAGTAAAATGATTATTGGTTCATTTCATGGAAAAATTTTCGTTCTTCGTCTTTTCGAGAATTCTGCAATTTTATTTTCTCGAAATCTTGAGGGGGTGGAGTAATTACCTCCAGTATGATATTTTTAAAATTTTTTGAAGATGTGAAATATGTAACTGCTATTGCATTTTTACTAGATCATTTCAAAGAAACAAAATTTTTCAATTTGAATGTGTCGAAAATAACAATTTATTACAAAAATTTCCCAAACCTTTGATATGCCCGCAAAAGTAATAGTTTAGTTATAAAAAATAAAAAACAACATTGAGCATAATGGGTTCTTTCTAAATGAAGAAAAAAAACTAGTAGGTGTCTGCCACATTTTTATAATAACTTTTGTTTAGAGAGATGTGTTTAAAAACGACCACCTTGAATTCTCGACAAGGATTCATCCCTTAAAAACTTTCGCACTTATTCGGTAACATCCTGTATATATCTGTATTAAATCATGCAAGAAGCAACATTCAAATTTGTCTACTTTGAATAAAATTGATCTTTTTATAGGATTTTGGATTTTGAGAAAAATTAATCCTGCATATTCTTTTCATGAACTAAACTCGACACTTGAGCTATGTTCATTTACCTTTGAAAGAACTTGTAATTACATAACATTTAGTGAAATCCTGGGAATTTTTCTTGCAATAAAGCCAAATCGGGTCGTATTCAGTGGCTTGCTGCACCATTTTGCTGGAACCACATCTCTTCCAATTCCATACCATTAAATTCAGGCCGAAGAAAAATCGGTGAACATTTGTTTATAGCGATGAGAATTGACGATTTGAGTGACACTTTCATCATTTCCAAAAAAATACGGGACCAGATTGCACACCATACAGTGACTATTTGTAGATGAAATGGTCTCTCAGCAGTTCCATGAGGATTTGCACTGCCCCATATCCGACAGGTGCTTCATCGTTGAAGAAAATTCAATGCGAAAAATAATAATAATAATTCTTTATTGCCATAACAAAGTGTTACATCATTTATTACATTGTGCAATAGGTGAGCATATCACTAAAGCGATATCTTCCTGCCTACCTAAAAAATGTGTTAAAACAAGATATGACGAGACTCATTGCTTATGGCCACTAATCTAATACAGAACTAAAATTCGACTACACACGACTGAGGATACAGGATTGGAAAGAAAGGAGAAGGGAAAAGCGAAATTGCACAGCGCGATGAACCTACCTTTATCTTTATATCAAAGTTCGTTAGTAAGTAAGTACTTCTTAAGAGCAATCCTAAACGATGAAAAAGTAACACTTCGAGTGATAGATGGAGGAACACGATTCCAGAGCTGGGAGAACCTCAACGAGAAATTGTTGGACATAATACTAGTCCCATGTGCTGGTATCCTGAGAGTAGTATTGGAATGGGCTCTAGTATTATAGAACTCACCACCCAGACCACGAAGACCCTCGCAGAGATATCTAGGCTCACGAGCTCTCATAACTTTGAAGCCCAACAACAACAGTCGCCAATAACGGCGTTGCTTTATTGTTAGCAATTTGAGTTCCCGACGAAAACTACTAACATGATCGAACTTTCTTAAACCATACACGAATCTTATGCCGGCGTTCTGCAATCGGTCGAATTAGCTGAGCTGCTGCGACGTCAGTCCCATATAGGCCACATCCGCATAATCAATTATGGGCAGTAACAAAGAATAAAATAGGGACTTTCTTACTACAAGAGGAAGAAAGTTCTTTAGGAGGCGTAGCTGGTGCATAGTGCGATAAAACCTTCCGTGGACAGAAGCAACCTGAGCATCCCATGACAAAGTTTCATCAATCGTTATACCAAGATTACTCACATTGCGAGAATATGGAATATTACTCCCATTGACAAAAATTTCATGTCCCTGTGGAGTTATCTTACTCAGAGACATACGGGTACCAATTATTATGGACTGAGTTTTAGCAGGATTCAGTAATAGACCCCAACTTGAGGCCACCTGAGATAAATGTGCTAAATCCTCATTGATCGACAGGACACAACTCGCAAAATTCTCTACAGTAGTGTGCAAATAAACCTGCAAATCATCAGCAAAGAGGTGGTATTTACACTTAATATTTTCCATAAGAGAAGAAATATAAATGGAGAATAAAAATCGTCATCCAAACTTTGTTGTTCAAGCACCCAATCGACATATGTTCTACGCATTCCATGATCAGCTCGCTTTAGTTCTTGTACCAACTCTATAAAGATAGAGATACAAATTCAGATGCAAAATACGCCATAGAGTGCCGTAAGAGAGGCCCAAATGTTGTGCGTGCCGAGGAACGGATACATTTGGATCTTCTTCAACACTCACTCATAGCATCAAGATTTCCGGTCGAGCGTGCCTAAAGGCATCAGTAACATCCAGTCTAAGCAATTTTTTTTTTTAATTTTCATCCAACTAAGTGATATCAGTTAACTTTCAGACGCAAGACTCTCTATGTGGTCTATGTTTGTCTTTGTCTGATTTTGCTAGAAACCTGCGAGGAACGTCTAAAACTGTATGTTGTTATTTTCTGGATTATGTAAGAATACTCAAATGCGATAGGATTCATGACATGTTGAACTCCTTTTTATTTTCTGATTCATAAGGAGAAGGTTTAACGAAATATCGAAGTTTTTGATAAACATGCTGAATTCATTGCTTCATTAACGAACCAAAAATCACTAAGACTAATTTCTAAGATCGGGATTCATCCCTCCTCCATTGTATTCGGTGTGGCAGACATCCCAACCACTTTGGGTGGCATTGTTTTTACACCAACACGTCTTCGTCCGCCGATGCCCAGGATGCCATCTTTACACACATTTACCAAACAATAGGCATTTTTGTTCTATATTTGGCCGTGTGGTAATGAAGAGGTTGTCTTCGATTCTTCATCGATTCATGACAACAAATCGCGCCAAGGATCGTTTCTATGGGGGCAGTCGTGGCATCCAGTGTGGGTAGAAAATAGAATTTGATGGCGAGTGATTAATTATAGACCGTTCGAAGATTTTTTTCGGTGTGTGTTGTACAAGAGCCATACGTGTATGTCGCGATATAAATCAAATTGACGGAGATGTGTACCATAACTGATTTTAGAATATAAAGAGGTGTTAAAACTTTCCATAAAATGTTTCATTGTTTTTCGAGAGGCTGTGGGTGAAGGATGTGCTTTAGCCTGGGGCTTGAAGATATTTATCGTTATAAGATGAGGAGTAGATGTCGAATAAATTCGTTAGAAAGTAATTGATTAATGGAAACTGATTACTTCAGGCAGTTGACGTAATTCTTTTGCGTGTGAAGGGTTTTAGCTTTAAAAATACCATGGGTTTTTATGTCCATACAATTCCCGATCTATCTGAAGAGTTTGCTGGTGTCGTTTTCTGCAGTTATGGTTGAAATCTTGTCGTTCTTTGATTTACTGGATTTGACTTTTATTGTTAATGGAAAAAAATTGATCCTTCATGTAATTTTTTTTGTATGGTGATTTGTTACGGTCATAATTAGCATCACCTGATTAAGATTGATAGTAACGAACGTATAAAACAGTTCATCATCATGGTACTATTGAATAACTCTATTATGCAAAAACTTATATTGTGTCGACTTTATCAATGTCAGTCAGGTTGTACAGGGTGGGCAAATTTCGATGTTTTAGCACTACAACTTTTGAACCAGAGGAGATAGACAAAATCTGATACCCACTTCTCGATCTCTTTTTCTGAGAAACTAACAAGGGTAGTATTCATTTTTGGCTACCTTCTTTTGTTTTCGAGTTATAAGCGAAAATTGGAAAAATGGCGATATCGAAAAACATTTATATCTCCGCTAATACTGATGATAGAGCTCTGAAATTAAAACATTATACAGGCACTTTTTTACGTAGAATCCAGTGGCGTGCTCGTATTTTCAAAAGGGTTTTTAATTACGAAGCTATGACCCTAAGTTATGTTTTTTTAAATGGGAACACTAGATTTTTGTGCCATTTTCTGAAAGCTTAATTTTTCCTGATTTCAAAAATATATAACATCGTATGATTCGTATCAAAATGAATAACAGAAAATGGTCAAAAACCTTTTTTTCCTTAAGAGTCTCAATATTTCTATGGTTTCAACTGTTGATGGGCCTTCCTATAACAAGAGCAGTGTCCTTCCGTCAATCTGATTATTTCTATGCTTTTCACTTATTTCTACAAAATTCGAATCTATATTCATTTTATACAAATAGTTTCGAAAAGATAAACGAACTTGGAAAAAGGTTCCTAGGTAGCTTGAACACAGTTCCAAATATTCATCTATTGAAATATCGAGAAGAGGTGTCGACTGTGCATTGTGCAATTGTTGTCATTATTAGGTAAAATATTATTTCTTGTTTGTCCCTTCGTAATTAAAATGTTGAGTTCAATCAGATATGCATTGTTTCATATGCTGTTTAAAATGGATTGGTACTTGTGCGTATTGATTCTGGAGACCTATGTAAATAATCTCCTGATACATGCATCTCATTACAACTCTTTCGATTGAAAAATTCGATCTTGTGGTTTCTCCGTTATTTCCAAATCAATTTTTAGATAAAAAATTTATAAAACATATCTAGATTCAAATTTTGTAGAAATAAGTGAAAAGCATAGAAATAATCAGATTGACGGAAGGACACTGCTCTTGTTATAGAAAGCTCAATTTTTCTGTGTTCATCAACAGTTGAAACCATAGAAATATTGAGACTCTTAGGTGAAAAGAGGTTTTTGGCCATTTTCTATTATTTATATTGATCCGAACCATACGATGTTATATATTTTTGAAATCAGGAAAAATTAAGCTTTCAGAAAATGGCACAAAAATTCAGTGTTCCAATTTAAAAAAACATAACTTTGGGTCATAGCTTCGTAATTAAAAACCCTTTTGGAAATACGAGCACGCCACTGGATTCTAGGTAAAAAAGTGCCTGTATAATGTTTTAATTTCAGAGCTCTATCATGAGTATTAGCGGAGATATAACTGTTTTTCGATTTCGCCATTTTTCCAATTTTCGCTTATAACTCGAAAACAAAAGAAGGTGGCCAAAAACGAAAAGTACCGTTTTTAGTTTCTCAGAAAAAGAGATCGAGAAGTGGGTATCAGATTTTGTCTATCTCCTCTGGTTCAAAAGTTGTAGTGCTAAAACATCGAAATTTGCCCACCCTGTACTCTAACTTTCTTACTATAATATGTAGGTTATTCAGTGTAGATTCATTTTGATTCTCATGTGGAAATCGCTGGATCGATTGTTTCAGTTTTTGTTTTATATAATATCTCAATTATTTCAATGATGAATTCTGAAAATTTTTCATTATCATGGAATTACCAATTTTTCTGAAATACTACGTTAAGTCAATTGTCATTTATTGCTTTCTTATTTAATAATATTTCTATTTATTGATATTCTGAATTTTCAAATTGAAATAAAAGAGAACGTATAATTTTTTTTCAAACTTTGATTAGTTAGTGGCATTAATTTTTCATCGGAATTTAAAAAATTCAAAAATTTCGATACTCATCATTGAGATACGATTGAAAAACATTTCAATTTTCAAAATGATATAAAAAAACCATAAATTTTTCTGTAAAACAAAAAATAAGTGATTTTATTTTACTGCCATATGTAGTGTAGGCTCTTAAGAGGGAACATAACATATTTCTTCTTACAAAATACCGATTTTTATGAAGTTTTCACATAATTTCCTTAAACAATAATCTAAATTGTGGAAAGGGAATATTTATAATTTGCGAATGAAAATAAAAAAAAAATTGGGTAAATTTTCGTTTTTAGCAAAACAATTGATGATATGTGCTCTGTATAAAGTACTGGTATATTCTTAAAATATTCTTGAACAAAAAAAATATACAAAAATCATTACGAAAGAGATTAAACTATAATTTCGTGAAAAATATAATCGACCGTTTTACAGTGCTGGCTTTTATGTATTTGTTTTGAGAAAAGGAAGAAGATGAAATGAATATACAACAAAGTTTGCCTGATACGCGAAAAGCCACGTGGTGGTCATCCCTCTTAATGTTGAAGTTTCATTTGATAGACGTGATTACCTATTGAAAAAAATGAGGAAAGCACTAACATTAAGCCAAGAGCGTTTGAACGCTCGTATCTTCTTGTGCCAATTGCGACCTTTGAGATCACAAAACTGTATATAACGTTTATGTGGTCCCCACATTACTGGTTTCCGAGGTACCGGGTGTTTTAAGGTATAAAATGGATTTTATTTTTCATGTTTCTACAATTTCTATTTCAAAATTGGCAATTTTGCGTTACTGGGAATGCCAATTCAACGAAAAACGTTGCTCTTATTTAATTCATGTAACATGTGAGACTATCGAGTTATTTGCTTCTAACAAGTTCACTGAATTTTGATTTTTTGAACAAATAGCAAATAATTCCATCACTGTTCTAGTTGCATAAATCAAACCAGAGTAATTTTCTTTGTAGAATGCAATATTTTTTATTTTACCAATAGTTCAGATGAAAAATTATTTTTGATTTACTAAACATAACCAAGTGTTACTGTATCGTTAGTATTATTGATAAATTAGTTTCCAAATTGGCAATCCTCATGCTGAAAAACATAGAATTTTCAAATTGTAAAAATCATTGAAAATCCATATTTAAATGACTTTATGTCGAAAACTAGCAATATTTGTAAAAAGTATGTTGGGCAGAATCTTCATATTTGGAAGTCAATTGAAAAATCACTAATAGTTTGTAAGGGGCCGCAATAGAAGAAGATTTTGGAATGTCCATGTGGAAAGGATGGATGAGGAAAGAATTGCCAGAATGGTAAGGGATGGAAATCCAGGAACACGTCGACCGCTGGGAAGACCGCCTAAACGGTGGAAGGACTCGTGGACGTCAATCTCCCAAAAGGCATAAATAATCGGGAAATACAAGCCACTGGCTTAAAATATGTAGAAGAAGAAGTTTGTAAGATGTAAGAGTGAACATTTTTCTGTGGTCTTTAACATTCAAAAAAAGTTATTAACTAGATCGTATTAACAAGTTGTGGAAGATTGTAGGTATTTCAGAGTTTATTTTTTGGTCACGACAGATCGTTAAAAAAGTGAAAAGTACCTCACAGTCGCAATGTGAGAGAACTTTCGTTTCATCTCTTCAAGTTTCTCACATTTTAATTTTGTATTTTAGTCTCTGAAGAAGACTTCAAAGAAGTAGAAAGTTTTTAAGAATCAATAGAGAGTATGCTAAAGTATTAGCACTTAGAGAACCTGCTTAACTTTTGTCATACAGAAATTAACAAAGTTAGATATTGCTTCAAAAATAAACAATTCATTTAGTAGTATTACATAAGAGCTTCTTTCCCGGCGTCAATACCTATCTGTAATTGTTCCTGCAGACATTCCTACTGAAAAAAATTACGATATATTCGAGCTTAACTGAACGCAGATGCCACTATATCTTCATCACAAGTCTGGGCTCATACCACCTCTCGGGAACGTAAAGTCACCTGTCACAATTCGAAATGAGACCACCTGGACCCTGAATGTTCCAACAGACAGACATCCCAAACAGATTCTCCCATCAATGTGCTAAAGAGCATACCGGCTAGAGTACTTTGACGTTTTTATAATGCGCAAAATTATTCCCGTTCTTATTTGCTAATTCAGAAGTTTATAACGAGATTAATTGATCGTCATGCAGGTACCTCGATAGATTTTAACGTCTGTCCCAGTATTCAGGTCGAGAAAAAATGACGACGTTTATTGAATGAGAAGCTATCGTGACAGCAGGTCTACATTAAATTTCCTACTGTAAGGAAATTCCGCTTTTTACCGCCTTTTCGATAATTAACCAGCCCTCATTATACCGCAAGGATAAGAACTGTTGAACCTTTATGCCATGATGAGCGGGTCATTTTCATGTTCAATGTCTCACTGGAAATTTATGGCTCAACGCGAGTGCTCAACCTGTACCAAGCCATCAGAATGTACCCAGAGACATGCAAATCGCAACACTATTAAAGGACAAGGACGTTCAACTACCCAAAAGTAATAAAATTGATTGAAATACCACTTTGATGTCACCTGATACTGCATTCACTGTTTGATGTAATTTAATCGCGAATGTAGAATTCAACAAAATAATAAAGAGTCTAACGTTGATTTCAACTGCGTGCTTTTTGTTCATGATTACTCATTTCATAGGGACAGAAACTGAACATGCATTACCCTAGAATTCCCTAGGAATATAAAGTGATTTTCTCTGTGGACAAGTAATTTCAACTTGAAACGGTTTTCAGTTCCACTTTACATTGGAACATCCGACTATAAATATGATATCTGGTAAAACAAAACTCCTATATGTATTAATTTGTATTGTTGCACACGATTTCCAGATTCGTTAGTTACAAGTTCTGTTCGAATAATACCATGATAAATTGCCTTCTATAATGTGAATTAGTTGTAGAATCTACTTGGAGGTTTACCGTGCAGCAGTAATATTTGTAACTGATCTCATTATTAAACACAGTGGGAACTGATGTCTTTGCTATTTTTAAAATCATACAATTAAGATCTGTGTTCAGCGAATTCTGAACTTGCCGAATGTTTTATACTCACCAGAAATCAATGCGTCAGTGCTTATATTAGCTAAATGTCGTTAATTCTCTTGTTATCTTCGAAATGATTGAATTTTCAATATTTCATTCGTTATTATATGTCATTTATTTATTCAACTATTGGAGTTTTTGATAATCTTCATTTCAGTATTCACTTCGCTCAAAGCTTCTGGATTAGGAATTGTCAACACTTTATGCTCTTATAAATTGTTAGCTTTCTCGGAAGATTCATCTGAGATTTTAGCGAATATATTAAACAAAATTAGATTTAGATCACATTTAGATTTGAGGGGTGGTCAGAGCTGTTCTAGCCATCAGTCGTCCTAGTCTACAGCTCGTCCTCCAGTTACAGAGTTCTCCAGTTTATGGGATGGCTTCAAGAAGGTTACTTTCTCACTTCTACAAGTCTCTTGTCCAAAGCATTTTTTGCGTTGGCTAGCGATGGTGAGGCGTTCCGTCACCAGGTGATGTGTTCCTCCTCCCTGCAGAATCTGCCTTCTTCGTTTTCTGCTAGACTCATTTTCATGAGGTGATTCCTGAAGCGGCAATACCCTGTCACCTGTAAGGGATCCAGTGAGGAAGGAAGAATATTCTACAGTTTCAAAATTTCGAAGAAACTCTTTTGAATGATCCAACCCAGGAAGATTTCGCAGAATGTTTCTCTTTCGGTTTTTTCCTTCTCCTGAAGGAAAGGTACATTTATTTATTTACATTTATTTAGGTACATTTACCTATACCACAGAAAGGTTCTGGGCCAATGAAGGGAGTCTGTCCTTTTCAGGCAAGTGTGTTGACCCCTTCATTCCCAATTCCCGAGTGACCGTGAATCCAGACTAGGGATTCATCAAGCCAAGTAGCTTGACATTTTAACAAACTACTTGATTAATATATCACATCTGATTATGTGTTCAACATGGATTTTTGCAATAGGCTTTGAATTATCATTCTGCATACAAATTTAGTTTCGAAATTGATAGGGACGCAAATTTTCGAATTTACGAAATTCCTAGTGCAATTTTTGAATTCGTGAGTTTTCGTGTTCATGACAGGATGGCAGGACGAATGGACACAATCAAATTTGAGGACGTATTCGTCTTCAGTGCGTCGAACATTATCGTTTGAGGCCATTCCTGGCCCGAAATAAAAAAAATTCAGAAATTGTGATGATATGATAGGAAAAATTCCACTAGTAAAGTATATGTGCAACATATTTAATTAAAGAACAATCAATAATTCAATAAAATTTCATTTCATTTCAAGTATTATATAGTATTTATGGTATTGATATGCTGATGAACAGAAAAGAACTCATTTGCAATTCGTATTGAGATAATTAAATTTGAATAACAACAATATTTTACATGACGATCGCGATTATCTTTAATTGCTTGTATGTTTTTCGAATCGCTTAATACACATTGTATTTCATTGAATTGGAATTAACATTTCAGAAATTTAACAAAGAATCAAACGAAGTTAAATAAAAAAAATAAATAATGTGCAATAATAACAGGCAATAATATACATAAATAAATGATAACACCGATGGATTGCACTGAAAGAAGTGCCTGTAGGATTTTTTGTTTAATGTTAATAACACCAATACTTAATACAGAAGTTACGAGAACTTTTCATTTCACGTCATCTTCCAATTTTCCCTTATCGCTTGAAAACAGTTGGATTTATGAGGTTGCGGTTTTCACCAAATTAATTCTCTCGAAAATCGATACCGAAAATAGGCCATTCATTTTGTTCTATCTCAAATGGGTTCTGAGATCCTCTCACTAGTCAAAAATTTTGGTTACCCGATACAGAATGCAGTTAACAGAATAATGTTCTACAACAAGTTGCAGAATGGGCTCGAGAATGGGTTCCTATTCCAGAACGAATGCGAAATTCGAATTCTACCGTTTTCTGCTTTCGAATTTCGCATTCGTGTTGGAATTGCCTTCCGCAACGAGTATTAGACGATATTTTCTCTTTTTCAGTCAAGTTTTATGAAATATAACCTAATCTGAATTTTTCATTGAATTTCGACAATATTCCTAGTGACTTTAGTATCTTGGCAGTTGGTGTGACTGTTACGAAAATTGACAGATTATAGAATTTGAATTTGAATCGTACGTTCCGAATTTTGAAATAATTTACAATTACGAATTAAATTTGTGAATTATGTCTGACGAAATCGATTAACACCACCAGAATCAAGGGAAATTGCGAATTATGTTATAAATCATTATAATATATCCAAATTATATTTCATTGACAAAATTGACCTGTGATGGAATTTGATAGGATTGGAAGTTAGTATAGACAACCACAAAACGAAAAATATAACTGAAAACAATGCTGTAATGAGTTCATTCCAGCACTGTTTTAAATACTGTAATGAACTCTTTACGATACTGAAATAGAGAATAGTTATTTATAATACAAGTGCAGAAGGCATTGATATTCTTCCACGAGTTCAAAATTCAAAAACGAGCCACGAAGTGGCGAGTTTTGGAATGAACGAGTAGAAGAATGAGCCTTCTGTACGAGTATTATACATTATTTTCTCTAATTCATTGCATTTTCATTGAAATTAATGAAATATTTCCATAAATATAATTTAGTAATTTTTGCATTGAAAAATGTTAGCTGGCAGAACTGATTCCTTTAGGGCAAATTGATGAATTGACAGATAAAGCCGTGGCGGAAAGTTCGGAGTACCAACAAAGCATAATAAAATATAACCATGAAAACTGTGCGTTTCTGATATATTCTCGCACGATTTTGTTCTACAAGATGTGGAAGAATGAACGGAATAACCACAGAATTAGAGAAAAACAATTTCTGCCGTTTTCGAGAAAATTAGAATTACCTCATCCATCTAATTGTTTACCGAATTCAGCTGACATTGACAGTACTGACATTCGAGCTCATTATGACGTTTCATAGGCTAACGGTTCCGTAGCGGTTAATAAACCGAAGAATATTTCAACGGTTGCCTCCAGAAGTGGACTTCGGAACTCTGTGAACTTTCTGAATCTCATAATGCTCTCGGCTATCTTGTATTTCCCTATGGGACCGTCGTAACTCCTTGACAGGCCTTGCTCAATCCTTCACCAGTCCCGTACACGCCTATTCTGGTTCATTACACGGTGTTCCCTTCGCGGAGAATAATTACAGAGGGACATTTACCTTCCTGCAGAACAAATGGGTTCCTGCCATCTCCAGTAATGACTGTCGAAAAACCCCTTTCCACCTATTAGTGACCTGAGAGGAGTTTTTCTCCTCTCGTCGCTCTTCTCTCCATATCGCTAGAGGATTGTAAATAATTATAATAGCGAGTAATTTATTCATCATCCAGTGCGGTAATTTACGTCGAGGAATTTGTAGAATACAATCGCGAGCTGTACTAAGTATTTCTTGTTCTCTCGGCTCGATGTCCGATAAGGGTGTCCATACACGTCGTACCCTGTTTGATCTATTTAGTTTTTGGTTTATTTCGGGCGTTAGTTCATTGAACAGATCGCTCTATCGTCTCGTCAAAATGTCTGTTATTTTCGAATGAAAAAATTCGAATGAATAGAGGTTTCGAAATTTTGTTTACCTGATGAAAATTTTTTGGAAGTTCCAATCAAATTTAGCGAACAATTTGATGAAACAATTTCACCCAATCATGTCAACATTACACTGAATATTTCCCTCCTGTCAAAAATTCTATGTAAATGCAATTATCGAAAATTACAGCGAATATTTCCCTCCTGTCAAAAATTCTATGTGTCTGGAAAACAATTATCGAAAATTACAGCGATAATTGGATTGTAGGAAGCGAAACTGCACTGCGATAATTGTTCTGTTCATAGATGCATAGTTTCTATGCATCTTACACAGTTCGAATCTATGGCAATTCCATTCGACATCAGTTTGACAAGTGATGTAACAGTTTATTCGGGAAATATTCCCCCGAATTACACTCGTGCATCAAAATTACCGGATAATTTCGCATTCCAGCGTGTTTTCTTTGAAAAACTGCATTCGGTCATTTTCATTTTTGGAGAAAGAGCCCTCCACCTTCGGTGTCGAGCTCTTTCTCCAAAAATGAAAATGAACTCATGCAGTTTTTATGACAACACGCTGTCATGCAAAATTATCGGTAATTTTGATGCACTTGTGCAATTACTTACGATAATTGCGTTGTAGAAAGCGAAATAGCACTGCGATAATTGTTCTGTTCATAGATTCATAGTTTCTATGAATCTTACACTGTTCGAATCTATGGAAGGAATCTATGTCACTTTGACAAGTTAACAGTTCATTCCGAAAATATTCCCCCGAATTACACTCGTGCATCAAAATGACCGCCGGATAATTTCGCATTCCTGCGTATTTTCTTTGAAAAACTACACCTTCGGTGTCGGGCTCTTTCTCCAAAAATGAAAATGACCGAATGCAGTTTTTCAAAGAAAACACGCTGGAATGCGAAATTATCCGGTCATTTTGATGCACTTGTACAATTACTTACGATAATTGCATTCAGTGCAATTCCAGAAAGGGAGAAAGATCATTGTCTCAAACCCCAACATGTAAATTTTCAGCAAAAAATCAGGATTAGTTTCCCATAAACGTCTAATAGACCATCGCGGTGAATCGCCCTGTATAAGGAGATTTGTCGATGATCTATTTGAAATTATTAAGGTTAATGCCAATCTAACAGTTATTATTATTATTCTAAAAACACATTTCATAACAATATCAGAAATGTAGATGTCTAATAAAAAAGATGTATTTTATCAACATAAATTCAAGCATGAAATTTCAATTTGGTGGCTTTCACAGTTTAAAAGTTTTGCGGAGAAATTTTTTTAATTTGATCAACTTTGGAAGGATATATCTCCTTTAATATGCACATTTTTGACTCCCCCTATTTATTATACTGATTCAGAAAGCAATGTGGAATATATTATATGGCCTGATATATTCTATTATTTAATTTGCGATTCATAATTTTTCTATTGAATTATTCGAAATATTGAGAACTGAAGATGAATTCATATAAGACCGAAGCAATCTATTTCATTTCATCCTGAACGACGAAAAAAAACATGGAAAAACTTAAATTATTATAAGAACGGAAAATTAAATGTAAAAAATGAGCAAGTTACTTTGAGGAAAACAAAGCAATTATATGATTGTATATACGTGTTACTTGAACAATTCACACATTGTCCTTGAGAATAATAAAGTATTAATTCAGCGAGCATCAAATATACAAGAAGCACATGGTATATGGCACAGTCTAGAAGAGGACATCACACAAAGCAGCACACAATAAAATCATAAGACATGCCATAGGAGCACCATGTTATGTGAGCAACCAACAGGTAATGGATAATCCAAACATAGAGACAATAGAAGGAATGATAAAGAAACAGACATTTTATTAAAACGAATGAAACAAAATATGCTGGAAGTATGTCAGAAAGACTGGCCTAAGGCCACTTCTAAGCAAAATGAAATAATGGCAGACCCCAGAAGAAAAGTAATCTGATAGAAAGTAATTTACCCTGAAATCAAGTGCAGAAGAAATGAATTTCGGTCCTCTAGAAAACATAATTATAGATCATTTCTGATCTGGTCTTTTATAAATAAAGCAAGTTCTTCACATTTGTAATGCAGCATATCGAAATCGTTCGCAATTTCTTCTGATAAAAACTGTATATTTTACACTCTTGTCACGTTCCATGAATACCAGAGCTCCTAGAATTAGTGTCACAGCAATGTAGGTATGTTATGTTTTTATCGTTATTGAATATATTTGATGTAATTAACTGTATCGATAAAAAATACATCACTGACTAATATAATCAAGAAAAGAAAATTCGAGAAAATAATGTTTCAATAGGTTCAAAATACAAAATTTTGTAGGATTTCACATATGCCTACTTATGCGTTTCGTCCCTGGCACACACACCGGATTCATCAGTGTGACTTTGGTATATTTCTATGTGCCGTGTCACAGACGCTTGGGGAATTTATTATTGTCGGGAGCCGCCGGGACTCGAACCCGGCACCTTGTCGCATCTCGGTGAGTGAGTCTACAATCTTAACCACTAGGCTACCGACTGCGGTGTTTATTGTTGCTATGTGGAGCTTTATGAGAATCCGCCACATGACTCCCTCCCCAGTGACGGAGGAACGAAACTTATGCGTGTTACGAGGTCAACGGTGCAGCCGGGTGATTGCCGCCTAATCAGAGCTGCACCTCGCGGCATCGTGCGGACGGTGAATGCCGCCTATTCGGATCCGCTATACCGCGGCAGACCAAGGAGCACGTATTGCACGTCATGGGAATGGGCGTCTAGAGTTTCGTTGGAAATTGCAGATATATGGGAGCTACGCATAAACCTTCTGCTTTCCAGGACACATCGTTTACGACGGTCATTCCCATCACGTCGGGCTTGCGTGCTGTGACGACGGAAACACGAGGCTCGGCGTGCCATCGGCTCTAGTGTCCGATGGACACCCCAGTAGCCGTAACGTTGAGCGGGGCAGTGAGTCGCCGCTGCGCTCCAACGCCGCAGCTTTCCGCCATCACGTCGGCGTCACCAATGTAGGATTTCACATATGCCTACTTATGCGTTTCGTCCCTGGCACACACACCGGACCTACAGTGTGACTTTGGTATATTTGTATGTGCCGTGTCACAGACGCTTGGGGAATTTATTATTGTCGGGAGCCGCCGGGACTCGAACCCGGCACCTTGTCGCATCTCGGTGAGTGAGTCTACAGTCTTAACCACTAGGCTACCGACTGCGGTGTTTATTGTTGCTATGTGGAGCATTATGAGAAGCCGCCACAATTTGAAAACGTATACTACCCTGCCAACTAATCTACCCAGCTTATAGATCTACCTTGCTGATAAATCTTAATGAGTCAGGACTGCCGTCAGACATTTTGGCGCCCCGGCAAAATAAAATTTTGCCGCCCTGCTCTGCCTAATTTCTCTCAATTTTCGTTGAAGGAGCCACTGTAATTCCCCTCAGGCATCTTTTCAATTTCATATGAAATCTTATTTTTTAAGTTAAACTCACCTTGTCAAATTTATCAAAGGACGTTTTGTCGATTTCATTAAAAAACGTCGTGCATTTTGCATTGAAACTAGGACGCTCTTGTAAGTCTCTAGTAAAAAGAAGGTGCATTTAAGTAGGTACCTATTTGTATTTTCATAACAATAGTTGAGAGCACCTATTCGATAAAAAAAATTCGGCTCCTGGTAATTTTATTATTTTACTACGAAGAGTGGAATTTTCACTAAGATCTTGTTTCATTAACTGACTAAAATTTGGCGCCCCGGCAAAATGTCCGGTTTGCCGATCCTGGCGGCGGCCCCAGGTAGCGTTGACAAATGTGTGAATCTGCATAGCTAGTAGATCAGCGAAACGATAAAGTCAAATAAAGAGTCATCAATACCTGATTGCAGAAAGAAAATAATAACATCTACCTAAAAATATCGAGAAAAACATGGAAGAAGATATCAAATGTATCATTCCTCTTTGAACCATCCTCATCAAAAGACAGTACCATAATGTATAACTAATATTCCATAAATTACAAGGAGAAATGTTGTTCTGTTAATCTGTATTGTTACTCCTACCACCGAAACAAAACAAATAAAAAAAAATCGATACACGATCGATCTCCTCAAATTGTTTAATAACCAATTATACGTTTTTCAATCAACCATAATTAGAGAAGGGACGAACCCACATAGAAATCTATCTGCGTGTGTGAACCTCCGGTTCCGACGGCTGGTTGAGCGCTAGCTGAAGCAGGACCACCCAAGTAGAACACGACTCTATGAATGAATACGGCATAGCAACCCACGGCTCTGATGAATTGTGATCTCTGTGATCCCATTTGACGGATGGTCCTGCGGTTCTCTGGCGTACGTTCGGATTCTGTGCTCCGGCAGAACGCGTCTAGTGAGCTGTGGATGAGTGGATGAGACGGTGATATGGATATGGGCTTATTATCGATTTATGGTAGTCGTTAGCTTGTTAAAGCGATGATTCTCGATTGGTTTATTCGGGCATTATCTTTCCCGTTTTTTCGGAAAAGAATTTCTTCATGGTTTGTCGGTATTGAGAAGGTGATTCGGAGGACGTCGGTTCAGATGTAGGGACACGAAAAATAAAACTTATTTTGCCAAAATTGGAATGCAAATGAATTACTAATTTCAATGTGAAACGATTTTGCACGCTTTAATTCATGTTACGCTATTAGAATTTTCAGAGACGCTGAAATTTGTCAATTCATCGTATGCCATTGGTCGGGATGCGGATGCGCGTATCTAGAAAAGGAAACAGAGAGAATTTTCTGAAAGATTTTCAATAATTATCGAGACTTCAGGAAAGATACGTAACTTGTTTTAGATTTCAGCCATTACTAGTTTAATTTGAGATTTAGAATATAATTTATCGGAGAATATTGTGTCGGGATCTCGGTAAGTGTTGACATGAATATTTGCATTCAACAAGTAATAATCTCACCAGCACGAATTGATTAATTTTGAAACAGTTGTTTTTTTTTGGAGTCATTCATCTTGTAGAAACGTTCAGATATATCAATTTATCTCATATTTTGACGAAATATCAATCTTATCAAGTTGCACAGAAGTTGCAGTCGATTTTATACAGGGTGTTTCCAAATTAGACGTGAAAATTGAAGGAGGTGTTACGATCACTCATTTGCTGTCGATGGAGCCATATCTATTGATAACCGAAAATCAATTGGTTCCGAGATATTTGAGTTCTTGTGACTTTTAAAAGATTTTCCACCTTACTTCATTGTTCGTCAAATTTTCTACGTTGATCAAGTTTGATTTAAATTTTGGATTATTTTCATCAGAAAATGATATGGTTTGTATGAAAAAAGCAAAACTATGCTGTATTAGATGTTGAATAAGAATTAGTATGATTTGAAAGTTGGTATATGAATAAAATTTTCAATATAAATTTTCCCGCAACTTTGGAATTTCACAATTTGTGTATGACAAAAGTATTTTAAAAACTTGCAAAATTCCTGCTCTATTCTGATTTTTGTTAGAATGGACTAGTTTTGTCTCAGCGAGCATCGAATTTTTGAGACAAAATAACCATAAGTATATGCCAATATGTCTCTTACCGTTACTCTGTTTCAAATTTTCATTGTATCCAACTTTTTGGTAACGTATCTCAAAAACTGGTCGTAGCAAAGCCAACACTGTTTAACATTATAAAAGTGTACTCGAATGACAAAATGTAATGACAAAAATTGGAAAATTCCGGACGAATTTTTCAATTACAGGGTGAGTTATAAACTGAGCGAATTTTTTTTTGAAATTATTATTCAACAATATTCAATATTATTATTCAACAATAACTTTCATTGAAAACCAGTCTAGGATTATCAATTCATGGGTAAGCAATATTTGTCGAGCAAAAGTGTTTCATTCAAAGATGTTTTCCTATGAGAAACTTTTCTTTGAAGAAATGCAATTTTCTAACATCGACACCCTGCATCTCGAAAACTATGATCATATGATTCAGTTGTACCCATACACTTTCTTGTTCAGCAGGTCATATTTTACAAAACGCGAAAAATCTAGAAAAATTAACCGGTAACAATTTTTCCATTAGGCTGCTGGCTGGTCCTTTGTAACGAAATAAGCTACAAATCGGCTTTAAGAATGTATTTTATGTTTGCAATATATCCCAAAGCATGAGTCATGACACTGCCAGAGAGTAACATTCCTCAGAGGTTTGCTATGAAACTAATTAAACAAGATTGCTTTCTTGCCAAACTAATATTTTAGTTTCATCTAATATTTCATATATCCGTTCGTTAATTCGGTATATCTTCGTCCTCATGATGACCATGTGCCATCTGTGTTGATTCGTTAGCATTCTATTATTATCATCCAATTGAAATTTTCCGGATTCAACCACCGTATAATGACTCGAAATTAACACAGATCACCCAGGAGATCTAAGCAGGCCAACTTCCAGATAATTACGATGCTTACCCAAACAAAACGTATTACCATTTGAATTATGTTAGTTGATTATTGAATTTGCCGTTGAGGAAAGGCAGTTACATGTTGATTGGATCGGGTTATAGGTATTGGTCCATGACGAATTTTGTTGGTCATAGTTTGAATTTTTGAAGAATTCTGGCAGAGAGAGTAAGCGGTTAATATGTACTACACATATCAGAACTTAATTAATATAATAAGTTTTCGAGGTCAGACTACAGTTATGTACTCCATTAAGTTTTTCGAAAAAATTCTAAAATAATAGGTTTCTTTTCGTCAATAGTGCTTTCACATCGCTTCTTCCAGCGCTGATGGATGTGTGATGGATTTGTGATGGATTTCAATCGAATAGCCTCTGCTTTCATTTGGTTGTCATCTATGCTTGGTTGTGCGATACTGATGTGTTCTAAATAGGACGTAACTGGTCTACCGCTACTCGCTTTCGATGACAGTACTTTTTCCAACGATTAAGTGGGGTTTATACCACGTGACATTTTCGTGATTTGACAAAGTTTAACTACTTCTCTTCCCTCAGTGTTTTTGAGATCCTACCACTTTTCAGAATGAGTGGAGCAATCTCAAACGTTCCTCTAATTTATAGTCGTTTTCTATCAAATGTAGTCGTTTTCTATCAAATGCAATAATTTATAATACGATTTTACGTTTAATTTTTTATTTTATAAGAACTATGCTTTCAGCCTTTGACAAGACTGTTTGTATTATTATTTTATGTAAAAATTCATACAAAAATAAATATTTGATCGGAAAGTCATATCATGTATATATTTATTCTTCATTAAAAAAATCAACTGATTTTTTTTGTAATTTGTCCGAAAAAAAAATAAGGACTTTCCGCAATGACGAACTCTTCGAAATGAATTATAGTGAAAACATCATATAAATCGATGTTATCTATCGTAAAATAATGCGTACTAATTTTCGAACTGAACTCTCCTTAACTTTTAATCTATATTTCTGTCGTCCTATTTTCTTAATTGTTAGAGTGCACATGCTGAATTTCAGCAATTTCTTCATCTAGATAAAATGACTGAGAGTAATGTCATTATAATGAATCACATATCATGCAATATAATATTACAATTGTTTTTTGGGGGAGCTCGAAAGGTTGTTAATGCTCTAGTCGACTTTTTATAACAAATATCATGTGGTAGTGTCCAGGAAAATATGTAAATACAAGATGAACTTATTTTTTCATTCAGTTTTTGAGTTAACATGTTTCAGAAAATTATCATAAATCAAGGATATTTTGAATAAATAACGATTTTCATTTTTCATTTCATTGCCTCTGAAGTTGTTTCCTTGACAATCGATTCATTTATAGTTGTGACAAAAATAGGATCAAAGGTTATCAAAGGTTATACCACGAGTGCTTCAAATATTATCTTTTTAATTTTTTTTTTTCGTTTTCCACTAAAACTTGTTTATTTGGCAAAAATATGAAAACAAACTGATTGATGAAATCGCTCGTCCTAACGGACTCGTGATTTTATCTATATTCGGTTTGTTTGAATGTTTTTGCCTCAAATAAACAAGTTTGAGTGATCAAAATGAAGAGTTATCTGACAAAATTTGAAGAATGAGTTGTGTTTGTGAAGATTATTTTTTCAAAAAATTATAGTTTTATCTTTTTTGTAATTATTTCTTGTAGATTTTTTTCGAACATTTTGAAAATATTTTAGTGTTCTTCACAGTTCTTCTTCGAAAAACGAAGTCGCCAACTTTTTTTGTTTTATTCTCGAATAAAAAATATTGTAATTCTACAATGTAGAATATTGTTCAAGAAATAATATTGAAACCCCATAAAAATCGGTGGTTGTAAGAGGAAAGATCTATAATTTCGTTTTGAATTGAGCAGTTCAATGGTGGTATTTCCTCTTAACAAGAAACATCAAAATTGGTGGTAGAAGCATTGTTTAGTCAAATTTGACATAATCATCTCTAATTGATTACTGAAGGCAAAAATATCAGAATTGAAATATATTGTTAACATGTTTTCAGGTAACCTTATAGTCAAGTCAAAAGGTGAACATACTCTTCAACCAAATCAATGAAACCATTGATATTATGATAAAAGATCGTGCGAAATTATTCCCGGAGTGCTCTTCTCGAAAGTTTTGATCGATTTTATTTCACTATAGCTACTGGCGCCTAATAGGTATAAGAAGATGAAGAGTTGAAATGATGATCTCACCGAACCAGACAAAAAATGCCAATGTCTCAATTTCGCGAAGAGTTCACAATCTGACAGGCCCCCATTTTCTCATAAAATTACCATTAAATTAGCATCTACAACTACGAAAATAAACTCTAAAACGTTTTGCTTTTAATTGAGGGTAGCTATACCTGCCGGGTCAAACTTCCAACCCATAACCAACCCATCGTATGGCATTCCAAAGGCTCATGTGAGTCATGTCCTCGACCGGAAAAAAAAAGAGTTCGACGTTAATTTTTATGGCCGCAGGCCACTGTCCTACTCTCGGATGATAGCTCAATCCGGAGGACTTCTTGCCATATCTCACAATCTTGACAAATGATACCAGATACTCTTTGAGAATTTTTTTTTCGGTTTTGAATCGAA
The DNA here is from genome assembly GCF_914767665.1 of Harmonia axyridis. Taxonomy (NCBI): domain Eukaryota; kingdom Metazoa; phylum Arthropoda; class Insecta; order Coleoptera; family Coccinellidae; genus Harmonia; species Harmonia axyridis. The sequence goes on from NC_059501.1 coordinate 60,136,929, forward strand.
ATTTATATCTTTTCTTGTCTGACACGTTCGATGTGATCAATCTTCATTTTTCAATGGATTTTCTCGCATTAATTTCAATATGACACGGTGGATCCAGGACCGCGTAGACCTCGATTCAATGAAACGATTATAATCTTCAGTGTTTGATGGACACCCGAAATTTGGTGCTTTGTGGTCCAGGAGTCGATCGGACTATTTATATTCAAATGTAATGAAATGAACTCCTTGGGCGAACTAACAAAGTGTTACCAAAGTGATGAGACAGATTTTTAAAGGTAAATTTTGGAAATACATAATATGAAACTGTTTACCTTGGATGGTGCAATTCCCTTCATTATCAAAATGTGAATACAACAATTTTTTTCGCCTCCTAATCTGGTTTATATTGTTCAACATATAGAAAACGCTAAGAAACATTATAAGGAAGTGACATGGTGTATTGGATATAGACGCAGAGATTTCTGAAGCAATCATTTATCTTGTCGCTTTCTTGAATCAACTTTTCAATTAATCAGTCTTGATTTTTTTTTCATTCATGATTTTGTGCCAACTATATATTCAACAAGTGATATTAGTCAACATTCGGTTTCATCAAAAAAGTTTTCCAATTACACTAAAGAAGTGAATCAGTTGCCATTTCAAGCATTCGCATGTGGATAATTTAGCAGCTGGTAGCTAAGTTAACGTATCTAGTACTTGATGTGAAAAGAATGTATAAAGTCATAGTAAATGTTGAGGTTATGGCCCAATTATTTAAAAAAATTAATTTTTTGAAAATTGAAGAATATTTGATGCATAACTGATATGATGTTGATAAGTTTCTTCTATAACCAAATTAAACCATGAAAATATTACATAGGCGTACAACTTTGCTTCCGCCGTTTTTTTTTCTGAAAAACTGTTATACATTTCTGATTCAAAGTATTGTCCATCGCTGACCACAACTTTCTCCCATCTTCTGGTGGGATAGGACTTCCCATCAACGTTTCCAAGTATGTCTTGAAAACTTTCGCAACATGAGGCCAGTATTGTCATTCTTTAAAATCACTTTATCATGTCTCTTGTTATATTGCGGCCGTTCGTCTTTTAATACTCGACTCAAACGCATTAATTCGATTCGATTACGACCGCCTGTGATTGTTTCAGTCGGTTTTGACAATTCATAATACACTGCGCCGAACTGGTCCCACCAAATACTGAGAATTACCTTGGAATATTCGGTTTGGCCGTCGACGTGGAAGCATACCCGGGATATCCCCATGATTTTCTGCGCTTGGGATTATCAATATGAACTCATTTTTCGTCTTCAGTCACAATGCGATGCAGAAATCCTTTCGTCTTTACCTCGCAAGCAGCTGTTCACATGCAAACAAACGCCGTTCAACAACTCTCGACGTGAACTCGTACGACACCCAATTTCCTTGTTTCTGAATAATTTTCATGACTTTCAGGCGTTTTGAAATGGCTTGTTGCGTCACTCTCAATGATCCTGTCAATTCTTATTGCGTTTGACGCGAATACTCAAGTAATACCTCCAATTCTGCATTCTTAGAAAACCTTCACTTTTCTACCGCCATGCTGGTCTTCGACGTCAAAATCACCGTTCTTGAAGCGTTGAAACCACTCTCGGCACGTTCTCTCAAAAATAGCGGCCTCAACATATATATTTTAGAGCATTCGAATAGCCTCAGTTGCAGATTTCTTCATATGGAAGCAGAAAATTTAAACCTCCCGCAAATGACGAGAATTTGGCATAAGTTGACATGTTCAATCGAGAATAACTTCATGATGCAGAAACAAATCGACTAATATTTCGATGGCGTTATGTTTACAAATACCTGAGCTTATTGTATGACATCTAAGATCTATTTATTTCGATTACCACTTACCGCTTCAATCTCGGTTACAGCCATCTATTACAAAACGGCGGATACAGAGTTGTATACCTAATATTACAATTAATTCATAACCTTTATTCATTTCATCTGGATGGAAATCTTTTAATTACTGATGGGTCTTGACAGAAACTAAACTTTTGGTGTGTATAAAGTTCATCTTCTCGAAATGTAGGTACTGTCAAATAGCTGCTTAAAGAAGTTCTCCATCTAAGCAAATCTCAAATTGAGATGTAACTGGAAGATGTCCGTCCATCTCATAGAATTTAAACCCAATTAACAGTACATTACATAACGATGAGTCCTAAGAAACATGCGATACCACAATTACGTGGTAGAAATTACTGATATGACGATTAAATTCATTAATTCGAAAAACCTGGAAATTAACATGCGATAGGTGCATTCCATATCTTTTCACTCCCATTAAAAAGTAAATAAAAACGTATATGAATTGTCAAATGTCGACGCGTCACGACAGGCCCAAAGCACGAAAGTTGGTTGAGACATTTTCGGTGAACACGTAAAAAAAATGGGGAATGATTAGTTTGTGCGGATAGCGCAAGAGGAGTTATTTTTTGTTGATGATATTAAAGAAGTAATAACGAAAATGCGTGTAGCTTGGACCACATACGACGACCGAGGGGAAATTTCATGAATTGCTCAATTTTGCGAATCTTATTGAGTTGAATTCTTCAATGGGATAATTTTCACTTATACGAGTAAAAACTGGATAGATACAATGGAAACAGCATTTTATTTAGTTTTTTAATGATTATGTGTCCTTTGAATATTATTGACATATATTGGAAATTTTTTTTCAGAAATACTATTTAGGACCACAAAATAAATTTGTCCAATATTCGGAATCGTCGCTATCCAATGACATATTACGGTCTGGAAAAGCTACTTATCCATCCTAGGTTGTAAAAATCGTCCTTGCTGGTTTTTGTGTAGGTATCTATATATTTCTGATAGTAGTTTGGGGTAAGCGTTTTCGTGGTCATTATTAAAACCCTGATGAACGACAGACGAGAACTTTATTATGGTACAGCACTTGGAAAATCTTGAACACTGTACTAACTCAACCTCGTAACTTACTCCACTAAACTCTCCTTTCCCAGTTTTATACCTGGGTTACAAGTACATTTATATTAGTATTGTGTCGACAAATTCTGATATGTGTCTAATTGCTAATTTATCATTGAATGATATATTCAATATATGTAGTTAGCCGCTACAAATTTATTCATTATAGTACATCAATAGTCAACGTTATTGCTGATTTCTTCTTAGGTAATAATAGCAGATTTCTCCCTCTCTAAATATATTATCCGCTGTTCACCTCATTTCTGAACCATTTCTCATTATATCTGATAGGATTTCCATCCATCATTCCTCTTTGAAGCAATTGAATATGCCCCAGCATTGTACAAAATTGTAGGAAGTGATCAAAAAGAACAATATTCTGTGCATTCATGTGTATCAGGAAAATGATGTATTCTTACTACATGCCTACAAACTTTTGCATTTGAAAAAGCGTCAACATCCAAAATTTTTCAGACGGTTTGCAACATATGTACTGTGAATCAAATTCTCTAAAATTGTTATTTCAATTGTCAATGTTGATTTGTATATCCATTTCACAGAAGAGTAAGATAAAATCTCTATTATTACCTGTTGAGATTGCTATCTCTATTTATACTACCAGAGGACCAGTTTCGTTGTTAGAGTTGTCCTCGAATGCAAGTTAGTGAAATTAATTACAAGTTGTAAGATGGGGAAAAATTGTATTGAAAATATAACATTCCGAAACGTATGTCTTTATGTTAATTTCGCTATTCAATTCATTAACAGTTCACGCATTTTGTACAGTTTAGGATAATTTTTTTTTTTGGTTAGTTTTAATATTTTGTCTGTTAGAATTGTATTTCTATAAAAAAAACAAAGAGATGATAACACTTTATTGTATGTAAGGATTATTAAACTCGTCAATTAATCAAGTACTATTCTACATAAACACAAATTTTAAAAACTTAATTACAAATATACTTAGGTATATGACAATGATAAAACACAATTGACAACTGATTGACAATAACAACTGATTGTAATAAAAATTGACAATAACACCAAACATTAAATATATAAGAATTCTGAAAAGCAATAAAATGCACGGGTATTTCCTTACGGAAATTTGAATTTTTTAATTGGCAAAGTTTATTATTTGACCAATTGAAAAGGCCCTGGTTTGATGCACAGATGGCGGTACTAGCATTAAACCCATATGATTTTCAGTTAGTCCCAACCTTCAAACAATACGTGACAACAGTCTGACCATTAGTTTGTGGGATATTGCGTTGTGAGTGTAGCTACTTTTGTTATTTCAAATAAAAAATGGAAAAAAGAATTTCGTGTGCTGATAAAATAAAGCTTATTGAAAGGAAAAATACAGTATAAACAAAATCTTGACTTGATGAACAGTTTGCGGGGTCTGCACCAGGAAAATCAACCATCATTGATTGGTATGCTGAATTTAAACGTGGTGAAATGAGTACCGAAGACGGCGAACGCAGTCGACGTCCAAAAGAGGCTGTCACCGACAAAAAAATCGAAACAGTTCACAAAATAATTTTGAATGACCGTAAAATGAAGCTGATCGAGATAGCACACATTGTGAAGATATCATCTGAACGTGTACATCATGTATCATTCACGAATATTTGTAACTATGTGAAAAATGGGTGCCGCGCGAGCTCACAATCGATCAAAAGCAACAACGTGTTAATGATTCTGAGTAGTGTTTGAAGCTGTTTGAGTGAAGTAAACCTGAATTTTCGCGTCGATATGTGACAATGGATGAAACATGGCTCCATAATTTCACTCAGGAGTCCAATTGACAGTCATCTGAGTGGACTGCACACCAACTCCAAACCGAATTTTGCCAAAAAATGTGTTCTACTATGGTAGACCAGGGAATTCTCAATTGGCCTGTTAGCTTATTGAATATGACTACGACCGCATACTGAGGTGATATTTTGAATAAATATGTACAGGGTGGGCAAATAAGCGAGGTAAGCGGCTATATCTCAGGAACCACTCATCGTAAAAACTTGCGGTAAAAAATTTTACTACTAAAGTAAAGAAAAGAAAACACTGGAAATTATTTTGAAGTTCATACCTCCACCGCTAGGGGGCGTAATAGCTATCGTCGAGTAGAAAAATGCATTTTACTCGAAAAATTTTCATATTAAGTTGGAAAAAAAATATCATCATTGTAAACCTTGGAAAATTCTCTATCTGTTTGAATTGTCACTTTCGATTTTGCGACATCGAATAAGGGTGGGGGAACGATAGAAATCTGACTGATTGAAATGTCTGTAACTTCAGTTTGGCTCAACATTTTTGAGCAAATTAGATCTTATTTGAGAGACAACATCTTGTTGATTAAGGAAAAAATATACTCATGATGAATTTGATTCAGCTGCTTCCGATAGGGAGCGCTAAGTCAGAAGTTCATCGTTTTGTTCATTTTTCTCTGAAATTTCAAATGTAATGATAGGATTTTCTTAACAGAAACAAAAATTTCATTGAATTTGCATGAAAAAACCTTAAGGTCGCAAAGCGATAATTTCAGGCGTTCTGAAGTTATGACCGAAAGAAGATATTCTTCAACTGATGCACTGCGAAAAACCAAATTGAGTCTTCAAGTTCTAACAGAAACAGAAATCCCATCAAATTTGTATGAAAAAACCAAAAGGTCGCAAAGCGATAGCTTCAGGGGTTCTCTGGTTATGGAGTTTCTAGTTTTAAACTGATTGTGCCCCATTCTGTCGAACTTATGAAGGCCAGCTCTGGCATACATCGCAACCTCAAAAATATAAATTGAAGGGACCGTGAATATGATTAGGCTTCATATATAGTTTTGCAAAATACAATAGTCTGAAGTCAAAAAGCAAAAGAATTAGTTTTTCTACGTTCTTTCTATAGTTCTCTCTGTAGTTTTACCCGGTGAAGCCATAAAATCAGACTTCTGGATCCATAAAAAAAAAACTCCCATCTCGCCTTACACAACATCAAACCTATAGTAGGTATCTGTCCGAATCGGCGACCGTCCGATCTACCGAATTCCAGCCAGAAAAATCCCGACGCGGGCCCAAGAAGTTGATGAACTTCGACTTTTCCCCGGCTCTGCTGGACTCCCATCCGGCTAAACCAACAACTCCTCGCGGCCCGGTAGTATATCGCGTGCCGCGGACCACACACGTTGAAACTTGTTAAATAAAACATAAAGCACGTTAACTGTCCGTCCTTCGGTTTCTTCATTACTCGGCCCCCTTTTTTTTCTGCGCCCCGCACGGATGGATATAATATAACATGTGCAAATATTTCTGCGATGGAGCCGATGGATGGAGGACGTTGAAACTTGAGATCGCGATGTCTTCATGAAACACACGGGTTGGTTATGAGTGTAGCGACTGATTTTTTGTTTATGTTACTCAGTTACATGAGCCATATGAATTAAAAGAATGATTTGCTCAAAAGGAAAAGGTAGGAGAAAAGCATTTGCTTCTAGTAAAAGGTAGAAGTAAAAGCATTGATAAAGATTAGGGATTCACGGCTTTGGTTGATATTCAAGCTTCTTGGATCAAGCTCAAGGTCAAGTGGCTTGAGCTTGACTTAAAATCAACTCAAGTTCAAGTAAAGTGTTAGCTTTTCATTGTCGAATCAATTATTTATTTATTAAGTATGTACTTGACTTAAATTGGCAAACTACTACTCACTTGAATTTGAGTTGATTTCAAGTCAAGCTCAAGCCACTTGAGCTTGATCCAAGAAGCTTGAATATCAACCAAAGCCGTGAATCCCTAATCTTTATCAATGCGAATTGAAGGACATGCTTTTATTTCTGCCTTTTACTAGAAGCAACTACTTTTATTTCTACTTTTACTAGAAGCAAATGCTTTTAGTCCTACCTTCTTCTTTTGATCAAATCATTTTTTATAATCATAACGCTCAATATGAGCAACAGAATTTGCTGACAAGTGAGAGGTAATAATTATTAATGCGGATTGAAGAATATGATTTTACTTTCACTTCTTACTAGAAGCAAATGCTTTCACTCCTTCTTTTTCCTTTTGGGCAAACTATTTTGTTATTATTATTATTGCTCCATCTGAGCAGAAGAATTTGCTCGCAAGTAAAAGGCAATTATTATTAATGCTGATTCAAGGATATACTTTTACTTCTACCTTTCACTAGAAGCAAATGCTTTTACTCCTTTCGAGCAAATCATTCTTTTCATTAATATGGCTCAATACGAGCCGAAGAGTTTTTTGACATGTAATCATTCCTTCCACCTTTTACTGAAAGCAAATGCTTTTACTCATACCATTTCCTTTTTGGCAAATCATTATTTTTATTCATATGGCTCATGTAACTGATTATAATTGAGTAAAAATTTCGTGCAAATCCTTCTGCTTATTTTGAGCAATATTGGAAAAACTAATGATTCGCTCAAAAAGACAAGGTAGGAATGAAAGCATTTGCATAATATAGTAAAAGATAGAAGCAAAAGTCTGTACTTAAATAAGCATTAATACTGATTACGTGTTACTTGCGAGCAAATCTTTCCGGTTATATTGAGCCATATTAATATGAAGATTGAATTTGATTTGCTCAAAAGGAAGAGATAGGGGTTAAAGCATTTGCTTCTAGTGAAAGACAGAAGTAAAAGCATGTCCTTCAATCTGCATCAATGATTACCTTTTACTTGCGAGCAAACCCTACTGCTCATATTGAGTCATATTAATAAAGCAAATAATAAACTCAAAAGGAAAAGGTAGAAGTAGAAGCATTCTACTGCTTCTAGTGAAAGATAGAAATAGATGAATATCCTCCAATCCGCAATAATAATGACTACCTTTTACTTGCGAGCAAATATTTCTGCTCCAGCTGTTATAATTGTTGAGAGTATTGTACATGTTAATGGGGCTTCCTCCTGAAACTGCAACCTTCAGTAAGCCTAGCTTTACCACCAGTGGATGTGCAGAGAATGGTTGAACAACCCTTGCATGCTACAGCCGACTGGGCTGTACAGCAGAAATACAGTTCTATTTCTATCAAATAATTTAGGTCATTGTTTAATTTTCCGAGTAAAATATGTCTATGCGCGAATTAGTAAATGAGTTACTTGAGAAGAACTGTACATACGTTATCCAGTTCAACGTGGCAAACATACTGCAATATCGAAAACATCTATATATCTATCTATCTACCTTTCTATGATGACCCCTTCCGTTTTAACCAGCTCATTAAATTTATTTTGTTTCATCATCTGGATCTGAGAAGAGTGTCATCAACAATGGCTCCAAACCATACCCATCATCTCCTATTAGAACTGCTTTGGATTTGTATTCCTAACTTCTCTAACTTGAGAATTTTTCCAGATGTGCATGTATGTTATCCAGACTGACATCAAGGCTGGTGAACATTTCTTTGATGTCACATGTTGCTTGAATATTAAGGGTGGCTTGTTTTTCCGGTTCATGTATCGTCGTGCATTTTTGGTTTCAAAACTCTTATGTGACTGATAGCAGTCACTCCAATTGTTGTTGGAAACAGGTACTTACTTTGCTACAATTTCCTAGCCTGCACAACTTGATCTGGGGCTCATCAGCCTTCTCAATAATTTTATTAACGACAGTACCCACGTTTAGGTACAGCATACTTTGTGGTACCCCTAGTTCTTCATATGTTTCTATTAATAAAAACTTAAATCTATGTCCCCTGAGTTCACTAACGGTGCTTCAACATGCCTCCCAAAAAGGACGCCAAAGGTGTTCCTAAACAACCCAAAAGAAGAAGGAGGGTTCAGGTGGTGGAAAGGCTAAAAAGAAGAAGTGGTCTAAAGGGAAAGTTCGTGATAAGTTGAACAATCAAATTCTTTTTGATAGGCAACTTATGATGAACACTGCAAAGAGGTTCCATCTTACGAACTGATCACGCCATCTGTAGTATCGGAAAGACTTACGATAAGGGGTTCAACAGAAGGGCTTGATTGAGCAAGTCATCCAACACAGAGCGCAACTCATTTATACGCGTACCTCAAAGGGCGATGAAGACGCTTAAATAAAGTTAATAAAATATAAATAGTTATAAAGTGAAATAAATACACACAAAATAAATACGCTATAAAATAAAAATGGATATTTAGTATTACGCACCCAAAAATTAAACAGTTAAAAATCGCTGGTGCGAAAATGACTGTTGACCAGTGTTATCAATGAACATGAAAGAACTCGCAGTAGTCGAATTTTTCGGCATTTTCATTCATATTTCAGTGTTCCAACTCGCCCATCCTAAAAGCTGTACCTACCCTACATGCGTTGTTCACGGTTCAAACGTTCTCCAATTGCCAGATGGCAGCGTTCACAATTACGCAGACCTATTGAATTACACGAAGATTAGCTCGAACAGCCTGTAATTACCATAAATAATAGATACAGGTTGGTTTATTGACAATGATTGACCAGACACCAGTAATGATAGGCGCGAGCGTACTGAGAATCTCAATCGATGTGATCATACGATACCTCATCATGTAGAGGACATTGCATGCCTCGATTTTTCCCTCATTCCTGCAATTACCCTGGTTGATTTTGTAAAATGGAGTAATTAAATAATTATTGTGATTGTAGTTTTTTCGTTCGGAAGATAACAACTGGAATTCGATTCATAATTATTGCTGATAGCTTTTCGGTTAACAATGTTAACATCGAATTGCAGGAATTATCCCAGTTATTTGATGGAAAATTTGTCAGCTGTTCCTAATGTTTGTAACGTTTATGTTAGATCATCTTTTAAAACTTGGTTACATTGGTATAATTAGTAGTTCACTACCATACTTTTTTCTGAAAAACTCTACTATGCTTTTGCAATAGATGGCTGTAGCGGTAAGCTTAGGTATTTGTGAACATAACGCCATCGATATATTAGTCGATTTGTGTCTGCATCAAAAAGTTTTTCTCGATTGAACATTGAACAGCTTACGAGCCAAATTGTCGTCATTAATATGAAGAAATCTGCTGCTGAGGCTCATCGAGTACTCTCAAATACCTATGGTGAGGTCGCTATTAGTGAAAAAAGGTGCCGAGAATGGTTTCAACGCTTCAAGAACGGTGATTTTGACGTCGACGACCAGCATCGCGATGAAAGAGAGAAGGTTTTCGAAGATGTAGAATTGGAGCCATTACTTGATCAAGACCCGTGTCAAAGGCAACAAAAATTGTCAGGATCATTGGCAGTGACGCAACAAGTCATTTCAAAACGCCTGAAAGTCATGGGAATTATTCAGAAACAAGGAAATTGGGTGCCGTACGAGTTGAAGTCGAGAGATGTTGAACGGCGTTCATTTGTTTGTGAACAGCTGCTTGCAAGGCAACGATGGAAAGGATTTCTGCATCGCATTGGGACTGGGGTCGAAAGATGGGTTCATTACGATAATTCCAACGCAAAAAAGCATGGGGATATCCCGACCGTGATTCCACGTCGACGTCCACACCGAATATTCATGGTTCCAAGATCATGCTCAGTTTTTGGTGGGCCCAGCTCGGCGTAGTGTATTATGAGTTGTTAAAACCGACTCAAACCATCATAGAGATCGTTATCGAACGCTATTAATGCATGTGATCCGAGCATTGAAAGACAAACGGCCGTAATACAACGAGAGACACGATGAAGTAATTTTACAGCATGAAAATACTCGACTCCAGGTTGCAAAAGTGGCCAAGACATACTTGGAAACGTTGAAATGGAAAGTCCTATATTCCACCCGCCGTATTCTCCAGACGTTGCTCCCGTGGACTATCACTCGTTTCGATCAATGGCACACGGCCTGGCTGACCAGCACTTCCGGTCTCATGAAAAGGCAAAAAAATTGGACCGATTTGAAAGATGACCAGTTTTTTCAACGCGAGATTCGTATGCTGTCCGAAAGATGGAAGAAAATAGTGGCCAGTGATGGACAATACTTTGAATGCATAACCAGGATATTTAGAAAATAGTGGCGTAATGATTTTTCTCTATTTATATGTAATGAACTCATTACAGCATTGTTTTCAGTTATATTTTCGTTTAGTGGTTGCCTTCACTGACTTCAGATCCTATCAAATTTCAACACACGTCAGTAATTGTCAATATAATATAATTTGGATATAATGAAATGATTAGCAATATAATTCGCAATTTCTGGTGGTGTTGAATCGATTTTGTCAGACATAATTCAAGAATTTAATGAGTTATTATTAATTAATTCAGTATTCGTACGATTCAAATTCTAATTCCGTTATCTGTCAATTTTCGTAAGAGTCACACCAACTGCCAAGATCAGCCTAATTCACAAGATCGATTAGAAATCAATAAACCTTGGTTCTAGTGAACACTACGAACTACAGAAGCAGTATTCTCATCAGTTGTTCTTGAGCGAAGCACATATTTCGATAACTTGTATCAACAGTTCAAATATTCAACAACAGTTTCACTATTGCCGATCCAGAAGGTGCTTCACGATAACCTAAAACTGCTAACCTAACCTGACCAAAAACTGCTTGAGTTTTGATAACTGTAACTGCAAATTTTCACTATTTTTGTAGTGAATTTCAATAATTTCAATGCGTTGTTGAAGCGTTTATCGTCCTATTTTTAGTATTGGAGTAGTTTTCACTTATCAAATGTCAAAAGATGACAACTTCAAAAGTGACTGATCTCCATATAGCGGGCAATTCAAAATGAAACCTTCTTTCAGGAAATCCTGTCTAATAACACCAATATAAATGCTAGGGATTTCAAAATTTGAAAGAATCTACCTATCTACAAACCTACACGTTTACATTATATTTTTTTCTGTCGCTTATACCACGCCTATAATTACAATAGATCAATGCCTCGCAATGTCCCAAAAGAATTTAAGCATGATCTGAACTAGCTACTTAACCCCCCTCTAGCAAAATAAATCCCGTTTCCACCGATCTATCAGAGAAAGTAGCGTTGTGGGAGAAACATTGTTTCAATAGAACAATAATTCAAATCGAATTCGGCACCGATCAACTTTGGTGGTCCTCATTATTTACACCTGATGTGATTGCCGTTCAATCCGACATAAAATGATGGGTGTGAACGGAAATTAATAACTGCGGTATTGCCCCGGCCTCTTGGCGAAAGCAGGCATTGAAAATACTGCAGGCACGCTGAACGCAATTGGAAGTGAAAGAGGGAGTGGCCTGGACGATTACGAAGGCGAAAAACTATTTTTTTGAATAGGACACATAGCCATTGTTTAGGAATTTGGTCTAGGACTCAACTCAACACAAGAAATACTGGCGTGCAGTAATTCAGATCTTCTTTTTGTTTAAAGTCCGGAATTTACATTCCTTACGTCCCTAATTTAATTTCTTCTATTTTCTACTGTTGTCTGATCGGGAGACTTTCCTTACTACTTCATGTCACTTTTTTCTTCTACTTAGTTCTTTGAAAGAGGTATTTCCTCTTATTCGTCGTTCTTATTTTGATTAGTAGTATCTTTCTTAATTCCTTATTCTCGTGCTCTTTTAGCGTCTCTATTGTCTTCTCTGTTTGTTTGTTGACTATTTCCTCGATAGTTTCAATTTTCAGTTCTTCTCTGATTTGTTGGTTGGGGGCGCCAACCGCTGTTCTGATTACTGAATTTAGCGTACTTGGCAACTGATCCTTATTATTGTCATTCGTATTGTACTCCTGCATACGTAAAGCTTGGTATTAGCACTAATTTTATTATCTTCAGCTTGTTTTCTGAAGGAAGTTTACTTTTAGGGTTGAGCAGCGGGTACAATCTCACGTGTAATTGCCTTGCCTTTTTTCTATGTTCTTCTATCTTTTTTTTAAATTCATTTTTTCATCTAGAATTACTCCCACGTGTTTCAATTCCTTTTTCCATTCTATCGTCTGATTTTCTATTTTAACGTTTCCTGCCACCTCTTTCTTTACTGTTGTTCCTCCGAAGTATATTGGAATTGTTTTCGATGTATTCACTTGGAATCTCCATTACTTGAAGTATTCCATCGGTTTATCTAGGTCTATCTTCAACTGCCTAGTGACTCTACTGTGATAGTATATGGCAGTGTCATCTGCAAACTGGGCTATCTTGCATCTATTCATTTTCGGTATGTCTGCCATATATAATTTGAATAGCAGCGGTCCTATCACCGATCCTTGGGGAACTCCGGCTTTTATTTCTCTGATTGTTGACCTGGTACTATCGATTTTCACCCTAAATTTTCTTTTTGCCAGGTACGATTGTATCAATATCGTAAGTTTGATTGGAAATTTCATCAACTTCATTTTGTACATCAGACCTCGATGTCACATTTTATCAAATGCCTTTTCTATATCCAAGAAAATTGCACCGGTATCTGTAGAGAGGTTCATTTGTTCCTTAATAATTCATTGAATGCTCTTTACGAAACCCAAATTGGTGCGGCGTGAATACGTTACAGTATTAAAGCTGAAAATCTCTATATGCAATGGACCCTATTTTGTAACTGGACAGAGAAATAAACGAATCGGATCGTATTCTGAAAAATCGAAATGTTTCATTTCTATCACGTCCAAATTTTTTTATTTATTTATATGTATTCTGTTTCCAATTCTCTTTCTAACGTCAAATGTAAATCGTAATTGATATCCATAATAATTCTACTCGAGTTGCGAAATACCAATTCGAAACGATTCCAATGCATTTCTATTCGATCCCTACCATCTCTATTCGATTTGAAGTTGAAGAATAGAGTTGAATGCCTCTAATTGGGTCAAATAAAATAGTCATCAAAAAATTCAGATCATCATGGCTTTGCCAGATAGCTAGTGTTGACGATCCACAAAACTAGGAGTACTAGGACTCCATGTATGTATAAAAGCTAAAACTTACTTATGTTACTAGAATAACTACATCAAAAAATTTTTGTCTCAATTGACAGAATTCACAAAGTAAAAAACCCTTGTCTGGGGTGTCTAACAAGTCATCCAAATAACATATAAATTTCAAGTTTTATACTTATGGCGATGTTTTAGTCTCAAGTTTATGCATCTTCATCACCACGATAATCTGAATTTTTTATTGGCCATTCCTACTTGACCCTATTGGGGACATTGTGTATAAATACTTGACGGTTTTATACTATGACGTAAGTCTGGCGTCCACGAGCTCTAGAAGTCGAAGCTTTAACGTATTTAAAATTCCTATTTTACACGAAATTATGTATGTCAATTTTTGTTTCATTATACTCAATTCTTACTATAAAATTAAAGTAATAACTTCATGGTTTATAGCATGCAATGAAAATTTAGAATATAACGTGATATTTACATCACAACAGAAAAGCATTTATTACATGTTCGGAACGATTTTCTTCAGGAAATGGAAAGAATATAAAAATAATGCATGCTAAAAGTTAGATTTTTTCCTTTTCAATAGGTAAATGCATCGTTTTTATATCTTGAAAGAAAGACATTCGAATTTCTCTATTTCGAATCAAATAGAATTTTGTTATGCGAATTTACATTTTTTTTTATGAATGATACTTGTACAAGGTGACGTGACATTCATTATGAAAATGACAAAAAACACAGTTGAGCAGAACTGAAAAATGGAGCATCAGTAATAAGATTACGTTCGTAAAATTTTTATAAATAATCAATTGCTATTATTCTCTTGAAATCATATGTTTTACAATCTGAATATATTAGTCGGATGCTTAAACAGCTCAAGAATAAATTTAAAAATAATCTTGTTGAGTAAATTCAAAAAGAAATAAAAAGGTTAAATACCTGGGTGTGACACAACTAGAATTCTCGAAGATAAGCTGTCTTCGAATCAGTAATAATCCAATATTCATAATTAAAGTTAAGTAGGATAAATCGTTTTCAATTCCTTGGAATTTCAATGATACAAAGAAAGATGATAAATTTCTAATTATAATCGAAATTCAGATTCATTAAATTCAGGGCTAACCACCTGCAGGATCACTGCAAAAACTACAATATATAAGTGTACACTCCTAGAATCGCAGTTGGTTCGAGAACTCGTTTCCAATTGACAGAAAGAAAGAGAACAATGAAATATAAAGTATCATTGAGCTAGATTGGAAGTTACTTATCCACGATTCTCTCAGATATATCTCTATGATTTATTCATAATTCCATATTATGCAGCACATTACGAAGGTAAAGTTCATGATTCCTGCTATTGATATCTTCAACGTTGTTATTTCTTCGAAAAAGGATCAAGGATGGAAATCATATACATTATTATATAAATTAAATGAATGCATCACCAATTGGAGGACTATAAAGAAGAATTTCCTTTGTTATAAATATTTCTACTCTTACGAGTAAAAATATTTATACATATACCTATTCTTTATGATTTCCAACATATTTCTCAGAAGTTTTAGCACAAATTTCTACTGTTTGAAAAAAAATTAAAGAATTAAAAATCGATTGTTCAATGATTTGTCATTTTTATTATAAATAAGTTTACGAAGTCGACTGCGTCGTAGTGGTCTATAAATTAGATATAAGAAAAAAGTGTAAATAATTCAGTTAGCAGATGCCTAAAGCTCAAGTATCTAGACTTTCTGAAAATCATATTTCGCGGAGAAACGATATTCGTATATTGTGCAATAGCAGAATGTGAGAAAAGTTACCATACAACCAAGTATTCCACATCTCTACTATTGTCGAGAACATTGTAAACAAACACAAGTTCGGTTTTAGTAGAGGATAGTGTTTTTAGCTGTCTGCGCTCTTCAGCCTTCGATCTATATAGGCATATAACTTTGCTTCCGCCGTTTTTTCCGAAATTCGAGCCTACACAATTTTAAGAATGTTAATGTTTCGCGGTAGATTTGACAAGTAGGTACAGTAGTATCAACGGCTCCCCGCGGGAACCATTTGTCTTCAAGAATATCTTTTAACTGAAGCTCAAAAAACAAGTATATCATGTTTCCATATGTTGACCCACAGTTGATGTCTCAAATACCCTGCAAACGATTCATTTTCATGATTATACCAAGTTACAATTCCAAGACAGATAACCTTGCCTCATATAGAAACATATAGGTAATGAGTATTATCAAATTAACTTGATTAATTAAATGTAAACTTGGGATTGAATTTTCATGAATGTCTCAAGTTGATTCGATTCGACGTGAATTTATAGTTTTTTAATGAGCATTCTCATTTTTCCTTGTTTTTTATTTTGTTCACGTCCATTTAACCACTAGGTAGACCTATTCATACAATGTTCATAAATAACTGCTTTTGGTTTATTCATGACGAATTGAAAATATCAGAATATTGGAAATTCATATCTGCTGATTGCGTAGCAACAATTCTCTTGAAGTGTACATTTATGTTCGAAGTGAAGAAATATTAATATGTATAATTGAGGTTTATAGAGAAGAGGTGTTTCAACGTATTAACAATTTTGCTCATACCAAGCCAAACTACTAGTCCAGAATATTCTAATTAAACTCAAAATATGTATGTCATTCATTTGAATTTATTCTATATCGCCTTCCAGGTACATGAAACACACTTGTTACAACGAAAACATCATTTCGTATAAAACATTTCAAGATCCGTTGAAAATTTCAAGCAAAACCATAAAAAATCGAAAGAATCAACTGGTAAGATGTTTATTTGTTTCTCATTTTTAAACGTCAGTTTCCAAAAACACAATATTAATCAAGAAAGTTTATTTTATCAAGTCACTAACTTGTAAAACTGACAGTTAACTTGCAAAATTTTTACAAGTTAGTAGTATTATTTACATTAGAAAATTTTGTTTTATCGTCATATAACGTATTTTCCCATATCTTCTACATCATTCATGTTTAAGGAGAGAATTTCGTCACATCGACAACATTAAAAAATCCCAAATATTGTTTTACAATTTTCGCCAGCAACCACTGGTCATCAGAAGCATGTAAAAGAAATTGTTCAGCCTCTTCTTTACTTAATACCTTGGCCTTTTTTGGCGTATAACGCTCATTTTTTCGTTTCAGAAACGCTATTATCTTTTGAAATCTGTAAATGACAACTGAACGTCATATTTTTCAATGAATTTTTTAAGGAAAAAAAACCTGCGAACAGGGCCATTTTCTTTCATTTCCAAGCAGCTTTTCAGCATAGACCATTTTGCTCATAAAGTATTAGGGCTGAATCTAGCTGATAGTTGATTCAAGTAGACCAACAAAACATCTTCAGTTACCCCAATCACACTATTTTTGTTTTGCCACTTTTTGAAGTCGTCGTATTCTCGCTCGTACCTTGAAGCTGATTTTGCAGGTAATAAACTTGAAGCTACACTACTGGCTGCCTCAATAATTTCTTTTGATACATTCATTCTCGCTTTCGCCAAAACAAATGTAAAGAAAACTAAACAGACATGTTCATGGCAACGCTTCCATAGCTTACATAGACTTATATAAATATATGTCTATGATAGCTTACGACATTTGAGACAAATTATTGAGATTTTTTTGGAATATATCTAACCTTAACAAATGAGAAACAAATAAAATATAAAACAATACACGCAAGGTAACGGGTTTTACTGGCTCAAGGAGGTAACTGACTCGCCTGCGGCTCGTCAATTATATCCTCCATTCGCCAGTAAAAACCCTCTTACCTTGCTAGTAATGTTATATACTATATTATCACTCTAAAGGTTATAGGGCTTATGTTTCATAAAAGTTCATTGCTTTTTCGGAAAAAAAGCCGAGAAATTGACTTTATTAGTAGTTTTCTCACATATCCATGGAATCTATTGGTAGATTTTGGTAGTTTCAGAAATACCTTTCAAAACTTGGCCAAAAATAGCGAAGGATTTTTTCATCAACGCCAGCATCTTCAGCTCCTGTTGAAAGACAATTTACCAGAGTTGCTCTTACAGTTACAAAAACCCGCAGGTTAGGCGAGAAATCTATAAGATGCCCCATCTGTCTTAGATCCTGGATGGAAAATTATGAAATCAAACAAAGCCTGGAGGTTTCTCAATATTAAGAAACTTTATTTTTTCATTATTCTTTATTTTGTTATGATTTATAGTGATTCAATGTATGTTTCTATTTAAAAAAGTTGATATTTTCGGTTCTCTGATACAGAAAGTTTAATAAATAAAAGTGTTTTTTGCAAGGTTCCTTCTCATTTCATCTTTTCTTATTGATGTCACACTACACAAAAAAAACAGCTGAAAATTAAGTAGCTTGATATGATTCAAGTACTTGATAAATGAATACTTGACTCGAGATTGAAAAACTACTATTTGACTTGAGCTTGACTTGAAATCAAGTCAAGCTCAAGCGAAGTACCTTGAAAGTAACTGAGAAAACAGGAAATTATTCCGAAGCAGTTATACATCTTGAAAAACTGGATATGTCTATTATCAACAAGTCTACTTAAGCTCCATCCTCCATCTGAGTACAAGGCGTTCCAATATGCAATTTTCAAAGAATTTCCCCATGTGTCGATGATTTATTTCAACTTGGACGGCGATAATTCACAAGAACATACAGCATTTGTGTAATATCGAGTGAAATGAGTTGAGAATAGGCTGTAAATTGACCTGGACGTTCATGAGTGAATATCTCACTATAGCAAGGTTTTGTGACATATACAAGTTGAATTATTATGGAATAAAGATATTGGAAAATGGCGAATAAGAAAAAAAATCCCAGTAATAAAAAGATACTTAACGTCTAGTTTTGATGTATAAATCAAGTATTTCGGTTTTATGTGTACATAAGTGATAGTGGGGCTTATAAAAATTTATGTTTCGGTATTTTGAGGTGGGAATATCTAACTGGGAGGTCTCTGTTTGCACAGTGGCGGAACAAGTCATTCGCTGAGAATGATAACACGAAGCACTTGTATCACATAGTCCATAAAAAAGGACTTATAATTAATTATATTGAAAATGATTTCAGTTTACATTTTTTTTAATTGAATTTTTTTTTTTGTTACAGGTATGTACCATGTCCATTGAATCTCCAATATTTGTCAGTGAGTTTATGCTTATATGTTTATGTACCTCTTCATTATTTAATCTACATATATTTTGTATTCAGTTTGAACTGCGTTATGATATCTATCAATAGAATTTTATTGATATGTTAATCATATCCAATTGTATCAAAAACTGATGACTAAATTAGGGGAGAAATTAATCAATATCTAATACATATGAAATATGTTCAAGAAAAATATTATACCGTGTGACCCACCCCAGACGCGGATCTCATTTTTAGGGTGTAAATGTTGAAAATTTTCTTCTCTGATGTGAATTTGGTAGTTAGAAGTACAATTTGAAATCATTTTTATATATAAAGAGTGTTCCAAAACAAATTTAGAAACACAAATTACACTTTTTTCATTGTGACACCCTGTATATGAATTCATCTATGGAATCGCAAGCTCAATAATGATAAGTTTTTCCAGATGACTTTATCCTTAGCGGACACACGAGAAAATGGCGAGAAAATTGAAAACATTGGATTTTTTAAATTGGTTATTGATGAGGAAACAAGTTACGCTGCTGATACAATTATTTTTTGGGTAGACAATTATTGATTACTTTTATTCCAAAAAAAAAAAATCAACTGTTGATTGTAGATATACTTAGTGATCATAATTAATATTTGAACATTGCTGGAAAACTATAAAATTTTGGTGTTGGAACACTTAATAAAAAAAGTTTCGAAATTAATTTTCCAATAAGATATGAAAATACAGGGTGTGCCATATCAAATAAGAATATTTGACCATTATTTGTAGTAACTGTTTGAATATTAATTATGATCACTTTGTATAATCCAAAGTTGACATTTTTTTTTCTTCATAGAAATAGAGAATATATCTACTCAAAAAACCTTTAACCATTGTCTTCATCGGCGTCGTAACTGGTTCCTTCATTGATTGCCAATTAAAAAAACTCCATATCATAACAATAGTTATCGAGGAAGAACTTTAAATGAGTAAAATCCGCTCAAGGACTCAAGATTTTCAAATTACAACCCATATTTTTATTATTTCAGACAATTCTACAAAAAAGGGGGGTTATTTGAGCAAACCCTATACCTGTGAATACTTCACAAGTTATTGAGGAAGAACTTTGAATGTTTTCCGGAAGGCACAGACTACTCCACACAGTTAAAAATTGCTGTTTTTCCTCAATTAAATTTCTTCCTCGATAACTCTTAAAGTATTCATTTCAGGTATAGAGTTTACATGAGTAACCCCCACTCAAAAATCGACTGAAATAGGAAGAAAAATATAGGTTCTAATTTGAAAATCTTGAGTTTTGATGAATTTTAGTTGTCCAAGTTCATGATCTTCTTATAAACACCCTGCACATATTTCCAAACCGCAAACTGTCTTATAATAATGCGTATTTGCAGATTCGATGATGAAAAAGGTGTTCTCGAAAAAAACTTTTTCTGCAGAAATATTCAGAAAATTATGAGTTTCTACTCAAGGTAGGTATTGGTGGAATTGCCTTCAAAAAAGGTATACATATACAATCATGCAATAATATACAGGGTGTGCCATTCGAAATAGTGAAGTCGTAGTCTGTTTCCAGTATAATCGAAAGTTGTAGAAAATATTTCAGGGAGAAAGATCATTGTCTCAAACCCCAAAATGCTCATTCTTACATGGACCAATTCCTTCTTGATGACCACATAATTGTAAAGGAGTATATGTGGCCTTCAAAGCGCAATTGGTGAATAACTGACGAGCTCTTGAAAGCTTCTGACTCAACTTCAGAGCTTTTTTAATTTTTCGAAGAACGAGAGCACCTTTTAATTAAAGTTCTATAAAATGTTATCGTATAAAATTTCCAGTGTTTTTCCCCGTGCAATAAAATTAGTCATTCCTCTCCCCCTAAAGTCGTTAAAACACCGAACAAATAGCATTTTTTCTAATATAAATCCTTCAATAAAACAAACTCCAAAATTGAAATTAACAGTTCATTTCACAAGCCCCAATTCAATTTCATGCCTTCGCTGACAACCGTTGCTCGATTAACTTTATCACGATTCCCGTTACTACGACACCCTTATCGGCTGTGCCACCCCCCTTTTGAATTTTCATTATGGTCCTCCATGCTCGGACTCGTCCCCTCTCATTCAGCTCAACAGCGAACAGGGTCGTTTGCGGACTGCTATCAGAAGTATGAACACATGTTTTGGTTGTGCTGGAGTCTTGACAGCTTGCATTTGCATACGGGGCTTGCTACTTGTAGAGTTTTATGTCTTTTGAGGAGTTATTTCCGACTATTTTAGGCTGTAGACTTCATAAGTATAAATGACGATATTGCAATTTTTATTCCATTTGACGAAACAAGTCAGTTTTCAGTTATATTACTCGTTTTGTGGTTGTCAACACTGACTGCCGATCCTATCAATTTTCAGCACACGTCAAATGTCAATATAATATAATGTGAAATGATTTGCAATTTTATTCGCAATTTCTCTTGATTCTGGTGTTGTAAAATCGATATCTTCAAACATAATTAACGAATTGAATGCGTAATTATAAATTATTTCAATATTCGAGACGTACGAATCAAATTCAAATTCCGTATTCTGTCAATTTTCGTAACAGTCAGACCAACTGCCAAGATGCTATACAGAAATCACTAGGATGTATAAGATGAATTTTTCCTTGAATTTCTCCAATAATTCACAAAACTTGACTGAAATAGAGAAATTTTTTCACGAACTCATGGGGTGTCCGAATTTGTTGTCTTGTGAGGGGATCTCAGAATCTCTTTGAGCTATAAATTGCACATTTTCGGGCTCGATTTTTGAGAGAAACCAAAACCTTTTAAATTGAACTGGTATAAGAGAACATTGGAAAATAGCTTGAAATGTAATAATAATGATAATACTAATAATATTTATTCGGAAATATACAATTATAATATAGTTGATTTTGAGACCCTATATAACCAAAGCTTGTAGCCTGTTCTCTCACAACTTCTTTATTACTAGTGCTATAAACATGAAACAAAAACATTCTACAGGCACTTCTTTCATTAGAATCTATTTCTTTTATTGCAATGTAGTTTTGACGTTGAAATACAAATTTGTGTTTTTTTAAAAGTAAACCATAAAAAATCATTTAACAAATATAATCGCTGTTTTCCCATTTTCAAAAATTTCTTATCAAACTATAAAAATCAATAAATCTTTTAGTTTCACAAGGGAAATGAACCGAGTACTTATCTGTGAACTTCAGATACTCAAAATATTCGGGGGCTGCCAAGGTCTCCAGATTTAACAAAGGAAAAATCCAATGGTGTTAAATCCAGAGACCTTAGTGAGCAACAAATATTTAAATAATCTGAAATTCACAGATTCATTCATAGATATGCACTTGGTTGATTTCCCATGTGAAATTGAAACTTTTGCATGATTTTTATAAATGCATGAGAAATGTCTTGTTATATAAATTTGAAAAAGGAGAGAAAATGGGATTTTCTTACAGAAATTTTTATGGCTTACATTTAAAAAAACACAAGTTCGTATTATAACTTCAAAACTAATGGCAACAAAATACAAACGATAACACCAATGGATTCTACTGAAAGAAGTGCCTGCAGAACGTTTTTGTTTTCTTTTTATAGCACCAGTTATAAAGAAGTTATGAGAACTTTCCATTTCACGCCATTTTCCGATTTTCCCTTATAACTTAGAAACAATTTTTAAGGTTGCGGTTTCCAATAAATTGTTCTTCTCAAAATCCAGCCCGAAAATGTTTCATTCTTTTTTTTCTATAGCTTGAAGTGATTCTGATATCCATTTATCAGACAACAAATTTGGGATACCCGATAGAATTTTTTTTGAAAATGAAGGTTTTCTAATAAGGGGTTTCATTTTGATACAAGGAAAATTTTAGGGGGGGCTCGGGCACCCCCTAAACCCCTCCTCGCGTCGTCACTCGCTG
This sequence comes from Harmonia axyridis, assembly GCF_914767665.1. Taxonomy (NCBI): domain Eukaryota; kingdom Metazoa; phylum Arthropoda; class Insecta; order Coleoptera; family Coccinellidae; genus Harmonia; species Harmonia axyridis. Next base: position 60,159,869 of record NC_059501.1, read on the forward strand.
TATGTCCTCGATAATTTCATGAATTCAATCTTTCAGCTCTTGAATCCATTGTGAAGCATTGACATAGACCTTATCCTTCACGTAGCCTCAAAGAAAAAACGTCTAAAGGTGTTAAATCACAAGATCTTGGTGGCCAATTGTTATTACCTCATCGAGAAGTAACACCGCCGAAATCTCTTCTAGCAAAATTGCGTTTGATTCTTTTCTTGTGTGGCATGAGGCACCGTCTTGTTAAAAATAAATGTCGTCCTCATTAATATCTTCAAATTTTGGTCATGAAACATCAGTAATCATTGCTAGGTAGATGCACCAGCCTCATTTTCTAAGGAAGGTCCAATCACACCACCAGCTCAAAAACCGCACCGAACGGTGAAATGTTGAGGATGGAGAGGCTTTTCAACAATCATTCTTAGATTTTCAGAGCCCCAAATGCGACAATTCTACTAATTCACACGAGGCCTCTTCACTGAAGATTTTTCGATGAAAATTTAAACCATTTTGAAGTATTTTAATGTTTAGTGATAATAATAGATGTTTCTATCTTTCTCAAGTTTCGATCGATGGATTGAAATATATTTGATATTTCTGTAATTTATGTTTGGGTAGTTGGAAATATTAAATCATAAATTTTAAATATTATATTACGAATTTGGAACAAATACTAAAAACCAGGTGCAATCTGATATGTTGATATTTATTTTGTCATTTCTCAGAAAATATGTACCGGGTTTTTCACCATAATTTGACCCCCCTTTAACTTTGTTACTAGAAGAGGTACAAAAAAATGTTTTCTACAAAAGTTTCACGAAATTGACTAGTGCTTTTTAAAATGATTTCACAAAACGAAATATATACAGAGTGGGCAACATATTGATAGCAACTTCATTTTTTCAAATGGAACCCCCCATATATTTTTCTATATTTGACTAGCTCTTTTTCCCCTGATTTCGAATATATAACATATGTTTGGCCTATCTCTCTTATTCTGAGTACAACAGAGTTTCAAATTCTAAGAACCACCTGGCAAAAGTAATCAATTTTCGAGTGGAAGGCTGCGATTTTCAAAATGCCCTTTTTTGAGTTATCTTGTTGGCTACGTTATATAACATACGTTTTTCATTGAATAAAACTATTCATCGAATATGCACTACGCAGAAGCGGAAAAATTGAAATATATTCGCTTTATGTGGAGAACAATAAAATAAGAAAGCTACAAGGAGAGAATATATGGAGTTGCATCCAAATGATCCAATTTCAATTTATAGTGAAAAACGTATATTATTATGTTGCCTACGAGATAACTCAAAAATGGCATTTTGAGTTATCGCAGCCTTCCACTTGAAAATTGATTACTTTTGCCAGGAGGTTCTTAGAATTTGAAACTCTGTGGTACTCAGAATAAGAGAGATAGGCCAAACATATGTTATATATTCGAAATCAGGGGAAAAAGAGCTAGTCAAATATAGAAAAATATATGGGGGGTTTCATTTGAAAAAATGAAGTTGCTATCAATATATTGCCCACTCTGTATATATTTCGTTTTGTGAAATCATTTCGAAAAACACTAGTCGATTTCGTGAAACTTTTGTAAAAAAAATTTTTTTTGTTCCTCTTTTAGTAACAAAGTTAAAGGGGGGGTCAAATTACAGTGAAAAACCCGGTACATATTATTTTTTATTTATTCCTTCTCATTAAGAGAAAATAATAATTTTCTAAAATCGTGTTGAATTTCCGAATAATAAACCAAAAATAACGAATCCCTCATCGGTACCCCCCAGAAATCATTCCCTAACCCTCGACAGTTATTAGATCATAACTCCCAATTAAAACTAGCATTTTCCAATTCCCAACCCAAAACCAAGCCCGATTACCATACAGATATGTCTAATAATGCTGATTACATAATACTGAATCTTAATTAGGCCTTGCCCGCTGTGCTACCGGATCATTCTCGACGACTTAAATGTCTATATTATGTGGCCACCCACCTTGAACGGCGAAAAACAAAAACGGAGACCGATGAATATGTATAAATAAAACTGCAAACGCAATGATACACTATGGGCAGGTGAATAAACTTGTTGGGACGGTTTTTGATGAATAGCTATTAGCCATTGTGGTTATTACAGATTGAAGAATAGGCGGTTATTAGTGATCTTTGCGGTATTCTGATGTCGGATTGTAGTGATTTTGTGTCGAACAATGTTTTCGAATTGTTTGGGCTCAAAAACCGTTAGATATCTATGACTTAAATGGTGTATAACCTCACTTGAAGGTTGAAGTTGCAGGTTTAGTTCGGCATCAATACACAGGGTATTTATTTTTCAATAGGGGAGTAAGTGAAAGAGATATTGACCAGAAATTTTCATTGAAGCTATTGGTATATCTGCGCTCTCCAAATATCTTCAAGTGTATATTTAGTTTCAGCCGGAAGAGAAATCGAACTTGTTTTTGTGTGTGGACAATTTTTCTACTCCTTTATTGTTACTTCTATTGAAATTCTGCGCCTCGGAAAGTTTTTCTTCTTCAAGTTATTTTTGAGATATTAATGTTTTCAAAATGTTCAATGAGCAAATGAAATATTTAAACGAAGTGTTAGGAATCAACTTCAGCACCCTAAAAGAAATTTTTATGGACTGCATTCGGACGATAGAATCAACAGGAAATTTCACACGAAGCTTGAAATTGTAGGATATTTACATGCAAAATGTCTATTTCGCCGGATCATTTCTCACTGAAATTTCAAGTTTTTTTCGAATATTCTCCTTGAATTTTCTCTGGTTTTGACGATGAGATTAATACGAAATTTTACATGAAACTTGAAATTATATATTCACATGAAAGTCAAGTTCAAGTTACTCGAACTTGACTTGAAATTAACTCAAGTTCAAGTCAAGTAGTAGTTTTTAATGTCAAGTATTTATTCATTAAGTACTTGTCGTGAATTCCTAATTGCCACTGAAATTTTGTTTTTTTTTCCGATATTATTCTTGAATTTTTTCTTGTTCTGACGATAAGATTAACACGAAATTTTACACGAAGCTTGAAATTGTATATTTATATACAAAATGTTTACTTGACCCGATCAATTGTTATTGAAATTTTGAGTTTTTTTGCGATATTCTCCTTGAATTTTCTCTGGTTCTGACGATGGGATTACCACGAAATTTCACATAAAGCTTGAAATTGTATATTAACATGCAATATGTCTACTTGGTCGGATCAGTTGCCATTGAAATTTTCAGATATTCTTCTTGAATTTTTTGTGGCTCTGACGATGAAATGAAATTTTGCATGGTGCTTGAATTCTTTATTATCCATCTAAATGTGAAGCTTGATCTAATGAGTAATTCTGAAATCATCAGGAAAACAATATTTCGTACGGCTATATCTAGAATCCTTACATAGATTTTGTACATTAACGAACTCATTTGAGATCTGAACCTAGACTATAAAAATGTAAATTTGTACATAATCCGACTAGAGGTCCGTAAGATATGGCTAATTCAATTTTTTTTTTTTTTGATAATTTCAAAACTGCAGGCTCGACCAAAATGAAAATTTGCATTTGGATGTAAAATAATAATTCGTCCAGAATTTTCTGTTAACCCCTTCATCAGAACCATAAAATATTCAAAAAATGCAACGAAAGATATCGAAAAAATGTTAACTAATATTTCCGTGACTACCAATGATATAAAATAACTATTTCACTCTTCACTTTTCGTTCAAAATATCGTATTGCTAGCTGCATTTCATCCATAAAAAATTGAAGCAGTACATAGAAAAAAATCTGATATTTCAGTGATCCAAATGAGTTGAGATTTTGCAAGTAAGTACTGAATAGCAAGCTTTATGCAAAATTAATCGCTTCATCAAAAACATAGCGAATTGAAGCAGAAGGCTGAAGCACTTCGGTCGTTGGCCAATAAAGAACAGTTATTATTATTATTGAAGCATAATAATGAGAAAACCTTGGATCCATTACATTTTGCATATTTTGATGATTTTTCATTATATTTTAGTAGCCAATAATCGATTCATTCGTGAAACACCTTTTATGAGGTGCTTCTTCCTCACCCATTGTTCTTCCCGAAAATCTTTAAGGGTGGTGATATCATTCAAAACCAACCGGCCAACACATGAACATGTCAACTATTTCTGACAGCCAGTTCATCTCCGAGAAGGTAGCAGACAATGCCAAGATAGTTTTTAATCACGTCCTCAACGTAACAGGGTTTTCAACTCCCCCATTATCTGTGACCTCAACAAAGCACCAGATATATTTCAATCGTAATAAATAAGAATCATCACGGAATAAAAGCCAACTCAACTTCCTAGACGATCGAACAAATGCTCAGGCCATCCGATCGAAATAAAACCATTCATAACACAATGAGGATCTCTCTGCAACTGTCAAAATTCTCCTCTAAATAATGACCGCAGTCAAAACATCCAATTGTGTATATCTATTTCTATGGTCCGTGTCCCCTAATGCTGTGCGGTGCGAGGTGTTATCCAGTAGGCCTATTATGTGTCAAATTAAAAGGGAGAGAGATAGGGAGACGATGAAGTGTGAGCGTCGGAGAGAGATAAGGATCTGGGTTAGTCCCCGGTGACATGGTCGACGGGACCCACCACAGAGTCTGGTGACAAACTGGACAGATGATTGCATTTAGAACGGTCAATTGTGGGGTGTAAGTGGATCAGACTCGAAAATCCTCCGAAACAAAAAGAGACCAACATGACGATGTTGATTCGCTGATGGCGAAAAGGTTTCGTGGAAACTTGCGAGAACGGAAAGGTTGTCTGTTTATTGCTTCCGATTTGAATGAACGGAGAAATCTTTTCGTGGATTTTATTTCGGAACTGTTATATTCAGAAAGGTAAATTTAAATTCCTTTTTTGCTCGATAGAACGAATTTAGTTAGTCACCGCGTTTGTTGATAGATCGGTAGATTCACAGGGGAACAGCTGCTTTGGTGTCGAGGTTTTTTGAGCTGATTCCATATTAATTTGATGTCCTGAATTCAAATAACGTACCGTAGAGCGGTGTGACTTTGCACTACTTTTTATAGTATTCTTGGTGTAACTTTTTCGTTTTTTTATAAAATGAGTCCTGTGCAAAGTATGTTCAATTTAAACATTTTAGTTGTCGACTGCTGTGGTAAGAATCACAAGAAAGGGAGCACACGAGGGAGCACACTTCTTACGTTTGAATACTTAGCCGCGCCAAGGCTCTCGCGCCGTTTGTAGTTGTACAGTGTAGTTTTAACTCGAGTTTTGTTTTTATGTCACCATAATGGAAGAAGTCTTTGTGAAAGGACAAAGTGACAATTTGCCTAAAATAGATATATTCGCAGTGATGGAGATTTTTTCTTCAGATCCATCTTATGTCAGTGCTGAAATAAAAGGAGTTAAAATTTTCAAGTAAGTATCTACTTTTGAGTTTGCTTCATCATGGTTCAAGTTGTAACGATGATTTATTTAAAAAACGTTTCATAAACACTTTGTAGTTGAGTACTGGTTGTTGAAGTCTATCCATTTATCAATGGCAAAACATATTTATGTGAGGAGTGAAAAGTAAAAATAGAAAAAAGTAATATTTGTAGGATTTTTTTTTTATTTCAGCCATCGTGTAACGAACAAAACACGACACGAACGGCACAAGTGATTGTACACCAATGAATTCGTAAGCACTCTGCGAATACCAGTCGCCTCGTGTAAGTGGAGTGACGTCACACACTAGACGCTGAACTATGAAATTATTCTTCCAAGCGCAACTTCAAAGTCCCATAACTTTTTCATTTCTAGAGATATTTCAATGATTTTTCCACATATTTGTTTCATTTTACTTAAATTTTTAGAATTAATCCTTAGCAAAAAAATGAAAACTAATCCATTGCTCGGTTTAGCGTTTCTTCCGTATAATTACTATATTTCCTTACACCCAACTTCTTTTTGTATTGACGTCCCATAATCGAGCCAAAAATGAAAAAGGTGAAACAAAATTGGGATGTGGCAAAGTCTCCCGCCAAAGTGCCACAGTAGAAACATTTCCCGAAATGTCGAAACCCTCTCAACCCTAATATTTTCCGATTTTTTTTAACTTGACTCTACATGAATTTTGATGTACCGTTCGCCATATTTTCTGCACGACTCCTAGTATTTCGCATTTATAAAAACGTTAAAAAATTACTCGCTCATATAACATACCGTAGCACACCATTCTATGTAGGTACACCAAACGACTGCGACGGTTGCAACAAGTGGGTATATAGTGTGGTTAAAGGTTCGGATTAGTCATTTCTGTTTCCAACTTTACGAAAACGAAATGAAACTTAAAATATTCGGCAGTTCGCAAAGCCACGCTGCTCTATCGTATTCATTTTCACTTGGAGCTTAAATTTTCAAGATATATCTTTTTAAAAAATATATAATTTTACATTATTTCAACTCAAATCCGTAAGTGCAGTAAACAAAAGTAGATACGAAATTTTTATTTTAGTTTACAAAATAAAATATAATTTACTGATTTAATTATTTACCCTGTTTACTTTTTATTGTAAGGTGAAATTTGATTTCAGGGTTATCACTGATAGGCCTATCAAATGACAGTTCTATCGTAAGCAATAAATATATTCAGTGAATATCAGAAAGATAAAAATAAAGAAAAAAAGATCTACATAGATCTTGGTTCACAAGAGTCGAGAATTGAGAGAAATGTCAAAGGTAAACGATGTATGCGCCATCTGAAAAAAATGCGATCCTTCGAAATCAAGTAGGTATAAATCTGAAAAATCTCCCGTTTTGTCTGAAAGTTTTACAGGTATAAGTAGACACACCAGGTTTTCTATGCATCTCAGTTATGAACTAGCGGACTGTATTTCTATGATTATGATTGCTGTCTGTACAACTTACTACTGTGAACACAGGGATGTGAATGAGAGAGTGATGGTAACGATAGTCGATATTGAGTTGAGACCACAGAACTATATATTTGTCATTTCTTGTTCTTTATGAGCTCGCCTCAACCATCTATTGAAAATTGCTTAAACCATCACACATGGGAGCCCACAGGGGGGGGGGGGTAGGTGGGCCATGGCCCCCCCTGAGATTTTGGATGCCTCATTTTTCAACACCCTCAATATTACTTTCTCAATCCAAAGGGCAAGGAAAAAAGAAAAGTAATAGATTCACAACTATTTTCCGGTTTTCAATGGAATTACATACTATACATATAATTCATAATCGGCAGAGGTATTTTTTGAATTGAAAACTTTTTTAGGCGCGTTGAGCACTTCTTGGGTGAAGAAAAGTCATGGAACCGAAAGCACTCCATGCGTGTCAATTTGTTTATAAATTCATCTTATACACTGCGTCCGTAACCGTTAATTATGGAACAAAATTCATTTTTAGCTAAATAGACCATTTTAAGAAATAATCCTGAAACAAGTCGATTTTTGATTTTAATTTACCTTATTTTAAAATAATAATCTAATATACAGGGTGAATTACTTTCGAGTATTGACCTCAGCGTCATTTTTTTTTAATGGTACACCCCCATTTTGTCTCAATTTTCCGATTACTCTGGCTGAGCAGATTCCAATGTATCACATGTTGATTCCAATTGGTACAGGGTGGACAAAAATACAATAGTTTTGTGTGTGCTCATGAAGTGACGCGTAACATTCTTTATTAGTTAAATTATCAAAATTACGGCAATTGGTTTGAATATAACACCCTGTAGTTTGTTACATTTTTAAATTAATAAAAATGTATAAAAATAAGAAATAATTTCTTTCATATTCTGTCTGCTAGACCACAAGTACCAAACATGTTTGGAAACAGCTCATTTTTATTAATCTAAAAATGTAACAAACTACAGGGTGTTACATTCAAACCAATAAGCGCTAGACAATAAGTATTTTTGATAATATTGTTAATTTTACTAATAAAGAATATTATGCGTTATTTTTTATGAGCACACACGAAACTATTGTATTTTTGTCCACCCTGTACCACCTTTAGTGATCTTTTGAAATTCAGAGTAGACCCATGTGATAAATATAAATACAGAAATAGAAAGAAACGGAATACTGATGTCGCCTACGACAATCATGGACGCGTTTTTCGTTTTTCAATAATTTTCATTTCGCCCCCCCCTGAGAAAAATTTCTGAGGGCACCCATGCCATCACATATTTAACGAAATTCAAGTTTTCCTCTTATTCCCATTTAGTATCTTTTCTAGAATACATGCGTGACAATTTCTACGCTAAACTCTGACTTTCATGCAATCGCCCATGACTCACCCAGGAGGAGGAAAAGCTCAAATGGCCATTCTTCGTCGTCGTGTCGACCCAGTTCACTTTTTCTCCGGCACATTCGTCAATACGTCGACGGTTATCCAATTGACCAACTATAGTTACATCGTAATGACTTTATATAGCTCTGCACGAAATATGTCGTGACCATCTGAATCGATATAATTAAGCGTTCGATAATTCCGTATGTAGTTCTTCTCTTCGCCGTGATTCCACTCACGGTAAGTCGCCTGTTAAGGCTTGACGGAGCGAGAAATAACAATCTTGTTCCGTTTTTGGGGCTGGCGTTTCGAAAGCCCAGTCATTTAGTTGAGAATTCTCTTGGTCATTGCTGCTTGCTCGGAATTATTGATAAGAATTCTTTAAACTGATAGCTTTGGGAAATCTTGTGGTATTTTTTCTTCATATCCTACACGTTAAAGCACAATTTTGTAGTCACGGAAATAGGGTAAATGCACTGGTTCTCGACCAGTTAACAGAAACATCGATTTCGAGTACGATTTTTTCACACATAAACTTATCAAATTTTAATAGTGTTGGTGTTCATCGATTCTTTGGCGAGTTTCAAATGATTTGTCATTAAATTTTAAGCGTTCTTTCCGCATTTAACATTTGAGATGTGAAAACATATAGAAAATCTCAATAACCTTCGGTTCTCGACCACCCCGCAGAGTTCTCGACCATTTTTGTTTTTGACCACTAATAATAGTGGCGGCTCCACTTAAAAATTTTATAAAAAACTTTAGAGCAAGATGAGTGATTAGTACTTACTTTCGTACCGTACCATCGACATCACTACCTATCACTCAGATGGGTTTCAGATGAGGTAATCAAGTAAGAAACACTCGGAACGTGAAAAAAATTATTTTACAAAAGTTTCCACTTTCTATAAATATTTCAAAGTAGCAAATCATACAACATTATTTGGTTATTTTGCTCTTAATATCTACTTAGAAACTAATGGGTAAATAAAATATAAAACACCGACCACCAATGGTCGAGAATTAAGTACAATCAAATTTGTTCTCGACCGCGAATAAATAAAGGGTAGAAATAAGTGTTTCAACGTTAATTCGGTGGTCGCAAACTAATATTCAGAAAGTAGATATATAAATGGATCAGGGTATCGAAAAAAAAACGAAAATGATCCAACAGAAATATATCAGTTGAAATAAACAATAATTGAAGTAACATGTTGGTTCTCGACCACTTTGGTCGAGAAATGAAAGATACAAATTTTCCAGTACCAGTTCGCGACCGCCGAATATTGAACAAAAAAATATACATTCATTTGCTTCTTGATTGAAATACACTCAAAAATATATCTTATAGTTGATATGGAACAAAATATACACACATAATTAATTTAAAATGAGAAATAATTACTATTTTCTGGTCATATATCACAAAGCACTTTTTTAAAAGAGGACGAGAAAGGACCCTTTTCTATGATAGACGATTATAAACTAATTTTTAGCGCAAAAACTTTGACCTATACCCCTACTATGCAAACTATCTTGGAAGGGTAGAATGGTCGAGAACACGTACCGCGAAAATATTTTGCACTACATGATATATTTTTATTATTATTTTATCTCAAATCACGGATTGGTCGAGAACCAGTGCCGGTCGGCTAACCAGTGCATATACTCTATATTGTAATTGCACTAGGGGAATAAATTAAAGGATCAAAATAAATATCGAAATTTTAAGCGGTTTTTCAAATGGCTGTATTTTCGATAACAATGGTCGTATCTCAATTCGAAAAAAAGCCTTTTGAAGCTTAAAGTTTATATTTTAGAGATCTCATAATGAAAAAATTTTTCAAGCAACGTGTACCGCTCAATCCTAATGAATACAGTGTCTAAAATTTCTGCGATATTTTGCCAGTTTTTATTTTTGTCCTACAGATTTGAAATTTGAATTGAAAAGGACCTTTTTGTCTTTAACCATCAATATCTCACCAATCAATGTTTGCACAGAAAATTTAGGGGATGTTTTGAAAGATATAGTATACCACTCCAATTTTTCATAAAAAAAAAACATTTTTCGAATTGTTACTTACGATTTTTTCTTATTTTTTCTATGGGGTTATGTTCTCAATAACCCTCATTTTTGGTTTAAGTCATACAGAAGCGTGATTTCAGAAGTTCCAACGAACAAGTCATGTTACTCGAAAATGGTTCAATTTGAAACATTTTTACCTTCCCAATTCCCATTCTTGTTGGGTCAGGAGCGCTGAACCTATCTATGTATATACCATGACGAGTAGACACTGTTTATGTTCCGTGATGTTCCCATTGATTCTTTCGAGACAGATTTTATGCAATTTCTTGAAATGTTGTTCATTACGAAAACAAGCTGCATTTTCACCTCGAATTTTCGATTATTGTAGCTATAAGGGTTGTTTTTCACCCTCATATTCCCCTTGCGCAACATTTCATGCAGCAGACCGTGTGGCCTAATGGATAAGGCGTCGGACTTCGGATCCGAAGATTGCAGGTTCGAGTCCTGTCACGGTCGAAAAATTTTTTTATGAATTTCAGATATTCTTGTGGTTAGTTATTCTCTGAAAATCGGAAAATTTTCCAGATAGAACTTTGAAAACATGGCTTTAGAACCATTTTTCAGATGAATATACCTATTCTACGATCCTGAATTTGAGTTTGGAAGTTGTATGTAATATGTAATTCCCAATATTCTCTTAATATCGGTCAAATTGCTTCACTTACCTTCTTCAAATAACGATCTTATACGTGTTATTATTTTTTTGTAGATCGAAGAGAACCCTTACTCTAACGTAAGAATACTTGATATTCAGATTCATTCAAAATAATTAAAGAAGGTCGAAAGGACCAACTTTGGTTTGAAGTAGGATACTTGTTCACTCCATTCGCATCATATGTACCTGAAATGTTCTATAACATCTTTGAATAAGTAATGGAGTTGAAATCCCATATATACATATTTTATATATCTATTTACAGAAAAAATCGTTTTAAAATTAAAACTGTTCTGATTTAGAACAAATGTTGAGTACGTTACATGAATAATTCACTCATTTTTTTCATGCTTCGTTTCATTTTCTACCATATTTGAAGCATAAATCTAAAATTATAAAAGATTATATCAACACATGTAATCTTCATATCTGGGTGGAGCCATACTCAATTGCAACAGTTGTATTGATTGTAACTTACTATCACTTTCTGTCAACTTATTGAATATAAGATGACCTCCGTCGGAAAATCCCTTTTGGTAGAATTCCACTCTATGAAGATTTGATATTAAAATAGTCATCATTCTCCTATTTTCACCAATTTTTCAATTCTGTTGTGTGAACTCTTCATATTGTCATATTTATGTGAGATGGGATTTTTTTTCTAACAGCGATAATATGGTATATTTCGAAAAAGAACAATGACCATTCTACACAAATGACCTTTTATTTGAGTGGAAGCAAACAATAAGCAACTGAAAATCTTCAGTAGAAAATACCAACAAATTATTTTCCTTCAACATGCCGTGAAAAATTCAACTTTCTGCACAAGTATAGAAAATAATACCAAAAACTGTCATCGAAACTAATTAAAAAAACCGTTGCCTATATGTTGTCATCGAGAAATATTTCCTATCATTTTTTTAACGGCATATCCTATTAAGGTCGAATGGTATGAAATATGTGAAATATTCCTATCGGGCATACCTGAAACGTTCTATTTAGGCAATAAGATCTACTATAATGGACTTAACTATCAACGATCTGGTCATTTACCTAATAAACGATGACTATTTCCGAGTTAAATCATTCTAATGCGCCTTCATTCTTCAGACCGAGAGAAAATCCAATCAACATCAAAGCAACAGTCAAACGTTGTCGAAGATTTCATAAAAAAACTTAAAATTACATCCCGAGGTAATAGTTTTATTCATAATATTAATCTTTCGAACGGTGAACGAATTCTATACTGTACCAGACTGTCTCGGCTTATGTACGAGGGGAGTACGTGAAATCATTCATGAAATCATTGCACATTTCTTTTAAATTTTTCTTCGGGAATTTGTGATTCTTCGGTGATTAAATACTTCTACAATTTTTTATTTTTAGTGTAAAGGTACAACTGATGCATTTTTGAGAGAAGAACTTGCTTGTCAGCCACTATATTATAGAGGAATAATATGAACTCGAAGGGTATATATTTATTTTTCATTGATGATTTTGACTAACAAAAAGCCATTGTAGTGTTGAAATTAAAAAACAAACGTCATCAAATTTGAAAGAAAAAATACCTTTCATTAAGACAAGATGTCCTTGCCAATCGATGAAAATAATATTCAAATTGAATTTAATTGCACTTCCAACTGATTGAATGCCAAGCCTATCCACCAGATCTGGATTTCAGGGTTTACTGCCTTTTTGCAGACCTCAAAAAATGCTCCAAGGAAAGACATTTGGCATCAATGAAGGAATGATTTCCGAGGATGAAGCCTATTTCAAAGGCGAAGACGAATCTTTTTACAAAAAACGTATTGAAAAAGTTATAGAAGCTTTGGAGTACATATATATTACTTTTAGAAGTGACTAAAGTTGAATTTTACTGGTTAGGCACCTGGCTTTTTATTTCAGAAATGTTAATTCAATAGAGTTCCTGATTTTGTGGATACAGAAATAGTTTACCAAGAAAATTTGCCACTTCTTAAATGCTTCATTATTTCTGTTTTTTCATTCAAGATATTTTTGTATTTTTTTGTTTCTTTGGAATTACCTCTGACTTCACAGCGGTATAGCATTCATTCTGATGATATCTAAACCGCGTTGAAATTCAGTAATGGTATCATCGTGGAATATTTATATCATAATGTTGAACTCCTCAATTTTTAGTCTGGTTGCCAAAACTTAGGCAGTTGAACATTTAAAAAAATAATTTTCATCGCAACAGGAATGCATAGTCCTAGTATCTGGCTTGTAATATTTGTGAAAATTTCTTTATTGAATTTTTATAATAATAGTAAAATATAGAAAAGATATCTTTAGATATCTATCAGCTTCGTTGCAATCATTTCGGTAAGTGTGCAAAGTAGTACATATGTACTTTTACCTACTCAGTAGGTATTTTCTTCGATTATATATAAAAATATATGTAGGATATTGTATTGGAAAATTATCACAATTTTTTCATTTTTCCTGTAGTGATCAATTAAAACGAAATTTGATAGGAATCGCAATTGTTGGAATGTATATGTCCATTATAATTATAGTTTGACAACTTATGAAATATTTAACAGTTTTTTGGGAAAATATCGGATATATTTATATCATGGACAGTGATAGTTTCTTAGAATACATACTCCTCCAGAAATAAGGGAGGTGGCAAAAAATATTGATTGTCAGATGTCAAATGTTGAATGTTTTATTCCCATCGAGAATAATCATTTTGCTGCCTAGGCAGAAAAGTCGTTACTTTGCTGCCCGTGCAGTAAAAAGTGATATTTTGATGATTGATATATGTCTGCAAAATTAATATTTGCTGTCAATCCGAGAACAAAAGTTTTTCCTTACACGTGTTGCTTCGCATTGTATATTTGCTTGTGGAGATTAAATTTTGTGCACTTATCAGGAAAACGATATTCTCGTCAAACATCAAATTTCTCCACAAAAAATACATTCCTTCCATATTGAAAGAATTTATTATTCTACGAAAAATATAGGAGAAAACATAGCATCTTTCGAGATCTCAACAACAATCTAACATATGAAATGAAAATTGATATTTCGACATTTTCAGTGGATTTTCGAATGAAGCAAATTTCAAACGACTATTTCTCTCGTCTTAATTTCCATCAATCACAAACGCTCAATTTTTAATTGAAAATGGTTTCTAGATGGGGAAACTGGATGACACCACCTATCAGCTGTTTATTCGGGTTCACCCGCGGCAAAATTTGACAGCTATTGTCATGAAGATTACAACATCTTTGAAAACAAGTAATTATGATCTCATGAAATAATCATGTCAAATACCATTCGGGTATTCAATTTTTCCTTTGAAAAAACCGAAAAACACAATGCATAGTAATATTTTTTCAACCAAAAGCATTCGTGCAGTTGCAAAAATCCTCGTCTTCGACTCGGATCTTTGTTGCCACCAGCACACATGATTTTTGTTGAAATATTACTGAGCAACGTGTTTTTACGATTCCTTTCGGAAAAATTAGATGCCCTGATGATATTACTCACGAAAAATCGATCCAAGATCGCCCTCATCAGATCGCAATCGAGCAAACCGTCAAATTCATTTTCCCCTGCAATTAAAATAGACAAAGTTCCATGTGGATTCTTTTCAGAAATACCTCGTATAAGGTCGTACATTCTCCGGTTCTCGGATGACGTCAAAAATAGTTTCTTGATGAAGACATCTTATCCTGGCAGCTTCGTGTGTGGCATTCTGGTATTATACGACCAAATCTACCGAGCCAACATCATGCTGTTTATCGTCTCTTTTCCTCCTCCGTTTCCAGGGCAGAAAAGATAAGGATGGAAGCATATATTCGTTTTGTGTTTGACATGTTCAAAAGTGAAAAGGTCCAATATAAGAGTTCTGTATATTTATATAGTCGGCTTTAAACGGTAGTCTTTTAGATGGATTGCCTCTTGGATAATGGGCAGGGTACGGGGTAGGACGAATATTAGACGGGTTAAACTGAAGATTAGAGACTTTTTTCATTGATTGAGGGTTATTTGGGGGAATTTTATATCATTATTTTGTCCCATAGACTGAATTGGAGACGGTCTTTGTGACGACGGTTCTTAATGAGATTCAAATATTCTCCATTTGTTATTAACACAAATCCAAAAATATTCAACAGATAAGTTTTGAAAATAATATTAGAACTCAAGTCTACTTGATGAAGGTTGAGTAAATATTAAAAACAATAACGATTATCCATTTTTGGAAACATTTATTCTTTTGCCTAGAACTACTTTTTCTTTCAATGATTATTGTTTCTTTTTAAAATACTTCATTGAATCTTGTGAATGAATCATGAAATTTGAATAAGTCAATACTTGATAAAGGTTATTTAAACACTAAATTTCGATACATTATTTTATTATTATTATTTGATCTTATATCGAAAGTAATATGTATTTTCATTCATTTTTATTTCAAATAATCTTTATCATGTATTGGACACTATTAATTTTGTTAAGTTAATATGTGAATAAACTTTTAGTAGAGTCTATATGTGATGAATCATAAAATTTGATTTTGAAAAATACAAATTTCAATTTCAATTGGAAATATTATTTGTTATTACTTCGCGGTAGACTATGAAAATTAATCTTATTTTCCTTCATTCTATTTCTGTTTTCAATGTCAGTTGTATAACCTTATATTATTATATTTAGTTCTTATCCCAAATTCAAAGTGATGATGAAACTTGTATATTAGTAAATTTGAAATATTTTTGAGGACGAAATATTGCATTAAATACAAAAATTCTTCTTGTTAATTTATATTTCTATTTGTATTTTCTTGAATCATTTTCTTGAATTTCATTTTTTTCTCTGGTTAAAATTTTTTTATTGATAATATTCCAATTCAATGCAAAAAAATGCTTATATATCAAAAGATAGTTCATATGTATGAACTATCTTTTGATATATAAGCATTTTTTTGTATGATAACTGAAAAATATCACAGAAATTATGTAATTTCTGTGATATAATAATAATAATAATAATGTTTATTCATTACGAAATACAAAAAATAATAAACATTAATTCAGTTATCATACTAAATTAAATGAAAAATATATTTCTTTTCATTATTCCTTATGCTCGATAATATTCCCTTTAATTTTATTGCTTCAAAAATTTAATTTGTATTTTGATCAAAATTATAAGTACAAATGAGTGAAAAGGGACAATCAAGAAATATATTTGCAGTCCAATACTTCTTCTGCAAACTGTCTGAGATATAGAAATATACAAAACACCGATTTTACTATTGTAAATATAAATAAATACACTTCGGAGGAACTGAAAAAATACATACAGATTCATATAGTTTTTACAAAATTGAATTCCTACTACACTAACAATTGTGCGAACAAATTAGGTACTAATAACACTTATGACAGGTTTACTGAGCACATCAGCCAAGATTAAAATCATCGATAATGAAATTCGATACTTTTTGATGGCAGGTGACGAAAAATGAGCAATCAATCTTCAGAATTAATGAACTGTTATGTGTAAACCAATTCTGAGGACTTACACCTTGAACTTCAGATTAGATAACAAACAGAAAGATCCCTAATTCGCAATTATAAATTGAGGCTCGGTTATGTTGAACCTTTTTCTAAATTACCTCTCTCGTATCGTATTTATCGGTCTGCAAATCCTTGTAACACCATTGACATCTACAATTATCACCCAATTTTAATGAAATTTGTCAGTTTGGAATATAAATGTTGACCCCTCTTGAATTTCTACAGTTTTCCTCAGATTCCAGAAATACAATAAAAAAATGCTTCCGGTATAAAATTTTTTAGAAAAATCGTTTGTTATATCCGTAAATTTTTGAATGGAAGAAATGAATAGAATAAAATTAAAAATAAAATCACGATAAAATAAAATGCAAGAAGAATAAGTATCGGAAAATAAATCACTCAAAATTCAGTGATAACAAATCTGACCAAGTTGAGATATTGTGTGTGAGTTTATTGCAAAATGTCTTGCTTTTCGCATAGTTAAAACAAGCAATATTCAGGCAGAATGACGAAAAAAAAATTTGCGTGTGGATCTGTAATAAGAATTTCAAGTTATATGTAAATTTTATATTTTATGTTAATTACGTTGATTAAACCATAAAAAATTCCATCAAAGCATGGAAGAAAAATCTCACTCTGATACCCTTCAACAGGGTGTAAGTGAATAAGTACGATAAACTACAAGGGGGTTTCTGCGTAAAAAAATAATTACTGTTTGCCGAATAATTTTTGCTTGCAAATGCTTCTTATTCTGAGGTGTTGAAATTTTTCTTAAAAACCTACTATTTATTTATTGCTCTGGAACAGCTCGTGATATTTATTCTCAAATGGTATGTCATTAAGACATAATGAAAACCATTCGAATATACCTCGTTCATTGTGACAAAAAATGACTCATACCTTTTTTTGGTATGAAGTGGCGTTTTTAAGCAATAATAAAACATTTAAAGAGGGATTACCACCACGTTGTTTCCGCGTATCGGTCAAATTTTGGTACCCATTAATTCCCCCTCTAGCGCTCCTACGGTAACCATAATTTGTATGTTGTACGAAGTTGTACCTTTTTTCTTTCTCTTTTCGGAGCATCGACGACAATCGATTATTTTTTTAACAAAATTATAGTTTACTCCTTTTGTAATGATTTTTGAAATGTTTTTTTTCATGAATATTTTGAAAACATATGAAATTAATTTCACGTATTTTGAAAATATATCAGTGCTTTGTAAATTGTACATATCATCAATTCTTTCGCGAAAAACGAAAAGTTACCAAAACTTTAATAGTTTTTTTCATTCGCAAATTATAAATATTTTCTTTCTACGATCAAGATTATTGTTTAAAAAAATTATTTGAAAACAAGTTGAAAAATTGGTGATTTTTAAGAAGATATATCTCTAATTTTGTTTTGAACTGAGCACCCACATGTGTTCCCTCTTAATATAAATATCTATTATTCGTTAGTTCTTGATAATGTCCCATTTGGAAAAAATGCATAAGAAATTTGTTTGTCACAAACTGAATAAGGAATTTGAAAATGATTTTTCTTTGAAATATCTCCGTATAATCTCTCGTACAATTTTCATTTGAAAAAATTGATAGCAATAAATAAATAGTAGTACAGTTTTCATTTGTAAAAATTAATAGCAATAAATAAATAGTAGTAAACAAAAGCTATATGTATCTGAATAACACCGAAAAAAATGTAAGGGGTTATTCTGTGATGAAAATAAAGGTGGGTATTTGATATGGAATTTTTTGAAAATCCTCCCCCCGAAAAAGTTACACCCCTTCGAAGATTAACAAAAAAAAAATTCAACAAATATTGTAATAGCATTTTTGATCATTGTTTGTTCAGTATTGTTTTAGTTGTGAAAGTCTTAGTAGAATCATGGTTGGCTTTTGTTCAATGAAAAGCTATTTAACATGAGCTTGCAATGCTTTTATGTTTGTCTCGTAAATGCTCGAGTTTTCGAAAAAACTTGTAGAGATGAAAATGTTAGTACATAAATTGGGATTTTCAGCCATGTTTTTTCAAAAGGAAAATTTTCATCCAAAAAAAAGTTGTTACTAAAAATATTTTAGGGGTTGGCTGTTTCAGCCCCTTCTTAGCATTCTTCAGGCTTGAAAAAATTTCAAAATGTGTAGTTTTATTGAAAAATAATATTAATGATATTTTATTCACGTGATTGATGTTATTTGAATTGAGGTATATAATAACAAAATCATTCGATAATATTAGATTAATTATGAATGATGAACACATAAATATAAAACAGAAAACCGCGAAGAGAACGGATCAAATTTTTTCGATCAACAAACTACTTGAGAAATAATGAAGTTCTTTTCGGATGAGGTCGTCTTAATGAGAAAGACAGTCAGCTGTTTAATTAACGTTTCCACCTAATCTGTCTCCAAGGTCTTTTCATATTTAAATTTGCCAAACGAAACGAACCCAACATTTCTAATTAGAAAAATGTAAAAAGAAACGGAAAAAAGACAATCCAACCGTTTCCGTATGGACCCGGTCCATTCACGCAAGCTCCATCTCTCTCGCGCACCGCATCAAGTTGGCGGACACGACGAGGACGGACCGAGCGACGTGCGTCCGACCGTCAGGTTAGTTTACACATACAGGAGGTCCTCCGGCAAATTAATGTGCTTTACATCCTTAATTGGTGGTCGGCCTCTCGAGCTGTGTGGCCGCCGCCGTCTTCGTCTTCTGCGCTGGAGCTGCCGGTGGACGGTCTCGCTTGCTCTCGCTGCCCGGTATCTTAGACACGGCCGTGGACAAATATTAGATAAACGTTCGGGCTAATGGGCTCTTTTTGTTTAAACATGAGCTTTAATGATTGTTTGGCTGGTTTTTCGATATGTAAAACTTCCAGTGTCATTCTTTCGGATCGGTTTTTGTGAGATTGATTCGTCCCAGTCTGTTACATTCGATCTGGATGCTCGAATTTCGTCTTTTTTTCGGGCATCAGCGGACGTATTTCCGAATTATGTATGACTCTCTGCTCGGGGCATTGATTGGTTTATATCGGTTTGTTCGGGTTTTTCTGTTTTTTGCGTTCGGCGATTTTGGACTGTATGTTGATGTTTGTTCCCCTTGGGGGTTTTTCACGTTTATGGAGCACTGAGTGTCTTGGCGGAAATCTTTGTAGTTCTATTGTCATACACTCAAACGGGATACCAAGAGAAATGGTAGTGTTTGAAGAAGCCGATTCAAGACCGATTCTGGACTTTTAAGTAGATCAGACTAGTGCCGAACCATTTCGCAGTTTGATTTCACCGTGAATGATGTTGATATCTATTTAACTTCTTAATCTATTCAGGAAGAAAACTATTTAAAAAAAAAATGCTTCAAAACATCCTGTAATAAAAGTAAAATCACGTCCGTGGACAAATTTTAGATAAACCTTCGGCCTAATGGGCTCTTTTTGTTTAAACATGAGCTTTAATGATTGTTTGGCTGGTTTTTCGATATGTAAAACTTCCAGTGTCATTCTTTCGGATCGGTTTTTGTGAGATTGATTCGTCCCAGTCTGTTACATTCGATCTGGATGCTCGAATTTCGTCTTTTTTTCGGGCATCAGCGGACGTATTTCCGAATTATGTATGACTCTCTGCTCGGGGCATTGATTGGTTTATATCGGTTTGTTCGGGTTTTTCTGTTTTTTGCGTTCGGCGATTTTGGACTGTATGTTGATGTTTGTTCCCCTTGGGGGTTTTTCACGTTTATGGAGCACTGAGTGTCTTGGCGGAAATCTTTGTAGTTCTATTGTCATACACTCAAACGGGATACCAAGAGAAATGGTAGTGTTTGAAGAAGCCGATTCAAGACCGATTCTGGACTTTTAAGTAGATCAGACTAGTGCCGAACCATTTCGCAGTTTGATTTCACCGTGAATGATGTTGATATCTATTTAACTTCTTAATCTATTCAGGAAGAAAACTATTTAAAAAAAAAATGCTTCAAAACATCCTGTAATAAAAGTAAAATCACGTCCGTGGACAAATTTTAGATAAACCTTCGGCCTAATGGGCTCTTTTTGTTTAAACATGAGCTTTAATGATTGTTTGGCTGGTTTTTCGATATGTAAAACTTCCAGTGTCATTCTTTCGGATCGGTTTTTGTGAGATTGATTCGTCCCAGTCTGTTACATTCGATCTGGATGCTCGAATTTCGTCTTTTTTTTCGGGCATCAGCGGACGTATTTCCGAATTATATATGACTCTCGGCTCGGGGCATTGATTGGTTTATATCGGTTTGTTCGGGTTTTTCTGTTTTTTTGCGTTCGGCGATTTTGGACTGACTGTATGTTGATGTTTGTTCCCCTTGGGGATTTTTCACGTTTATAGAGCACTGAGACACTTGGCGGAAATCTTTGTAGTTCTATTGTCATATACTAAAAAGGAATACCAAGAGAAATGGTATTGTTTTAAGAAGCCGATTCAAGACCGATTCTGGACTTTTAAGTAGATCAGACTAGTGCCGAACCAGTTCGCAGTTTTATTTCACCACAAATGATGTTGATAACTGTTTTACTTCAGAATCTATTTAGGAAGAAAACTATTCCCTAAAAAAACTTTTCTTCAAAAAATATGCGTTAGAACATCCCGCATAGAAATAAAACTTTTTAACTCCTGGAAAAAGTCACGGCTGTGGACAAATATCAGACAAACGCTCGACCTAATGGGCTTTTTTTGTTTAAACATGAGCTTTAATGATTGTTTGGCTGGTTTTTCGATATGTAAAACTTCCAGTGTCATTCTTTCGGATCGGTTTTTGTGAGATTGATTCGTCCCAGTCTGTTACATTTAATCTGGATGCTTGAATTTCGTCTTTTTTTTCGGACATCAGCGGACGTATTTCCGAATTATGTATGACTCTCTGCTCGGGGCATTGATTGGTTTATATGGTTTGTTCGGGTTTTTCTGTTTTTTGCGTTCGGCGGTTTTGGACTGTATGTGGAACTTTGTTCCCCTTGGGGATTTTTCACGTTTATGGAGCACTGTGTGTCTTGGCGGAAATCTTAGTAGTTCTTTTGTCATATACTCGAAAGGGATGCCGAGAAAAATATTATTGTTATAAGAAGCCGATTCAAAACCATTTCTGGAGTTCTAAGTAGATCAGAGTAGTGCCCAACCAGTTCTCAGTTTGATTTCGCAGCAAATGATGTTGATAACTGTTTCACTTCAGGATGTATCCAGAAAGAAATCTTTTCCCTGAAAAATTTTTTCCTAAAAAAGTATGAGAATTGGAAAATGAAAGAATGGGAAACAAATAATATCAAATGCCTTGCATGTAGATAGAGGGGTCCCCCAAGGATCTATCTTAGGTCCCCTACTTTATATAATATACGCAAATGACTTGATCAAAGTAACATCGAATGATACTGTAATGTATGCCGATGACGTTTCAGTAATCTGCGTTGGTTCCACCCCAGATGAATGCAAATCCGGAGTTGAAAAAGATTTGGAAAACCTCGAAAAATGGTCCGGGAAGAATAATCTCACAATGAACATCACCAAGACCAAATTTATAAAATTCAGAGAAAATAATAAACATGCCACAACTTAATTTATCATGGTGAGAATATAAAAGCTCAAGATACTCTACCATTCTTGGGAATCTATTTAGATCGGGATTTGAATTAGCGGCCACACATTGAATATATGGCAACAAGCCTTGCAAAGTACTGTTATACCTTAAGGATCTTGACAAGAACAATTGGATCAGATGCTTCCCTGACCGCATATCATGCATACGTCCACTCCAGACTCAAGTATGGAATCATCTTCTGGGCGAATTCTGTTGATGTTGAGAGAATCTTCATAATACAAAAAAAATGTTTGAGAACTGTTTTCAAACTAAAATATAAAGAATCTTGTAGGGATATCTTTAGGAATAATAATATATCAACTCTATACTGTTTGTATATATATGAGTGCATTATGTATGTAATCAATAACTTCACTAACTTCGAAATGTTAATGCTTGATCATTGTTTCAATACCAGAGGAAAACTCATCTTAGTTTAGAAAAACCAAATTATGCCTACATACAGAAGAATGTTGTTCATTCTTTAGTGAACATTTGGAACAAAATGCCACAAACATTCAAAACAAGACCTAAAATCATTCAAAAGAAAGTTTAAAAAAAAAATTTATATAAAAAAGGTTACTACAGTGTAAAAGAGTTTATGGCTGAGAAAGATTTCAATGAACTTCAATATTTAAATTATGATTATGATCATTTTTTTGTGATATTTTCAGATTAAATAAAGGTCTATTATTATTATTATTATTATATGAAACAATATCCTTCAATAGATTTGGAGTCAAATGGGTTTGATAACTGTTTCATTTCAGAATCTAATTGGGAAGGAATCTATTCCTCTGAAAAAACATTTCCTAGATGAAAAATATGCGTTATACCATCCTGTTATAGAATTAAAACTTTTTAGCTACTGAAAAAACTCACATTCATGGACAAATATAAGAAATTAGATGAACGTTCGTTCTAATAAACTCTCTTCGTTTAAACTCGAGCTTTCATGATAGTTCGGCCTGTTTTCGATTTGTAAAACTTCCTTCAAATCGATATTTCAGTTTCTTGCTTTGGGCATAGCCTATGTAGGACCTTATTTCACTTCTCATTCGAAATAATACCATAGGTATCAACCTAAGTTAAGTCGCAACAACAGCCTTGTAAATTTCAGATTTATTTTAGCGAAACTATTGATGGCACAAAAAGCTACTTTGCAGGTGAAGTTTCTCTTTGAAAACTGCATAATATTTTCACAAGTCGAAAGTCTTCTTTGAGATGAAAGGATCATAAGATCAGGTTGATTTCCATCATAGCAACACGGCTAGATGTCGTCCTCAATCAGCATTAATCGTTCCGCATATACAACAATAAATAAAATCATTCAATTCCATCCCGGTCATTAAAATCCACCAAGTTCACGGTATAATTCAATCAGTATAAAACCAGACGTTTATAGATCGGTATAAAATACAACCGGACAGCCCGAATACCCGTTCCACAAACTTGATTATCTAACGCTAATTAAGAACGAAATAAATTAAGATGTAGACCCTCGAAATGATAATGATATCTGCCGTTTATATGCGGCTTCTTCGATTAGGTTCGGCATTTCCTGTCATCTGCGGATTGCAAGAGTTCGATCCAGAAACGTGGTACGTTCAATTTATGTGATTGAAAAGTGTGAAATGAATTTTATGGGTTCCGTGTCAACCTGTATGTTTTTTAATGGAGTTGATCGGTCGCGCTGAACCGATCAAAATCAACTGTATTGAGGTTCTGGGAGGTGTGGTTTGGTGGAGACAATTATTAACATGTTAAAATTACATGTTAACTTCGCTTTATCACTTGGTTGAAACGCCTGGAGACAATTATATACATGTACTGTTTCAATGGAATAAGTAGTTGTTCATGATAAAGATCATAAATTAGTTCATAATGAATGTGTTTCTAAACACTAGTGATGTTTGTCAAAAAGTTTTGACACTGTATGAAAAAATGTCGGAAATTCAATATTCAATGATTTGTCATTTTAGGGAAAGTTAAGTTAATCATTTAGTTGGGCAAATAGTTCAACTTTTTGAAAATCAAAATGTTTCGCGGAAAATCTTTCATCGTACAGTGGCAGAATGTGAGGAAGGTTTACCATGCCTTAATATTCCGAAAAGAGGAAGTTCTTACTAAGTGGACATAAACCAAATCAGTTTATCGAAAAAGCCAGAAATAATATTGGGAAGTCATTAAGAAAACAATCACGTTATGCGTTATGGTGTTTCCAAGGATACAATTTCTAGAGAACTGAAGAGAAGTGGTGTAGAATATAGTAAGATGAAGAAATACACAAATAGTGATTCACGGCTTGGCTTGATATTCAAGCTACTTGGCTCAAGCTCAAGTATCTTGAGCTCCACTTGAAATCAACTTAAGTTCAAGTCGAGTAGTAGTTTTTCAATGTCAAGCTTAGTATTTATTTATAAAGAACTTGACTTAACATTGAAAACCTACTTCTTCACTTGAACTTGAGTTGATTCAAAGTGGAGCTCAAGCTACTTGAACTTGAGCTTGGGCCAAGTAGTTTGAATATCAAGCCAAGCCTTGAATGCACAAAATATGATACTAACTCCAATTATACTCGTAATTTTACCTTGGTCGGATATTTTTGAAACAATTTTTATGTTCGATTGGTCCTCCTTCCACATAATATATGCAATTATACAGGGTGTTTCCAAATTAGAAGTGAACCTTGAGGGAGGTGCTAGTATCGCTTATTTTGTGTCGGTTTATAACCGGAAATCAGCAGTTTCCAAGATATTTGAGTTCTTGTTTTTTTTAAACTTACTTACTTACTTCATTTCTCGCCGATTTTTTCTACATCGACTAAGTTTTATTTGTATTCTGTATTATTTTCATCAGAAAAGAATATACGATATGTATGAAAAAAGCAAAACAATGCTATATTAGATGTTGAATAAGAATTAGAATGAGTTGAGAGTTGGTAAATGAAGAAAAGAATAGTAAATTTCTAATTCAAATTTGCCTGCAACTTTCAAATTCTACAATTCATGTATGACAAAAATTTTTTAGAAACTTGCCAAATTCCTCCTTCATTCTTCGAAAAAGTTTTCGTTAGAATTCAGGCACTAGTTTTGTTTCAGCAGATTTTGATTTGAAAGTGGAAAACGGCAAAAAAGGAAAGTAATAAATCAAATATTTTTTTTATTGAGATCAAACTCAAAGTTTCAGTTGAAAATGTATTCATAAATTATGTTTGATATGACTTCCACGATTCCTTATTCGAGCACGTGCCCTCTTTCTTATTTCTTTAGTTGTTAATTTCCGCCTGAAATTTCCTCTCAATCTTCTTACTGCTTCGTCTATTCTAACGCTGATAGATCAGGACTTCTCGCTGGCCTCGAAACTAATAATCAAATTTGGTCAACGTAGAAAAAATTTACGAAAAATGTAGTAAGGTGAGAAATCTTTCAAAAATCACTACAACTAACTTGCTTAGTTTCGGATTTTGCTACCGTACCACTGCGATATTAGTCACAGTTCCCATTGAACACACTTCTATGACACCAAACGGTTTTTACAATATGGTAACGTAGCTGCCTATTTGACGTACAAAAATAAATTTGACCAAATTTATTTCAGTATTCATAAATATGAGGGCTGATTTTGATTAAATTTTTTGACATAATCTAAACGTTGTTGAAGCGTGATTATGAATCTTTCATAATCCGAATCGTTTCCGTTTTAGTCGTTGTGCTCTTGACAAGCTTGCAGAAGATCCACTGTTTTCGACAAAGAATTTGTTTACCGAAAAGGCCCATTTTTGGCTAAATGAGTGGTGGAATGATCGGTCCATATTTCTTCAAAACAGTGGCTGGCCGGAATATTACTGTGTAATGGCCGTTATCGCGCAATGATAACAGACTATTTGGTGCCAGAAATTGAAGCCCGTGGTCTCGACGACATTTGGTTCCAACAAGATGGCGTCTTTTTTCATACAGCCGGTGAAACCTTACTTTACTGCGAGAGCGATTCGGCGAACGGATCATCTCACGCTTTGGACCATGAATTGGCCGGCTAGATCGCGTGATATCACACCTTTCGACTTTTTTTTTTTGCTATGTGATGCCCAAAGTCTATACGGATAAGCAGGCGACAATTGAGGCATTGAAGGCCAATATTAATCGTGTTATTGGCCAAATACCATTAGAAATACTCAGAGGCGTAAATGAAAATTGAAACTTCCAATAGACGTTCTTAACCGTAGTCGAGGACATGTGAAAGAAATTATCTTCAAAAAATAATTGTAAAGGATGGCTCCTTTGTGTAATAATAAAGATAATACAACTCATGTTCTGATGAACCAATAGAATCCGTAGATTTCCCATAGTTACGGTGTATTGATAAGTGAATATACTACTTGATGACGACGTGGTATAATCGTTTTGGTGTTTCACCTCCTGCCATATTGTGATCATTTCCAGAGTGGACGTTCCCCAAAAAAATAAAAGTAAAGCTCAGTGATATGTCATTGAATTATCAAAAAGCAATGCCTTGATAATAGTTATCTAAATTATTCGTTATATAATCGTAACGAATACCACCTCGAGCATAGACAATATATTTCGATTATACGAACCACTTCACTCGACGTATTTCGCAAAACACCACTCGAGCTGCGCTCTCGCGATGTTTCGCGAACTACGTCTCGTGAATCGGTGTATAATCGAATATTGTCTATGCTCTTGTGATATTATAACTGATTATTGAATAAAATCGTTTTTATTTTTTTTATATTGAAAGAAATAATACATCCAAATGAATCACCCTATAATTTGGTGCAACAGGCCCCATCTGGGATCTATTGCACATTTCCGTCAATCCATACACCAATTAATTTCGCCAAGAAAATAGCTTGGCCAGTTCTGTGTGGCCCCAGCAATCACACTCGCACATACGCAGTCCCATCTTTCGTCCGAGCCATACGCTGAAAACACATCGCCCACTCTCTCAAAGCGATCATCGGGCATATCTGCGTCTGTTAATTATTCAAATTGTCACATCAAAAAGCGGCCGGTTAGAACAGGACGCATACTCCGGATACTACGCGCCACCCAAACAGACAAACGAAACAATTTAGCGGAGATCACAGGGGATATTATGGGCAAGTTGCAATTTATACGTCGTTTGCGTTCGGCCGGATAATTAAAAGTCATATTAAATAAGAATTATCGCACTTGTTAATGTTCCCGCAAATCCTTTGATTGCCGTCGCGCAGATATTCAACAGATTCGCGAGATTTCTTGGGGGAGAGAGACGCGACTGGCGGACGGGCCAGAGCGCATAATAGCGTCTTAAATTGGCTTTAATAACATATTCGGAGGGAACGCTGACAGTGGCGTGCGTGGAAGGTGATATGAACGGTGGATGCGTGCAATTTTCAGTTTGGAAAAAAATCGGTTCAATGTATTCTTGATTTTCAGTAATGGACTATTTTTCATTTTTCGGTTAAGGATCAATTCTAAAAATTTAAGTAAAATGAAACAAAAATGTGGAAGAATCATTGAAATATCTCTAGAAATGAAAAAGTTATGGGACTTTGAAGTTGCGCTTGGAAGAATAATTTCATAGTACGCGTAAGTGTCGTGACGTCACACACTAGACGACTGGTATTCGCAGAGTGCTTACGAATTCATTGGTGTACAATCACTTGTGCCGTTCGTGTCGTGTTTTGTTCGTTACACGATGGCTGAAATAACTTACTATATACATACATATAAATTACTTTTTTCTCTTTTTACTCCTCACATAAATATGTTTTGCCATTGATAGACTTCAACAACCAGTACTCAACTACAAACTGTTTATGAAAGGTTTTTTAAATAAATCATTGTTATAAGTTGAACCATGATGAAGCAAACTCAAAAGTAGATACTTACTTGAAAAGTTTAACTCTTTTTAAACTGCATCACTGCGAATATATCTATTTTAGGCAAATTGTCACTCTGTCCTTTCACGAAGCCTTCTTCCATTATGGTGGCATAAACACAAAACTCGAGTTAAAACTACACTGTACAACTACAAACGGCTCGAGAGCCTTGGCGCGGCTAAGTATTTAAACGTAATTTATGGTGTAGCGATCACAGGCAAGAGCCGTGACGTCACAGACCAAAGACGTTCCGCGCTAAAATACGTTAATTTAAATAATTTATTTATCAGTCTATTATTGATGGATTTTCAAAATTTTTTCACTGATTTATCAGTTTTGCTCTATATTTTAATTATATCGTGTCAAATATAGTATTGTCAACATCACTAAACTAGTCCATTATATCATTCTGAATTTTCTTCCTTGCGACCAAACTTGAGAGGGAACACCACCATGTGATATTCTCATGATCTGTCAATATTTTCCCGGATCATAGAGTAATAAACATAGATAGAGGGAGTGAGTATCGGCACTTTCTACATGTCCCCAACCTGGTTAGATTACGTTGTCGAAGTGTGATATATTTTCAAATCCTAAATTTTACTATATCGTTATTATATTGAATGTCATTTATTCATTTGAATTTATAATAAGCAGAATATTCATTAGTTTCTGTATCTACCTGCTGAAATCAAGGTTTGGCAATTTTTGCTCTCCTAGTGTCATCGGTTGTTTTATGTCGTTTGGCTCGCTTGAAGTTTGTTTTCTGAATTTCTGATATATTTGGGTATTTATATATGAAACTTTGATTCACTATGGGACATAAGAAGTGCGTTCTTTGTGGAGAAACTCGCGAATTGTGTGAAATATCGTATCACTGATATGTTTTCATTTTCGCGAGCTTCATGTCAAATTTGATAGTTCTTGTTGGGGACAAAATTTGCGCACTGAAAATGACATATGCTTCCTCTATCTATGTTTATTACTCTGAGGTCCAGATGATATGAGGGACAAAAATTATGTGCAGTGTTGCCAGAAGGATGGAATGATTAGTAGAAGTTGGGAATATTGCAATAGTTCCAACTTTCATTGAAAGATTGTACTTTGCCAGTCTTCTCAGTCATTTTCACCAAATGAGAGTTTGGCCTCCTTCGTAAGATTTTTTTACTAATAATAATACATCAGTGTTTTGTAGGTATACCTTATACTTTATACCATATCATGAATTCTTTTAGAGATACAGTGTGTTCAAGTTAGAATTTTTTCAAGTTTTTCTCTTATAGTGTCTACACTCCACAAGATATTCAACTGAAATTTGGCATGAATATTATCATTGATAGTTCACACCATGTGACATGCCAATTTTGATAGCAAATCCACAAGGTGATATTTTCTCTGGAACACTATCCTTGATATAATCGTAACGAATACCAACTCGATCAGAGACAATATATTTCGATTATACGAACCTCTTCACTCGACGTAGTTCGCGAAACACCGCGCGAGCTGCACTCCCGTGATGTTTTCGCGAACTGCGTCTGAATCGGTGTATAATCGAATATTGGCTATGCTCTTGTGATATAATAACTAATAATTGCATTCAGTGCAATTTTCAATCACTATGACAACACGATTGAGTTTGACAACTTCATTCCAAATTAATTCCATAATGACACGTTTTGGCAATACGTTTTTCAATGTATAATAAATTATAAACGCTCTAATCGAAGAAAAATTCCCTGAAATACAACATGCAGTCACAAATATATTTGGGGAATATTTATGGATTTTTGCTGCGAACGAGAATATGAATCGAAGGAACATAGGAACATAGCAGAATTGACGTTGATACTAAAATATTGGATGGTCAATATGAGAAGGAAAGAAGTGACCGAATATAAAGAAGCAATGGTAAAGAAAATGTGGAACGCTTTGTGAAAACTCTCATAATTTTCTGACAAATTTCTCAAGCTCATATCTTGATAACAACCCGATGCCGAATGTCTATTATCGAGCGATATTAATACTGACAATTAGAGAACTATAATTGCAATCGATGCGTTTATATAACTATTTCAAATAACCAGTACAATGTTATTATCTTAACCTTAAATTTTTATTGTTAACATTACCGTAACTTTGTAGACTGTATTTATGTAAATATTTAGTGTTTGCGAAATGACAAAAAGCAGAATATCATTGAAGGCATTCGGTTGCTATATATCGCTATATCCCTTTATTCAGCGAATGCTTCACGAAAAAGCGGAATAGTAGTTATTGACCTTCTCTCGATTTTAAATTGGTAACATTTATAGGAGGCTACAAGTTTCACTAATTTTTTGAATCTGGGGATTCAAACTATACTTAAAGTTACTTTTAGTCATTAGTGATTTGTTTACTCCTTACCAACCTCACGGAATACCCGCCACTGCATCTATTCCAATCAAACGCGTTCTTCGTCGTGCCACAATCGAAATTTCCATAAATATCGGAATCAATTCTGTTAAAGGCAGCAATATCTGTAGTTATGAAAAAAAGGTGGGCCGTTTATTCGATTTATCGGCCGTTAAGGTGCAGTAGAGGCATAAAAAATAATTGTTATTGTTCTTAAAAGTCGAAGCGGCTCAACAAAAGTCGAGGACATACAGAGATTATTTTCTCGTGAGATACGGGAATACCACTAAAGGAGAATTGATGCAAATTGGGTAATATTTTGACTTAAGTCCAGGCCCGTCACATTCGGCGACTTTGCTTTGAGCTATGGGTGCGTTGCTCCTTATGGAAATGGACACGACAACGTCCAATTTATTTCGATAGCAGGCTGGGCTCGTTTGCACTTTTATAATATACAGGTTGATTCATTCTTCGACTGAAAAGGTATAGGATTAGTTTTCGTCAAAGCAAAAAGCTTTCAATTTTATAGCCAAATCCAATTCATTTAAATCTGAAGAATGGGAATTTACGAGACAAATTAATATTTATTTATAATTCAAGTCCTGATAGATGAAGGCATTCTTCCATAAGTTCGAAATTTAAAAGCGAGCCTCAAAGTGACGAGTTTTTGAATGAACTAGTGATAGAATGAGCCCTTTATACGAGTAGGTATTATACATTATTTTCTCTGATTCACTGAATTTTCATTGAATTGAAATCAATTAAATATTTCCATAAATATGGTTTAGTGATTATTGCATCGAGAAATGTGTGTTAGCAGAACAGTTTTCTGTATCGCAAAATTGACAGATAATATATAAATCCGTGACAGGAGAGTTCCTAGTACCAACATATGATAATAAAATATAACCATGAAATCTGTGGGAATCTGCGATATCTCGCATAATTTTGTTCTACAAGACGTGGCAGAATGGAGAGATCAGCCACATAATCAGATAATAGTTATTTATAATACAAGTGCAGAAGGCATTCATATTCTTCCACGAGTTTTTGAATGAACGAGTGGTAGAATGAGCCTTCTGTACGAGTATTATACATTATTTTCTCTAATTCATTGCATTTTTATTGAAATCAATGAAATATTTCCATAAATATCATTTAGTGATTTTTGTATTGAAAAATGTTGGTTGGCAGAACTGATTTCTTTAAGGCAAATTGATGAATTGACAGATAAAGCCGTGGCGGAAAGTTCGGAGTACCAACATATAATAATAAAATATAACCATGAAAACTGTGCGTTTCTGATATATTCTCGCACGATTTTGTTCTACAAGATGTGGAAGAATGAACGGAATAACCACAGAATTAGAGAAAATATTATTCTCTATTTCAGTATCGCAGTGAGTTCATGACAGTACTAAAAGCAGTGCTATGATGAACTCATAACTGCATTGTTTTCAGTTATATTTTTCGTTTTGTGGTTGTCTACACTGACTTTCGATTCCATCAAATTTCAACACACGTCAAATATTGTCAATATAATATAATTTGGATATAATGAAATGATTTGAAATATTATTCGCAATTACTTTTAATTCAGATGGTGTTGAATCGATTTCGGCAGAAATAATTCACGAATTGAGTGTCTATTTATAAATTATTTCAAAATTCAAAAGGTACAATTCAAATTCCGTAGTCAATTTTCGTAACAGTCATACCAACTGACAAGATACAATACAAAAGCAACTATGATGTATAATCTGAATTTTTCATTGAATTTCGATAATATTTCACAAAACTTGACTGAAATAGAGAATATCGTCTAATACTCATTGCAGAAGGTAATTCCAACAGTCATGCGTTCGAAAACTCGCTCCTTCGTCCGAGCCTTCGTCGCGAATTTCGCATTCGTGTTGGAATAGGAGCTCATTCTGCAACTAGTTTTGAAATATTCCATTATTTATAAAACTTTTTGTATAAATAAAATCAAAAATATCAACTATTTCACAATGAAAACACAAATAAAATCACTATACAACATAACAAATATATGCCGCGTGACTCGTGCGTATAGAAATGAAGTAATACCAAGTAGCTTGATATCAAGTCAAGCAATAAATATCTCAAGTCGAGTAAGTAATTTGTTACGAGCTTGATTTTCAAGTCAAGATATGGTTAAAATATCAGGCTACTTTACTTGATAAATCAAGCATACAGACCGACAGTCAAACACAAAAACTAAGTTGCTTAGGATGGTATAAAATGCATTTTTAATTGGGAATTTATTTTTTCATTGAAAAATTTCTTTACATTTGGTAAATTTGGAGACAAGGAGCTATTGTCAAGTTCGGAATAACGATAACACCAAATTTGATTCAAAGATTAATCGCAAAAATTCCATCACTTGTGGTATTATTACTGAAGATTCAATCGAAATTGGAGTTTTCCAATGTAAATATCAACTCGAGTCAATTGAAAGATTGACAGATTCTAGTTTTAGCAAACATTACTAATGAACAATCAAATGAAAAAGACTCAGACAAAAAAATAATCGTGTTATCCAATTACATCTTTTACGGAAAATGATGACCTCTGATTGATTCATATCACAATGACAGAAAAAAAAACTTCACTAGATATTTATGAACAGAAAGAATATTCTGTTAGTCAAAAGCAAATAACAAACAGTTGTATTTTCCAGACGAACCTTGCATCCAAAAAACAACCCGAAAGGGTAACCAATGAACCCTACCCGGATATATCCAGATTATAAAATTTTAATTAAACAGTCTATTCCAGCCCAACCCTTTCTTTCGACAAACAAATTAACGACGCGCTTAGTCTAATACTCCAATTTGCCGTGTCATGCTCAACAGCGACCACTCTGCTGATAAAGGGTGGGCCGTTTTTCTCAATATAAATTCAGAGAGCGTTCCGGCACGTTATCGGACAAAAACAGCTCGCAAAAAGCCCAATCCCTTAATTGAATACATCCTGGAATCACCGACGTAACCCCAGATCCCTGTTTTATCGACTCTCCCCGAGAGGCAATATTGTAAGTGTCACCCTTACACGCTCACTACATTAATTTCGAGAAGTTGGGGGGGTTCATGTCGTGGTGAAACGATCGAGCTTCTCAGCATCCCTAGGGACTCTTAGGGAAAGGTGGTGTTTGATTTTATGATAGACGAATTCTATTATTTTTTATACTTGTCCCTTTTTGGAGGGAATTACGGCTTATTTCGCACTATGGTTTATTGTTTCTTCTATCTCAATGTAATATTGAACAAATAAACAAAAACTCTGCATATACCCTCGAATATGCAACGAGTTATCTTTTGATAAATTCAATTTCAAAAATTTTCATACCATACCATTCATACCATTTTCATAACAACCAAAACAAATTTAAAATTCTCAAAATTAAAACAAAAAATTAAATTGAATAAATCAACGTGATTTTTGATAAACAAATCAAAATTCTGGATTTTTTTTTCAATTTTTCCTCATCAAACCTTTCTTGGTACAAAAACCCAAATTTAAAACTCTAATTTCTATATGAATTTTATCGACTTATACTTGAGACAGATTATTGTTATCAGTTACAATGATGCACAAATCACTAAAATTTTTCAGATTTTGAAAATTAAATTTTATTTTTGGATGTTCTTCGTCACAATGTCTGTAATTTTCGAATAGTAACTCAGTGATTACGCATTGGTGATAAAACTTTCGAACGAAAAAACACTGATATCTGTCAAATACACCTTCCTCTTTTATAGTGTAGGACTTTGGAAATGAACTAAAAGCTTACATCACCCAGTGTTTCTAAGCGATCATCAATCCAAGTCCTAACCGCGCTCTGTGCTGTTTGGTTTCACATTCCTAAAATGAACTGACAATTTGAGCGTGTTATGGGTGACATTGCTGAACTAGCAAAGAGTCACTACAAATGTATATATACATAATATATAACAACGGCTTGAGTGAATGTTTAGAGGTTTGGACATCACAGATGAATATAAATAATTATCATTTTTTTACCTCCAGGTTACTCGGAATAGTTCTCTGCATTAGAGATTTACAAGGTGGTTCACGTAAGCGATTCATTGGATCTTGTGATTAATTCTTTGAGCAAAATTAAAAAGTGACTCATCAATATTATATTATTTTTGACGAGCTATCTAAATAAGTTATCGGAAAAACTAAAAAAAAATCGTTTTGCAAATTCGACCGGTTTTCGGAATTAAATGGTTTAGTAGGCAATTTCTGGCCTTTTTTTCATTTGAACCTCCGGTTTCCTTGTAATTAGAAAATTTGTTGAAAACTTCTGACACCATGGCAAATAACATTGCTTTATAATGTACAAATAACTGAGTATAATAGCGCATATATCAACATTATAAAGTGACATGATTAGGTGGTAGTTCCATCACCGATTTAAAACGGATATTCCATTATCACTATCAACCATTTGAGTCAAAAAAAGTTGAGAAGTCGATTGGAATTCAACATGAACTATGATATAATATTGAACACAAAAGTGTATGTACCGGAATAAACGAAAGAGAGTGTGAATGATATGTTTATATCAACGTTGAATGGAAACGTGAATGATATAGTTAATAGAAAACGAAAAATGAACGTGTTCTATGGAAAGGTGGTTATTGACGTTGAAAATTCAACCGGTAATGTGAATTTCAACATTACAACGTTGAATCAACGTGGAAAAATGTCGTCTTCAATTCTATGTCGACTTGGACTCGTTCTGATCCACTGAATTCACTCGCGACGATTCGGAAAATCAATCATAAAACATCCGGATGTCGATTGAATCGATTCCCGACTCGGAAAATTCCCATCACGTCTCCGGAAAATTCAATAAGCGTCCTTTCCTCCCCGCTACATTGCGCGGGAAATGGCGCGAGAGGCATTTTAACTCGATTTTCAGACGAACAAGTCGCGATTGGTCCTTATCTGAATTTCACAGAGAATAAAACATCGACCCCACCGAATCCTGCTCCTCCCCCTAACCTCAGGATTTATTTTTGTTTACCCTCCAGTGTGTACTCAGTTATCCCTACTAATGTCATGCTTTTCTTTTGTTTTAGGAAGAAGTAAGTACTAGAATTTCTACAAGAACTACAAAACCAAAACCGTGAGTTATTTGAGAATTTTATTGAATGAGCAGAATATACGATAGTATTTCGTATATAGATAAAAAATTATTCTAGTAGTTACTTATATGTATTTCTTATACCTACTAGTAATGAAAGATCAAATGAGTATGGGGCTTGTATTTACAGATAGGAAAAAATGTATACCGTCATATTGTTCATAATTCAGGTGATCGAAGCGAACCAAATAAATCAATCGATTTCACCAAATTGCAATTTGTGTTGTTCCTTAAAATACATTGTGCTTCATGAAGCAACGTTTTTTTTAAACATGAAACAGTGCTATTTCAAAATTTGCCTACGGTTGCTAGTTTTGATGATAAATTTCACCAATTACTCTACATTTAATTTCACCTCAATCATATGCTTTTCATTCCCAATCTTTTGATAACACTGAAAAGGTGTTAGACAAAGAATTTCTCTTATTTCAAGTTCAAAGACTTTTTATGCAGCGGCTTAGCAAAATAAGGAAGTTTGTTCTGGTGTTCATTTGATCGTTTTTGATTTCAGATCAATTATTTATTTTTGATATAATTTGATTGTTTCTTTATATATTTTGTGATATTTGCCGCTTGTGTTTTGGTACTATGACCAACCGCCACCTCATAGGCAAATTACTGTAAATTTATGAAGTTATAGAAACCTCAACTAAATCCAAAGGATCTATCAATACAGAGATTCTTTGGGTTAGATTGTGGCAACTACAACTTCATCATAATATTATGTCCACAGTGAACTCAGAACATACTGTAAATCATTCATACTGTAAATCATTCATTTAATGATAGGACAACGTCATTTCCACTAATCCACTCAGATTAGTAACTATCATTTCAAATTGTTTTTGATTTGGAAAATCATGTAGACTCATTCGATATCATCCACGAAATTCATGAATTTTGGAATCATGGAAACTTGCAAAATTTAGCTAACACTAAAGACTATCTTATAGACTATAGACTATATCTATACAAAAATTTTTCTTTTCAAATACCTCATTTTGTTTACACACCACTTCTTGAAGTCTTAAATCTGACCATACAGTGCTTCTTCATCTGTTTTCACTTTCTAATACCTGCAATTGTTAGATGGACAATAGTTATTTATAATACAAGTGCAGAAGGCATTGATATTCTTCCACGAGTTCAAAATTCAATAACGAGCCACGAAGTGGCGAGTTTTGGAATGAACGAGTGATAGAATGAGCCTTCTGTACGAGTATTATACATTATTTTCTCTAATTCATTGCATTTTCATTGAAATTAATGAAATATTTCCATAAATATCATTTAGTGATTTTTGCATTGAAAAATGTTGGTTGGCAGAACTGATTTCTTTAAGGCAATTTGATGAATTGACAGATAAAGCCGTAGCGGAAAGTTCGGAGTGCCAACATAGAATAATAAAATATAACCATGAAAACTGTGCGTTTCTGATATATTCTCGCACGATTTTGTTCTACAAGATGTGGAAGAATGAACGGAGTAACCACAGAATTAGAGAATAGTTATTTATAATACAAGTGCAGAAGGCATTGATATTCTTCCACGCGTTCAAAATTCAAAAACGAGCCACGAAGTGGCGAGTTTTTGAATGAACGAGTGATAGAATGAGCCTTCTGTACGAGTATTATACATTATTTTCTCTAATTCATTGCATTTTTATTGAAATTAATGAAATATTTCCATAAATATCATTTAGTGATTTTTGCATTGAAAAATGTTGGTTGGCAGAACTGATTTCTTTGAGGCAAATTGATGAATTGACAGATAAAGCCGTGGCGGAAAGTTCGGAGTACCAACATATAATAATGAAACATAACCATGAAAACTGTGCGTTTCTGATATATTCTCGCACGATTTTGTTCTACAAGATGTGGAAGAATGAACGGAATAACCACAGAATTAGAGAAACAAAATTCTTACACTAAACATAAAAGTTCTTGGTTTAGAGGAACTTCATCACAGGTTTCCAACTTCTACAAACCAATATACACATGATAGACAAATTTTAAAACACAGTAGAAGAAGGTAAGGAGGAGGTAGATGGGTGGGTGACTTCATAATATCGTTGAAGAATTTATCAATGAAATATTATCCCATGATTATTCTACAAATAGCATAAAAAAAATTAACCGATATGAAATAAATTTCATGTCCATAAGGAAGGAAAGAGCTGGTAGGGTCATATATGGCTCGAGATTTAGCTGAACAACTTCTTCCAACAGATCCTCACATTTCTGAAATGATAGTGAATGCTAAAGTATAATTCTCCAAAACCTATAAATGTTGAAAGAATAGGCTATTCGACAGTAGGAATAAAGAGATATAAAAATTCCATTCGAAGGTTAAAAATTCGCAAACCTATAATTTAAGAATTCTCACATATTATACAGGGTCTTTGACTTGTACATATATTTCAACAGTAGATTCTTGAGGTCAAAATGAACATTTTGCCTTTAATATTTCTACCGATTTTGCCTAGATGAAAAACGTTGCCAAGTTGACAATTACAAATCACCACATCAGAACACTCTAATGACAAAAATATTTCCTTCATAATAACAAGCTGAATCTATACACTAGTCATCTGTAATGTGTAATGTTTTCGAAGTGGGCTTTTTCAAATGTCTTAATTTTCGAACTAAGTCGGTTTGTTGCCTTACCTATCATTCCAAATGAAAAATCCTTGGGTTCAATCCTTGCGAGATATTATGCTGAACATGAAGTTTCCAACAGCCTGCATTTTTTCAACAGAACCGAATCGAAAAAAGTGTTTCATTCGACCTTAGGAATCGTCTCTTGGAGAATAAGACCAAGACTCACCCTGTAGAGCTAGACATGTCAGTTGAACAATTCACGAAATAGTTTCATTAGGTCCTCGCTTGAGCAACACCTGTATTACTTCGACTCTTGTGACATTTCAAAACGATCAATCTTCCTTGAAATTGATCGGCTTCTCAGAAGTTATACCCAGATGAAGATTTGTACCATAGAAACCCTTCTGCATAGGCGTCAGATAAATCAACACGGCTTCTGAAAGACCACAGATATAAGAGGAACCAAACTCTCTTATTTTGCCGCATAAGATGGTCGAAAAATCGGAATTAGACTAACAAAGCTAACATCACGCAGTGTTTCTAAGCGATCATCAATCCAAGTCCTAACCGCGCTCTGTGCCGTTTGGTTTCACATTTCTAAAATGCACTGACAATTTGAGCGTGTTATGGGTGACATTGCTGAACTAGCAAAGAGTCACTAAAAATGTATATATAACAACGGCTTGAGTGAATGTGTAAAGGTTTGGACATCACAGATAAATATAAAGAAATATCATTTTTCATACTGCCAGGTTACTCAAAATAGTTATCTGCATTAGAGATCTTCAAATTTTGTACGAGGTGGTTCATGTAAGCGACTCATTGGATCTTGTGATGAATTCTTTGAGCAAAATTAGAAAGTGACTCATCAATATTATATTATTTTTGGAGCTATCCAAGCTATTCAAAACGATCAATCTTCCTTGAAATTGATCGGCTTCTCAGAAGTTATACCCAGATGAAGATTTGTACTATAGAAACCCTTCTGCATAGGCGTCAGATAAATCAACACGGCTTCTGAAAGACCACAGATATAAGAAGAACCAAACTCTCTTATTTTGCCGCATAAGATGGTCGAAAAATCGGAATTAGACTAACAAAGCTTACATCACGCAGTGTTCCTAAGCGATCATCAATACAAGTCCTAACCGCGCTCTGTGCCGTTTGGTTTCACATTTCTAAAATTAACTGACAATTTGAGCGTGTTATGGGTGACATTGCTGAACTAGCAAAGAGTCACTACAAATGTATATATAACAACGGCTTGAGTGAATGTGTAAAGGTTTGGACATCACAGAAAAATAGAAAGAAATATCATTTTTCATACTGCCAGGTTACTCAAAATAGTTATCTGCATTAGAGATCTTCAAATTTTGTACGAGGTGGTTCTTGTAAGCGACTCATTGGATCTTGTGATGAATTCTTTGAGCAAAAAAGTGACTCATCAATATTATATTATTTTTGGAGCTATCCAAGCTATTCAAAACGATCAATCTTCCTTGAAATTGATCGGCTTCTCAGAAGTTATACCCAGATGAAGATTTGTACCATAGAAACCCTTCTGCATAGGCGTCAGATAAATCAACACGGCTTCTGAAAGACCACAGATATAAGAAGAACCAAACTCTCTTATTTTGCCGCATAAGATGGTCGAAAAATCGGAATTAGACTAACAAAGCTTACATCACGCAGTGTTTCTAAGCGATCATCAATCCAAGTCCTAACCGCGCTCTGTGCTGTTTGGTTTCACATTTCTAAAATGCACTGACAATTTGAGCGTGTTATGGGTGACATTGCTGAACTAGCAAAGAGTCACTAAAAATGTATATATAACAACGGCTTGAGTGAATGTGTAAAGGTTTGGACATCACAGATAAATAGAAAGAAATATCATCTTTCATACTGCCAGGTTACTCAAAATAGTTCTCTACATTAGGGATCTTCAAATTTTGTACAAGGTGGTTCATGTAAGCGATTCATTGGATCTTGTGATGAATTCTTTGAGCAAAATTAAAAAGTGACTCATCAATATTATATTATTTTTGGAGCTATCCATGCTATTCAAAACGATCAATCTTCCTTGAAATCGACCGGCTTCTCAGAAGTTATACCCAGATGAAGATTTGTACTATAGAGACCCTTCTGCATATGCGTCAGATAAATCAACACGGCTTCTGAAAGACCACAGATATAAGAAGAACCAAACTCTCTCATTTTGCCGCATAAGATGGTTGAAAAATCGGAATTTGACTAACAAAGCTTACATCACGCAGTGTTTCTAAGCGATCATCAATCCAAGTCCTAACTGCGCTCTGTGCCGTTTGGTTTCACATTTCTAAAATGCACTGACAATTTGATCGTGTTATGGGTGACATTGCTGAACTAGCAAAGAGTCACTACAAATGTTTATATACATAATATATAACAACGGCTTGAGTGAATGTGTAAAGGTTTGGACGTCACAGATAAATAGAAAGAAATATCATTTTTCATACTGCCAGGTTACTCAAAATAGTTATCTGCATTAGAGATCTTCAAATTTTGTACGAGGTGGTTCATGTAAGCGACTCATTGGATCTTGTGATGAATTCTTTGAGCAAAATTAGAAAGTGACTCATCAATATTATATTATTTTTGGAGCTATCCAAGCTATTCAAAACGATCAATCTTCCTTGAAATTGATCGGCTTCTCAGAAGTTATACCCAGATGAAGATTTGTACTATAGAAACCCTTCTGCATAGGCGTCAGATAAATCAACACGGCTTCTGAAAGACCACAGATATAAGAAGAACCAAACTCTCTTATTTTGCCGCATAAGATGGTCGAAAAATCGGAATTAGACTAACAAAGCTTACATCACGCAGTGTTCCTAAGCGATCATCAATACAAGTCCTAACCGCGCTCTGTGCCGTTTGGTTTCACATTTCTAAAATGAACTGACAATTTGAGCGTGTTATGGGTGACATTGCTGAACTAGCAAAGAGTCACTACAAATGTATATATAACAACGGCTTGAGTGAATGTGTAAAGGTTTGGACATCACAGAAAAATAGAAAGAAATATCATTTTTCATACTGCCAGGTTACTCAAAATAGTTATCTGCATTAGAGATCTTCAAATTTTGTACGAGGTGGTTCATGTAAGCGACTCATTGGATCTTGTGATGAATTCTTTGAGCAAAAAAGTGACTCATCAATATTATATTATTTTTGGAGCTATCCAAGCTATTCAAAACGATCAATCTTCCTTGAAATTGATCGGCTTCTCAGAAGTTATACCCAGATGAAGATTTGTACCATAGAAACCCTTCTGCATAGGCGTCAGATAAATCAACACGGCTTCTGAAAGACCACAGATATAAGAAGAACCAAACTCTCTTATTTTGCCGCATAAGATGGTCGAAAAATCGGAATTAGACTAACAAAGCTTACATCACGCAGTGTTTCTAAGCGATCATCAATCCAAGTCCTAACCGCGCTCTGTGCTGTTTGGTTTCACATTTCTAAAATGCACTGACAATTTGAGCGTGTTATGGGTGACATTGCTGAACTAGCAAAGAGTCACTAAAAATGTATATATAACAACGGCTTGAGTGAATGTGTAAAGGTTTGGACATCACAGATAAATAGAAAGAAATATCATCTTTCATACTGCCAGGTTACTCAAAATAGTTCTCTACATTAGGGATCTTCAAATTTTGTACAAGGTGGTTCATGTAAGCGATTCATTGGATCTTGTGATGAATTCTTTGAGCAAAATTAAAAAGTGACTCATCAATATTATATTATTTTTGGAGCTATCCATGCTATTCAAAACGATCAATCTTCCTTGAAATCGACCGGCTTCTCAGAAGTTATACCCAGATGAAGATTTGTACTATAGAGACCCTTCTGCATATGCGTCAGATAAATCAACACGGCTTCTGAAAGACCACAGATATAAGAAGAACCAAACTCTCTCATTTTGCCGCATAAGATGGTTGAAAAATCGGAATTTGACTAACAAAGCTTACATCACGCAGTGTTCCTAAGCGATCATCAATCCAAGTCCTAACTGCGCTCTGTGCCGTTTGGTTTCACATTTCTAAAATGCACTGACAATTTGATCGTGTTATGGGTGACATTGCTGAACTAGCAAAGAGTCACTACAAATGTTTATATACATAATATATAACAACGGCTTGAGTGAATGTGTAAAGGTTTGGACGTCACAGATAAATAGAAAGAAATATCATTTTTCATACTGCCAGGTTACTCAAAATAGTTCTCTGCATCAGAGATCTTCAAATTTTGTACAAGGTGGTTCATGTAAGCGTTTCATTAGATCTTGTGATGAATTCTTTGAGCAAAATTAAAAAGTGACTCATCAATATTATATTATTTTTGGAGCTATCCAAGCTATTCAAAACGATCAATCTTCCTTGAAATTGATCGGCTTCTCAGAAGTTATACCCAGATGAAGATTTGTACTATAGAAACCCTTCTGCATAGGCGTCAGATAAATCAACACGGCTTCTGAAAGACCACAGATATAAGAAGAACCAAACTCTCTTATTTT
Source organism: Harmonia axyridis (assembly GCF_914767665.1). Classification (NCBI taxonomy): domain Eukaryota; kingdom Metazoa; phylum Arthropoda; class Insecta; order Coleoptera; family Coccinellidae; genus Harmonia; species Harmonia axyridis. The sequence goes on from NC_059501.1 coordinate 60,202,686, forward strand.
GCCGCATAAGATGGTTGAAAAATCGGAATTAGACTAACATGAAATGCATATCGACCTTCCAGATGATTAATGAATTGGAAAAGTACGAGATTCCGCATGGAAGAGTAAGAACGTAGGTCGCCATCACGAATGCGGACCACTTTTTGCCTTTCTCGGGCTTTCTGCGTTTCCTCGTTTCAATTAACTCTCTTCACGTACCCGAAGCATTCACATCTTATGCCGAGATTAATGTTTATGTCTACTTCTTAATTATTTGTTATTTGAAACACCCGTTTGTATGGCTCGGTGCAATTAAATCGATCTGTTCTTTTTTGCGGAGTTGGAAAGGACTGATCGACCAAGAGCGTATACTTCCAAAGCGTATGAAATTCTTGTGTGAAGTTTGGAATTATATATTGCTATTCTGGCTGATCCCTTTTTTTTCAATCTGCGATCTTTGTTATAATACATTGTTATACTTTGTATTCGGATGTGATCTTTCCGTTTGTGTCTTTCTTTCCAGGGATACAGGGGTACTGTATACATATATGTAAAGGGTGTTTTTTTTTTAGATTTGAATTTCAATAAAACAAAGATGGATTATTCGATTGACATGAATTTTATTTATCCGCAAGAAAATCGTTTGGCATTACATTTCAAATATGATTTCTGGCATATGACCGCCACGGCTGGCTCGGATGTAGTCCAATCTGGACGTCCAATTTTCGATGACTTTTTCCAACATTTGTGACCGTATATCGGCAATAACACGGCGAATGTTGTCTTCCAAATGGTGAAGGTTTTGTGGCTTATCCGCATAGACCAATGACTTTACATATCCCCACAGAAAGTAGTCTAGCGGTGTTAAATCACAAGATCTTGGAGGCCAATTCACAGGTCCAAAACGTGAAATTAGGCGGTCACCAAACGTGTCTTTCAATAAATCGATTGTGGCACGAGCTGTGTGACATGTTGCGCCGTCTTGTTGGAACCACAGCTCCTGGACATCATGGTTGTTCAATTCAGGAATGAAAAAGTTAGTAATCATGGCTCTATACCGATCACCATTGACTGTAACGTTCTGGACATCATCGTTTTTGAAGAAGTACGGACCAATGATTCCACCAGCGCATAAAGCGCACCAAACAGTCAGTTTTTCTGGATGTAACGGTGTTTCGACATACACTTGAGGATTAGCTTCACTCCAAATGCGTCAGTTTTGTTTGTTGACGTAGCCATTCAACCAGAAGTGCGCTTCATCGCTAAACAAAATTCGCTTATGAATATCGGGAACAACGGCATCTCATTTTGCACTATTTGCAAGCATTGTTCAGGCGTGAGTCTATTCATGATGAATTGCCAAACCAAACTGAGAATGAATCACTTGACAGCTGTTAAATCGGTCTCTATCTTGAACAGTAATGCCAACTTAAAGTTATATACTTCGAAAAAAACACCCGTTATATGTTACATATGCATGCAACTAGTAGAATGTCATAGAATTAAGAAGTAGAAAGATCAATATTTTTTTCGAGAGACCTTGACTTAGTTGATGATACAATATGTGGAAACCAAATACTAATTTGAATTAACCAATTGATCAATTATTTTTCAACATAAATTCCACTGGAATAAACTCAGAGCTTCCAGAAAAGTTTGATTTTCGATGCCAAAGTCTCGTCATTTACGGGAGGTTTTAATTTTCTGCTCTAATGGGAAGAAATCTTTGACTGAGGCTTATCGAATGCTCTAAAATATATAAGGTGAAGCCGCTAATAATGAAAGAGAGAAGGTTCTCGGAGATGCAAAATTGGAGTCATTGATCACGACTCTTGTCAAATGCAACAAGAATTGGCAGGATCATTTTGAGTGACGCAACAAGCCATTTCAAAACGCCTGAAAGTCCTGGGAAAAGATTCAGAAACAAGGAAATTGGGTGCCGTTCGATTTGCAGCCTAGAGATGTTCAACGGCGTTTGTTTGCTTGTGAACAGCTGCTTGCAAGTCAAAGACGGAATGGATTTCTGCATCGCATTGTGACTGAAGACGAATCTTGACTGAATGCTTGATTGAAACAATCAGAGGCGTTCGTTATCAAACGCAATTAACACGTTTGAGCCGAGCATTGAAAGACAAACGACCGCAATACAACGAGAGGTAGGATAAAGTGATTTTACAGCTTAATAATGCTCGACTCCATGTTGCGAAAGTGGTCAAGACATACTTGGAAACGTTGAAATAGGAAGTCCTACCCCACCCGACGTATTCTCCAGACGTTGCTCTCTCAGACTATCGTTTGTTCCGATCAATGACACACCCCTGGATCCCAAGGAAAGTCAATCATCTTTTCACAGTTTACTCACATCGCCAATAGTAATCTACATTCCAAATATGGTTATGCTCCTAAGCGTACTTTCAGAGTTACGAATTTTCGAAATATAAGGGTTGGAAAAACTACCACTGGATCCCAAGGGAAGTCAATCATTTTTCACAGTTTATTTATATCGTTAATAGTAATCTACATTCCAAATATGGTTATGCTCCGACGCGTATTTACGAAGTTACGAATTTTCGAAATATAAGGGTTGAAAAAACTACCCCTGGATCCCAAGGGAAGTCTATCATCTTTTCACAGTTCATTCACATCGCCAATAGTAATCTACATTCCAAATATGGTTATGCTCCGAAGCGTACTTTCAGAGTTACGAATTTTCGAAATATAAGGGTTGGAAAAACTACCCCTGGATCCCAAGGGAAGTCTATCATCTTTTCACAGTTCATTCACATCGCCAATAGTAATCTACATTCCAAATATGGTTATGCTCCGAAGCGTACTTTCAGAGTTACGAATTTTCGAAATATAAGGGTTGGAAAAACTACCACTGGATCCCAAGGGAAGTCAATCATCTTTTCACAGTTTATTTACATCGTTAATAGTAATCTACATTCCAAATATGGTTATGCTCCGACGCGTATTTACGAAGTTACGAATTTTCGAAATATAAGGGTTGGAAAAACTACCCCTGGATCCCAAGGGAAGTCTATCATCTTTTCACAGTTCATTCACATCGCCAATAGTAATCTACATTCCGAATATGGTTATGCTCCGAAGCGTACTTTCAGAGTTACGAATTTTCGAAATATAAGGGTTGGAAAAACTACCCCTGGATCCCAAGGGAAGTCAATCATATTTTCACAGTTCATTCACATCGCTAATAGTTATCTACATTTCAAATATGGTTATGCTCCGAAGCATACTTCCGTAGATATGAATTTTTCAAGTTAGACTGATGATATTTTGAATAAAAACGTTGCTAAAATATCCCGAGATCTATAGAAAATCAATATTTCCTCCAACGGATACTCTGAATACTATACGGAACCCACTTCCTGAATTTCTATCCGATCTAGTGAATAGTTCCATCATAAATCGTCTATCGCACTATCGCGATAGTACTATCGTTAGAGTTACTATCATCGAGAAAGTGTGCCTTTACAGAATTTTTCAGATGTTGAAAAATAAAACCGCAATATCATTTTTCAGGCAAGTTTTCACACAATTGAAATAGTTTTCCCTTAATAATAAATGGTTTTTCACGTATTGCATTTATCATTAGTTACTCCAACTTATGCAATATTATACGCACCAAACAATTCATTGAACCCAAAAAATATTTTATTATGTGTTAAGTGGTCAGTATAGCCGGAATTGCCTATTGTGTGTTCTTGGAATAAGGTCATGTCATCACTACTGAGAACTGTTGTCTTTATCGAGTTCAGTACAAACAGCACTCATCCAGAAATAACCCTTCTTGAATAAATCTAATACAATGGTAATCTCAGAAGATAAATTTATAGAACTATCTCCAGATAGGACGATTGGTCAATACAACACAACATTATGCATTAGCTATTCATTCAAATATTTTGTATTGCCTTCAAAGTAATGTATAATGTATGATTTTCAGGAATTTACTAAAGTACCGATTGTGACTTCTCTCAAGAAAAGAAAATTGGCCAGAGCCATATCAGGGAATATACGATGATTGTTCGAGATGATTTTGAATTTTCGGCCTGAAATTGTAATAGGGCTGCAAAGTGAATGAGTTCTTCATCAAGAAAATCTCATTCTTTTTTATTTGAGAACCTCTTAGATGAAGCTAACACTCTTCTTATTGTGAAGGAGATAATTGCGCAAATCAGCGATAAAAGAAATTTCGATAATCTTCCCCAGCAGACTTTTTAAATGATCAATTGTTGATATTTCATCAACAATAAGGAAACCGGGAAAACATTCCTGAGCTGAGAAACTCCTCTATAATTATCTTGAAATGAAACATCACCATTACAAGTTAAAACAAATTTTTTGAGACGTAGGTGCTTTAAAACTTGGGTTCATGATCTAAATGCCTAGAAGTCTTTTTATGATTGAAAAAATATAGCTTTTATTTGTAGGCGATCCATTTCGACTAACTTATCTGTTTTATTGGTTTGCGGATTTTATAATTTTGCCATGGAGAGAATATCTACGTTGATATATCTATTTTTGTTAGTATTTTTCGGGTAGCATTTTGTTTTACCTTTTATTGAATGCTGCCAAGCTTTCGGACATGTCAATGTTCTTTTTCAGAGATTAATACTATAAATTTCACACAACATAGTAATATTTACTTGCAATATAGAATGCCCCGCAACTAATAAGCCATATTTCACTGATATGAAGAACCTATCTCAAGGACTTGAAAATCGAAAATATTTTAGGTCTGAAGTCCACCGTTTTTAAGATACAGTGTGTTTAAACTGTTTCTGTTGAAAATACAATCTTATATAACTTCTAATAGGGGTTGTACAGGGTGGACAAATTTCGATATTTTAGCACTACAATTTTTAAATCAGAGTTGTATACAAAGTCTGATACCACATTATTGTTCTCCTTTTCTGGGAAACTAACAAGAGTAAGAGTCATTTTTGACCTCTTTTTTCGATTTCGAGTTATAAGCAAGAATTAGAAAAATAACAATATCGAAAAAAAAAATCATATTTCCCGTAATACAGATGATAGAGCTCTGAGAATAAAACATTTTACAGGCACTTTTTTTAAGTAGAATCCAAAGGCTTCCTAATCTTTTCAGCAAGATTTTTAATTACGAAGCTATGACACAAAGTTATGTTTTTAAATGGGAACACTAGATCTCTGTGCCGTTGTCACAATGAAATATTGCATTTCGAAAATTTCATGTCGATCACTTCACCCCAATCAGAGAAAATTCAAAAAGAATGTCAATAAAAAATAAAGAATATATATTTGAGAGTTTTTTGAATAATGTTACCTACTCCACACGTGTTTTTCTTCGATGTAAAATGCACCAGTTCTCATAGGCTAGACTGTAACCTCTGATTCCACTTACCTTGGCAAATCAGCGCACACGACATGATGATGCATTACAAGCATTTAATGTGGAATTGCCAATTCATTATAAACTTTTACATTTTCAATACCAATAATCGTGCAACCTCTTTCCCGGGAGTAATTGATTACAACTATGAAATTCAAATGAATGAAAATGAGCTATCTTCTACTTCATTAATCAGTATTTATAACTCCTCTGGAAACTCTAATGTGTCGATCTCGCTGACGATAATGGAGCAAATTATTATACCTGAGTCTGTAATCGATTTCATCGATAGGGGGGTTCGGTAATGATGAAAGCTTCCAAATACTGCGTATATTTGGTCGTTATAAACAGAGAAACTTTTCGAATTAAGAATACATAGATTGTGAGACCATAATTTAATACCGGAAATTGAAAATTTAAAGAAATTGTCGAATTTTTTCCTGTCGAGATGTTGGAACATCTGTCTCTTATGCTTACGCGCTGTTTGAGCGTCCTGACATTCGATTTACTATTTCTACATTTTGTCAGTTCATTTCAAGTGTGTTTTGCGAGTTTGACAATAGATAAAAATATCGATCAGAGGAACAGTCTTAAATTTGCACTAAGATACGCCTAACTATTAGACTTAACATCGCTTAAACGAAAGTAGAGATGATTGAAAATAAAAACTATTTAATTGTTGGATTTGTTACCTATGTATAGATTATTCTTTTATTAGTCAAATGGAAAAGTCAATACAATATATTTGTGTGTGTGTCATTGATTCCTTGTTAGTTTTTTACGTAATTAAACAATGTATCCATTTCTGTTGAAATCAACTTTGATTTCGATTAATAATGGAAGAAAATTTTGGTCAAGTTTCCCTGCTAATTAGGTAACTTGAAAGCGAAAGTATTCAATCCAGCTCTAGGCTCTACCTAGAAATTCACATTTCTGCAAAACTTGAAGTATATAATCGAACATTATAGTCACATATTTAGGTTTCGTTTTGTTATTGGAAATCTGAGTATATTTCAAGAGAAATGTTTATTCGATTGTAAAGAGAGAGGTGCCATAAACGATAACACCCAATGGCCGCCACGGCTACGATTACAGAACCATATCTTTTCAATGAAATTTCGTTGCTTGTGTGGCACATAGCGCTGTCTTGTTGAAAATAAACGTCGTTCACATCGATATCTGTAGCAATATTCTAAGTTGTTCGATCCATTACATCACTAACTCACAACATCTCAAATTTTTCAGTTCAACTATTGCTGGCCGTGAAGGAGCTTCACGATGACCCAAAAGTGCTTTAGTTTTGCGAACTGTGTTTTACATCATTTATGTAGTTAATTTTAACTATTTCAATACGCTGTTGAAGCGTGTATGTTCCATTTTTAATGTATTCTTTCTCCTTAGAGAAACAAAGAGTGTTTTTTTTTTTGAATTGTTAATGTTGGCCTTTTTTCTTCGAAGTAAATCGAATTACTTTTGGACAAAGAAAGGAGAAGATAATAAGAGCACAGGGACGAGAAAATAATGAACTCATGTTTGAAGCTGGTGGCACGGTGGCAGACCTTAATGATCTGAACGAAAAGAATATCTGGTACAGGTATACAGATGGCTTGTATCCTGAAGATCCTAGCATGCCACCCCATGATAATAAAATGATCTAAATATGAATCCCTGTATTGAAATATGAAACGCATCTCCCCTTTGAAGCTATATGACACTACTTCCTTTATAGAAGTTTTTTATTCGAATGGAGCGCGCATCAAGAAAAAATAAGAAAAACACTGTCGTGAAGTCAGCTTCTCTATTCAAGTGCCAATGGGACACCTTTTGGGACCACAGGAGTGCATATAGGTATACAGGGTGTCCTAAGTTCTAGTGTCTGTAGAACTGGACCTGGGTATAGTTGGCACATGAATGACGAGCGCTCCTGGCTTTTCTTTTTTTGATATTCGGGTTAATTTTTTATGGTTATGATAACGCTATACAAGCTTGAAATGATAAATGATGATATAGATACTCAAAATCTCAACCCGATCGGATATGTAATCACGTAAATATTGGGTATTTTTTCCAATATTCTCGAATTTTCTGCTGATGTGTTCATCCAACTGTGGTTTAAAACTCAAAAATATTATTTTTTATTCAAATGGAAAATGTCAACTCAGTCTGATCTGTTATTACAGAATTAGTAGATAGTTTTTTCTCTAATTCTGTGGTTATTCCGTTCATTCTTCCACATCTTGTAGAACAAAATCGTGCGAGAATATATCAGAAACGCACAGTTTTCATGGTTATATTTCATTATTAATATATGTTGGTACTCCGAACTTTCCGCCACGGCTTTATCTGTCAATTCATCAATTTGCCTTAAAGAAATCAGTTCTGCCAACCAACATTTTTCAATGCAAAAATCACTAAATGATATTTATGGAAATATTTCATTAATTTCAATAAAAATGCAATGAATTAGAGAAAATAATGTATAATACTCGTTCAGAAGGCTCATTCCACTCATACCACTCGTTCATTCCACTCGCCACTTCGTGGCTCGTTTTTGAATTTTGAACTCGTGGAAGAATATCAATGCCTTGTGCACTTGTATTATCAATAACTATTTCGCTTTTCTGTTTCAGTGTTCTAATAACCCTACCAACACGAAGTTTTGCAAGAAGCTTCAAATAGTTATTCAACACACGCAAAAACTCAACACCATCAGATCAGTAATGATGTAGTACGCTTGAAATTTCTCATGAAATTTCTTGAAATTGGTATTTCATTTAACCCCAAAATCTCAGATCCATCAGTTTTGTGGTTAAGGAAATATTGGGTAATTTTCTTTCGATATTCTTCTTAAATTTTCTGTCAATTCCAAATTTTGCTCGAAGTTTGGAATTATCATTTCATCTCAAGGAGCAGAATTCCAAGTGTTTTCCAATATTCGTCTTGAAATTCCTCTGTTTCTGGATACGCGTTCAATATGAAACATATATCGTAATTACATATCCAATAACATTCCTATCGAAAGATTCTACTTAAAAAGTGCCTTTATAGAATGTTTTTGTTAGATGTTTATAGCATCAGTAATGAAGAAGTTATGAGAACTTTTCATTTCACGCCATATTTCAATTTTCTCTTAAAGCTTAAAAACGGTTGAATTCATGAGGTTGCAGTTTTCACCAAACTAATCATGTCAAAAATCGAGCCCGAAAATGTGCCATTCATTTTTTCCAGCTCACTAGACAACGAATTTGGAACAACCGAAACAACAGCATTCCTATCAGGTGTGTGAATAAGTCTTTCCCGTTTTTTGTAAGAGATGGCGCCACCAATACTGTGCGAGTATTTAATGGTTACATATGTCATAATCAAAGCTTATTCATCTGTCATTCATCATTTGCGGGAAGTTTCACTTTATTGGTTCAATTTGAAGAAATCTGCTGCCGAGGCGCATCGGTTGCTTCAGGAAGCTTATGGAGAAGGTTGTGTCGATGATTCAAGTGTTCGCGGATGGTTTCGACGCTTCAAAAGTGGCGATTTCGACGTGGAAGACAAGAAGCGTTCCGGGCGGCCGCAAATCTTTGAAGATCAAGAATTGGCGACTTTGCTTGATGAAGATTCGTGTCAAACGCAAGAAGAACTTGCTGAAGCATTGGGAGTTGACCGAACAACCATTTCCAAGCGTTTGAAAGCCATGGGAATGATCCAAAAGCAAGGAAATTGGGTGCCGTACGAACTGAAGCTGAGAGACGTCGAACGGCGTTTTTTCACTTGCGAACAGCTGCTTCAGCGACATAAAAGAAAGGGTTTTCTGCATCGTATCGTGACTGGCGATGAAAAGTGGATCCGTTACGATAATCAGAAGCGAAGAAAATCATGGAGACTACCCGGCCATGCATCATCATCGACGGCCAAGCGAAATATTCATGGCGCCAAGCTCATGCTCTGTATATGGTGGGACCAGCTAGGTGTGGTTTACTATGAGCTTCTGAAACCGAATGAGAGGATCACAGGCGAGGTCTATCGACGACAATTGATGCGTTTGAGCCGCGCACTGCGAGAAAAACGGCCACAATACTCCGACAGGCACGACAAAGTTATTTTGCAACATAACAATGCTCGCCCACATGTTGCACAGCCGGTGAAAACATACTTAGAAACGCTCAAATGGGAAGTCCTACCCCACCCGCCGTATAGTCCAGACATTGCTCCGTCTGATAACCATCTCTTCAGATCGATGACGCATGGCCTGGCTGACCAGCACTTCCATTCCTACGAGGAAGCCAAAAAATGGGTGGATGACTGGATAGAGGCCAAACCGGTCGAATTTTTTAGCAAAGGGGTTCGTATGTTGCCAGAAAGATGGGGAAAAGTTGTAGCTAGCGATGGCCAAAACTTTCAATAATTCATTTGTAACCATTTTTTCACAATAAAGGCTCAAAATTTGAAAAAAAACGGGAAAGACTTATTGACACACCTTATATTTGCAAGAATCTAATCTTTTGAATTTCAGCAAGTTGATTCGGTTTCGGTGACCATGTGCTTTTGAACATGACAACATCTCTTAAAACGACGATAAACCCGAACTAAAATTCAGTGGAGCGGAGTGCGATCTCAACATCCAAATTCAGGTCGTTATCCATTCATCCAAAATAAGATCTGTCTACATGTACCTCTTACTCGAAGTAATTTCGCAGCTTCCGTTCTCTCATATCTTGCGGAAATGACGTCTTGACGTACTCCACCAAACTCTGACAGTTATATTGGTTCGTCTCAAGACAATGCTGACAGCTTAGCAATTAGCAAATTTTGGGCGTTGTCAGGTGTTCGCGGCCAACTTGATCCTTCTCGAGACGTATAGAAACGATTAACGTCTAAATATCCTTGACTACGTCGACAGACGTGTCTTTTGCAAGAATCTATGGATTCCAGTCATTCGCGTTTAAAGATAGCGAATTCATTTCCTGTTCAATTATTTATGATGTCGAGTGTGGAATGAACGATTGATGGAGGCTGACTGAAAGGTACAGATGGGATTGAGTCGATTCGATATGGTCTACAATATCATTTATTCGATTGACGTAGGTGATGTTAGAGTACTGTGAATTGAAAGTATTTAGAGAAACTCATATAGCCAGAAATAGTAAAAGCTCGAGAAAAATATGGAAATAAATAATACACTTTTTCCGTGACAACAGATTGGAGTTAAAATTTTTTGTGCAGATATAAAATAACAGTTTCAAGCTTGATGTATGACCTTGACCAAGATTCCACTAAGTTGAAATTTTTCTCTATTTCAGTATCGTAATGAGTTCATTACAGTTCTAAAAACAGTGCTGTAATGAACTCATTACAGCATCGTTTTCAGATATATTTTTTGTTTTGTGGTTGTCTATACCGACTTCCAATCAAATTTCGACGAACGTCTATAATTGTCAAAATATCGTAATTTGAATATAGAGAAATGATTTGCAATATTATTCGCAAATTTTGGTGGTGTTAAATCGATTTCGTCAGAAATAATTCACGAATTTAATGCGTAATTGTAAATTATTTCAAAATTCGAAAGGATTCATATTCATATTGCGTAATCTGTCAATTTTCGTAACAGTCACACCAACTGCCAAGATACAATTCAAAAGTCACTAGGATATATAATCTGAATTTTTCATTGAATTTCGACAAAATTTCACAAAACTTGACTGAAATATAGAAAATATCGTCTAATACTCGTTGCAAAAGGCAATTCCAACACTCTTGCGTTCGAATTTCGCATTCGTGTTGGAATAGGAGCCCATTCTGCAACTTGTTTTAGAATATACTATTCCCTACGGGCTGGGTATACACAAAGTTTCAAGAGCGTGCATGCTTTTCGAAATTCAAAGGGGGTCTTTCATGTAAACAAAAGTTATTAGGCTTTTCGTTGAAGAGGTATACTTTCCAAAATATCAATTTTTTTTTTTATTTTCGACAAAGATTCACCTTGTATAGTAATAATTTCAAGCTCGATGTCAATTTTTGTGTTGGTTGTTTCTCCAGAACCTTAGAAAATTCAAGCAGCTCTGAAGCTTCTGAAGAAAAGTTAATGCTTTTGTCGAATTTCCAATTTCAATTTTTGCGTGAATTTGTTGAGGGTGTAGGCAATGGGGATGACAGTAGGTAAATGTTCACGAAAGCGACCCTAAGTATTTTCCATTTTCTTATTATTTTTCATTGAAAATGAGCATTCTAGAATGATTCTTGATGTTTTTTAATTATGTAAAACTTGTATTTTGATAACTTTTCTTCAATATGAAGAAGAATCGTGGAAATCTGCATAAAAACCTATCAAAAACTATTTCTAACCTAGCGGAACCTTGTGAGGTTAGGTTAGGAATGATTTTTGATGGTCATTTATGATTGCAAACTATAGTTATACGCAGATTTCCCTGATTCTTCTTCAATTTTCTGAATTGATTTTGAGGATGACATCATCAATCTTCACATTTCAGATATTTTCAAGGACAAACGTGCCTTGTGTTCACCATTTTCATAACGCTTCTTCGAAGATTCTTATCCACCCAGCATCCCTGTTCACTTTCTATCCCGTGTAACAAATCTGCATAAATACTAGTTTGCCATAATTGAAAAACATCAAGAAGCAATATGGAATGCTAATTTTCAATGAATTTTAATAATGAAGTGAAAAAAAAACTTGGGGGCTGTTTTGTAAACATTTACATGAAAATAAATCTCACAAATCATATACGAGGCGTGTATTTAAAGTAAGGTCTCCAAGGCCATTGTATCGCCGCAAGTAGCGCTAGATGAAATCCGGCAACACTGTTGTATACGTTAGGACCCCCTCCACCAATCGACACCTGGTGGAGCTCATTAGGACGCTCAGTCTTGACGTAGCAGCCATTTGCAATGGAAGTGCCGGTTGCACCTCCCGCCAGGTGAAAGTTACGTTCAGTCATTGAGTTTTTGCACTCAAAAAAAAAAAAAAAAACTCCACCTATAGAAATTCATCGTCAATTGGAAGAAGTGTATGGTAAGAAATGTATGGACGTGAAAAACGTTCGAAAATGGTGTAGGGAATTTTCTGCTGGCCGACTAAACGTTCACGATGAGGAGCGCAGCGGCAGGCCGTCACACTCGGACGAAACAGTGCGGAAAGTTGAGGCGCTTGTGCTGAAAGATCGCAGGTTGACTCTCAATGAGTTGGCCAAAAAACTCCAAGATGTGTGCAGTAGAGACTGTATTTATTCAATTCTGGTGAATAACCTGCAATACCGAAAATTGTCAGCAAGGTGGGTCCCGAAAATGCTTACTCCGGAGCACAAAGTCAAACGTGTCCAATGTGCCCAAGACTTTCTGGCCAGTTTTGAAGAGGAAGGGGAAGAATTTCCCCTAGTGACCTCCACATGTTTCCTGCTCTTAAAAAACATCTAGGAGGAATGAAATTTGCGAACGATGAAGAAGTTCATGAAGCGGTCATTTCATTCTTGTGCGAGGCGGCGGGATCGTGGTTCGAGGAGGGGATACAAAAGTTTGTCGTACGAATGAGGAAGCTCATCAAAGTGAATGGCGATTACGTAGAAAAATAGCTTAGATTTCAAGCTTTACAGCAATGTACAAAACTCAGTAAATAAATGTTATCTAATGGGAAAAAAATAGATGGAGACCTTACTTTAAATACACGCCTCGTATCATAAGATCATGAATTATGTTACATAATCGACATTGTTTCATATTTATTTATACATGGAACTATTTATTTTTATATTTCATATTTCTGATATTCATCGTTCATTAAAAGTCTCACCTAATAATCATAAAAAAAATAAGATGAAGCTTTTACTAATATCAAATCCACTTTCAGGTCCACGAACCAGAAGGATGAAGAAACCTAGCACCAAAACTGGCCAAACTGCCGAAGAGAAGCGACCTAGGACAGCTTTTTCTGGAGCACAACTTGCCAGGTTGAAACACGAGTTTGCGGAGAACAGATACTTGACAGAAAGGCGAAGACAACAGCTCAGCTCAGAGTTGGGCTTGAACGAAGCCCAGATAAAGATATGGTTTCAGAACAAGAGGGCTAAAATCAAAAAGGCATCAGGACAGAAGAACCCTCTGGCGTTACAGCTGATGGCGCAAGGCCTTTACAACCATTCCACGATACCGCTAACGAAAGAAGAAGAAGAACTTCAGGAGATGCAGAACTCGAAAGGAACATAGACTTGTAGTGAGCTTTTGTGATTGACTCAAGAATTATGAGGTTAACTCAAGGCGATTAGACTGAGTTCGATCAGGTTTTGTTGAAGTGTTCAGGTTTAGATACAACTGGTAACAGCTCTACTGAAATGTAGTCCAAGCTTTGTGTTTCTCTAAAAGAAAAATCAACTTTTATTTAAAATATGATTTTGAAATATGATAATTCAAGAATAGGCAAAAATATGATTGTTTGGAATACATTGTATGATCAAGCATCCAATGAGATTGAATATTATTGAATGAAATTGATCAGAAAATTGAAGGTTGATTAGATTCCGCTTCAAGTTTTTGAGATGATAAAGTATATGTATCTTGCACTTCGATTGTCGTTGTCAAAAATCAGTGAAAATGTCTGATATGTCTTCAGACATCTAAAATCCTTCACATCAAAATCTTTGCTATTATTCTTTATAGTAACTCAGTTCTAATCTACAGAATCTTTATATTTATTCAACGGATCAACGATTTCAGAATGATTCGTTAAAGATTTTATGAATACGAAGTACGGTTACTACAACTTAATTATACCTAATATTATGTCCAGTGTGAGTAGAGAAACGTCTTATTCTTTGTCCTTCAATGGAAACCTGGAATTAATTTCAGTACAAAAAGTATCAAATTCTCAAAAATAGCTAAAGCTTCTGCAACATCATTGATTTAATTAATTGCTTGAAAAACACCTAAATCTTTTTTTTGAGTCAAATATCAATTTCCTCTGTATTTCATTACATTATCGAATGCAGTTTTTAATTATTATATAGCTATCGTGAGTAGAACTCGAATTTTTCACTATTTCTTAAAAACAAATCCTTTTGGGGACTATAAGAAACTGTGTATTCCTTGAGAACGCAATGTTCAACATCAAATGGGTATTATGGGGTTACCAAAAAATATCAACTGTTTTTTATAGGTGATATAAGGTTCAGATATACCAAGATAGTCAGAATATCATTTCCGAAAAAAATGATAGAAATTTCTTTTTCTCTATTTGAATTTCAAGGATCGATATCGAAATCCTGCATTATTTTTTCAAAATTATATTTCGAACCATAAGTATTATTTTTCGGTTCTGAAACTAAATGTTGAACAAAATCACTCTGTTCGCAATTTAGAAATCGACTTGTCTCTTTTTTGTCTGCACTTTTGAACTTCCTGTATATCAGGCCATTATGTCACCTACAAAAAACATTGAATACTACCGTGAAAACGGATTTCATGAAACAGATTAAATGTACATTGCGCTCTCCAGAAATATAGAGTCTTATAAAGCTTATTTCTTCATGAAATGGCGAATAACTCGACATATACACAAGATAGCTATAGGAAATGCACACAGAATAAATGGAGAATTGAAAAATGCAATGAAATACAGGGTGTTACATTTGAAACTGTTATTATTTTTAAACTTCTCTCAACCGTAATAGCCTAGAGGCAAGATATTGAGATCACTAATGTATAGAATTAGGAAAATTTACCTCGCTTTGAGTTTGAAGGTGGCCTTGAATTCAACATTTCACTCACTCAAAAGAAATTACAGATGACGTGTAAAAAAATTACAAATGCGTACTTAATCCAAAAGATAAAATTTCAGAATGAGGGTGGAAGATTTTGAGGACGCACAGTATAAATAATATAATCGATGGAATTCTCCAAATTTAATAAATTTTCATCCATAGAATAATGTAAAACTCGGAGTCCGATGGTATAGGATGGGTCACTCTGTATATACCTTCGAACAATAAACGAATCCGTAATTACATTCTTCAGGTTGAAGTTTTCATTATGACTTCAGTTATCTTGTGCAAAAAACTCAAGCGATATATTTTCTGTAAAAACTGCCCTTCAATCCTTCACAATTTGTTCTCAAGTCTCGCCTCACGACAAAAAACCATCACATGTCTTGATTAAGTAATTATTCACCTCGATTTACAGTCAGCTGTTTTTTTCTTTCTGTCGAAGCGAACCGCACAAAGGGGACTTTTGTTTCTCCTAGAAGCCACACAAACTGGCAATTGTGTTCAAATGAATGGAACATTATTATACTTTTTCAACTTGCAGAAAGTCTGAGAATTGTAAAATTAAAGAAACAATAAAGAGCAATGCTCACATATAGCCAAGAGGGCTTGGCAAAAACAGTGGGTCAGTCGCAGTGGCGTAGCGACAGATATCAACATATGATATACTTAGAGATGAAGGTTTTGAAACCGAATCATAATGAGAAAAAATTACGGCTGCATTATGTATTATTTTTCTTTCCCAAACTTGCTCACAGGAATCTTTCTGGTCTTTCAGAGTCAAATTCCACCTGCACTAAAAAGCAAATGAAATTCAGTTATTTGTAAATTATGTGAGTCGACAACAAAGACTTTTGAACATATACTCATTCGATATAAGGTAGACTATTTTGTTAAAGGGTCTATAAAGCGAAAAAAACCAAAAACCAAATGTTTCAGTTGTATCATCAACTTTGCGATCGAGCTTTTCAGGGTAAACAATAGATGATTTTCTTTATTTCGATACTTACAATATTTAAGTGTGTATTCATATCTCAAAGGGAGTACCACAGGGTTCGATTCTGGGTCCACTCATGTTTTTGATCTTTACTGCTGATTTATGTGACACTGTTGAATTTGGTCGGTTTCTTGCTTTTGCTGATGATATTCAGATTTACATTGGTTTCAAACCGGATCAGGCTGCAGTGACATGTTCTCAGATGAATGAATATCTAGGTTCCTTGGCATTGAAGGCGGTTAATTTTAAACTACACTGGAATCCTGATAAGTCTAATTTTTTGAGAACTAACTCTGTCTCCAAGCTAGGTGCGTTTTCTGTCAAGGTTTCAAATCCATTGAAAATTGTCAAAATTCTTGGATTGTATATTGATTTTCATTTAAAATTCTCAAATCATGTCTCTGCCTACATCAAGAGAGCCTATTTATCTCTCAGACTTATTTATAATAGTCGTAATTTTCTTCATGAACGTATAAGAATGATGCTCTGTGATCAACTCGTCTTATAATATTTTAATTTCTGTGATGTTGTTTACGGCCCCTTCCTCAGGTCGTATACAGACTGAATATAACTGAATACAACTGAATAGTTTCAATCATTATGCCAATATTAATCTCAATCTAGACGAAAATTTTCTTACATAACATGATGTGTTCAAAAGTATGCAAATGGTACAGTTAACATTAGAAGTTGTTGATTGAAAACAAAATATATTTATGACATCTAATATGAAACTCCATTGACGTAATCAATTTGAATAGAAGGTCAAAAGTGAGCATTTGTTCTCCTTTGTGGATTTTTCCAAAAATTATTATTTGTTTATTTTTCTTAAATTCGATTTCGTTTATACTGAATTATTTAACACAGGTCACATACATGAATTTTCTAATATTCTGATTTTGTAATACGTTCTGATTCTCAACGACACCCATATTTGTTTTCTGAAGAAAATTCCAATTACCTACACTCTTGATTCTGTGTAACTATACATCAATTATAACACGTAAATATCATTAATATGATTTGAATATCAGTAAAAATGACTAATGCTAAGCTTCAGATTAAAAATTGTAAAGTCACCTACAATTTTGTTCGTCTACTTCGAACCCAATAAGGCCTACGCTACTGGTTGTCTGTTCTGCCGAATCCGTGCAAAAAATGCCGTATACGCCAAGCGCTTACCAACGAGGGAAATCACTCCAGATGTCGAGAATTCGGTGTCAATCAATGCGAACTTTCCTGGAAATGGAAATTTTCCTGTCGATTCCATTTAGACTTCGTGCTTCAGGAACGAAATGTGCCTGAAAGAGAAAGCATGACGTATTCTGTGGAAGAAAATTAATCTAGATGAGAAATAGAAGGGATACTATTTTCTTTCCGGTGAAATCTTAGTGATAACTTCTATTTGTGTTTTTTTTTATTTAACTATATTTTCATTTCATTTTTTTTTTTTAATTTTAATTAATCTATTTTTGTAGTTTATGGTCAGTAAACTTCTATTACATTTTTTGATAATGTTCTAATAATATTATTCATGCAAAAAATAAAAATTGGAAAAAATAAAATTAAATTGAGGTATTAAAACGGTGATTTTTAAAACACAGTATTGAAGATATTGAAGAATTTCAAAATATTCTGAATTTAGTCATTAATTCTTAAAAAAAAGAAATGAATACATTATGGGCAATCGAAGTGAAAGAAATAAAATATATCAAGAATTTAAAATTAAAAAAATCTTTGGTTGAAAATTGAGACGAGCACTTGTTAATAATGTGAAATGCAGCCTATATGTCGTCTAATATATATACCTACCTTATAATGTGTAAATAGCTGTACATAATTATGATTCGATTAGAAATAATTTATTCGATTAAGTGTACAACTAGATCGAAAAGCAATATTTATTCTTGATTAATTGAAAGCTATGTACATTCGTTCATGTTTCTCATGTAAATAAAATTAAATGTCTGTGAAATGTAGGAATAATGATGTTTATTTAAATTATAAAGTATTTTATGAATTTAAAATAATGACTCTGTACCTATGAAATGTTTATAGAATTGGATATGTTCATTCTAGAGTGAATAAATGAATATGACATTAATTGTTTTTTCTTTTCACCACTATAACGCAAAATATACAATATATCATTTCTTATGAGGTAACTCTGAATTTAACAGAAACATACGACATTATGTACTTTTGATTTTTTTTTAAACGAAATATATCATTATAATGTTCAATTCTTTCATAATGTCGTAACGTTTGGTTGTAAATTGAATTTCTGTATTAGAAAGCAATTCTTCTTAGATAATTTCAAAATAAAGGAAGTGAAGGTTGAAGTGAAAACACACACCAAATAAGTATTGAAAAAAAAAAAGGATTCTGATGCATATGTATTACAAACTGAATTTCATAGCACTTCCGTACTCATCAACGTTATATAGAGTACCTATAATAAGTAACAAGAGAAGGTAAGTACGTATTTTGACAAACTCTTTGTGATGCAATTTTTTCGAAGAAATACCACCAGAAAGTTCTCAAGATCACAAAGTAAACCAAACTGTATATCGTTTTCACATGATTGATTCTGGATTTTCTGAGCAACATAACCGATGGTTTTGAAATGATATAGAATTCGGATTTCCAACTCATTATAATTCATTAATAGCTCGCTTACTTTTGGATTTATTTAATAAAATATCATTTATACAATTCATTTCGATTCCACTTTCAGTATGTTATTAACATAATATGTTATAGCAGGCGCGGATCCAAGGGGGGGGGGGTAAATGGGGGAACTCCCCTTCCCCAAATGGCCCGGGCACCTCTTAAATTTTCCCGGCCCTCCTAGAATTTGACATACTAAGGCTCAAATAATTACAAGATCAGCAAAAATTTCATCTTCAATACATTTTGTGGAAACCCATATTAACGAACGGCAAAAAATGACGTCCCAAAATATCGGAAGTGTCTGGGGTCCACATTTTCAGTATTTTGAGTATCTAGAAGTCCCCCCCCCCCAAAAGTGGGGCCTGGATCCGCGCCTGTGTTATAGCGAAATCAATAAAGCGATTCTGTGAATTTCGCACATTTTTCCTATCTTTTTGGTTTACTGATCTAGAAATGGGCACTTTTCGATTGAAAGCCTCTCGAATAATTTTCATGAGAAAACGAGAAATCACATGCAAATTCGAGAAAATCAATGACTTAGGTCAATTGTTCTATTGGAGATCACAGAACTTTATATATGTTGTAATACAGTAATGTATGGCTAATCCGAAGTACCCTATAATCCGAACGGCCCAATTGGTAAAATGATATGTATAATCCGAACAGCCTGAACTCTGGAATCCGAACGGAAGGATGAAATGTAGAAGATTTGATTCCTTTGAGAGTATCAGGAGATCAAGTTTGGATTCAGTGGAATTAGTGAACAAATTAAATCGTACTATGATCCAAAAGATGAAACATAAAATCAAAAATGGACACGAGGTGATGACGATGAAAATTGAGACATAGAGTTTAAGGAAGATGATGAGATAATTAGTGATGTCACTCAGTAAAATGAAAGCTCTGATAACGAAGATGAACTTGTTCAAAAAGTGTTCGCTAAAGAGGCGATTATATTATTCAATGCACTAGTTTTCATTTTTTTGTTAAGGATTAATTCTAAAAATTTGAGTAAAATGAAACAAAAACGTAGAAGAATCATTGAAATATCTCTAGAAACGAAAAAGTTATGGAACTTTGAAGTTGCGCTTGGAAGAATAATTTCATAGTACGTGTAAGTGGCGTGACGTCACACACTAGACGACTGGTATTCGCAGAGTGCTTACGAATTCATTGGTGTACAATCACTTGTGCTCTTCGTGTCGTGTTTTGTTCGTTACACGATGGCTGAAATAACTCACTATATACATACATATAAATTACATTTTTCTCTTTTTACTTTTTACTCCTCACATAAATATGTTCTGCCATTGATAGACTTCAACAACCAGTACTCAACTACAAACTGTTTATGAAACGTTTTTTGAATAAATCATCGTTATAAGTTGAACCATAATGAAGCAAACTTAAAAGTAGATACTTACTTGAAAAATTCAACTCCTTTTATTTCAGCACTGACATAAGATGGATTTGAAGAAAAAAAACTCCATCACTGCGAATATTTTATGCAAATTGTCACTTTGTCCTTTCACGAAGCCTTCTTCCATTATGGTGACATAAAAACAAAACTCGAGTTAAAACTACACTGTACAACTACAAACGTTGCGAGAGCCTTGGCGCGGCTAAGTATTTAAACGTAATTTAGGGTATAGCGATCACAGGCAAGTGCCGTGACGTCACAGATCAAAGACGTTCCGCGCTAAAATACGTCAATTTAAATAATCTATTTCTCAGTCATTTATTGATGGATTTTCAAAATTTTTTCACTGATTTATCAGTTTTGCTATATTTTAATTCTATCGAATAAAGTATTATCAACATCACTAAACTAGTCCATTCTTGTCTTTGAGGGGAACATATTTTCATATAATGTACAGCATTTTTTATATGAAAATAAGGTTGCACGTTCTGGAAATGATTCTATAATCTGAACAACGTTCGGATTATAGATATCAATCAAAATGATTCCTATAATCCGAATTATTTGATAAACCAAACGGGACCTGCCAACTTTCTGTTCGGATTATCCATTACTGTATATGTATCTAATGTAATCATTTGAATTGATCTCAAAAAATTGTAAGTAGCTGGGACACACTGTATGATTGTCCAAATTCAGCAACAATAGGCACTTGAAGGTACCTTTAGGAGCTTCGTCGTCTTTTTACTATAGATCGTACCACTCTCAAACATTTTTTTTCGTTTTTTGATGAAATTGACAAAATATCCTTTGAACCCAGTTTGTTCGAAGTTTCATATACTTAAAGTTTACCTTTTCTGAGTTTTTTCATTAATCGGAAAGTCTTTGGAAAAACCTAATAATTTCGAAATTAATGGATTTATTCGACGATTTTGAAAGTGAATATCTACTAGAAGAACGGAGGTAAGTTTTGAGCAGAGATTTTGGCCGCCCCGGCAAAATAAAATTTCGCCGTCCTGCTTTGACTAATTTATTTGAATTTTATTCAAAGAAGCCTCTGTTATTTCCCTCAGGCAATTTTTCAATTCAATATGAAATCATCTTGTCAAAGGACCCCGCACGGTTTCTATGGAAAATGGGTCCCAGTCGAATTGGCTGAAAATTTAGTATAATGTAGTTTATGAAGTCCTGATCAAATGTCTCCATGGACACAACAAGATCTAATGTAGTTTTTAAGATACAGGGTGTCAAACATGCAGAGAGAGGGTTGTTACTTACCTTTAGAAAATCAATAATGTGGCGATTTTTTTGTTACAAAAAGTTGAAGATAATAATTACAATCTCAATATTGTCGATTTGTAATAAGAAGTAAGACTCCGTATATAGGGTTATCAATAATTACATAATTTTTATGTAATTCTTCGAACAAACTCAGTCTAACGCAAAAGCTCGTAGACTTGCAGAATAAGTAAAAAACATTTGATTTTAATATTGGTTGATCTGAGGTTACTATCATATATCATATGATATTATACGGGGTCTTCCACTTTTTTAGTTGTAATAACTTAATTTTTTTCAGGAACACATAGAAAAATTAAACATAAAATAAGAAAACAAAATATAATATGATCAATATTCTGCGGCTCTTGTCTATTTGTTGCATCTTGTACGGATCCTGGTCGACCGCATGATGATGCAGCAAACAAATGGGAGACTACTGCATTAAAAATATTTCTTACCATATCGGTTCAGACATTGTAATTATGATTATGTACGGATCCTATTATTTGTTGATGGCTTGCATCCGATATTAGCGTTATGTGGAACGTACCAAACATTCGCTCGGCCTATCCCCTAACCGAGTTATATGATCCGTACAAGACGAAACAAATAAACAAGAGCCACAGAATATTGATCATATTATATTTAGTTTTCTACTTTTATGTTTAATTCTTCTATATGTTCCTGAAACAAATTAAATTACTACAACTAAAAAAGTAGAAGACCCCGTATAATAGTAACCTCAGATCACCCAATATTAAAATCAAATGTTTTTTACTTATTCTGCAAGTCTAATACGAGCTGTTGCGTTTGACTGAGTTTGTTCAAAGAATTACATAAAAATTATGTAATTATTAATAACCATGTATACGGAGTCTTACTTCTTATTACAACTCGTGTCGACAATATTGAGATTTTAATTATTATCTTCAACTTTTTGTAACAAAAAAATCGCCACATTATTGATTTTCTAAAGGTAAGTAACAACCCTCTCTCTGCATGTTTGACACCCTGTAACTCAAAAAGATCATGTTGTGCCCATGGAGACATTTGATCAGGACTTCATAAACTACATTATACTAAATTTTCAGCCAATTCGACTTGGACCCATTTCCCATAGAAACCGTGCGGGGTCCTTTATCAAAGGACATTTTGTCGATTTCATCAAAAAACGTCCTGAATTGTAAAAAACGTCGTTTTTAAAGGTGCATTTGAGTACCTATTTCTGTTTAATGACTATAGTTGAGAGCTCCTATTCCATTAAAAAAAAATGGCTCTTGGTAATTTCGTTATTTTACTACAAAGAGTGGTATTTTCAATAGGAAAACATTTTTTGTCACGAGAATGTTTTGTTTTATCAACTGACAGCGCTTCTAAAATTTGGCAAAATGTCCAGTTTGCCGGTCCTGGCAGCGGCCCTGACGTTTTTGAGGAGGACAAATGAGTTTTCTATTTGATTATTATTTTTAATGAAATAATAAATCAAATGGTGTACCAAAATCCGGGTACCACATCATTTCCGACCGACCTCTGTATCTGGTGACCATTTAACGGCTATTCTGCATCCAAGTAACCCCACGTCTCGAGAAAATGATGTCATTAGAGTCGGCCACGGAGACCGCAGAGAGTGCATAAAAAAAGCTGGAGCATAATTTTGAACGGTTACCACCACAGGTAGGACCTGGGAATCCTTATATCTCATTATGTGGGAATTAATTACAACGATCTATCATCTTGACATTAGAAAAATGCTACCGGACTTTGATGAGAATTGATGATACAAAGAGAATTCCACGAATACTTCGAAAGGATGACCCTTGAAGTTTCTTAATCGTGTTTATAAATTTGAACGATGGAGGTTTTTTGGACGATGATAATGAGATTGGGAGGTTATACGACTTGAAATATTGTATGGAAAGGATGAGCTGGGAAAAAATCTGAATTTTCGGATCATTTTCATAACATAAATGCGAGGATGCTCCCCTGATTCAATAAAAAAGTTTCGATTAATTAAATTAGTTGAACTTGTCCGACAATCTCCATCATATCGTCACAAGGTATTCCGAATTTTGATCCGGAAATTATGTAAAAGGATAAGGTTCGACTGCTCAATAAAAATCCTTAAAATCAATTCTGTCCGTCCGTCGGATAATTCTCGAACGCAAAGACAGATAAGCTTTGAATTCCTAGGTTAGGTTCGGATCTTGAATGTCGCTATTGAGTTCGTTGACTATCAACATCCGACTAGAGGTTCTGTGAATATGGCTGTAGAAAGTTTTTTCCTGAAAATATCGAAACTTCCAATTAGTCGAAAATAAAATGAAAGTTATTTTTTTTTATTCGAATCAATGTGTCTCGACAACTAAGCCATTGACTCATGGTATAATGTTATATTCCGCTATATTTTTGATTCTGTATATTGAATCATTTTTCTATGCAGTACCTTTTTCAAATTAATAAGCTTATAATAAGTTCTTGAATATATGAAATTCGAAGAAGCTACTCTGTCGAGAAACAATTGTGATAAAAGGGGGGAAAAAGGCGAAATATGATATAACTGTCATTTCATTTTTGATTTCAAATGAATTTCCATCAGGTAAAGACAAAATCAATCCAATAATAGTCCACCTATAATTATGTTATGAATTGAATAGACTCAGGACCGCCGCCAGACGTTTTGGCGCCCCGGCAAAATAAAATTTCGCCGCCTTGTTTTGAATAATTCGCATATTCAATTTCCATAAAATTGGCTATTGGAAATTTCTTTTATTTAACTACAAAGAGTAGTATTTTCACTCAGAAAAAACTTTTTTCAAAGTTTTTCTTGATCTATTAACTGACTACAAGTTGGCGCCCCGGCAAAATGTCCGGTATGCCGGAGGTTTTTTTTGTCACAAATAGAATGAGAAATTCCAAAATGATATTCAGATCGAAATATTTTAGTGGCCTACCATTTTTTTCGTTGGAAAAAGAGATCATTACTCGTATGTGCGCCAATGATGGACATAAAATTTTAATTGCGCAATGAAATCCACCACATTTCATTAGAATAGCTCAGTGGCGTACCATTTTTTGTTGAAAAAAAGGATCAGTATGCACGCCAATGCTCAACATAAAATTCTCAATTGCATGCCAATGAATGCTCAATGGAACCCACCAAATTTTATATGAATATCTCGACCGTTCAGAGCAATAAATGAAAAACTTAAACAACCCGTATCTCGGAATACGAAGTATTTGCGAACAAAAGTTATATTATGTGTCTCATTTTTTTTCATGCATAATCCGTCCCTCAAGTTCGACGCACTTTTTCATTAACACCCTATATGCAAATGAAATATAGTATCGAAATAATAAATTAGTCGTTAGTTCGTTCCTGATCAATTTTCTTCATGCTATTGAAACCACACTGAAACGTCAATGGTCAGTGATAAGTTATTTACCAAAAATATTTTGGAAATTATTGGTTAACCCCATCTAAACATTAAAATTATTATAATAATTAAAATTGCAAATATAAAAGCAATTTTATTTATTCTAAATTCCATAATGGACACTTTATTCTCTTTATGAAATGTAGTCTTGGTTTTGTTTATATTATTTAACTTTTTCGGTTAATTCCACTATTTTTGAACGAGAAGCAGATTCTGATTACTGCTTAAGAAATTTTCAATTCAAACTCATATTTAGCAGTTATTTAATTCTGATTTTTCCTGTCACATTAATTAGATGAAAGATCGGAATGATATAATAATAATAAAATTTATTTCTGAATAAACAGTTGAAATCACATGTAAAATTAACATAATTAGCCATTCAGAAAATGTTTCCATAAAAATAATTAAAAGACAAAAATATTCATATTATCAGGGAACAAAAAACAAAAATACCACTCATTAATAATGTCCTCCTATCATTTCGAATTCATTCATATCCGGTACTGAAAAATTCTGCCAATCAGGTTAGCATCAAAGTCATTATGTTCATTCTATAATAATTTGTTACCTATACTTGGTTGAGTGAACTTACCTATTCGAGCTGAAAAATACTGGCCGCTAGAATAAAAAAGATTTTATTCGATTTATGAATGTTCATAATTTTCAGATTCTTGAGGAAAGATAATATTAATTTTTGTTGCTAAAAACTTGTGACTTTTTCGACCTATACTTTCATTGCATCTGGCTAGTTTATAATTATGATTTCTTCCTCTCGTTTTATGTTTATGAAGCAATATGAGATGATAATAGATGTACCGGATTGTTCACCATAATTTGACCCCCCTTCAACTTTGTTACTGAAAGAGGTACAAAAAATTGTTTTCTACAAAAGTTTCACGAAATCGACTAGTGTTTTTTGGAATAATTTCACAAAATGAAATATATAAAGAGTTGGCAACATATTGATGGCAACTTCATTTTTTCAAATGGAACACCACGTATATTTTTCTATATTTGACTAGCTCTTTTTCCCATGATTTCGAATATATAACATATGTTTGGCCTATCTCTCTCATTCTGAGTACCACAAAGTTTCAAATTTTAAGAACCACCTGGCAAGCTAAGTAATCAGTTTTCAAGTGGAATGCTGCGGTAATTCAGAATGCCTTTTTTTGAGTTATCTCGTTGGAACGATATCTGACATACGTTTGTCTCATTGAATATGCACTACACAGAAGCGGAAAAATTCGAAATATTTTCACACTATGTGAAGAACAATAAATATAAGAAAGCTACAAGGAGAGAATATATGGAGTTGAATCCAAATCATCCAATTCCAATTTATAGTGAAAAACATATCGTTACCCACGAGATGACTCAAAAAAGAGCATTTTGAGTAATCGCAGCCTAGCATATGAAAACTGATTACTGAGCATACCAGGTGGTTCTTTAAATTTGAAACTTTGTGGTACTCAGAATGAGAGAGATAGACCAAACATATTATATATTCGAATTCAGGGAAAAAAGAGCTAGTTAAATATAGAAAAATATACAGGGTGTTCCATTTGAAAAAATGAAGTTGCAATCAATATGTTGCCCACTCTGTATATATTTCATTTTGTGAAATCATTCCAAAAAACACTAGTCGATTTCGTGAAACTTTTGTAGAAAACATTTTTTTGTATCTCTTTTAGTAACAAAATTAAAGGGGGGCTCGAATTATGGTGAAAAACCCGGTACAACCTGAATAGATGTCAGACCTAGCTTTAAGAAATTAAATATTTCCCCACATGAAGGCGATATTTTCCGCAGTCTGCCAATAGGATCTACCACAAGTCCGCATGTTTTTCTGCACTTAAATTTATATGCCGCTCCACCCCAACAAGCTGCTCCCCTGCTACTAAATCCATTATTTATATAGTACCAAGTGTGTGGGGTCCACGGTTGATATATGGCAGCCACCAATTTCCTCTAATTGACTGGTCACACTGCAAATCGAGTGGGTCAATGTTTATATGGATGGAATATTTTACCAACGGGATACCATGCCTGTTTATTTGTAACTTTTAGGATTATCATTTCCAAAGATGAATTCTCATACCTTATATTACAATATCATGAATTTATTACATTCAAATTATTTCGTTGAATTATTTGGAAATCGATCGATCAAAACGTATCTAGTGATATAGGTACGTCTAGATAGATATTTTCATGAATAACTCGAATTAATACCAGAAAAATTCTTAGTTGTTGTTTTATTGAAAATGAAATTTGATGTTTTCTAACCTTTAATCCTTATACATATCTACAAAAACTATTTCAAGATAATATGAAGCTTCGTTAGTTATTATCTATTGATTTCCTTGATAACACATCCCAACAACTATACCTTTCGTATAGCTATCTTGAGTATTTCTCGAGAATGAATTTCATAGGTGATATCAGGTTTTTATATACAGGATGAAGTTCAAATCACATGGTTAGGGTTAGAGAAATCAGACAACCAACTTGGACTAAGCCAACGTTTCGTTTAGGTATATCTATATGTTTAGAATTTATCAAAGCTACAGAGAAAACAAACAAAATATGTAGGTAGTAATATATCACGGCATAGCAGACATTTTTTTAATTCCGGAAAAATTACCTCCTCCAGCAAGACTGGAACCTACAACCTTCGAATCACTAGTCCAGTGCTCTACCAACTAAGCTACCGAGGAAGCTGAATGTACAGTGCATCCCATTTTGGGTGAGACAGCCAGGTTTCTCGCTTGTTATTTAAGATAGAGCCTTGCGGTTTTCACGTTTCTGTCCTACTTTTTCGTGAAACTCAAGTTGGTCTAATCAGATTTTGCATAATTGTTTCCGTTCAAGAGATACAGGGCGATTTTGGAAATTGCTACTTTTCGGACCCCTCCTTTATCTCCGAAGTTAGTAGAAATAATGCTGAGGTAAAAACTACATCTGAATCAGAATTCTGCGTAGAATCCAGTGGCGTACTAAATTTTTTTTTTCGGGGTATGGTTTTGAAGATTCAACACAAACCTATATATTTTTTAATGGAACACTCTATATATCATTACTTCGTTGGGTTCGTAATTTTTTTTCCATCAAAATGATGTATCATACTATGTAGGTAGGATGTTCAGAAATATAAAAAACACTAAAACATCAAATAATGATGGTTTTTTTGTTAATGGGCAATGGATTTCCCATATAAAAAAAGAGTCAATAATAATAATAATAATTCATTGCGATGACAGCTAGATCAGATTGGTTTTTTCTTCCCAATGCTTGCTTGATAAAACAATGCTGCCAAATGCATAGTAGCCATAATAACAACAAGAATGTTTGTATTATCAATGACCTACTACTTTTTAAAAATCGAAAGTAATAATCCTCTTATTGAAACTAAGGAAATTCATGACCCATTAAAAAAAAAACCATCATCATTTGATGTTTTAGTGTTTTTTATATTTCTGTGCGTCCTACCTACATAGTATCATACATCATTTTGGAGGAAAAAAATTACGAATCCAACGAAGTAATGATATACAGGGTGTTCCATTAAAAAAAATATAGGTTTGTGTTGAATCTTCAAAACCATACTCCGAAAAAAAAAATTGAGTACGCCACTGGATTCTACGCAGAATTCTGATTCAGATGTAGTTTTTACCTCAGCATTATTTCTAATAACTTCGGAGATGAAGGAGGGGTCCGAAAAGTATCAATTTCCAAAATCGCCCTGTATCTCTTGAACGGAAACAGTTATGCAAAATCTGATTAGACCAACTCGGGTTTCACGAAAAAGTAGGACAGGAACGTGAAAACCGCAAGGCTCTATCTTAAATAACAAGCGAGAAACCTGGCTGTCTCACCCAAAATGGGATGCACTGTACACCGTATAGCGAGAAACCACCTCTCCTACAATAAAAGGTTAATAGTATCCCTTACAAATCACGATGTTTTTGCAAGGGTTTGGAAAGATGAATGTTGGGAAGAAAACTCATTCACTATCGGTGATCTTCAAGGTTCTAGTTACCGTTCCTTTTGATGATCACCGATAGTGAATGAATGAATGAGTTGAAACACCATAATCTTTGAGGGATACTATTAATCTTTGATTCTGGGAAAAGCGGTTTCTCGATAAACAGTAACGTTCAGCTTCCTAAAAATGTAAATCGACACAGAAACTTGAATAGAGAAACTTAAACTCAAGCTTGCAAAGCCTAAAGAATGGCTGGATACCTAAGAGACACATTATGAAGAAGCAGCCATAATACTACCGAGAGTGAAGTCAGAATACACTCCTTCACCCAATAAGTTCCGGGCCTAGCGCTTAGATATTTAGGTACTATTTTTTTAGCACTTCTCCTTGCTTGAGGGTATGTCATAATTCTTTTTCCTTGTTTTATGGACAATCCTCTCGTTAGCCTTTCAACGTTACTATTTTTTTTCTCGTTAGTACCAAGCTTCAAAGATTTGTGTCGAAATTCCGAGACAGAGTTGAGTCTGGATCGAGATATTGAAGGTTAAGTGAGGGCTTCATATGGTGTTGTTTGAAGAATTCAGATGGCACTTCATTGAAAAACTGTTAAAAAGTGGCATGTTAGGAGTTGTTTCAGAGCGGTTGTTTTGAGCTGTCGTAAATTGAAGTATTGTGAGATAGAATTGAGGGTTATGATATCAGAAGGCCTTTTTTTGAGTGAAAATTTGTCCTTGAAAAAGCTCAGCTTGAAATGAGTGCTGCTGATCGAAAACAACAACGCATCGACGATTCCGAACGCTGTTTGAGCGAAATAAACAGGACTTTTTTTTCGATGTGTGGCAATGGCTAAAACATCAGCTGGCAAGGTCCTCCACAAAAGTGAAACTATCTAAAATTCTCTTCACCAAGACAATGTTCACTGTCATGAATCAATGGAAACCATGGTGGAAATGAACAAATTGCTCTTCCAACTGCTTGACTACCTAGCTTATTCTCCAGAATCTCAAAAATATGATCCATGGAAGTTTAACTCTAATGAAGAAGTGATTACCTAGGTTGAAGGCCATTTCGAAAGCTAACACTAATCTTTCCACACAAAAAGTATTGAAAAGTCAGAGATGCGTGGTAATACATGCATCACTCTTTAATGTGACTATGTTGATGGATAAAGTCGAGTTTTAAAAAAAAAGTGTTATTACTGGTAAGACCCAAGAATTATTGAGTGGAGTGGTATAAGACAGTGGTCATAATGCATTATAACATATGCTGTAGAAACGAGAGCCAGAACAACGAAAATAAAACGCATGAGTGAAACAAGAGAAATGAAGATCCTGAGATCCAGGGATGACACTAAATGACCAGATAAGGAGTGAGACTATAAAAGAAGAGCTCTTACAGGATGTGGTACATTTCTGTAGAGTTAGGTGTCTACATAAAAAAAATGGATGAGAATATAAGTTAAAATGGGCTAAAGATCAAGAGCCTCAGTATCCAGAAAAATCTACAAAAATTAGTTCCTAAATTTTCCCGTTAGTAATAAATGAAAGTACAAAACTTGGCGCGGTTCATTATAACGCTTTCAGATGGCATTCAATTGAACATTTCAGAATGAACATTTATCAGAAACTTAAACAATAAAAAAACATAAGGGAAGAGCTCCAGATACAGGAGGTGGTACGATATGGAAAGAATGAGTGATAATATACAGGGTGGCCACTTTTTCAATGGGATTGTATTGGTAACTTTTAAACCATAAGAGTTAAAAGGTCGGTCAAATGGAGAAAAAGTTGCATCCATAGAAGCATTATCAAGCAGTTCAGACAAATCGAGATTATCAGGGCCGGTTATTGAGATATCATAAGAAAAGTAAATTCTGTCATTTTGATTTTTCTTTTTTTCCCACTTTATTTCAAATGTTATCAAAAAATGTTACAGGAATTTTTTATTCGACAGTAAATTGTTCTCAATTTGACGTAATTAGATTTCGTATCCAACGTTTCGTGATCTCTGGGCCACCCTCAACCTCATTTTTTTCAATACGGACCTGTATATTTCATGACACTTTTCGAAATAACATTTCACGCTGAATTCAACGATATATCATACAATGTCATTCAAAGTTGATTTTCAGGTGATTTTGACCCTTATCCAAATTTGTTTGGGTCGGATCTGTAGTGAATGCAATTTATCAAAAACTGCTGTTAATAAAATAGTCAAGAGACGCAAATACAATGATTTTAAATTTGAATACCAACCCTTCAAAACTAATATCGATACGGGGAGACAGAGTTTTTGCTGAGGTTTTTATCTGTTCTCTTGTATCATACGTTGAAATGTATGATGCCCCGTTACATTTCCTCTGCTAATACTGAGATTCATCGACACATATGCTTGATTGTTTGAAATTAATATTTTGTATTTGCTCTTTCTCAAAAGAATATATATATATATATATCGTAATGATATCAAAATAAAGTTCGATTCTGGAACAAATGACAAATCCAACAATAGTGATTTCTCGCGAGAAGATTGAGAATGTATTGGAAGGTATTCAAGAAGACGAAATAAGCAAATGTATAAGAAGTATGGGTTCCAGAACCGTTAAGTGCATTTTACAAAATGGTGGACATTTCCAACACTTACTTCATTCATTTTCATTTACTGTCGAATAATCATTCGATTTTTCTTTCATTAAATGATAATTCGTTTAATTATTATGAATTGAAATATGTAAATAATTATTACTTGTTTCTTGATTTGATTCTGATATGTTCCATTTAGTTCAAGATGAGTAAGTTGATTTTCTCATCGAAATTAATTGCTTGTTGTTAATTAAACTAAAGGTACCGAAATGTAATACAGATCCGACCCAAACAAATTTGGATAAGGGTCAAAATCACCTGAAAATCAACTTTGAATGACATTGTATGATATATCGTTGAATTCAGCGTTAAAAGTTATTTCGAAAAGTGTCATAAAATATACAGGTCCGTATTGAAAAAAATGAGGTTGAGGGTGGCCCAGAGAGCACGAAACGTTGGATACGAAATCTGATTACGTCAAATTGAGAACAATTTACTGTCGAATAAAAAATTCCTGTAACATTTTTTCATAATATTTGAATTGAAGTGGGAAAAAAAGAAAAATCAAAATGACTGAATTCACTTTTCTTATGATATCTCAATAACCGGCCCTGATAATCTCAATTTGTTTGAATTGCTTGATAATGCTTCTATGCATGCAACTTTTTCTCCATTTGACCGACCTTTTAACTCTTATGGTTTAAAAGTTACCAATACAATCCCATTGAAAAAGTGGCCACCCTGTATAAGGTGAAATTGTCTAAAGATCAAAAGCCCCACTCAGAAAGACTTCCTGGCAGACCAGCTAGACACCTCCAAATTGAACCGCTGAAGAGGGTGAGAGTTGGAAACATTATTTTGAATGTATTCGTATAGTATTAAGTCGCAGTTCATACTCGTGTCATAGAACGAGAATTCGCATAATAAAAGTTGAACCATAGGCTCGCATGCAGATTTACCACTTGCCAAAAATTATTCAGACCATAATATAGGTATTTCATTGCTCCACTCTAAGCTCTTCGTACGAGCGGAACAACTTTCGGTCTATTTCTCCGACGATTCACTTCGCATGTCACAATAAATTACGGCCAAATTACGATTCCTTCATAAAAAGCCATTTTCATTCTCGTTGTTATCCAGGCATAAAATAAACAGTTTCTCGGGTTTGCTAATTGAAATATTGCAGCCGATTTTCTAATTTTCCCGAAATTCATGTCGAACGCCATGTTCTACATGGCCTTCCCGCATAAAATTTACATTATGGGAACCATATTGCCATTAGATCTACTGTAATTGATATATTTTTGGAAATGAGGAAATGGCAGGTTCGTGTTCTGAGGCAATTCGGGACTGATGCTTTATTCTGGCGAAAGTTGTAAATAATAGGGGGAAATAGAGCATTTCGGGCGAGATCAATAAAGTAGCATTATAGAAATTCTTAGAAATTCCTTTCCAAAATGTGGCTACTATGGATGACAGGCATAAATTTATTTATTTAACATAAACATGAATCCTAACAGGAATAACCCAATTACAAGGATTCACCACAAAAAAGAAAATATTCACAATTCGGAATGAACATAAACTATGAGATAAAACATATCAACAATCTCAAAAAAAATAAACAATTCAGTAATTTCTACATAGATACAAATATAATTCTTCTCTAAAAGCAACTTGAGAAATATTGAAAATGTCAATAAAAAAAATGTGCCAGTTATAAAACCGCATGATTCTCAAAAAAATGGAGTTATAAAACAACGACGTGAGCGCTCTTGGAACAAAAAACAGTTCTCTTCGACGTCCGGTGCAAGCACGAGTGTTCAAATAAACCTCATTAATGAGAGGGAAATCGAAGTGGCCATTCATTATCCGATATAAAAAAGTTTGATCGAATACAATCCTTCTCTGCTCCAGAGTAGTCAATCTATAAAGCCTCAACCTTGCATCATAAGGACACTCAACTTGTCTATTCCCGAACCTGTAGTATAAGACTCTAGTGAACTTTCTTTGTACCCTTTCGATCCGATTAATATATTTGTGATAAAAGGGATTCCAAATTGGTGTTGCATATTCAACTATACTGCGAACAAGCGAAAAGTAAAGAACCTTTAGCGTTTCCTCACTTCTAAATGAACGCGAAATTCTCAGAATGAAACCGAGCATTCTGAAAGCTCTGGAAACAATATCATCTATGTGGCGTTCAAATGATAATTTCGAATCCAGATATATTCCCAAGTCCTTGACTACTTTCACTTTCTCCAGAATCCTATTGATCAGAGACAGAGAAGTGCTTACGATGTTGACGTTTTAAGTGAATGTAATGTGTTTGCACTTGTTAACATTGAAGGGCAGATAGTGTAGGCAACAAAATTCATCAAATCTGTTCAAATCATCCTGAAACTTCCGGGCATCACCCCAATCCTTCACTGCAAAGTACATCTTAATGTCAAGATCGAAATTTATGTTATGAAAACATTTGCAGATATCGTTGACATATAAAATAAAAAGGAGTGGTCCCAAATGAGAACCCTGAGGCACTCCCGATTCGACCCTGTAAAGGGATGAAAATGCGTCATTTATAATGACGAACTGAGATCTTTCCCACAGGTATGACCCAATCCATCTCAACAGATTCGATCCCACGATAAATAAAATATTGATTACATTCTTCGAATAGGTACTTAGTTATAGTTTTCAGCTAATATTTCAATCAACAACATATTATAGAATTATCAGAAATGTCACTAATGACTACCTATATTGATGATTTTCTATGCAGAATCTCGTCACATATATAAAAGAACAACTAGAGTTTAGACAAGGGTTTGCTTAAGATCTTATTCTTTTATTTATTGTATGGCTAGGGATTCATCAAGTCAAGTATCTTGATATTTTTACCAACTATTTGACTTGAAACTCAAACTCGAGACAAATTACATACTTGAACTTAATTTGATTAGAGATATTTATTGCTTGTCTTGATATTACTTGAGCTCGATGCGCACGAGTAGCACGGTATACATTTATGCAAGCACAATCAACTTCAAAAGACAAATATATGAGTTTGACATCGATCTCTCAAGTTTATTCAAGAAATAAATCATCTTAAAGGAACGAATTGAATATAAAAAAAGGCACGAAAACGTTTTTCAAACTTGGTTAATATGGCCAAAGATTTTTTATCAACGCCAGCATCTAAATTTCCCGAAATTTAACCAACCTCCATGACAAGAGAAAAGCTGTGCTCTTTTTTTGATTCACTTTGATTAGCCATTAGCTTCACTACTCTTCCAGGCAGCTTACGTAGTCTTCAAGATTATATAGTTCTTTGGTTGCCAATCAGGGAGCTTTTGATCTGACATTGATATCAGTGTCATCTGTGCATATTTAAGTCAAACTTTATTCTTTATTCATCATAACAAAAATCACAATTCATCTACATACAAAAAATTTTGTTTTTTGTTTTTACAACTCTGCCTCTCAATTGAATTTCAAAACAATAAGAATGGTAGCCGTTTCGCGCTAAACCAGGAAGTAAGTATACCAGGTTCGTGTTGCGAAACACCTGCCCAAATTCAAACTATTGAACGCAGATAAGAAATGGAGGTGCGGAAAAAAAAGGAGCCAAAGCCGACCCAGCCGGCGGCCAGCGGGAAAAGCATCCATCCATGGGAGGAAAACTCAAGAAAAAATCCCTGAGGAATTCACATCAATTTTTCATCATCCTAATTTATAACAAGTCGAGAAATGTCCCATAGTGTTCCTGAATATATTTTTTCGTTATTACATTAAACTTTTTCTTGTTATTTATTGCAAATTTTATGGTAGGAGGTCCATTGAAAAATTTCGGAGCAAAGTAAGTTACGATTCTCTGAGTATGAGCTTTGGTATATAGTCTAGTTCGCAAATATTCTATTCTTAGATTATAATCTACAGAGTGCTCTCAGGGGAAGGATATTTGCTTCTTTGTATAGAGACTCTGTAGAATATGTCCCCTTTTTTATATATAACTTTGAGAACATGATTTTGAGTGACGAAGACATTATTCAGAGCGTTCCTGAAGCCACCCCCTCCCAAACTATCAGACAATATCTCAGTACAGATTCGACCAATGATGTATAAACTATTCTAATCATGATTCATCATTCATTTTTCATTTCAAAACCGTTCCCTTTGGTACACCAATTTTGCAATTTAGCATATCGATAAATAAGTTCAGTCAACCTTGGAGATATGGTCTGTCTATACTGAATTTAGAAGAGGAGACATCACAATACTTTGAGGGGCTTGTATTGAAGATTTTTGTTCCGAACATCTGAAAGGAATTTTCGCTTGATGAAGTTTCAAGACGAGACCCACATACAACATCGGTAGCCTTAAAAATTTTAAGAAATGATGCACCACTTCACTGATTCTATTCGAAATTGGTTGATGCATGTTCCACAACTGTGTAGTTGATCTGTGGTAGACACCTAAGGAATCACATCATATAAGAACAAGAACCGAAAGATATTCCTGCAGATCTTTTTGTGTTGATATTTTGCAAGTGAATATAACAAAACAAATTGAGACATTTTGCGTTGATGGCTGCGAGGAAATTCAAAAAGAATATAAAATAGAAAATGAGCTAATTGCACCCTTGGGTATAGTAAAAACTATCTAAATTAATTTATAACGAGAAACGAGAAACATATTATTTCAAACTATTGTTTTCTAACTCCAAGTTGTCACCTCAAAATTCTTCGTCAAAAGTAAAGTTCTTTCTTCAGAACTTCTTACGAATTCTGTGAATGCTGTGAACAAGGAATCTAATACTAAAGCCCCCTGCTAATAAAAATTTCAAGTACAATAAAAAAAACCTTATTTTTTCAACTTTCAGAATGAAGGAGCTGCCGTCCAAAAACTATTTTGACAATTTTGGATCCAACGTTTTATGCTGCTACTACCACAAATACTACTTGATCCAGAAAGTGTTGCTTCCTGTGGAAATTCTTCTCCATACAATTTTTCGTGGCTTTTCATCAAATGTTGTTAAAAAACTTGTTCCATTATTGGCATTTCATACCGTCGTTCTTTATTTTTACATAATTTGCACTATCCAATTTTCATTGTTTTGGAATCGGCTGCCGCAACATCAAAAAAATCTGTATATTTCTTTTTTCTTGTTGATTAATTCTGCCTCATCCACAGATTTTTTCTCATAGTTTTTGCAGGAGGAGGGGAATCTTCAAAATCAGACTCACTTTGTTTTAGTACGTATTCTGAGCTGCATGAGCTACATGAAAAAAGTTCAGGTTCAGACATTTCGAGTTCAGGCACAACGAACAACACATAAAATATGAATGGCAGAGTACAGATTCAGACACGTTGCACAATATGATATTCAAACTTCAAACTGTTTGAAGAAGTCTGATTCCAAGCCAAACCTAAAGATACAGAAATCAAACACTCACTACATTATTTCTTATATAGATAGATAGAAAAAAGATTTTCCTAAGAAATTCAGTTTTGTTATATGGTTAGATTTAATAAATTTACAAGAGTTGTTCAAACTGCCTACCTTCAGCCGGAATACACGCACGATATCATCTAAAAAAATATCGCGATATCAATCTTCATAGTTATTGACGAATTCAACTGCTTCCATAATGCTCTCCAGAAGCTCAGCTAAATTCTTAATTGGCTTTTCCTTTCATTGCTTTCCAGTAATTATAATCAAAGGGATTCAAATCAGCTGGGTGGGCATATCCATTTTCTTTGGTTCAGCTTGGAATCTTACACGATGCTTGAAACCTTTATTTTACATGTACACCAAGAATGTACACGGCAATATTGAGTATTTTTTTCAATATAATTCTGGAATTTTCTTCAGTTCTGGTGACACGATCAATATAAAATTCTGAACAAGAGTTGAAATTTCAATTTTTCATATGTTTGCAAAATTATCTGGAAAACCAAAGTTTAAACGGTCTTGTGTTACATTTCAAAGGTTGATAATTGAGGGATGATTTTTGATGCAAGTCTTATACAAACGAGTAGGTATATCATGAAATTTGGAGAAAATCGAATGATATTGATTCTTGGTGAAAACAACAGATCACATTTATTCAATGGAGTCAATGAATTGAATAAACAGCTATAAACACTTACACAGATTCATCCCTTCAATTGAAAGGGTCTTCCCTTAATATCCTAAACACCCCATAGGGATTGCAAAGTGTGTTAAGCAAGAGTGGAGTTGAATGTTTATTATAGGGTGCAGAAGTAATAATGATCCGAGCAGTTAGATAAATAATTGATAAAGTTTGTTTGAGAGAGTTATTGCAATTTCTTCATTTTCATTGAGTCCGGTTTATTTCTTTGTGTTCGATATCGATATTCATTTTTGAAATGAACAAAATGAAGGAAATAAGGAAAAAAATTCGTATTTGATTCTGTTGAGAAGATTTGTTCCACCAAATATTCTGGATGTTTGGAGAATGAATATCGTAAAAGTATTGGCTTGGTGTCAGGAGCGCTCGTCATTCATGCGCCACTTGCGCCCTTGGAAACTACAGAACCATTTATGGGTATACCTTTTTGCACCTACTTACTAAATATTTTCAACATGAATATTTTACCCATTCAAGGCATATTTACTAAATGAATTATTTCTCAAACTATTTCAAACTAGTTTGACAAACATTTTGAATTTTCAAACCTGTAACTATTTCCCAGTTTGATGTTTCAGAAAGATTGACTTAAGTTTGACTTAATTCAAACTCAAATCAATCTAAAACATTCAAGTCAAACTTGTGCAAGTCTAGGTGTTATATCATTTTAGACTCCCCATCAAATGTGCTAACTTTCAGAGTCATTCGCCAAACTGATGTAGTTAGTACAATTTTGTTTTCAGTAGAGTCAGTTAAAGTGGGGCCAAATATTAATTTTGAATATTTGGTTCGGCAAAAAGTGACATTATCATTATATTTCAAGCTGTAGCTTAGCTAAGATTGAAGGTTAAGTTACATAAGCACTATTCAGGATAACATAGGAAAAATGAAATCGAAAAAAAGTCAAAATTTGTAGGAACACGAGTCATTGCATGGTATGCATTTTCTCGAATAAAAAATGAAATTATAACATCATTTATCCTCGAAGGGCGCAATTGGTGTTGAATGACGAGAGCTAGAAAGCTCCTGAATTCATGTCAGTGGTTTCCTCATTTTTTGTTTTGTTCATCCAACAAAAACAAACCTTCCAAGCATTGAATTTTGTCCTGACCTAAAAAATAACATTTTTAGCGACAGAGAAATGAAAATATCTCAAAGTGGATAAACATAAGAAAATCTGTTTGTCATTAAGTAATTTAATGTGATTTCTTTGATTCCGTCGGCCATTTGAAAAGTGAAACCCATGTTCTTGGCTAGGTAAATAACGTACCTGGACAGAAAGAATTTATGGCCACTGAAAACATAATGTTAACCTAATATATTCCCAGGAGTCAAGTTATCATCGTCACCTGTGATCCAGATAACATTGTTCAGGTTGTTTTAATAACCCTTTTAGTGTCATTCGGGAAATTTATGCACTATAAAAACATTTGAAATAAAAGAAAGTGATAAAATATATGGCTGTAATGCTAGGCCACTATTGAAAATAATAAAATTTCGAAATATTTGAAATTTATTTGATAAGGTTGAAAAATAGAGTTGGGAAGATATTTAGGTAAAGGTTATCAATTTTCGAAGTTGAAAATTCTTGAGTATGAAGATAAGGTAATCTTGAATCTCATGCAGAGCTCCTGGTTTCTTGACAGGAATTTTTCACACTCTTGAAATGGTTGTATACAATTCAACAACGATTGTTAATCTAATGTAACAAATTGGTGCTGGAATAGATACAGTACCTACCAATCTTGCGTAAAAAATGAACACATTTTTGTGTATCTTTGATTATGTAGTAATTCTATCCAATTGTTTCATTTTCTAACAGTTATTGTTTTTCAAAGAAGTTTTCAATATTTGTTAATTTTTTATGAAAAATTGTAACCGGCCAATTGCAAAGTCCCCGGTGTACCGTAGTAAAACAAAATTTTTTGGCAACATTCGATTTTATTATTCGACATAGTTGCCTTCGATTATAGCGATCTCCCAACTTTTCGATACCATTTTTGTAGTACGATTTGTCTTTCGCTTCAAAATAGGCTCCTGTTTCGGCGATTAGTTCTTCATTGGTGCTAAATTTCTTTTCAGCGAGCATTCTTTTGAGGTCTGAGAACAGGAAAAAGTCGCTGGGAGTCAGATCTGGCGAATATGGTAGATGCAGAAGCAATTCGAAACTCAATTCATGCCATTTTGCTATTGTTTCTATTAATTTGTGACACGGCGCATTGTCTTGATTAAACAGCACCTATTTTTTCTTCAAATGGGGCCGTGTTTTGATAACTTCATTCTTTAAACGATCGAGTAACGCTATATAATGATCGCTGTTGATGGTCTAGACCTTGTGTAGATCATCAATGAATATTATACCTTGCGCATCCGAGAATACTGATGCCATAATCTTGCCAGCTGACTCTTTTTCCTCGCTTTGGATTCGGTTCATCGTGTGCAGTCCACTCATCAGCTGACTGTCGATTGGACTCCGGAGTGAAATGATGGAACCATGTTTCATTCATTGTCACATATCGACGCCAAAATTCAGGTTTAGTGCAGTTAAACAGCTCCTAACTGCTCAGAATCATTAACACGAAATTGCTTTTGATCGATTGTGAGCTCGCGCAGCACCCATTTTACACACAGCTTTCTCATGTACAAATACTCGTAAATGATGTAATGTACACGTTCAGATGATATCTTCACAATGTCTGCTATCTCGATCAACTTCATTTTCGCTCATTCAAAATTATTTTGTAAACCTTTTTGATTTTTTTGTCGGTGACAGCCCCTTTTGGGCGTCCACTGCGTTCGCCGTCTTCGGAGCTCATTTCACCCCGTTTAAACTTAGCATTATACCAATCAATGATGGTTGATTTTCCTGGTGCAGAACCTGGAAACTCTTCATCAAGCCAAGATTTTGCTTCTACTGTATTTTTCCCTTCAAAATGCAATATTTTATCAGCACACAAAATTATTTTTTTTCCTTTTTTTCAAAATAACAAAAAACAAGAGTAGCTACACTCACAACGCAATATCTCACGAACTAATGGTCGGACTGCTGTCAAATTTTGACACGTATTGTTTGAAAGTTGATACTAACTAAAAATCATATGGATTTGATACTAGCACCGCCATCTGTGCATCAGACCAGGCCTTTTCAATTGGCCAGATTAGCCTAATATATCCTCAAATTCAGATGGGAATTGAAGTAGTAGTAGTAACAGTACTTTATTGTTCATAAATAAACATATGGCCATCGACCTAAGGTCCTTCAGCCTTTAGGGCAGTGTTTTTCAATCTTTTTGACTTCGCGACCCCTTTACAGGTTGAAATATTCTGGCGACCCCATTGTGACGTAAAGCAAAAGAAGAATCTCATTTTGCAAAGCACTTCCTGCAAACACTACTGGCCAGTGTTTGTACGATTTGTTTTTAGAAAGCACTTGCGACTTCCATATTGATTGGAAAAAATGTATCGCGGACTCATTGCAAGATTAAAAGCGATAATGCCAAACATATCCTGGACACACTGTTTTCTTCATCGACAGACTCTAGCTGCTAAGGTAGTATCTTCTGATTCAAATGACGTGCTCACGGAGGTCATTAAAATTGTGTATTCTATCAAAGGTAAAGCTTTGCAAACCCGGCTATTCAAAAACATTCAGAAACAGAAAGTTATGGGCTCGCTTCATCAAAATCTCCTTTATCACATAGAGGTCAGGTGGCTATCCAAAGGAAAGTTATTGATAAGAGTTCTGGAACTGAGAGCTGAATTGTTAATTTTCTTACAAGATGCAATATGCTTCTCGTTTTTCTGATCCTATATGTCTCTTGAAATTAGCATTTTTCGCAGATCTTTTTAGCCACCTTAACAATTTGAACAACAACCTTCAAGGAAAAGAAGGAAATATTTTAACAGCCAAAGATAAAGTAAAAGCATTTCACGCAAAACTTCATTTGTGATCAACCTCTCTGCAAAACAAAATGTTCGAGTCTTTTCCATGTGTTCAGAAGATAATTGAAGATAATGCAACAGACCAAAGTTTTGCATTATCGGCTCATATTCCTTGCATGATACTGAGCTTGCATAATTTACAAGAGAAACTTTTGACATACTTTCCAGACTTGCACTCTGAAGCTGACAATGGACGTAGATGGATTTCAAACCCTTTTTTGGACAAATCAATAGATCTGGGTGATGTCACCACAAAAATGAAAGAATGTCTTCTAGATTTAGCTGATGATGGCATGCTTAAAAAAGAATTTTATTCGCAAAGTGTCGACGTATTTTGGATAAAAAAAAAACACGAATATCCAGAGCTGGCAAAAAAAGCTCATAAATTATTAGTACCATTCGCCACTTCATACTTGTGTGAATTGAAATTTTCTTCAATGGCAGTCATTGCCATTGTCATTGCCACTAAAAAGAGAAACAGATTGCAATAAGAAAATGATTTGATTATTAACGTTTCAAAAATAGCACCACAATTTGATAAACTTCTGAAAAATAAACAAGCACATTCTTCCCACTAAAATTGCGTTTTTATTGTGTAAGA
The DNA here is from genome assembly GCF_914767665.1 of Harmonia axyridis. Lineage (NCBI taxonomy): Eukaryota > Metazoa > Arthropoda > Insecta > Coleoptera > Coccinellidae > Harmonia > Harmonia axyridis. The sequence continues at coordinate 60,244,900 of NC_059501.1, forward strand.
ACCTCGACATTTTCTTTCAGCCGGCGACCCCCCAAGTAAGGTGTCACGACCCCCCTAGGGGTCGCGACCCACAGATTGAAAAACACTGCTTTAGGGAATTGAATATATTCGAACATGATAAGATCAATCAGTGACCTTAAAAGAGAAAGTTAAAGAAATAAAAGTCTTCGTTTGATGTTGATCTTAAGAAATTTCAAAACATCTTCCAATTTAGTTTTGATGAATCATACAAAACACACTTAATAGATACAGATTTTCGAGATAAGTCGATTCAGCCATCACTATAAATGTCCTCCAGCTACTAAATCATAACACCTACCTACCAGATCTTATATTTTATGATCACGAACCTCCACAAATTTCATTTCCGCACATTCTCACCTTATCGAAACCTCCATAAATTGCTGTCATATTAAGCAGTATTTCCTTTTTGGATATGGAAATACTCCTTTTATATTTTATTCATGAATTGGGAGCCTTGTGTGATAAAGAGGAATATTATCAAACTCAACTTTGATCGTTAATTTCGGAATGCAACACGATAAAATGAAGCCATTAATATTTGAGTGCGTGTTTTTTTTTGGTTACGAATATTTAACTATCTACACATAATTATTCTCAGTGGTAGAACAAAGGAAAATTCTAAAGGTTAATTATAAAATAAATTATTAATAATAATGAAATTGATAAATTCCTTGATCAAGGATTGAACGCATTGAACACAGCTCTCATAATTAGAAGAGATTTCAATGTTTGATGAAACTTGTAGAGTATTGGCAATGATGCGGTCGATATGTCTTGCTACTGTAGATATCCAATACCAGGAACAGAGTAGTTTATTGAATAGTAGAAGTGGTCATTTAAACCCTTCCGTTTTCAGCAGAGCTTTGAGGGAAGGAGAGTATACGAAGGAGTGTTCGAAATAATTTCTGAGTTGGTATTTTGTAAGAAGCAAAAGCAGTGGCGACGCCAGCAGTCAAAAACAGGGGTGGCCAAGGGGGGACCGGATTTTTTTTTGGGGGGGCCAAAGTAATGCGAAGCTACATATAGTTCTGCTAATCTTTTAGCCTTAGTATGTCCAATTTTAGGGGGGGGCAGCAAAATTCTAGGGGGAAGGCTCGGGCCCCCCTGCCCCCCCTAGCGTCGCCACTGAGCAAAAGTGATGTAGTCTCACATTTTCTCATTTTTCAAGGTATTATATCCTTAATTGTATGGTCAAATGTTTATTTTCTGGAGACCAATATCTGGCTACCGAAGGCTTGTGGTGGCCATATGGAGAATTCATCGGTGAGAAAAATATTTGTAGTAAATTTATTAGTTGCTTGAATATTTCTTCCATAATTTGACGATTCACTGTTTGTGGAAGGCAAGAGGGGAAAACGCTGTCGTTCTCTTTTTGACTTCCAACATTTTTTACGTATTGGTATTACATCCTAAGCTACCGACTAACTAGCATTTTATAGTAATGCTTTCATTTCAAGAACTGTAAACGAACGTTAATTAGAAAATCAAATTTCAAATATATCCATATGATGAATCGTAGAAGAAATTGTTGGATATTATGTTTATGGTTTTTACATAAAGAGTTTCTATGTTGGAAAATTGATGTGACAGAGCGATTAGTTCTGAAAAACTCTCTCATTAGAGGAAGATCTTAGACAGGCGAACAATAAAACAACGTAGTTTGGAATATTGGAGGGCGGATAACAAAGAAGATGTACCAAACTATCTCAATCGGCGAAGGTGATTTGATGGAAATGGCTGATGCATGTAACAGGTTTTTCACGAATTTCCCACTAAGACAATATGGAAACCCAGGGATCAACACATTTCCTGAACGAACTTCTTTATCCTCTCATCTATTTGACTTTACAGAATCAGAGGTATTATCAGTTTCGAAAAACATGAAGAACAATAGTCGTTGTTTAATCGAACGCCACATTATTCTGAAGCCTCTTTCTCATATAATCGACTGTGCTTTCGATAATGGAATCTTTCCTGGCACCTTCAGGCTCTCACTGATTGAGCCCTGTGTTAAAAAGGTGATTTCCAAAATATTTAAGAAAATTCTGGCAATCGAGTTCTGAAGTTCTTCCTGAAAATCTAAATTCTGTCTAAGGTACAATATGGATAAGCTCAACAGCTTAGTAATCAAAAATAAACAGCTAGATTCAATGAAGAGCTATTTGAAGGGTCGAGTCAATACCTCCTAGAAAGTCTAGTAGTCTAGGAGGTATTGGTCGAGTCCAATGTGTTTCTATTGAGATCGAAGCTTCCCTTGTTCTTGCGATGAAATACTGAGTAGTGGTGTACCTCAAGGGAGTATCGCTGGACCCTTCCTTTTTCTGGTCTACATAAACGACTTGCCAGGGTGCATTTCGATCGGGGATTTGGAGCCGACCCGATTGTTCAGGTTGTAACGAGGGCAGAAAAAAAAAAGAAGATAGTCATGTATGCGGATGATACCAACTGGTAATAGGATTGACTAGAAATAAATTTTCAAAATCACTAACTGGTGCCAAAGAAATCAAATCATTTCAAATCTGAACAAAACTGAATGTGTGATATTCCAAAACAGCAAGAAGGAAAACCCAGAATCAATTGATCTCATGCAACAGAATATTAAACTTAGTCACCGTACCACTTTTCAGGGAATTAGAGAGGATGAGCATCATATCGATACACTCCAGATAAAACTTAATTCTGTCCTTTGTACAATTCGAATATAGGTGCAGCATGCTGACTTGGAATTGCTTGAAACCATATATTTTTCTAATTTCTAGTCTATAATGAGTTATGGAATCATTGTGTGGGGAAACTGTTCTGATATCACCAGAATATTCGTAGTTCAAAAAAGGGCACTAAGAACTATGTTACGCTTATCCTCCCAAACAACCTGCCGAGGAATATTCAGAAGAGAAGGTATCCTGTCAATAACTGCACTGTGTGTATTTCGTCTTATATTTTTAAGAAGTTTCTTCCTTTATTTTGAGAAATATCTCAATTTGCATATAACCAAGGGCACCTCCTCATACCATCCTCCGAAATGCTTTCTCACTCTATCACAGAGGAATGTCGATTGTGCCTTAGTTTGTTCAATCAAATTACCTAAAAATTATCAAGTCCTAACTAATGTGAAAAAATTCAAAAAAGAAGTTCGTGAACTGCTTATTTAACTCGAACCATATTGTTTAGATGATTATTTAAGCTATAATTTTTGTTGTATCATCATGATCATTTACAGTACATTTAAAATGTACGACATATAAAGAAACTACTGTGTATCGAAAAAATTTTAATTCACATAATACAATAGTGGAAACTGGAAATTAGAATAAATCATATTCAATATCAATTAAATGGATTTCCAGCAAGTAGCGATCAACTCAATCAAATATTATTATGTATCTGGGAGAAATGAGTTTAGCCTCAAGGTGAGAAAGGCTTATGAACCTTCTATTAGAAAAAAAATTAATTTCTTCTTTTATGCTACAAATTACTTTAAGTATACACTTCCTTGATTCGCATCCATAAATTTTCTTCAAACGAATATGAAATAGCAAATCTATATAGAGTTGATGAGAAAATAATGATCCTTCATTTGAATATAACACCTTCACAACTGGCCAAATTTAAAGCAATTACAGGTTTTGTTCCATATACCTTCTTAAGAAATTTTTGCCTCGGTGCTCAGAAAAACATCGGGTAATATCCCGATATTCTCACATTGAGAATATTCAATTCCTGAAATCCCTTAGGATTTTGGACCTTTGTCTTTCATATTTAGCTGTGGACATACAGGGTGTTCTGATTTGTTTCCGACAAACTGAAATGGGTGATAGATCACACCATTTTAAGCAAAAAAGTTCCTATGAACATGGGTCCGGAAATGCTTCGTTTCCGAGATACAGGGTGTTAAAGTTGAAAAAATAATTCGCGTTTTCTTTAATATGTTTTGACTGCTTCGAAATCCTTTCATGATATTATTCCTATTCAAATATTAAATTTAAATTCATTTTGAAAATTTCTAAGGCGAAATGCATGCGGATTTTCTATTACCCACTAATAAGTAGAAGTGGTATGCTATGTAATTGTTGTTTTTAAGTGTTCTGAATATTCTGTTTCCTGAAATATTGCGTTGTTGGGATGCTTTTCGAATACTGAGTTTTTATTTTCTTCGAAGGTCTGTAAAATCCTATTTTTCTGTAGATGATTTCTTCTTTGTATGCTTCGTTCGGGCCTTTGGTAACCAATACCATTTTCCTGTATTTGTTGATAAGCTATTAACTTAGTTAACTATAATTATAATTAATGACATCTGAACCTAACACACTTTAAATCTGTCATTGTGTATAGCCATTTTAAATCTATTGCCGCAACAATTGTTGAATGTAAAACAATCAATCATTCGAAGATATCATTTGTGCATTCAACAGAACGGTGGACATTTCGAACACCTTCTTTAAAAATTATTATGTTATTTTGTTTTGTTCTAAATTGTTACTTCAAAAAAATATTCAATTTAAAATTATTACCAATTTGTTTCTACATGTTTTAGAGATTACAAAAATATGGATTTGGCTTTAAATGCGTTTTTCTCTGAAACGGTTGCCCCTAGCAACTTAAATGAGGTATACCTTTTTTAACTAGAAACGTCAGGGGAATCGATTTTTTTAGTCCAGAATGACGTACAGGGTAGCACAGAAAAGTTGCAACGGTTTAAAGGGGACGAAATGATTGCCAGTGGCGCCCTCTAGAAAATACAACTAAATGGACCACTTTTGAATTTCTCACCTCAAAAAACCCTATGTACCAACTTTCATGCAATTATTTGGAATCAGTCGAAAGATATTTAAGAAAACGCGAATTATTTTTTCAACTTTAACACCCTGTATCTCGGAAACGAAGCATTTCCGGACCCATGTTCATAGGAACTTTTTTGCTCAAAATGATGTGATCTATCACCCGTTTCAGTTTGTCGGAAACAAATCAGAACATCCTGTATAGGGCTCATTGAATTCAACATTGATAAAAATGAAGAAAGAATTGACGTGAAATCGGGAGCTTTTAAATTCTCGTATACCCATGCGCCAATTCCCGCCTTGAGACCACATAGTAGCAGATATAGAACGCGTTCAATGTGAAATTTGCTTTGAACTTAAACTATGCAATGTTTTTATTCAGTCGGAACTGTTGTCCCAGAAATAATGGTTTTTTTCGATATTTTGTTTGAATTATTTATGTTTCTGAGGATCAACACGAAATCTGCACGAAGCATGAAATTATTTATATTTTGAGCAAAATCTCAAGGATATTAGATCTGATGTCACGGAATATGTGGTATTTCTATTCCATCAAAATTCTCGATTCTCGAAACAAACGAATCGGATTGTAATCTGAGAAATCGAAATATTTCACTTCTTTTGCGCCCAAATTTGGTATTCTGTATTTCTGCATCCAATTCTTCTTCTATCGTCAAAAGAAATTGGTAATTGATATCCAAGCAATTTTACAGAATACCAAATTCGAAACAATTCCGATTCGACGAGTGCATTTCTATTCGATTCATACCATATCTATTCGATTTGAAGACACAGAATAGGGCTGCATTAGCATTTCAATCAAAGATTAGGGAGAGAAAGATAGGAAACGAAGCGACTAAGACGACGCCAGCGACGTCTGGTGTTTCAGTTGTAAACAAAATTGGTTGTTTTTGACGTTTTTGTCAGAAAAGGTTAGAATCACATTTCTGAAGTCTTTAAACATCTTTTGGGGTAAATCTTTGTTTGTAAACGTGCTGTGTATCTCTAATCTTTGGGTGATGTCTTGTGGCATATTACAAAGACGTTATAGTATTGTTGTGGTTATTAAGCACACGTGTTATTGAACTGTTCATCAAAGATTAATATTAATTTGCTGTTCTTGTCAAGATGAGTCGTGGTTCATATTGTTTGGTATTAACCTATCCGAACTCCGAACAATAAAAATAAAAACCCAAAGCTCGCGTTTTTTACATTACCGAAGGACATGAAAATGTAAGTTTAAGTAGTCAATTCAATATTACAAAATCATCTAATTTCTATTATTATTCAGTGCCAAAAGATGGATCGAATTCTCTGGACGCAAAGATCTTGACCTGGGTGCTTCGAAAGACTATAGAATGTGTAGTGAGCATTTTACAGAAAACAAGTTCAAATTCACGGACATTGATTTGGCGTGGAAGTATTCCTCATGTGAATGGACCTAAATCAGATGTTCTTCCTGAATCAGAGTCTGAGATGATCATCTATGAAGAAACTGGTCAAACGGATCAAAACGTACCTCTATCTAATATTGGTGAGTTTTTCCTGTTATTAATTGAATCACAAATGTATAGATTAAATATTACACAAAGGAATCGAAAACTGAGTGACATTGAATTTCTTTTTTTGTAGAAAGATTCTGCGTGTGCTATCAACTCAAATGAAAATTTTTCAAAAGAGGACACATGAATGCAAATCATATTTGTAAGTCTATTTACTTGAAGTTGTTGATTGAAATTATCAATTCAAATTAGTGATAAATACAATAAGATTAAATTGTTTTTCGTTTTTCTAGATGTTACACTGGAATCAGAAGGTTTTATAGAAGCAACTAGCAGTTCGGCTACCCCCAAACGTAGTGGTAGTAAGCTGAGCCCCTTAACCAACCAGAGAATTAAAAGAATGAAGGCTAAAATCAATACAAAAAATCAAAAACTCTGAAATCTCTGCAATGAATAATGATTCATATTTAAGATATTTCATCACTTATTTTTATGTATATATTCTTCTGTACATTTTATTATGTTTATTTAATTGAATTAAAAATTCCACTAATTTGACAAAGCATTTTTATTTAAATAATCTCTTAATATGTTAATATATATATGGTATAAGAAATAGAAGCTACTAGTGAATGTGGAATACTGTGAAGATTTGAAATTCGCGCCAGATATAGATTTCCTTTTCGCTAGATGATTTCAGCGCCATCTGTTGTTTCAGTTGTAAACGGCCGAGCCAAAAGTGGGTCGCTATTTAGCACTAGTGTTAGTACGGCGTTTCCTATCTTTCTTCCCTAATCTTTGATTTCAATGGAACTATTGGACAGGTGTATTTCTATTCGATCAATTTCTATTCGATTTGAAGTTACAGAATAGGGCTGCATGTCAATGGAACGCCTAGTCGAATTTTGCTGGATATCCATACTGTTTTTACTTGAGTTGCAGAATAATTACTCGAAACGATTCCGATTCGACTGGTGTATTTCTATTCTATACACACCATCTCTATTCGATCCACACCATCTCCATTCGATATGAAGCCAAAGAATAGGGCTGCATATCAATGGAAAGCCTAGTCGGATTTTTCTATCGAACAAACCTAACCGCAGCATTCAAGATTTGAACCTGCCCTGAAAATTGGTAGTTTCTAGGTCTCTCCTTCTTAGAGTTATCGTGTTTACTGTTGGACAGACCTAACCGAATATGAGGGCAGATTCGTCTTCGATTGAAGAAGAAATCAAATTGGATTCTATTGTCGAACCTTTCTACTATACCCTGCTCAAAATGAGATAATTACAGTCATCGAAACGAAATGATATGAAATGATATATACGTTCAAAAAGTATAGTTGAAAAATGAAAATATCTCAAATTGAAATAAATATAGCACTATTGAGATAAATACTCAAACTCAATGAATTGCAAAAAAAATAGATGAAACTTGAATATTACATAGCTAATCAAGAATACGTTAAATATTTCAAAAACTAGATCAGATAACAAAATCTAAATATCTTAAATGGACTAGTTTTCATTTTTTTGTTAAGGATTAATTCTAAAAATTTAAGTAAAATGAAACAAAATGTAGAAGAATCATTGAAATATCTCTAGAAATGAAAAAGTTATGGGACTTTGAAGTTGCGCTTGGAAGAATAATTTCATAGTACTTGTAAGTGTCGTGACGTCACACACTAGACGACTGGTATTCGCAGAGTGCTTACGAATTCATTGGTGTACAATCACTTGTGCCGTTCGTGTCGTGTTTTGTTCGTTACACGATGGCTGAAATAACTTACTATATACATACATATAAATTACTTTTTTCTCTTTTTACTTTTTACTCCTCACATAAATATGTTTTGCCATTGATAGACTTCAACAACCAGTACTCAACTACAAACTGTTTATGAAACGTTTTTTAAATAAATCATCGTTATTAGTTGAACCATGATGAAGCAAACTCGAAAGTAGATACTTACTTGAAAAGTTTAACTCCTTTTATTTCTGCACTGACATTTGATGGATTTGAAGAAAAAAACTCCATCACTGCGAATATATCTATTTTAGGCAAATTGTCACTTTGTCCTCTCACGAAGCCTTCTTCCATTATGGTGACACAAAAACAAAACTCGAGTTAAAACTACACTGTACAACTAAAAACGGCGCGAGAGCCTTGGCGCGGCTAAGTATTCAAACGTAATTTATGGTGTAGCGATCACAGGCAAGAGCCGTGACGTCACAGACCAAAGACGTTCCGCGCTAAAATACGTAAATTTAAATAATCTATTTCTCAGTCATTTATTGATGGATTTTCTAAATTTTTTCACTGATTTATCAGTTTTGCTCTATATTTTAATTCTATCGTGTCAAGTATAGTATTATCAACATCACTAAACTAGTCCATTGAAATAAATATAGCACTACTGAGATAAATACTCAACTCAATTGATTTCCAAAATGAAAAAGATGAAACTTGAATATTACAAGAATTCGTTAAATATTTCAAAAACTAGATCAGATAACAAAATCTATTACTTATCTTGGATTCGACACCAGAATTTTGATCTAGGAAGTGTTACATTTTCAAATTCTTTGGTCTGAAATAGATGTTGATCTGTATTTCAAATATATATATATATATATATATATATATTCTTTTGAGAAAGAGCAATACAAAATATTAATTTCAAACAATCAAGCATATGTGTCGATGAATCTCAGTATTAGCAGAGGAAATGTAACGGGGCATCATACATTTCAACGTATGATACAAGAGAACAGATAAAAACCTCAGCAAAAACTCTGTCTATTCCTATTCAAGTTCATCGTGATGTAGAAAACGTAAAGGTACCTACCTACTCAAGTCACGCATCCCACAAAGTAACACAATGAAGTCGTCTTCATAACTCCAAGCACAATAACGAATTTTGAGCTTGTTGTCGGGTACTCACCTGGGAAAAATTGGAACATTCACCGAACACTAAAATACAGTTTTAACGACTCCTAAGTACATATTGTCGATTCAGCACAGATTTGTTGTCGAACTCGCGGGTTATAACAGGTGTTATATTGCTGTGAGGACCAGCACATCATCGGGATGATTTGAAGAAGCCATATCGGGGAATATTTATTGGTCATAATGTGAACATTGTGTGTGTTCCTGACTCAGTCAGATGAGCTAACCAGTTGGTACTTTATGTGCGGAGACTTTATGACCGTTGCATATAGAAATCACTTCGACGTATTCGTAAGAAATGCAATTCCGAATTCTTCGAGACCTATTCGCATGCTCATAAAACAATTCAAAATTTTAAAGGAGGCTGAGATGATTTAACTTTAAAAAAAAACATCTTTCATGTGGACTGTGGATGTAGATTGCAAGAAAGGATATTTATAGATCATTGCACAAGGGGTTTCAGCAAAAGAAAACTATCAGAAACAAGCGTTTAAGATGATGATCAAACAAAACACACTGATTAACTCTATTTCACTCATTTCCAGGGAACAGAATAACAGAAATACTTGAGTTGACATGCAGGTTATCTAAACATCAACGAGACATTTCAACATGCAAGACCAGGGAAAAGGCAAAAACTCAATGATACTTCTCGAATAATCCAAATAAAAAAAATATAAAATTGAAAAAACAACAAAAATTACTACAGCAGGGCAAGTCGTAGTATCTTTGGCGAAATTGAAAACCTCTTGAAGAAATAATATTTATGAGATTGAGAAAAAAGGAAGCTATTATATACAGAGATATTAAGAGGCCAGTGAACAAAATTGTAACAGGACATATTAGAAAATCGAACGAGACTGAAGGTATAAATATATTCAAAAAACAGAATGTAGCTAACAAAGAAAAAATAACAAAAAAAAATGCAAAGTAGAAGGTGGACTTTTGGGTGTTCTTTTAAGATCTTGAGAACTCTTAATAAAAATACAAGATAGAAATATTGTTGGAATGAATTTTGTATTATAATCTGATACATAATATCATGACATTTTTTTAATATAAATTCACACAAGTCTGCCGCGACTATGAGTTCCATAGTCCATTCGATCAGTCCAATTTTTTACTACTTTTTCCAATAAATCCGTATAGCGTCAATGGTGGTTTGAATATTGGCTTCCATTATTTAAGAAGCTGCTGGTTTTTCAGTATAAACCAATGACCCATAAAAATTAATCGAGAGGCATTAAGTCACACGAATGAGGAGGTAAGTCAACTGGACCACTTCTGGAAATAAAGTTGTCACCAAAATAATTTTGCAATGAACTGATGGATAAGCGCGATAATATGAGTTATAGTGAAAAAATCCTTCGTTTTTGCATGAAAAACAAGGCTTCAATTACCATATTTAGAATGATCCCATGCAGGTCAAATATGAATAGTTTCGTTCGATAACTTGTTGCCATTTTGAAGGTTATATCATTATGCCTATCAGATGCCCTCGTCCCTATTGGTAAAAAATTGAGACAGTCGATTTTTACAAGCCTCTGTTGAAGCGAATTTTTCACGGGCTGAATTGTTGGCCATGGACAGGAACAGATGGTAATCACTTGGTGCCAAGTCCTATGAAGTGGGTGCATAAGAACTTCCCAACCAAGCTCCCGGAGCTTCTAGCGAGTCACTTTTGATGTGTGTGGCCTGGCGTTGTCCTGATGGAACACAATTTCTCTCTTATTGGCAAAAGCTGGCTGCTTCTAGGCGATTGCTTCCTTCAGACGGTCCAATTGTTGAAAATACAGTTCCGAGTTAGCAGTTGTGCCGTAGGGAAGCAGCTCATAGTAGATAATTCCCTGCCAACCCCACCAATCACGCAGCAAAACCTTCCGGCAATCCTAGTGTGGCCATCCTTCCGCCGGCTCTCCAGGTTTCAAGCAAGACCATTTTTACTTGACGTTAAAGTGAGTGATCCACTTTCCATCACCAGACACCAACCGATTCGAAAATGGGTAGATTTTATTGTGATTCAGAAGGGATTCGCCTTATGCAAATGGTTCCAAACGGATTTGTTAATTCTTTAGTTCTTGGGCAATCAAAACAGTGCTTACAAGACCCAGTGAGCGAGTTCAGAGGAAGTTCCTGAAATACGTCGTTTATAGGAAGACAGGCATATATCCGGAGCGTGGTGTTGATCTTTCGGGCATAATAATATTTCAACCTTGTTTGAGCGGCAGGTTCAGCAGTGCGCGAGATTCGCCCAAAAAATCTTAGGTGGAAGGATTGACTGTCCATTTCTACTCTCTCGGGTGAACATTCACGTCCCGAGGATGGCAGCCAGAAGTTCTCCAATATTTAGTCTACCCACGCCTTGGACCAACTTTCTCCAGCAGGCACCAGTGTATAGGCTTTGTGATTGTGCTCACAAAGTCAATATTAGTCTATTGTAGTTGTTTATTTTATGTTTTTTTTTTACTTCTTTATATGTATCATTTTTTTGGAGTAAACTTTCGTTTAGTTTTTAGGGAATTCACATGTATTTTCTTTAAGTTGATGTAATTTGTTATCCTGTAACTGGGAACTCTCCTGTTGGGTAAATAAAGTTATTATTATTTGCGACGCCAGCTTTCAAAAACAGGGGTGGCCAAGAGGGGGCCGGATTTTTTTTTGAGGGGGTCATAGTAAAGCGAAAGTATAGTCTTGTTAATCTTTTATCCTTAGTATGTCAAATTTTGGGAGAGCGGGGCAGCAAAATTTTAGGGGGCAAAAAAAAGCAAAACTAAACTAAAAAAGAACTAACGAAATTCTTCGATTAGTGGTTAACAAAAAAAAGTATCTAAATATTGCTTATTTATTTTCTAAACTTTTTTTCCTTTTATGGTTGGAAGCTCGGAGGAAGACAGTTTGAAGTCTGATGGAGAATAATTTACATACTCGTAACAATTTTCTGTTTGCAGCTCATGTCTATTTCGAAGTGATGTTTCTCGCTTTCATAATATGGTCGTAAATATGGTCTGATGCACTACTGAAATAGAGGATGGATTAGGGGAATTTATTATCGCGAAAAGAGACGATGCGTAGTTTATTAGGTGCCGTTAGGTTGGAATTAATAGCCTCGTTCACACACACTACCAGAACGGATTTTGAACCGGTTCAAGACCAATTCAGGAATGTCTTAGTAAAGTCATGACTCTTAGGGAAGGCAAAGTGTGTCATAAGACGTTGGTAGGTAGTAACCTCAGCTGTTATTATTAATATTTCTACAAAGTCCTCTGATTTTGGTACTTTTTCTTCTGAAAATACTTACAAAAATTATGTATGTTATTATTAATTAATCCCAATTTATTAGATTGCCTAGGCGGATTGAATGGGAAATTATCGAGTCAAAATTTGGACAAATACTGTGAAACTATTTTCTTTATCGCATTTGCATTTGGCGATGATAATTATCACCCCTGAATAGAAAATTATTGAGATTAGAGGAGCAGCATCCGGAAAGCCATCGACTATCGAGTCCAGGAATAGAAGTTTTAATTGGACCCCCGAATTGTTCAAGGTATCAGTTCATGCACAGGAAGTCAAGGAGTTCAAATTTAAGATAGTTACCTAAAACTGTGAGTTATTTCTGATACAATGTAAATTTTCCCATACTATTTCTTGTTACGGACAGCTGTACGATTCGATCAGATCTGAGATTATTCAATAGTTATACATTGTCCTTTCTTTTTCAACTTAGTTATTTCAATATTCATAGTGAAGAATTTCAATATTTCCATGGTAACTTCATTGTTTTTTTTTTTGTAGAACTCTTTACATTCCACTGTATATAGACATTTGCTGGTTAATTGGACAATTATAATTTCAGAGAGAGAGGGAGAGTTTGAATTATTGTGATTCACCCTTATATCTCATCCTTCTCCAACCTCGAAGATTTCAGGTTCCGATTCACCTAGCTCACTTCCTGAGGTATTCGATGATCTTATTATTGAATCAGTGGCGCCCTTTTAGGTCTTTACCGAGTCAGCCAGTGGCGGCAGTGGTGCCTGTGAAGAAGGAAGGTAATACTAAAGTTCCCCAATATAGCTTTCACAGAATAAGAAATAATAAAGTTGTAATGAATCTTTGCCAATCCTTGTTGCGAAACGCCATGATATAAATCCATCCGTTCTCTAGTAAAGTCAGCATAACCCGCTATGAATGTGTGAAGGTGTATTAGGCAGGGATCACAGAATTGCCTCATTGCCCCTGAAATTTGAATTTTCATTTAAAATAATAATTTTAATCTGCGTGGAATATTTCATGTTGTTGTGTCACCCCAACTATATGAAATTCAAGATAAATATCTCAAAAAATACTTAATATCTTCATAACATATTAAACCGAGTTGAGATTTTGCGTTCAACTTCTTACAATTTTTGTTTGTTTGTCGTTAGCAGAATCATAGAAAATTGAAGCACAATAAAAAAAAGGAAATAAAACCCAATATTTTCCTAACAACAGATCAGAGTGAGTTGAAATTCAGTTTGTAAGTATATGTGTATGAAATAAATGCTCTAAACTTTATTTCGAATTTCAGTAGAATAGTATAATCAGAACTTCTAATCAACAAAATAACCGACAAAAAGGACATTATAATAATTCACATCTCATATGATATGTACAAAACTTTTTTGATCTTCAAGGACAAAATTAATAATTAATAATAAAATAATAATAAATAATAAACAGATATTGAAAACCTGCAACGCAAAATGAGAACCTTGATGACGAAAGCACACAAGCACCACACCATCCGAAAAGTAGCATTGAGAGGACGACACTGCCGAGGAATAAAGGAGGCAGAGGTCTGCTAGACATCATGGAACTTGCTCATGGTCAAATTGAATGCCTACGAACATACTTCAAAGACAAATCAGGCACGTCAGAGATCTACAAAGTACTGTGTGAAGCAGACGAATCAACACCTTTGCAACTGCACAAGGAGCAATTGTCATACAACCACCAGACAATCCAAGAAAAACTGCAAAGATGGAGAGAAAAGCCCCTACATGGACGACATTTCAACGAGGTGAACCAGGATCATGTCGACATTGAAGCGTCGAACTATTGGCTCACATCAGGTGCGATGTATCCAGAAACGGAAGGATTTCTTTTAGCCATCCAAGATCAAGTGATCTCAACAAGAAATTACTGCAAGCATATCATAAAGGATCGAACTATTACTGACGATCGATGCCGTTATGGGTGTCCAACGAATGAGACAATCCAACATATCACGGGAGGGTGTCAAATGTTTGCAGGAAATGAATATAAAGAAAGACACGATACAGTAGGAAAGATACTACACCAAGAAATGGCAACTAAATTAACACTAATTCATTCTGAAAAAGTGCCATACTACAAATACCGACCGGAAACCATCCTGGAAAACGAACGCTATAAACTGTACTGGGATCGTACAGTTTTGACTGATAAAACAGTTCCTCACAACAGGCCAGATATATTGCTAGTTGATAAACATCAAAAGGCAGCAATACTCATCGACGTAGCAATACCCAATAACAACAACATGCGTCAAAAAGAGGTCGGAAAAATTTCAAAATATAGGGACCTCGAATTTCAGATAAAGCGCCAGTGGGGAATGATATCAACGAGAACTATTCCAATTATCATCTCAACAACAGGAATAGTACCCAAAAATCTCACAAGATATATCAAGCAACTAGGACTTAGTGAGTATATATGTAATATAATGCAAAAAGCTGTTCTTTTAGGTACTGCAAGGACGGTGAGAAAATTCCTAGGAAGCGAAGGACAGGTCCAAGCATCGCGTGTAAGAGGACCAAAAGTGCGACGAGAACCAGGGGGACCACAAGGACCGGACACGACCGAGCTCTACCCTTCTGATATTTTAAATATCTGGGACTGAGTGAATGTTCCTCTTAGCAAGGAGTGAAAAGCCGACGGCGAGGAGAAATCCTACGCGTATAGGCAAAAGTCGGGGATAAATAATAAGTTATTATTTTTTTCGAATTTTTTTCAGTTTTTTTCCATAACCTGATATACAGGGCGTTTTACAAGCTCTATGACAAACTTGGACAAATGATAGATGCACTCATTCTATTTTTTTCCTATGAACATAGGTCATAGATCTACTTACAAACATTGCGCTCGAGAAGTACACAATTTTTTATTGACCTTGCTCAGTTATTTATGTATTGTCCCGACCCCATCGGACCCCTCTAGCTACGGCCTTGCAAATCATTCGCCAGTTTGTCGTGAAGCTGTTACAACACCTTGTATTCGTATATTTATTCATAAGAAAATATTTGATTCCTATTTTATTCTATATTTGTTTATACAGGGTGTCCGGGGAATAACTGTACATACTCTTACCAGAGATAGAGTTGGACTAGCTGATTACTGATTGACTGTAAAAAATTAATTTCTGGATTGCCCTAGAAAGATACAGGGTGATTTTCCAACTTCATGGAAATACTTAGACCATCATAAAATCAAAACTTATTGACGAATAGTATTGAAACTTGGGAGATTATTGATACATGCTAAGGTCGAGTCAGAACGATATCAATTATTTCATTATTCCAGGGCCGGACTCATTAATCTTCATTTAAATTGTTCAGGGTAAAGAAAAACACTTTGTATTTCGAATTACGAATAATTGATTTGCTTTTTAGAAAGAAGCTAAATTAAGCTTCAATTTGCGGTATCGCTTAAAGTTGTCACATCAACAATTATTGTTTTATGAATTTTTGAATTTGGATAAAGTTCGAAAAATTGAATTTTTCAACATGAAGAGAACTGAAAATCTCATGTTTGAATATAAAATGCGAAAGTATTAGTAGAAAATTTTCAAAAAAGTTCAGAGCTTTAATAAGCACATTCGATAACGAAACAATAACAAATGAATCAAACTAAAATACATTGAAGAGTACCTAATAAAAACGAAAATAGGAACGAATGAATTGCAGAGTCAACGTTATTTCAGAAGTGGTTCGAAATGAAAACCATTAGCTTGTATACATTTCTCTTGCCGAATGTTCAAATTGGATACAGCCTTGCGAATCATATCGCCATTATTTCTTAAAATATCGCAACAGTTGATAATTCTGTTCATCAGTTGTTCTCTTGACTGGATTTCTTCAGAATATACCATATCCTTCAATTTTCCCCATGAAAAATAATCTAGCGGGCTGAAATCTGGAGATCGAGGAGGCCATGGAATAGGTCCTCCTCGACCTATCCACCTATTTGGATAGGTATTGTCGAGGTAACTTCTCACTTCCAAACCAAATTGAGGTCCAGCTCCATCATGCTGGAAATAAATTCCTCTAATGTTTATTCCTTGTAGCATGCCAGGTAAAATATTTTGTAAGAAATTTAGATAAATCGCACTTGTAAGGCGACCATCAAAAAAAAGAGGCCCAATCAAATGTTTGTTTATCACATTGGATAGCAAATCACAGAGTCACTACACTACAGAACAATATTCAGTGATGAGGCTCAATTCACCAGAGACGGTGTTCAATATTCATAACTCGCATATTTGGGCCGAAAATAATCCACACAGTATAAGACTGAGAAATTCACAACATAAATTTTCAGTAAATGTTTGGTGTGCTGTGATGAACAAACATTCGATTGGGCCTCATTTTTTTGACGGTCGCCTTACAAGTGCGATTTATCTAGATTTCTTACAAAATATTTTACCCGGCATGCTACAAGGAATAAATATTAGAGGAATTTATTTCCAGCATGATGGAGCTGGACCTCATTTTGGTTTGGAAGTGAGAAGTTACCTCGACAATACCTATCCAAATAGGTGGATAGGTCGAGGAGGACCCATTCCATGGCCTCCTCGATCTCCAGATTTCAACCCGCTAGATTATTTTTTATGGGGAAAATTGAAGGATATGGTATATTCTGAAGAAATCCAGTCAAGAGAACAACTGATGAACAGAATTATCAACTGTTGCGATATTTTAAGAAATAATGGCGATATGATTCGCAAGGCTGTATCCAATTTGAACATTCGGCAAGAGAAATGTATACAAGCTAATGGTTTTCATTTCGAACCACTTCTGAAATAACGTTGACTCTGCAATTCATTCGTTCCTATTTTCGTTTTTATTAGGTACTCTTCAATGTATTTTAGTTTGTTTCATTTGTTATTGTTTCGTTATCGAATGTGCTTATTAAAGCTCTGAACTTTTTTGAAAATTTTCTACTAATACTTTCGCATTTTATATTCAAACATGAGATTTTCAGTTCTCTTCATGGTGAAAAATTCAATTTTTCGAACTTTATCCAAATTCAAAAATTCATAAAAAAATAATTGTTGATGTGACAACTTTAAGCGATACCGCAAATTGAAGCTTAATTTAGCTTCTTTCTAAAAAGCGAATCAATTATTTGTAATTCGAAATACAAAGTGTTTTTTTTACCCTGAACAATTTGAATAAAGATTAATGAGTCCGGCCCTGGAATAATGAAATAATTGATATCGTTCTGACTCGACCTTAGCATGTACCAATAATCTCCCAAGTTTCAATACTATTCGTCAATAAGTTTGGATTTTATGATGGTCTAAGTATTTCCATGAAGTTGGAAAATCACCCTGTATCTTTCTAGGGCAAGCCAGAAATTAATTTTTTACAGTCAATCAGTAATCAGCTAGACCAACTCTATCTCCGGTAAGAGTATGTACAGTTATTCCCCGGACACCCTGTATATTCCAATGGATTTTGAAATGATACTTGACACCCTCGATATTTTGATGAAATTATGAATGGAAAAAGACTTCATGTTTCAACAATAATAAAATCTTTGAACAAGCACACTTGGGATGATGCTGAAAACAAAAAAATTAATTTTCACCCCATAATTGATTAACAATCTTAATATTCATTGTCAGAGTCAATGAAAATAGTAAAAATAATTTCCAAACCAATAAAACCAAAAAGATCACCATCCAAGTCGAATCGCGCAATCCTTTCGTCGTGATCTTAGATTATTTACACCAAGATAGAGCATAGTGAGAGAGAAAACGTGGCCGAAATAAGATAGCAATATGTTTATTATTTTCGTCAAAATCAAAACACATTCCCGCAGCTCCCTATTGGTGGCTTTCTACCACGTGACCTGGACGTGCGAATGAATTTCATTATGGCCGCCTTCTTTGACAGCTGATGCTTAGGTGCAACAAGTTCAAACTCATCGTTTTGAGTTAACCAAGTGATTTTTGTAGTGAAAACGAGGTTGGACAATAATTATTTGCTGTATTAAGCTGAAAAATGGTTAATTCCTGTGTGATATGTAAAAAAAGCACCAGTAAAGACTGCGGGCGATCCATACATCGGTAAGTAAACACAACAAATAATAATTTACCATAGGCGTAGCTAGGAATACCTAGCTCTCAATATAAGCATATTGTAAACTTATTTTAAAATTTGATTTGGATAATATGAACATCTAAATATAATATTTCTAATTTCAGTTCCAGTAGCACATCTCCAGATGAAAGGCCTGTGACTCCAGAACCATTAGATACTAATAAGCTAGGTAGTGTCAGGGAATCCTCAAAACTGAGTAATTCTGAACTATCCAGAACTTTAACAGCTAGTGATTTGTCTGCTACACTGACTACTTCAGATTTATCTGCTACATTGACTGCTTCAGATTTATCTGATACATTAACCGCTTCAGATTTATCTGCTTTTTTGACCGATACAGAATCCTCTGGTGCTTTGACAGTTTCAGAATTGTCCGGTACTATGACAGCTTCAGAATCGTCAAGCAACTTGGTATCCTCGGAAGTATTAACAGTAGCACATCCAACTACGTAAGTTTTACTTAATTTTATATTTATAATATTGCAAAATATATTCTGGTTCATTATATAAAACCTTCTTATTTCAGTTCTGAAGCTAAAAGTTCTGTACCAAGACCAAGAAAAAGAAAATGTTTTGTTGGTGATGTAAGGGATGAAGATTTCAGGACACCAAAACAAGGAAAATTTGCCTTCTCCCTTGCTAAACGAAAAATTGCAGAACAGAAAAAGAAACTGAAAGCATTGAGGATGAAGAACAGAAGACTGCAACAGAAAATTTCAGATATTTCAGGACTACTGAATAATTTGAGGGAAATGAACCTTATATCCGATAATGCTCAAGATTATATAGAGGTAAGTAAGATTCAGCTTTGCATATATTTGTGGAATGTAATTATTTTCAATATTTCAGGCATCGTTACCAGGTCCTAGTAGAGATATGGTAAATAGACTCATAAGGGGATCAAAAAATCAGAAATTTACACCTTCTCTACGAGCATTTGCCCTATCATTACATTTTTACTCGCCTAGGGCCTATAATTATGTTAGGGAAAAATTCAATAATTCACTTCCACACCCAAAGACTATTTCTAAGTGGTATCAGACCATCGATGGAACTCCTGGCTTCACAACTGAAGCCCTCAGTGCATTGAAGAACAAAGTGCAGCAGTCTGCGGGAGAACAAATTTATTGCAATCTGGTGATTGACGAGATGGCCATTAGAAAAAAAATCGAATTTATTGCTGGTAAATTTTATGGATCAATAAGTTTTGGAGAAAAACCTGAAGTGGATACTTTACCAGAAGCTAAGGAAGCACTTGTGTTTTTAGTTACCTGCATCAATGGTCACTGGAAAATTCCAGTAGGCTATTTTTTGATAGATGGATTATCAAGCAGAGAAAGAGCCAATTTGGTAATTAACTGTCTGGAGTTTTTGAATGAAGTAAATTTGAGAATAACTTCTGTTACTTTTGATGGAGCAGCTTCGAATTTGAATATGGCGAGTCATTTGGGTGCTGATTTTTCGAATCCTCAATCATTGAAGACTCACTTTGAACATCCAGTCACCAAAGAGAAGGTATTAATTTTTCTTGACCCTTGTCACATGCTCAAACTCTTGAGGAATTGTTTAGGAGACAGTAAGATTTTGAAAACAAAAAATGATAAATTAATCAAATGGACCTATCTTGAAGAACTTGTGAATCTCCAAGACACAGAAGGATTGAATGCAGCAACGAAGATAAGAAAACGTCATTTACATTTTGTGAAAGAAAAAATGAGAGTGAAGATTGCTGCGCAGACATTCAGCAGGAGTGTGTCGGATGCTCTTAAATTCCTTGAGTTTGATTTGAAATTGACAAATTTTAAAGGTGCTGAAGAGACTGCAAATTTCTGTCTCTTAGTTAATGATTTATTTGACATCTTGAACTCAAGAAATAAATTCTCTCCATATACATATAAGAGGGCATTATCTTTTGAAAACATTGATTTATACGTGGAAAGGTTTTCTGAAGCAAAAGAATACTTCATGGAACTGACTTTGAATGGAACACCAGTATTATCTTCAAGAAGGAAAACAGGGTTTCTAGGGTTTTTAATATGTATGGAGAGTCTTGAGGAAATATTTAGAATGTATGTGGTGTCAAAAAAATTAGACTTTTTATTGACCTATAAGTTCTCTCAAGACCATCTGGAGGTATTTTTTGGTGCTATCAGGAGTCTGAATGGATACAACAACAATCCCACAGCCAGACAATTTCAGTCAGCATATAAAAAGTTGTTGATAGCAAGGGAAGTGAGAGGTGCTGATTCTGGAAATGTTGTTAATTTGGACAATACATCAATTCTTCATGTTTCGTCATATAAAAAAATAACAATAAATGATCATAAGGAGGACTTGGAGGAGACTGAAGAGTATAAAAATTTGTGTGCAGCGTTAAATGATCATGATTACTTTGGTTCTTCAGGATGGCAATTATCTTCATATATACAGGATGTTTTAATTTATATAGCAGGATTCGTTGTCAAGTCATTGAAAAAATGTATCACTTGCTCAAAATGTCTTGATATGTTGGAGACTTGTGAAACATATTCATTTCTACAGAAAAGAAAAACGTATGGCAATTTATTCAAGGCATCCAAATTTGTCATTAAGATATGCACACAAGCAGAAAAAACAATAAGATATATGATTTCTAACAACCCTAATATTTTGAGTACAAAGTCTGAAAATTTAATCAATAAGTTGATTCATAATTGTATTGTCTGTTTACCAGATGATGTTTTGAATGCATTTGGCAATCATGTATTTGATGAAGGGTTTCTAGAAAGTCATGAATTGCCTTTGATAAAACTGATATTGAAAAGATATTTCACTATAAGAATTCACCACGAGACAAGAAAAATGAGCGATCAAGTGGTGAATCGAGTAAGAAGCATGCTCACACATCTGATTTTGTATCAGAATCAATAAGTTTTTTTTTTATCTTTACAATTGTTAGTTTTAAGTTTTAGGGTGATCAGGGTGTATAAAACACTCTTTTTTGATTGTGTACTTTTCGATCCTGTTTGGATTCAATTACCAAGGACTATAGCAGTAGTAGATATGGATTCTTAGTTATTTTATTATAAACATTTCTGAAGAATCGATTATCAGTATATTTTAGTTACCTATCGTATTTCTTCAAATCATTATTGTAAAAATCATTTATTTTATGTTACATGTTATTTTTTATGGAAGTTATTAATACATCCTTGCTTGATAATCAATCCTGATTATGCAGGCTTTCAAGTTTCAATTGCTATTCCACTATAAATACTGATTCTCCGTCCATTCCATTGCAAAACTCACAAAATTCCAATCATCTATCTTATATAGTGGAACAAAACTATACATTCATAATATCATTTGCTCTCAAAGGTGCAGGTAATGGATGGACAAGGTTTCAGTAAGTAAGTAAGGCCTATTACAGCATTAATGAGAACTGATATGATTATACTTCACACTTGATGTAAAACTGACCTATCTAATACATTTTCATGTCGAACTGGATCAATAAATTTATTGTTATTTTTGTTATTCAATTTAACATAGTATTCAGGTGTAATACCCTTAAATTTCAAACCTTTGCAGTCAAATGAGCTCCATTTGTAATAACATGGTGGTCCCCAATAAAAATCTGGACTCACCTCAGAACAAGATATCAAGCTGTGTTAAAATCCAAATTTAGATACAGCATCATCTTGTATGGTAATAACCTACCATGCAGCCTTATTGAAAAGTGACCTGAATAGATGTATTCGATATAATAGGATTGTTAATAAAATCATTGATAATGATATAACATTCAATTGTATAGGTATTTGTAATTATTAAAACCAGAACAACAATATTTGAATATCATATTTGCTATTTCAAATCTCTTTTCATATTGAATATTTTTTCGAATCGAAAATATGCCTGCACTATAAAAATTCTGCGTATAACAATGATTTAGAATAAGATGAAAACATCGGGAAGGTTAACAAAATTCATAAAAATAATGACATTAATTATGCATCCAATGAAATAATAATTAAAGATTCGATAACCTTTGAAGGATTTATTTCTATTCTTAACAAATTTTTAGATCCACGCCACTGACTTCTATTTACGACAACACACTTTGTTTGTAAACAAACAGTGTTTATTATGGGAACAAAACATTCAGTTCATCTAGTAAGGGATTGCTCCATCTTGTTGTAAATAATCTAAGGTCGTGATGGATCCGGAATGCGAGAAATTCAGATCAGTAGCGGCGATGGTAGGAGGGCGCGCCTTTGATGGATGTCCCGACATCGGTCTACTTGGGTGGCCTGTGTCCTTCGACCCATGGTCTGCCGAAGCCGCTCCGTCTCTCACAAATGGACCAGCCGTGGTGAGTCACTGAAAATTCCCTACGAGATGAGGAACAGCAGATAGGTGGGCGGGTCTAATGAATGCAAATGTTAATCAGATAATGTAACGTTTTGTAAAAGGAGATATGGCAATAATTATTGCTCTGTTTATTTTGCGGGTTCCACGGATTACCGAATTTGTTTGGCTGGTGGGAGGAACACTGCCGAATTGAGATAAACTTGATAATCATATTCATCTGACTGAATTCCACTGTTTTGATTTATTATTTCCGAATGTATGGATTAATTATTGTTTCGTTATTTTCAATAATACTACTTTTGGAATTGGTCTATAAAAATAATTGAATCATAAAAAATGTTAAATAAAATAAAATGAGCAAAGCACTTATATGAAGACGGGAGCATATCTGCATATGAGCACTTGTACATTCATCTGCCTATTGCGCCTTTGAATACTACAGAACAAGAGTGCGATTGGCGAATAAATAAAAGAAGTGTCTTGGAGTTTAGGTTGAAAATGTTCCTGAAGTTTAGGTTTAAAGTATCCTTCCTCAAAAATCCCGATATTGCCCCTTTATGGCTCTTCTTCACGTATGTTCTATGACTACTAAACATAACTTCATTCTGTTGTGTCATTTCCATCACACGTTTTTATCTACAACACAAACTTTTTTTGGTAAAATTATCATATTTGAAATTAAGGACCTTCATTCACTCTCAATTTATACACAATATTTCAATTCAATTTCAATTTAAATTGAACAAAATTTGAATTTCTATGATATATTACTGAATGCAGACAATAAATCACTAGTTCTTAGAATAGCAAACCCTTGGAAATTTCACACTTACGAATAGAAGAAAGCTTTCCCTAAAAGTCGGTCAGAATATGTTCATGGAACCGGAGCCACTTACAAGCTCCATTTGAAGGCGACTTTCTAGTGAACGGAAGGAAAGCCTTTTCGAATGAATTATTAAACTGGCCCTAGCCTTAACGTATGAGACAATTCCTGGATCTTAATTCGAAAATACAGCTTTTGTGACGATTAATAGAGCGATCTGTTCAGGAAATGAGAGCTCAAAAATAGTGTGTGTATTGTTAAAGTACAAAGTAAAGTATTATGTGAAAGATTTTTGGTTTTTCCATAAGTTTCATTTTGATGAAAAAGAAGAGTACATTGAAGATAAATCAATGGGTGTTCATTTCATTTTAAAAAGGGAGGTATGCCATTAAGAGAGGCTTACAACACGTGACAATCTCTGCCAAACCTGGATTTTCGTTGACACTAGGGACTATAGCTGCAATATTCTCAGTTGTTCTTGAGCGAGGCAGGATTGTTCTCATCACTAACTTGTCCAACAGCTTAAATTGTTCCACTATTGCCTGCCAAGAAGGTGCTTCACGACGACCCAAAAGTGCTTTACTTTTGCGAACTGTGGTCTGTGACTGCAAAATTTCTACTATTTTTGTACTGAATTTTAACAATTTGAATGTGTTGTTGAAGCTTGTATTCTTTCATTTTTAGTTAAGAGGGTTTTATACCGTTTCAACAATCAGTTCAAAAATTAGTAGGGTAGGGCGGGGCTAGTTGGGCATAGGGGCAAGTTGGGCAATCGAAATATCTCGCAAACTATTCACCATACGCATAGGCATCTTATGGCGGAAAGAAGGAGTCGCGGGAGGGGTAATCACCACGCGATCACTAGTGGCGGCTGGACGAACGAGTGAAGCGCCCGTGCGTTTTATTTATTTTGTGCCCAAAAAGTAAAAACGTTGTCTATCGCAAGTTTTCGTCTATATTAATCAATTGTTGTCTGTTTTCAATCAGGTAAGTGTTAATCTTCCAGATAATTATTATACTTTTGATATGTAGAGAGAGGTTCTGGGTAATTCTTACGATTTTTTTATAACATCACTTTTGTTTTAAAATTCCGGATTGGGGTTAGTTGAGCTATAGTTGCTCAACTCACCCCACGACTCAAACAAGTAAAGTAATGAATGTTTTATTTTTTGTTAGGATGCGGACTTACAAGAGGAAGACTACAAGATGTTCTTACACTACTGAAGATTTAAAAAATGCTGCAAAGGCTGTTAATGATGAAGGAAAAAGTGTGAATGCCGCCGCTAAAGAATTTGGTATCAAACGGATGACTTTGACAAGATTTTTGAAGAAATTAAATGAAGGTGGTGATTCATCCATGGGCTATGCAACACCGAGACAAGTTTTTTTTCCTACACAGGAAGACTCTCTGAAAAAGTACTTGCTACAAATGGCATCAGTCTTCTATGGATATTCTCCAAAAGACGTCCGTCGCCTTGCCTACGAATGTGCTATTAAATTTGGTATTACAATTCCACTTAGCTGGACTGCGAATAAGATGGCCGAAAAAGAATGGCTTACGAAGTTTTTAAAACGAAATCTGGAGCTATCCATACGTAAACCAGAACCCACCAGCCTTGGTAGGGCAACATCATTTAATGAGCAGAATGTTAAAGTGTTTTTTGAGAAATTAGCGGAAGTAATGGATATATATGGATTTAGGGCGGCAGACATTTGGAATATAGATGAGACATCAGGAGTATCCACTGTCCTGAAGCCAAATAAAATTGTAGCTGCCAAAGGAACCCATGGTTTGGTTAGACATTCTTAGTGCTCAATTTGCCCCATACCCTTGCTCAACTTACCTCACTTATGGGGTACATTGAGCATACTTGACTTTCTGCATTTAAACAGCGGTAACTCTTAAATTCGACTTGTTACAAAAAATATACTATGGACACTTTTGCTAAGGGATAAATTACTAATCCATCAAGCCACATAACGAGTCATTGAGACTTTTTATTGAGGAGCTACATCCGCTCAAATGAAAAATTGCTCAACTAGCCCCGCCCTACCCTACGCATTATTTTACGTAAAAGACCATCGATTTATATAACGTTTTCATGATTATTCATTTCAAAGAATTCGCCATTGCGGAAAGTCCTTGTTTATGAATTTTTTCGGAATGGAAAAATGGAAAAAAGAGAATTAGATAAATATTTTATTGAAGAATTTATTATGCATGACGTAAATTACCTAACCAATATTTATTTTTTTATGAATTATCACAGAAAAATATTTTCCAAAAGTCTTGAAACATGCTGAAAAAACTGTTCTCCTAAAATTAAAAATTACAACGTAAAAACGTATTTTGAATTCTTGCATGTGGTAGAAAAGGACGGTAAATCAGAGAAAAGTTTACGATTAACTCATCTTGGCCGGAGTAGTTAAACTTTGTCGCATCACGAGAATGCCACGTGGTATAAACCCCCCTTAAGGCGTATCTTTTACTTAAATGTCAAATGTCTGATGATGGCAGCTTGGAAAGTGACAGCCGCCCAGATAGCAAGTTATTCCAAATGAAACCTCATATTCGAAACCTCTTTATAGTTTTCAGGATCGACTAACTGATTCTTCCTTAAATCCGATTGTGTCTGTTATCGAATGGAAAAACCAAGAAATTTTAAGGTGGGATATAAAACAATCTGCGGCAGAACAAGTTGTCAATTTATTTTGTTATTTTCGTTTCGATCTGGAAATTTTATTAGATTGGACGAAATCAGAAAGCCCAGTGCTCATTGTCCTTTTTTTGCAATTCATACATGAGTTTATGAATTATGCATACACTACATTGAACACCAATCATTGTTAACAACAAGACCAATCTTCAAAATATACAGATACAAATTAGATATCATCAAGATTAACTTTGAAGTATGCATTGTGGAATAATAAAACCAAGAAAATGCAAGATATTAATATATTCGACAACATAAGTTGATTAATGTTACCCTTCGAAAAGAGGAAATTTGATTCTCTAGTTCGATAAAAATAGAAACTTGGAAACAAGCTCCGAAACTCATAAAAACCTGTTATATGATTTACCATGTTACTCAAGAAGCCATTAAATGTTCGCGTGTCCAAAAAAACTCACGAAAATCTCATTCTAAGAAAAAAATCGAAAATGATATATATTGACCAACCGATTTGCGCAAACTGCCTAATGAACCCTTCATCATGAAAAACACATTTTCATTACCGAATATGGCCAGAATGCCCGAAAAAACAGTCTCGTATTAAGGACGAAGGAGGTGTTGGCTGAGGTGAAATTCTAACCACCCACTGTTTATCAGACCGCAAAGGTGTTACCATTTGCGTGTTCTAAGGTCGTAACTGAGGTTCAGGGTGGGTCTGTCCATAGTGGAAAATAGGGAAAACGGATGGGGGTCCAGTTATCCTATCAGGGCCGACCCCATTGATTTATCGGGACTGTGTCTCGTTAATGCGGCTAAAGCGGACATACACGGAAGGACTAAATTGGATTTGATGGATATTCGTTGGTATTGCAAGGCATTATCTGGGCTTCGAAATGCTTTGCGAGACTTTTATTTGTGTATCATTTTTTTACAACAATTTTTTGAATGCAACATTTCATTTTGATAGAATTGGTACTTGTAAATTTCAGGAAACAAAATTTCTAATTTGAACTGTTCTATTTTCGGGATCCCTAGTTGGATTTTGTCCAGCCGAAATTTTGTATGGTTGTTTCGATGAACTTCATCCATGTACAAGCAAAATGGAAGGGAATCTGACAGATTATATGTTCGAGATATCAAACATTCTCTTACCTAATTTGCAGACGATTCCCAAATTCAGTTCGATTAAATGGGATTTTTTTTAATTATTCAGAAAACACAACTACGGAAACAATGAACCGTTTTTCGCTCGAAATTAAAAAATTACATTTGGACCAACGGTTATTTCTTTTGATTAAGCGCACAAGAAATTACATTCTACATGTATGAAGAAAGAATCTTTTTCATACATAAGAATCACGAATTCCCTTCGTCCTTCATATAACATTAAAATGCAGTCTCTTCAGTGTTATTTCTTTTCCCAGAGCTTTGATATACATAATTAGTTTCTACCATATCAGTTGAATTGTAAAACAATCGATTATTTTTAATTTCTTACTAAATTCATCCATTTTTTATTAAGATTTTCAACAAGATTCTTCTAAAATCAAAAATTATATTTGTCGCTCCCATTTCAAGAAGTGGACCATGACCATGTAAGAAACGTTAAATATTAATGTAATTAATGAGTCATTATCAATTCTATACTTCCAATTGCGAAATGCATTATTCTAACCAGGAAGTGATCATTTGAAAAGCTTGTTTTGTCACTAAGTTTGCTCAACTATCCTTCTACATAAGCATAGAGAAGGTGGAACAATAATAATAATAATAATCGTTTATTGATCTCATAAGACATACAATCATGTGTGAGATAAGTCACAGAAAAGAGAAAAAAGTTAACATAAATAATTATCAAATGTATCGTTTAAAAATTCACCAACAGTATAATAACAATTTCTTAACAATAAAGCTTCTACACTGGCCTTGAATTCTCTAAGATTCGGAGACGTAATATGGGAAGGTAAATGATTGAACAATTTTATGCCCTGATATGTGGGCGACATTTCAAATTTTGTTGTTCTGTGTTTTGGCACAAACAGCACTCCCCCACTTCTTGTATGGTAATTATGAAAGCTTGATAATTTTGTGATGCTATTCTCTTTTTCCTTAATATATAATAAGGTCTTAAGAATGAAAATACAAGACAGCGTGAGAATACCATTTTGTGAAAAAACTGGTCTACAAGACTTCCTTGGTGTTATATCATATATCATGCGCAAAATCCGTTTTTGAATAATAAAGACCCTACTAACCTCTGAAGAATTTCCCCAAAGTAGGATGTTGTGAGATATATGGCTATATACTAAGCTGTAATAAATATTGATCAACGTTGACATGGAAAACAAGTGTCTTACTCTACTTATAGCGAAATATGAACTTTTCAATTTACCGCAGACCAAATCAATGTGACTGAACAATCTTTAACCTTCATCCAGAGAAATTCCAAGAAATTTTACACAATCTTTAGATGTCTTAATATGTATATTTGGGGCATATGATTAAAAATGGAAAAGAAAATCAAATATTGGAAATTGGGAGAAGAATATGCTTAGCATAAGCAGCCTTCGGCAAATTGAGTTTCATCTTTAAGGACAAAAATATTCACATACACTTAGAACTCAAAACCTACGACATATGGTCTAGAAACTATGGCAATAATGAAAAAAGTGGCTTAACAACTGAGAGTATCTAAAAGGGCCATGGAAAGGATTATGCTGAGTATAAGCCTGAGGGACAGAATTCCGAAATTCGAAAAAAAGACCAGAGTAACTGACATCATGAGTAGAATAGCGAAACTTAAGTGGCAGTGGGTGGCACATGTCACAAGGCAGAGTGTGGAGAGATGGTGAGAACACAAGGTGACGTTTTGGAAACCTCGAGAGGCGAAAAGAAGCATAGGATGACCGAGGAAAAGATGGATAGACGACATAGTCGATGTAGCCAACAAGCAATGGATGAGAACAACAAAAGACAGAGAAGCATGGGAAAAACTGGAAGAGGCCTATGTTCGACACTGGATGAAAGAAGGCTGAAGAAGAAGAACAATCCTCCACACTTACTTGGAGTTTGAGCACTTAGAAAGTGACACTTTTTATCGCTTGACCATGGAGGAAGTTCGAAACTTGATTTCGCAACTCAAGAAGAGAAAAGCCCGGACTTAATGGTATCTGGAATAAGACTTTGAAACGGTTATCAGACAACGCTGTTGAAGGTCTACCAAGTAATTATATTCTCAAATTCAGATATTTTCCAGATAAATGGAAGAAAGCGACCGTAATTTTCATCCTGAAATCAGGAAAGCACAAGAAATACATCCAAAAGCACAGTCAGATCAGCCTCCTGTCATCAATTGGGAGAGTCACCGAAAAGTTCATCCACTTCCCCTTGGCCGACATCAACAGACTGTTTGTTTGACGCTGTTCTACCCAGAGGAGTATGGGATAGGGTAGGAGCAATTTGTTTCTGGTGGTATAGCCATTCAATAGATAGCTTTAAAAGAGTGAGGCAACTATCCATCAACTAGTAACGATTCTACTCGTTCCGTGATTTCCCCCATAGCTCAGATTACAAGCCTGAGGTAGTTCCCCGTAGGGACTTGATCGGCAAACCTCCTCCCTTCGAACATAATCTTCCACGAGGAGACACCTCTTGACCCTGATCTCGACCCAAGGGTCTTGCGACCTTTGTGGACTAGCACGGTTAGAGTAAATCCTAAGTCTTCACAGCCTAGAATTCTCCTTACTTCGTGCCAGGAAGTTATAGGAGGGTAAGTTTTTTAAAGGAAATTAGTGAATTTGACCTTAAGCAGTGGCGTTGAGCAGAGAGGTAACATACTTTATCGTTATCATTAAAGTCACAGTTACTTCTCGAACAGTACCGAGAATTACACTTTAGGTCCTAAACTGGAGACCGCGGAAACATAATTAGCCCTTACTCTAACACATAGTCTCAACCAAATGTTAACATCATCTTGCTCCCTTCTCGGCCTCTTGAATCTCGTTTAGCTAGACCTATCAATGATTACTACCGAGCTTTATGGCTTCTTTCTGGTCGGTTCTACACCTCTACCTCTCTTTTTGGTGGACCCCTGACTGGATGCTCTGTTTATCTTCTCGTGTTACTCGTTCTGCTAGAACCTGTCGCTTGGAAGGGAAGAGAATGAAGGATGGGCGAGGTATTGGCAGGAATGTGGTGTTTGGGAGAACATGGGATTTTTGAGGTATGGGCTGGCATTAGACTAGCCGCATTTGCTGATCAGTTTTAGTTTCACTCTATACCTCACAGCAGGCAATTACTACATGCCTTCTCACCACGACAAGGTGCTGACCTCGGGAGAGAAGGTGAACCTACCACTATTGAAGAAATTTCTTCATGAAATCGCGCTCAAATGTCTCGGGGAGCTAGAAATACACTCCAACCGATTACTGAGAGAATCCCTCAACTTCAAACTTCAACAAATCTTCTACCATATACAAGCGTCCAAAGCTTGTACTACAAATCGAATCTTTCGATGATCGTCAGTTAATGGTGTACTATACTGCTCAATCTCACCCAAAAGGGTTCAACTAATGTTTCCTTTCCAAAAGTCCACGAAAGGTGATATCAGGCAATTCAAAATCCCGAAATTCCATGCCTTTCAGATTGGGAAATAGTATATTGTGCAACAAGTAGGGAAAGTCCAATTTTTCTCGCGAATGTGGAAGTTTGTAGCCTCAAAGGCGAGTGCCACACATGAGCAAGAAAAGGACTTTTCCTACAACTGCTATGAAAAGTAGCGTATGCTTCATAGCTTACTCAATTTCAAAACTATGTATTGCTTATACTGTGGGAAATATTATTTCCCACGGCATTTTGCCCACACCTCGCTTGGAAGACCAATGAAATTGGGCTTTTGAGTCGTTTCTATGGAAACGCAATAAATTAGCGCATACTGTCAACGAAGGCCATTTTGATTTGAATCAAGTCCATTACTTGAATTATTGAAATTTGTGCAGTTGCAGGAAAAGTATAGTGTGCAACATGTGGAGAAAGTCCTTTTCTCACTCGCCTTTCAGGCTCGTGCCACAAACTTCCACACTCGCGAGAAAAGTTGGACTTTCTCCACTTGTTGCACAATATACTATTCTCCACATGTTGCACACTATACTTTTCCTACAACTGCACAAATTTCAATAATTCAAGTAATTGGACTTCGTTGACAGTATGTGCTCATTAATTGCGTTTCCATAGAAACGACTCAAAAGCACAATTTCATTGGTCTACCAAGCGAGGTGTGGGCAAAGTGCCGTGAGAAATAATATTTCTCACAGTATGAGCAATACATAGTTTTGAATTTGAGTAAGTTATGAAGAATACGCTACTTTTCAGCAGTTGTAGGAAAAAGGTGTTTATTACTTGTATATTCCAAAGAGCAAGTTAGCTTTAGTCCACACATTGGACTTTATGAAGTAGATCACCCTGCTTAAAAAAATAAGATTTTTTTTCCCAGAAAAACGTGGTCCTACGGAGATATTCGGCTTGGTTCTTTTATATGAACCAACCTGTATGTATGGCTTCGCGTTCCATGTTGTTGAAACGCATAAGAGCACCTACCTCATGTTAATTACAGGAAATAAAGCAACAAATACATTACACGACAACGAAGGACTTCCCGTCCGACAAATCCTATCCCGTGTACTCCGACTGCGAATCGATAGAAAACAGGCTCGGCCAGTGGTCTATTGTTCATTTAAACAATCACTTATAGCGCGTATAATAACTGATTTATGTAGATCGGTATTTGTTAGCTTTGCGTTAATTATCGACCAATCATTCGTCGTTATTATGGTGGTCGTGTGGCTGTTGATGCGTGATACTCTCGGGTTGTTCGATAAATTTATTTTTATCGAAACCGAACGAGATTCCGTCGTATTTCACCGAAGGGAACGCCATTTGAATAATATTGTGATTGTTCTGGATTAGATCAGATTTGAATTACCCGTTTTAAATGCCTCGGGATGGTGGCTCGTTGCGTTGTTGAATTAATAAACAACGGGGGATTTTTTTATGATCTGATCGCTTGTTGTTCGAAATAAGGATCGGTTGTGCAGTGTTCAAATTTGAATAGTTATTTATAATACAAGTGCAGAATGCATTGATATTCTTCCACGAGTTCAAAATTCAAAAACGAGCCACGAAGTGGCGAGTTTTGGAATGAACGAGTGGTAGAATGAGCCTTCTGTACGAGTATTATCATGGGCGCCCGCAGAAATTTTTCTCAGGGGGGGCAAAAAATGAAAATTATTGAAAATTGATAAGGCGTTCATGATTGTCATAAGCGTTATTAGTATTCCGTTTCTTTCTTTTTCTGTATTTATATTCATAAGTAGGAGGAGGACTGTGCAAAATAAAAATTATGAAGTTTTCCACTTCAACAATTTTTTTAAACATCAACAACATAGGGTGATGTAAAATAATACTCTTTTCAAAAAGAGTCACATTCAATGGAACAATTCACAAAAAAATAAATATAAAAATATAGAGAACAAAATGAAATAATTATTATAATTGCTGATAAATAAAAAAAAAACAACGAGTAATAACGAAATAAAAAATATATACATATATGCTCGATAAAACTATGTTCATAAAAATAATAAAAGAATAATAATAAATCTTGAAATATATAGTGAATGACGCAAACAATGGAGTTTAAAACATGATACTAAAATATGATTCAAAATAGCACAGAATTGCTCCAGAATGTAAAAACAACAAACAAGAGTATTATCAAAATTAACAAATCATAAATTGCAAAAGTCGAAGAGAAAACTAAAATGACCGTGTTCAAGTCGATATTCAGACCGGTTCTATCGTACGGATGTGAAACTTGGAACACAACAAAGAGAATGAGGAGTAAACTACAGGCAGTGGAAATGAAATTTTTGAGAGGAGTGAAGGGGGTTACAAGGATGGACAGAAGGAGAAATGAGGACATAAGAGGTGAATTGGGGATAAAATCATTGGAAAGGTTTGTGGGTGAGAGGCAGTTGGGATGGTGGGGACACTTACATCGTATGGAGGAGGAGAGACCAATCAAACAAATATGGGAGGCAAAAGTCGAGAAAAAGGCAAAAAGGGGAAGACCGCAACAAACATGGGAGGATATGGTAGAAGAGGAAATAAAAAAGAGAGGGAAAAGCGTCAGGGAAGCTGAGATGATGACATCAAATAGGACAGAATGGAAGAAATTTATTGAGTCAAATTAGAATTATTTTAAGTTATTGTTAAGATAGAAAATGTAGATAATGAAACCCATACACCGAAAGGTAACAAATGGGATAAAGATTATATACAGGGTGTTTCCTGAACATGCGGCAAAAATTCAGGGGGTTGTTCCTTGGACTATTCTAAGAATATTTTGTCCCTTGATGATTTTTGAAAAACCTCTTTGTTTCGAAGATACAGGGCGAACAACATTTTTCATATTTTTAAAATTAATAATAGTTTAAATAAAAATGCGTACCGCACTGTGTTTACTAAGTAGGTACAATTTATTTTTAAATTTGTTTAACAACATTCCAATTACTAAAAACGGCCAGTTTTTTGACTAAAAATTGCTAATACATCACAAAACGAATTCAAATGAAAACCGTGTTTAATCTGTATTCCTTTACCATCTGCACTTATCAATTTTTAGTCAAAAAACTGGCCGTTTTTAGTAATTGGAATGTTGTTAAACAAATTTAAAAATAAATTGTACCTACTTAGTAAACACAGTGCGGTACGCATTTTTATTTAAACTATTATTAATTTTAAAAATATGAAAAATGTTGTTCGCCCTGTATCTTCGAAACAAAGAGGTTTTTCAAAAATCATCCAAGGACAAAACATGCTTAAAATAGTCCAAGGAACAACCCCCTAAATTTTTGCCGCATGTTTAGGAAACACCCTGTATATAAATTGCAAAAAAAAAATCATAAAAACAATATTAATTCTGAAGACAAAATACTTAATCGCTATACAACACAGTAGGCATATTTTATTCTGATCTAAAATTTAATTCTGCGCTGAAACTACTCTCTGTAGCACGAGTAGTACATGGAAATGTAAGGAGAAGAATAAGGCATTCTTTGACAGCAGGAGAAAATTTACATTGTCCGATAAGATCTTCAATTTTCATGTTTTCATCCATTTGTGATTTAGATAAATACTCATTCCAAATGTTCATTTCACTTTCTAAATTTTCAATGTTATACATATTGCCGACCTTAGATGCGAAAGATTCAATATCTAGTAATTTTGAATTCTTTGGCAAAAAATTGAAGAAAGAAAAAAGCATTACATGTTCTTTCGAGAATCTCGTTTCAAGGGCTGAAATCAATTGATTTAAATATGGGATGAATATAGATTTTTCGAAGTAATCTTCAGCTGAATCTGCTTCATAATTAGATCTGTATATTTGTCTACCGCAAATTCGTGGTTTTCCAATCTCTATATTGAGACTCTGAGCAATAGTTGATGCTTTGGAAAAAATTTCTGTGAAGCATGCATCATCTGAGCGATGTTTTCCACCGAGTTTTCCACATATTTCTATAATTAAATTTATATGATGGTGAAAATCTACAAAATTAATAGAAACACCTTGTAGTGTATTTGCTATTGGTTCCAATATATTTGAATATTTACTTACTACCGTCAAACAAATCACAAAAGTGAAAGAGTTTATTGCAGCCCATAACTGAGCAGCTCTTTTTGTTGATGAAGAATTCATTGAGATTTCTCCAGATTTTATAGCAAAAAGAGTTTTGAATATAGTATTGAAGTTTTCAGGGAAAACTCGCAAAGATTTATATTTAGCTGACCAACGAGTTTCACAAAACAAAGGAATATTTGGAATCAGATTTCTTCTTAAAGTACTCTCTCGAAAAAAGACTATAATGTCATTAACGGTGCCAATGCTATTACGAATCTCAGTTATTTTACTGATGTCATTTATTACTAAATTCAACCTAGTGGAGGCATAACGGAAATAAATTGCTTTCTTGTACTTGTCTCTTATGATATTTTGAACCCTGAGAATTTCACCAGCCATTGTTCAGCTTCCATCATAACCTTGTGCTACAAGTTTGTCCAAATTCAAACCAGCTGCGTTGAATAAATGGATCTCTAAATCTTTATCTCCAATCCAATTTCAAAAGATCACTTAAATTTCCAGAGTTCTTGTTGCTCTCTAGTATAGGCATATCTTGAGTTCCGCAAAAAACTATTGTTTTTATAATCTGTAATTTTTTTTTCTATTTTCTCCAATACTTTTTTCTTACCTTCATCTATAAAAGACAATAGGAGAGTATAAGATGGATTTTTTTAAAAAATTGACACGCATGGATTGCGTTCGGTTCCACGATTTTTCTCCACCCAAGAAGTGCTCAACGCGTCTAAAAAAGTTTTCAATTCAAAAAATACCTCTGCCGATTATGGATATGTGTATAGTATATTATGGATGTATTTATAGTAATTTCATTGAAAACTGGAAAATTGTTGTGAATCCATTACTTTCCTTTTTTCCTTGCCCTTTGGACTGAGAAAGTAATATTGAGGGTGTTGTGCTGAAAAATGAGGTAATCAAATTCTCAGGGGGGGCCATGGCCCCCCTTGCCCCCCCCCCCTGCGGGCGCCCATGAGTATTATACATTATTTTCTCTAATTCATTGCATTTTCATTGAAATTAATGAAATATTTCCATAAATATATTTTAGTGATTTTTGCATTGAAAAATGTTGGTTGGCAGAACTGATTTCTTTAAGGCAAATTGATGAATTGACAGATAAAGCCGTGCGGAAAGTTCGGAGTACCAACATAGAATAATAAAATATAACCATGAAAACTGTGCGTTTCTGATATATTCTCGCACGATTTTGTTCTACAAGATGTGGAAGAATGAACGGAATAACCACAGAATTAGAGAATAGTTATTTATAATACAAGTGCAGAAGGCATTGATATTCTTCCACGAGTTCAAAATTCAAAAACGAGCCACGAAGTGGCGAGTTTTGGAATGAACGAGTGGTAGAATGAGCCTTCTGTACGAGTATTATACATTATTTTCTCTAATTCATTGCATTTTCATTGAAATTAATGAAATATTTCCATAAATATAATTTAGTGATTTTTGCATTGAAAAATGTTGGTTGGCAGGACTGATTTCTTTAAGGCAAATTGATGAATTGACAGATAAAGCCGTAGCGGAAAGTTCGGAGTGCCAACATAGAATAATATAATATAACCATGAAAACTGTACGTTTCTGATATATTCTCGCACGATTTTGTTCTACAAGATGTGGAAGAATGAACGGAATAACCACAGAATTAGAGAAATATATTTCCGATATGAAATACCTACTAAAAAAATACCGTTAGCTACAAAAAAAAATGATTGGCATATTTTGGGATCGATTTTCGAGAGAATTAATTTGGTGAAAACGGCAACATTATAAATTAAATCATAAAATATAAATAAGAGAAAATTGGAAAATGGCGTGAAATGAAAAGTTCTCACAACTTCTTAATTTCTGGTGCTATGAACATGAAACGAAAACATTCTACAGGCACTTTCTTCAGTAGAATCCATTGCTATTATAATTTGTTTTTTATTGAAATTAGTTTTGGAGTTATAAAACAAATTTGTGTTTTTTAAATGTAAACTATACA
This sequence comes from Harmonia axyridis, assembly GCF_914767665.1. Classification (NCBI taxonomy): domain Eukaryota; kingdom Metazoa; phylum Arthropoda; class Insecta; order Coleoptera; family Coccinellidae; genus Harmonia; species Harmonia axyridis. The sequence goes on from NC_059501.1 coordinate 60,282,103, forward strand.
AATTTCTATAACAAATGAAATCGCTTTTTCTTCTTTCCAGAGATATAACATGATATATAAATTTCTTATCAAATTATAAAAATCAACAGAAGTTTCAGTTTCACGGCAAATCATTAATCAATCAACAAGGTGTTTATCTTTTATCATCTGTGAACTTCACATAATTAAAATATTCGGTGGCCACCAAGGACTCTGGATTCAACCCGTTAGATTTTCCAACATTTTCAAATTAATTCTTTAAATGTGACGAAAGGAAAAAATCTAACGATGTTGAATCCGGAAACCTTTATGCCACCGAATATTTTAATTATATGAAGTTCACAGATTATCATAGATAGCCACTTGATTGATTGCCATGCAAAACTTTTGTTGATTTTCATAGTTTAATAAGGAATTTATATACCATGTTATATATTCTTGAAAAAAAATACAATTCAAATTGTTATAGAAATTTGTATGAATGGATTTCAGCAATAGGTTTAGTAGCTTGAAAGTTCCAATATTCAGTAGGTACATTATATTACGTCCTTGCAAGAGCGTAGATCTAAGTCCTTCTTGGGGAGGGGTAATCGAAAAATTTTTTTGACGACAACATTAATTCATATCTGTAATGTAAGAAAAAAGTTTGATAATGTAGTTTGAATCGAATTACTCGATATAATTTTTTTATTACCATTTCGGTTGTTTTTACCTTATACTGGATGTTCTTAAACTAGATAATTTTAGGAATACAAAGCCCGCAAACGGCGCAAACGCTTTGTTTTCGAGGTATAGGTTGTTTCTAGTGTGTCGTAGGTACTTTTTAGCGATGCTTATATCAATTTAACAAATCTTTATTAATCTTCCCGACAGAGTGGGTAAATAAGTACCAAAACTTATAATTAATTCATTCATTACAGCTTACTTGCTGGATCTTTGTGATAATTTGGTTTTTCCTGAATATTAATAGAGAGTTGTTTGAAATATTCTTCCCGAAATCGATAGCAGATACGATAAAACTATTATAAACCAAAAAGTGTAGTATTGGACCAGAGTTTCTTTCTACATTTTTTAAATTACCAGCAGTTCGCCAAAAATAGTTCTGAGGGAAAGAATCAGGCACCCTTCCAGAAAAAATATCACCCTATGGATTTGCATTCAAAATTAGCATATAACATGATGAAAACTTCAAATTGAAATATCTATGGTCAATTTAAATTAATTATCTTGTGAACGTAATGTTCTATGAGGAAAAAATTAATTTTATCCCCTGTATCTCAAAAACAAAGTGTTTGGGGACTCATATTATAGGTCTTTTTTTCTTGAAATGATCCGAGAAATCTATCATTTTCGTTTGTACCTCCAATTTAGGAACACCGTATAGATATAGTCAATTCAAAACTGATATCTTAACAAATAAATTGCAATTTGAATGAAATACAAAATGGTACAACATATCCCAGACAAATTTTCTATAACTATAGTACACTACAATTAGTTGTTCAATTGATAAGATATACCGCAAGTTTTTAAACTTGTAATTTACTGCATGTAATTCGGATACTAACATTTCATAGTGATGTGCCCAATTTAGATTTTCGTCAATATGAACTCCCAAAAACTTGGTGCTTTTTACTAGTTGACAATGTTGTTCATAGGACGCATTATTTTTTGTGCATAATGAAACTGTATCATAAAAATTTTCGACATATTAAAGTGAAGTGTGTTATCCGTAAACCACGAGCTCAAAGTTGCCAATGAAACCAGTGGGTATTATTATTATTATTGGGAAGCCCTTCACATTTGATAAATTTTGTGTGGATTATTATTAAATTGATGTGAGTATTGAGAGCTGAAACTTAAGAAATCATTAGAAAAATTTATATTTCTTGACTTTCATAAATATGAACAGTAACTGTAGTATGAATAATATAGACATTTTTTTGCTGATATTAACGAGGTTGAATTGTATTTCCATCTATCTATTTTATCACTTATTCATAAAATAAATGAATACTTCGCATAAAAAGATTATCTCTGAGAAAATTGTATATTAAACCGCATAATAACCGACAAAACGTCGTGTTCCCACCTAACGGTCCAGCCCCTGTCGATCTAGCACTCGTGCTAGAGAAATCCGGGCAGTCCAACTCTGGTCCTTCCCAGCGGATGATCCGGCGCGGGACAAGCTTGACCACACACGTCGTCGGCTTCGACTGCGATCCGTGATCTGGCCGAGCCGTTCACACAATCCAGTGTCCTTCCAGCGTACACACGTCCACTTAAAAACCGCCTTTTTCTGTCTAATTTCAGCCTTAATCAGTGTTTAGGTTTGAGGAATCGACATAAATCATGTCTCTAAGGCCCAGTTTCACCAAATGCTTTAATCTTGACTTAGCTCTTAAGTGAGGCCTTAGATCACGATTAATGTAATGTAGCGTTTCACCACACTCCAAAGCGCCATTTAATCGACCAATCGCGATTTAGCACTAATCGGCCATTTTTGGAGGATTACAACCTTTCAAGTTGAGATTAATAATTATTTATCAGTATGGAACTCTTGTCTATGTAATTATTTTTCCGGAAATTTCTAATTTTTGGGTCAATTTTATCAAAATATATGACTATATGTATAGACTCAATATTTCCCATTTAAAATACACGTAAACTTTGTTTTTGTGTTTTATGAAATTTATTGCATAGAATAATTTATTGATATGTTTGATTGAAATATTATTTAAGAAGCAGTTAAACTTGTTAATAAAAATAAATAAGTTAATAAAATTACTTATATGGTTTTTTTTCCAGAATGTGTGGTTTTGTGAAATGGGATAATTTCTTTTTAACTTCTGCAAGTTTCCGACATCTCGAAGCACATCACTCGACATTTTCGGCAAAAATTAACTTGTTTTTTGTTTACAAGATGACAAATGTTTTGAAATGTTATGAGTTATGAATGAATGACACCTGACACCTAGCGTCAATGGTGGTCATCACTGCTAATACGAATACAGAACACTATATAACTCTTTGTTCACAACGTTGCCAAATGGTCTGACTATTTAATCGCGATTTGGTTAATCGCGATCATCTTCGGACGGGTTGATGTATGGTGAAACAGAAAACACTGTTAAGCCTGCTTTAGTAACAAGCGGAGTTTAATCAATCTGGGATCTAGTGCTGTTTGGTGAAACTGGGCCTAAGCATGTTAGGGCTACCGTATTTGGAAAGCCGGGGTAGACTGGGGGGGACATTCTTGGGATCGACTTGTCAGGTGACGACGGTGACGGAAAAAGCTACAAGCCACTTTGTTGAGGTCGTAATTAGCCACTTTTTTCTTATCGACGTGAACTTCGAGGAAATGGTTGAATTTCGTTTTTTGTGAGGTTAGAGCATCAGCAATGAAAATATTTGAGTTCATGATTTTGTTTCATATCAAAAATATCATACAACGTTAGATGATGGTCTTTTCCCATTTTCCAAAAAAAATTCCTTATACGTATGAACTACAAATGAAGTCAGGATCTTTCGCGCGCTTATTCAAATTCAAAATAATGACTTTTTTCCATGAAATTACGCATTTTCATTAGAATAGAATACATCACTAAGTGGATCATTGACCAGCAAAGTGACAAGTCATGAAAAGACAGAATTACGAGTACTGCTATTTGAAGCTAATTCACCACTGAATTTGGACCAATTGCGTTACGCAATGAAACTCATTACACAACTGAAATTTCATTACGTGACGCGTTTTTTTTCGGAGTAGAATTCAGACACTGAAAGAACTTATACTTAACCAGTACCGGCATTGCTTCTTCTAAAGGGTGTTTTTTTTCGAGGTATATAACTTTAAGTTGGCGTTACTGTTCAAGATGGCGACCGATTTAACAGCTGTCAAGTGATTTATTCTCAGTTTGGTTTGGCAATTCATCATGAATAGACTCACCTCTAAACAACGCTTGCAAATAGTACAATTTCATTTCGAAAATAATGGTTCTGTGCGGAATACGTATCGCGCACTACGTCCATTAGCGATGAAGCGCACTTGTGGTTGAATGGCTACGTCAACAATCAAAACTGCCGCATTTGGAGTGAAGCTTATCCTCAAAAGTATGTCGAAACACCGTTACATCCAGAAAAACTGACTGTTTGGTGCGCTTTATGGGCTGGTGGAATCATTGGTCCGTGTGTCTTCAAAAACGATGATGGCCAGAACGTTACAGTCAATGGTGATCGGTAAAGAGCCATGATTACTAACTTTTTCATTCCTGAATTGAACAACCATGATGTCCAGGAGCTGTGGTTCCAACAAGACGGCGCAACATGTCACTCAGCTCGTGCCACAATCGATTCATTCAAACACGTTTGGTGACCGTCTAATTTCACGTTTTGGACCTGTGAATTGGCCTCCAAGATCTTGTGATTTAACACCGCTAGACTACTTTCTGTGCTATGTAAATTCATTGGTCTATGCGGATAAGCCACAAACCCTTAACCATTTGGAAGACAACATTCGCCGTGTTATTGCCGATATACCTCCACAAATGTTGGAAAAAGTCATCGAAAATTGGACGTCCAGATTACACATCCGAGCCAGCCGTGGCGGTCATATGCCAGAATAGTTATTTATAATACAAGTGCAGAAGGCATTGATATTCTTCCACGAGTTCAAAATTCAAAAACGAGCCACGAAGTGGCGAGTTTTGGAATGAACGAGTGGTAGAATGAGCCTTCTGTACGAGTATTATACATTATTTTCTCTAATTCATTGCATTTTCATTGAAATTAATGAAATCTTTCCATAAATACAATTTAGTGATTTTTGTATTGAAAAATGTTGGTTGGCAGAACTGATTTCTTTAAGGAAAATCGATGAATTGACAGATAAAGCCGTGGCGGAAAGTTCAGAGAACCAACATAGAATAATAAAATATAACCATGAAAACTGTGCGTTTCTGATATATTCTCGCACGATTTTGTTCTACAAGATGTGGAAGAATGAACGGAATAACCACAGAATTAGAGAAATCATATTTAAAATATAATACCACAAGATTATCTAGCGGATAAATAAAATTCATGTCAATCGAAAAATCCTTCGTTGTTTTATTGCAATTTAAAGTTCTATAGCCCAAAAAAAACACCCTTTATATATAGGATGGAAGTCTTTTTGTTTTGAATCGCTTATTTCTATCAAACAAAACAAATACCTACCAGCCGAAAATTTCACTTAAAAGGCATTGTTCACAAACCAACCTGATAGATGTCGAGTGGTTGTCAATGTGATAAATATATTTCTATGATTTAAGGCCATTGATATGACTAGAATATTTTCAGTTTAGTTTCATAAAACTTTGGGCTTTGGGGCTGTAGCAAAAACCAACCACGCCGTCTCCCACCAAAATACTAAAAATTCAGAGTTAAGTTTGTCAATAGGATGACCATTATGTTTCTAATGGATTTTCATTTATTATTTATAACCCAGTATCATTTATGGCTTCCATCGGCAAATTCAATAAATGTATAAAGAATTTTCAAAGATAAGAGTTTGCATTCAGGGTAGATACTCGGACTGGGGATGTGTGGAGTGAGGAGTTCTTCAAGGGTCCATACTGGGGCCTCTATTATTTTTGATTTACACAAATGACCTACATCCAAATGTTGCATCACACATTACAGTGCTCTTTGTTGATGACACCTCATTCCCCACAATTGGTTCTACTGAAGAAGAGCTCAAAAAGATTTCATCGAAGATTCTCGTACAGGTTGAATTATGGTTTCGTGCAAATAAATTCACCTTTGAAACTCAACCAGCGACTGAGAGAAACCTGAAATTCCTAGGTTTATATCTGGAACCGAATTTAAAGTTCTGGAAACACATAAGAGAATTAGAAAAACAAATTGTCAGTAGCTACTTACCTCACTAGACGATCTGAACAATTAGCAAGAACGCAAGCAGTCAAAATCGCTTATTACGGATATTTCAGTGGAGTTTCAAACTATGGGTCACCTTTTCAGGGTGGTGAACCTGAAATGACAAAGATTTTTACAAAACAAAAAAATTCCATTTGTATATTTTGTGGATTGGGGAGTACCGAAAGCCGTAGGAGTCAATTCCAAGAGGAGAACATACTGACACTCACCTGTTTGTACATACTTCCCTGTATCTTAAAAACAACTCAAGAAAAAATTCAGAGATGAAATCAATCTTTTTCTGCATAAAAATTCAAACTACTTTTCGGACGTTTTCATATAAGTACCTATTGGTCAATGTCAGATTCTTACATGAACATATACTACTCCCGGCTTGTGCATCTCCCTATCTTCGATTTTGATGAGTTCAACCACTTAAATCAAATTAAACCCTGCTATTTTGATATGTTTTCTTCTTTTTCTTTGGAACTGCGTTGTGCCTAAGCTTATGAGCGGGCACCTGCAAACAAGGCATTGTCTTAGGCAATGCCTATTCATGATGGATTAAAGTGTATACTGATTTATTTTATTTCAAGGTTTGTAGAAAATTATGTAGGAATTGAATGAATAAAATTTGATTGATTGATTGATTGATCCTATACATCCATGATAACAAGAAGAAACTGACGCGAAATGGAGAGATCCACAATTACACCACAAGGAATGCGGGAAACTTTTGAACACCATATCACAGTGTCGCGGCGACTCAACTGAGCATAAACCATGAGGTCATACAAGTATATAATAAGACCCCCGAAGCTTTCAAAGTTATGAACAAAAATAGGTTGAAACACGAAATAAAGAAAATTTTGTACAAAAAAGCCTTCTACACAATGAGTGAGTTTTGGATTAGCCATTTTGAGTAGTTTGTCATGTGTGTGATATTTATACTCGATTATTGAGTCTCAATGTTTTAAGATTTAGCCTGTTTTTAACTTAATTCTTTTTTAATTTTGACTCTTTTTATATTTACATTTAATTATTATAGATTTGATGATACTTATTTCAAATGTTTTGAACTAGAATTTATTGATGTATTATTATTATCCCCGACTTTTACCTATACGCGTAAAATTTCTCCTCGCCGTCGGCTACTCACTCCCCGCTAAGAGGAACATTCACTCAATCCCAGATATTCAAAATATCAGAAGAGTAGAGCTCGGTCGTGTCCGATCCTTGTGGTCCCCCTGGTTCTCGTCGAACTTCTGGTCCTCTTACACGTGATCCTTGGACCTGTCCTTCGCTTCCTAGGAATTTTCTCACCATCCTTGCAGTACCTAAAAGAACAGCTTTTTGCATTATATTACATATATACTCACTAAGTCCCAGTTGCTTGATATTCCTCTTGAGATTTTTGGGCACTATTCCAGTTGTTGAGATGATAATTGGAATAGTTTTCGTTGATATCATTCCCCACTGGCGCCTTATCTGAAATTCGAGGTCTCTATATTTTGAAATTTTTTCGACCTCCTTTTGACGCAGGTTTTTTTTATTTGGTATTGCTTGGTCGATGAGTACTGCTGTCTTTTGATGTTTATCAACTAGCAGTATACCTGGCCTGTTGTGAGGGACTGTTTTATCAGTCAAAACTGTACGATCCAAGTACAGTTTATAGCGTTCGTTTTCCAGGATGGTTTCCGGTTGGTATTTGTAGTATGGAACTTTTTCAGAATGAATTGGTTCTAATATGGTTGCCAATTCTTGGAGTAGTATCTTTTCTACTGCATGGTGTCTCTTTTTATATTCATTTCCTTCAAACATTTGACATCCTCCCGTGATATGTTGGATTGTTTCATTTGTTGGACACCAATATCGGCATCGATCGTCAGTAATAGTTCGATCCTTTATGATATGCCTGCAGTAATTTCTAGTTGAGATCACTTGATCTTGGATAGCTAAAAGAAAACCTTCCGTTTCTGTGTATATTGCACCTGATGTGAGCCAATAGTTCGACGCTTCAATGTCGACATGATCCTGGTTCACCTCGTTGAAATGTCTTTTATGCAGGGGCTTCTCTCTCCATCTTTGCAGTTTTTGTTGGTTTGTCTGGTGGTTGTATGAAAATTGCTCCTTGTGAAGTTGTAGAGGTGTTGATTCGTCTGCTTCACACAGTATTTTGTAGAACTCTGATGTACTTACTTGATCTCTGAAGTACTTCCGTGGGCTTTCTATCTGCCCACTAGCAAGTTCCATGATGTTCGTTAGACCCCTTTCCTCCTTTATTTTTCGGCAGTGTAGTCCTCTCAATGCTGCATTTCGGATGGTGCTTGTTTGCTTTTGTCATCAATGTTCTCATTTTATATTGCAAGTTTTCGATGTCTGTTTTGCTCCATGGAACTATATCGAATGAGTGTGTTAGAATTGTACATGCATATGTGTTGATGGCTCTCGTCATGTTCCTGCTGTTGAGGTTTGTTTTTAAGATTTTTTTGGTTCTCCTAATGAACTCAGTCGTTAAGTCTTGCTTCATTCTTTGGTGGTTGATTCGTCGGTTCAGTTTCATTCCAAGGTATTTATAAAGATCATCCAACTTCATTGCTTCTATTTGCTGTCCATTTGCGAGAGTGATCGGTTCATCTTGTATTCTTCCTCTCACTACGCTGAGAGTACGACATTTGTCCAAACCGAATTCCATACCTACATCTTTCGAAAAATGTTCCACTAGTTTGACCATAATTTCTAGGTGGTTCTTATTGCCTGTTATCAGTTTCAAATCATCCATGTACAGGAAATGATTGAGGGTGGTAGTATTATTATTTCCTTTAATGTTGAAACCATTTTCAGTAGCGTTCAGCTGTTTAAAGAGTGGGTTCAGCGCCAAGGAGTCTCCTTGGAAAATTCCCTTCTTCATTGGAATCAGCTTGGTTTTTATGTTTGCCGTGGAAAGCTCGATGTTCGTTTTTCAATTTTCCATTGCAAGATTTAGAAAATTGGTTATAATTGGATCGATCTTGTATATTTCCAAAATTTTCTTGAGCCAGCCATGTGGAAGTGAATCGAAAGCCTTCTTATAATCAAAATAAGTCATGAAAAGTCATTATTATTATTAACGCCCCATGGAATATGTTGATGGGTTGTATTCATTGTGAATCAATAAATTTTCTTCTTCTTGGCGTGCCCTATCCGTTCCGGACGTTGGCAATCAACATGGCAAGTTTTATCTTGTTCGCTGCGTTTCTAAAAAGTTGTATGGCCATATAAATTAATTTCTCGAAAATCGAGCCCGAAAATGTGGCATTCCTTTTTTCTAGCTCAAAGGGATTCTGAAATCCTCTTACTAGTCTACGAATTTGGGACACCCGCTACAAACGAATCAACAATGGTTTCTATTAGGCTATTACTACACTGTTCAAAACGTAGAATGGTCAATTTCCAGAATAAAGTTTCATGTCGGGCTGAAATTCCAAAGAGGCATTTATTTAATTCGCTTCACATTCCACAATCCCTGAGTGGACTCTTGGTTATCTTGCAAAATTCATTCTCGAAAATACTCACATGTTTATTTTGTATAATGTAGTTAATTGTCCCTTCGGGTCCAACTTTGAAACCCAAATATCAAGCCATTCATGTTTAAGTGACCGAAAACACCTCTGGGACAACAACTATTGAATGTTCCCTGAACGTATTTGACAAGTCGTGAAACAAGGTTTGGACAACTCAATGAGCTGTAACACCTCTGTCAAGAATGGAAGTGTTGTGCTTACAATTTCCGACCATTTTTCATGTCTAGCATGTTTGAAGCGGCATATATGAAATTATTAATGATATTTTGTGGTTTGTGTATTTTTCGTTTATGTAGAGTTCACTATCGTTAATCAATATTTGGTACACTGTCAAAAACTTGTATTCGCTCAACTTCATTCATTCATACGTATAATAGTAAGCGATCAATTGGGAGGAATTTATTCCGTTAGATGAACAGAAATGAGTAGAACAATTCATTACCAATGATACGGAATTTTCCTTCTCTAATTCTGTGGCAAACACAGCATACCTTGTACAGAAAAAATTGTGCGGGAATATCTCAGTTTCACACAGATGTCATGGTTATATGTTACAAGTTAACAAAAAGTATGAATTCTGAATAATTGTGAGACTTAAGTACCCAAACTAAAAATTCAATGTCATTGAATATGATGTAGGTACCACATATAATGAAGATTTATAAATTCATCAAACTTTTACACTTGAATAAACAATTATTTATGAATATTAATAACACAATTTGAACAATTAGTGATATTGACCCCAACTGACAACAGTTTTCTGTTTAGCATTAAGCATATTTTTCAAGTTATTTTCTTTAAGAATGTTTGTGGCAATCATCTGTATGTTTATTATAATAATAATAATAATAATAATAATTTTTTATTGATCCCTTTGACATTACAAAGAATGTATGGAACAAGTCATATATAATGAAGTACAAATTATTAAGCTATTTCTAAGAGAAAATGAACACAAACATATAATATAATCTTAAAACATAATAAGTGAACAAAGATTATCTGAATTGACCATCTGTCATGTATTCCCCCACACTGTAATAAGCTTTCTCAATCAATAAACGCTTTATGGCATCCCTGAATCTGAACTCATTTAAAATTTAAAATTATGGCAACTTCAACGATTAATGCTAGTTAGTTCTTCGAATGTTGCTCTTTCAAAAAATGTTCAATATTCTTATTTACTTCCTAAAACGGAACACCATGTGACTTTCTCGTGATCTGTCAATATTTTTCCAGGGAAGGGAAAAAAATAATTAGCGGGAGAACTTTTGAACGATCGGTAGAATGTAGATTACAATAGTTTCCACTTTCATCGAAAGGAAAAAAAAAAAAATTTTAACAGAATGAAAGTTTTGACTCTTTTGTGATGATTTTTCGAAAGATTTCTCCAAGAATGTTGAATACACCAGTACTTACAGGAATACCATATCAGTCGCGAAACACGAAAAGTTACCAAAGTTAGTATTTTTATTTTCATTCGCAAATTGAAAAAATATTGAAATAGTTCAATGTAGGTTATTCTTCAAAGAAAATATGTAGAAACCCCATATAAATGGTTGATTTGTAAGATGAAATATCTCTTATTCATTTTTTAACTGAGCAGTCACGTGGTGGTGTTCCTCTTGATGATATTTTTTCTTTCAAAGCACAAGAATTCGGTTCCTTACATCGAAAATAAGCTCCATAAGGTTTGAATTCTTCATTTCATTTTTTTCTCGAAAATACGTTAGCAAAACTAGTCCTTTCTAATGGGTAATCCTTTTGTGTTCAACTGAATTGACATAGGATAAATAAAACTTGCTCCTCGAGTTCTTAAAATTTTACTAGGAAAAACATCCTTCAAAGCTACGATCCTCACTAAATTATTGTTCGAAGGAACAGGTATATTCTTTAAACCATAGAACCAATTTCGCTTATTAACGAGCCAATATATCCGGACTCTGGATTATCACTGAAAAGTTTCTAGTAGGTACATTTCATTCGAGAGTTATCGTGTACAGTGCATCCCATTTTGGGTGAGACAGCTAGGTTTCTCGCTTGTTATTTAAGATAGAGCCTTGCGGTTTTCACGTTCCTGTCCTACTTTTTCGTGAAACTCAAGTTGGTCTTATCAGATTTTTCATAACTGTTTCCGTTCAAGAGATACAGGGTGATTTTGGAAATTGATACTTTTCGGACACCTCCTTTATCTCCGAAGTTATTAGAAATAATGCTGAGCTGAAAACTACGTCTGAATCAGAATTCTGCGTAGAATCCAGTGGCGTACTCAATATTTTTTTTCGGGGTATGGTTTTGAAGATTCAACACAAACCTATATTTTTTTTAATGGAACACCCTATATATCATTACTTCGTTGAATTCGTTATTTTTTTCCCTTCAAAATGATATATGATACTATGTAGGTAGGATGTTCAGAAATGTTAAAAAAACACTAAAACGTCAAATAATGATGATTTTTTTGTAAATGGGCCATGAATTTTCTATGTTTCAATAAGAGGATTATTACTTTCGATTTTTAAAAGTAGTAGGTCATTGATGACACAAACATCCTTGTTGTTATTATGGCTACTATGCATTTGGGAGCATTGTTTTATCAAGTAGGCATTGGAGGGAAAAAACCAATCTGATCTAGCTGTCATCGCTATAAATTATTGTTATCATATTGATTCTTCTTTTCTATGGGAAATCCATTGCCCATTAACAAAAAATCATCGTTATTTGATGTTTTAGTGTTTTTTTTATTATTTTCTGAACATCCTACCTACATGGTGTCATATATCATTTTGAAGGGAAAAAAATAACGAATTCAACGAAGTAATGATACACATAGTGTTCCATTTAAAAAAACATAAGTTTGTGTTGAATCTTCTAAACCATACCCCGAAAAAAAAATAATGAGTACGCAACTGGATTCTACGCAGAATTCTGATTCAGAAGTAGTTTTTACCACAGCATTATTTCTAACTTCGGAGATAAAGAAGGGGTCCGAAAAGTATCAATTTCCAAAATCACCCTGTATCTTTTGAACGGAAACAGTTATGCACAATCTGATTTGACCAACTTGAGTTTCACGAAAAAGTAGGACAGGAACGTGAAAACCGCAAGGCTCTATCTTAAATAACAAGCGAGAAACCTGGCTGTCTCACCCAAAATGGGATGCACTGTACTCGGAGGATGGACAGAATAGTTTGAGGCAACTCTTGGCTGAAATTCTAAAACAACAGTCAAGTGATTCAAAATAATTAAAGCCTTGTGATTCCTAGGAACAAGTTAGTTTCTACTGAAAAATGAAAAAATAGTTTCTCTCGTGATCGATAAGCATGTGTGTTCCAAGACCAACATCAGATAAAACGTGACCACACCACGTCTTCAAAGCAGCCTACGAAAGTTAATATTTCACTTTTTGTGGATACTACGCATTAGAGCATAGATTTTCATGGTTATACGCTCACGCTCACTTCAAACATAAACCTATAACGACTCATTGTGTTCTAAAAGCCCTGCCCGCCTCATTTACCGGCATTTTTCATGCAATTTTACACCGAATGGTATTCAAATTACCCGGCACGGCTGTCACAGCGACGCCATGTACTTTTTGAAGAAAAATCGTCATTTTCCGAACCATATCGGCCGATTTATTGCCCATAAGCTACAGCCAATTAAATCTAGCGCGAGGCAACGTTACGAGCAGTATCGGGTTGTGAGCGCTCTTAAGACGTGCCGATAGTCAATTCAGAGTTCGAATCTTTGAAAATTTATTATAAACTTGTAATACACAACAAGTCAGCGAAGTAATCGTCTGCAATATGACGAATCACTTCGATTTGTGTATTTTGCTCAGGGGATCATTCTCGAGAACCTTTCAACATATGAAATTTTCAAGAAAGTGCGTTTTTCGAAATTACCATGACATCACCAACTCGAAAATCAGTATATTATTCCACAAGGAGGAGAAGTGTCACTTTTCATGGCGAGCTTATGTTTCCCTGCCGAACGGAATTTAAGCGAGCCATGAAAAGTCACTTCAACTCCGAATGAAATATGCTATTTTTTTTTCAAACGTTTTGTAATTCATACAATAAAATTCTGAACAAAATCGTACGAGAATATATCAGATCTGCACAGCTCTCATGGTTACATTTTATCATTTTATGTTGGTACTTCCAACTCTCCGTCAGCCGTCACGGATTTATCTGTCACTTCATCGTTTATTTTCATTTCTACTCAGAAGTCAAGTCGTGAACAAAAACAAATACAATATCTACTCTACACCTAGTAATATCGAAATTCCTGGAACTTTCCTAAATAGAAATATATCAAGTAGATCCTGTGTTATCCCGAACTTATCTAATAGTATAGAAGAAGTTGTTTCATAAAATGGAAGGAAGAATCAAGCAAAATTATTACATCTCGTATGGCTACTATTTACATTTATTTTGCAGAACTGTTGAACTCTCCAGGGTGAAAAGATTCGAAAATACTATTATGTAAAATCCACACATAAGTATTTATATATTTAATAACTGCATTGGATATCCAAAAGGATTGAAATAACTAGAAATATTTTTGATGAAGAATATTGTTTACAATGTTTTCTTTACGGATAAGTTATCGTAAAGCATTGATGAAATATATTGTAACATAACTAACCTAACAATTTTAGCAGATATATCATTAGTGTTCAGAATAAATGATTGAGAGAATTGTAATTCTCATCAACAATATTAATGCACTTATATTTTTGATTACTAAAGAAGAATTACTGCAATTGTGCTAATATGTGATTTTATGAAAATAAATGAGATTTGTTTTGATATATTCTATTCATTCTATAATAATTTGAAGATTGAATGAACTCTCAGTCCATATTTTTGAAAGTACAATTATTGAAAACTTTGATTGTTACATTAGAATGCATAATATATCCCTGCATTGAATGATAATCCTGGTATGAAGTGGTTACGTTTGCAGTACCTTTGTCAATTGTATTTATAATGGGAACGTTCAAAATTTGACTACTCGATGCAAGAATATAGCTAGCCAAAATTTTAGCAATATCCAGTTTTTTCTGTGCTGCAGTTCTACATAACTTTCAGCAACAGAAGAGCTCTTCCATCCTCCATGTCATTTCAAGGATATTATATTTTCTCCTTCATTTAGCAGGTGAGAGGTAGATAATTATTTATTGTTATACTGCTCAACTCGATTCTTCTGAATGCACCAGAATATCTGATAATTAATATTATCTGCAATTTTGTCCCAAAATTATGATCATGTCCTGCCAAAATTCAGATAAGATAAGATGTGATAATATTGAGGATGATATACATATCTTGACATCGAGGAATTCAAAAACTTTTCTATGTTTTCAAATTGTAAAACCTCAGATTTTTTTGGAATATATTTTCTGACAAAGATTTTAATAAAGGTTGTCATTTCGAATTATTCGATTTCGAAAATCAATATTATGTTATCGGTTGAGTACCTATACAACAATACAACGAATGGGTTTTCTCTTCCACAAATTTGACCACATTGAGCCATCAACTTTTGAACATAATTCTAACCGTCCATTACTACATGGTTTCAATTTTCATAATGCAACATTAATCAATTGTACAATATAACTTTGGTCAATAAAAATGACGTTTGAATTAGAATTATTCATTATTGTCCTTAGTAACCAATTAATCATTTCCTTAGCAACCACTTTTCCCTCCGCCGGAGGGAAAAGTATTTTTCCCTCCGGCGGAGGAAAAGTGGAACTTTTCGATGATCCTGTCAGTCGAGAAATGACGTTGTTATTGTACGTTTGCAAAGAATAGTTATTTTTCTCATTCCGTAACTAATCAGTTCATTCTGCTACATTTTGTAGAACAAAATCCTTCGAATATCGCAAATTCGCACTGATTTCATGTTTATATTCTATATGTTGGTACTTTGAACTCTCCTGTCACAAATTTATCTATTATCTATCAAACCCACACTTATCAATGCAAAAATCACTACACGATATTTTTAGAGGTATTTCAATAATATCAATAAAAATTCAGTGAGAATATACCTAATGTAAAATTAGGGATTCGCGGCTTGGCTTGATTTTCAAGCTACTTAGCTTGAGCTTGACTTGAAATCAAGTCAAGCTCAAGTCAAGTATAGTAGTTTTTCAATCTCAAGTCAAGTTTTTATTTATCAAGTACTTGAATCATATCAAGCTACTTGATTTTCAGCAGTTTTATTGTATAGAGTCAAATCAATGAAAACATGAAGAAATGAGAAAGAACCTTGCAAGAATAGTAATTTACGTAACAAGTCCGGAAAATAGGGTTTTTTTGGACGAATAGACAAAATTCCAGGACGAGCGTAAGCGAGTCCTGGAAGTCTGTGAGTCCAAAAAAACCATTTTCGGGCGTGTTGCGTACAATATTTTTCGGCAACCATGTAAAATAACACTATCGCTGCTGCTTTCCATAT
This sequence comes from Harmonia axyridis, assembly GCF_914767665.1. NCBI lineage: Eukaryota > Metazoa > Arthropoda > Insecta > Coleoptera > Coccinellidae > Harmonia > Harmonia axyridis. Next base: position 60,298,041 of record NC_059501.1, read on the forward strand.
TTTATTGCGATTGCGATAAAAAAACATGCAAATTTTTGACAACTAATTTCATATGAACTGTCAGCCGTTATCTCGGTTGCTATGGATTCTATGATTCTTTTCCGGCCTAGTCCGGGAAGTACGTACTTTCCGGACTAGGCCGGGAAATGCTACTTTCTCAGAGAAAAAGCATCCGGGAAGTGCTCACTTCCCGGACGCTTTTTCTCTGAGAAAGTAGCAGTAGGTTGCCGAAAAAAACTTTTATTCATGAAACTTATTGTTGTATAGTAACCGAAAATATCAAATTTTGTTCATAAATTAAATCACTATTAATCGTAAAAAAATTATAAACTAATATAGAAATAAAGTTTCTCGATATTGAGAAACCTACATCAGGCTTTGTTTGATTTCATAATTTTCCATCCAAGATCTGAGACACATAAGGCATCTTATAGATTTGTCGCCTAACCTATTGTGGGTTTTTGTCACTGTAAGAGCAGCTTTGAAGATTTGTTTTTCTACAGAAGCTGAAGATGCTGGCATTGATAAAAAATCCTTGGCCATTTTGGCTAAGTTTGGGAAGATATTTCTGAAACTACCAAAATCTACCAATAGATTTCATTGAAATGTGAGAAAACTACTAATTAAATCCCACTGGCGAATGCTTCAGTCTCTCGGCGCTCAAGGAATCCCCTTATTTAGTCTAAGCGCGCACGAGATTGTAGAAATATATGCCATGCGACGTGTGCATATCAAGCTCAAGTAATATCGAGTAGTTTGATATCAAGTCAAGCCATAAATACCTGAAATCAAGTCAAATCAAGCTCAAGTATGTTATTTTTCACGAGCTTGATTTCCAAGCCATGTTGTTGGTTGAAATGGCGCCTGCCAGCGTTCAATAAAGTGCCTACTATTTCGTTTGTTTGTCATCTTGGGTTGAGTTATGCGGTACTGATGATCCCTAACAAGGGTGAAACCGGTATATCGCTACTCTCCCTTGAAGACATGCATTCTCCTTGGGTTACTTTCGATTATGATTCCTACGTTATATCGTGGAAGTCTTCTGTTTGACAATGGTTATGTTGATCGCAATTTTGCTGATATATTAACTAGATAGATAATTAATATCGTATGATATTATTACATACTTGAAATTGAACTTCTTTTTTTTGTATTTTCTTCAATATATTTATCCTTCGAAGATGATTATTTGCATCAAGTCAAGCAATAAATATCTCAAATCGAGTAAAGTGTCCAGTATGTAATTTATTACGAGCTTGATTATCAAGTCAAGTAGTTTGTTAAAATATCAAGCTAGGTACCAGGAATATTGTGTTGAAACTGGTCTAAGATCTCTAGGGAGATCTGAAGCAGCAATTATTGTCATCGCCAATTGCGAATTGAAAGTTATGTCACATATTTGTTACAAATGTGAATTGGGTTAGAATAAATGTTTCGACCATTTTAATTTTAATATATTTTTCAATTAAATTTTGTAGGAAAAATATCGTTCCTATCTTGGGTGGAACGTATCTTCCGCTCACTCGATTGCTAGCAATTTTCATATTAATCGAAAAGAATCCTTCAATTAGGAAACCCTAAATCATTAAAATACCTAGCAATCCAAACCTCCATATACATAACTGTCTTAATATAGACAGACAGACCAGCCCTAGCCTCTGTGCCCCCGGTCACATAAATTAGCTTCAATCAAACCAAATTCAATTGAAAAACCATCCCGTCCAATATAAAACATCCTCAACCAACAGCACGAATAATAAACTCTTGTCTGGTCTATTTTCGATTTCTGACGTATAAATCATAACATCATAAATCAGGGGGCCAAAGTGGCTCAACTCAAAGAGCAATTAAATTTATTGGAAGTGTCACCCGAGTCCTCGCTCTTAATAGGCGGCATGCATGTTGTTGTCATTAGCGGTAAAGCTGAAGAAATGCGTCGTCTAGTGGTGCTAATGAGAGCGGTCTCTTGAGATGCTAGACGGTAATCGTTTCGAAGGGAATGTACAGGAGAAAGTGAGGAATGTTTTTGTGAGCAGGCCGGCAACGGCTAAGGGTTGATATTTTTTCCAATTCAAGATTCTCCTACCTACAGCTTATACAGGGTGTCCCGTAAAGACCACGTCAAACCGAGGGAGAATGTAGATCAAAGGATAACCCACCTGCTATGACAAAATTCCCATTATAAAAGTCTTACCGTTTTCGAGATATTTTTTTTTTTTGAAAATAATGAATTTTTGCCCCTTTCAATAGTTTTGTCCTTACGGTTGGTACAATTTTACAGCTTTTTGGTTAAATTTTTCAGTAAAATATTGCTGGAGAATGATTTTAACGTTTACGTTGAAAACATCCTCCGAACATTTTAAAGGGGGGCTATGAGAAATATTTTTATTGGAAATTTTCGTAGACCAATAAATTGTCTATTTATAGTGATTTCAAAGAGGTATCACACAAGTCATTTGTTATTCAAAGCAAATAGATATGGCTGTTTTTATCCAAATAGGTACGTTTCTGACAAAATCAAGGTTGTCAATTCTGTTAAGGAATCTTCGATTTTGCATTACTTAGTGAACAATGGCAATTGTTTACGTGCGAAAATATTACTCGCATAATTATTCACCTCAACGAAATTCAATTTTGCCGGCAAATTTTGTAAAACATCATGCAGATCCAGATTTTTAGTAAGATCATTTGGAGCGACGAGGATGGGTACATGAAAACCTGAATCCTCTGGACTTTTATCATTGGGGCTGCCTAAAAGACAAAGTTTAGGCAACATCCATACGTGATGAAGCCGATTTGAAAGAACGCATCCGCAATTCGGCTTCATCACGTATGGGTGTTGCGTATACTTTGTCTTTTAGGCAGCCCCAATATTAAAAGTCCAGAGGATTCAGGTTTCCGTGTACCCATCCTCGTCGCTCCAAATGATCTTACTAAAAATCTGGATCTGCATGATGTTTTCCAAAATTTGCCTGCAAAATTGAATTTCGTTGAGGTGAATAATTATGAGAGTAATATTTTCGCACGTAAATAATTGCCATTGTTCACTAAGTAATGCAACATCGAAGATTTCTTAACAGAATTGACAAACTTGATTTTGTCAGAAACGTACCCATTTGGATGAAAACAGCCAATATCTTTTTCCTTTGAATAACAAATGACTTGTGTGATACCTCTTTGAAATCACTATAAAATAGACAATTTATTGGTGTTATGTGCAGCAGTAGCTTGGTACAATTTTTTTCCACTACGATGGGCTAAACTTCATGAACAAAATTATCTACTACCAAAATTTCCAATATAAATATTTCTCATAGCCCCCCTTTACAATTTTCGGAGGATGTTTTTAATGTAAACGTTAAAATTATTCTTCAGCAATATTTTACTGAAAAAATTAACCAGAAAGATGTAAAATTGTACCAACCGTAAGGGCAGAACTATTGAAAGGGGCAAAAATTAATTATTTTCAAAAAAAAAAAATTTCTCGAAAACGGTAAGACTTTTATAATGGGAATTTTGTCATAGCAGGTGGGTTATCCTTTGATCTACATTCTCCTTCGGTTTGACGTGGTCTTTACGGGACACCCTGTATACAGGTTTTCTACAAGCTCTATCAAAAACTGGCATATGATAACTGCACTCATTCTGAACATTTTTCTTCCTATGAACATCGATCCTATTCGTTTTCTCTTAGAAGTCTCAAAGAATTAGAAAAAAAAATTTCTTGTTGAAGTCATATATATTTTCGAACATTAAATATTGTATCAACGTTCCTCAACAAATAAACCATCTGAACTCCACTAAAAACAATCCCATAAAAGCTATCATCTTTCCTGATTATTTAAACTAGCATTAGTGAAGCCTATTTTCAATAAAGGAGATATGGAGAAAATAAAAAGTTATAAACCCATTTCATTGCTGCCGTCATCCTCCAAAATATTGGAAGATGTGATGTTAGGGATATTGTTAAGCTTCTCAGAAGAGGTTATTGCTGACTCCTAACATGGTTTTAGACGAAGAAGATCAACCAAGACAGCCCAATGTAGTTTCTTGCAAAACATTCACAAAGCGCTAGAAAATGAAAATGTTACCATTGTACCTTTTCTAGATCTGCCCAAAACATTTGATTCATTTTCCCATGATTACATCACAGAGGACCAGGATTGGCTTGGTTCAAGTCTTACATTTCAAACACAAAACAGATGACAACAGTAAGGAAAGATGGAGATGGATATTTCAGTTGAAATATCAGATATATTCGAGGTAACTTTAGGAATACCTCAAGGAAGTATTTTAGGCCCAATAATTTTTATAATTTTCTCTAACCATTTTGAAGTTATAAAAGAGGATTTAGACAATGTGGAAATAGTGAGATATGCAGATGACAAGAACATCATCATTAAAGCCAAAACATACCCTGACCTGAAGCTGTTTCTAAGACTGAAATGGTCATGTGCTCATGTGCAAAGCTAGGTCAGTTTTGTTCAAAACTAAATTCATCCCACCGGATGTTGTATCTTTCGAGGCACGAAATGAAAGATGAATTGTTTTAATCCGTTCATTACAGACTAATCATTTACATCGTACATACGTTATTAAATCGGCTACTTGGCATCAACTAACTTTAAATAAATTTAAAATGGATGAAAAAACAAGAGGTCGCAATATGCCCATATACAGGGTGTTTCCAAATTGGAAGTGAACCTTCGAGGACGTGCAGGTATGACTCATTTGCTGTCGTTTGAGCCATATTCAGTGATAACCAAAAATTTACAGTTTACGAGATATTTGAGTTCTTGTGATTTTCAAGAGGTTTCTCACCTTACTTCATTTTTTCGTAAATTTCTGCTACGTGATTCAAATTTGATTATAATGTTAGATTATTTTCGTGGTCAGCGAGAAATCCGGGTCTAACACCGTTAGAATAGACGAACCAGCGAGAAGATTGATAGAAAATTTCAGGCGGAAAGTAACAACTCAAGAAATAAGAAAGAGGACACGTGCTTGTATAAGGAATGGTGGAGGTAATTTCAAACATAATTTATGAATACATTTTTCGCTGAAATTTTGAGATTAATTGCAATTAACAATATTTAATTGGCTGATGAAGAAGAAGAAGAAGAATATTTAATTCATTATTTTCCTTTCTCTGCTTCTCATTTCAATTCAAAATCTGCTGAAACAGAACTAGTGCCTGCATTCTAACGAAAACATTTTTAGAAAATAAAAAAGAAATTTGGCAAATTTTTGAAATAATTTTTTTCTGGCCTCCCCCTAAAATTCTGCTGGCCCCTACTAAAATTTGACATACTAATGCTGAAATAATTACAAGGTTAGCAGAACTAAATTATTTCGATTCATTTTGGCCTCCCAACAAAAATCCGGCCACCCCTTTTTTTGAAAGCTGGCGTCGCCGCTGATTACTGGAAATAATAAATGGATATATTTCCGATCTTAATCCATGACTATGGAATTTAGTTCTAATAACGAAAATATTATAATATATAAAATTTTAAAACTTGAGAATTGAGAAATATTCTAGAAAATTCAATCAAACAAAAAATCTTCATGTTCACTTAACATATGATAATTTGACAACCCCTTTTAATTAAGAAAAAAAAAGATATTTGACTGTATAGATTAGAATTCTAATTCATTAACCTACATTATATTTCAGTATTTCATATTATTGTTGACTTAAGTTTTACAGCTATCATTGTAAAATATTCATTTTGAATTCTTTTCAACACGATAAATTTTCTTATCTCCCTCGTATATTATTTTAGAGGCGTCTTTATAAAACAAATCTCACAAAGTGCGTAGAAAAAACGTCCGGAGAGTGTTAAACAACAGTAGCTTTGTTCCTCCACACCTATATGCAAAGTGTTTATCCTATCGCTTAGTGGCCACCATTATCCACTTACTGTAGGTGTTTGTAGTCTTTATTGCTACCTGACCTTATACCTACGTGATTCAAATGACTGACAAAGAGTATTATTGAGATGGTTGGAAGCAGTTCTGACAGATCAGTTAGAACTTACTTAAAATGTTTCAAAAATGACGAAACTAATAACGAATGTTTACAGAAATTTGAATGATGAATCATTCATCTAGAGTTAGATTATATTTCAGAATATTGTATATATAGGATGTTAGTGAATGAGTGCGACAAACTTCAGGAGAGTGAATTTCAAGGTCGAAATTTAGAAAATTACAGACTTGTGTGAAATCGACATTTGATAGAATACTACGATATGTTCTGCTGACATGTCATCAAACATTTATAGTTACTTATCTATTGAAAGTTGAGAGGAGCGTTGACTAAAAACGATGAATTAAGAATACACTGAGGTTATTCAAGAATGGTAAGTAGATGTATTCTATCTGATAGAGAACAATGTGGTCAACATGAATCTTCATTGAAGTGACAACCGGATGAGTTTTCCTATATAAAAGCAAAGCGAAAGTGATAATATCAATCTGAATAATTATTATTCCCCCATCTATCTGCTTTGCTACACCAAACTACAAATCGAATCAAGCCAAAGTTCTTCAACAATGAATACTAACAATATTGTGGTGAACATGACTGGCTAATTTTTTAAATGAGGTTAATTCACTTACCCTGCTGAATGCCCACATATGTCACTGAGCTCGAACACAATGGTCATGTTGGTGTGGAAGAAAGTAACATCGACAGTCATTGTGATTTGGTGTGATTTATTATGAGAGATAACTGGTGAATTGATGGAGGGTGACATGTGAAGTATTCATTTTGTAATTTCAATAATGAAGTGGAATCTTTCGAGAGAAGAAATTTCAATGTAGAATTTGGAACTTGAATACAAAATTCTTGACCTCTATACTGTCCAGGGTTTTCTTTGGAAAATTAATATAGCTTTTGCGTTAACTAATCGATGAGTTTTGGTGCCATCCAAATTCAAGACTTCTTGAAATATGAGGGTTGCCTTTTATATTTCGCGAATTGGCATCCCTGAGGACGTCAGAAGTTACATTACCATCCTGAAGTATGATATTGTTTCCATAAAGAGACCCAGAACGTTTTAACATCACTGATGGAATCTTCAGTTCGGAAACTCAGTACTCAGTGATCTGTGACAAATACACCTTGCCACACCATCGTGGAGCGGAGGCTCTGCCGTGATTCAGCGGGTTTCATATACTAAGCGGGGCCGCATTACAGTGTGATGCGAAGCTCATAACGCCATCTCTCGAGCATGGACATGCAATAATTTTTTTTATAGTGGATTAACTCGACCACTTAATTCGAATTATCGAGACCAAACCATAAACCACTGTTTATGGTTGGTACCTACAGTGAATTCAACATTCAACCGTGGTCGTCGTTTGCTCAAGGACGAATTACGTGAAGCTCGTCCAACATCAGTTGATTTGTCAAAACACATTGATGCTTTGCAAACTTTGCTAAATGCAAGCCAGGAAAAGATAGAAAATTCCCACAAAACTACAGGTCAATAAGTCTATTGTCAGCCCTTGGAAAAATAGTTGGGAGAAACATTGTAAGAAGACTGGGCGATAAAACAGAAGCATTGAATCTGGTTCCACTCGAGCAATTTGGATTCAGAAGAGATTATTCCACAGAAAACTATTGAGGTTTATCGAATATGTTAGTCAAGGATTTCAGTATAAACAAGCTACAGTAACAGAACTAGGGCTATTACATGTTGATAGAGCTTCGATCGAGTTTGGCGCAAAGTACTAGCCCAAGAGGAGAATAGCAGGCTGTTTAGCCTGTTATACTCTAAAGTATTATTATTTTGCAGGTTTTGTTAGTATTACCAAAACCTGTAAAATAATAATACCTCACAGACAGGGATTTCTACGTCAAAATAGATGACGCAGTTTCTACCAACAGACAAATCACAGCAAGAGTGTCCCAAGGATCAGTGTTGTAGGACTTCTACTCTCCAACATATTGAATAACATACGATATCCCGAAAAAACACGAGTAATCTGTTAGTTCTATATGCAAATGACGAACATACGTCATATACAGAAGTGTGCAAGAAGGACTAGAAGATTTATATAGACGAATAGTATTCTCTTACAGAAAAAGAGACCAAAGACCAACTGAAATCTATGAGAATAGATAGAGAAGACATACAATGGACAAATGAAGTCAATTTCCTAGTTATAAAACTAGATAATAGACTTGCATGGAAAAACCATATAAAATAAGCAGTGGACCTAAGAGGCCAAAATACGAAATTAAAAATGATAAAGTTAAATGCAAGACAAGTGACAAATGACATATAGATCGGCCTCAATAGGCTATGAAGCCAAAATCATTGCATCTTTTTTTTATTGATGTGCACACTATACAATAAAACTGCTGAAAATCAAGTAGCTCTATAGAATGTACTTGACTTTTCAAGTACTTGATGAATAAATACTTGACTTGACTTGACATTGAAAAATCACTACTTGACTTGATTTCAAGTCAAGCCAAGTCAAATATCTTGAATATCAAGTAGAATACCAATAGACTTTTTTCCAAGGCATCGACTCCGATTTTGACTCAATTCTGAATCATATCTGCTTGAATTTTGATAAGGAGTTTATTTCAATTTGCGTTTTCATTTAAATATTTGAATTATTATTTTTACTTTGTGTTGAGTTCATATTTTTGTATCTATATATTATTCGAATTAAATGTTGAATAATTATAATGATGTCTTTCAGATGATCTCCAGCAAAACATTTTAACTTGTTTTTATTTAGGAATATTTCAGATTTGTATCCAAAAAGCAAGAATTGTTGCTTCTTTCAAATTTCTTGGTGAAAAATCTTGTTCCTGTTAAGATAGTTCTTGTTCTTACCTTTTCTTGCTCATTTACTTCTTGATCTGCAGCAAGAAAAATTCAAGATCAAGAAAAAGCAAGACAAGCACACTTATTGTTCTTGCAGCAGGAAAAATTCAAGATCAAGGAAAAGCAAGACAAGAACAAGAAGTTTGTGAAACACTATCGAGAAGATGCTCGTAAATACACAAGATGTCCTGCATCAAATTTGTATCGACGTTTTTCGGCAAAACTCATACAATTATGGAGATATCCGCCAGGCTGGCCAACCTATATATCAATTCCTCAGTCGATCACATTTCGGAACAAATTTTCCGGCGATAGCAAAACCCAAATCGTGGAGAGCACGACCGACGACGTGCGGCTTCCAGAGAGCCTTCTCGACCTCCTAGTGATATATTTCCCCTATCTTTCGGCGCTGGTTTTGAAGTTGAAACACCGGGGCGGCGGCTTGTCACTAACCATTAACTTTTCGAGGCCTTAAAACAGCGAGCTTCAACGTTTTATCTTGATACGGGGGGATCATTAAAACGGAGTAGAGTGTAACTTATCTGGGAACCACCCAACGTCGAGAACGGTTCTTACATCAATCGATGATAGCGGGAAGAATTCGGAATATGCACCCAAATTGCGGCCAGTGGCGTGTGAAAAGGGTGCGGGTGGAATTAAGGTTGATGGGTGGTGGGATGGGTTGATATATTGATTGGATCAATCTGATTTTGATTAGTATAAGGGTTTTGATTTTTGGATATATTCGCGAGTCATGTGAATGCGGGAGCTGTTGTGAGTTTTTTAGAATTTGTGTTATTGAAATTTTGCATGAAGCTTGAGATCACTTTTTTACATTCAAGAACACTATTTCATTTCAACCAAACCTTTGGTGTTAGAGACCATTCGAAAATTACATAAACTGTGTCCGTAAAGTATGGAAAAAATTCATTTTTAGCTAAACAGACCATTTTAAGAAATAATACTGAAACACATCGATTTTTGATTTTAATTTACCGTATTTCAAAATAATAATGTAATATACAGGTGAATTACTTTCAAGTATTGACGTCACCGTCTTTTTTTTTAATGGAACACCCCCACTTTGTCTCAATTTTCCGATTACTCTAGCTGAGCTGATTCCAAAAATGTATCACATGTTGATTCCAACTGTTACAAGATGAACAAAATACAATAGTTTTGTGTGTGCTCATAAAGTAACGCTTAACATTCTTTATTAGTTAAATTAACAATATTATCAAAAATGCTTACCAATTGTCTAGCGGAAATTGGTTTGAATGTAACACCCTGTAGTTTGTTACATTTTTAGATGAATAAAAATGAGCTGTTTCCAAACATGTTTGGTACTTTTGGTCTAGCAGACAGAATATGAAAGAAATTATTTCTTATCAATTCAAAAACAAATAGTCGTCTAGTTTTTTGTGAAATGACATTATTTGTTTATTGCCGCTAGACAATAAGTATTTTTGATAATATTGTTAATTTAACTAATAAAGAATGTTACGCGTTCCTTTATGAGCATACCCAAAACTATTGTATTTTTGCCACCCTCTACCAATTGGAATCATTATGTGATACATTTTTGGAATCAGCTCAACTAGAGTAATCGGAAAATTGAGACATTTAAAGAAAAATTACGGTAACGTCAATACACTGAAGTAATTCACCCTTTATATTAGATTATTCTTTTAAAATACGGTAAATTAAAATCAAAAATTTACGTGTTTCAGTAGGTATTATTTCTTAAAATGGTCTGTTCAGCTAAGAATGAATTTGTTCCATACTTAACGGACACAGTTTATGTAATTTTCGAATGGTCTCTAACACCAAAGGTTTGATTGAAATTAAATATTGCTTGCTCTTGGATGTGAAATAGTGATTTCAAGCTTCATGCAAACTTGAAATGAAAATTCCATGAATGAATGACATGAAAATTCAAGAAGAAGATTGAATAAAATTACGTAACCTTACCGCTATCACAAAACTGACCGTAAACTATGTAACGTAGCAATTGCCCATGAGACTCTAAGACTGATTTCTAGGGGTGGTTTGGTTTATTTGGCAACAAAACTCCTACCCAGGTTTTTACAAATTTAATAAAATTGAAATATACAAAGATCGATCCTTTTCACTCTAAACAAATAATATTGAAATAAAAACTTAACTCAAATAAGTTTTTAATGGATTACTATGCTATTAGGATGAAACCTCTTCTGTAGATTTTCAGCCTTCTAAACACCAGATTTTTTCAGGAAGGTATAGTACTCCAATTCCCATTCAGCGAAGTGGATGTAATAACGCCAGGTATTACGCAGGTATTCTCTCAGTGTCAGGAACTAGCGTTGTTTAACGTAAGTACTATTACAACTTCTATAACTCAAGGAAGTTCTTCTCTACGATATTTCAATCCCAATGGAGATTTCTATTGTTTGATCCCAAGGGAGATTGTACTTCTTGATATTTCTCAATCCCAAGAGAGGTTTCTGTTGTTCCAATCCCATGGGAGGTGCGAGAATCCCGACACAATTCTGGCCGATAAATTAAATTCTAAATCCCAAACTAGTAATGGCTGAAATCTGAAACAAGGTACGTATCTTCTTTCTCTAGATACGCGCTTCATCGGTGACCAATGGCATACGATTAATTGACAAATTACCGCGTTTTTCAAAATTCCAGTAACGTAACATGAATTGAGGCGTGCAAAATCGTTACAATATAAAATAATAGTTCAGTGATTCTGCAAAAAAGTTCATGTCGATCACTCAACCAAAAACATTTAACCAGAAAATTCAAGAAAAATATTGAAATACCGAATTTTTTTATGATAATATATCCGATTCGGTTGAGATTTTTCCTGTATAAATAGAATATTAATTCGAAGACCTGTGCTAAATTTCCTGCTGACCATCAGAAACATAAAAAATTCTATACGAGAGGACACCTCACATGTCAAAATTTAATTTATCGCAATATTTGTTCTTAGTAGTGGTGAAAATAATACATGATCTTGTTTCATATAAGGGGCTATGGGCTATTTTATGTATGGTTTTGCAACTTCGTTATTTTTGAAAAAATTATTTTACCAATATGGTGCCGGATATTCCACAACTGATTTAAATTTTTCTAATGCACTGATTTCAAAAACGTCATCAGATTTTTTCGATCAACTTCAGCCAACTTAGAAATATTTTACTATACAAATAAGAATCTGATCAGTCGAATATACCGAGTGGCCCACCCCAGATGGGGATCTCCTTTTGAGGGAGTAAATGAAGATATTTTGAGAATCTTTTTTCGTGATGTGTATAGGGTAGTTAGATGTAAAATTTGGAATTATTTCCAGATATACAGGGTGTTCGCAAACAAAGATATAGGCCGAAGTTACACTTTTTTCGTTGTATCACTCTGAATATGACTTCTAAAATGGAATCGCAATTTCAAAAATGATGGGTTTTCTCAGATCACGATAAAATGGTGAATAATTGAAAATATGGCGTTTTTTTAATTGAGAATTGATGAAGAAGCCATTTACATTTACGCCTCCGATACAGACAATGTTCTTTCGAGTAGACATATTGGCTACTCAGTTATGGTAGGAAATAATAAAGCGCAATTCGAAACGTTCTCCCTTGTCCAAAATAGGCATTGATATCATGTGAAGGAAACAGAAAAAAAGTACGATTTCCAAGTGTATTTAAATATCAAAATATATTACTTATCTGGTTAATGTTTCGGCAAAAATGCCATCCACATAACCATTGTCAAACAGAAGATTTCCACGTTATTACGTAGGAATCAAAATCGACAGTAACTCAAGGAGAATGCACGCTATCGAAGGAGAGTAGCGATATACCGGTTTCACCCTTGTTAGAGATCATCAGTATCATAGATATCATATTATATACTGATCAGTCATAACGTTTTCATCAAGAATGCAACAACTTATACTCTTCAAGATATATCACCATCCTTGAAGAGATTCTTTGACCCCAGGATGTGGTGAACCTCCAACCTATCATTCGAAAAAGGTCCAGAAGAAAGCGAGAATCTGAATAAACAAACGTCATCCCGACAAACCCAGAATCAAATATAACGAAAATCATGCTGGAATTTCCATCAAAGCGAATTCGGGCTGTGAAATTCAACACGCTTGAATTTCTACGCGAACATAAAACATCATCATAGGCTACGATTTTTATAGAATGCGTATTTTACGAGTGCTTTCCCCTTTAATTTCAAATACTTTCACAGAGATCATTAGAGGCTCTTTGGATATGGTCAAAAATATCAACAACGAAACAATGGAAAAAGCGATTCGGAATTCATATACTAGGTGGTCCAACGAAAACTTAAAACTTCGATTTTAGGATTTTGAAATGAAAATATGGAAAATCTTTCGGACCCGTTAATTTCTGACTTTTGAGCAAATCTTCATCTTTTGAATTTGACGATCTTGGAAAGGATGTCTGCTTACTTTTTATACATATTTCACAAGGAGAGAGTTTATCGGATGTGTTAAATTTCATTCCATCAAACAAACGCTGAGACGCTTTTTCGAATCATTTTCTTTAAGATGCCCGTATCGCTGGTGCCACTTTTCAGGTTAGCTTTTCTTAGTTTCGACTGCAATGTTGATTCTATTGCCGTTTTGAAATCTATAATGTAATTGAGTTGTCTATTTCTCTTCAGTCTCAATACAACATCTTTGATTTTCTATAATTTCAGCAAAATCTTCTCTCAATCCAAATGCTCATCGTTGACGGTTATTTTAATAGTACCTTTTCCAACATTATCTGCTGTTTGGTCAAGTGCTAACCCCAATTTTTGCGATTGATAGGAATGAGATAGGAAAACTATGATTTTTATTTAACAAATGAGATATCACTCCACTATCGAGACATCATTCACCTTTATGTTTCAGTGTATGTTGTCATCACGCTGGTTTGCTCATTTATTTCATGGAAATGATTAACTATAATAGATTCTTTGCATTTGATGCATGTTGTCTGCTAGTTTTTTTTGTAGGGACTCTGTCTGCCCGAGAGGTGGTGTTATAGGCGTCGTGCCGAACTCTACTTCGGCCCCGGTAGGTTTATGGGGGTTGCAGCGTTGCAACAGAGTCACCTCTCCACGATGGTTTGAGAGGGTGTCTCAGACAGAGATCGCTGGATTGCCTAACTGAAGAGTCCACCAGCAATTTCGAGACAAAAAACTGTAATCACTAGTAAGAGGGCGCACCTACGACATTTGGCTCGAGAACGTCTCGCCAAACTTTCCTTTTGCTGCATTCTGAAGTTTTGTGCTACGTATTCGACAATTATTATATTTATTTTCTGTTTTACAGATTAGAAGCGGCTTGAAAAAAAAACGAAGTACAATTTCCAAGTGTGTAATAATACCATACGATATTAATTATCTATCTGGTTAATGTATCAGCAAAATGCCATCAACATAACCATTGTCAAACAGAAGATTTCCACGCTATTACGTAGGAATCACAATCCAAAGTAACCCAAGGAGAATGCATGTCATCGAGGGAGAATAGCGATATACCGGTTTCGCCCTTATTAGGAATCATCAGTACCGCATAACTCTACCCAAGATGATAAACAAACGAAATAGCAGGCACCTTATTGAACGCTGGCAGACGCTACACAGTATGAATTACTGCGGTGTGCCACCCAGCGGACAAAGACCTAACTACTTCTTCCACGGGTACCTCGAAAAAGCAGACCTACCGGTATATCGTTATTCTCCCTCGATGACATGCGTTCTCCTTGGATTATTTTCGATTGTGATTCCTACGTAATAGCGTGGAAGTCTTCTGTTTTACAATGGTTATGTTGATGGCATTTTGCTGTTACATTAACCAGATAGATAATTAATGTCGTATGATATTATTACACACTTGGAAATTGCACTTCTTTTTTTTTTCATCATTCATTTCCAAATATCAGCCGTTTTATTTATTAGAAGGGGCTTCTTGGTAACGTGGCCTATTCTCTGGTTCACTTGTTTCCATTTGCATTTTACAATTGTCGTACTTGTCTTTAAACAGCTTTTCTACTTGCATGATGGTCAACAGTATTCCCAATAGTTTGTTATCTCCTTCATTAAAATATCACTAATGATATTCTAGGCCCACAACAGATTATGTTGCAGGAACATTCATTGAAATTTAATGGCGTGATTACTCCAGTGAAAGGATCCTATTGGCTACCTTCACCGTTTAATGAATTAAATATTTTAATGCAGCATTCAACTTCAATGAACGTTCCTGCAACTGGGTGTTAGTGGAATTAAGTAAAGAACTGTTCATAGAAAAGATATGTAGACATCACTTTCGAAATATCAATATGACAACTATTTTGTTATAAAGAAGTTCATTTCAGTCTAACTGAAAGGGTAACTTGTACAAATACCATTTAAGATCGCTGGTTGATGGTGTTCCTACGACCTCTGCTCCACCCTATCTTAAGGAGAGACTTCTATACAGGAAAAGTTTGCATGAACGTTGTTTACGAGTACGCCATTCTCATACTATAGATTTGCAGAGATTCCGTCTTTTCGTTTCGAGTCAAGGTTTGACTTACAAGGTAGTCATTGTTCATAACTCAGATTCTTCAAGTTACAAAACACGCTCAGAGAGGTTTTCGAAAGAGAATATTAAAAAACTTTTGTTGCAATTGCAGGATGAATAAGTTTAATGAGTCATCAATTATTTTTTTATGTTTACCTAGGTACCTAGGTACATATGTATTTGTATTTTTGTCTTCTTGTTTGTTCCTTATATTTCCAACAAGATATAACTTTATTTTTAGAGTATCATATTACACTTTTTTGTCGATAATACAAGTATTTGTTATGTTATTTTAAAGAAGTTGTGCTAAACTTGTAATGTATGTTTTCAGTAAAATCATTATTATTATAATTATATTAATCAGTGAACACACCAGTATTTCAGACATATAAGATATATCAAACGTTGCAAGAACTCCAACAGTAGGTATATCAAACGATAAAACAATTTTTGAGATATGAAAAACCTTTCCAAACAAGCAAATCTAACATTTTAAGGTCATTAACTCGAATATATTATTAATATTTCCCGAATATGATACAAAACGAAGGTGGCACGAACCAACCTTCCCTCATTAAAATATTATGCATATTCCCTAACCTCACATTAATCACTACCAATCTCTCAATTCTATTTCGGTAATTTCCTCCGTGACGTATAATTCACCCGTGGTATTCCTTCTCGCGCCAGTAGTCGAGGAATCGTTTTCCGACGGGAACGGCAGTAAATAACCGAAATTACCGAAAAGTCATGGTGGGACATTTCGGTCTTGTTACAGACGTTCCGACTCATTACCGAGCATAGAAATCGCCGACAGCTTTAGGTATCTTCTCGGATAGTTCAGATCCACGGAAAATGTGGGACTTGGGAAGCGAGACTAATAATGCACCTAATTTGGGTAAATCTGCTCGATTAACGCTGAGTTATAGACCAGAAAGTAGATGTTTCAAGTGATACATGCATACGGTGACTTTCTATGTAAAAGTTACGATTGATTTATCGGGTTCAGGCGTCTTGGATATAGTTGAGGAGTTCTTGAGAGGATTAGATTCTATGTTCTGCTCAAGGTTAAATTATTTAGTTAATTTTAGCTACCTCTGAATGTTATGAAACTTTTATTTGAATAGTACATAGTATGTATAGATAAAGTTGAGGAGTTCTTGAGAGGATTCGATTCTATGTTCTGCACAAGGTTAAATTATTTAGTTAATTTTATCTATCCTGAAAGTTATGAAGCTTTTATTTGAATAGTACATAGGCGCACAACCTTTTTGTTGTTTTTTTTCCCGAAAATCGAGGCTTTATTGTAAAAAACTAGTCATACATTTATGATTCAAAGTATTGTCCATCGTTGGCCATGACTTCCTCCCTTCTTTCGGCCAGCGTACGAATCCCGCGTTGAAAAAACTGGTCATCTTTTGAAACAAGTGATAGTCCGAGGGAACAACCTCTGGAGATTACGTCGGTTGGGGTAGGACTTCCCATTTTAACGTTGCCAAGTATGTCTTGACCACTATTGCAACATGGGGTCGAGTATTGTCATGCTGTAAAATCTCTTTATCATGTCTCTAGTTGTATTGAGGCCGTTTGTCTTTCGGTGCTCGGCTCAAACGCATGGATTGCTTTCGATAAGGATCGCTTGTGATTGTTTCAGTCGGTTTTAACAACTCATAATACACTAAGCAGAGCTGGTCCCACCTAATGCTGAGCATGACATTGGAACCATGAATATTCAGTTTGATCGTCAACGTTGAAGCATAGCCGGGATATTCCCATGATTTTCTGCGCTTAAGATTATCGTAATGGACCCATTTTTCGTCTTCAGCCACAATGCGATGTAGAAATACCTTCCGTATTTGCCTTGCAAGCAGTTGTTCTCCATCAAACAATCACCGTTCAACATCTCTCAGCTTCAACTCGTACGGCACCCAATTTCCTTGTTTCTGAATAATTTCCATGACTTTCAGGCGTTTTGAAATGACTTGTTGCTCACTTCCAATGATCCTGCCAATTCTTGTTGCGTTTGACACTAGTCTTCATAAAGTAATGCCTCCAATTCTGCATCTTCGAAAACCTTCTCTCTTACACCTTCATACTGGTCTTCGACGTCAAAATCACCGTTTTTGAACCGTTGAAACCACTCTCGGCACGTTCTAGGTTCTGAGTATTTGGGAGCATTCGATGAGCCAGAGTTGCAGATTTCTTCATATTGAAGCAGAAAATTAAAACCTCCCGCAAATGACGAGAAAGAGCCTCGTATAATTAATGTTTAATCGAGAATAACTTTATGATATAGAAACAAATCGACTAATATTTCGAAGGCGTTATGTTATATTTTGTTATGTTATGAGTTTATTGTATGACATCTACGATCTATTTAATTCGACTACCACTTAACGCTACAACCATTTATAGCAAAACAGCGGAAGTTGTACACCGAATACCTATAGTACCTAGATATGTCAGAGTATTCTCTATTAATTAGTCGTGGCTCTAAATGCCACCTAAAATGTTAGGACTTGACAGTATGTTATTTTTGTTTTGCATTAATCGGAACTTCTTTGGAAATAATAGTATTATTTCCAATATTATTTATTATTTACGCGAAATCAATATTCCTGGTACATTAAAAAAAAGCTACAATTGCTATAATACAGGGTGATTCTTTGGTGAATGGGAGGAAGCTAAGGAAAGAAGAGGACGCTGGGTAGAGTCAGAATAACCTTTATTTGAAGAGTCTATCTCTCTTTATGAACAAGATACAAAGTGTTTTATTGATTTTGTCAATATCTTCAATTACCCATAACTTTCAAACCACCCTATATAGTTTCATGATTTTTGGTGGTTTTATTATTTGCAACAACTACTTCCCGCACGAACTTTCATGGCTACCTGAACCCAATTTTCAACACCACCCTATAAAATATTAGATTTAATTAAGGAGGTTCCGTTTAACTGCGACCTAATGGTCTGTTGTGCCCTCCTCAGACCTATTCCCTCCATAACGTGATCTACAGCTTGCCTTCCAGTTCCAGAGTTCTAATGAACTTCAATATCATTCAATATGGGATGGCATGAAGGAGACTCATTCCCCACTTCTAAAAGTTTCGTGTCCAAAGGAGGTTTTGCGTTGGCTAATGATGGCGGAGTTTTTTCATCCTCCCTAAAGAATCTGCACTCGTCATTTTCTGTTAGACCCTTTCTCATGAGGTGTTTTCTAAGGCGACAATGCCCTGTGAGAATCCAGTTAGGAGATATAGCATACTTTTACTAAGATCCAGATACTTCTTAGATCTCGCAGAGTCAAAGTTTCGAAGAAACTTTTTTCCAAACCAGGAAGATCCCGCCAGAGTTTTTCTATTTCGGTTCCTTTCTTCTCCCGAAACTCTTTCTTGTAGGAACATTTGTCTGAGCCACAGAAAGGTTCCAGACCAATAAAAAAAGTTTGCGATCCTTTTCTAGCAAGTGTGTTGGTTTCTTCATACAATCTAATTCCCGAATGGCCGAGATGGCTTGGCTTGATATTCTACTTGGTTTGAGCTTGACTTGAAATCAACTCAAGTTCAAGTAGTAGTTTCTCAATGTTGAAACAAGTACTAAATAAATACTTGATATTGAAAAACTACTACTACTGAATGAAGTCAAGCTGTAAATCCGTAGCTGGAAAGTAGAAACCAGCGCTAACCAGAGTCTTCTGATCCGCTTTTTTCATTAATTGCATGAAGTACTACAAAAACAATAATCAGGGCCCCCGCAAGGGACACCACCGCCTGCGTGCGGAACATATTTTTTGGCGCCCCTTAAAGGAGGGAGGTGGAGAAAAACACTGTTGGATAATCGCAATTTTTGTTTTTGTTTTGTTAAGAATTTAGTGTAGAATGGTTGAAAATCTATCAGCAACCTTCATTGCCTTAAAAACTTTATGATGTTAGTTGTGACATAATACATTTTGAATGTGTTTCAAAACTTAAGCTGTATTCTTCCATAAACATTTAATTAGGATCCATCCAGAAATTGAATGGATGTTTTTCTAGATTTGGCTGTTGCAAATTTTTCCATATAATCAATCAATCAATCAATTTTATCGAGTATCTCTTGCTCTATATCTAAGATTGCCAATCCAGAAAATCTTTCTTATGACATGGTAGACTTCAAATAGTTTTCAATTATTTTTAATTAAGTAAATGATCTCTCACCAGAAGCAACAGACACAGATAAAGTGAGAAGGATTCTTGAGGCAATACTAAGATTCGGTAGAGAAGAAGTAGGATTATTCTCAAAAATATATTGTAGAATTTCAAGAGGATTTTCGCTTCAGATAATGAAAACAATCTTAGGGCTTTTATCTCGTTGAATAAATCATTTTCTTTCACGTCAGCCTCTTTTTTTCCTGATCAGTTAGCTTTTGTTGAAGAGCATGACAGCATTTTAATAGATATTTATCATTTAATTTGAGAATATCCCAAATAAAACAAAAAATGTTATCGTAATCAGATATCATATCAAACCTACTATTTAAGGAAATTAGTGTTTGATCAATTATTCAAAATGGAATTTATTTTAAAAGCGATTTTTGGATCTTGGAGGTGCCTCATCCGTCTGTTCATAATCGAACAATTTTGGTTTATACTTTCGTCTTACAGTATATAACAGAGAAAAACCTTGATCTATCTCAAGAGCAGCCGCTAGTTTTTCCTCGAGAACATTATCATCCCTATAACTTTTGAAATGATCAACTAAATTCTTCAAATAGTTTTGGCACACTTTAATGTCACTTTGCATCATTTTGCTTACAATATTAATCTGGAATGAAACATCATAAGAAATTTTATAACATTCCAATCTTTTTGTGGATGAAGAGAAATATATATAAAGTTCTTGTACACTATCAAAAAAGTCCACTCTTTCATTTGAAACCTTAGCAGCATCATTTTCAGTTAAATTTAAGCTGTGTGCAGCACATGGCGCAAAAAATGCCCTAAGATTAGCATCGAGTATGCGTTTTTGTAAACCAATATCTGGCTATTTCATAGCGATTGCGACGTTCGGAAACTTGTATAAATTGCAAGAAAGAAGTTTGGAAAAAAAATTGTTAAAACAATTTGAAAGAATCTTTTTCGAAAACCTTTGGTCCATCGGTTCTTCATGCGGTCTATAAGAGGTTTTGGCGCGCGGTTGCGGGGGCTCTGACAATAATAACATTTGAAAGTAACAGGTACCCATTTTTCATACGTTCATTCTATCAAGACAAGTGCATAAAACCACCCTTCACTTGACAAAGCCTACCAATCGTATTTCAATAATAACTACGCTCAGGCCCCTCTTCTCCACTGGGCACTATGGGCACGTGCCCAGGGCCCCGCGATCGAATGGGGCCCCCTAGTTCCTGCCAGATTACCAAATGATAACCGATATTTAGGTATTACCGAAAAACATTAATTTTGAAAAATCTGATGATAATGACCTACTTCGATACCTACGCTTATTAGCTTTAGTTTGCCGCATGCGCATAGCTATACCTTGTACAACATAGCTTGAACTCTTTGACAGATGGGTCAGTGATGGGAAACACAAAATATCTATTGGTGTAAAAAATATGTGGCTGTATGTATTGCATTGAGAATATTTTTAAGCATGATGATAACTAACTGCAGCGGAGAACGCTCCTTCTCCAAATTGAAACGAATAAAAAATGAATTAAGAAGTACAATGCTTCAAGAGATATTAACTAGTTTGTCGCTGATGTCCATAGAATGTGATATTCTCAATACCATAGATTTTGAAGAAGTGATTAACGATTTTGCTCATCTTAAATCTAGAAGGGTACCTTTGCAATCAACATAGAATTAATCTAAGAATTTTATGCTAAGCGAGTTACTTTTGTAGATTATTTTTTATATATCCTATTTTTTTATAGTTAGTAACTAAATAAAAATAAATTTAGAACCTTGTTTGTCTATTTTCTTTATATATTATAACTAAATAGTGTTTTCTCAAGGTCATAGGGGCCCCATGATCCTAATGTGCCCAGGGCCTCACATAGTTTAAAGACGGCCCTGACTACGCTAAATTAAAAGATGAAACAACATCAACTTCATCCACCCCTATTTTTTTTCCTCCCAAACAAACATCCTTCATCTCAACTTTCAAATTCTTCCGATCCGTTACCCTCCTCCAAATTAACGAATGATTCGTTACACCATAACACCCGTTCGCACTCTCCATAGCGAACAACAGAATAGCGCAACGAAAATATTCGACTGATTCATCTACGTTGCCAATAAAAAGGGGTTCTAATGTTTTTTCATGTCTCCATCCCGCTCTCCCAGATCTACCCTCCGTCCGTCGATTGAAACTTCGGAATTTAAATAAGTTTTTCGAATGAAGTGTCGACTGTCATCAAGTGATCGGGGAGCGGCGCAGTCGGAATTGCGGATTTGTCACGCGCTCGCGAAACTTTTAAATTGAATATCCGACGCCGCCCCCCCCACCCTTCGCTTAGCCGACGAGTTGGTTTTATTAGATCGTCGAATCGGAAGGGTGAAACGTGAGATGGGGGTGTCTGTTTTTTTTTTTGCGTCGATATTAGGAGGCAATTTGCTGATGATGAGTAGAGTTCGCACAATTTTTACAGGTTTGAAGACGTTGACGAAATACTTTTATTTTATACCATAACATAACAATTATCTTTATTCCCAATAATATCGATTACAGCAGAGCCATACAGATTATTATTATCTACATTATACATCTGAAATAATCATCCAGTACACCACCCTAATTTCAAGAGAAAAGTGAGGAAATGGCTTCAATGTTCAGACAGAAATATTATCCACGACTTGATAAACAACAGATAACTTGTACTCAAAAATTAGGAGAGATATACTGATGATAGGATATTGTGATACTGTTATGAGTCTGAATTTTGTAAAATTGTTTTTCTTTCTTTTTTCATTGTTATTTTTGATCAGCATTGTTGTGACCTCGTTGATATGTAGAAGTGAAAGAACATCACTTACAAGTAGCAACGCTACTTCTGTGATTTATGTTTATTTTCATAGTTTGTAGATTTAGGGAATTGATGTCATTTTGAGAAATTTTGTTTTTTTGAGAATAAACTATATTATTATTATTATTATTATATTAGATTATATTCCATTTTTATTAACAACTGTTTTACCTTTGCTTTAAATTGTCTGAAATTATCTATGAGCTAAATTTCATTTGGTAAATTATTAAAAACTCTAATACAATTGTGAGTTGGATGTCGCATTAAGTCAATCTGTGAATAGGATGATTAATATTCAAAGTTATGCCTATATTATGCCTATAATGAATATTTTATTTTCCTTGTTTTTGTATGGAAATAATAAGTACTCAAATATACTATAAATATATAGTTCTGGCTGAGTATACAGGGCATGGGCGCCCGCAGGGGGGGGCCATGGCCCCCCCTGAGATTTTGATTGCCTCATTTTTCAGCACAAAACCCTCACTATAACCTTCTCAATCCAAGGGGCAAGGAAAAACGGAGAGTAATGGATTCACAACAATTTTCCGGTTTTCAGTGACAATCATGGACGCCTTATCGTTTTTCGATCATTTTCATTTTGCCCCCCCTGAGAAAAATTTCTGCGGACGCCCATGATACAGGGTGATTCATCGGGATGGCCAATTAGACGTTTATGGAAAACTAATAATAATTTTGAGCTGAAAATTTGCATATCGGGGTTTGAGACAATGATCTTTCTCCCTAAATTATTTTCAGATCTCTACAACTTCCGGTTATACCGGAAACAGACTACTACTTCCTTATTTCAAATAGCACACCCAGTATATTATTGCATCATTAGATAGCTTTTTTTATGGCAATTTCGGCAATATGCCATACCTTGGGTAAAAATTCAACGGTTCATGAGTTATTGGGATTCTTATGAAATAAAAGGTGACGTTGAGGACTAACATTTTTTTGAATATTTCAGCAGAAAATGCTTTTTTCGAAAATTTTTTTTTCTTTTTCGATTCCGCAAATACGTAGTATTATAAGCCTGTTTTCGGCTAATCTTTAGAAATGAGGAATTAGCCTACTTGAGGACATCCCAGATATTGAAGGTCATTAGAACTCTAGAACTGGAAGGCGAGCTGTAGATCTAATCTAATCTAAGCCAAGCCGTGAATCCCTATTTGCAGCTAAAAAGGCTATTATTCATTGATCCCAAAAGTTCTATCTGTTGTTAGTACTTACCACAATATTTAGGTATTCGGGTTAATAGCAATTAAATATTGAAAATTGTAAAATTCATATTCATTCTGAATTTTCCATCGTATGACTGGCTCTTTTTCATTTTCATGATAAACAGAAATAGTAATGATGTGGAAGGAATACACATTCAGTTCTTGTTTCGTGTATGAAAGTCTAAAACCATCTGATTCATTCAAACATCTGATCAAACCCCTTAATCATCGAAGTGGAATAAAGTTTCGCTCCCCTAAAAACTTCAATATTTTTATGGAATTTCAATTTATTCGATTTGAACGTCGCGTCGGTATATTTCCACTGCGTGCTTTATGAGGTAGAAATGATTCCTTTGTTACGGTGGTGAGGACACGGTGTGTGATGATATCATAGGTTTTATCAACCTCTAACACTGTCCGTAATGTTGGTTTTTGATTTGGTTTTACGCCTCATTTGACTCCGTAGAATTCATTCAACTACTTTCGATGATGAAATTTCCCTTCAAAATTGTGCATTTGTGTTTCATTTCATGCCGAAGATATATAAAACCGTGACAACATTTCAAACTATGACATTTTAGTAACGAATCGGGAATATTTTCAAATCAAATTCATCTGATTAGATAATAAATTATTATTAGATAAATAAATATGAAGGAAGTAATATTTGTTGGAACTATATTTCAATTTTTATTATTCATATTATTTTATTATGTCAGTTTTGTCAGATACTGATGCTTTCTGGAATAGGTGCATAAATAAAAGTTAATCAATCTGCTCACTTGAAACTAAGGAACGTTTTCCTTAATTAATTTTAATCTTCCGTTTTTAAAATATCAAAATATTGAAGAAGACTAGACAAACTCCAAGAATTGTTGGATTCATCACACTACAAAGCTTTGACTTAGATAACAACTAAATGACGAAGTGAATGCAACTATATTGGAATCGAATCGAGTCCCAAAAACAAGCTGATTTTTATATTCCTATTATTTATACTAGGTACTAAATTTCATTTTATATTTTTAGGTCCAATTTTTCTATATTCTGGAATTCAAAATCTTCTTTCGAATCTTATCAACCTCTATTTATTATTCAGGCGTCAATATAAAATTCAATTCAATTTATTTTATTCAGTGTACAAAAACATAACATAACCATTTTACTTGGTTTTCTCTATTTTTTAATATTCATATCATTAGTCCCTCATATGTATGTTTATGTATATGTAAACTTTGATGATGAATATATATGATTATTATTATTATAACACAACTTCAATAGTGCATTCATGTTAAATTTATAATACATATAGATACAAAAAATTATTATTCAATATTCTCAACGAGCGAACACTCATCTAAACTATTAGTAGGTACTTGTGTCCTCGCCATCTGAGAAAATACTTCATAAAATAAACGAAATCAACGATACATCAACGGAAAAAACTAAAGATATAAAAAATTAAAGAAAAAATGAGAATGAAAGGAGAGCACAAATAAATTGCATCATCACAAAAATGAAAGTTGGTTTTCTAACATAAGGTGTTTTTTACGGATTCGTATATTTTGCCTATTGTAGAAGTTAGACATAAGGTGAAAAATACGACTCAATCTAACCTCATGCGTGCCAGTTGGTTTCTTTACAATGATGAATAATTATTTTCGACAACAAATTTAAATAATTCTTGGGCAACAGGAAATCCCCAGAAAACTACAGAGACATAATACATGTTAAACTCAACAATGAGATTGCTCACTAAAATCCTTAAATCAATCCTAATTGCACATGTGATCATATCGGAGCAATAACAGGGATTCAGTAAAAACAGATCGACCATAAATGCTATCTTCACAATCAACGAAAAGGCCTGAGTATGACAAGTCTGCGTTCATGTGTTTCATCGATGTCGCCAAAGCTTTCGAGTAAATAAAGTAGGTAAAATCAAAAATTATTCTCAATATGGTGAAAGAAAACGAATAATTATTGTAGCCATTATAAAACAACTCAATCTCAATCAAAGCAATCATATACTATTGCACTAGAACTTGACAAAAGACGGATGTATAACCAAAAGAAAAATGAAATATCCAAAACTGTACAAATTAAGGGAACGGTGAATGAATTTTGAATAACAAAACAAACCTAAAGGTAGACGTACTGTTATGGATCGTCAATATTATTTCTGAATAAAATATTCAATTTAAAATGTGATATTTCGATCCAATAACAAAAAAAAATCTTGACTTTTCGATATTCTATTAACTTTTCTCAGGCAGGTTCAAAAGCTCAATTTAGGAAATTAGAAAAATTTAATTAATGATGAAAATTGGAAATAAAACTCATAACTTTAATACCTAATTGAATCTAAAAATCTCTATTCTTCAAACAGCCAAAAATAACAATTGGCGCCCAACGTGGGGCACCAATTGTTATTTCGGTAAAATAATGGAGTTTATTTCGGTAAATAAATATGGATCGCCTATATTGTTTTTTATTTTTGAATAAAATATTTGAGCCACAATTCATATTTGTTATTGGATCAAAATACCAAATTTTGAATTAAATATTTTATTCAGAAATGTAAAGCCATATAGACGATCCATAACAGAACCTACGTTTTGGAATTTCTGTATATATATATATATATATACAGGGTGAGTCTTTGACTTGTACATATATTTTAACCGAAGATTCCTGAGGTCAAAAGAAACACTTTTTTCCTTTATAGTTTTTTCCGATTCGGCCCGGTTACTAAGATACAGGCTGTTGAAAATCGATAAAAAAATGTGATTTTCGGCTATATCTCGTAAATGGTTCTATTGAAGGAAATGATTTTTGGAATATAGCTTTTCCTTGATGTGATACATCTTCTCCGAACACAAGATTCCCTACACATCTTTCAGTTTCTTCATTATGAACATTACATCACATAAAAATACCAAAAAATCTAAGAACCCAACTCTTGAAATTAATTTGAACGTTCATTAAACAATATTTGGCTAATTTGAAAAATAAAAGTATTCCTCATATTTTCTCGTACAAAGCGCCGTTTTCGAGTAACTTGATCTTAAAAAAAAAAAATTATCTGTGAAATTCAAAAAATTGGGTACTTTAGCTAAATGCAACTCTGTTCTGTTGTGGAAAAAAAAACCACAGAAATGAATATTTACTATGATGTCATGTCTCAGATTTTAGAATTGAAGTACTAGCCAACTTAGTTTGAAAATGAAGTTATTTGAATAAGCTCACCTCAACTCTTCTATTTGATTACAAATTACTGAGCTTTGACACAGCTCAGATAATAAGATACTTCATTAAAATCAACATTCTATTTTGAAAAGTCCAGATTTACCATAAAGCCCATGTTTAAAAAAGTTTTCACAAAATAGTCCCATTTTAATGACAACAATCAATATCACACTAAAGACTGCCATCGAACAATACTGTATTCTTCTTGTGGTCATTCAAACTCACATCGAAACATACCACTAAGTACATACTAGACAAATTTTCATGTGATTGAGATTAAATACTTTTATTCTTTTGCTACTCCATAAATTCATCCTAAAGCATATGATTGACATACTTCCAAGAGTGCCATAATTGTTTTAATATGAAAACAAATAGGTGAGTTGAAAGAAACAGGATATTCAATTGTGGATATTTATATTAATTACTTCTCATTTATTTTCAATGGCGAAATCAAGATGAATCAAGTAGAGTTGGCTATAATGCAGGTACATATTATAGAACAAATTTCATAACAAGTGGAGTCTAACATTTTCCATTGATTACAGAGCCATAAAACTTCATTTCCATATTTTCACACTAATGGCTTCAAAAATATTGATACAGATCATTATTTTCATGAGATAGTTGGCACAAATCAAATGCTTCATTTCATAAAGGAATTACTCTCTATCAGAATGCATACTTATTTATTTTGTATCGACACCATTATTTTGGAAATTGTTTTTAAATTTCTTGAAAATATGTATGGAACTTCAATATTCTGTTGGGTTTCTTCAAATCTTCGATGATTTTCATTTTATGCAAATATAATATTATCAAATATCATAAGACAATAACAGTGTAAACTTTAAATGAATATTTTAGATTTTAGGTTAGAAGTTAGAACATAGATTATTCGAACTGTTGTGTTTAAATTTGCAACACTCGAAATTTGAGGTTAAAACTTAAAACCACAGACTACTAGTCTGAGTAGAACTGTCACAGATGAATATTATTTATTTGAGAATGTAAGGTTAAATTGCAATTCTAGTTCGAAATCAAATAAACAACGATATATTATAAATGCGATATAATAAATGAATGGATATGAATTGTGAATATCAGAGCTAAGCTAATATGGGTGGTAGCGATCTCAATTCGTTATGATTATCGAAAATGAAATAGAAAATCAAGAAAAAAATATTTAATCTTTATCGTCAGTGAAATTGGGATAACTCATTTATTGTATTAAAAATACTACTTTGTTCAACAAATGGAATGTTAAAAGTGAGTTTATGATGGTTTTTTCAATTTAATAGCTTATTTCCAAGGTTCAAATTGTATATCTTATACTTGCGAAAACTTCAGTGTTCCGGTTACCAGGGGTGAATTAGCTCATTATGAAAATTTAAAATGGCTATATCTTTTTAACAGGGCCGAATCGGAAAAAATGGTAAATGAAAAAAGTGTTTCTTTTGACCCCAAGAATCTTCGGTTAAAATATATGTACAAGTCAAAGACTCACCCTGTATATATATATATATATATATATATATTTTTTTTTTTTTTTTTTTTTTTTTTTTTTTTTTCCCTTCACACTTTCGTGGTTATATAGGATCAACCGGGTGTGAGCACCAAGGTAAAAATCCTGTCGTCACCTTCAATAGGAGTAAAGCACCTGGCGGATGATGTTAACCGTCCCCAGTACAACGGCCTTCTGCATCCAACAGATAGCATTGTTGGGAAGCTGGAGTTCCTGCAGATGCTGCACGGTTTTCTTATGGACGAGCCCATTACAGCTTATATATATATATATATATATATATATATATATATATATATATATATATATCATTATTTAAGAACGTACTGAATTAACAAAATCACAACTTATATATTCATTTCACTAACTTGCGCATTTGATGACATCGTAGGCTAACTTATATTAATTAGATTGCTTTTTCAAGTAGACTCATTTGACCTTTATAATTTAAAACAATTATTCATTGATTACAATCAACAACAACCAAAATATAAAATTAAATTCTCTAAAATTGTTATTTAAATTGTGAATATTGATTTGTATACCTATTTCACAGAAGAGTAAGCCTACGGTGTCCTCAAATGCAAGTTAGTGAAATGAATATATACAAGTAGTGAAAACTCCTAACTTGTACATCCATTTCACTTATATACATTGCACTAACTGATCTTTCAAATGTAAATTCAATAAGTTTTTGAATAATGAATAAAATAAGACACTGATGAGAAAAAATTGTTTTAAAACATACAGAAATTTCGGAACACGTCTATCTTTATGTTAATTTTGTTATTCAATTAATTCACCGTTTACTCAATTTGTACAGTTTTAGATTATTTATTCATTTTTGGTTGGTTGGTTTGGAGAACAAACGCGTCATATGCAATCATTTTATGTTGCACTATTCTATTGGTACTGAAATAGTTATCCATGCCGCATACAATGTATCTACTTCCAGTCCTCCTGTTCTGTTCCATGGACCAAAGTTTTTGTAGGTTATCCTGTAGTCCGTGATTTGAAAAAATTATAAAATAAGATATAAAATTTGCTGTTCCAATTTTTGGACGCTTTAAATAACAAATTTTGAACTTGTTTATGTCTGTTGATTTCGGTGGTTCTTTCTTCTGTCGTTATAGTTCAAAATTAATTCTGTTCTTTAAATATTACCAATATAATTCATGTACAATTCTTGTCATTTAAGATTGATCCAGCACGTTATATCTAATTTTCAGTCGATCCCCGCAGTGACTTCAAGAGACCAATCGCTCAAAAGAGAACTTACCGTAAAGGTTCGTTATTAATAAACAAGAATTTCCGAATTACACTCCTTGGGTTCCTGACCGTGAAATATCACTGATAAATTAGATTTTCCTTGGCGCAGTATGTGGTAAAATATCGTTTTTATTCAGCATATCTAACGATATAAATGACTTCTTGTTTGATATGAAGCGAATGGATTACATTCTCGGGGAATATCAGTTAAGACATGTAAATATTATTGGTTGTAATGTATTTTTCGAGGTGTCGTGCCGCGTTTGAGTTACAGCGGAATTTGTTGGATAATGAACCGATCGATTTGACAAATTCACGAGATTAAGAGATGATGGGTTCGAATCAAAATGATGAGGGAGCACGTAGAAAGCTTTTCGAAAACGTTGATTTGTCTTGTATGACAAGTGAGACATCGTCAAAAATCATTGTTGATAAATATAGGGGTTTTGAAAGGCTAACAAAGAGTTTATCGAAAGTTTCATGGTAGTGATTGTTGAAAACATTTATACATTTCGGTAGAGACTGTTTCACGTGAGCAATTCACTGGATTGAAATGAATTTGAATGGAAATTTAGGCTTTATATTTTAGCTTTTATTATAATCGAGATTGAAAACTTCGGAATGTAACAATCTAATATTAATACAACCATAGACAACATGGATATATTTCACGAATATGGAATCTGAATTTCCTCAGGTTGATTTTGAATGGAATAGCTTGAAATAAATATAAAACTATCACTATATTGACATATTATTCTGATTCAGAATGGATTGAACGTTCAGAAAATATGGGAAAATATATTGAAGTATATATGCAGGAAAGAATTTTCTTTTTCCTAGAAAACTGGAAGTTCAAATGAAAAAATAATTAGTGGGAAATTGTCTCTAGACCTTCTTATTTTGAAAACTATTCAATTTTGCAAAAACATTTCTTTTTAGTAGAACGGTTTTTCCTCATTAACTTTCCATGCCTTGGTTCGATAGTTTTTCCAATAACATATTTCGATAGCCCGTGAAAAATACTATCATTGTGATGGGACTTTTTTCAATATCGCTCGAAGTATAAGCCCTGTTCAACTCTATGAATATCCCACTACAAAAATTTGAGAAATATCTAACTTGGTGTCATGACCTTTTGAACGATCGTTCATCATAGGCTTATTGCGTCGTTAAATACCACACTTCAAAGTATTATTTGATCAATACCAGCCTAATCTCAACTTGGTTATCAGTTGTCTGTTGTCTTTGGAATAGTTCCGAAGTTTTTTTTTTCAATAAATTAGAAAATCTATTTTTTTTTTCGATGAATCAGAAAATTTCCAAGGATCACCACCACGTGGCTGCTCAGTTCAAAACGAAGTTAGAGATATTTCTTCTTACAAATCACGGATTTTTATGGGGTTTTCACACAATTTCCTTGAAAGAAAATCTACATAGTAGAAAGGGAATATTTTTAATTTGCGAATGAAAAAGAATAAGATGAAGTCATTGTACAACTTCGTACACCATACATCGCATTCTTTCCCTTTTGGCATCATATTTCTCACTATATATATAACTAAAGATAGGAATTGAGTTTTTGTGTGAGATATTGAAGAATATTCAACTCTACTGCGAATTTTATTCCACAACAACAACGACATTTCAATTGAAGTGAAATGTTCCAAATTATTTTCTAAACTAACCCTATTCCTGAGGTCGAAGAATTTATATAACTGCAACGCGGCATAAGTACCACAAATGTGAAACATTTTTCAGGAAATTCATCCTCTCTGACCTGGACTACGTTCAACAATTCAAGTAGACAATGAAAAATTAAACCACCGGACAAGTAATTACATTCTTTTCTCGCCTGTTGTATTTTTTCTAGAAATATTATGCGCAAAAAGTTGCTGTTAGGGTTTTCCTTACAGTGGGGCATTGTTGAATCCAGGACGTGCCCGGGAATGTATTACCCTCCGGAGTATGAACTATAACACCCAAAGAAAAAGATTATCTCTTGTTCATCTCATATAGTTCAAAAATATATATTACAGATGTGCAGAACGTTACTTGAATGAATTAGGTTTGATATGAGTGGTATGACGAACCTGACCATTAAGTCTGCTTAAGACAAATGAGAACACTGCCCTAACTTAATTTCAAAATATAGCGTTTTTTACGAATTCGCTATTGAAACTACCGTTGAGAGCGCTAAAAATTTACTTGTTCTTTTATTCCCTCATATAAATCGATAGTTTAATTTGAGTGACTACTTTTTGTTTAATTCATGTAATCTGTAAACTTTGATTATGAATATCTAATGTTATTATTAGTTCAGTGTTTGAACGCAAGGAAATTTTACATGTTGTTATCGATAAATGTTTTGTTTTTGAAAAAGTAGTTCATTTCCGAGGTTTAAATATTATAGTATATCTTGTGGTTCAAAAACTTTAGTTTGAATGGGTGCATTGCTCATTATGAAAATTTGAAATGGCTATATGGAATTCAGTAAAATGGGAATAAAGTCATTAAAAAAAAACTGATTCAATGAATATAATATAAACATAATAGAGAAAGTAAACACACAACAAGATTCGAAACAATATACAGGGCAACAAAAAATTTTTTTTTAGTTCCTGGGATTTTGGAGCTGATTTTAACTATATTTGGGATGCTAAATCTATACATTGAAACAGTTTCTCTCTATCAGCTCTACTTTTTTAGATACTTCAACTTATTTACTAATGTGGGTTTCATTTATGGGAGTTCTAAAATTATTTTATAATAATTAATGTAGGGAATGTAGGTTTTATTGTCAGTCTGTAATTGAGTGAATATGATTCAATACCACTTGCTCACTCAACGAAACTGAAAGAAGAATATAATATCCTATAGCTTTGGTCGCGCAGAAGATAAAGTATCACACACATCAATGGATGATTTGTGTAGGCCTCAAAAGGTAAACTTTCTTCTTGGGCAGCAAAGTGGTTACACAAATTATCCGTGTTTCTTGTGCCTCTGGGATAGTAGGGACAAAAGGGTTAGAAAAGATTGGTCTCAGAGAGAAAACATGGACGTTGAGGAAAAGAAAGTCATTAAGTCATTTGTGGAAAGAGAAAACAATCATACGTCCTCCGTTACATATGAAGTTGGGCTCAATGAAGCAATTTGTAAACGCTCTTATAAGTATGGGTCATATTTTGCATATAGGAAAAAAATGCATCAGTTGAGCACAGAACAAATCAAATTTGACGGTCCACAAATAAGACAGTTAATTAAGGATCCTGTCTCCATAAATTCAATTAATCAAGTTGAACGAGAAGCTTCGACACCATTTCTTACAGTTGTAGAAAATTTTCTAGGCAAACATAAAGCTCAAATCGATGTTGAAATGGTTAAAAAGATGCTTAATAGTTTCAAATGAGTATCAAAACACACTATTTACACAGCCACTTGTTTTCCAGAAAATTTAGTAGACATGAATGAGGAACAAGGTGAAAGATTTCACCAAGATATTAAAGTTATGGAGGACCGCTGCCAAGGAAGATGGGACATGCACATGATGGCAGACTACTGCTCGGGTTTGAAAGGGACTGTTTAAAAAAACATTCAAGAATATCGCGGAAAAGCAGCTTTCGAAGTGTTGAATGACTATATGATTTCTTCAATGTTTTTTTTTTGTTTGTGAGTACGACATAATGTTATATTTTGTATAACTAAAATAAAAATTTCGTATCTACTTTTGTTCACTACACTTACGGGTTTGAGTTAAAATAATATTATTATAAGGTACAAATGAGTTAAAATAAATCTATTTAACTCAATGCAAAGGAAAATTAAAAGAATTCACTATCCTGTAAACAGAAAATAAAGAAACAAATAAATATTCTCTCCAATAAAAAAATCACAAGTTGAGAATAATATATATTATATAACTTATATTTACTTATAACTTATATTTCTCTAAAATTGTATATCTTAAAAATTTGAGCTCCTAGGTGAAAAAAATATATTACATATTTCAATTCAGGACATCGAATTGATATTGGATCAGCTCGAAAAACAGCTATTCCCTTGTGATACATACCTACTAAACCACGCAATGAGATCAATAAAAAGCATAGATAACATAAAAAAGTCAGGCACAAGCAAACCAAAATATAGATAGAAAATATCGGAATAGTCCTGATTTTTCGAAAACTGCCAACTCAAACATTACAACGTTTTCTCCAAGTCTTTCGCCATCCAACCTCGCGCCGTCCCTGACCCTGTACTTGGCAAAAAGACGACACCACTCTTCATTTCGCGCTCCCCAAGGTCCAGTACGTGGTCCCTCCGAATTGTCCGCGTCAGACGGGTCGCGGCACGTCCAATCGCATCCCCCAAAACTAACGAGGACCCAACAATTCAACCTCCTTCTGCGTCTCCCGCCCCCTCAATTCCTCGCGTCGGCCGGCGGTTGTCACGTGTCTTGTTAACATTTTTGGCGCTAGTGGCGGTGTCCGGTTGCGCCGCTACCACCCGGGTGGTCTCTTGATTTATAACGCCGCCAACATCATTTAAATAAAACATTAAGTACATTACGAGTTCCTATCTCACGTTCGGAGACGCAGCAGCCTCTGTTGCTCCTCCGCGCGCTCTCTTTGGGATTAACAGAAGGAGGCCAAATAGGGACTCGAATTATTTAATTTGATCGTTTCGGTTGGTTATTTTCGATTATCATACTTTGGTATACAAAGTTTGGATTAGATGAAGAAAGAGAAATGTACGAGGTAGGTCTTTGACGTGAGTTTGAAGTTCGCGGAGGTGGATTTTTGAATTGTTATTTTGCACATGTTACACTGAGAGAAGTGATTATTTGATATTATCGAAAATGCATTATAGTTAATGAATCATTTATTGGATATATGTACAAACAAATATTAGTTTCATGGAAATAAATAATTTATTTTAAATCCCACCAATAATCATCATTTATTATTAGACTTCAATTATTTACTCATAACTTATATTAATAATGCTGAAGAAATATCCATTTGAAGGAAATAAATATGGTTGAGGTTAATATGTCGTTGAGTAATAATTAATAAACCTTATTTATATGTAATATGTATCCATGCTGAATAAAAAAAATATTTCAATTCAGTAATGGTTAACTTATTTCTCAGATAATTATTTTGGTTGTTTCTATTATCCGACTGTTAGGGTCTGAGAAGAACCGTTTGCCAAATTAGGTAATTTTTTAGAGTTCATATTGAGGTTATCCGGGTTTGAACCCTAGTCTACTTGATCGAATCTGTTCCCTCTAACCATTGTTCTGCCAACATCAATAATCATCAATCAATCAATCATAATAACTAAACAGGTACAAACGGTCTAGACCCAAAATTCAGTACAGATGTGCTTAGCGGCGTTCAATAAGCCCATAGTAACACAGATTTTATGTTTAAAAAGGAAATTCAAATTGAAGGAAAAGTTCAAGGACAGATCCTTCAAGGAGATGCGCTTCTCTTTGAGGGATGTGTCCTTAAACTTTTCCACAGATTGAATCGCCAGAATTATGTTAGTTTGTTTATTATTAATAAATCCTTTATTCTGAGTGAATAAATTTTTGAATTCTTGTAAGAGTTTATTTATAAATAGCAAATGTTCGTTAACTACCAGTTGAAAATTTGTTGATAATGAATTCATGTTATTTGTGGAGATAACGTAAGTTCATATAAATTATTTATAACCGAAATATATTAAATACTAGCGGACTCGACAGACGTTGTCCTGTACACACGTCTTTAATTTCATACTTTTTTTAATGAGCTGAAACAATCTGGACCGCTTTGATGAAAATTATTATTGAAAAGTTATTACTTTGTTAAATAAATAACAGCATCGTAAATGAAAACTTTAACTCATTTTAATGAAAGGTGAAAAAGCTTGCACTCAAAACATTTTATAACATATATATTTATTTTTTTTTAATTTACAAAAATTTAATTTATCGTAATGCCATTGGATGTACAATATTTTTAGTTAGTCCATGAGGAGTATAAACAAACAAACTCGATGGTTTTCCAACTCTGGAACACGCAACGTACAATTGGCCGTGAGAAAAACACGGATTTTCTATGTCTAAGCCACAAAATGTCATCGTTTGACATTCCAAAATCAACAACTCCTTATAAATAAGAAATTAATTGAAAAAACATTTTCCAGTAGACCAAACTGTAAATCTAAACCATTCTCGAATCTCCACGAACACACAAAAAAAATTTCATCAAAATTGGTCCAGTCGTTTAGGAGGAGTTCAGTCACATACACACGCACACAAGAAATATATATATTAAGATTATCAAATACCTTGTGAACAAATATTTTATTTTCTATTAATAAACTTTTTTGAATGCATAATTTAACTATTAATGAATATATTAAATATAAATCTGCTGAAATAGTTGTGAATAAATAACCCCCAAATAAGTGCAAATAAGTGTAGGTGATCTACAGGTAACATCTGCGTTTGCAAATGCAACTTCATTTGTTATTTGGACTAAAACAATAGCTGTCACCGATTCTTTGCTTCATTTTCATAGGAAGAGGAAATTTTAATCATATGTATACATATATTTTCAACCAACTTTGTCTTTTCAAACCATCATGGTTAAGAAGCTGAGATTTAGATAGTTTTTATCTGGGTCGGAGTTAATCGAAGAAATCTTTCAACAGGTCCAAATCAATTTTTTTTATCAAAAATGAATACATAAACATTTACAGGGTGATGTAATAAAACCAATTTGTACATACATGGATTTTTATTCTGCAATATATGTCCTACATATTTCGTCTGGTTGGGGCATCATCAGGAGCTCTATAATTAGGAAATAATAAATGTTTGATTTCTCGCAATAACAAAAGGAGACTTACTTAAAAATATACAGATAGTATGTATCATCCAACTTCCGGTTTTCAGAATATTAAATGGATTGAACAAGATTGCCTCGGTTAATTTTAAGGTCTAATATAATTAAATCTTTCTCCACTACAAACATCTAAATTGACAGCGTCAAATATTTGACGTAATTGACAATTCACAGATCATTAACACATCGACATGGCATTTGACACATTACAGGAACGTTCCGAACATATAAAAACAAACAATATCATAACAGACTCTCGAAAATGGGGTGGTAGCTGAGGTGGGACTCAATTTGGGTGTTTAGGAATTTGTTTATTCATTTATTTACAGAAAAGTGGAGGTAAAACCTATAAAAGACTCAGAATATAAATTGAACAAAAATGAACACAAAATTCTATTTGAAAAAAAATTTAATTATGTGGAGAAAATAAAAAGGTCACTATGTACCAAAAAACTCAATCGAAATTTACGCAATCCCGAAAGAACCAACACAATTAAATATACCACTAGACTAAATCAAACATCGAAACATCACATCATCTAAGAAGATCTAACCGATTCTTGAACACATTAAGACCGGGTGAGTTCACTACTTCATTTGGTAACGAATTCCAACCTTGTTAGGATATAATTTCAAATTTTTCGCAATCTCATAGATAGATATCCATCAAGTCAAGCTGTTTACTCTTATCCAAGCTGTTTAGAAGCTCAACATTTTCGTCTTTATCAAAGTCATGGTTACTAACTTTCAGATGTTTTCCAAAGGAACTTTTATCATTATAGTTCCTTATGTGTTCCGATACCCTTGTGCCTAGGGCTCTAAAAGTTTAACCTATGTAAAACTTATCACATGACTTACAGTTTAGCTTGTACACACCGTTTTTTTCCAAACAATCAAACATCAACAAACGGTACACCACATTTGATTTGTAAGCTATGTATTTGATTATTTCTAACTCTTTATCAAAATTGTTTTTGCTCAATGGTAAATTTAACAATCTGTTTGAGTGTTAAGGGCAGCAAATTTGTGGTTAGCAGGGTGTCACTACCATTTTACGGTAGGATATGTTATCCCATTGCGACGATGTTTGGGTATATAACATAGACTTAGTGTTCAGGGCAACTGCCTTTACAACCATCTACTAAATTGTAAGGATAAGACTCCAATTTTGGAAAAAAACGGTGTGTTCAAGCTTAACTGTAAGATCTGTAAGTCATGTGATAAGTTTTACATAGGTAAAAATTGAGTGAAGCCAAGCCGATATTTTGGTTATTTACAATCGAAACCAGAAAAATTTTCGTGGACCCCCATTAACAAATTGTGTACCCCCATTTGTTCTTCACGATACCCTGGACCACTTTGGGAATCACTGTTATGAACCATGA
Source organism: Harmonia axyridis (assembly GCF_914767665.1). NCBI lineage: Eukaryota > Metazoa > Arthropoda > Insecta > Coleoptera > Coccinellidae > Harmonia > Harmonia axyridis. The sequence continues at coordinate 60,336,038 of NC_059501.1, forward strand.
CTTTGACAAAGACGAAAATGATGAGCTTCTACACAGCTTGGTTTGGTGGAGATCTATAAGATTGCGGAAAATTTAAAATTGTATCCTAACAAATGCCTAAACACCCAAATTGAATCTCACCTCAGCTATCACCCCATTCTCGAGAGTCTGTTATGATATTGTTTGTTTTTATCATATATGTTCGGAACGTTCCTGTAATGTGTCAAATGCCATGTCGATGTGTTGATGCTCTGTGAATTGTCAATTACGTCAAATATTTGACGCTGTCAATTTAGTTTTAGATGTTTAAAGTGGAAAATGATTTTATTATATTAGACCTTAAATTTAACCGAGGAAATCTTGTTCAATCCTCTTAATATTCTGAAAACCGGAAGCTGGATGATACATACTATTTGTATATTTTTAGACGAGTAAGTCTCCTTTTGTAATTGCGGGGAAACCACACATTTATTATTTACTAATTATAGAGCTCTTGATGATGCCCCAACCAGGCGAAACATGTAGAGCAGATATTGCAGAATAAAAATCCATGTATACCAAAAATGGATTATGGCCGATTGGTGAGTAATCTGTTATTAACAGGGTGATTCTTTGACTTGTATATATATTCAACAGTAGATTCATGAGGTCAAAAGAAACCCTTTTTTCCGATTCGGCTCGGAGAAAAGATACAGGCTGTTAAAAATCCATTTAAAAAAATATTTTTCTGTTATCTCTCAAATGGTTCTATCAAAGGAAATAATTTTTGGAATATAATTTCAATTGAACACGAAAATTCCATCCAAATCTCTCAGTTTCTTCATTATGACCATTACATTCCACAAAATGCCGGGAGTTCAAAGAACACAATACTAAGTAATTTGAATGCTCATTGAAGAAGATTTGACCGTTTTGAAAAATGAAAGTATTCCTAATATTTTATGGTACCTATAATGCGCAGTTTTTGAGTAATTCTAAAAATTGGGTAGGAGGCAAAGTACTTCTTCGAGACAGTTGCATTTATGCAATATGCCACCACAGCTTTGTTGTCACGAAACAAATTTTAAATTTGAAACACTAGCCAACTTATTTTGAAAATGAAGTTATTTGAATAAGTTCATCTCAACTCCTACAATTTAATCACCAATAACTAAGTTTTGGTAGAGCTCTGATTATGAAGATACTTCATTATAGTTAGGAATCTGTTTTGAACAATTCATGATCACTAAAGTTTTCACAAAATAGTCTCCTTATGAAAAGAACTAATCAAAATCAAGATCTTAAAATCCCACTAATGACTGCTCTATCGAACCTTGTATTCTTCAGGTCATTCAAGTTCACATCGAAACATATCACTACATACTAGACAAATTTTTTTGTGATTGAATACATCTTTTTTTCTGGTATTCGATTAGAATACTAGGGTATTTATGATTGACATACTTCCTAGAAGGCCATAATTTTTTAATATGAAAACAAATCTACTGTTAAAACATATGTACAAGTCAAAGACTCACCCACACCCAGTATAACCAGGAACATTTCAAAAACAACAAACTTTTTTCTCCTAAGAAACCATTCAATGAATTTGAGATCATAATAAATAGAAAAAAACATTGCCATAAGTATAACTACAAACTAAGGAAATCGAAAAAGGATATCGACAAAAAATTATCCAATATTTCCGGAACAATATAAAGTCGACAAGGTTGAAATTTAGGATGTGGATAGGTATATGCAAAATAATTACATTGATTATAATTACATATATAATAACATTCATGGCGATATTCGATTAGATTACTTGAACCGAACTCCTCATTTCGATGAACTAACTTCTTTTTAGAAAATATTGGGTATTTTATTTGGCGATATTTTTCTTGAATCTTTCATGGTTCTGACTTCTGGTATGATGCGCGATGAATATGAAATTCTGCATCGAACTCAGAAATGCTGGGTCCACTTGATCTGTTTTCACTGAATTCAATGCTTTTTTTGAGGTATTATGCTTGATAATCTATGGTTTCGAAGACACCATAAACTGGAAATTTTGCACTAAAGTTGAAATTGATTTCTTTACACAGGGTGTGTACAGAGGAAAAAGAGATTCCTTGAATAATTTTAAGGAAAAAAGGGTCTTTAAACAAGGGCAAGCAAACGCTTTGTTTTAGAAACACAGGGTTTCTTGTAATCCTATAGGAAAATACTTTTTTGTGATGATTATATCAGTTTATCGAATATTAAATCCTAGCTACTGAACAGCTAAATAAGTATCTACCAAAACTCATAATTAATTTATTCTTCACAGCTTACTTCCCAAACCTTTATAATGATTTGGATCTTCCTGAGTATTACTAAAGAATTGTTTGAATTTTTTTTCTTTATATCGGTAGCAGATACGACACATAAATGCAAGAAATCAAAAAGGATTAGATCAGAGTTTTTTTAATTTTTCTTAACTACTAGTGGTCCACCGAAAAAAGTTCTAGGTGATGTTCAAGAAAAAATATCATCCTGTAGATTTTAATTCATAATTAAGAGTGCCAAACCACTTTTTTCTCATTAGTAGGTACACAGCTTCAAAATATGTGTGTCAAATTTTTGGAACATAGCGTTAATTCAGTCAAGATATTGAAGATTACCTAAGTGACGCTACATGTGTTGTTGTTTGAAAAATGAATTAAATCGAGAGTCGCGTATTGAGGAAATACTGTTTTTGAGGGGGAAAAACCGTGCAAGAAAATCAAACGCTTGATAAGTGTTGTGCAGACACTGCTTCATCGACAACAACGGGAAATAGGTGGTAAGATGACTAAACTTGGATCTAAGAAGTGATTGCTGAAGTTGTACTCTATTTCTATAGCAGTAGAAGACATACATGAATCAATCTTGAAAGTAACCTTGATGTTGACGAATATAGTCGAATTTTTGAGATTTTTATTGGTTGGGCTCAGAACCAGTGTTGAATCCAGGGGGCGCCCAGGGGGTAACCCCCTGCCATAGCATAACCGATACCCCTAGAAAAAATCTCAAAATCAAAACAAATTTTTGACAACCCCCCTAGATATTGAAATTCATATCATTGTCATGTTTGTTTTGTTAATGATGTTTTTGTTTAATTGCAGGCATTCCAATTTTTTTCAAGTTCAATTTTTGAAATGTAAAACTCTATAATATTGGGCAATCTTAGCTCTGAAGCGTTTGCCCTTGTGAAACGCTTTGTATTGTTTTGTATTTTATTGTACCTTTTATTTATTCTTAGCTGTTAATAAATAAAAAAAGTCAAAAATTCTTAATAATTTATTGTTTACACGAATCGTTCAGATAATTACTTGACATTGCACATGTTTTTAAGCCTATAAAATTTCAGTCTAATTCTTAACTAATCTGGCAAAAGTTATAATTTTTTATGCATCAACACATTCAATAATTGAAAACACATGCATCGACGACAAACTACTGAACAAAATATCCTGGAACAGTATGATCGGTAATAAATAATAATCTACATTTCTCTATGTACAAGCACAGACTTGCAATTCCTCTTATATACATTATTTACAAATATTTAACAGTTTGTACATTTCGTCTTAATCTACAGTATGAGATCTTTCACTGCACGTATAAAGAAAACCAATAATAAAATATAATAAATAAAAATCACTTCAACATTCCAAATAGTTCAAATTTCACTGGGTTAATTCATCAAATAGACTTGCAGTTCTCCTCCATGTCTAGCTCATAGGCATGTCATCTTCGTCGCAAGGTACTGTGGAGTGGTTGTACAGCCCTTGGGCCATGAGCTGGAGTGCCAACGGGTTCTTTTCAGAGGAAGACTTCTTAATTTTCGCCCTTTTGTTTTGGAACCAGATCTTGATCTGAGCTTCGTTCAGACCAAGTTCTGCGCTCAGCTGTTGTCTTCTGCGTTCTGTTAGGTATCTGTTCTCGTTGAATTCGTGTTTGAGCCTCTGGAGCTGGGCGCTTGAGAAGGCCGTTCTTGGGCGTTTTTCCTCGTTGGAGGGTTTGGTTGGTTTCTTCATCCTACGAGATCTGGGACCTGCAAAAAAGGTAGAACTTAGTTTTGACCAATAATAGTTGAAGTTGTGGAGATTAGTGATTCAAGATGAACATAAGGTTTGATCGGATTCTCTCCCTATTTCTCTCCCTATTATTTATATAGGTACTATATTTTGGAGTGAGTTTTGATTCGCGAAATAAGAAATTTTGTAAATGAATTATGTCACGAAATTATAGCAATTGATCATTTAAGAAGTTCCACAACAGCTGATGATATAACAGAATATTCTTAATTACGTAGGAACTTTTTTGAAATGATTAAAATGAACCGAAAAAATTTTGTGTGCTGAACAAATCACAGCATTTATTACGTAAGCATTCATACATAAAAAATAAAGATATCTATCCGTTGGGTTCAGAATTTTCAGAAAAGTCGTATTTAGCTTTCTTGCGAAGGAGCATCATAAATTATTGATCCATATGTAGACACCAGATTTTATCGAAATGTACCAAATAATTTCGGTGATATCAAACTTGTGAAAAAGGATTTTTTTTTAAGAGGTTTTTTTAACCATGGTGAACAGAAACGAGCTCACAATAGTAAACCATTTCACAAAATTTGATGAATATAAATTATTACAGTATTCATATACGAAGGATAAAATCTTGAGTGTTCAGATACATTTCCCAAAAATAAAGTAAACATGTTAATCCTGCCAGGATACAAGAGCAAAATTTCTATCAGTGTTTATTATCAGCAAGTCACTCGAGTGCAGTGGAAGACGCCAAAAGTGGCTTTCACACCATGTGTTGATGGCCGAAACATATGTTCAGATATTCAGATACAGGATATTAATCTTGAGGTGTCAACCGCCACTCAATGCAGATGACAAATTAATTGGAGACTAAGTTTAAAACCTCGCTGATGCTTTGTTTACGAGTTGAGATGAGTTTTGATGATTGATGCTGGCTCGGAATAGATACTTGTAGGCATGATATAGATCTCTGATTGGTATGATGAGTAGTGGTGCAGTTTTCCTTATTAACAAGCTATTGATACAGATTTTGATTGTCTAGTGAAAAATTGCATAATTTATGACTCAGATTCTTGAATCTGCATGAAACTCCATATTCAAAGATTATAATTCAACAGTTTCCACTGAGGAAACCAATTTGCATGGTCGTTTGTGTGAAAACTTAGTTAACGGATAGAAAAAAATCTAGTGTTCCAAGAATCACCTAATATAGCTTGATCTCAAAATGATCTAACTAATGTCTTTCTTCTAGTAGTACAGATATCTTTTAGCATTCTATGTCATAAGGGGGATGCTTATTTTTTAATTTATTATTTTTATATGTATATGAAATGAAAGGAATTATATGTTATTTAATTATTTTTTCGAACTTTTTTTTTCAATCAATGATGTCTATCCCATCAATAAATGATGGATGTCTCGAAGTTTGTGAGTATAGATGCCCTTATGGCATCTTCTAACCTACCATGCAGAAGTAGATCCAGAAAATTGGTGAAGAATAGGATTAGAGAATCTTCTGAGAAAACACATGAAAGTTTGACTTGTGCTTTTGTTGATTCCCAAGTGGAAAACTATCCTTATCATGAAAAAAACACGAGAGCAGAGAGCTAAGAAATTGAAGACTGAAAGTAATTACCAATAACCAAACCCTAACAACAGACAAATCTCAGATTCTTCTGATGAAGTTATGTGAAATATTTCAAGGATTTTTAAGCAAAGAATAACTAATGTACCTATACACCTGTTTGATTTCATTACTACTAAAGATTATTTTTCCATAGAGAAAATCAAAATATTTATTTTTAATATTATTAATATTCTTTCAGAATATTAATTGATTTTTATTATACCATTTACGTAATTGTGATTTAAAATGAAAATGATTTTCAATTTATTGAGTCCAAATATCATCGCGGCGTCTAATTCACATAGAAGGCATGAATATAGAACATTATTCCCTCAACAGATGGCACCTCACGTTACTTAAAGATAAGATAATTAATATGATTTGTGTTGTCATTGCTGTATCTATTAGTTTTTTCCAACTAACCAACTGCCTATTACCACCAATCAAAACCTTACGAAATCCAATTCCCATCAACCGACACATGCCCCGAAAATCGTTATCCCCACCCATCCCGATTCTTCCAGGACCATCCCTGATTTACGACCGAATTCCCAACACGCAAACATACAAACAGACATTATCCTCCGGATGCAACAAACAAAAGTGCATTATTAGCGACATATTCGAGGGGGACGTCCAAGGGCGCTCCTCGCAGTCGATAACGAGCCGCGGAGCCCTCAAATGGCCCCATTTAGGGCCCAGTTACCCTTCCCCGCGCCAGGCCCATATTTCAAGGGAGTTAATACTGTCCCTAATGTCCCGGGATCTTCGCTAACTGCGCCACAATTGCTCTAATTAGGGACAAATGTCGACCCGTGTCGCTTTGCCGGTAATGAATAGAAATGGGAAAGATGTATGAGACGTTTCCACCTCTCCAGGCGATGTTGGAAACGTCGAGGGGCTTCATGGTGGAGTACAATACGTTCCTGATTAGAATTGTTAGAAAAATAGGAGGGAACTGGTACGCGCCTTTGATCTAACTGGCTGGTAGATCGGTAAGGAATCGACAGATCAAAAGAGCCGATAGATTTATAGATCAACTAGGTGCGGTAGATCAATCCAGAATGACAATATCTGTGTTATAGTTTGTATTGAAAATGGAATATAGTGTGAGCCGAAGTGTACTGAATAAACTAAACTATCTATTTTTGGAGCAATCACAATAATATTCAGTATTCAATACTTAAAAAAACCCTATGAAATAGGGCTTTACAAACATTATGGAAACATAAATATCCAAATTATGACTTCATTATGCAAAAACCTTCACCATCTGATATATTCTTTTTTTGTCTAGGAATATAATTTCAACACACGAAATGAGAAATAAATGATCCAAAACTGCACAATTGAAACTAAAGCGTCAGAAAAATAATAAAATCAAGAAAATGTGTTGAAAGTAAAGAAAGATATGGAGAGAACGAAAAATGCAAAGAAGTTCTTTACAGAATATTTATTCATTTTTTTTTATCATACCGTTAAGTTAATCTTGATTAAAAATGATAATGATTTTTCAATTTATTCCTTAGGGGGTTGATAAATTGAATAACTAAATCAACAAATACATCACAGACGTTTTTTTTTAATTTTGTATTTTTTGATACTCAATTTATAAAGTTTTTTTTTTTTTACGTATTAGAGTGCCTTCATCAAGTAGTCATCGAATTTTCAAAGATGATCGCCGATCAATGTTATGCAAAAACTGAGAAAATGATATTAAACTCATAAAATTATAAGTGAAAAATCATTCAACTACGAAATATATTTCAGCTAAGGCAGTCAATCTACTTTGTTGCCGAGTTGAACAAATAATTTTTTCTTCGATTGTTTATAATGATAACGGATGTAGGATATTGTATTTGCAAATTATTACAATTCTCACATTTTTTTAATTTTTCCTGTAGTGATAAATCAAAATGAAATTTGATAGAAATCGCAATTGTTGGTTGTTATGGAAATGTTTATGTCCATGATAATTATAGTTTAACTACTTATGAAATATCTGACAGTTTTTGGAGAAATATGGGATTATATTTATATTGTGAACAGTAATAGCGACTTAAAAGTATTTACTCCTCCAGAAATAAGGAAAGTGCCGAAAAATATTGATTGTCAGAAAATGTCGAATGTTTTATTCGCATTGAGAATAATCACTTTGCTGCCTAGGCAGACAAATAGTTATGCTGTCTAGGCAGGAAAAGTTATACTTTGCTGATTGATATGTGTCTGCAAAATTAATATTTGCTGTCAATTATAATTGAATTTGGAACAAAAATCGTTTGTGGAAGCTACATAGCAAATTGAGATTTTTCCTTGAAGGCTGCTGACTAAACAACAGTGCCTTTCCTATTTTTTATTATTTTCATTATTTCTTTTCTTCATTTTCATAGTTCTCGAAAAAAGCTACGGAGGCAAATGAAACAATTCCCATTCGAATTTCAGACACCACCATTCTCAAAAACGTTGAAGACAGAAATTATGAGCAAAGTTTTATCATATCAATTTGGGAAAAGAAGGCTCATCTTGAATGCTCAAACTGAACGAAACTGATCCTTTTTTAATCAGATAATGTTTGTCGTTATGAAAAAGTGTCGTTAATTAATTCTAGAAAGAATAAAAGAAAATTAATATACCATTCCGATACAACCGATTGTCCACACTTGATATATACCTCAACCCCTAAAACCCAAGCCTAAAATAACAACCCATTGTCTCCATATCAAACTGCAACATTATCAAAAACAAAAAATCCAAAATTCGTCCTGTCGCCATCAATCCACGGCCATCGTCAACGTGTCCAGTCGTCAGCGTCGCGAACGCGCATATTATTCAACTCAACACCCTGTATCAATCATCGAACCACCACATTGTCCACCTTGACAGTTCCGTAGATAATCGACCGGTGCTTCTGTATATTTTCCGGCCGATCAGATAAAGGCCGTTTCACATTTTCTGATTGTCCCTTTTCTTTGTCTCAAGTCTGGGAGGAATGCGACGGGGTTCGTGGCGTTTTCTGGTGCTGCCGAATACGAAATGAGGGCTCTCTAATCACCCGGGCTTGCTCGGATGCCGATCATTCCGAGAATTCCACATGTGCTACCCATTTTGAATGTATTTGCATAGGATTTGATTGCGCTGTTGTCGAAACCCGGGCCTAAATGCCAATTAGAGAGGTTATCTATTCGAAATTTAATTGGGGTAAACGAGTTCGCAAGATTTTCGGTTTGTTATTTACAAAATTGAGCTTCCATCGAGACTGTACGCTTAGATTGCTACGCCACTGGCGTGGCTACAAATTCGCGTTGTATTTTCGACGCATTGATTGTCAATGTGACATAACATTCGACTTATTTTACTCTATTATCTTTTTGCATTCAAGGAATTGTTTGAGTTTCTCTTGTAATTGTATTTCGCAATAATATATTTTCAGCAATGTGGTTTCTTGAAAGAAAAACCACTCCTCAAGGAAAAGATATGTTTCACGCATTCGGATGTGAAATCCAAATATCGAAATAAAATAGTAGATCATATACCAAGGCAATGAAAAGCATGATTTTTTCCGATGTACATTTGTTACCCAGAAGATTACAAAACACTAAGAAAAAAACATTAACGGGGTGTATCTGTACCAAATATTTCAATTGGAAAAATTTAAGAAGATATTATGAATCGATTGTAAAAATGACATATTTCAAACTTACGAACTTTAAAATCCGGATTGCATTCAACATTAAATTCAAATTAGGTATTATTCATTATTATTATTATTATAAATATCATGACGACTGATGAATGAGGGTAGCAGGAAGGGGGGGAGAGGAAGATCCCGGGCCCCCCCCCCTGAAATTTTGCTGCCCCCCCTAAAATTTGGCATTCAAAGGCTAAAAGATTATCAGAATTATAATTTTGCTTAACTTTGTCCCCCTCAAAAAAATCCGGCCTCCTCTTGGCCACCCCTGTTTTCGAAAGCTGGCGCCGCCACTGAAGGGTAGCCATATTGCTATTGTAAAAATCGCTTGCATTTCCTAATCTGTTTCACTGAGTTTCTTAAAATGAATATTACAATAATGGGTGATGAAACTATTGAAGAAGCTGCACAAAAATCGCGGGCAAATTTCGAAAAATCTTTGAAGGAATTTTGTTGATAGTGGCTGATTAAACAAATAATGAAATTCATAGCGACGTGGGATATTTCTATATTTTGAAAAATAAGATGATTGCGAAGAAGATTTTTGTGGGGAGATATTCGAAAAAGGAACACCAACCTTCAACTTCGGGTGAGTTGAAAGGAGTGAATATTAATATACCAAATAATGATATTAATTCACTAATATGTTTGTTTAAAATTAGCGGTGATTACAACATTAGATAATGTAATTTTTAATAATGAATAAATATGATGGAATAATTATAATTGAGTTGGCTATGCTTTTTGAGTCAAGATTATCAGTACAACTCTACTCCCACTGAGGAAGTGAAAGAGCTTATTACCTATACCTATATTGATTTTGCAAATAAATCACTTGATCTTCCTCCAGAGATTTTCTCACAAACGATGAGAGTTATTCGCATGAAATTGTCTATAAAAAATCAACGTATTTCATTTGATGCATCAAAAAATTGGTGTATTATAATCATGAAATTGATAACATATGATGCTGATATTTTCACCTCAAATTAATAGACTCTATAATTTTCGAGTAATTTATTTTTAAATGTTTTCATTCACATTTCGGAACTAAAGATCCCGGAATTAGATCCTATTATAATATTCATTAATTTTAAAATTTTTCCAATTGAATAATTGAATATTCCTCTATAAAAATGAAATAATAGATCGTAGTATCAAAATTTACAGTATCTACCTGGCGTATCCATATCCATAAATTAATTGTGAAGAATGAAATTACCGAGGAAATTAATCAATCAAAATAATATGAAATTCATATCACGTATTTTCAAGAGAAATATAATATTTTCCTAGCAGAGCCTTATTGATTTCACAGTTAAAAATTCTTAAAAATTTTAGTTGGATCAAAGAATTCAAAAGTTATTTCGAAAATGAAACATAATTTCTATTCCTCTATTCGAATTGACTTTTCGATAATGAAACTCTACGATATTCCACAAATCGCATTATCTTATGCATCAAGTTCTCTTCAGATTATTCTCAAGCTATTCCGCTATTCCTTTATTTTTATCCTTTTAAATTCAAGCAACGAGTTCTAGAATTACATATCTAGGTATATAGAAAAATCAATGAGGTGTTTATTGTCCATACAAATAGCTCTCACATTTTTCTATTGCTTCTTGACTTGGAAAAAAACGAAATTCGATTGGAAAACTAAACGTTAATTTTTCAGGGAAACTCACACTTGCAAAAGTAGTAACAGAAATAAAAGCAGGGTTCTACGTAACAACTAGGTACCTATCTAGTAGATCTAGGAAAACCTCAAATGAAGACACATAATTGGAATATTTTGGATAATGTTGCTCCGGTCATTTACTTAAAATGATTTAATTTTTCTTAATGTGCTAAAAAAATGTAATAATTGTCCTTCTGGTTTCTGTAAACCATTAATTTTTGATCAATCAGCATTTGTCATGGCGACAAAATCAATTTCTACTAGCTCAACTCCAAAAATATTGTCAATTAGAATTGTTTATATCAGCAGTAGGTACATCAAATACATAATAATTTCCGATCATAAACCTTGGTTACTTGGTTGAATTGAAAAAATAAGCTGGCATCTCCCTTACCTGAACTTGGTCTGTCAGAATATCTGGTACAATAAACCCAAGCTGGCCACACCTGAGGAACAGAGTTTTCTTCTTTTTTCTCGCCTTCGGCCACCAAACCCAGAGCAGGTTTCACAGGTTCAACAGTTCTTTTAGCACTTCCGATTTGAGACACAGTCTGACACAAACTACCCAAGGGAGCAGTCTTCGGAATTTCTTCACTTGGTTTGGTTTCGTACGGTTTGAAGCTTATTCTGCCATGTGGCTTCGATTTTTGCACCGCGTTCTTTCCAAAGTCTGGCTGCAAGATGTTGAAAATTGAGTATTTCAACGTTTGGATCGTAGGTTCGTTGCTTGGTGGCGGCGATCTGGTCCCCGACGAAGAGATGCTGCTGCTTGGCGAAGGTGAGTTCCTGTAGGATATTGGGGAATCGTTTTCGCTCCTTGCGCCGCTATCTTTCGGACTGGGCAGAGCGAAGGATGTGATCCTTATAAAACTCTTCTCTTGCTCAGATTTCACACAGAAAGTCGGAGAATTCGTGGAATTAATGTAATGTTCCTTTTCTGGAGTCTGCGGAACAGTCAGACAAGTGTAAGGTTGCGTCCTGGATGATTCCGGTGAGTTCGGGTAATTCATCCTTGAACTGTCACTGCTAGGACTTGTAGCAGTGTTCGGGCTGAACCTATCTTCGAACGCCATCTCCAATTCGCGAATGAACGAACGAATTCACAGAACAGGTTGAAGGCTCGCACTGGACCACCTCGACAAATGCTCACTTGTAAAAGTATCCTGTCAAACTGAGTGAGATTTCAAAATAGTCATCTTTATTACTCGGTTCTAAACGTGACTCCGCCCACAAGTCATGCGCTCATCTCTTTCACGACGTCAATGCCCTTCGCTGTCCTTGTCTAATCCACACACGTCTGTCTTCTAGATTCTACGCACAATAACCGCGCTTTTGTCCCTCGGAACGCACGAAATACCCCAAATCTCCCTTGAATCTTCTTCTCACACAAGATAAATTCAACCTCTAGGTATACCAAATTTGAGGCCGTACAAACCCGATCGGACGCAGGTAGATAATGCCGCGATGCTTATTCGGGCTCTCGGAGACCCTCTTCCTTCGGCAAATATCGAATAATCTCTTCATATATCTCTCTCTGTCTCTCTTATCGTTTTTTAGTGAAGAACGTCTCGAACATTTCACTCAAGCGAACGTGTAATGGTTGGGTGGGCGTGGTCAAGATCCCAACTTTCTAGTTGTTGGTCGAGAGGGGAGGAGAAACGTCAGAATTGAGATGTAAGAATGTTTGTTTCTCTGGCAGTAGGAGGAGTCTGCAAGTTGGAGTTTGTATTAGTATATGATGCACACAAGTGTCATGAATTAATAAGTGGATGGGTCAGATAATAGTTTTATCAATCTGTATTCTGGGCTAATTGACACATATCATGAGGTTCACAATAATAGATTGTGGCTGTAGGTATGTGATGGAGTTTTGTCATTCAAAGCGTCGGTTCATTTGGGAGTGACGGTTTCTAGAATTTAATTGAATTGTTGGAATTAGAGTTTGGAGAACCAAAGTCTCGGAATGAAAAAAAAACTGACTCTAGGTATGTCAGGCATAGCTAGGATGAGAAATAAAATTTTTCCCACTTATTTATATTTATGATGAACGAAATATATCTACTGAATCTAACCAACAGAAATATCATTTGCAAAGATTAATTTTTCATAGATTTACAGTTTTCTTTATGGAACTCTTAGGATTCTGGGAAATGAACCATATGAAATTTAATGCTACAGAAAAATTTCCTCATGAAAAAGAGTGGGCCCAGATAAGGTACCTTGAGGAACACCAGGAGTTGAAGTGATTTATAATGATAAACTTCATTAGGTAGGTGCACAGATGTTTTGGATACCTACTGATGATATTTTTTATGAGAGCCAATGTCGGCAATAGTTTTGCGCATTTTTTTGGAAGAGAAAAACAGAATTAGTAGAGGAGGATCTAAAGGATATTAGCCAAAAAAGTCCAAGGTTTTGGCTAGAGAAGATTCATTCGTGAGGTATCGAATGACACATTTTTGCGTAGGGCTAGTGCTGTCTTGAGGTCACAAAAACCCAGGAGAGGAAAGCAACCTTAAAAAGTTGTTGAGGAATGCTGATGCACAAATATTATTTAGAGGATTTTCTTGTTGTAGGTACGTACTGTATGCCGACGGCTCGAACTTGTGAATATGCTAGTTACTCATGTAGAAGATAAAAGTCATATCTTTTGGTGAATGTATCTAAGTGCAAAAACGATGAAAAACGTATTTTTGAAGAAAAAAGCTTCTTCACGGCCACAGGATTGTCCAGAATAAAAAAGCTTTTTCTCAACTAAAATCTCAAATAAAATGCTGAAAATTATACGTAAGTACTAATCGAATAAGTAGATATTTAATTAATCCATTGCAACCTCAATTTCAAACCATTCGGTACGGCACTGGGTCTTTGTTCCATAATATTCATCTCAAACTCATGATTCTTGTATACCTATTCATCTCACTTCCTCATTAAGGAGTAAACGATCTGCAGCATGCTTAACGCGCTTCCTTGTCTAGAGCTTTATCTTATTGGCGCGGCGAGATATTGAGAATATTCCTACGCCTTTGAAGGCGGCTTCTAAAAATAGATTTGAGGCATGCCGATGCTGCAGAGTGAACTGCAATTATTCTGCATTTTTCGGGAAGCGGGAAATCGGGTTGGTTTTCGCTTTGTTGTGATTTGCGACTGTCTCGTGTGAATTTGCCTCTGTGTTAGTGTGAACTTTTTTCGATAAGATTTTTCATTTTGTTAATCGAGTTAATTAATACCAGAAGGCGAAATGGATTTAGCGGGACCGAGTTAGTCGTCTTAAATTCCCAAGGTAAATGGAAATATTCGAAGTACTTGTGATTTTATAAATTTTCTAATGAATCAGCAAAATTTTTCGAGTCAATCGTATGACTCCTATGAGGATAAATTACACATGATTACATAATTAAAGAAGTAAAGCGACCTGTTCAAAATCTTAGTATAGGTATGTCTTGTGACTATGGGTGAGGTCAAAAAATCAAATCGTGAGTTTCAAAATACATGTTTGAAAAGTACGACTGGCTGACTGGCAGTATTACCTATTATTACTTTGAATACATTTTTTTGTCGGCCATGCATTTGCAATGATATTAACAGTTGATCAGTTTTTACTATGGAAGGTACATATAAAACCATACAAAATTAATTGATTTATTGCTTTTGTTGTGAATAAAAAAATTTAAGAAATCTCAAAATCATTTTTTCCTGGATGAAACAATTGACATAAGCTGCAATTCACAATTTTTCGTTATTTAATAAATGACCAACTCATTTAGCGATTCATGTGCTTTTATGATGTGAGTTCTGGGCGTTCTGCTGAATATTTATTTCAATTTCATCTGCCCAATTCGGAAAATTTGACTCACATTCAAAATTATTGGCTCAAACATATGATGGAGTATAATAACGATAATAATTTTTTTCTAATTTGCCTAGCCATCTTATACTGTCACAAGCCGCCACTGATGTGACTACGTTGTCAAGCAATCTCAAACGTTCCTCTGATTTA
The DNA here is from genome assembly GCF_914767665.1 of Harmonia axyridis. Taxonomy (NCBI): domain Eukaryota; kingdom Metazoa; phylum Arthropoda; class Insecta; order Coleoptera; family Coccinellidae; genus Harmonia; species Harmonia axyridis. The sequence continues at coordinate 60,351,062 of NC_059501.1, forward strand.
CCTTTTGTACCACATGAAAGGATTGAAAATATGTTTTAACGTCTTTATTTTCAAATTTAGAAGAATCGCATTTTCAGCATTCGACAAGACTTTTTGTATACTTAATATTTTTATGTGAAAATTCGTAAGAAAATAAATGTTTGCTTGGAAAGTTATACCATGCATATATTTATTCTTCAATAAAAAATTCATCCAATTCTTTATTTTTTCATTCCAAAAAAATTAATAAATAAGGTCTTTCCACAAAGACAAACTCTTCAAAATGAATAATAGTGAACACCTCATATAAGTCGATGGTTTCTAACGTAAAATAAAGCGTAATAATTTTTGAACTAATCGCTGATACGGTATAGACCCCTCTCAAAACATAAATTGTTTTTGAAAATTTGGTAATTATTGCATAGTGTGCCAATTATGACAGAATAAAATTTGGGGGGAAATAGGTACTCGAAATATTTTTTTTTTAATTTTTTGTTGTTGATATTCTGATTATTCTAAATCATGCATCAAAGGACACAACATTCAAACTTTTCAGACTTATCAATTTTATATTAATTAGAATAAAAAATTGTTGATAGTGTTCATTATTTGTTTTAATTTAGAAAAATCAAAAATTATTAGATAGATGATAATTCTAGTTTCATACTCAAAGGTTTCATAAATTTTTAATATCCACATTATGAAAGATTAATCTTTTCTTGAAGTTTCGTTAATTCTCAGACACTAAAGTTTCGATAAAATGTAAAGTTTCTTATGTACTATATCAAAGAAGAGCTTGAATGCTTGATGTGTTTGAGTAAAATTCCTCTTCTCAAGTGATTATTAAACTTATATCATAATTTCAATATGACCTACAAATGAAATGAAATTTTTAAAATAATTTCATCTCATATGAGAAACTAAGAAAGGAAGTAAAATAGGTATAAGGGTTACCCAAATAACCTGGATCTGGGACCCACAACACGAAAAAAACCTTGGGCCTATATCCATGTCAAGGCTATTGTATCCGACTGATGTTTACATTAAGGCGTTAAGCCGTTTCTGCACAGTTACCTCCAAACAAAATGTATACTCGAAGAAAACAATTGAAAATAATAGGTAAAAGGTCACTATTAGGACACCAAATTTTTTTTTTAAATTATAGTTATTTATAATACAAGTGCAGAACGCATTGATATTCTTCCATGAGTTCAAAATTCAAAAACGAGCCACGAAGTGGCGAGTTTTGGAATGAACGAGTGGTAGAATGAGCCTTCTGTACGAGTATTATACATTATTTTCTCTAATTCATTGCATTTTCATTGAAATTAATGAAATATTTCCATAAATATAATTTAGTGATTTTTGCATTGAAAAATGTTGGTGGGCAGAACTGATTTCTTTAAGGCAATTTGATGAATTGACAGATAAAGCCGTAGCGGAAAGTTCGGAGTGCCAACATAGAATAATAAAATATAACCATGAAAACTGTGCGTTTCTGATATATTCTCGCACGATTTTGTTCTACAAGATGTGGAAGAATGAACGGAATAACCACAGAATTAGAGAAAATTATTTTTCATCATTCCTAATGTATTCAAGGTTATAAATCCACCTTTGAGCCAAAAAATGACTACAACCCAACTTAGGCAACGTTATTGATCGAAGTCGAATATAATTTACTAATTACTTCCTTTTATTATTGCTATCTACTTAGTATACTCGGTATAGGTAAGTATATCTTTGAATGCTGATGCACTAACCTTTCTCTTGTCTAGTTACATTTGTTCTTTTTCCTATTAGCGTTTCGAAAGTATTACTTTTCTCACGCATTGACGTTCGGAAAGTAGTACTTTTCCAAATTCGTGCGGAAAAAAGCCCTGCTATTCACTTTCCGCACGCATATGCATGCGGAAAGTGAATAGCAAGGGTTTTTTCCGCACGCAAATATTTATGAGTCGCATCAATCAATGAATTTTGTCATGTCTTTATGCGCCAACATAAAATTCAAACAAATTCTATGCAGCTAATCGCTCAAAAATATAATTTCTTATAACGTCAAGACGAAAACTCTCCGTCGTGAAAGTGTTTCATTTACGCTAGTAAGAAAAATATTGTTCCTAGACGATAATTCTAGTTTTCATAATTACAAGTTTTACAAATTTTTAATATACACATTAGATAATTTTTTCTCGGACTTTCGTTCATTTTTAAACACTAAAGGCTCGATGAAATGTAAAGTTTCGTATGTATATCAAAGAAGAGCTTATGTTTGAGTAAATTTCTCTTTTCGGATGATTAATAAACTATATCATAATTTCCATTACCTACAAATGAAAATCTTCAAAATAATCTTACAAATACCATATATAAAAAACTAAGAAAGAAAGTAAAAAATATAAGGGTTACTGAAATAACCAGGATCTGGAACCCACAACACGAAAAAACCTTGGATCCTATATCCATGTCAAGGCTATTGTATTCGACTGATGTTTACATTAAGGCGTTAAGCCGTTTCTGCACAGTTACCTCCAGAACACGGAAATAGGTGCTCAATTATTCACGGTTTGCAACAATCCCTCTCTGAAAGATATCCCTGTCCGATCTGATACGGCACTGCGTGTGACTAACGCCCATAGACACTTCGTCGAGATCGACTCACAGAATCGATGGAATCGTCCTTTGTTCCGTAACTAAATATTTTCGACTATTTTGACAGGTACCAGTGAGGTGTATCGATGTTTTGAGACACGCTCAAATGAGTTTCTATAGTTCCGGCATTGTTTGTTGGAACAGTTTGCTCGGAATCTCATTCAGCTCGAAACCATATCGGATCGCGATGACTGGTCTATCAGATTCTGTGACTGGCGAGACCTTCGAGCTGAATATTCTACTTTTTTCGAATGGGGTATCTGGACAATATTAGTGAGTTCGAAATCGTCCTTTCAATGCATATCCAATTTTAGTAATACGAGTGTCTTATGGATGTTCAAAATTTAGACAAACTCACTGTATACAAAACGGAATGTTAGTGCTGAAACAGCAAATATTAAAAACGAGATAAAATAGTATTTTACGTAACAAGTCCGGAAAATAGGGTTTTTTTGGACGAACAGACAAAATTGGAACTGGAAACTGGAAGTCTGTGAGTCCAAAAAAAACCATTTTCGGGCGTGTTGCGTACAATACTTTTTGGCAACCGTATAGAATAACACTATCGCTGCTGCTTTCCATATTTTATTACGATTGCGATAAAAAAACATACAAATTGTTGACATCTAATTTCATATGAACTGTCAGCAGTTTTCTCGGTTACTATGGTAATGATCAACTGCATTTATTAAAAATATACCTACCAAGATTTTCATATCCACAATGACACAAACGACGTGATTCTTTTCCGGCCTAGTCCGGGAAGTACGTACTTTCCGGACTAGGCCGGGAAATGCTACTTTCTCAGAGAAAAAGCGTCCGGAAAGTGAGCACTTCCCGGACGGTTGCCGAAAATAGTAATTTACGTAACAAGTCCGGAAAATAGGGTTTTTTTGGACGAATAGACAAAATTCCAGGACGAGCGTAAGCGAGTCCTGGAAGTCTGTGAGTCCAAAAAAACCATTTTCGGGCGTGTTGCGTACAATGTTTTTTCGGCAACCATGTAAAATAACTCTATCGCTGCTGCTTTCCATATTTTATTGCGATTGCGATCAAAAAACATGCAAATTTTGACAACTAATTTCATATGAACTGTCAGCCGTTATCTCGGTTGCTATGGATTCTATGATTCTTTTCCGGCCTAGTCCGGGAAGTACGTACTTTCCGGACTAGGCCGGGAAATGCTACTTTCTCAGAGAAAAAGCGTCCGGGAAGTGAGCACTTCCCGGACGGTTGTCGAAAATAGTAATTTACGTAACAAGTCCAGAAAATAGGGTTTTTTTGGACGAATAGACAAAATTCCAGGACGAGCGTAAGCGAGTCCTGGAAGTCTGTGAGTCCAAAAAAAACATTTTCGGGCGTGTTGCGTACAATATTTTTTCGGCAACCATGTAAAATAATACTATCTCGGTTGCTATGGATTCTATGATTCTTTTCCGGCCTAGTCCGGGAAGTACTTACTTCCCGGACTAGGCCGGGAAATGCTACTTTCTCAGAGAAAAAGCGTCCGGGAAGTGAGCACTTCCCGGACGGTTGCCGAAAAAAGTTATTTCATCATAAAAGCGTGTTTCATTGCTTGGACAAAATCTATTTTTATGTTTGTTAATTTGAAATCAAGTTAAGCTGAAGCCAAGTAGCTTGAAAATCAAGCCAAGCCGTGAATCCCTAATTTTTCATGTCAATGCCGCCGCCATACATTTTGGTGGCCCGGCAAAATAAAATTTCGCCGCCCCAATTGTCTAGTTGTACTTCATTGATAGCAATTGAACTGAATTATTTCAAAGAATTCTCTTGTCTGCATCTTTTCAATACTCAGTTGTAATATTAATGATTGGGGTTAGAAGCTCTTATTTCATTAACCATTTTTCCAGTTTCAGCGTTCAGGTAGAAGGATAAAAGCTGTTAAAGTTCCAAAAAATATATTTTTCTTCTTTGTAGCTTTCACATAATCATTCTCAGTTAAATGAATTTCATTGTGAATTTTTCTATAGATGGGAGACATATTTTTCAAATATAATTTTTTTTCACTTCTAATGGCTTGAAAAAATATCCTTGCTCATTCATAAAAATGTATGTTCGAAGAAAACAATTAAATATTATTCAAAGTCACTATTAGAATAACCATAATCATTTTATAAATTAAAATTGTTTTTATATTTCCTAATGTAATCAAGGTTGAAAGATTCATTGAAAAATTCGAGAAAAAAGTCTTCATTATGAATTCATCTTTGAATGAAAAAATGACTAAAACACAATTTATAGGTAAAGGTATTGATTAATTAATTGAAGTCAAATATAATATACTTCCCTTTATCATTCATTGCTATTTATTCAGTACTCGGTATAGTAATAGTAATAGTAATAGTAATATATATTAACGTCATCAATGAATTACATGACATGTCAATCAGAACTTTTTACAATTATGTAAATACTTATGAATATAATATGTATATATAAATTCTCGCTACAATGCAATAATCTGCGATAAAAAATACAAACACAAATTTGGTACGATATACATAATTAACTATGATAAAAAAAATATAAACACAAATTTGGCACTATACATAATCTAAAACAATGCAAGCACTAACGAATCAGTCAAGGAACTCATGTAAAAAATATATAGTGTTCTGCAGCAACAAACTCTTTACTCGTTTATGAAATTGCAATTTTCCCAGGCTCTTCACTTCATCTGGAAGCTTGTTGTAGAATTTGAGTCCCCAGAAATTTGGACCAAGTTCCTCCTTCCTCATTCTTAGACGGGGTAATGTATATTTATGTTTCTCTCGAGTATTGTAGGTGTGATAATACGAGTGCTTTGTGTACTTCTCCTTGTTTGCGTGAATATAATCTACACAAGCCAATATGAACACGGAGGTTATGGTAAGTATGCCTTCTTTTTTAAAAGTTTCCCTGCAGCTCTCTGTGCTTCGCATATCATACAAGGTTCTCAAAGCTTTCTTCTGTTTCAGGAGGACTCTTTCTTTATAGGTATATCTTTGAATGCTGATGCACTAACTTTATCTTGTCTAGTAAAATTTGTTGTTTATTTAATTCCTTCGTATATTTTTCTTGTATTTACGTTCTACATAGTTTTAACCACATTATCTTTATAATTTTCCACATATGTATTCGTTATGGAAAAGCCAATCTTTCAAAATGGATGCTTTATCATTTACTTTTTTGTTTTCACTGGATTATGAGGCTTGTTATACTCTCGTCTATTCAGTTAAATATCTAAATCGTCTCATTTTTCAACAATTATTGTCCTTTTTATTTAATGGATTCGGTCCTTACTTGGCGGAAATTCATTATAAATAAAATAAAACGAAGTAATTTCCACTATGTTAACATAGTGGAAATTACTTCGTTTTATTTTATTTATTAATTATTGTCCTGTTAGTATGTTTATTGTTGTATATTGATGTCGATGTGGTTACTATGGAAAGAAAATATTTGTAAATTTCTGATTGGTGAAACTACTTTATGTAGAATCAGGTATTATCAATTATAATATCACAAGAGCATAGAATAGAAAATATTCAATTATAGTCACGAGTCACGAGATGTTGTTCGCGAAACATCACGAGAGCGCAGCTCGAGTAGTGTTTCGCGAAATACGTCAAGTGAATAGGTTCGTATAATCAGAATATATTGACTATGCTCGAGTTGGTATTCGTTACAATTATTATATTTTGATTGTTTGATACATGGTTTTTAAAAGTTCTTATAATGGAAGGTGTGATGGCAGGATGGTAAGGAATAGAGAAGAATTTCTTTGCAACAAATGGACTCTCCTCATCAATGGATGGCAGGTTATCATGTATCACCCTTGAGCCAGATTCTGTGATGCGACCAGGGTTGTTAAACAAACACTTATTCAAAAGTCTAGCAGGATAAGAATTTTAAAGGAGGAGGTGACGTAATCTATGGAGGCTAGACTGCACTAGATGAGGGCTCACCAACTTTTCTATTCGACTTTTTAATCCTATTATGAGGTTGATTTTATGTTTAAAGTCGTGTGAAGATTTAAAGTTAAGGTAACGACCAGATGCCATTAGTTTTTGATACCAATCCGTGAACACCTTGTCATCATCACTGCGTGTTAACTGTATGTCTAAGTAACTTACAGTGGAGTTTACTTCTCGTTCATAGGTAAATTTTATGTTCTGATTTTGAGCATTGAGGGTGTCAACAACACTCAGGAGTAAATCTGTTCGTACAAGAGGAGGCGGTTGAAATCATGAGCCATGAAACAAATTTAAATATCTATTCAGATTTTAATGGTATTAATTCCATTTATTGCAACATCGTTCAATTGATTAATATGAGTCAAATTAGATGATTATGCATTAGAGATGATTCCCTCACTATAAAACGCCTTATGATTCCTCATTTTGTGACGTCACTCGTCCTCTGTTGTCGTTCCTCTCTGTGTCTCTTGTCTTTGTGTTTTTTCTATGTTTTTAACCTTTGACATTATTCGTTCATATGTCTTTTAGGATTTGACTAGTTGTTTGATTCTGTTGTTAAGATTGAGAAAAGTATAGTTATTCCTTGCAAGTTACATATTATATATGGACATTGAAGTAATTTTAACATTTAAGACTCACATTGATGTAAGTTCTGCTTTATTGATTTCTGTGTGTTTTTTACAACTTTATGTAATTTTCATTGTCCGAAAGCTTGGCTGAAGCAATAAAGAGCTAAAATTGTTTAAGTTTGACTACATACTCGATAACCTTTCTGTTTTAAAATATCTGTAAGACCAACTGAGATATTCGAATTATTTTCAATTTTCAATTAAAAAAAATCCATAATAGAAGTTACTCAGGTTCTCTTCTAAACGATTGTCTTCAATCCGTAAAATTTAAACTTATCGCTTTTGTCACTCAATATTCTGTTATTTTCAATAATATCTGTGTAGTGAAAATAACTGTAAGATAACCGCAATTCATTCAGTATGAAATTTTAGGTCTGAAGCTTTATGGAATGGGATTAGATCAGGCGCGGATCCAGAGGGGGAACTGGGGGAACGTTCCCCCCCCAAATGGCCCGGGCACCTTTTAAATTTTGCCGGCCCTCCTAGAATGTGACATACTAAGGCTCAAATAATTACAAGATCAGCATTTACATTTTGTGAAAACCCATAATAATGAACGGCAAAAAATTGACGTCCCAAAATGGTGGAAGTGTCTGGGGTCCACATTTTCAGTATTTTGAGTATCTAAAAGTTCTCCCCCCCCCCAAAAGTGGGTCCTGGATCCGCGTCTGGATTAGATAACCCACGCGTAAATTCAATGTTACCTAATGTTGATATTCCTCCAACCCGAAATCCCGGATCTATCCAGGATTACCCCATAAACGTGAACCTGGAAAGGGAGATCATTATTCGGGCTACCGCAGGGTTCGTTGATTCTGAATTTTACGTTCGGGCGAATGGAAAATGGTGACGTGTAATCAGATTCAGTTAACCGACCCGAAATCAAGCTATATATAGGGGTGCCGAAACTCGAAAATTACCCCACGCTATCAACGCACAACCACCCTCGTCTGTTCAATCCGCTCGATTGGGGAAAACGTGAACTGCGAGCACTCCGAGCTTTAGATGGATTGAGTTTTTTCACGGCTTGACCTCACCTTTCCAGAGGGTTTCAACTGTTTTTGTGTTCTATGTTATTGTAACCGCGTAGATTCGCTCGTCTTCTAGAAGGGTAGACACTCAGAGTAATAAAGATAGATAGAGGGAGCATATGTCATTTTCAGTAAGCAAATTTTGTCCCCAACATGAACTATCAAATTTGACATCAAGCGCGCGGAAATAAAAAAATATCAGTGATACGAAATTTCACTCAATTCGATAGTTTCTCCACAAAGAATGCACTTCTTATGTCCCATAGTGAATCAACATTTCATATTAACTGAAAATACAGGGTGGCCATTTGAAAACGAAACAGACGAGATTACAGACGAAATAAAGTTTTTCGATAGAAATGCTCGGACAGGTCGATTTCTGTTTCGAGGGGGACAACTTAAGATGTAGGTTACGGACGCATAGCGCTTCAACCCTTGCTACTACAACCCTCACCCCCAAATTTTGAATAGGGAAGATGGGGTGAGTGATACCTCATTTGAAAGGTATTTTTATACTGATTTCAGCACAGTAATTGTTTTTTCATTTTATGCATTAGTTCTCGAAATATTCTTAACTAAGTATTTGAAACTGAAGTGGTGTTTTCATGGCACTTGTAGTGTTTTGTGAAAAATCGACATTTTGAGCTTCAAAACAACCATGACTGTGGCTTCCTTCCTAACTAACTAACGCATGAATATTTCGAGAACTAATGCATAAAATGAAAAAACAATTACTGTGCTGAAATCAGTATAAAAATACCTTTAAATTGAGGTATCACTCACCCCATCTTCCCTATTCAAAAATTGGGGGTGGGGGTTGTAGCAGCAAGGGTTGAAGCGCTATGTGTCCGTAACCTACATCTTAAGTTGTCCCCCTCGAAACAGAAATCGACCTGTCCGAGCATTTCTATCGAAAAACTTTATTTCGTCTGTAATCTCGTCTGTTTCGTTTTCAAATGGCCACCCTGTATATTGAAATAAATACCTTAATATATCAGAAATTCAGAAAACAAACTTCAAGCGCGCCAAACAACGTAGAACAACCGATGACACTAGAAGAGCAAAAGTTGTCAAACCTTGGATTTCTGCAGGTAGATACAGAAAATAATGAATATTCTGCTTATTATAAATTCGATAATGAGGAAAAATGTCTGTCTGTCGGTCTGTGTATCCGCACATGCTTGTAACAAGTTTAACTTCTACAATTCTTATTAGATTTCAATGAAATTTGGTATGGGCAACCAGTTTTGGCTGTACGTAGATTCATACAAAAATCAGTTTTTTTATGAATGGTGATCGATGAGCATCGCGATTGTTGTGCATACCTACTGATATGGTTTCGTTCACTGAAATCTATCTTTTAATGTGGATTAGTTATTATTTCTTTTGAAATGTTGAAAATTGGGGTAGATTCTAGTCACAAATCAAAATAAGATTTTTGAATTCCAAAAATTTAGAATTATATATATATTTTTTTGAACAGAACAATCAACCTATCTATCTAACCTAACTATATTCTGTAATTATCTGAAAAATTATATAACAACAACTTGAAATTACTTATCTTATATTCAAAATTCTTTTCAGTTTCCTAATAAATTTTTTCGACTCAATTCTGCTATCAAATCCACTTCATCCAGTTCCAACTCAATCAATCATAATTTGTCATTCTCGATGGAATTATATTCTTTATTTATTAGTTTTTATTCAATTTGATGGTTTGTTTGTTCCTATTCCATTAAATGATTCACACTTCCAAATTATCTCTTGGATTAATACTCTTTTTATTCTAGACTTTTGAAACTTTTCCCATTTTTTTATTCTGACCTCTCTCTTCAATTCTTTTTCTAGCTATAGTGGATTTTCAATTTAAATTTTTCCATTCGATGCTCCAACTTCTATATATTTTCTTTGACACTGTCACTCAACTTTTCCTCTCCTTACTTAACTTAACTATATTTTATAACAAACTTATCAACTACTTTTTCTGAATATTATGCAGAAAACTATTAGGAAATTATGAATATTATCTATGAAACCATATCACTACGTTATAACTCCTCGGTAAGTAATAATGTGAAGTCCAGAAGCTACGTTCTGTAAAGTGCTCAGTTTTTAGGATCGAAGCACCAGGCAGCATAGTTTAACAACCATTGCTTGAATTTTCTGTTCGTTCATAGGTGGTCGTGATGAGTCAAAAATAATATCATCATTTTACGGCTAATGACCCTGGCAGTCGATGCCGAAATATATCTAAAAAAAAAATATATCATCATTTCAGCCTCTTTCAGAATTTGGCAATTTTTGAAACAGCGCTAATATGAAATGGTTCATTGACAGGGATAACATAAAAAAAAGGTAACCAATAAGAGTTGAAAATATAAAAATAGTAATTGATGAACATTATGCATTCAATACAATACTATAGTTGTCATGACTACTCAGGCGAATACTCAGGTGACTAGAAAAAAAATAGTAAAAATCATACTGAGGTATCATTTGAGAAAATCATCATATACTGTGATATATTTTTACAGAGCTCTCAATGTACGGAACACAATGAACACGAAATATACAGGTTGTCCGTAAAGACCAAGTCAAACCGAGGGAGAATGTAGATCAAAGGATAACCCACCTGCTATGACAAAATTCCCATTATAAAAGTCTTACCGTTTTCGAGATATTTTTTTTGTTGAAAATAATGAATTTTTGCCCCTTTCAATAGTTTTGCCCTTACGGTTGGTACAATTTTACATCTTTCTGGTTAATTTTTTTCAGTAAAATATTGCTGAAGAATGATTTTAACCATTACATTCAAAATATCCTCCGAACATTTTAAAGGCGGACTATGAGAAATATTTTTATTGGAAATTTTCGTTCAGTGATGGCGGCAGTTCGATCGGGACCAAAATTGCACCATCAAATATTCCAGTCCATAAATTGATCTTGAATCGATATTGTGATCTATCTTCTCTCACCTCGTATGGATTTATGATATTCCAGCTATGCAAATTGTGGAGATTCATGTACCCATCCTTGGTACAGGAAGACTCGTCGGTCCAAATGATCTTATTAAAAAAATCTGGATCTGCACGATGTTTTCCAAAATTTGCCGGCAAAATTGAATTTCGTTGAGGTGAATAATTATGCAAGTAATATTTTCGCACGTAAACAATTGCCTTGTTCACTAAGTAATGCAACATCGTAGATTTCTCAACAGAATTGACAAACTTGATTTTGTCAGAAACGTACCCATTTGGATAAAAACAGCCATATCTTTTTTCTTAGAATAACAAATGACTTGTGTGATACCTCTTTGAAATGACTATAAAATAGACAATTTATTGGTGTAATGTGCAGCAATAGCTCGGTACATTTTTTTTCCACTACGATGGGCTAAACTTCATGAACAAAATAATCCACTACCAAAATTTCCAATGAAAATATTTCTCATAGTCCCCCTTTAAAATTTTCGGAGGATGTTTTTAATGTAAACGTTAAAATCATTCTTCAGCAATATTTTACGGAAAAAATTAATAGAAAGATGTAAAATTGTACCAACCGTAAGGGCAAAACTATTGAAAGGGGCAAAAATTCATTATTTAAAAAAAAAAAAAAAATATCTCGAAAACGGTAAGACTTTTATAATGGAAATTTGGCCAATGCAGTTGGATTATCCTTTGATCTACATTCTCCCTCGGTTTGACGTGGTCTTAACGGGACACCCTGTGTATGGTTTCATAAGATTTCATTTACGAAGAAAACTATTTTTTTAACGGGGTACAGTAAAAGTAAGTGTGTTATTTAGACTCGAAGTCATTATTGTATTTTCACGAAATATCTTGCGTATCTCTTTGATGTCCCTGTAAATGCCTTATTTCAGAAGTGATTACAACTACCCCCGGTAACCTCGCAACCCAAAAATTGAATCAAATATCCGTCGAATTTTGAAGGAACCATCCGACCGACATATCCAACCATAAAATGTCAGAAGAACTCCCCGTCGACATCACACTTCACGAAAGGATGTCCGTATCGATTGTTTCGAGGGTGGAATCTTACACCTTTCACCCCGACAGGGCGCGGAATTCAATTTTCTACATCAGTTGTTAATAAAATCAGAGCGAGAATACGTTTGGAAATGACGTGAATCGATAGCGGTCGGACTTTGGGGTTGTTTGAGGCCGTTTAGGGAAAGGACGCACCTTGTTCAATCGGGGAAGATTGAAATTTTCCATTTCAATCATGATTGTTGTTTACGTTCTGGATTTTCCTTGGTCTATAAGAGGGGTTTCCATCGAGTGTGGGTATATTTCATTTTATGATTCACGCTTTACTTAGTTTCACCTCACTGTTTATATTTTCTTCATAATACCTACACCCACCTTCCAGTCGGAATTCTTTTCAACAGTTGGCACAACTGTCTTTTTCACGTGAGGTTGTAGTGTCATCTGTCATCGTTCAATTTGTTTCTAGTGCTTTACATTTAATTATAATTTATATTAATATTATTTATATTTTATATTTATTATATTATTATTTCATCTTATATTTCTCTTATTTAATTATTCATTCATTTGTTATGTTATATATTCAATGATTTATATATTTAATTATATATTTATTTATGTTACATATTTACTGATGAATTTATTTATTTAATTATTAATTCAATCATGTACCTTTTGATTTATTCATTGTTTTTTATTCAATTATTTAATCATTTCCTTAGTCATTTATCTATGTCATTCATTCAAAGGTATAATACGTATTTAGTTATTTTTTTAATGCTTTATTTATGCCATTAATTTATATATCTACCGATCATTTAATCATTGGTATATTTATTTATCGAGATTCAGAATATCTCTCCTTATTCAATTATTCATTTATTTGTTTTGTTATATATTCAATCATTTTTATATGTCATTTATTTAACTATATATTTATTTATGTTACATATTTATTGATCAATTCATTTTGATTCATTTTAATATTAATTCAATCATGTAACTTTCGATTTACTTATTGTTTTTCATTCATTTATTTATTATTTTCCTTATTTTTTTAGTCATTTATTCATGTCATATATTCAAAGTTAAATATATTCAGTTATTTTTCAATGAATTATTTATGTCATTCATTTATATATCTACCGATTATTTATTCATCGGTTCATTCATTTATCTATTTATTTATTTCTTTATTCATTAATTCATTCATTTATTTTTTTATTTATTTATTCAGTTAATCATTCATTCATTCAGTTATTTATTCATCTATTCATTTATTCATCTATTTATTCATTCATCCATTTATTTATCTTTTCATTTATTTATTTATTTATTCATTTATTTATATATTCATTTATTAATTCATCGGTTCATTTATTTATTTACTTATTTATTCATTTATTTATTGATTCTTTTATTTATTCATTGATTCATTCATTCATCTGTTCATTCATTTATTTATTCATTATTTTATTTATTTATTCATATCATTTATTCATATTAGTTAGTTATTCATTTAACTATCTATCTACGTCATTCATTTATTCATTCATTCATTTATTCATTCATTCATTCATTCATTGATTTATTTATTCATTCATTCATTTATTGATTCATTTATTTATTTATTTATTCATCCATTTATTTATTTATTTATTCATTCATTCCTTTATTGATTCATTCATTTATTTATTCATTCATTCATCTATTGATTCATTTATTCATTCATTTATTTATTTATTCATTCATTCGTTCATTTATTGATCCATTCATTCATTGATTGATTGATTTATCTATTCATTCATTGATTTATTCATTTATTTATTTATTCATTCATCGATTCATTGTTTCATTTATTCATTAATTTTTCCATTCATTCATAGATTTCTATCTTTCATAGATTTTTTCATTTATATCATCATTCACTTCTTATCACTCGTTTATGTATACATTTACTGCGATTTGCCATTGCAAATGTCTAAATTCAAAAAATTTGAAATTCTTATGGAACCTGTAATGACTCAAACTTTACCAAATTTTATCAGAATTCATTAATAGAAAGCACAATATAGAGATCCTTGGTATTTCAAGTTTGCGAATGATGAAGGTAAAACAGAAAGAGCTGAAATTTTCATGGCTCATTATTCAGTATTCGATACAAAAACTCATTTATATCAAGATTCATCATCAATTCGCAGCCGAAATGGATTACAACAAAAGTTGTAGTTGTCATGGCCACATGACAGAAGAAAAAAAAGTTGTTCGAGATGGTTAGGAATGCATTTTGCGAGTGGAAATTCAGGAATCGGAAACCAAATATATTTTTCATCGCAAAATTGATCACAATGCTTTCCCTCAGAAGCAATAGCGTATAATACATATATACATATAAGTATCTTGAAAGTATAATACGAAGCGGAGTACATATTCTTAAACTCAAAACATTCACTTTCACATTTAAAAAAAAATTTAGACATTATGACGACTCTTATATTATATTTTACCATTGTAAAAGGAATGAAGGAACTACATTTTTTATTCACGTTCAACGTCGTTTGGATAAAAATATTGTCATTATCAGAAACTTATACTAGGTATCAAAAACCATACAGTACTAGGTAGACAATCTTTAGTTTCTATTTCTAATGATAATAGTTAAACATAAATAAGGATTCTGTGGAGATGAATACTGCGAAGTCTAAATAGTTGAAGCTTTTCCAGTAATTAGGGCATACCTTGATTGAGATTTTCAGAATTTAAGGGTAGTTTTACACTAATCCTAAAACACACAACGTGTTATTTTTTCCAGTCTATTATAAACAAAAATTCGAAGAAGTGCTCCATCAATCTCTCATCAGCTCTGCGATGAAATTTGTCAGTAGCATTCTTCACAATTCCAACCTTCATGACGTCCTCACCCACAATACCCGATCAGTTACGAATCGACATGCGACAAAATCGGATATTTACACCTGACTTCTTGTTCTTCCTCTTCACCGGGGCCAAAAGTCGTAACTAATTCGAATGTGTACCAACAGTGAGGTGCAAACAAAAGCTGTACACCTTCCCGGTACAATGGTCAACAAAGCCAATGAAGAAAAGACGGACCATAAAACTGTTGTCGGCGAAACAATTGACATTACTCTAGCCGAGTTGGACAATTTAAGTGGAACAACAATGAAATGTCGACGGTGGGCCGTCACAAACGAAAAAAAAATCTACTGAGATCGCTACATCACTACAACTGATGCGGATCATTCAATTTTTCACGACACTGTGACGCTGACAATTTTAAAATTCTTCGAGGTCTTGTGATTTCGACATAATGAATTTTTTGTTTCCATAAATATTCTCCTTTCTGAGTTCATTTAAATTTTAAACTGCGGAGTTGTTATAATAGTTCGACTAACCTTTTATCGACTGAATTGATATAACTCGATCCACTAGATCAACAGTTAGTAGTTAGTTCCAGAAAGTCAACAGTAGGTTGATGGTAAATCCACCTGATAACTCTTGGTTTCTAGATTAGTCTCGTTCAGAAGATATTGAAATTATTAAAAATTCAATACTTGTCTTTAAATTTTCCGTCATTTTAACCATGAATGAAAACGATAACTTACAGTGCTCTATATTATATTCGGAATACTGTTGATTTTACACAAGTTTACGATTTTTTGTGAAACGTTCTCATTCTCAATCATGTATTATAAGGAAGAATATGGGTATTAGTAGGTAAGGCAAAAATATCAAAAAATAAATAAATTGTTATTATCGATTTGCCTTGCAATCGTTTTCATTATATATATATATATATATATATATATATATATATATATATATATATATATATATATATATATATATATATATATATTCATTTATATTCACGAGAATATAAAATATACTAAAATTACCATTGATTTAATATTTACATTCACATTCAAATATTTATGATGATTTAGATTTTCTGTAGCACATACGACAAAACTACCAGAAATCAAAAAGTTTAGTACAAGTTGGAAGTTTCTCTTTATATTGTATTGAACTGCTTGTAGTGCATCAAAAAAGTTCTATAGGAAAAAAGCGAACACTGTTTCAAAAACAAAAATATTACACAGTATTACACTGTATCGGATGACCCAAATTCGTTGTCAAGTGAGGGAATCTCAGAACCCCTTTGAGCTAGAATTGAGAATTGAGAGAATTATCTTGGTGAAAAGCGCAACCTTATAAATTCAACTGCAATAATATCAATAATAATGGATGTAGCAATGGTGCCGATTTATTTTGAAACACCCTGTATATTGTTGAAAAGGGAGAAATTAAGCGATTTTATTTGTTATAGAAATTGTTATGGTTTACATTCGAAAAAACACAAGTTTGTATTAAAACTCCAAAACTAATGGCGATGAAAATTATATGATTATAACAATGGATTCTACTTAAAAAAGTGCTTGTAAAGGATGTTTATGTTTCATGTTGATAGCACGGCTTTCTCCAATTTTCTGTAATAACTCTAAAACAGTTGAATTTATGAGGTTGCGGTTTTCACCAAAATAATTCAAAAAATCGATCCCGAAAATGTGCCGCCATTCATTTTTCTAGCTCGAAGGGGTTTTGAGATCCCCTCACTAGACAACGAATTTGGAACACCCCATACATTTGTACCCGAAATTAGATATCTAGTGGTTTAAACACTAAAATGCAATATCTATGACAAATTTCAGTTGGATATGAGATGCTATGAGACAAAACTTGAAAAAAAAAACAATTTTTGGGACCGTCTCGAAAATAGGACTTTTTTCTTAGAATTATCACAGGATCTCTTATTTTCCTTAATGCCTTCAATTTAGCCAGCCTATATTAAAGTTAAGATGTTTTATTTTTATTTTTGCATAAATACGTCATGACAAATTAGTTGTTATTGTTGTGGCGAACCATTGTTTTCTTTCAAATATTGAGAGCAATAAATGAAAAGTCAGTTTTCAAGAAATACTTCAATACGAAGCATTTGAGAACGAATGTTATACAGGGTGATACACCTCAATGGCCTCTCAGACGTTTATGAAAACTACTCATAATTTTTTCTGAAAATTTGCATGTTGGGGTTCGAGAAAATGATCATTCTCCCTAAAATATTTTCAGATCTCTACAACTTCCGGTTATACCGGAAAATACTACTTCCTTATTTCAAATGGAGCACCCAGTATATTATTGCATTATTAGATAGCTTTTTTTATGACAATTTCAGCAATTAAGCCATACCTTGGTGACAACTCAATGATTCATGAGTAAATGGGATTCATATGAAAAAGAGGTGGCGTCGAGGACTTTTTTTCAATATCTCAACAGAAACAGTTTTTTGTGGAAATACCTCTTTCATTGTCGATTCTGCAAATACGTCGTATTATAAGATTGTTCGCGGTTTGGACCAAAAATGTACAGGGTGTTCATCAGAAAATCATGAACTTGGGCAACTCAAATTCATCAAAACTCAAGATTTTCAAATTAGAACCTATATTTTTTATTATTTCAGTCAATTCTACATATAAAAAAAAAGGGATTGGCGCATGATTGAACGACCGCTCAAACGCTCGCAACATCATGTCAATGCTTTTCTCATTTCCCTTTCTACAATAGAAATATTAGAATCGCTTCAAACAAAGTGACGCCGACATTCGACAATGAGCAAGGCATCACGTAATTTTCAGCCCAGTTACCTCGACGTGCTCGGAAAAATACGTTATTAAGAACGGAAGTACCACATTAACTCCTCGGGAATAATGAGGAACATTCATCACCCGGTATAAAGGTATTGACACAAAGAAATCGGCCAAGATACGGGTCTAATAAGGTGAAACATTCGCCACCGGACTACGTCCTGAGTTGATTCATGGGTAATACGACCAACGACAGGCCAATTAGAATTCAATTAAATACTCTTCGATTCTGCACCCAGCTCTAATTGTGACTCCATTTCGTATTTCCATGCTTGATTATGGCGGTTAATTTGAAAGGAAAAAAGAAGATTGCAATGCGTGAAGTTGACGCAGATGTCAGTCTTTGCGGCGGAATTTCTCCTTCATCATCCATCATTCTTTGCGTAATGTTTCCGGGATAGTTAGGATGATCGAGTGTGCAGCGAATTTGATGCAAGGGTTCATTAAGTATTTCTTGCCACTTTGCTCACTTATTATTTCCACCTACGTGCTGCTGTTGTATCTCGTTTGATATCTGAATTGTCCGTCACGTGGAATATAAGCGAGATACAAATGAATCTGCTTGGATTGATTTTCAAGCTACTTGGCTTGAGCTTGACTTGAAATCAAGTCAAGCTCAAGTCAAGTAGAAGTTTTTCAATCTCAAGTCAAGTATTCATTTTCAAGTACTTGAAATATATCAAGCTAATTCATTTTTACCCGTTTTATTGTGTAGTATCACATCAATAAAAAAATGATGGAATGAGAATGAACCTTACAAAAAACACTTTTATTTATTGAACTTATTGTATACAAGCACCCAAAATATTAACTTTTTTTTTTAAATAGAAACATAAATTTAATCACTATCAAACATAACAAAATAAAAAATAATAAAAAAAAGGTTTCTTAATATTGAGAGAACTCCAAGCTTTGTTTGATTTAATGATTTTCCATCCAGGATCTAAGACACATGAGGCATCTTATAGAATTGTTGCCAAAGCTATTGCTGGTTTTTGTAACTGTAAGAGCAGCTCTGGTTAATTGTCTTTCAACAAGAGCTGAAGATGCTGGCATTGATGAAAAATCCTTGGCCATTTTGGCCAAGTTTGGAAAGATTTTTCTGAAACTACCAAATTCTTCCAATAGATTTCATAGACATGTGAGAAAACTATCAATAAAGGCGAATGCTTCAGTCTCTCGCTAACGATATTGCAGAAATATATGCCTTGCGACGCGTGCATATCAAGCTCAAGTAATATTAAGTAGCTTGATGTCAAGTCAAGCAATAAATATCTAAACTCAAGTCAAGCTCAAGTATGTAATTTTAGCACGAGCTTGATTTTCAAGTCAAGTAGTTGGTTAAAATGTCAAGCTACTTGGATTGATGAATCCCTACTCCAGTATTATCGTGATGAAGAAAAGTCAAAGATGTCCCTATATAGGGTGTTCTACAAGCTCTACGACAAATTGGACAGATAATAGTTGTGCTTGTTTATCCAGTATCCATTAATTCAGGGGTTCCCAAAGTGGGCGCCGCGGCGCCCTGGTGCGCCGTAGAAACTAAAGAGGGGCGCCGCGCCGTGAGTCGATCGTCTATCATTATCCGAAACCAAAAATTTTGCGCGAGTACCCGCGCGTCGTCGTCGCTCACTCGCCGAAAAGTACCTACGCGCTTGAAAACTATTGTTTGGTCGAGAGCTGGTTGGCAACACTGCCTACCCCTACCCCTCCCACGTCTTTGCCCGCCCGCAATCGCTTGCTCGCAATCACAATGCCAGTTTATTTCAAGCGAGCCGCGCGACGGACGTGTTATGTTATCGTGTTTTGTGTGTTATCGTGTTTCGTTTCACTTTGTTTGTGTTTTGTTTCGCTTTCTTTTTCATCAAATATCTCATGCAAAATGGATAGATTTTTATTAAATAAAAAACAAGTCGGTAGTTCAAATGATAGTGAGGAAGCATCTACTAGTGGTGGCAGGGAAGCAAAGAAGCGGAAATATCGTAAATACGATGATAGCTATTTGGACTTCGGTTTTACTTCAATAGAAGTAAACAATGAAGAAAAACCGCAGTGTGTGCTTTGTTTGAAAATACTATCATCTGAAAGTATGCTTCCAAGTAAATTGAAGCGACATCTCGAGACAATTCATCCAACTATGGTTGCAAAATCGCGTGATTTTTTTCACCGGAAATTACAAAATTTAAAAAAAACAAAGAACGTATTCACTCAGCAAGCCTCAGTACCTAACAACGCACTGTTAGCATCATTCAAGGTGGCATACAGGGTGGCAAAATGCAAAAAACCTCATACTATTGCAGAAGAGCTTATCCTACCAGCTGCTATCGACATGGTGAATATTATGGTGGGAGAATCGGCTGGAAAATTAATTTCCAAGGTACCCTTATCTAACAATACTATCAGTCGAAGAATCCATGACATAGCTGACGATCTCAATTACCAATTAATAGAAAAAATGAAAAGCAAGGATTTTGGTTTGCAACTTGATGAGGCGACTGACAGTAATAGCGATGCACATCTCATTTGTTACGTACGCTTTCTGGCTGACAATATTATTGTCGAAGACCTTTTATTCTGCAAAAGCATTACCGAAAGTGCGAAGGCCGAAGACTTGTTTGAAATTCTTGACAAGTTTATTGCAGAAAGTGGCTTGGATTGGGAAAAGTGTATCGGTGTATGTACTGATGGTGCTCGATCCATGTCTGGCAGGTATGGGGGAGTACAAGCGCTTATTCGTAAAAAAGCACCGAATGCTATGTGGACCCATTGTATCATCCATAGAGAAGCTCTTGCATCAAAATCAATGAGCTCTGAACTGAACCAAGTACTGGAATGTGTAATTGGTGCAGTAAACTACATAAAAACTAGGCCTGTAAAGGCCAGACTTTTTAAAAAACTATGTATAGATATGGGAGCTGAACATACGGCTCTGCTGTATTACTGCAATTCACGATGGCTTTCACGTGGAAATGTCTTATTTCGTGTGTTCGAATTACACGAAGAAATTCGAATTTTTTTACAGCAAGAACGTCATGAAAACGCCAAATATTTTACTGAAGCAGATTTTTTGCTAAAACTAGCATATTTGTGCGATATATTTGAGAAACTAAATAATTTGAATCTCTCTTTGCAAGGCAACAACACGCACATTCTGAAACTATTGGAGAGGATTGCGGCGTTTAGAAAAAAACTGCAGTTGTGGATAAAGAAAATGAATGAAGGCAGTGGTCAAGATTGCTTCCCGCAATTGTATAAATATGCTGCATCTAATGAACTGGTTGTCTCACAAGACCTGATGGTTCTTTTCACGGGACACCTATCGAAGCTCACCGAATGGTTTTCGAAGTACTTTGGACATGATGATGTCGAAAAATTTGCGTGGATCAGAGATCCTTTCCATGCACAAGCTCCACCAGGATTCACATCACAAGATGAAGAGAGTCTCATTGAACTCTCTTGCGACAGCAGCCTTAAAACTAGATTCACCAGTTCCGATTTGGTGGAGTTTTGGTTATCGATTCAAAATGAATATCCAAATTTAAGTTCAAAAGCTGTAAGAATTTTCATTCCGTTTGCAACATCATATTTATGTGAAGCTGGATTTTCAGCTGTAGCTGTAATCAAGAACAAATATCGCTCAAGGATCAATGTGGAGCAAGAAATGAGAGTAGCAGTGTCAAGTCTTATTCCCCGCTTTGAAAAACTGTGCGGAGATCACCAAGCTCACCCGTCACATTGATTTGACTGAGTACCCAACTATCATATTTTATTTTGGTTTTTCTTTAGTCTCTCTTGTTGTTTTCTGTTTCAATTCTCTTACATATAATAAAAAAACTTAATTTCATATTGTAGATGTTTCAATTTTTGTTCCTATCTACCTAACCTAACTACTATAGTTGTAGGTACCTATTTCTTACGACTGTATCTTTTTCAAATAGCTAGCGAAGGTAGGGAGCCGTGACAAAATAATAAATTTGTAACTGCGCCGCGGGCTGAAAAAGATTGGGAACCCCTGCATTAATTGTTGACGAGATAGTTTCATATATTCCATATTCCCAAAAAAAAATCTAACGGATTGGGATTCGGCGGACAAGGTGGCCATACCATTTTCATTTACTTCCGAAAGTTGTTACTTATTTTTATACTGATGGATAATTGTGGTTAACTCATGGTCTCACTTAGTATACATAGGCGTGCAACTATGTTTCCGTCGTTTTTTCCGAAATTCGAGGCTTTATTATGAAAAGCTGGTTATACATTTATTATTCAAAGTATTGTTCATCGCTGGCCACTACTTTCTCCCATCTTTCGGGCAGCCTACAAATCCCGCGTTGAAAAAACTGGTCATCTTTCGAAGCGATCCACGAATCGATCCAAGTTTTTACTTCTTCATAAAACTGTCCTGGTAAGCCAGACCGTGTGCCATTGATCGAAAGAAGTGATAGTACGAGGGAGCAACATCTGGAGAATACGGCGGGTGGGGTAGGACTTCCCATTTCAACGTTTCCAAGCATGTCTTGACCACTTTCGCAACATGGGGTAAATTTATCATGTCTCTCGTTGTATTGCGGCCGTTTGTCTTTCAATGCTCGACTCAAACGCATTAATTGCGTTCGATAATGATCACCTGTGATTGTTTCACTCGGTTTCAATAACTCATAATACACTACGCCAAATACTGAGCATGACCTTGGAACCGTGAATATTCGGTTTGGTCGTCGACGTGGAAGCATGGCCGATATACCCCTAGGATATTGGGATTATTTCAATGAACCCATTTTTCCTTTCCAGTCGTCTTCAGTGTGATGCAGAAATCCCTTCCGTCTTTGCCTTGCAAGCAGCTGTTCACAAGTAAACAAACGCTTCAACTCGTATGGCACCCAATTTCCTTTGTTCCTGAATCATTCCTACGACTTTCTGGCGTTTTGAAATGGCTTGTTGCGTCACTCCCAATGATCTTGCCAATTCTTGTTGCGTTTGACACGAGTCTTGATCAGGTAATACCTCCAATTCTGCATCTTCGACAACCTTCTCTCTTCCACCGCCATACTGGTCTTCGACGTCAAAATCACCGTTCTTGAAGCGTTGAAACCACTCCCGGCACGTTCTTTCATTAATAGCGGCCTGACCATAGGTATTTGAGAGCCTCAGCCGCAGATTTCTTTATATTGAAGCAGAAAATTAAAATCTCCGCAAATGACGAGAATTTGGAATAACCATGCTGGCATGTTTAATCGAGAATAACTTTAAGATGCTGACACAAATCGACTTATATTTCGATAGCGTTATGTTAACAAATAACTAAGCTTATTGTATGACATCTGCGATCTATTCATTTCGACTACCACTTACCCCTACAGCCATCTATTGCACAACGGCGGAAACAAAGTTGTTCACCTAATATTATAGTAGAATTGAACCACTCGAGTGAGTTGAATCCTTTTTGAAATAACGAAGCAATCCCCTGGTATCTCTGAGCTCGTCGACGTTGTTCCGTTTTCAGCGCTGGCCCAAGTGATCGTAGCCTTGCAATTTCTTGGTCCTACGCGGCGGATCGAAGGCAACAAAACGTCTGGACGGAATTGCCAATGAGTCTGTATGTCACCACAGGAAGCTACAAGACGACAATGGCCCACTAGCGGTTCGATATTGCCCACCAGAGATGAAGAGATTTACGACAGCGCGTCGGCGGAAGGTGGAATAACGAATTTGCTCCTTTCGCGGACGAAACGCTCAATTTTTTTACGCCTTGTGCGCTCAGGGAGAAAGAAAAGCAAACTGTTACTGTTGACGTTTATTGGTTGAAGTGAACGAATCGAATAAATTGAGCTCTTTTTACAACGTTACTTGCAGAGATAGATTTCTGTTATCGGTCGAAAAAGAAGGATTATTTTAGTCGATACGGTTGTTACGTTACAAATGACCACTCCTTATGAGTGACAATTATCGAGCAGAAAATCCACTTGTGAATTTCTCAAGGGTGTTTTGGATGCCCTGGTACAAAACTCCTTAAGATCCACTCTATACAAGATTTAATTAGCTCAAGATTTATACAAAATCCAATGGGTTTCTAGAGGTTACAAGAGGTAATGTTCCATCATTTTTAATCCACAGTGGATTTCAATTTCTAATTAGATTAGAAACTATGTCTCTAATTGTTCATTTAGAGTACAAAGAAGAACTATCATTAAACGAAATTGATCAAATACGAAAATGATCTGAGGCAATTATAGAATTTTATCAATTATAAACATAACAAACATGACCGACAAAGAATCGGTCATTAGATTGGTACAGGAACTACTTTACGGGTAGAAGAAAGCTAGTGTATTGCGTTCTCTTCTGTTAATCACCTATTTGAATTCCATCTTTATTCTGAATGATAGGGGTGAATTGGTTGCATTTGCAGATGATAGAGCTATATTTTACCAAGATGTCAACAGGGATGAACTGAAAGAGTTGGAGAAAAATGATTTCAGAAAGATAAAAGATTTTTTTGATTCTTGGCTATTAACACTAAATTGTGGAAAAACGTGCTCCATGCCCTTGTCTGTCACTTCTGTTGGGTAGCCTAATTTAGAAAGCTTTATCATTCAATGAGTGCCACTCTACCGGTGAGATCAGTGCAGAGAATAAGGTGTTGGAAGTTTTTTTTTTGAATAGTCATCTTAGGTGGAATATCTGGTAAATAATTGCGCATTGTTAAGTATGCAGAGATTTGATCAGATCATATGAGTATTGATCAGACTTCTTCAGCTGAAAATATGCAGAATTCAAGCTATGTTTCTGTTTTTTTATGTGACCTACATTTCATTTTATGAAAATGAATGTTCACAAGTATTTTGATGATTTCTTTGATTTGGCTCATCTTTGAAATTGTTATTACTAGTAAATATAAGATATAATTGAGCAATATTATCCCTATGAAACTGTAAGCGTGGGAAATATACTGTCAGACCCCTTAAAAAACATGTAATGCGAAGAAATTTGAAAACTATTCATTTCAGGCTCAACATGTCTCAACAAAAAAAGAAGACTACTCACTAGGGAATCCGAAAGGCAAGAAAAATCAGGGCATGCCATTTGAATAAATGGACTCATTGAAATTTCTTGAAGATTTTTTTACACTTCCAGTGTCTTTTGGACCACCGGAAGAGTGATCCGTAAATTTGCAGAAGGCTTGAAAACTTTTTGGGAATGCAATAAAGAAAATCGTACAATTATCTTGAAGGATTTTCAAGATATGATATCTAGTTTACACCATTATATCCATGAAATTTTTTGTTAAAAGTGTCATTAATAATGACAAGTGGAATATTTTGAAATCGGAATTTCCTGGAATATTATGAGACTGATATACAAATTAAGTATTCTCATTTCAATAAACGGGGTGGTATCGTGTTCCAACACTTTGGCACCAGCTTGTAGAATCAAAAATAATTTAAGCTTATGTGCTGGAGGACCGTCTAAATTTGTATCATTCTCCTAGACCAAAATTTCCAAGAGTTATCGACCGATCGAGCACTATCGATTCATCCTGTATACTCACAAAATTTCAACTCAATCGTAACATTTGTCACTGAAATAAATTTTTTTTTGCTTGATTTTCTACACCTAGTTACATATCCTAAAGACGCTATCTACAGGAAATTCTGCATGAAACTTGAAATACCTATCAAACAAGTAAAATATCAACCGGATCTGTAAATTCACGAAAATCTGGGTACCTGTTTCTTTTCCAGTGTTCTTATTGAACATGTCAGTATCAAATTATAAAGAAGGACTTTTCCATTAAAATTTGTCTCTTTTTGATTCTCAAAAAATGATTCATGAATTACCTTTTTTCGTGTAAAAGATACATTGTTGACTATGGGTAGTAATAAAAGAGAGAACAGATTTTTTCCATTAACGAAACCGAGATGTTTGAATACTGAACCTATACTAAAAATTCCAAGTCTCTAGCATATTCTGTTCAGTTATCTCATTCAGGGTGGCCCGACAAACGAACATACTTGATAAATTCTAAAATTATAGACATGGCAAAATAATAGTCCACTGTCTCCCTAGAACAAGCGAGCAAACAATGTTTCTATAACTCTTTACTGACTGGCACAACCAATCTCAATTAACATGAATGAGAATTTGCAATTGAGATGGCAAATTTAATAAACTGTTAATAAGCATGGAGGAATTCAAATAAAACACCTCGCCTAAATGAATATTCATATAATTAAACTGGGAATGTTGAAAAGTCTAATTTACTCAATAAACAATTATTGAATGGAAGAAATCTAACGATAAATGAATAAGGAAATAGCGAAAGTAGACCACACAGATTAAGACAAAAAACGTGCTTCGGTTAGACGCTCTTTAATAACATAATTAAATTTACTTGTTAATGTAAATTGCTGCAATGATACAAACTATCAATTACATGCACAGCAGGCATAATTACGACATCGCACTCAACGCTTTAGAGAGAACCGCATGTGAATAGGCCATTTTATAAATTTGTCTTCGTTCTGTGATTATACGTTTTGAGATGAACTGTCTATTTTGCATATGAAATATTCATCACCTTCATTTTTCATGGAAGAATATTCAAATTTTAAAGTTTTTGAAATAACCTCAAATTTTTAAATATCCAACGATTTGTGGCAATGAGAGAGTAGCTATACCAAACTGATATACAGGGTGTTTCCTAAACATGCGGCAAAAATTCAGGGGGTTGTTCCTTGGACTATTTTAAGCATGTTTTGTCCTTGGATGATTTTTGAAAAACCTCTTTGTTTCGAAGATACAGGGCGAACAACATTTTTCATATTTTTAAAATTAATAATAGTTTAAATAAAAATGCGTACCGCACTGTGTTTACTGAGTAGGTACAATTTATTTTTAAATTTGTTTAACAACATTCCAATTACTAAAAACGGCCAGTTTTTTGACTAAAAATTGATAAGTGCAGATGGTAAAGGAATACAGATACACCCAGCAATGACGGATCATTGCTGGGTGTAACTTAATAAGAAATGATCCTGGTGTTTTTGAAAGGGTTCGGCAGTCAATGAGGAGAAGATTGGATGCTTGTATGCTGGCTAGAGGTGGTCATTTTCAACAGTTTTTGTAGGTTGAGTTGAATTTTCATGTAATTTTTCATAATAAAATGTTATTATCTGAAATTTTGTTTCCCCTATATCTTCGAAACAAATAGGTTTTTCAAAAATCATCAAAGGACAAAATATTCTTAGAATAGTCCAAGGAACAACCCCTTGAATTTTTGCCTCATGTTTAGGAAACACCTTGTATATGAAAGGTGTTTTGAAATGAAGTATCTCTATTTCAGTATCGTAATGAGTTCATTACAGTTCTAAGAATAGTGCTGTGATGAACTCATTACAGCATTGTTTTCAGTTATATTTTTCGTTTTGTGGTTGTCTACCCAGACTTCCAATCCTCTCAAAATTCAATACACATCAATTGTCAATGTAATTTAATTTGAATTAAGTGAAATGATTTGAGACATTATTCGCAATTTCTCTTAATTTTGTTGATGTTTAATCGATTCTGGCTGAAATAATTCACGAATTCAATGCGTAATTATGAATTATTTCAAAATTCGGAACGTACTATTCAAATTCATATTCCGTAATCTGTCAATTTTCGTAAAAGTCACACCAACTGCCAAGATACAACACAAATGTCACTAGGATGTATAATATGAATCTCTCATGGATTTTCGACAATATTTCACAAAACTTTCGCATTCGTGTTGGAATAGAAGCCTATTCTGTAACTCATTTTAGAATATACTATTATATGTGAAAAACCGATTGAAAAACAATCCGTTCGAGTAAAAAATGTTTATCAATTATGTAAATACACTATTTGGCAGGGCCGGCGTTAAGGGTGAAACATTGAAGCGACCGTTTCAAACGTTTCTATTTGAGGGGTGGCAATTCGACCCAGTTTGCTAGCCGGCTTTTCATATTTCATACTTGATTCTCAAAAACAACATAAGGTTATTCAGCTCCGCTGTATTTGTCAACATTGCCAGCAAACCAGCAATGAAAATCTCCAAACCACCTTTACTAAGCCGCTGGTACAATAAATAACACATGGCGGCTCAACAATTATAAACAGAATTTTTTATTAAACCCATTGAAAGAGTGATAAAATCATTATGTATTTCACAAACACGAAAAACATTACCACCTTCACTTTCGAATTATTTCGAAGCCGATGTATACACATTCAACATTTGGAAAATTCCTAAGATTTTGCATTCGAAACTAGCTACTGTTGATTAACAAATATTTTCAGCGGAATCCCAATTAGTTTTCGAAGCAATACTGAAACATTTCAATATTCTTCATTTAAACGAATTTAATTTTTTCACGCACGATTGCAACTATTGCGAGTATTGTGTTATCACGTCCTTTTTTTTTAGGGAGGGGGTTATGAGGGATGTCATGTTGTTATTGATACTTTTCCAGCAGAAGCGCTGTGAGTTCTTTGCTTCAAGCGTCAAAATTACTATCAATCGATAATTAATTGAAGTAAATACTAAAAATATATTTCAATATATAATTCAATAAACATGCTCCACAAGAAATAAATGAAGTGTACTTCTTGATTAGGCTTCCTTATCTATAATGTCAGTCAAATCATCATGAAATATCATTTTAATTACACAATAAAAAACTTACGAGTGTCTTTTTCTTCTTTCCTCACATCTTTTAACGATGAAAATTTTACATTCCTACTCATTGGGTACTGTAAATTTTTGAAGAATTGTAAATTATTAATCGCGTACAGGCTCTTGCCTCTGCGATCAATTTTATGTATAATAAACTATTATTATTATGACCGATAATCCATTTAAAACATTTTCAATCACAAACTTTTCTCTTATTTCTTTCCCTGCCAGTGGACTGTATTGCTAGGTTTCAGCTGGTGAGGAACCCAATTACTATTTTGGTGAATTGTACGTATTCTTAATCTTAAATCCGCATCCTCTTCTCTCCTTTCCCCAAAAATGAAGTAGGTTTATTAAATATTATAACGAAAATTTTTCATGACTTTGAATGATAATTGCCATCCTAATAGAATATATATTCGCGTGTGAAAAAAAGTTGTTTGAAATATATAAGATTAAGAGTTCCTACTTCCTATATCTACATTATAAACTTACTTTTTTAAAAAGTTGAGTGTATAGGTATAAGTAAAAAAAGTAAAGAAGAGTAATAACTCAAATATACAGGGTGCTCCCAAATTAGACGTGAACCTTGAAGGAGGTGTTAGTATCACTAATTTGCTGTCGAGTGAGTCATATTTATTAATAAGCTAAAATCAACAGTTTCCGAGATATTTGAGCTCTTGTGTTTTCTGAAAAATTTCTCACCTTACTCCATTTTTCTTCAATTTTTTTCTACATTGATCAAGGTTCATTTAAATTTTAGATTATTTCCATCAGAAAAGGATATGATATCTTTAAAAAAAAGCAAAAATATAAATAAATAAATAAATTCGGCCAACGTAGAAAAAATTGACGAAGAATGAAGAAGGTGAGAAATTTTTAAAAAATCCCAAGAACTCAGATATCTCGCAAATTGTTGATTTTTGGTCATCACTAAATTTGGCTCAAACGACAAAAAATAAGTCATATTAACACGTCCACCAAGGTTCACGTCTAATTTGGAAACGCCCTGTAAAGTTACGATTTGAAAAATTTCATGACCAACTGAAGAGGACTGAATCACTCTTTACTTGAATAATTTAATACCAAATTATTCTTTGGAAATTGAAAATTATATACGCATTTTTGGATTCATAGTAATTCAACATTCAGTTGTGCAGACAAATCAGAATGCAGAGGAAATATAATGCGTCACAAAAACTTTCGATCCTCATAAGAAGTCATTATTTACGATCAAGAAACCCATAAAATCTAATTCTCTATTAACCATAAAAAAGTCATAAACTACACCAAGTAGTATGTGAGAAAGTATAATTTATGCTAAAAACAGCTACTTAGTTCTCTATTTGGGCCCCATTCTTGTCTTTTTCCATTCTCACGGCTAATTGTCCACTAAAAAAAATGGTATCAAGTTACTTGTATTTTCACGCCGACCGTTTGGGTAATACGTTATTTATTCAAATTATACGAACAAAATTATAGAGGCGAAGCACTATTAAAATGCTTCACTAATTGATGATCAAAATGAAATAATATCCTACTGTGAGTAAGATGTATCTAATTGTTGCTTTGCGCCAGAATCATTTGCATTTATATCGTTGGAAATACAGTACTTTTTGGTTTGTTCTTTCAGATATCTTCTTTTGAATCTTACCATTATTACCAAATTTTCAACACTGCTTGAAGTGTTCGCTGTTGAAGTTTTAGAGAGTGAGAAATTAAAGTTTCGACTGTCATGGCAAATTACTCTTCAATCTCCTTTTGGTCTCCAATGGAAATACATCTATTAATGAATGAGCGCTCAAAAGTAATTTTCTCAAATTTTTTAGTTAGACGTCTTTAGAATTCATGGATCGAACTCTTCAGTTTGGAGGGAACCGATTATTGTACTAGATTTCATGATAACACAACCATTTTCCTCAAAAAATGGCGGGAGGAATTTTATAAGCATTTCCCTAAACCGAAAATGGCGTTGCAAAAATCATTCATTTTCAATTTTTGTTTGTCTGCCAATCTGTCCACTTGCAAATTTCGTAGATATAGGTATTCATCTTATTATCTAGGGGCAACATTCAGGGTTTTTTGCGTCAAAATTGGATGACAATGAAACAAATTATCGTCGATAAAAGAGAAGTCTTCAATGATTCTCAATTTACTGCTGAATAAACTATATATATATATATATATATTATATTATTCGAATTGGAAATGAAAAATGAAATACAGTATTTCTCACCGTGGAGATGAGTCAAAGCTTTCAGATCTATGAATTTTCGAATCTTAAACAGTTATGTAGAATTCCTGTTCCTGTTTCCTGTTTGGCTGTGAATTTGCAGATCAGAATGCTTTATTCTTTTACTGCTATCTTCTATTTGTGTTTCTGTGTGGTTTTTATGTTTCAATTTGTTATTCGAATTCTGCTTCTTGTTACATTCGCGGTCAGGGTTTTTTCAGTGGTCTTTCAGGATGGTTTTTAGTCTTTTGACTCTTCTGTTTTCGTCTTGATCGTAGTCGACTGCCTTTCTTATTCCATTGTTGTGATGGTTCGTCATTTTTTCTATTGCTTTCTTTGCTATCTTCTTAATGTGGTCTTCTAGTCTGGGGGTGTTGGTTACTCTCCTGAGTTCTTCGTTCCTAGTATACCAGGGAGCGTTTAATGCTTCTCTTAAAGTTTTGTTTTGAAGTATTTCTAGTTTCCTGAGTCTATATTTGTTCATCACTAGGATCTCGCTTCCGTAGGTCATCGTCGGTCGGATTATGGATTTGTAGAGTCTCACTTTCAACTCGTTGCCCAGTTTGCTGTTTTTGTTGATGAGGGGGTACAGATACCCCTTGATTTTTCTAGCTTTGCGGTGTGCTTCTTCAATATGTTCGTTCATCGTTAGTTTTGCGTCCATTGTCATGCCTAGATATTTGACTGTATCTAGCCATTCTATTTCCTTGTCGTTTATGTAGAATTGTGTGGGTCCCACATTTTATAGCAGAGATCGACAAATAGGTCTAGTGGTCTATGCAATCTAGCATATTGTGAGCTTGTGTTCCGGAAGTCGGGGTAAAGACTCTCTTATTTTAAGCCTCTATTTCAAATGCTGAGTGATTTTGCCGAAGGAAATAACGAAGCTTTGCATTTTTCTTTACCGAAATTTTAACTAAGTATTTTGGTTTCAGATTTATTGATTTCGCATGAATATTGAGGACATCTTATCTTATTATATATTATGTGTTTCACTATAAGATTTATGGAATGGAACACTTTTAAAAATGTTTGATCTATATACTTATGGAACTATAGCTTCTATTTCTTCTCAATGATTTTTTATATGAATGAAAAATTCATGAGGAATTCATATTTATCTCCAATCCCTAATAAAAACTTGAATAACGATCAAGAGACGACATTTGTTTAGACATAGTCGTTTTCAAACAATTGAATATAAATTGAAATAATAGGATGTTATGTTCGTGAATCATATCTAATCTACCTATACAGGGTGAGTCTTTGACTTGTACATATATTTCAACCGAAGATTCCTGAGGTCAATAGAAACCCTTTTTTCATTTACCATTTTTTCCGATTCGGCCCGGTTAAAAAGATACAGGCTGTTGAAAATCGATAAAAAAATGTCATTTTCCGTTATATCTCGGAAATGGTTGTATAGAAAATAATGAATTTCGGGATATAGTTTTTCATGTATGTGATGAATCTTCTCCGTACACAAAATTTTATCCACATCTCCCCGTTTCTTCATTATGAACACTTCATCCCATAAAAATACCAGAAATTCAAAGAACCGAACTCTTAAAAGTAACTAGGACGTTCATTGAAGAATATTTAGCTTATTTGTAAAATAAAAGTATTCTTCATATTTTTTCGTATATTGAGCCGTTTTCGAGTAATATGTGTTTAAAAAAAAAAAAAAATCTGTGAAATTCAAAAAATTGGGTACTTTGGCTAATTGCAACTCTGATAGAAAAGACTCACAGAAATGAATATTTGCTACGTTGTCAGGTCAAAAACCATGGATTGAAACACTGAATTTGCATTGACAAGTGAGGAAACCAGCCGACTTAGTTTGAAAATAAAGTGATTTGAATAAGCTCACCCATTGAGAAAATTCAATTCCATGATCACGCAATCTTTGAACAATCCTTACGAAAGTTCTCTCATTTGGCTGTCTCCTATTTGGAAACAGCCTTCCATAAGCTTCTTTAGGTCTTCTCGCTATTTTTCCATTTGTGAAATAGCATTCCAACATATCTACCATCTCCTGGTTAGAATACATTCTGCTAATTTCCACTTAACACACTTAAAGAACTTCACAAACAAATACTTTACACTAAACAAACACCTTACACTAAACAAACTAAACACACTTAATAAGTTAAACGCACTTAGGTAACACTTAACAAACTAAATACACTTAATACTTATCATTTACATTAAACAAAGCAACAGAAATCATGATACCATAAATTCGAATTTCAATTGTTTTCGGATCATTCTATGCGCATGACCGATCAACATAGAAGAATCTCGAATAATTTTTTAAACAAACCATCAAATTTATGAATTAATAAATTTATTTTATTATGAATTTCATTAAATGTAATAATTAATATCATCCGAAATGTTAAATCGAATTTTGTATAATAAAATAAGTCATAATAGGCTAGATTACCATATGTTATGAACGATTTGAACTATTGCGCATGGCCTCAGAGTTTATTACTCTATGCGCATGGCCAAACTGAAAATTTGAGAAATCTCGAAGAATTGTGGTTATGTTTGGCAAACAAATGGAAGAATTCGATATTTGATTCGAAAATATTTTATGTTTTAATAAGAAACAACATAGTTCGGCGTAAGTAAGTTACTAAGTTATATAATATAAATAATATATTGAATAATTATTGTATTTTTTCAGATCTCCTAATAATTCATCGAATCATTCAGAAAAACACCATAATGAATTTAATTGGACGACGATTTTCCTTCGTGATTTATTTCGTGAAGATGATTGCCCACTAGATACAGAGAAGTTTCAGATTTCAGTTTAAAATGAATCTTGAACCCCTTCAAATTAAATCCAACCGGAAACAGTTTGCTGTGGGGTGTTCATGATTTCCATTTAATGAATGGAAAAGTAAATTGATTGATTGAAATAACCAAAAATCTACAATACAATGATTCTGTCGATAAACTCAACTACTTGAATAAGTGAAGCACTAGTTCTGTAATGAATATTTATTCAAACTTCATACTCATCGATGTACTGAAAAATAATTTCAAAGTCACTGATTTCACCATTAACTCAGATCCTATCCCTATCCTATTGTCTAGTACATGTACTGATCCAATCCATATGTTTCAGAATCAATAGCTATTGATATTTTAAGGCATATACATAGTTTGTAGTTACTGTCCTTGGTTTATAGATATTATAATAATATAATGAATACATCTGAGATCAGGAATCATTGAGAATTAATTCGAATAATGGCAGGCCTAATTTAATAATTAATGGCTAAATATTGAATGTTTTTTATTTCGCACAATCCATCTGAGGCTAAATGAATCTACGTAAGAAGTATAAGATTAAAAAATGTTAAACCTGGTTGTTTATAAATTAAATGAAAATAAAGACAATTAATTATTATGGTAGTTTGTACTTCAATTCCTGTTTTTTGATATGCATTTTTTTGTTTCAGTAATGAAAAATCTTTATTTCAAATTGCTTTGAATGTTGTATACCTACTGTGAGGAATATTTTTCTATTTTGATTTGAATACTGGATTTATAGTAAAAAAGTGGATTTGGCAATAATACATGATTTCAAGTCACTGTTAATCTTTCGATGAGTTTATCAAAAGCTTCAGTTTATTGAGTACTTTTGAAAAAAAGGTATACCTTACAAGAATTCAAAATTTATTTTACATGTAGTTGATATGTGAAAACAAAAAAAAAAGATTACATAATTGTTGGAAAGTTTCATAATATTTTCAGTTTATCTGTTTGATAACAAACAAGTAAATTTACTTGTACGTTGTACTTCCTTTTTTCTAGCCGAATACCATTTTACCATCTTCAGGAAAATAAAATTTTCGAAGATGTTGATTATAACATTGATAATATTAGGGAAAGACTAATTGCTTCTTTATTATCGAAAGTACTCGAGAGCATTTTTTGGAGTTACCTATTGGGTATCAAATTTTCAGACAGAATATTGGCATTGTGAACACTAAGAAGAAAAGGATTTCAAATATTTTCATGATAACAAATTACTGAGCTTTGGCACAGCCCTATAATATGATGATATTTCATTAAAGTTAATATTATATTTTGAATTATTCTGATCGAAACTCATTTTCAAATGAATTTTCACAAACTAGGCTCCTTATAAAATAACACCAATCTAGATCTGAAATCCCATTAAAAACTGCTGCTACCAAACATTACTATAATCTTCTTCCAGTCTTCTGAGCTTTCATCGATACATAACAATACATCCTAAAATTTCATTTTTACGTGATTGAATACTTCTATCCATTTGCTATTCGATAATTTCATCCTTGAACATTTGATTGACATACTTTTAAGAGGATCAAAATTGTTTTAACGTGAAAATAAATAAAAAACTTCAGTGAGTTGAAAGAAGCAGAATATTCAATAGTGGATATTTATATTGAATACCACCATTTCATTTTTAATACAAAAATCAAGATCAATAATGGAATATTGAAGATTCATGGAACTTATAAGCTTCTAGGATGAAAAATGAAAAAAATTCAATTCCTTCTGGAAATTATTTATTCCTCCTCATACTACTGTTATTTTCAACAAGATAAAATCGGAATTTTTCCATCACAAAATTACCTCTGTGTGATACAGAGGTGATTCCATCTTCCACATAAATCCATTCATGAAACTGCCTTTTCATTTTCGAGCTAAGTTATTGTGTAGGTACTTAGATAAAGTATTCTGGGTTCATTCAATCCAAAATGCAAGCGTTCTTACACTTCTTGCTACCTTAAAAATTCAAAACTTTTCTCACTGATTCCATGATAATAAGAATTCAAATTGAACACTGGTTTGAATACCACTTTTTTGCTGACCTCTAGGTAACAAAATATACTCAATTAGCCCAAATTTCTAGTAATGTACAAAACTTCAACCGTTTGTTGGGTTTCTTGAATTTTATTGACAAAACATAACATAACCTTTAAACATAACATTACAGATGCGAGATGATTAGTATTCATAGGTACATAGATTTAGCTTATTCTGTAGGTTTTTTGTCATTATAGTGTTTTGTGATTGTAAACTTGGCAACGTGGGAAGTCCACAGATGATTATCATTTATGTTTATTTACCTTTATGAAAATGGAAGGTTATATGAATAGGTAACTCTTGTACGTAGGAAACGAAGTGAAAAAGCGAAAATAAATGATTGGATATGAATATCAGATTTAATATGGGTGGTTGCAAGCTGAATTTTTTATTATTATCGAATATAAAATAGAAATCAAGAGAAAAATAATCAACATATTTATCTCCCATGAAATTGCTATAACTCATTTATTATATTGAAAATAATACTTCGGGCACCAAAGGGAATGGAAAAAGTGAGTTTATGCTTGTTTTGCTAATATAGTAACCCATTTCCAAAGTTCAAATGGTATAAATTTATGCTTGGGAAAACTTCAGTGGGCTGATTTCCAGGATCGGCATAGCTCATTATGAAAACTTAAAATGGCCATATCTTTTCAACCGAGCCGAATCGGAAAAAATGGTAAATGAAAAAAGTGTTTCTTTTGACCTCAAGAATCTACGGTTAAAATATATGTACAAGTCAAAGACTCACCCTGTATATCTAGTATCTACATATAAGTAGTTTCCTCATTCACTCATTTGCTGTCGATTGAGCCATATTTATTTATAACCGAAAATCAACAGTTTTCGAGATATTCGAGTTCTTGTGTTTTCTAAAAAATTTCTCATCCTTATTTCATTTTTCGTCAATTTTTTCTACATTGACCAAGTTTGATTCAAATTTTGGATTATTTTCATCAGAAAAGGATATAATATCTATGTATGAATAAAGCAAAACTATGCTGTATTAGATGTTGAATAAGAATTAGTATGATTTGAAAGTTGGTTTATGAAGAAAATAATAGTAAATTGTTAATATAACCATAGTATAAGGAATCCTTTCCTTATACTATGATATAACTTAGCTAGCAACTTTCGAATTTCATGATTTATGTATGACAAAATTATTTCGAAAACTTGGCAAATTCCTTCTTCATTTTCAAAAAAAGTTTTCGTTAGAATGCAGGCACTGGTTTTGTTTCAGCAGATTTTTATTTGAATAGGGAAAGGAGCAAAGAAAGGAAAGTAACGAATTAAATATTTTTTATTGCAATTAAACTCAACATTTCAGTAGAAATTTTTTTTATTTCTTCAGTTGTTAATAATAATAAATTTATTTCAAAAATGAATTTATTATTATTAATAACTGTTGTTATTTTCCACATGAAATTTGGTATCAATCTTCTCGCTGCTTCGTCTATTCTAACATTGTTGTATCCAAAATTATAATCAAATTTGGCCAACGTAGAAAAAATTGACGAAAAATTAAGTGAGGTGAGAAATCTTTCAAAAATCACAAGAACTCGAATATCTCGTGAACTATAAATATTTGGTTATCACTAAATATGGCTCAACAGACAGCGAATGATTCATACTAACACGTCCTTCAAGGTTCACCTCTATTTTGGAAACACCCTGTATGATAAAACGAAAACAGGCGTGTCTCTTCATCGGAAGTTTTCGTGAAACCGGCACTGACAGAATATTTGACTTGTAAATATTTGATATACCCACAACTTATTTGACTAGAATTAAAAAAAAATACCACCTATACTTATAAACCCAAAAAAAAACTTAATCATAAATTTCAATAAAAAGGCTAATAAAACAAAAATATCTATTAATTACCTAATATGAAGAATTGTATGTTGGAAGGTACATAAATTGACGAATTTCATTCCTACATAAAACAATCTTGCGAAATTCAGACATAAAATAGTCATAATTGTTTGGAAACCGCGAAGAAATGTTCATTACAATGATTCACTTTGCAATTACTTGCGAAACATGAGTTTTAAAGTTGTGATTACTCGGTATGAAGATACATAAATCGTAAATACTAATTCAAATGGCGTTTAAAATCTTTGAATATTCTCCTCACACTAGACATAACATAAAATCCTTCTGCTATTAAAGTATCTTTTATATTTCAAACGTCCAGCAATCCACAAAACCCGGTTTACATCAGAAAACGGACTGTACTCCGGAAATCTCTCGATCCAAGCAGCAGGCGCCCTCTATGCGCGAACGGCTCAACCCTCGGCAGTTCCCTAGGAGGGACGTGGAGAGGAGAGGCGTTGGGATCAACGTGTGTGGTCCACATCGAGGTGAGCGACTTTGGCTCACGAGCGCCGCTTAACAATCCTCTCTGTGAGACACCGCGGATCCTCTTTGCCCCTCAGGCTACGTACTAACAGACCATTGTTGCCAGAAAATCTGAGATGTCCCTGAAGATACCGACGAAAAAATTTGTGATAGCAAATCAAGACAGAATGGTTTTTTTTTGTTGAGGTTGGTTCGTTAGCTATCCTTTATCCCTGTTGGGAAGATTTTTACATTGCTATTGTCCTTAGAAAAATTGGAAGAGTCCGGAGATTTCACATCAATCTTCAAACTTTTATTTTACAACTAATTTCACTGAAATAATTTGGCTGTACACAAATCTACAGCCAAGTGAGTAATGATATAATTTCGGATTTATTGTGAAATTTAAATTTCGTACGCTATCAAAGAGTACTTCTATATTCTTATTTTTCTTCTGAAAACATATCTGAAGTTAAGGCTTTCTGGTCTGTCTTATATTCTAGAATATAGAACGTCAAATTTTTATAATATAATACATTTCATCATTTTGACATTTATTATTATTATTATTATTAAAGAAATGACAGAGTAGAGGCAAAAGCCTATGAACTCAAAGAAAGGTGAAAAAATAGTTGAACATACTATATATACAGACAACAGTAATAGAACCAAGAACTTGAATTTGAACAAGAATTTGATGCAAATATAGAAACCAAATCTCATCATTCACTTTTTTGGAATAATTTTCATGATGAAAAAAGAAATAAGAATTTATGTCTGAAATATATATTATGTCAAATCATGAACGAAGGAGTTTTCATTTAAATTTGTCTATTTTGTATTAAATCGATATTTTTAAAGTACTTGCTTTTTATACAATATTTCAAGATTGCAAATTTTAGATTGTCTTCCTGATATCTAATTCTCAAACTTTATGGAGAAGTATTAACTTTCACTCTAATCATTGCTCTATGTAGAATTTCGTATGAATAAATAAATTCGTTTTTTATCAATAAATATGGATCAAAAGAATATCAATATGAAATAGAGGAATATTTGAGAAATAACATTATCTATATCTAGATTTTATGGATTAGCCAGCCAATAATTTGTCTCGGATGAGTTTTTTATTTTGAGGAATAACAATTTGAAAATAAAAATTTCTGTTCAGTAATGACAGTTTTTGTTCTTCCGGCGCTTTCTTCCTTCTTCATTCAGTATTCTATTGTTACGAAGAACAAGAAAACAAGTAGGTATTGTGTGAGTGGACCAAATCAGACAATTTTGAAGTAAATAATCATTTTAGATTAGAGTTATTCTTTTTTATGAAGAACATAGAGACATTTGGATGTTTGAGCGGTTGTTCTCACACACAAATTTCATGAGAGGCTAGGTTATTTTTTGTCAGATTAATAATCTATAATGTGTTCTCACAAGCAGTTGTCTCCCATTTAATGAGAATAAATTTTGCGATCATATCAAATTTGATGGAGTTTGAAGTAGTCACCAACAAAATAATTTAATTGGAAGTTGTTTAATTTAATGAAATGAATTTTGGTCAATTTTTGAAAAGAATAATTGGTGATTCTAAAAATCAGGTTCACACTATAGTTGAAATAGGTAGTGGAATCTCTTCATTCCAAATCTGCAGATATATAGGTACATTTCTAGCTTACAAAAAATGACAGAATATCATTAGGTATGAAGATTATTACTTTATGGAATTAAGTATGACGTATTCGTAGTTTACCACAAATTTCACTTATTTTTCATCAAAAATTGCAAACATTTCTGTTTCCATATTCTGCCTTTCCAATTGTAAATTGAAACATAAAGTTTCTCATCAAGAGTATGTTTTGCTTTAATTGGGTGGTTCTACGACCGACTGGATGTAGCACATGACAATCAAATTACCTCTAATGTTCACCAAATGTGACCCAATAATTTACGAGTAGACCGGGCTCAACATTCTAAAATTACTGACATTTGAGCTAAAATCCTGGAATAATGGCACAAAAATGAAAGGCCGAATTTTTACCAAACAAAAGTTCACTTAAAATTTCTAAGTTCCAAGTTTGATTCTAAAATATTTCCTGAGTTAGTATATCTAGTTTGAGTATATTCGAATATATGGCAAATATTAGAGATATTCTCTATGTCTTTAATCTGAATTTATAATAATAATTTTTGAATTATTATATGATAATATAATAGATTAAAAATTTATTAATTAAATTATTTTGTGAAAATTAAGGAATATGGGTATCTCTAGGAACAAATTTTAATTTAAATTTGAAACCATTAATTTCAAAATTCAAGAAACGAAATTAAGGCAAAAATCCCAATAGCAGACGAAAAGTTTCAGTAGGTTGATAGGGAGTAGATCCCCCTTTAGAGTATCCATCTTTCCCCTTCTTGTAGCGCCGCAAAGTGTTCATCCCTACTATGAAATTGATGTTGATCATGTTGAACTCTTCTTTGTAACATATCCCATACATGATCTATCGGATTCGAATCAGGTGACTGAGCTGGGCATTGCAAAGTCTGGATTCCTTGGTCACTTAGAAAATAGTTTGTGCGGACTACAGTGTGCCGGCGGGCATTGTCATTCATGAAGAGATAATCTTACCCAATTGCAGCAACATATGTATGATAATAACAGGTTGAAGAATTTGTTGCACGTATAGGCCCCTACATTCAGAAATTCTACTGATTATACCAATATTCAAATCTGCGTGTTGTTAACTTAGCTGCTCCTATTAAAGGTTGAGCTCTCCAAGCCCTTCTCCCATTTTCGTATATATGCCTATTGAACGTGTGTTGACCCTCTGGTGAGAGCTTTTTGTGCATCCAATACCTTTCTCATACCTGCTTCAATGTCTATATGTCTATAGCTTACTCATTTGAGCAGTATTCAAATTTTCGAGGCATTTCGAAGCATTTTTACAAAAACGTGGAGATATCTGTGTGGGCTGAACAATACACATAAGCGTTTCATGAAATCATATTTTAAAAATTATCGTAATTGCTAAAGTGCATCAGAATTACCGATAATTTTGCATGAAAGCGTGTTGTCATAAAAAATGTATGAGTTTATTCTCATTTTTGTTCATTTTTCTCCAAAAATGAAAATGCGAAATTATCCGGTCATTTTGATGCACGAGTGTAATTCGGGGGAATATTTCCCGAATAGATTTGAACTGTGTAAGATTCATAGAAACTATGCATCTATGAACAGAACAATTATCGCTGTTTCGCTTCCTACAATGCAATTATAGCTGTACTTTTCGATTATTGCATTCCATTTACGTAGAATTTTTGACAGGAGGGAAATATTCGCTGTAATTTTCGATAATTGTTCTCCATATACATAGAATTTTTGACAGGAGGGAAATATTCATTGCAACTCAATATGAGGTTGCCAAGCGGCAGGCTGAATTTGTTGTCGAATAATATGAAAAATAAATTTTTGTAAGAAAATATAAAAAGTGCATGATAACAATATAGCTCAACACACAATATTTCATGAAATAAAAGATATCTTTACATTTTTTTGAGTGTATGAACTTAATTTGAAATCACTACGAGGTCATAGTGACCCCTTTTTAGAAGGAATTTGAAAAGAAATTGGAGATCGATTCCCATCCAGTTTTTGTCAAAATATTTTCAATTATTTCTTTCGAAAACTTTCTTCGGTTTCAACACAAATAATGGAAACTGGCAACATGGTCTCAGACGGCCTGTATCAGGCAGATCAGCGGGATGCTAAAGAATAATCTCGAAGAATGGTTAACTGGCCAACGAATAGGTGCTCAATTATAGAACCTAAGATGCAATTTCTCGACAACATCATTATCGAAAAAGGTCATGATCAATCCGAATCCAATTCAATTTCGTGTGTCTGACAACGATTAGTTTCAGAATGGTTTTTGATGGATAATACACTCTTTGTTTCGCTTCTTATTCATTCCTCATAAATACTTAATAACGGGAATGAAAGTAACGGTTGTCTTTTATTGGTTTTCGATTTCGAAATGAAAAGAAAAACCTGAGTTTCTTACGCCTAATAGTGTTTTTATAGTGGTCTATATCAATGAACTTAAATTTGGGAATATACTTCTCTTACTGCTGATTGATTATTTTCATAAGGTTTATTATAAACACTGAACCATATAGTGGTTATTTTCTAATAGGTTATTTGTAAAAAATCTAGAATCTTGCTGCTAGATTCAAGTCACAAGTCGATTACAATGAGTCTAATTTTGACATATGAAGTGACACTTTTTGAAGCTAATTGACGTTATGAAACATCTTATCTTCTGCGACTAGTTGCATGAAGTGAAATATTATTTAATTGGTTACGAAAAATGGATTTCATGATTAGCGACAACAAATTTTTATTTATTTCACTGTTAGGTATATTACAAGATAAGGTCATTAATTATAAATTAATTGATAATTTTAAATATTGATAACATAATTATTGGAATTATTTAAATTTATTCCCGACGACATACTTGTTATATTCGAACTTGCTGTTATTTGGGGAGCGGTAGCCATTGCATTTGACCAAATATTTCATGTGCTACAAGTGTTTATTCTTCATGGAATTGTCAACATTTCCCTCCACAACAGAGCTATAGATTTCCAACATCCGTGTCTCTTCAATTTTGAAATATCAGTTCTATGAAAGTGGCAGAGCTTCTTTTGAATCAGTGCTCAGTATATGGAACAGGATTTGAAAAACCAAGAAATTGTGCAATCACTTTTGGCAGACCGCTAAATGTGTCACTTCCCATAGGATTGATGCTACACATTTCTCCATATTTTACGAAAAATCTATTGTGTTTGAAATTCTGAGGAAGCAACTTAATATATTTTTTTGAATATTTCAACAAAATTCGTATGTTCAATGTTCCCAGTGATAATTGCGAACTGCCGTATAACTTTTGTTTTTTATTTTGAAGGTGGGAAATCAACACGAAAATGCTTTCCTTCGTCTTTAATATTTTCAACTGGAAGAAATGTTAATTCTGCTATTCTGCATGATCTTACCGTTACAATAATCATTCAAACATTTGCCTTCAAGTATTCTTTGTGATAACCTTCTACCAAAAATTTGACAAAATCTTGTGTGATAAAAACTTTTGACTTTTGAACACTATACCCGTTTCGATTGCCTTTCAATATATGCTATCAAATTTGTATATTTTGTAATATCCATATTTCTTATCAGATTTATTTCAGACCTCAATATTGAGTAAAGTTTCCATAATGTGAAAACCTTCAGATCTTTCACATGATATGTAATATGAGAGTAACACTTTCTCATTGATATGTTTTATTTATTTTCATCACACCACGCCTGCATTCTTAATATCGCTTGGTAGATTTTCATAATTTGAATAAATCATTTTATAAAACTAAAACTAAAAACCTTTTGTTCAGACTAGGGCTGGGACTTTTTCGCCTTTTTGTATTCGAATATTCATCCATTTTATTCGATTATTCGAATAATTCATTCAAACAAATATTCATGCTTGATTATTCATGAGTAGTCATGAATATTCAACTATTCGTTGATTATTCAATGATTATTCAGTGATTATTCAATGATTATTCAGTGATTATTCAATAATTATTCAGTGATTATTCAATGATTATTCAGTGATTATTCAATGGTTATTCAGTGATTATTCAATGAATATTTAGTCAATATTCAGTGATTAAACTCATGTTTCAATGAACCAATAAACCGAGCGTTTTGATGAGTGAATATACCCTTTGCGACGTGGTATAATCGTTTTGGTGTTTTGCCTCTCGCCATATACGCTCTATTAGTGTGACGTCACACACCGCCATTTTTGGTTCTCCTGTCAGTGTTCGGAATCCAAACAAATAAATTGTCATTCAAATTAGTATGGTCTCGTTTTTATAATCAAATTGTCGTTTGGTAAATACAGAGATTTTTTTATCACATGACAACGTACAAAATACAATAGATCCTTAAATAGACGCAGTAAAACCTTCGCTGGGACAATACAATCTACATTCTACATAGACCCTTTACAGGTCTAAAGGTACAAAAAGAATGATCGAGCGGATTCTGAGAACATTGAATTCTTCAAGAATACACATACTGATCAATTATACGGAATTTTCAAAAAACTTTGATATCTGATTCAGTTTTGTTAGGGAAGGATGTTACTTCTGTCTCAGTCGATGTGTGTACATTTTAAGACCATAGATTTAAAAGAATATAAAGATTCGTCGGTTCGCAATTCAGAATACATAAAACAATATTTGACCACTGAAATAGAGGAATGTCTAGAAATGTCAATGCATACGGAATAGGAAGGCAAGGTTACATTTACGAATGTAGAATCTTATACTATTATTATTAGAACTCTTTTTTGGTAGATTCATATGTTAGAATCTTATATTCCATTTTTAAATTTTTTTATTGATGAAATCCAAATTTTATTAATTTTTCTTTGGCTGAATATCTTTTTCTACTACTATTAAATGAATAATAATTTTAATTCAATTGTATCTATCAATTTCAATATTATGTAATTTCCAGTAATTTCAATATTAATGAAACGATTTGTCCGTAGTGAATCACAAAACCTTGTTTTAATCATTCCTGAATAGTGAGTCAAGTGATCATTCAAACTTTCATTCGTAACTTCATAAATATCTAACTACTCACTGAATAGAAAACTATTAACTGAATAATCAGTGAATACTCAACTATTCACTGATTATTCATGAAAAGAAAA
Source organism: Harmonia axyridis (assembly GCF_914767665.1). Classification (NCBI taxonomy): domain Eukaryota; kingdom Metazoa; phylum Arthropoda; class Insecta; order Coleoptera; family Coccinellidae; genus Harmonia; species Harmonia axyridis. The sequence goes on from NC_059501.1 coordinate 60,395,998, forward strand.
GTAGTCATTGATTATTCAAATATTCAGTGAATACTCGACTATTCACTGATTATTCATGAATAGAAAAGTAGTCATTGATTATTCAACTATTCAGTGAATACTCGACTATTCACTGATTATTCATGAATAGAAAAGTAGTCATTGATTATTCAGTGAATATTCATGATTATTCGAATAATGCAAAATGCAATTATTCGAATAATTATTCAATGATTATTCGAATATTCAAATCATTCATTCATGATTCCCAGCCCTAGTTCAGACCATAGAGTAATAAACATAGATAGAGGGAGTATACGCAATTTTTACATGTCTCTAACATGGTTGGATTCAGTGGCGTACCCAAGGGGGGATAAGAGGGATATTTCCCCCCCAGGAGGAATATCCATTATATGTAACAACCTTATATATCACAATCTTATTATGAGTAAGCAGATTTCTTTGGAAAACTTCTTCAAGGAAAATTTGAAATTTTGTTGGTTTATGTCTGGATACGCCATTGGTTAGATTACGTTGTCGGATTGTGATATATTTACAAAGCCACAATGTCACTATATCGTTATGAATGTATATTATATTAAATGAAATATATTTATTTGAGTGATTCCCGATTAAATATACAAATTTGAATATTTGGAATCCGATATTTTTTCCTAATTGTCGAATTTATAATAAGCAGAATATTTATTATTTTCTGTATCTACCTGCTGAAATCCAAGGTTTGACAACTTTTGCTCTTCTAGTGTCATCGGTTGTTTCACGTCGTTTGGCGCGTTTGAAGTTTGTTTTCTTAATTTCTGATATATTTAGGGATTTATTTCAATATATTTTGAGTTGATATGGAATGTTGATTCACTATGGGACATAAGAAGTGCGTTCTTTGTGGAGAAACTTGCGAATTGAGTGAAATATCGTATCACTGCTATGCTTTCATTTCCGCGCGCTTTATGCAAATTTGTCATGTCGGGGACAAAATTTGTTCACTGAAACTGATATATGCTCCCTCTGTCTATGGTTATTACTCTGAGGTTCAGTCTTCATAAAATGTCGTGCTGACAACTAACATGAAGTAACATCAGCAAAGAGAAGATTTATGTTTTACAATTTTCATACGTTACCTATAACATAAAAAATATAATACCTATATAATATTTTTTAATAGAGGAGACTGAGTACGGTTGAAACAATTTTTCTTTAATTGCCCATAGCATTGTCAATACCAAACCCAACACCGAATTAGATATGTTTAATGAAAGTTCGTGTTTCTATTTACCGATTGATAGTTTCATTTCAGAGCTCGGTTTTCTAGAGTTCGTGTGAAATCAGATTAAAAACTGAAATAAATTTGTTTCAATTGTCCCCATGCCAAGGGCGATTGAAACAGTGATTGGGGTCAATTGAATCTTATGCAAATAACACAAAATGTTATAATTTAGCAAGTTTTAATGATTTTTTACAAATATTCATGAGTATAATCGTGGTCTCGCCAAATGTTATTAATTATCACCCAACTTATTAGTACATCTAATCAGTCATCGAACAAAATGTAATGTCTTCAATTAAAAAGTAGATTGTAAATAAGTAGTGTTCCTTCTAAAATAATGGAAAAATAAATATTTTTCTACTAGAAGTGTTGAGGATTCTGAAATGAAGAAAATAAAAACAAAAAATTCAAAATCACAATTATGGCTTTTACACTGTTATAAGCTTCTTCGTATACCGACGAATCTACTTGTCCCAGCGAAGTTTTTCATGCACATTCCCTTGGCATCTATAACAAGAAAATTAAATAATTATTTAATTTTGTATCAAATGGAGACAGTTGAAATATGTCTATGAATTTGAAACGAATATAATTGTTTCAATCGAACCCACAAAAAGTGTTTCAACTGTCTCCAGGACCCCATTTGGCACAAAATAATTTACAGTAATTACATTAACAAAAATTTCTGAGAAATACTATTTACTCAATCATGTTCTAAAAGCATTAGTTCAAACACAAATACAACTATCAACACTGTCACTGTTAACAAAAATTAATTAATTTAAAAATTAGCGTACACAATTACTTACTTCTGTTCACCAAATAACAATAGGGAACTGCCAACCGCGAAGATTGGCAGGCTATTGAAATTCGAGTTCGGACTCGTTTTCCGCTTCGATCATCTTTTGAAACTTTTCTTGTACGACTTACAGTTCTTGAGATATTCACTTTGTTTCAACCGCCAACTGTTTCATTTGTACCCAGTCTCCTCTACTTTCTTCAAAATTAGAAAAAATCTTGAATAGCAATACGTTATGAAATGAAATTTTGTGTAGGTAAAATGTGAGATTACATCAAATTACGCATTTCGTAACTGTACTTTTCTCATTTATCTCAATTATTCCACTGCAACCGAAGAGAAATAAACCAAGACAATTAAATAATAAATGATTTCCATCAGAGAAGTCAGAAGAACCGGGCTCAACTTTTTTGATACTGTGGGAATCTTCAACCAAATCCAACCAGATATAGCGCATATAATATTTATATTCATCTGATGCACTTCACTAAGTTCTGAAGACGTCAAGACTCTCGTTTATATCAAAGTATTATAAAACTAAAAGCGACTCCTTAATCGAATAACCACTTATGTCGCAGTAAATATCACATTTCTACCAGGATACCATCATCATTCCAGATCAGGGCAATCGTCAGACCAATCCAACATACATTTTATTCTTACACAGCAGCGGACATAATTGAGGAAAGATGGAACAAGCAGATAAATCGGAATCTGATAACGCTAATGATGACAGCGTTTCGAGGCATACATCATAACAACGATCCCCAAGTCCGATATGCTGAAGGATGTGGAGGAATTGGTTCAAAAAGGAGATTATTACTCGTTTTGTATACAATTCAGTGTTCCGTAATTGATCAGGAGGTTGTTGCTTCCGTTTCATGAATATACATGCGTTTATACATTTTTCATGTATAAAGGGGAGTCAGATCACTAATTTTTATTGTTATTCTTTGAACTGTATGTGTTATTATTTTGTGTTGACTAAGTTATTGAAAAACAATGTAAATTTTACACTATGGTGTATTATTTCCTCGTAGAATATTTCAAATTAAAAAAAAAGCAGTAAGCAAAATAAAAATTATATTGGAAGAACTTGAAACATGAACTCAGCAGGACCATCGCTAGCCAATTTGCCGCCCAAACAGAAGCTCACTCTGCAGAATGCAAAAAAAATAATATTAGGTAATCGGGGTCAGGGTTTTTTACCGAGCGATGCAAAAATTGAAGGCATCCTTTTGAAAAATTTTGATGATAATATAGGAGACATATTTATTGAGAAGAAGCCAACAATTTCAAACCTGTACAAAGAATTAAATTCAGGATTGGTAAGAAGAAAATAATATGCATGAGGTACGAATGAATATGAATTTAGAAAGAAACTTTTTGAATTTTCATTTTGGAAAATTTGCTGTCAAGGTCTTTAATATCTAATGACTGCCAGTTCAGATTCAATGGGGAAATAAAGGCGATCTTGTTTAACGTACTATTTATAACATATAGACGGCGTTAAAATGATTCCGTAATTTCTACACACAGGTTCACAAATGCTTACTCCAACTTATTATCGTGAATATACTCAAGTGTTTGAATTGGCGAAGACTTAACTTAAGATGGAAAATTTCATTCTTCAGATCTATTTCAATGAATCCAAAAATATATATTTTTCTCCCCTGTCTCTAAGAACAAATTCAACTATGAGTAAATCGTCTAGAAGTTCCTTTAGCGACTTTGAATTTAGTTTGTGGATGTCGAAAAGGAATTCAAAAGTTTATCCATTTTAAGTTCCATCAAATTATTCCCTAAATTTTCAATAATTAGATTTTTTTCCGTTTTCGGAACCATAAAGAATCAATTCATTATAAAAATTCTAAATCTCTGCTTGGCACGGTCATATAGGGTGATCAATAAACATTCCCTCATGAGTGAAATTTTTTTAGTTCAATAACTCTTCAACAAATCACTTTGTACGACAATATCATAATTTTTTCCATTTTCGTGACCACAACTAATTAATTCATAATCAACATTCTAAAACTCAGCTTGACACCGTCATACAGGGTGACGAATAAACATTCCCTCATTAAAGAAGTATAACCGATTCAACCGAATAAGATAGCGAAATCTGTGAAACAACTATATCATATCAACGTGCTCAAAAATGTATTAAAATGGAGGAATATCATTTTGAACAATATCTGCTGAACTGAAAATATTTTATTTTTGGTTCGTTGTTTTTAAGATCAAATATTTTCAATTTATTTGCTGTTTTTGTTCTATTCTTTATCCAGTTGGTTGATTAAAAGTTTTCTTAAATAATTTGAGGAAAATTCAGGTGAGACATTCGTGAAGGGTGAAACAACTTCAATTTTCGAAATAATTCTATCGATAAATTCAAGATATCTCGAAATATGAAATTTATTTCATGGAGAAATGGTTATTGATCACCCTGAATAATGCCTCAAGCAGAGATTTGAAATTTTTATGATTAATTAATTCTTTGTGTCTACAAAAACGAAAAAGAATCATGATATCAACATACAGGGTGATTCAATATTCAAGAAAATAGAAAAGTTCTTAAATTTTCCTAGTCCGGATCTGATTCACTCGATTTCAGAAATATTGAAGGAAGGCGATAGTAAAGGGCGACAAAACATGAAAAATTCAAATTATTAGGAGAATTTCTTGAAGAGTTATTGAACTAAAAAAATTTTCACTCATAGTTTATTGATCACCCTGTATGACCGTGCCAAGCAGAGATTTAGAATTTTTATAATAAATTGATTCTTTGTGGTTCCGAAAAAGGAAAAAAATCATCATGTTCACGTACAGGGTGATCCAATATTCACGAAAATAGGAAAAGTCTGAAATTTTCCTAGTCCGGATCTGATTTACTCGAATTCAGAAATATTGACGGAAGGCGATAGGAAAGGGTGACAAAACTTCAAAATTTGAAATTATTCGGTCGATTAGTTAAAGAGTTATTCAACAGTGAAATTTCACTCATAAGATGAACATCACCCTGTATATCCCAAACGAAGGCACTCAGGCGATTGAAACCTCTTGATACGGGTCCTCCATGATGACTTCAATTCATGGTATTCGTTTGTCGCATTCTTCCCGGGACACCCTGTATTTTGATATTTTTTCTGCTTTGTAATAAGCATTTACGCCAGTGGCGTGTATTTGTGATAAGTTAATAATAACATAAAAATTGTTGGCAATGTCATGCGACCCTTTTTCAACCACGCCACTGAATGAATTATCGTATTATTTCTGCGCCATCTATAGCTCATGATTCAGCGCTATCTTTTATCTAGTTACTTCTCCAAATCAAAATCCAACTACAGTAGCGACCCCTGGTGACTATTTCCTTGCCGTCAAACGGCGGTTGGCTTACTAAGCTATAACTAACTATACTATGGTCTGGGCAAGACTTGGAGTGTTTATAATAATAATAATATTATTATTATTATTGAGTATTCTGCGGCGAACACGGTTTCGATTCTTCACATCACCAACATGTCCCAACAGTTCGAATTTTTCTACTAGTTCCACTTAGCCGGCCGAGAAGTTGATTCACGACGACCCAAAAGTGCTTTAGTTTTGCGAAATATCATTTTTATAGTGAATTTTAACAACGTCAATGCGTTGTTGAAGCATGTATCAATTTAAATTTCAAAGAACATAATGGCGTAGTTTTTACTTCTTAAATGTCAGAAGATGACAGCTTCTAAACTGACATCTACACAATTACCGGACTATTCAGAAAGAAACCTCGAACTCGAAAACTCTTCAGTAGTGAAATGATTCATAAGAATTCATCATTTTGAGATTGAATATTCAGATACTAACTCTTTCTGCTTCTTCCGATTATATATTTCTCAAATATCATCATTTTAATTACAAGTCTATTTCGCCCCATCAACTACCTAATTTCAGCAATACTTCTTGACGTTATTTAATTTTCTGGACAAATCATTTTGCACTTCGATATAGCCAACTTCACCATTCAGATGTCGTCGCTAATGACCGAGGAGTCTTACTCAGGACTGCGTGAAATTAAGTCTTACTGTTACCGAATTTGTCAAAAGTCAGCTGGTTAATTTTTCATTCAAATAACTGCCATTTCTGCTCTTCTCGTGCATGAAGAGCTAATTGATTTTTTTCCAATGAGATGGTTAGTACTGAAACTTTCTCATTGGCTGTAATGGATGGCCATAATTGGAATTTAATTACCTTCTTTCGAGGTAAGGCTCTCATCAATCATTTTGTTTGTGACCGCCGAGCTCTCCTGAAGTGTTCTCAAGGTACCTGATGGTGTGACTTGAGTGATGATCGAATGGGGTCGATGTGTTTGTTGATTTTTCTACGCGAATAGCCTACGTCAAATATGGTATACCTACAGGTTTTTGACTTCTGGAAGTATGGGTATATGAGCAATAAAGATTTTTACCTAATTAAGTTTTACATTATGGAAAAGATCAATCAAATACCATATGTTTTTTAATGAACTGATGGATGAATACCAAGATTTTAATTTAACGGTAGTTCTGATGATCTAATAATAATTAGATCGATAGAGAGATAGACGAATCGACTCTAACAGAGTTTTTTTTTTGTTTTTTTTTGTTGAAGCAGAGGGAATCCATTTACAGACGAACCTTATCCAAAGGAACAACAACCTGGCTCATCAAGAGCGAGAATACTCACTAAACCTAACCTGCTGCTTCTTAGGTTTCGGGCATGAAGCCTATAAACCATTTATCTCTTGGTCGGATAAATTTCTACTTGCACATTATTGTGCTGGGTTATTCGGGAGTCCTTTTTATTCGGATTGTTTCTTCAATTTGATGTGTTTTCTTGAGTTTCCAATATATTTAGGTCATCGTTTCGCAATTGATCCCTGGGTCTTTTGCGGTATGTATTCATTCTTCTTGCATCTTCGGCAGGGTCGTAACCAATTAATCTTATCAATTCTTCGTTGGGATGTTCTATCAATTTTTCGAATATTCTCTCGGCTTTTTTCTTCATGAAGTCAGTTATTCTGTCCCATTTTAGGTCTCTGTGGATTTGGATGTTTCTAACAAACCAAGGGGCATCTAATGCCCACTTAGATATTTATCTTCCGTTGATTGAATTCTCTTGATGTGGTTCTTTGCCGCGTATCCCCAAGCCGCTGAGCCTTACGTGAGTTGGGGTCTGGCAACGGCCTTAATAATCCTGAGTTTGGTGTTTCTGTCCATTCGGCTTCTTCTTCCGATGATTGGGTATAGACGGTTCATCGCTTTGTTGGTTTTATCCACTGCATACGTAACATGTTGTTTCCACGTTAGTCCCGTATCCATGATCACGCCTAAATATTTTGCTTCTTTTTGCCATTGATAGTTTTTCCTCCATTTACAATCTTCTCTTTTGTAGTATGATAGCTTGACTTTTCTCTAACAGAAAGGTGAGACGCACGATGTTTAAATCTCGTGACCCAGTGCCAGCCAACCGATGTTTTGATTGGTTGAACATATTGAATCGATCAACCATTGAAACATTGAACCCTTTTAGATCACGTGATTTGGCCTTCCCAATCATTGGTTGAAATTCAAACATCTCTATCCTACACCTCGTGGTCACGCGACGCAGGGCTTAAGATTGTTCTCTCTAATGTTGGAGTCAATGCTCAGCAATGTACGAGATCTCAAGGGCGCATCCATGTATCATTGGATCATTTCGATAGTTACATGTGGAACTTGTTTTCGGAAAGAATTACATATTCTTTGTTGATTGAATGTTACAATACACAGCCCACTGACGGTCGTCGAAAGACACGATTTGTAGTGCAAGCTTTGGACGCTTGTATCTGCTGGAAGATCCGTCGTTCGATAACGATCGCCTATGATTGTTTCAGTTCGTTTTAACAACTAATACAGTATGCCAATTTAGTCCCACCGACCTTTGAATCGTGAATATTCGGTTTGGCCTTCGATGTGGAAGCATGGCCGGTATTTCCCCATGATTTTCTGCACTCGGGATTATCGAAATGAACCCATTTTTCGTTTCCATAGTCCCTTCCGTCTTTGCCTTGCGAGCAGCTGTTCAGAAGCAAACAAACGCCGTTTGACATATCTCGGCTTTAACTTGTACGGCAACCAATTTCCTTGTTTCTGAATCATTACCATGACTTTCAGGCGTTTTGAATTGCGTCACTCCCAATGATCCTGCAAATTCTTGTTGCGTTTGATACGAGTCTTGATCAAGTAATGCTTCCAATTCAGCATCTTCGAAAACCTTCTCTATTCCACCTCCATGCTGGATTTCGACGTCAAAATCATCGTTCTTGAAGCGTTGAAACCACTCTCGGTACGTCTTTGTTTCTTTTGATTCCCACGGGACCAGGAACCTAGATCAAAATAGTATATTGTGCAACAAGTGGGGAAAGTCCAACTTTTCTCGCGAGTGTGGAAGTTTGTGGCACGAGCCTGAAAGGCGAGTGCCGCAAACACACGAGCGAGAAAAGGACTTTCTCCACATGTTGCACACTATACTTTTCCTACAACTGCACAAATTTCAATAATTCAAGTAATGGACTTGATTCAAACCAAAATGGCCTTCGTTGACAGTATGTGCTAATTTATTGCATTTCCATAGAAACGACTCAAAAAGCCCAATTTCATTGGTCCACCAAAGTAGGTGTGGGCAAAGTGCCGTGGGGAATAATATTTCCCACAGTATAAGCAAAACATAGTTTTGAAATTGAGTAAGCTATGAAGAATACGCTATTTTCCATAGCAGTTGTAGAAAAAAGCCTTATTAGACTTAGATCAGATTAGTTTAGAGGAGGGGCGGAAGATCATCCGACTACCCACCTTGGTTGGGGTCCTATTCTATTTTGAATCACCGCGCTGTTTAGTAGTCAGGCAATGATGTCTCAATGAACTTCTATCACCTTTCTAGGGGTTACATCTATTACTTGTTCTTGGTTTAAAACCAAGGTGTTGTAACCTTTTCCGGAGAACATCATCACATTGGCATAGCAAGTGTTTGGCTCTCTCGGTGGCTTCTTTAAAGAAGCGACATGTGTTCTCAGAACCTTTTTCCATGTTTTTCAGATGATATCTCACAGGACAGTGTCCCGCGAGTGCGTTCGTCTTCTCAGTTCCTGCTTACTGAGAGAGAGAACTTTTTTTGTCCAGCCTAGTTGAGTAGGACTTGCAGGATTTGCATTATGTAGTCATTTTCCACCATAATAATGGATCATGAGCAAGTAATACATCTTTCTGAATTGTATCCATCTAATAGTCTTTTCCATATGAGAAGTCCAAAACCGCTTGTTCGTCTGATGAGGTATTGTTATCTTGATCACTGCTGCTTAACACTGTAACCGATAAAATTACACTCATCAACAATTGCTAGGGATCACTTATGAACTTCTCTTCATTTGTATTTTTTCAAGTTATCTCGTGAATATCTGTACATTATATGTTCTCTAAGGAAGAAGTAAGATGTTTTGAATTGATTATATCAAAGTCTTCCTCACTTCATCGGCTCTTGTTCACAAAATCGATTATTATCTGTAGGCTGTTACAGGTGGAGTGAAAAGCAATGTGGTATTTGTTATTAAATCTGTTTTTTTCTCTCGTTCAAACACATAAGGTGACAATAATTGAAGAAATGAGAACAATATCAGCTTATCAGTCATGTCGAGAAGACGTTTGGCTCCTGTGCAACTGGACCAAATCATACGGTGGATACAGGAAGGTTTGTCCCAGCGAGAAGTGTCCCGGTGGTTGAATGTTTCGCAAAGTGTCGTGAGTCGGGCTTGGAATAGGTTCATCCAAAACGACTCAGTAGCTTATGTTCATGGGGAGGTCGGCAGCGCAGTACAACAGCTGCCCAAGATCGTCTTTTGATCCTCAATGCTAAGAGAAATCCCACTTACCCGGCGTCGCGGCTCAATAGATCACTGAGAGTTGCAACAGGAGTTCTAATTTCGAACCAGACTGTAAGACGACGACTACATGTTCGTGGTTTGATAGCACGTAGGAGGGTACAACATCCCCGTTTGAATAGGGAACACTGGGTTCATCGACGGCAATGGGCTGAGGAGCACCGCAATTGGACACTTGAAGATTGGAGCCGATGTTTATTTACGGATGAGTCTAGATTTCGTTTGGTCAACTGCAATGGACGTATTCTTGCTTGGAGGGAAAGAGGTCGAAGGTATGCAGAACAGTTTATGGTACCCACAACAGCTTTTGGCGGAGGTTCTATATGTGTATGGGGAGGCATTTGTTTGAACCAACGCACAGAGTTGGTTGTTCTGCAGAACACCACCTTGACCAGCCAGAGATATCACAATATATTATTGAACCCATAATGGTTCCGTTTGCGGCTGCCGTGGGCGAGAATTTCATTTTAATTGACGATAATGCACGTCCACACCGTAGTCGTCTGGTTAATGAAGCGCTAGAAACTCATGCTATTGATAGGATGGACTGGCCAGCTCGCTCTCCAGACATGAATTGCATCGAACATGTCTGGTCTGAGATGTCTAGACAATTGTCAACCTTAGAACAACCGATCAATAACCTGGAGGACCTTTCTAACGCTTTACGGGATATTTGGACGAATTTGCCCCAAAATTTTATAAATCGTTTGATCTAAAGTATGCCTCGTAGGATAGAATGCTTGAGACGAGCTCGTGGGGGACCAACTAGGTACTAGCTTAACCGAAACTTCAGCCTTCTTGTGGTTTCATCATAAAATTTTTATGTTATTCAAACACAGAATTTTGAGTGTTCCTAATAAAGTCTTTTTTTCTCTCCAACTTTCCATTTCTTCATTCTTTTCTCAAGTGAACCATATTATCAACTGAAAATACTCTGATATCTGACTAAATTCATAATCTTGGAGCGAATATTTCAGAAATAAATTTAGAACAAGTAAGTGATCCCTATCAATTGTTGAGCAGTGTATTTGGACACTGTTAGATATACTAGATACTAGTTTAGCTAACCTTGGCCGTTTTGCTGCTGGTGCGTCAATATTCTCCACTTCATTTGCAGATTTATTTCTATGATCAATTAAACTGGTCAATTCGGATACAACCTGTTCTTTAATATTTTCGATAAAAAATTTTGTTTTGTATCATGTATCCAGATACCTACCTATGTTGCTATTGCAAATAATTGTTCAAAATGAGGTCTTCGAATCTTGAAGGTAGTTGGTCGAGGGTACAATTTAAAAGAGTTACACATCTTTCAGTTGTGTCTGGTTTATTAATTTCCATTTGTTGTGTTAACTTCAGTTTGTGTATTAATGAAATTACTGATGAAATTCAGGTATTGCTCGCTCCGGATAATCTCTTCAAAAGATATAGCAAGGGGCAAAGGTCTCTGCTGGCTCAGCTCTCCTGCTTTGCATGGCCACCGCCAGACATTTTGGCGCCCCGGCAAAATAAAATTTCGCCGCCCTGCTTTGCCTAATTTATTTGCAGTATTTTCTTTGAAGGATGTTTTTCCCTTCAGGCACCTCTTCAATTACATATGAAAACGTATTTTTAAACTTAAAATCACCTCAAATTTATCAAAGTACGTTTTGTCGATTTCATGAAAAAAGTCCTGAATTGTTTAAAAGTACGACTCTCTATAGTAAAGAAATTCAGATCTTGAAGGTGGATTTTTGTACCTACTTGTATTTTCATTGGTATTTGAGAGCGCCTATTAGATCTCTCAAAGGTGCATTTTAGAACCTATAAGTATTTTCATAGCTATAAATGAAAGCGGCTATTCAATTGAAAAAAAATCTCTTGGCAATTTATTATTTTACTAGAAGGAGTGGTATTTTCACTAAGAAAACATTTCATGTCAAAAAGTATGTCTTGTTTTATTGACTGACTTTGATCCCCAACAATTTGGCGCCCCGGCAAAATGTCCGGTTTGCCGGTCCTGGCGGCGGCCTTGCTGCTTTGCCAGTCGATCTAAATCGTTCTGACTTTGTTAGTGAGTGTCGAATCGGAAGTGTAATTTCAATCAGAAATTCCGACTAATCAGAATAAGAATCGAATATCCCTAGTGATGTTTCAAATACACTGATCAACAATTGCTAGGGATCACTTATGAACTTCTCTTCGTTTGTATTTTTTTCAAGTTATCTCGTGAATATCTGTACATTATATGTTCTCTAAGGAAAAAGTAAAATGTTTTGAGTTGATTATATCAAAGTCTTCCTCACTTCATCGGCTCTTGTTCACAAAATCGATTATTATCTGTAGGCTGTTACAGGTGGAGTGAAAAGCAATGTGGTATTTGTTATTAAATCTGTTTTTTTCTCTCGTTCAAACACATAAGGTGACAATAATTGAAGAAATGAGAACAATATCAGCTTATCAGTCATGCCGAGAAGACGTTTGGCTCCTGTGCAACTGGACCAAATCATACGGTGGATACAGGAAGGTTTGTCCCAGCGAGAAGTGTCCCGGCGGTTGAATGTTTCGCAAAGTGTCGTGAGTCGGGCTTGGAATAGGTTCATCCAAAACGACTCAGTAGCTTATGTTCATGGGGGAGGTCGGCAGCGCAGTACAACAGCTGCCCAAGATCGTCTTTTGATCCTCAATGCTAGGAGAAATCCCACTTACCCGGCGTCGCGGCTCAATAGATCACTGAGAGTTGCAACAGGAGTTCCAATTTCGAACCAGACTGTGAGACGACGACTACATGTTCGTGGTTTGAGAGCACGTAGGAGGGTACAACATCCCCGTTTGAATAGAGAACACCGGGTTCATCGACGGCAATGGGCTGAGGAGCACCGCAATTGGACACTTGAAGATTGGAGCCGATATTTATTTACGGATGAGTCTAGATTTCGTTTGGTCAACTCCAATGGACGTATTCTTGCTTGGAGGGAAAGAGGTCGAAGGTATGCAGAACAGTTTATGTTCCCCACAACAGCTTTTGGCGGAGGTTCTATATGTGTATGGGGAGGCATTTGTTTGAACCAACGCACAGAGTTGGTTGTTCTGCAGAACACCACCATGACCAACCATTGATATCCCGATATGATTATTGAACCCATAATTGTTCCGTTTGCGGCTGCCGTGGGCGAGAATTTCATTCTAATCGACGATAATGCCCGTCCACACCGTAGTCGTCTGGTTAATGAAGCGCTAGAAACTCATGCTATTGATAGGATGGACTGGCCAGCTCGCTCTCCAGACATGAATTGCATCGAACATGTCTGGTCTGAGATGTCTAGACAATTGTCAACCTTAGAACAACCGATCAATAACCTGGATGACCTTTCTAACGCTTTACGGGATATTTGGACGAATTTGCCCCAAAATTTTATAAATCGTTTGATCTAAAGTATGCCTCGTAGGGTAGAATGCTTGAGACGAGCTCGTGGGGGACCAACTAGGTACTAGCTTAACCGAAACTTCAGCCTTCTTGTGGTTTCATCATAAAATTTTTATGTTATTCAAACACAGAATTTTGAGTGTTCCTAATAAAGTCTTTTTTTCTCTCCAACTTTCCATTTTTTCATTCTTTTCTCAAGTGAACCATATTATCAACTGAAAATACTCTGATATCTGACTAAATTTATAATCTTGGAGCGAATATTTCAGAAATAAATTTAGAACAAGTAAGTGATTCCTATCAATTGTTGAGCAGTTTACATCAGCCATCAGCAACAGCTCCTGCTGAGGTTTTTGAACCATCTGGATACCTCTGAATAGTATTTCTTTTGAATGTTTGGGATACGCCTTCCCTTTCTCTATTCAACAAGGTAGTAAAGTTGTTTTTAATGATTTACTTTTCTGATAATTTCTTAACATCTTTAAAAAATAGCCGAGATGTACATAACTCGATCAGATGACACTGATTTCAAGCAGCCCGCTTTCGATTCGAGTACCAACTTCCATCTTTCATTGTTGATGTATTAAATATTGATCGATTAGGCCGTTTCGCAAGACAGACCGTCAATGTGATGTGTCATCGGCAGTAATTATGACGCTATAAAAACATTCCTCAGTGGCAACAGATAAATTTCCATCGTTCAACTCGGACACCGGTGAAGAATTAAAATCGATCTTGTAACCTATATGGGCATCGGAGTCAGAAGACTGCTTTTTCAACCATTGCGAGTTTTTGCAGCCCACGCCATCTTTGTTGTATTCACGCCGAAAACATTTGTGTGAACTTTCGTCCGAACAATTACATCCAATCGTGAGAATTTATACTGGTAGATTGGTGGTCATCTGATCAACAATGAGGTAGTAAGCTTTGAGAATGAGAGGTGTGGAATTCTTCTAGAACAAATTCAACTTCTCATTATGACTTTTATGGTTCGAATTTTCGACTGATTGAAAGTAAAATGACTTCTTCCTACTAGCATTTCGAAACTTTTCCTTTTTATTTACGCTAGTAGGAAAAATATTGTTCCTAACTCATGTAGAAAGTGCTTTTTCCGCACTCGACCGCGAAAAAGTATCACTTTCCACACTTGTTAGGAAAATGACTATTTCCTACTAGCGTTTCGAAAGTATTACTTTCCACACACATTGACGTTTTGAAAGTAGTACTTTTCCAAATTCGTGTGAAAAAAAGCCCTGCTATACACTTTCCGCACGCATATGCTTGCGGAACTGCAGTCTCTTGCGGAAAAGTATCACTTTCCACATTTGTTAGGAAAATAACTCTTATTGTTGCAAATTTTTTTCAACATACATTTAGTCAACCACTGGTTACTGGTTAATTTTAATTTGTTTTTTGTAGATCTTTATGCCCTCAACTAGAAAATCTGATCGGAACACTCTGGTCAACACTGTTTCCCAAGTTATAAGGCCTTCAAAGCGATAAAAATTTAGAATTATCATAACTTTCAAACCAAAAAATTTTTTTCGCTACTTTGAGCTATTCTCCATTGATCGCTGAACTTTTTTAATTTTTTCAGAGGTATTTGTTATCGTGCTCACTTATGAGTTACATGACTAGGCGGAAAACTTAACTGCTAAGCTGTTTTGCACATACAATGTTGTATTTATATTATTCGTTTATTATTCTGATATTTTAATTGGAATATTGAAGGCAAAAGAATATAATAACAGCATTCTTGAATGACTTTTCTCCCTTCTGCGTGTCACTTTTTTCTTCTATTTGGTTCTACGAAAGAGGTACCTATTTCCTCTTATCTGTCTTTCTTATTTTGATTTGTAGTATATTTCTTAATTTCCTATTCTTATGTTTTTTCAGCGTTTCTATTGTCTTTTTTCTTTGTTTTCATTATTATTATTAAAAATATTATTATTAATAGTTTCAATTTTCGATTCTTCTCCGATTTGTTGGTTGGTTATATACCATGGGGCGCCAACCGCTGTTCCGATTACTGTATTTAGATTCTTTTGTAACTGATCTTTCTTATTGTCTTTCGTAGTAAACTAGGTTACTTCTGCACTATTTTTATTATCTTCAGGTTGTTTTCTAAGGAAAGTTCACTTTTTGGGTTTAGTAGCGGGTACAGACCCCGAGCAATCACCTTGCCTTTTTTCTGTTTTCTTTTATTTGTTTGTTGAAGTTCATTCTTTCATCTAGAATTACTCCCAGGTATTTTGATTCCTTTTCTATTTTAACGTTTCTTGCTTCCTCTTTCTTTACTGTTGTTCCTCCGAAGTAGATTGAAACTTTTTCGTCGTATTCACTGAATCTCCGTTCATCTAGGTCTATCGTAATTGCCTAGTAATTGTCTTCCGCATTCTACTGTAATAGTATATGGCAGTGTCATCTGCAAACTGGGCTATCTTGCATCTATTCATTTTTGATATGTCTGCCTTGTATAAGTTGAACAGCAGCGGTCCTATCACCGATCCTTAGGGAACTCCGGCTTCAATTTCTCTGATCGTCGACCTGGTACTATCGATATTCACCCTAAATTTTTTATTTGCAAGGTACGATTATATTTTTCTGGTGAGTTTGGTTAGAAATTTCATCAACTTCATTTTGTATATTAGACCTTGATGCCATATTTTAACAAATGCCTTTTCTATATCCAGGTATATTGCACCAGTGTCGATGTGATGAGTGGTGATGGTATATTCGACTAGGTTGAACTCGATTGTTCATGTCAACTTTTCTCGGTAATAACCTCATAAGAACCATAGAAGTATTGTAATGACCAGATCTCCACATCTACATAAACTAACCGACAACTTGAAATTAATTCAAAATAAATCACATCTTATATACCCAATTATAAAACAGATATGATTCATAAAAAAAGAATTCAAATAAGATATTTGATGTTATCTTGATGCCTTTTCAGAGTTCAACGACAATATTATTTTAAGTAGAAATCACAAATTGCAATCGTTGAATTTTTAGCTCATTAGTAGGAATATCTGAAAATATCCCAGTTGGAAATGAAATTGACTGAAAAAATAGACAAAATAAACTGGATTTATCTTCGTTGAAACGCACAACATTGAATATTGTTTATATCGACACTATAATAAAGCTTTCATTTCACGAAACCAGTTTATAAATTGTAACAACTTGTTGAACGTCATTATCGGATAAGAAAAAAAAGTTTGTTGTATGTATATATGGAATAATAAAGTCAAATATAAATTTCACTTAGACAGTTCTCGATGCAGGGGAGGATCTGAATAAATTGTTGGAGCATTGTGTGGAAGGCCTGAAGAGAGATCGAATGAATATTCCAAAAAAACATAGTCGAAGTGAAATCTATGAATCAATACCGTAAGTATGAGCTTTATATTGTTCTTCTTCGACGATTCCCAGCAATAATATATTTCTCCAATTGAATATCAAAAATCGTAGTTTGAGAAATAGGTCCCAGGATAATGTCTCTTTCAATTATTGTCGATAAGCTGATTTGAAAGTTAATATGATGAAAGTAGCAACGTTGAAACAGCGTGTTTTAATCTGGAGGTTATGCTTTTTAGTTCCTGGACTACATTGAAACTTCTAAACGAAAACAAAACGGATCCATGTTTATAGAAAACAAAAATGGAAATGTGCGTAATTATCATCTGTCATAGTTTGTCAAAGAGCTTGTAGAATACCCTGTTTAACATCATTTTCATTATTGAAAACTAAAAGATATATATTTGAGAGCTTCACAGTATTGATATTTAAGTAATGAAACTAACTGAAGTATTAAACATCTTTCCAACTAAATATGATTTAGATCCAAAATGATATAAGGCATTTAATTCGAATCATCAATCAAATCGACAAACATCAAATTGTAATTTATGTAAAAAAGCCGAATTGGAAGGTTTATGAAGAACTATGAAAATAAATCAAAAAAGTAATAATTAACACCTACCAATTGTCCATGGAAAATACGAAAGCAATGTGATATAATATATTTCTTCATTTATTTTTGAATTCGATAAAAATAATTCTCATTTGGAATGTCATCGTCAATACCAGAGTTTATAGAAATGATTTAAATGTTTGTTTTTAGTTGTTGTTGCAACGCTGATTTATTTCTTTATTTTTGTCTTGATGCCATATGCTAAATCTAAATAAATTTTCTTTTATCTGAACAAATATGACATGACCTGAAAAAGGATGGAAGCCAATGCAACTTTGTAAACTTGAAACAAAGGAGGAAATAATAAGTTCCATTAAAGTTATGTATAATAAAAGTGCAGAATGAACGAGTGTTATGTTGGAATGAGTACAAGTATTAGTATTATACCTCATTTTCCCTAATTTATTGAATTTTCAACGGAATTAATGGAATATTTCCATAAATATGTTTTCTGTATCACAAATTTGACATATAATAAATAAATCCATTGCAAGAGAGTTTCGAATACCAACATATAATAATGAAAAGATACATAATCATGAAAATGGTGTGAGATATTCCCGCACGATTTTGTTCTACAAGGTGTTCTACAAGGGTTTGACACCCAATTAGAGAAAATAAATAACAATATTTACTAATCATCAAATCACCAATTCTAATTTGAGAATGGTGCAACCAAAAATGAACTGAAATTAGATGGGAGAATGAAATTTGTTCGATACATAAAACCAGCCTTTCAACATTTGAAATTTCAATGTTGATTAGATCAGAATAAAACATTTGTTTCTCGGACATAATAATAATAGTTGAAAATTTTTGAAAAAAT
Source organism: Harmonia axyridis (assembly GCF_914767665.1). NCBI lineage: Eukaryota > Metazoa > Arthropoda > Insecta > Coleoptera > Coccinellidae > Harmonia > Harmonia axyridis. The sequence goes on from NC_059501.1 coordinate 60,414,217, forward strand.
CCAAGATCTTGTTAATCTGTTCAGTCATATTTGTTCGAGCCCCGCTCGGGGGTCCTTTCTCCAGAATTGAAAAAATTGTCTGACTGCCGTAAAATTAATTCGATATATTTGATATCTTTACAATGAATTTCATTTCTCTTAAAAATTCTTTTAGGAAACCATATAGCTTTGGTCCATTCATTTCAGAAAAGTCATAATATCAGTAATAGGAGAATGATGCTGTTGCCAGAATGTTGAAACAATCCTTTTAATACTTACGAAACAAATTTTGATATTATATTCCGAAGGTTTCATTTTATGCTGGAGGATCAATTATGATCCATTCTAATTGCTATGAAAACATGATTACCACAACCATTTTTTATTAGGAATGAAATAAATACGCGCAATCAATATGAAGGCAATATAGCGAAGGGATGACAAAACAAACTTTTGAAATTGACCAGTTTTGTGAGGATACAGTTGGCATTTCGGATACGTCATCGGTGACGTCATGCCGTTGCTAAAATAATATAGCTGTTGTATATGTAGGAAAATAATTGTTCATCTATTCAATAAGTATGTTCCTTGCATTCCTGCAGATCATCAAATAGATAGATAGGTATACGACAAGATATAAAGAAACTCTTTTTTCATAACGAGCTGTTAACGGGTTATTATCCTTGTAAATGTAAAAACGAACTATTTGATCGAGTTATATACCTACCTAGATAATTCATTTTTTTTTTTAATTTGAAATCCAGGGACCAAAAATGTAGTTTTTCAAGATGCACATTTACAATTTCACAGAAATTTAAGTTGTGACAGCAAGAAAAGTGAAAATTTTAAAGTCGGAACACTAGTCATATTCGACAAAATACATGGTTTGGAGTTACAAACAATTGTACCTACTATTGACAGTATCGACATACCTCTTCGATTGAGATGAAATTCTTGGGCATTATCTACGCTGTATTTTCTAATTTCTATTTTATTATGTTTGAAAGTATTAGAAGAACTTCATTTCTTTAACCAGTAAATTGTTATACATTTTTCAGGTAGAGGAAAATAATGATTCAATCCCAGACAAAACATCATCTTCGAAGACACAATGGTACCGCAGGTTCACCATGGAGTCCGTCCCTGTCAGAAGTACCATCACCATTGGCTGGAATCTGGTATCGCATAATTAGATGTAAGGGAGCGAGATGATAAGCAAGAGATAGAATCAAGAGACCGGCTCAATTCGGCTCGCTTGAATTTATAAAGGAGGCATTGGAACAAGTAAAACAAAACGTGGACCACCCAAGTTGTACTCTGTGATCGCGGCCGAAAGCCCTTTCTCATTGGCGGACAGCCAGTTAACAGCCTGACTCTAGATTAGTGTTGTTTGTAACGCCGCGTCTTCATCGTTCGGATTCTGTGGTACCTGCGACCATAGAGATAGGAGATCGGTTATCTCTCTGTGGCTTCGGATATTTATTGAATTATTTGGTGGAGAGATGAGCCGGCCTTTTATTCTCGCAATGGGTGGGATGGGGGTATGTTTCAGCCAATTATTCATAGCCATTGACAGCAATGTTTTATTTGAGGCCTCTTGCGCTATGGAAGACAGTTACGAATGGTACTGCTGAAGTTTTTAAAGATAGCCAGTTGTTGGCTTTAGGAATTCATGATTTATGAAATATGCAATTTGTATTGGATTTTTTTGATGCTTGGTATTGTTTGAATTTATTTATTCATATACCTATAGATAAGGATAAAAAGCCTAGTGCAGCATGCACTTTTTTATTTTTATATTGTTTGTGTTCCTAATTCACACAAGAATTTTACGTCATTTTGATGATTTTCACTTTTTTCATTATAACCTTACTTCTTCAGTATATACATATATATATATTCTTTTGAGAAAGGGCAATACAAAATATTAATTTCAAACAATCAAGCATATGTGTCGATGAATCTCAGTATTAGCAGAGGAAATGTAACGGGGCATCATACATTTCAACGTATGATACAAGAGAACAGATAAAAACCTAAGCAAAAACTCTGTCTCCCCGTATCGGTGTAGTGACTGGTTTGTGTAAACGTTTACAGAATAAGCTGACATAATTTATATTGATTGCTAAATCGAAGAGAATAATATTTTCCTGTTATACAAAATAGCATATACCTATTGTAATATTTTTAATGGTTCAGTATTTTATCCTTCTCAAATCTTCAAGAAAGGATTTTATACTTATCAAGTTGTAACTTTTAACCTTGGGATAGATGTTTTCATTTCTAAATAAAATTTGTTCTTTAAATTCCTATCTCCAGAATTTTCGAAAGGCCTTGGGTTGAAATTTAATCTTGTAATACAAAATAGCAAGTATTGAAATTTTTTTTTAATGGTTCAGTATTTTCTTTCTTCTCAACTCTTCAAGAGAGGATTTTATAATTATCAAGTTGCAACTTGTAACCTTGGGATAGATGTTTTTGTTTCTTAATAAAATTTGTTCTTTCAATTCCTATCTCCAGAATTTTCGAAGGCCGGGGTAGAAAATTATTTTTCTGTTATACCTACAAAAAAGCAAGTATTGGAATTTTATTCGAATGGTTCAGTATTTTCTTCCTTCTCAACTATTGAAAAAAGGATTTTAAATGAAATTGTTTCTTTAAATTCCTATCTCCGGAATTTTCAAAGGATATTGGGGATAAGGAAATATTGTATTAATTTTCATTAGCATCGTAACTTCCTGAGTAAGGATGATCAATTGGATTTGACAAATGATTTTTGTATCAAATGCAATGAATGAGAAGAGCTACAAATTTGAAATTCTCAGGGTAATTTGGGTTCCCAAATACCTTGGTTGAGTCAAATGATAGTGATAATAGATCTAATTCTAATAGAAAATTGAGAAAAATATAAGAAATTAAATATCCAATATGCTTGTATATTTAGAATAACTATTTCAAGCTACTTACAGAAATTCGTATTAATAACATCATCAGAACCATAAATGATTCAAGCAGAATATCGGCAAAAAGAACTTTCAGTCACAACAAATCCCAATGAGTTGATATTTTGTAAATATGTAAATATAAAACAACAATTTCAAGTATTATGCAGAATTTCGTGTTCTTAACGTCATCAAAATAATAGAAAATTCAAGTATAATATCGAAAAAAAAAAGATGAAAACACTGACCTAAAATCAGAAGGGCGCAATTGATACATGAATGAGGAGAGCACAAAATCATCTGACTTCACGTCCTATTTTTTAAGGGGATTCGAGGTTTTTCAATGGAAATAATAAACCGAAAGGTTAGAATAGACGATGTGCATAATATACGTTTTCAACTTGATGGTTAAATATATTCTTCCTCATAGAACTTACAATCTGTAATAAAGCTTAATTTTCAAATCAGCTCGGCTATAGGGATTTTAAGCGAAAAAAGCCGGGATATTTTAACAGAAAAATATTTTGAGAATGGATAACTATCAAACTGTTTTGATGAAGATAAGCCAGATTGGTTGAAAATTATTTTTTTCCATTAATGCTCTATAGTATTAGCTTGACGTGGGAAAAAGGAAGCTAATATCCACTCAATTTATTACCTACTTCCAAAAAGAGTATGATCTTCTGGAGAACTTCACTTTTGCTCCGAAAAATATATGAAATAGTAAATGATAAGTGAAAAATAAAGGAAATGAAAACTTATGTATCGTTCGCTCATACCTCAAACTCATGTTAAAAAGATCGACAAATTCAAATGTAACAGACTTTTTTCGACTACACATCAGCATTGATAAGGTACCTGCTGCAAAAATATGGACTAATGCAATATCAAAATGGAAAACTTCAACTGAGGAAAATATTGAAATATGCAGAAAATAATTCAATAACAAACCTTTTTTAAAAAGTATGTCATTTGATTATTAGCCGAAAAAGAAGTGAACGAACGGGAGTTAATAAAAATTACGAGTGCATATCCCTTAAAATCATATCTACACCGAGATGCAGAACATCAGTTGGTCAAAATCTTAGAAATTATAATCGTAGGAATATCTCAAAATTCTCAGAAAATAGAATCAGGATCAGATCATCCATCAGATCGGATTTCATCTGCTGTTATTGAGAGAAATAATCCCCAAATAATTAACTAGAACGATTGTCTTATATACCCCTCGAAATAATTTTAAGCAGATTGAATTTATCGATTGTAATATTCATGTTCTTGCCTTTCGGTGATTTTTTCATTATATTTTTTCCCTAATCATTCACTAGAAGGCTTGTTATTTTGATTCAAATATTATTCGCCAAATTTCGAAGCAACAATTATTAAAATCGAAAAATATTGCCGGCAAAATTTTATCTCTTGTGGTAAACAAACCCTACTTATTTTGTAGAGTTCAACCTATCCTAGCAATGTTGTTCCATATTTGCACTTGATGGTATTCATGATTTATATACCTAAGTGATTTTTCCAAACCTGAAAGCGTATAGATATAGATTTTACTTAGTTAATATTTATCGCTTCATCCAATAAATATAAATAAACACTTCACCTAATTCATTCCTGTTATTCGATAGTTCATACAACTTTATTATCAGATGGGTAATGTAATCTGAACATCGAAAAAACCTCATAAATCCTTCACCCTAAAAAATTACTGAAGATGATCAATTTAGATATAAAAAAATAACATAAATTAACATTATATCATAATCGATAATATGAAAATTCCACAAAAACACCAAATTATATTCTGCTCATGCCCCAAAATCGTTTAGAAATTATCCCCACCTGATTAAGCGTACAATTTCGCAAAGGAAAATTACAGGCAATTTCAAAATAACGTGAACGATACCTCGGCACCAATCTGGTCCAATCCGTTTATCGAGAAATTCGAGATAATTTCACCGCTACCATAAAGCATTATATTGTTCAAATTATCTATTGAGAAACGCAAGCGTTTAAGGAGTCTTAATTCAGTGCCGTTCTAATTGCTATTCGCCATAGGTGGAATACGATTTATCGCTTCTTCAATATCGCTGACAATTGACACTACACAGCCTACAGCATTTCCAGAAATGCAATAATTCCTCTATCTGTATTCTGAATGTATACGTACGATGATTACGTCTATACCTATACGAAATTCGTTATAAACACTCAGATTCGCTCAATTCTTCTGCCACACCGTACCAAAATCGTTTGATTTATTGTAATTAGTATCATTTGGGTTATGATTGGAATGCTGCCAAGGAAATTCAAATCAGTGTTAATCGTCTTCGCTTTCTTCTTGATTAGTCCGAGAGTAATCTTGACTTCTTTTAGTATTAGTTGATAGGTTGGTAATTTGTTCAATTAATCCGGAATTCTATTTTTGATAAGGAAGTTTTAAGTCAGTTTTACTCGGAAAACTCCGTATTTTGTCGTTGGGAAAATGAGGTAAATACTTGATTGAAAAATCGTCAGCTGTTGTAGATACAGATGAAAGAGTTAAGAGACTGCTCGACTGAAAGGTGCTTCGACTGCTCGAACACGGGTACGTCATGAGTGGCCACCAATAGTAAAAAGGATAGCTGTATCATCGACATGTTCGCAAAGTGGCTCAACTGACTGAAGTGAAAAAACAACACCCAAAATGTTGTATTCAGAACACAACACTAGGTACCAAGGTACATAAGAGGTAAAGATTTAGTGTACATTCATTGTAGTATGCTGATACAAGGCTGTGAACATCAATGAAATGACATGTAAACTTATGACCAGTCTTTTAACCTAAACTCCTGTGTTAATCAGGTGATTCATCAACTTTACACCTACAAAATGATATCATAGATATCCAAAAATTAATATTCAATCAAACCTAAAGAAACTGAAAAGAAAGAAGTGCCTGCATGGAAGACATTTGGATAAGGCGCGTTATGTCAAATAAATATCACGGGTTTACTACGAGTATGTAAAGTTACCATCAAGATACATACATCAATCTAACTTGTACTATTGGTTGCTTTACCACAAGAACCAAAGCAATTAATTTTATTACTATCAATAGGTGTGAAAGAGTCAATACTATGAAAAAATCTGTGTAATTTTGAGTTACAGGTTGACTGGTTGGGTGTCGAGTTCTACGTACTTTTCACGATGAATCAAAAGATATCGTTCTTCAGCTTGTGTGATCATGCACAAACTGATCCGAATCGAAGACGAGAATTTTTGCACCTGCACGAATGATTTTTGTGGAAAACATATTACTTTGCATCGTGTTTTTTCTGATTTTTTAAAGAAAAAAAGCCCAAATGGTATTCGACAAGACCATTTCATGAGATCATAATCACTTGTTATCAAAGGTATTGTAATTTTCTGTGACAACAGCTGATCCAGTTTTGCCGCGAATACACGAAAAAAGTGCCGATGAGTGCTGTCATATAGCTTTTGGATCTAGAAACCATTGGTAATTCAAAATTGAGCGTGTTTCAATTGCTGGAAAATGAGACAAGGGAAATTGTCTGTGTAAAATCAATTCCGTTGATTCCAAAATTAAATAATAATAATAATAGCTTTATTGTCCAACAATTTAACCCATTTATAGGACAATGTGAATATAAATTACAAAGAATAACAAAAGATAGCATTGAAACAAAAAATAAAAAACAAAAATTCTACATGATTTAACATACATTCTCTGAATATAAACTACAAAGAAATTACAAAAGATAGCACTGAAACAAAAATAAAACATAAATTTCACATGATCTAAGATACATTCCCTGAAAAACAATGCATTATTGCCTTCTTGATCAAATTTCCCCTTGATGAGGAGAATATATCCTGGCCATCACAAAATGAGTTGAAGTTCTCACACATTTTTGTAATAGGTTTTTTTGCAGAATATTCGTTCGAGCTCTATCTGGCTTGAAAACAAGGACAATTCTTGAGTTGAAACTTGGAACGCTAAAGTTGACCTTCGACAATATTTCTGAACAATCAACATTAAAATGGATCACATTAAAAAGGAATGAAAAAGAAGCAATTACCTTTCTCATTTCTAAACTCAAATATCCAGTTCGCTCACACAAGATTGCACCGTCACACCCTTGAGGTGGATACACTCCATCAGTATTAAACAGAAGGAACTTCATGAATCTTCTTTGAACACTCTCAAGTTTTTACTTATGGCATTATATCATTTAAGGAAATGATTTTCCATCATTTGCAAAATGAATCTCATTAATCAAGCTAATTGATTTGGGGTATTTTTCTTTCTCTTACTATATTCTACAGCCCTTCTGTTCAGCTCTCCATAAATTGTATTCATTTTTGAATATTCAATTTCATTTTTGAATATTCAATTTTCAATTTCATAATCAAATATTCAATTTTCAGTTTCATTATTAGATATTCAATTTTCAATTTCAATTTTCGATTTCAATTTCCGATTTCAATTCTCGATTTCAATTTCCGATTTCAATTCCCGATTTCATATCTCGATTTCAATTCTCGATTTCAATTCCCGATTTCAATTCTCGATTACATATCTCGATTTCAATTCTCGATTTCAATTTCCGATTTCAATTCTCGATTTCATATCTCGATTTCAATTCTCGATTTCTATTTCCAATTTCAATTCCCAATTCAAATTCTCGATTTCTATTTCCAATTTCAATTCCCGATTTCAATTCTCGATTTCATATCTCGATTTCAATTTACGATTTCAATTCTCGATTTCATATCTCGATAACAATTCTCGATTTCAATTTTCGATTTCAATTCTTGATTTCAATTTTCAATTTATTCAATGCCAACTTTGGTACAAAATTCAACAGAATTCAACAGTGATAGTACAGTCATGTTTTCCATCTACAGTGGACTCTCGTTAAGTCGAAACACCACTAGAAAAAAATTTTCGTCGAGTTACGTATAGTTCGATAAAGTCGTAGTTCGAGTTATACAGGTCATTCTTGATTGAATTCAACACAGAGGAAACAAGATATAGAGGTCAACCAAATGAAAATTTATGTTATAGAGGTAAAGAATAGTGATATTTATCCCTAGAGTAGAAGTAGATCGTACTGATTTGATGAATTCACTGAAAAATGCATTAACAATAGAAAATTTCATAATGAAATAGACCAACGTCTCTCTGTGTTGACAAATGGCAATTGACAAATTCTGAATATTTCGAAAGGATGTCTAATGAAGGAGTCTGATTTAGACTCCAAAACGTCAAAACCGATAATTTATTCAAAGTGTTATTGTTCGTTTCTTTTTTGGCAACTTTTTTTTCAAACTGACAACTCCTGACAAATTTTTGCAATTATATGCGCTGAGGTATTTTATTCAAATTTTTTCAGCTTGTTTCAGCAATTGAATTTAAAAAAATTTCAATCTTCTGAGAGGTCTCTCAGAGGCTTGGAGAGTCGAGATAAAAAACATTAAACAAAAGATGTATTTTCCTAATTCCTTCAGCCTTTACAAGTCTTCGACTTATAGAGGTAACAATGGTAAAACATATCCGTGAAACCATTCCCAGTTATGTATGTATGGATATTTTTTCGGATTAGACAGGTTTTTCCAAAGAAATAAGAAATAATTTGAGTTATCGATAAAACGAGAACCCACTGTATTACAATAATCAAATTAATCATCTACTTAATCAATATCTACAGTGTGTACACTTATAAAACGGCCTAACTTCAAGGAGAGCTTATACAAGTGATTTGCAATAAAAAATGTCATATAACACATGGTCGAAATGTTGGCGGTTATTCTTCAATTTAACATTTCTTGATTTCACGCAATTTATCACTTTTTTCCAAAAAACCAATTATATCTTATTCATTTCAGCATCCTCATCAAATTTGATCATATATTCCGAAAGAGCATTAAATTTGCATTAATATGAGAAGTCATGAGTGGCAAAAGAGTTTTACTGACGAGTGTGGTGAGATGGTGAATATAAATTTTCTGAAGAGAGCGAAATAGGTTAGGTTTGGTTAGGTTAGGTTAGGTTAGGTCGTATCTCTCCAATCATTTTATTAATGAAAAACTATTAATGAGAATATGTTTTCTCTGCAGTAAAAACTTCTCCATACAGCAAGCTTTCGAACGACATATCAAGTTTTGTGCTAGCTACTTTCCTTCTGCTGTAATATCATGGCTAACGTGATGACAATGAAAGAGACGAAAATACTCAAACTTTAGCTAGCACAAAACTTGATATGTCATTCGAAAGCCTGCAAAATGGAGAAGTTTTCACTGCAAAGAAAACATATTCCCATTTAAAGTTTTTCATTCATAAAACGATTGGAAAGATACGACTTATTTCGCTCTCTTCAGAATATTTGTATTCACCATACTCGTCAATAGAAATCTTTTGGCACTCATGACTGCTCACATCAAGGCAAATTTAATGCACGTTCGGAATATATGTTCAAATTCGATGAGGATGCAGAAATGAATAAGATATAATTGGTTTTTTGGAAAAAAGTGATAAATTACGTGAAATCAAGAAATGTTGAATTGAAGAATAACCACCAAGATTTCGACCATGTGTTATATGACATTTTTTGTTGCAAATCACTTGTATAATCTCCCCTTGAAGTTAGGCCGATTTAAAAGTGTACACTCTGTGTAGTCTAGGTGCTTAGGCTATGCTAAGAGTAGAATACATGAGTTTTTGTGTTTCTTGCAAATGAGTGTTCGTATAATATGTTGATATCAACTTAAGTGCTATCAAGACATCCTTCAGTTATCATTATGAGTATGAAACCATGTTGTTCTCTTATATAGTAGGGACTTCAGTTGCTCTACCGCATTGATACTCCTTTCTGGAGAATCCAAGTGTATTTTAAATTCATGAGAATACAAAAAGGCGAAACATTCAACCAGGTATCTCCTTACGTTATCGATTCAATCATCACAATGTTATTTCACCCTACTAGGTCGATAACGAAAGGCATCTCCGACCTATGGTGATTCAGACTTTCAATTTAAACGATCGTTTCCTGACCACAAGCTTCATTGTCGGCTTCAAAGGCCTGCACTCAGGCGTGAATATTTCTCACCACATTATCCAAGTCGATTATGCACTTTACGTCCACCGACGGGTCCGAAGAGCTCGTCATGTTTGCACACTTAAGCATATTGCCATAATCAATTCTTCAGCGCCGAAGTGATACATCCTAATATACACTTAGAGTCCATAAAATCGTTCGACAATTCCCTTGCTCAAACTTTATCTGCGGGCATTATCTAAGATGGTTATATAATGCCGTTGCCGCCAGAACGGCCGCGCCGCGGTGTGGCGGTCCGCTGAACTACACACGTAATGGCCACTACGTGCCTTATCGCTTAACGACGTATACCAGGGCTGGTGAAAGAGATACACGGGAAAATATATGAGGTAAACGGTGTTGGGAATTGTGCGATCGAACCAGGGCCGTAGCCAGGGGGGGGCATTATGGGGCAATGCCCTACCTTTAATTTTCAATGCCCTACCTTAAAAAATAGTAACAATTTAAATAATATTCAAAGGAAATTTCATTATGTGACGTGAGGAAAAAATTATCACTCGCAAATCAATTCTGAATTAATCACGAGTTGTTAGAGATTGCGAACTACATCAATAGAGTGCACCGTGGTCATTGTATATATACAGCACGCTGTATTTTCAGAAGCACCTCATGTGCTTATTTTCTTGATTCCGCACATAGATGGCATTTGAAGTATGTATGGGACCTGTACTGGAATATACGCCCCTTGGTAGGGGGATCCCCATATAACCCAAAATAGAGTTTAGCGAAATAATTGTTTGTTTATTGAAGTGAAGTGAAGTGTTGATTGACTCATTTAGCGATGGATATAAGGACTTTCTTTACCAAAAAACGAAGAGTTGAAGAGGGAATTCATCACGATGAACCCCATTGCTCAAAACCCACTCCTAGTTCTATGGAAACTAGTTTGGCAAAACAGGTTGGTAGAAATAGAATTAACTATGGTATTCCTTCGGATATTGCACGAATCGGAGAACCGATAAAACAAATTATTTTAAATATATATCCCAAAGAAAATAATAGGGCCTTTGTTGCGGATTGGTTTAAGCGATATAAATGGTTGCAGTATTCGGTCGAGAGAGATGCTGCTTTTTGCTATCCTTGTCAACAATTTTTACCCCATGGAAGCAAACAAAGTTCTTATACTTCCACAGGATTCAGAAACTGGAAAAATGCCAGTGATACAAGAACTGGGTTTCCAAAACATGAGAAATCAATTCCTCATACACAAGCCATGGCGATGTGGCAAGACAAACTACGCAGAATATCTACAGGTAGCAGTGTCGAAACTTTGATAAATCATGAAGTTTTAGAAAAAAACCGGTATTACATGAAATCAATTGTTGAAGTTATACAATTTTTAGTTGTCAACGAGTTAGCTTTGCGAGGAAATTATGTTTTGGAGGAAAAAAAAGAACAAGGATTATTTCAGAATTTATTTGAATACACGTGCATGAAAGATCCGAATTTGAAGGAGGCTTTCAGCCATATACCACAAAATGCGACATATCATTCACCGGAAATTCAAAACCAAATAATTCAAGCAATGGTTCAAGTAGTACAGAACTCCATTGTCAAAGATATCAAGGAATCTGACGTGAATTGGTTCACTCTAATGGAAGATGGAACGAGGGATAAGAATAATCGTGAAAATATTGCTATAGCAATACGTTACGTTAAGGATGGAATCGTCAATGAGTCGTTGCTGACAGTTACAACAACTGAACATCTTGATGCAGCAACATTTACCGAATTAACTTTAAACACTCTTACGAAAAATGGCATTGATCTCTCCCGTATGCTAAGCCAATGCTATGATGGAGCAAGTGTTATGAGCGGAAAAGTTTCAGGAGTTGCGACTAGAATAGAGAATCAATTGGGCCGAAAAATTCCTTATGTCCACTGTTATAACCACCGCTTACATTTAATAGTTATCAGGACTATCTCTGAAATGACTTTCATCCGTTTATTTTTTGATCAATGCATCATGTTACATGAGTTCTTTCATCATGGAAAAATAGCTGCAATGTATGGTGGAAAAATAATTGGCAGATTACTCGAACAACGTTGGTCAGGACACTTGGCGGTTACAAAAGTTGTAAACGATAATTATTCAGAGATTTTGCTAACTTTAGATAAAATGAAAAATGACAGATTCAATGGTGACGACGTTGCCAAGAGTGTCGGCATCAAAAAAATTATGCTTAATTTGGAATTCCGAATGGCTATGGTTGTGGCCAAAAAAATACTATCCATGCTTCAGCCTGCAGATGCAAGTTTACAAGCCCGAAGCGCAGGATTGAAAGACGCCCTAATAATCATAAATTGCGTCCAAAATGAAATCACAAAATTGAGAACAGATGAAATGTATCATCAAATTTTGGAAGAAGCTAAATCTATGACAAGCATTGATTCTGAAAATAGGACTCACACCCAAAAAAGGCAAGTCAGAAGATCTAATCGCATGGATGACTACTTGATGTTTGACTCTTCCTGTTCCTCAACGAAACAAAATGAAGAAGATCAACCATTTAAATCTGAGTATTTCGAAACATTGGACATACTAGTTGCTGAATTACAGAGAAGGTTTTCAGACAACGATGATCTGTTAAATTCTGTAGCGAGTCTCGATGAGTTGGATGTGAACAAAATGGAACCTTTGAAAAATTTAGGTGAGTGTAAGGCAATTAACAAAATGATGTTGCTGCTTCTAAAATATTACGCTTGTTTATTCATATTCAATTCACAATTTAAATTAACTTTTCAGGTATAACAATTCCATCAAATGAAGAGGCTACAGTGGTTAAAGCTTATTTGAGTCGTCGTGAGGATAAAACAGAAGACATAGTGCAAGTTTTGTACAGACAGCGAGAGGCTTTCAAAGATACATATGAACTCTTTGCATCTGTGGCGACCATAGGATGTAGCACTGCTGTTTGTGAATCTACTTTTTCAACCTTAACTGCAATCAATAGACCTCAGAGGCTGTCAATGAGTCACGAAAGAATGGCAGGCATGGTATTTCTGGCCTTTGAAAAGAGAAGGACTCAGTCTGTTGATCTGAATGAAGTCCTTCGCATATTTAATAATATGACAAATCGAAGGATTCAGCTGTTTTGAGGAAGTTTTTTATCATCATTATATTAATCACAACATGTTGAAAGAAATAATATAAACTGAAGAAATAAATATTTTTATATATACATACTACCATACACTCAAAAGTAGGTACGATGAAAATTGATTCATCAGATCACATCGAGTACAATTTTTTACTTCTGCCCTACCTGTAACCTTCATTGCCCTACCTTAAATTCATTTCTAGCTACGGCCCTGGATCGAACATACGGGATCGTGTACCCATATGAGAGTGAAAGAGGTCATACGAGTTCTGTCCTAATCAAATATCCAATGCGTCTTGAACTATGGGTTTCGAGTGTTAACTTGCAAGGTTGTTACGAGTTTTCATATATTAGATATACTTTACCTATATAGGCGAGGAAGAGCGATACAAAAAATTGTTGACTTCTCACTTCAAACAATAAAGCATGTATAGAGATGAATCTCAATATTAGCAGAAGAAATGTGAAAGGGGCGTCATATATTTCAATGTATGATACAAGAGTATAGAGAAAAACTTCAGCAAAAACTGTGTCCCCCCGTATAGGTGTAGTGATTGGTTAGTGTAGTATATTTGTTTACAGAATTCTTTTTCTTCTTCTCGTGCCTTATCCTCATTGGACGTTGGCGATTACTATGGCCCATCTGATCTTATTTGCTGCATCCCGAAACAGGTCCATAGAAGTCATTCCTGTCCATTGTCTTAGATTTCGCAGCCATGATATCCGCCGTCTTCCAGGACCCCTTCTACCGTAAAGCTTGCCCTGCATAATAAGCTGAAGTAGGCTTTATTTCTGGTTTACAGAATAGGTTGACCTATTTATATAGAATGGCTTCTACTTCTTCTTCATCCAAACAAAATCTTTTCCTATAATTGCTATGGAAAGTAGCGTATTCTTCATAGCTTACTCAACTTCAAAACTATGTATTGCTCATACTGTGAGAAATATTATTCCACACGCTACTTTGCCCATATTTCGCTTGGTAGACCAATGAAATTGGGCTTTTGAGAAGTCGTTTCTATATGGAAACGCAAGAAACGAACAGATACTGTCAACGAAGGCAATTTTGAATTGAATTAGGTACCTACTTACTAGAATTATTCGAATTTGTGCAGTTGTAGGAAAAGCATAGTATGCAACATGTGGAGAATGTCTTTTTCTCACTCGTGTGTTTGCAGCACTCGCCTTTCAGGCTTTTGCCACAAACTTCCATACTCGTGAGAAAAGTTGGAATTTCCAATATAGGTACTATTTCCATTCTTCATTTCCACCAAAAGTCGACGCATATATAATAATTGAATCTGAAAAAAAGAAAGAAACAGATGAGTAGAAATATATTGGATCCGTTTCTACTCGATCCTCTTTGAGAATGGTCAGATTGAGTATCTTGGGATCCAGTATATTCCTACAATATTCTCGAAAACTTATCCAGAATCAAGAACACGTGTGCTAATAGTCTTATGTCAGTTCTCTATCGTAAACTAATTTTTTTTCCAGTGATTCTAGAGTTATCAGTCATGTGTTCCACAGGGTTTTCCAACAAATAGGTTTGAGTTTGACATTACAAAAAAGAATATTTTTTAAGATGAGTTAATGGAAGTTTATTTCATTATAAACACTAAACAGTAAAGAATACCATCAACGATGGAAAACGATATTAGCCATATGAACGCCACGGCTATGTTTGCAGCACACCATATCATTTCCATGAAATATTCGATGACCAATTCGCACAATTGAGGCTTAATATTCTCGATAACTTCTCGTGTTCCATCTTCAAGGTCTTGAATCGATTGTGAAGCATAGGCATCGAAGTTATCTTTCACGTGGCTCCAAAGAATAAAGTCTAAAGGTGTTAAATCACAAGATCTCGGTGGCCACGACCAGCCAACTTTTCTCGCAAAATTGCAATTATTACGTTGCTCGTGGAACATGAGCACCGTCCAGTTCAATCACACAACAAGTCTAAAAACCGCACAAAACAGTGATACGTTGATCATTATTGGATTTTCCGAACCCCAAATGCGGCAATTCTGCTTATTCACGTAGCATCCGAGATAAAAATGCGACTCATCACTGAAGATGATTTTTCGGATATCCGGATCGAAGAAATTACGTTGCTGGTGATAGACCGGCTTGGGTTCTTGTGTTACCTGAACAAAATACGGTGTTATTTCGTTTGTAGAATGCCTAATTTCCAAGATCGATGAACAATTGACGAACCTGAGGGTCCTGAGGTTTGTATACTTCGGGCTGCAGCACAGCAGCAGTTATCTCAGCTTAAATTTGCACCAGTTTCACTATTGCCGAACTGTGACTTCAAAAGTTTCACCATTTTGTAGTGGATGTTAACAGTTTTCAATAGTCAAAAGATGACTTCCGGTTGGGACAATTCAAAATGAACCTCTTATTGGAAAACTATTTATGAAAATAAATTAAATAACAATTTTAAAACAAATACAGATTTAATTTTATGTAGCCGTAAAATAAAAATGTTACAATCATTAAAAACGCATTTTAAATATTTATTGCTATTATATACTCGCGCTGTTGAGCACTGTCTCCTAAACAGACATGCACGAGCCACAGCAAATTGAGAGGAATGTACACATTTCTTCATATGGTAGTAAATTCTTTTCCACGAAGATGAGACATTGTAGTCATTGTAAAATTCCATATTTCTTTCAAAATCTTAGATTATTTCCTCCAAGAAACATCGGATGTTTTGCTATGACCAACTGATTCTCCGGATTTTCATCCTATTGGATATGCGGGAAAAAAGATAGGAATTTGCAACATCTTCTCCACCTGGCCCTGCTTTACCCAAAAGTTGCTCATTCAATTTTGACCATTCCTAACTATGAAAAGAAAAATGCTCAGGTACTGAATTCATTTGAATAAAATTCCTTGAAAATGATATCTATTATTTCACTCATGATGTAGGACAAATAAATTAAACAAAAAATTAATATTGTTGTTGCCTAAGCTATAACTGGCACCAATTTAGTTTTCATTCAAAACTGTATCTAAGAAATAATCTAAAACTAGATCTACCATTTGGTCTTGATGTGAACACGAAGCCATCAAACAGTAAACACATCGGTTTCTTTCTCTGCTCTGTGACAAGCTGATTGATCGGAGCAGGCCGTCAGTCGAAGAGCAACGAGCAATCGTATCGATGGCTTGGCGAATGACCTTGAGTTAATCAGGTGCTAGAGAGAAAGCTATGTACGACGCAATCACGTCTGACAGGCGAGTGACACCTGTCAAATAAAACCTTTGTCTGGCGCTGTACGGCGTACTGACATTATGACTTCTCTCAATGACCTGTCGTTTCAGCGATTGGATTGACGTGATCTTTTAATTTGGATACATGGATATCGTGATCATTTCACGAGTTTGGTTTTTTGCCGAGGGGTTGCTTTTAAGATGAGAGTTGAATCGAGTGCATTTGATCGCAGTTTTAAAACTGTAGATATTATAATGATATTGATGACTATTCCCGTCAAAAAATATCAACCAATCATATTAACGTATATGATACAAATCACTTAGCAACAAACCAATATTTTCGAATATCAACGCAGCGGGTATTGGCACATGTGCTTATGGTGAATATCTTTGTGACATTTTAAATCATCTGAAAAACATTCAATATGATTTCCAAGAAGATTTCATTTGAATTACAAATAGTATTTGAACGAATAAAATTGAGTGAAATTTTGTTCGGGAAATAGTTCTTCATATAAGTAGATACTCCCCTTGATTACCAAATTATCGAATATTTGAGTAAGTATTTGGCAAGCACTCGGGATATAAACACTGAGCATTGCCAGACTTATCAAAACGTAGATCAATTTTTTCAAACAGTTTGGGTCTCGTTTAACAACAAAGGACTAGCTGTATGAAGCAATAGTAGTACTGTTATGGTTTTTTCAGTTTCAAAATTAAAATAGAGATATAACTAATGATTACCTAATGATTACTTCCAAATGACAAAATTAAAATAAAAAAGATTCGAAGGTAATTTTTCTAAATTGAAATTATTTTTGATTTATAATATATTCAAATAAGAATTATATTTTGCCAAATATCTGTAATATTATTCAGAAGTAACAGTTGAAACGAAGAAGATTTGATTGACGAAAATTCCAAAATTTAAGTGACAGCAGTTTGACAGATAAAGAAATAGACATTAGTTCCATAGATTTGAAACAGATGAAGTTAGATCATCGAAGGCTGAAAGCAAGATTTTTTCGATCGACGATTGCGGCGAAAAACATCGGAACGAGACGTCAATAAGAAAAATCAAATAAAAGGCAGAAGTGTAAAATTGAAGGAAATTGAAACAGTTAAACAAATAATAATATAATAAGAAACTGGAAGCAGAAGAATATTATAAATTTGATAGAAAGTAGAACAAAGAAAATGAAATATTAAACATAACTCAAAAGATCATTGAATGCCAAATAATATAAGAAAGGTTTAGATGAGTTATTAATTACATAAATCAAGTTATTGTTGTCTTTTCTTCGAAAAAATATGTATAATTTCAAATTTGAATACTCAAACATTGAGTTGTGTGACAAGAATCCACCCTAAATTTCAAAATTTGAAAGAAATAATGAGTAATTATCCTAAAAAGATAGATTTCAGAAAAACGAAATGATATCAATTGTCGCCCCACGTTGGGTGCCATATAGATATATATTTTTTAAAGACAATTAAACAATAACTCAACTTAACTAACTAATAACTCTAAACATTTCTTATATTATTTGTTATTCAATGTCCATTTGAATTAAGTTGAATCTTCCCTTAAAAATTCCAATATATTCATTATACAAATTTCAGTTTCGCCTTCTATCAAACTTATAATATTCTTCTGCTTCCAGTTTCTTATTAGGTATATTATTATCATTCAGTTTCCTTCAATTTTACACTTCTGCTTTTTTTTGATTTTCCTTATTATTATTATCTAATTTTGAATTAATTATAAATCAAAAATATCCATATTCAGAAATATTACCTTTGAATCTTTCTTATTTCAATTTTGGAATTTGGAAGTAATTACTAGGTATTTTTTAGTTATATCTTTATTTTAATCTTGAGTCTGACAAAACCTAAGCAGTACCTATGAAAATAAGAAGTAAGTATATCTATATTTGTTTTTATTTTATATCAAGATAAACAACAATCGTTTATAGGTTTATCATGATATGATTCGCAGGCACAAATGAATTGATTAATATTAATACTGGACTTTGGATCAATCTTTGTACATATTCTTATTCTTGATTGAATAAAATAATTGGATTATCAACGAAAACATGTAAATATTTCTTGCGAATCCGCAGTGTTTATCTATCTAGGAAGGTACTCTATTTTGAAATAACTTGAGAGCAGTGTTTTCATTTGTCCAAAGCTAATTTAACGGACAGAGATCCATTTAGGCAGCTGTAGGCTGTAGGTAGGTTTTTAAGCAAAAAAATATTCAAACTGAAACAGGTATAGCATTCTTTGATATTAATTAATAACTGATCTAGTGCGAAAAATTCTATATAATGTAAATATCTACGAGCTTGATGAGTTAGTCCCTAGACTATACGAATTCAATCTAAAGAAAACTGATATCGACGAATGTCGAAATAACAAAAATCAATATAGGATGAAGAAATATTTTCAAAGTCTCTGTAACTCTACTTCAATAGTGATAGAAATTATCACTCAAGCAACTAAGCCTCCGTGGCGCAATTGGCTAGCGCGTTCGGCTGTTAACCGAAAGGTTGGTGGTTCGAGCCCACCCGGGGGCGATAATTTTTTTATCAAGTTGAAGATTTGCTCTGTGAATAAACGGAAATTTTGTACAACAATATCTATAACAGGTTTTCAGCATTTTCAACATCACCTTTTGAATCGATTTTGAAAATTTTAACAGAACATTATTAACATTCAAACTAACCAACACTCGACATCTTTTCCCTATTCAAAAAATTTCAGGGGTTTTTTCGGAACAAAATTTATTATAGAAATTCCTCAAAACAGAAGTTGACCTGTTTTATTTTCAATCTTCGAAAATTTTCTGCTTCTAAGTTCTGGGGGGGGGGGCAAATTCGTTGGGACACCCTGTATACAAGTACTACAGTATAAACTATATTCTAATCTTTCCTTAAAATAATTTCGGAATCTCCACCATTCTGAATTACATCAAACTTAGAATTATTCGCATTTTATTGGATTGTAACTGTAAATGGATATATTCAAACAAGTTTTATGGGATTCAGTCAAGAAATCATCTGCTGTAATTTCTGCAATTTCTACTTATTTGCTAAAATATCATCAATACCTACCTATAAGAGTAAAGGTATGGTCAAGAAAGATTTCTGCACTAGAAAATTATCAGCTCTATGGAAAAAAGAGGCGACTCTTTTCCTCAAAATGTCTCGATAATTTTGAAAACAATTTTTTTTTGTCTTTGAGACAATACCCAATACCAAAAAATATTAGGATGAAGATGCACCCCATAGAATTGACGAAACAAATTATAAAAGTGGTGAAATATTGATATTTATCGGTGAAAACGATCTTTCGAATTTCGTGACCATACGATTGGACATGACCAAAAAAAAAATTGAAATTTATATTGATGACAAAGATCTACAAGTTGAATTTCATGAGAAAATTACTTGAATGCATACGAATTTTAACAAGCTCGCATAAGCTCTTCAATTTTTTTTTTTTTTTTTGATGCACTCTCTTTATACAGGAGTAGGAATGACCGTCAGAATATAAACATATACTTAATATCCTTCGTACATAAATAACAATACCAACGTCTCATCACGAAATCATCTCAGAAATTGGGAAGAATCAACCATGCAAATAAATGGAGTCTACGTGAGAAAAACCCACTACAATCTTGGGAAACGTGATAATTTTGCATAAAGGATGAAGGCAGCGGATGAAGAGAGCGAAGCGTTTAAACAGCTGTCAGTCTCGGACAAAATGAGCGATTTTTTTCTTCATTTTATTCAGTGTAGTTGCGAACATTCTGCGACGACTATGAACATGTTCAGCAGTTCGTGAAGGCGATTTCAAAGTGTGCAATTATGAAAATGATCTGCCTCCGTTTTGACAGCAAAACGGCAGGTCTACGTGATTGCCGAAGAAATCATACTCATGTGGTTTATTTAATCAGTTTCTGAAGAAGTTTCTCTTCGAAGAAAATGGGGCATTGTTATAGAATCCAGATTAATGACCATTTTCAAATATATTCATTGTATATTAATCATTAGCACGATGCTAAAGGCTACATTTAAATGTTTGGTTAACATACCAACCTTTCGACTATTACGATCTCTATCGTGGATTTTTGTTAACTTTGTCTTTCATAGGAGAGTCTTTTCTTTTTGTTATTTGAAATTGAGCTCTTCTTTCTGTTCTTTCATAGTTTATCTATGGGAGTCTTTTGTTGGTAACCTGAACACATCTTCAACACGGTTGTAGTTGAAGTCAACTAGTTTTTTTAGTCCATTCAGATTTTGACTTGCTTTTTCAAAAACCTTCTCGTCCTTGCTCTTCAGAAAATCTTTCACAGTTTCTCATTCTATGTCTCTGCTGAAAGAAATATATAAGTCAAAGACTCTCCCTGTATGTTATAATATTACAATATAATAATATACATATATAATTAGAGATTCACGGCTTGGCTTGAGTTGCAAGCTACTTGGCTTGAGCTTGACTTGATTCCAAGTCAAGCTCAAGTCAAGTTGAAGTTTTTCAATCTCAACACAAGTATTTATTTGTCAAGTACTTGAATCATATGATTTTTAGCAGTTTTATTGTATAGTGTCACATCAATAAAAAGAATGATGAAATGAGAAGAAACCTTGCAAAAAACACTATAAATCCTAACAAAATAAAAAATAATTGAAAAATAAAGTTTCCTAAAATTGAAAAACTTCCAGGCTTTGCTTGATTTCATAATTTTTCATCCAGGATCTAAGACACATATGGCATCTTATAGATTTGTCGCCTAACTTATTGCGGGTTTTTGAAAGAGTACTTCTGGAAAATTGTTTTTCAACAGGAACTTAAGATGCTGGCGTTGATAAAAAATTCTTGGCCATTTTGGCCAAGTTTGAAAAGATATTTATGAAACTACCAAAATCTACCAATAGATTCCATAGAAATAAAAGAAAAGAAATATGAGAAAACTACTATTAAAGTCACACTGGCGAATGCTGCCCCTCGGCGCTTGAGGAATCCTCTTATTTAGTCTAAGCGCGTATGAAATTGCACAAATATAGGTATGCCGTGCGACGCGTGCATATCAAGCTCAAGTAAAATCAAGTAGCAAGTATGTAATTTTTCACGAGGTTGATTTTCAAGTCAAGAATATATATTCCTATAAATAATACTAAATATATCTTATATATGTAAGGAATTTCCTCGATCTGATTGAATTACGCGAGTAGTCAGGTCAATGAATCAGATTGCTTAATACCAATACGGAACGTTGTTAAATTCGCAAACGTATCATCAGTATGATCGATGAATTCATTCCGAATACAGTGAGTTGCAATATTGTGAAATTTATCTAACGACAAATTAGTGAATAAGAACATTGAATGTTGTTTCTTTGTTATTTACAGGTAGGATTAATATTCTAGATCATGTATGTAAGTGTTAATAGTGTATATAATAATAAAAGCTTTGTTATTTACAGAGAAACACAGCTGTTTTTATTACAACCAGAAAGATACTTAATAACATTATAAAACAACATTCTGGTTTTAAATCACTATGGAAAAGTTGAAGTTCACATTCAAAATGCTGGCTGCTTCAGATGGAAAGTCAAATGTGCTTTGTGTGACCAGAATAACTACAACGGATGGAAATACATTCAAAATCCCAAATGAGTATTCAAATGCATTATTACATGTAGAATTACTAAAAACTGCGGCATATACAAAAATCAAGAAAACTTGCTCACAAAGAGGCCAAACAAGGAGAGTGTGGGTGAGTTTAACAAAAGAAATGAGAAATACTTATTTCGATGAGGATGGAAATATCCAGTTTGAAAGCGTATACTTAGAGGAAGTGAGTGAAGAAAGCAGTGACACAACTACAAGTACTAGTGCTCCAGAACATTCATTAGAAAAATTATTAGAGAAGATACTGAAGAAAAACCAAGAAAATAGTGGAGAGAGAAATGTGGGTAAATTGGCCACAGAATTTACTATCGGAAAATTTGATGGAAAAAATGCAAATGCAGAGCAATGGTTAAGAAGTTTTGAAAAAGAATGTGAAAGATTCGAAATTGATGAAAATTGTAATAAAATAGAAATTTTGAAATCATTTATGGAAAAAGTTGCTGCAGATTGGTATGATTGTACTCTATTGAAACTCACTATCACAGCAGAATGGAATGATTGGAGAGAAAATTTTTGTAAGACTTTCTCATGTAAAGGTTGGTCTCCAATAAAATATGCAATAGCATTTAGATATCAAGCGGGCTCACTATTAGAATATTCTATGAAGAAGGAAAAATTACTATTACAAGTAAGAAAAACTATGGATAGTGATACGCTTGTTGATCTTATTGCTATGGGTTTACCCAACTTCATATTAGACAAAATTGATAGAGAAAAAATAGTAAAATCTGAAGTTCTACATAATGAATTGAATAAATTAGAACATTTAACCATGAAAAAAAATTCAGAAGTCAAAAAGTTTAAGCCTGACTTTAAAGGAAAAACGGAAAAAATACCTTGTAAAATATGCAAAGATAATAACAAAGGAACAAGATTTCATCCCGAAATGGAATGCTGGTTTAGAGACCCAGAAAAGAAAGGTAACAAACTGAGACAAGTAAATAACTTAACTTTAGATGTAGAATTAAGTACCGATGATACAAAAAACTAATCGTACCACCATTAATTGAACTCAAAATTAGGTTGAATGATATTTTGGAAATACCTGCAATTTATGATCCAGGATCAAATGTATCATTGATAAATGCTAAATTGATTAATGTAAAGACAAAAAATGGCTATAAAAAGAAAACTAATTTGAGAACGATTAATGGTGTTCATGTAACATATGGTATGGTAAAATTAAAAATAAAAATATTAAATATAGAAAAATATGTAAACGTGTTCATAATCAATAATGAAAATTTCAAGTACAATTTCCTTATAGGCCTAGATTGTATTCAAAAATTTAAGTTGATACAAAATGAAAGATTAGAGATATGTAGAACAAAAAGATTCCGAATCTAATATATTAATGAATGAGTATCAAATTAATTTTAATGAACATGTAGAGATAAATACTTTTAATATTTCAATGAATCATTTGAATAATATTGAAAAAAAAGTTATAACAGATTTAGTAAACAAATATAAAAATATTTTTGCTAAAGATAAGTACGATATAGGTACCGTAAAAGACTATGAAGCAAGAATTGATCTCATAGTAGATAAATATTGTAGTAAAAGGCCTTATAGATGTACAATTGATGACAAGAAAGAAATAGAAGTACAAATATCTCAATTACTTGAAAAAAATTTGATAGAAGAATCATATAGCCCTTTTGCTGCCCCGGTAACTTTAGCCTTTAAAAAAGATGAAAATAGAAGATCAAGATTATGCATAGATTTTAGAGATTTAAACAGAATAATAGTCCCTCAATCACAACCGTTCCCATTAATAGAAGACCTAGTAATCAAAACAAGAAACTGCAAATTTTTTTCAAAGCTTGATATTAATTCTGCTTTTTGGTCAATCCCTTTACGAATTGAAGATAGAAGAAAAACGGGATTTGTAACCCAAGAAGGTCACTTCCAATGGACTTGCCTACCATTCGGATTAAAAACATCTCCGGCCATTTTCCAAAGAATTCTTAGTAATATAATAAGAAAACACAAATTATCAGAGTTCACAGTTAACTATATAGACGACATTTTAATATTTTCAAAATCCTTTGAAGAACACATAGATCATTTGACACAGTTATTAGAAGCAATCATGAAAGAAGGATTTCGATTAAAACTCTCGAAATGCACATTCGCACTCGACTCAGTACAATATTTAGGCCACATAATAAAACATAAGACGATCTCGCCAATGAAGGATAATTTAATATCGATAAGAAATTTTCCTGTGCCAAAAAATAGAAAAAATGTTCGACAATTTTTGGGTAAAATTAATTTTTACAACGAATACATACCAAAAAATGCAATAACTTTAGACCCACTACATAATTTACTGAGAAAAGGACAGGAATTCATTTGGTCAGAAAAATGTCAAAATGTATTTGATTATATGAAAAATTTTCTTTGCACCCAACCAGTTTTAGCCATTTTCGATCCAGGCTTACCGATTCATATATATACAGATGCAAGCTTGCAAGGCATAGGTGACGTTTTGAAACAACCACAACTGAACGAAAATAGTAAAACAGAAAAACCAGTAGCATATTTTTCCAAGAAATTGAACGAATCACAGAAAAATAAAAAAGCAATTTATTTGGAATGTATAGCAATAAAAGAATCCGTAAAGTATTGGCAACATTGGCTTATAGGTAAACACTTCAAAGTATTTTCAGATCACAAACCTCTAGAAAAGATTAATTAATATAAAAGCTAGAACTGACGAAGAACTAGGAGATCTCACTTATTACTTGTCGCAATTTGACTTTGAGATAATTTATCGCCCGGGCAAGGATAACTTAGAAGCAGATTGCTTAAGCAGAAACCCGGTGCTAGACGCTGAAGAAGAAGAAGAAGACAAGATAAAAGTGGTGAACTTAATAAAATTAGAAGATATTTTAGAAGACCAGAAGCAGAATAAAGATATAAAAATCAATAAAAATGGACTGAGAATGGACAGTGAAAATAATTTGTGTTATAAAAAAGCAAGAAATAAAGAGAAAATTTTTCTGTCAGAAGAATTCAGTGAAAAACTAATTAAGGACACACACAATGAATTTGGTCATATTGGAATAAATCAAATGAAAAACAAAATACTCACTCATTATACAGCAGCAAATATATCAGAAAACATAAGAAAAATATGTAGATATTGTGAGGTTTGCATAAAAAATAAAACAAGAGGACAAAACAAAATTGGCTTAATGTCACATCTTGGGCCCGCAAAAAAACCATTCGAAATAGTCTCCATAGACACAATAGGTGGATTTGGTGGCTCAAGATCCACGAAAAAATATTTACTCCTCCTAGTAGATCACTTTTCAAGGTATGCTTACATATTAACATCGAAAACACAAAATGCAAATGATTTTGTTAAACTAACAGAAAATGTACTAAAAGATCACGATATTCAAATACTTTTGACAGATCAATATCCAGGTATAAACTCTAAAGATTTCAAAAATTTTTTAGTGAAAAAAGGGATTACAATGATTTTTACAGGAGTTAATGCACCATTTTCGAATGGTTTAAATGAAAGACTCAACCAAACCTCAGTAAATAAGATAAGATGTAAAACGAACGAAGGAAAAAATAAGCATGCATGGACAACTGTAGCTCATAACTGCATAGATCAATACAATGAAACTGAGCATACAGTGACGAAATTTAGTCCAAAATATTTATTAGAGGGCGAAGATACATCAATATTACCGAATGAACTGAAAAAAAATAAAAATTATAATCAACTAGAAAACGATAGAATGACTGCATATAGGAATAGTATAAAATATCATGAGTATAATAAGAAATTATATGACAAAAATAGGAAGGAGTTCGACTTTAATGTGGGAGATTTAGTGTACATTGAAAATGGCAATAGAATGAACCGGAAGAAATTAGATGAAGTGAGAATCGGGCCATATAAAATTTTGAAGAAGATATCGAATTCAATATATGAAATTGATATAGGACATAAGAAATCAGAATCAAATATATTTCACATTTCGAAGCTCATTCCAAAACCTTGTTAATGAAAACCTTAGCATATACTTAAATATAAATTTATATAATTTTTGCAATATTGTAATTCACGCAAAATTTTCTTGTACCAAAAAAATTTTTGTCTTAAGGGGGGAGATGTAAGGAATTTCCTCGATCTGATTGAATTACGCGAGTAGTCAGGTCAATGAATCAGATTGCTTAATACCAATACGGAACGTTGTTAAATTCGCAAACGTATCATCAGTATGATCGATGAATTCATTCCGAATACAGTGAGTTGCAATATTGTGAAATTTATCTAACGACAAATTAGTGAATAAGAACATTGAATGTTGTTTCTTTGTTATTTACAGGTAGGATTAATATTCTAGATCATGTATGTAAGTGTAAATAGTGTATATAATAATAAAAGCTTTGTTATTTACAGAGAAACACAGCTGTTTTTATTACAACCAGAAAGATACTTAATAACATTATATATATACATATATTAAACATTTTGATAGAGATTATAAAATATTAATGAAAATTCGAAATGAGCACGCATAGACAGAGTCGTTCAAATTCAGTTTTATTCACATGTAAATTGGTTCAGGTTAATTTGTAACATTAGCGATTCAAGGTGATGAATCAAACATCATTGTGGAAGTGGTTTAACCACTTCATTTTGACATCTCATCCATGTAACATCAACGAACGATTTATTAACCTGTCTGAATCGAAAATAATGAGACAGTTGGATGCATAATCTAAAATGAAAAATTTGGTCTCTATCTCAGAAAAGTAAACAAGTACAGTTACTTGTTTGTGCTTATAATGGAAAATATCCCATCGTTTATTTCGATACGACGAGCATATTTAACTGGAACTAATTTTAGTAAAATTATTTGTTCATTTATATTTCATCGAAAATTTCTATAATTATCTTTCCAATACAAAGAATAATGACTCAATTAGAGTTGCACAAGTTTGATTTGAATGTTTGAGATTGACTTGAGTTTGACTTGAAATCAAGTCAATCTTTCTGACAAATGATTCAAGTCAAATCAAACTGGACAATGGTTCCAGGTTTGAAAGTTCAAACTGTTTGCCAAACTAGTTTGGAAGAGTTTGAAAAATAATTCATTTGGTAGATATACCTTGAATGGGTAAAATATTCATGTCAAATATAGTAAGTAGGTACAATAAATACCTACATTAATTAAAAAAAAAATACATTATTTCAAATTTTTTTTAATCCACTCCAACTTGTTACCACAAAATTCTTCTTAAAGAGTAAAGACCGTCCTTCAGTACTTCTTACAATTTGAGTGAATGCTGTTAACAAGAACAAGAGCCTCCTGCTAATGAAAATAACAAGTACAATAAAACAAACCGCATATGTATTTTGAACTTTAAGAATAAAGGAGCTGCCTTCCAAAAAATATTTTGACAATTTTGGATCCAACGTTTTATGTTGTTAATACCACAAATACTACTTGATCCAGAAGGTGTTGCTTCCTGCCAAAATTCAACTTCATACAATTTTTTGTGGCTCATCATCAAATGTCGTTAAACAACTAGTTCCACTATTGGCATCTTATACCGTTGTTATTTATTTTTAAATAATTTGCACATTCCAATTTTCATTGTTTTAGAATCGCCTGTCGCAAATCAAAGAAATTTGTATATTTATTATTCTTGTTGATTAATTTTTCCTCGTCTACAGATTTTTTCTCATAGTTTTTGGAGGAGGTAATCCTCAAAATCAGACTCAATTTGTTCTGGTACGTAGGTATTCAAAGCTGCATGAGCTACTTGAAAAAGTTCAGGTTCAGATATTTCGAGTTCAGACACAACGCAAAACAAACATCAAAAAATGAAAGAAGCCAAGCATATCCTTCTAAATATGAACTATAAATAATCTGCGGAGTCGCAGAGCACAGGTTCAGACAAGTTACGCAATATGAATAAGATATTCAAACTTCAAACTGTTTGAAGAAGTTTGTTTCAAGCCAAACCTAAAGATATAGAAATCGAGTCAAGTCAAACTTTTTACATGAAAAGTTTAATTTTCAAGTCAAGTTTGGGGTAAAATCAAACTAGTTTGACTTGTATGCATCCCTAATAATGCGGCACCTTAGATGGTTTTTGATGTTAAATTTATCCATATTTTGTTGTAGGTGACTGAATTACATTCTTATTCGCTACTTGAATTTTCACACATGTGATTTTTGTTGATCAAGCTTGAAATGCCGCCACTAAATGTTGGCGCCCTAGGCGACTGCCTATACCCTTCCTCCACCTAGCGACTGCCCTGCTTCCACCTCAAAATTAAAAAAAAAACATTCGTAAAATTATAACAAGAGTCAATCTGTCACATGTGGAGAGTAACCGATAAAAAGGTTCTCCCAGTAGACTAATGGAGTAATGTTCGATAATTTTCCCATTCGAAACTATCGGTAACATCATTTGTCCAGATACGAATGGGAAATATCAATAAACTTCTATAAAAGTACGGGATACAATAAGCCATCAATTGCATCGAAAGTAATCGTCATCGAAAACCAACAATACATACATCAAAACGAACATAAGATAAATCGCTTAGATGTAGAAGTCTAATAGACGTTGATCAAGCATAATAATTGGTCAATCAGCCTTTGCGGTATTACATGAAACTTTGATTACAGTCATTTCAAGGAAACTGGAAAGTACTGTTTCTGATATGAACGCGCGTTAGCTTCCGACATGTTTGTCGATTCGAAGACTGACAACTAAACTTTATGTCACTTAGGAGAAGACGTTTCAATTATTCATGCCTTAATGATGGAAGATGGCCTTTAATAAGTAGTAGGACTTGTTCAATTGGAGATCATCGACCAACGACTTGGATGGAGCGTTCCTATGCATGTTTAATGATGATGAAGGGATTACTCTATAATTTGTGAAAATATAATGCGGCAGCTTGGAGAATATTGTTTAACGATTTTCAGGGGAACTGTTTAGTAGCATGGCGTCAATTCAATGTTCGAGAAAAAAATACTAAATGAATTTCCAATAAGAGGTATTGTTTTGAATAACCCACTGTCGGGTAGCTGTCAACTTTGAGGCTGTCATCTCTTGACATTTGACAAATACCATTACCATAGAGTAATAAACATAGATAGAGGGAGTACACGCAATTTTTACATATCCCCAACATGGTTAGATTACGTTGTCGGATTGTGATATATTTTCAAATTCACAATTTTACTATATCGATATGAATGTATATTCTATTGAATGAAATATATTTATCTTATTCCCTATTGAATATGCAAATTTGAATATTTGGAATCCGATATTTTTCCTAATTGTCGAATTCATAATAAGCAGAATATTTATTATTTTCTGTATCTACCTGCTGAAATCCAACGTTTGGCATATTTTGCTCTCCTAGTGTCATCGGTTGTTTCACGTCGTTTGGCGCGCTTGAAGTTTGTTTTCTGAATTTCTGATATATTTAGGTATTTATTTCAATATATTTTGAGTTAATATGAAACATTGATTCACTATGGGACATAAGAAGTGCGTTTTTTGAGAAGAAACTCATGAATTGAGTGAAAAATCGTATCACTGATATGTTTTCATTTCCGCGCGCTTCATGTCATATTTGATAGTTCAAATTGAGGACAAAATTTGCTTACTGAAAATGACATATGCTCCCTCTATCTATGTTTATTTTTCTGAGACCATTACTATGAAAATTGTCGCATGACTCGCATGACAATTGCGCCTATTGCTGACGTATGAATAATGGATATTCTTTGCACATGTTTTCATTGTTCATATTTCATTATCTGTTTTCTTGTGTTCACCGTGAAGAAAAGAAATGTTACAATACATACATACAAATGTTGTGTATTCAAAATACACAAATACAATGACAAATGACAATGGCGACTGTCGTGATTGATGAAAAACATTTGTTACCTATTTGCTCGATATGAATTTAACTACTTGAACTGTTGAATTATCATTATATTATTCACCTATCCTATCTGACAATTGTTAAGCACAATTTTTAGCGATATCTGTTGGATAAGTTATGTATCAATAGCTCAATAGCTTATCCGAGACTTAGCCAAATGTGAAACAAGTCCTAAGAAGATAAATTATCCATAGGAGTTCAGAGGTCTTACTACTAGAATTTTGGAAATACATATTATACTCAGCTTCATACTCAAGAGGGTGATTTTTATTAAAAAATTCTTTCATACGAATTGTGACATTCTGTGAAATTTTCCGCATTCCAATATGCAAGTACCTACCTAATCTGTGAAGATGTCATTCATTTTCCAAACGAATTCATCGTTTGAATGACCAAACACTTTCAGAACCTTAAAAATATGTTTTCCCAAAAACTAGCATGTCTTCCGCCAATTCCACTCTTTTGCCTCTTTCGACCTGTCCTCATTTTAATTGGGCCTCCAAACAGACAGTCCTGCACGAGCGTTTTTTTACCTGCTCGAAATAATTACACATCGAAATTTCTGCCTTTTGTAATATACATATCTCGGGGTCTGGAATAGACCCATCCATTATGGGGCATATCTGATATTTTAATTTATTTCGACTTCTTCCATCCAACAGCTGCCCTTCGAGCAACGTATAATTTGGGCGAATTCTTCTTCCATGATGGCTTCCTTCTTGGGATTCGACCTTGCGATGGAGAAATGGGAGTTTTGGAACGCGTAGATTTATGTATGGGTTGGTTTCGGACGATAAAATGTAGGTTATAGGCTGGGATTCGATTGCATCTTTGTGAAGATTCGGAGAAAAAATATTTTCTCCTCGACTGCGTAGAGAAAAGTTATCGACTGTATGATTGAATTAAAAAGAGTCTGCTCATTTCAACCTGACTGTTTATCCCAATAATTGTTGTTGTCTCCTGGACTGATATATGATCTCGCTCTCCTTATTTCGAATTTGATCACAAAACGTTAGTTTTCCTGTTCTGGTAAGCATTTTGACATAATTTTATTCTATCACTTGTGATGGAGGCAATATTATTTATTCTTTCGATTTTTTTTTCACATTTCGAAATTTGACATTTTGGTGACTATTAGTAATTATTTGCTTCATTCCAGCCAAAAATTCTGTATTATACCACTATTATATAACTCATGTTCTGGTGAACCAATAGAATCCGTAAATTTCTCATAGCTACGGCGTATTGATAAGTGAATATACTACTTAACGACGTGATATAATTGTTTTGGTGTTTCGCCTTCTGCCATATTGTGATCATTTCCATAGCAGCATTCTTGGACGTTCGCCAAAAAATGAAAATAAAGCTCAGTAAAATATCATTGAATTATCAAAAGGCAGTGCTTTGGTTATAGTTATCTATACGTCTCGTGAATCGGTGTATAATCGAATATTGTCTATGCGTTTTTTCTTATTGTTTTGGTGTTTCGCCTCCTGTCATATTGTCATCATTTCCATAGTAACGTGCTTGGACGTTTTCCAAATAAAAATAAAAGTCAAGCTCAGAGAAATGTCATTGAATTTTTCAAAAGGCAGTGCTTTGGTTACAGTTCCATTAATTAATACGACATTGAAAATATTATTCGTTATTTAAAGTTGAGAGATATCGGTCTCAGGAACCAAAAATTTAACAAGTCTCACTCCTTTTTTTCACAACGAAATAAATAATTTGACAGGAAAAAATGAATTGAGTTATTAAAACTAACAAAATTGTTCGAGCGTAAAAGTTTTCATTTTCATCTGAGATTTTTACTGTTTACCTAATATAGACAATATATATAAACCACTTAAAAATAAATCTTCTCGAACTATACCTGCTAATCGTTTATATTTTGGGACGGAAATCAGCTGCTAATCGACCTTGATCCTTTCTCTTTCATAGCTCAGAAACTCGATTCATGGGAACTAAAGGCAAAAAAATTGGAGGGTCGAGTTGAAAAATCCATTAGGAAAAAATCATCACATAATTGCAACTAAGAAGATTCAGGGTTCGTTATCTATGAAGTTTTGAGAATCATTTCAGAAATGAATACCTAACTTGTTTTATCCGTAACTGCATTTTGAGAAGTTTGTCTTCTGATGCTAGGATGCTTGGGTATTTTAATATTATTGCAGTTGTAGCAATGGAATGTTCTGTTTTGTGACTGTACCTATATCTACAATTTATGGAAGAATGGTTTGATTACTAAACTACATAATCATTATCATTTGAACTTCGGAGAAATAATTCGTTGAAAATATGTTATCTGACAGGAGACTTCGTGTTTTGGTTGATGACAAAAGTAGTAGTTTCAAAATGTTGAATAATGGACTTCCGCAGGGATCAGTTTTGTCTCCCATACTATTCAATTTATACTTGTGTGTCATCCCTGTTACCTTATCTGAGAAAATCATTTATGCCGATGATATTGCTTTTTCGGAATTACTGAAAATACTAAATGAAGATCTGAAAATTATGGAAAATTTTTTTCTTGATTATTATTATGCCCTAGTCCAAATAAAACAGAAGTTTTCTGTTTTCATTTGAATAATCAACAAAAATATGGAAAATTGAAAGTAACTTTCAATAATTTCGGCTTGAATCATAATTATACTCCCAACTATCTTGGAGTTAAACTTGATTCTTCTTTGGATTTCAAGGTTCACTTGCAAATTTTACATTTGAAATTGAAGTCGAGGAATAATATCTTTAAAAAAATAGCTGGTTCTTCATGGGTTGCTGATGCCAGCACTCTTCGTACGGCAGCTTTGGCCTTTGTTTTTTCTGCTACTGAATATTGTTGTTATAATTGGTTCAATAATGCTCATGTTCAAAAAATTGATGCACAGCTTAACGTTTTTATGAGAATTATCAGAGGAACTATTAGTTACCTTAACATTGGTTGCCAGCAACCATAACATTGATTGCCAGTGCTATTACATATATATTCGCAGACAGGTCTCAGTCAAGAAATCTTAGAAAAAAATTCATTTCTACCTTGACTTATTTCCAATTATATCTCACCTCCCAGATACTAGAAATTACAGATTAAAATCACGCAAACCTTTATCGATTAATACCTTCCTTCAATCTAATGAAATCAACAAGGGAATTCGACGTTCGGAATGGAGTTCTTGTTATGTCTTCAACAAAAGTCTAATCGAAGGAAAACTTGAAGTACTTATTTCAAATCTACTTAGGACAGGTCATGGTTGTTGTTGCAATAAAATGCTCTTCAAATCACTTTCTATTGAAAGCCCACTTAGTAAGTGTGGTGTAGTATTAGGGATTGACGGCTTGACTTGATTTTCAAGCTTCTTGGCTTGAGCTTGAATTGATTTCAAGTCAAACTCAAATCAAGTAGTAGTTTTTCAATCTCAAGTCAAGTCAAGTATTCATTTATCAAGTACTTGAATCATATCTAGCTACTTGATCCTCAGCAGACTTATTGTGTAGTGTCATATCAATAAAAAATGATGAAATGAGAAGAAACTTTGCAAAAACACTTTTATTTATTGAACTTATTGTATAAAAAAACCGAAAATATAATTTTTTTTGAAATAAAAACATGAATTAAATCACTATAAATCATAACAAAATAAAAAATTAAAGTTTCTTAATATTAAGAAACCTCCAGGCTTTGTTTGATTTCATAATTTTCCATCCAGGATCTAAGACACATGAGGCATCTTATAGATTTGTCGCCTAACCTATTGCGGATTTTTGTAACTGTGAGAGCAGCTCTGGAAAATTGTCTTTCAACAGGAGCTGAAGATGCTGGTGTTGATGAAAAATCCTTGGCCATTTTGGCCAAGTTTGGAAAGATCAAAATCTACCAATAGATTTCATAGAAATGTGAGAAAACTACTAATAAAGTCACACTGGCGAATGCTTCAGTAATATCAAGTAGCTTGATATCAAGTCAAGCAATAAATATCTAAAACCAAGTCAAGCTCAAGTATGTAATTTTTCACGATTTGATTTGATTGATTTTCAAGTCAAGTAAAGTTGGTTAAAATGTCAAGCTCTTGGCTTGTTGAATCCCTATGTAGGATAAATCATTGACCACTTGGTGAATACTTGTTCAATTCATAAATTTCGTTTCACGAGATCTATCACTTCAGACGTCCTTAGAAAAGTTACCTACCACAAACATAAAAATTGCAAGAGGAGAATTTACCAAACTACTCTCACTAACTCACTTGACAAAGAAGTGTGTTTTGAAGACACAATTTCAATTTATAAAATGGGTTTGTATTAATCTTGGAATGGATTTCCATTTAGGCCCAGTTTCACCAAATGCTTTAATCTTGACTTAGCTCTTAAGTGAGGCCTTAGACCACGATTAATGTAATGTAGCGTTTCACCACACTCCAAAGCGCCATTTAATCGACCAATCGCGATTTAGCACTAATCGGCCATTTTTGGAGGATTATAACCTTTCAAGTTGAGATTAATAATTATTTATCAGTATGGAACTCTTGTCTATGTAATTATTTTTCCGGAAATTTCTAATTTTTGGGTCAATTATATCAAAATATGACTATATGTATAGGCTCAATATTTCCCATTTAAAATACACGTAAACTTTGTTTTTGTGTTTTATGAAATTTATTGCAAAAAATAATTTATTGATATGTTTGATTGAAATATTATTTAAGAAGCAGTTAAACTTGTTAATAAAAATAAATAAGTTAATAAAATTACTTATACAGTTTTTTTTCCAGAATGTGTGGTTTTGTGAAATGGGATAATTTTTTTTTAACTTCTGCAAGTTTCCGACATTTCGAAGCACATCACTCGACATTTTCGGCAAAAATTAACTTTGTTTTTTGTTTACAAGATGACAAATGATTTGAAATGTTATGAGTTATGAATGAATGACACCTGACACCTAGCGCCAATGGTGGTCATCACTGCTAATACGATACAGAACACTATATAATTTTTTGTTCACAACGTTGCCAAATGGTTTGACTATTTAATCGCGATTTGGTTAATCGCGATCATCTTCGGACGGGTTGATGCACGGTGAAACAGAAAACACTGTTAAGCCTGCTTTAGTAACAAGCGGAGTTTAATCAATCTGGGATCAAGTGCTGTTTGGTGAAACTGGGCCTAAGTGAAGACCGAGACAATCTCAGATAATAAGAAATAATAAACTATAGGTAACTGGTGTGAAATTCACACTGTACAGCGAATAACAATCTTAGTCGGTATTATTGAAATTTTCAAGACGTAAGTAGGTATCTATCTCGAAATAGCTATTGCAATTCCCACATCGAAAATGACAAATTACTATGACGACATCCTCCTATCTCCTAGATAAAGAGCACCCTAAACGTTTTATACACACATTACAGCCTGCTCGATATGAAATCCGTAGAATTTCCTCCTAGGCTCTTCCCATGATGCCGAACGTGCTTTCTCACATTCCAACCGCCTCTTTAGCCGCATAGGCATAACACCATCGGTCGTTAATGGCCTCAGCCTAGTGTCCGCCGGCCGGCGGTGATTACCAGATGTCGAAAAAATACGGTTAGAACGGGCATCAGGGAGGGCCTGGCAGCGCCATTGGTGGACACGGCACGACGTCCGACCCACCTCTGTGATCACGCACGCTGTTCTGTGCGCCTCAGCGGCACCATGTGTGGCATATGAGCTGGAGAAAAACGGACGAAACGAGCCAAGTCGGACATTTTATTAAAATAGTAAATGGCTTTTCGGAAAACGTGTTACAAATAGCTATGGGTTTTTACGGTGCCGCAAATTGTTGCAGAGAATTCAGTGGTGGAGAAGAGTGGGTATTTCGTTTGGGGTCACAGAGGTATTGAAATATTCGAAATATTACGGAAATTTTATATTAACTCC
This sequence comes from Harmonia axyridis, assembly GCF_914767665.1. Lineage (NCBI taxonomy): Eukaryota > Metazoa > Arthropoda > Insecta > Coleoptera > Coccinellidae > Harmonia > Harmonia axyridis. The sequence continues at coordinate 60,450,166 of NC_059501.1, forward strand.
TACTTACGATATATATTTTGATTTATACGTATTGATTTACTTAGAAAAACAATTTCAACAATAACAAATATCATTAATATTAAGTAGGTTCACATACTGATCAACCAAAACAATTATAATTAGAAATCGAACAACTTAAAGCCTTGTGATTCAAAAACAAAACAAAAAAGTAAATTTTCATCCACATGCATTTTGGATGATTTATATTTCTTTGAAGAGTAAATATAAAAAAAAAATCTATGACTGTTGCAAACTATATGCCTAGCACTCTGCAGTAAAAATATTGTATGTAGTTACCTTAATATATTCAGTTATAATATCACAAGAGCCTAAACAATATTCGATTCACTCGACGTAATTCGCGAAATATCACGAGAGCGCAGCTCGAGTGGCGAACGTCCAAGAATGTAACTATGCAAATGGTCACAATATGGCAGGAGGCGGAACACCAAAACGATTATACCACGTCGTCAAGTAGTATATATCCGCTTATCAATACGACGTAACTATGGGAAATTCACGGATTCTGTTGGTTCATAAGAACATGAGTTGTATAATCAGCATAATTATCCAACGCATTTTTCTCGTGATTCTGAGAAAGAAATCAATTTTTGGAGATATAAATTGTCCAAAATTTGTTTTCTTGATTTTTTCCCTTTAGAATTAACAGAACGTAGTCTTGGAATAGGATGATAGATAGATTTTAGTTTCAAATATTTTGTTCCAATTTTTTCTGAGAAGAGCTTTTTTCTCCAATTGATAGCAAATATTGATTTTGCAGACACATATCGATCAGCTCTCATCTACTGTCTAGGCAGCAAAGTAATAACTTTCCTGCCTAGGCAGCAAAATGATAATTTTCAATGCGAATAAAACATTCGACATTTTATGACAATCAAAAACTTTTCTCACCTACCTTATTTCTGGAGGAGTACCTAAGTACTTCTGAGTCGTTATCACTGCCTCTAATATAAATATATCCGATATTTTTACAAAAACCTGTCAGATATTTCATAAGTTGTCAAAACTATAATTATCATAGACCTATACATTTCTATAGCAACAAACAATTGCGATTTCTATCAAATTTCGTTTTAATTTATCACTATAGGAAAAATTGTGGGAATTGTAATAATTTGCAAATACAATATCCTACATATATCATTTTAAACAATTGCAGAAAAAATTATATGTTCAACTCGGCAGCAAAGTAGATTCACTACTTTGGCTGAATTCCTAGCTTCGCTAGTCTCTATGCATGGCTATGAACTATCAATCGTGACAGTCATTAGTCAATCTACTATTTTGCTGCCTAGTGAAACAAATAACTATAGGCAATAAAAAGACAGATTTTATTTTCAATTTTTAGTTTTTATATCAATTATTTCCTAAACGTCAATTGTGAAATTTCATACAAGATTAAAAGATTGAAAATATAATTCATAGTTTTCTGGAATTCTTTTTCGATCTTACATCTAGATTTGATCATTTGAAATTCATGGACTTTCGTACTAAGGTCCACCAGAAATTCTCTCATATTTCTCGAGAAAAACTAAAGACAATAACTGTTCATTGCCTGTCATTGTTCATTTGTCTGTACCAAGTTTGTAATGGATTTTAAGATTCTCCGGTGTCGCCAAAGAAAACTGAATAATTCAGAATCGTTGAATTATTCTTTCTCATCAATTTTATTATTGAAGTTAATAATGAACACATAAAGAATTTTCATACATATACCTATATCGTCTCATAGAAAGGCTTTAGGAAAAGGATTTCGATTCCTTTGAAATTGCATTTAAATGAATTAATTTACGGAATTCAGGTACCTACGATAAGGTCATTGACGAATGAATGCCTAATGGATTTTTTACTGCGAAAATAATTTTTTCGTTCTCAATTTATCGAGGATAACTTTTGCGAACATTTGACATTTATCGAGTGAATTGATTTTGTGAAAGTAGTTTTCCTCTAAAGATTGTCTAGTCTATATTCTAAATCAATGGTAATTATGTCGAATTGATATTAAAGATACCAGAATGTTTCATAATCAAAAAATGATAATCTCACAGAAATAAGTAAAATAGAAGTGAAAAGAATCTCATCACAAGTCTTGAATCTAATAGTTGAAGATATTGAATTTGAATATATAAGTGATTTTATTTTTCGAAATGGTCTGCAGTAACATATAAATTCAAAACTAACAACCACAGAAACGAATGTAGCCATAAGGCATAAAAAGTCAAAAACTGTTTTAAAAGCTGGAATACCTATCTCGTGTAATTTCGTTCATGGATTGGATTAAATCCGTTATAAGATCCTATTTCTGAGTTAAAAGTTAGTAGGTATATTATAGGTAAATTTTTAAATATTGTTTTCTCAATAATGAAAAAATTCTCAACCTATCAAACTGAAATCGGTTGCAAAATGATGAATTGTATTTATTTCGTGAATATAATTTGTAATATTGTATATAGGTAGGTACTATATGAAGTTCTGAGTTTATTGGGTTAGATAATGTTTAATGAGATGACACAAGATCATACAATGATAAGGGAAGCAAAAACAATTGTACCTATCTGTAGCTGTCAAAATCAGTGTGTTTCATTCCAGAATATTGTCAGAATATTATATTGAACCCGGAACCATTACAATTAGCAGACTGAAAAGAATTAGTTTGTCAAATTTCGTTATCTCAAAATTCTAAAAAATTGGCATATTGAAAGTGGAAGAATTAACCAAATAAAGCATCCATATATTTTCAATATGCACATTACTATTTTAGTTTCATGAAATGAAATAATAGAAAATTTTAAAGAGAATTGATTCAAAAAAATATTTTGAAAATATTATGTCATTTATTATACGCGTAGGAGAGAACACTCTTCCCGTCTTCGGCTTTCTTACTCCCCGCTTAGAGGAACATTCATTCTATCCCAGATATTTAAAATAACAGAAGGAAAGAACACGGTCGTGTCCGGTCCTTGTGGTCCCTCTGGTTCTCGTCGAGCTTCTGGTCCTTTTACTCGCGATCCCGCCGATCCTTGGAGCAATCTGTCGCCCCTTAGAAATTGTCTCATCGTCTTTGCGATACCTCAAAGATGCTCTTTGCATCATAATACATATATATTGACAAAGCCCTAGTTGTTTGATATTCCTCTTGAGATTTTTGGATACTACAGTTGTTGAGATGATAATTGGAATAGTTTTCGTTGATATCATTTCCCACTGTAGAATTATCTGAAAATTTTTCGACGCATGTTGTCATTTGGTATTGCTACGTCGATGAGTATTACTGTCTTTTGATGTTTATCGACTAGTAGTACCTATATCTGGTCGGTTGTAAGGGACTGTTATCAGTCAAAACGGTACGATCCCCAGTGCAGTTTATAGCTTTCGTTTTCCAGGATGGTCTCCGGTCGTATGTAGTATTGTAGTATGGGGACATCTAAAACCAAAATTCTTTGGAAATCGAATGAATTCAATAGAAGTTAATAGGCTGTTCAAGGATTTTACAACAAACAGTCTAACAGACAGATACAAAAGTAATTTTGCTTATACTCGAATTTTGCTAGTGAAAATTTTAAATTGAAAAATCAATCACAATTTGAAAAAATCCCAGAGCTTTCCCTCTATTTTGGGTAGAATTGAAATCAGTAGATTTGACATTGAGCTGCATCACATAATTGTTACTAAATCAACTTATATTGAATTATTTTCGAAATGCATCCTGTTCGACCGGAAAATACATTGGGAAGGCACGCCACTGTCCGAGTGGCATTATCATATGGGGCGATCTTGAAAAACCGCAAACCTAACAATGAATTGCGGCGGTGAGTGATTGTTATGGTTTCGCTGATGTGTTGGGGAATCGTCTAATATTGAATTATGAGACTACGGCTACGTGTCAGTTCGTCGAAGGATCTTCCCTAGTGCGCGAGTGCTTTTTATTAACCATCATCTTCAGGGAAAATCAGCTATATTTGGCATTTCTAGGAATCAGTTTCACGAAATTAATTTTTAGATTTTTCACAAAGCTCATCAGAAATCTTGATATACCTACCTATTATCATGAATGTTGATGAGGAATATACGCCATTTTTGATTACAACGAATAATTTGGTCCTTTATGTTGGATTACGATATAGATTCCGAGTCTACTGAAGGTAGAGGAAGCATTGTAAACGCCTTGAATATAAAAAAATATTAGTCTCAGATTTCAAAATGTCCAAACATTCTCAAACTAGTCTCAATTTCTACATTTCTCATATGAATTTAATAAAATTCAAAACTCCTAGAAATCACTCGTTGTCTGAACCCATCGCTCTATAATTTCCTCTGTTATTTCCTAATTTTGAGCCAGGAATAGTCTCACGGGCGTAGCCAGGTTTCAGTTTCGGGGGGGGTTTTACATATTATAAAAAAAATCTTATGTTTTTCTTTTTAAATATATCAACTTTAAAAGAGCCAACCCATTCAGTCTATTTTCACTAGTTTTATTTTTCAAGTAGATATGTTTTGAGGTAAAAAGCATTTTCAAAATCACTTTTTGAAATTTAGTTTATTTCTTTACATCGATTCCTATAAATATATTCAGGAAAAAAAATACCGTTATAGTATTTATACAACAGAGTATGCAAATTCAAATTTATGAGTAGAAAGTTTATATGCAAAAAACCGGTAAAAAATGATAGTTATCACCTTTTTTGCATTTTTTTCAATGTTTTATCACGAAATTCTGGTGGAAAACTTCAGATTCGAATTCTGTACCCTAGAAACAGAGATAATAAATCGAAAAATTCAAAACTACCCCATCAACTGAGTTTTAGCAGAGATAGATATAATACGCCAATTTTGAACTATCGTTTGAGCCAGGTTTTTCGGACAAAAAACTTTATGGAAGAAAACGTCAGAAGATTAATTTTTTTTTGTATTTTTTTTTAATGTTCCGTCACAGAATTTTGGTGCTAAACCTAAGATTCGGATTCAGAACTCAAACAAATAAAGGGTGTTTTTTTTAGAGCTATAGAACTTTAAATTGCAATTAAACAACGATGGATTATTCGATTGATATGAATTTTATTTATCCGCATAATAATCTTGTGGCATTACATTTTAAATATGATTTCTGGCATATGACCGACAAGGCTGGCTCGAATGTAGTCCAATCTGGACGTCCAATTTTCTAAGACTTTTCCAACATTTGTGGCCGTATATCGGCAATAACACGGCGAATGTTGTCTTCCAAATGGTCAAGGGTTTGTGGCTTATCCGCATAGACCAATGACTTTACATAGCCCCACAGAAAGTAGCCTAGCGGTGTTAAATCACAAGATCTTGGAGGCCAATTGGTCCAAAACGTGAAATTAGGCGGTCAACAAACGTGTCTTCCAATAAATCGATTGTGGCACGAGCTGTGTGACATGTTGCGCCGTCTTGTTGGAACCACAGCTCCTGGACATCATGGTTGTTCAATTCAGGAATGAAAAAGTTAGTAATCATGGCTCTATACCGATCACCATTGACTGTAACGTTCTGGCCATCATCGTTTTTGAAGAAGTACGGACCAATGATTCCACCAGCCCATAAAACGCACCAAACAGTCAGTTTTTCTGGATGTAACGGTGTTTCGACAGGATTAGCTTCACTCCAAATGCGGCAGTTTTGTTTGTTGGCGTAGCCATTCAACCAGAAGTGTGCTTCATCGCTAATGGACGTAGTGCGCGATACGTACTCCGCACCGAACCATTACTTTCGAAATGAAATTGCACTATTTTCAAGCGTTGTTCAGGCGTGAGTCTACTCATGATGAATTGCCAAACCGAACTGAGAATAAATCATTTGACAGCTGTTAAATCGGTCGCCATCTTGAACAGTAATGCCAACTTAAAGTTATATACCTCGAAAAGAAACACCCGTTACATACGATCGAAAAAATCAAACTAACCCATAACTTTCCTTTGAGGGGCACATGTGAGCACAAATTGACTGGATTACGTAGAGGTAATTCAATTCAAATTTCACATTACAAATTAATTGAACTGAGAGTGATAATTTCATTCACTTTTTACAAATTCCATTAAAAAATATTTTCGATATTTAAAAAAAAAAAATAAGTTTTTTTGACATCTTTAACATTTCGGGGGGGGGTTTGAACCCCCAAAACCCCCCCTGGCTGCGCCCGTGAATAGTCTTAAACAATTTGATTCGACTCGCTGATGACGAATCTATCGTAAAATAAATTCTGTCCAGACGCATGCTCGATAACATTCAAACACAAGAACCTAGAAACTTGAAATTTGAATGTTTAGTTTGGATCTTCGATCTTGAATGTATATCGCTGTTGAAGTGAAAATGCTTAGTATTCCGTTCTGAAATTTGTTTGATTTCCAAAACTGCATACTCGATCGAAATGAAAATTTGCATTTGGATGTAGAATGATGATTCAAATCCTCGAGCAATTTCATCGCGTAATCAGAGTCATATGAAATCAATGGAGAATATTGAAAAAACCTTTCCCATTTCCCAATATTTCCTGGACCAATAGAATTGAGATTTTAAGTGCTAATTTGAAATAACAATTCCAATCTCAAAGCTCCATGCAAATTTTAAAGCTGATTTATAGAATTGAAAGGAATTACACTTGATGCAGACTTAAGTTTTGGAGATAAGTACCTATCTAAATATGTTCACTGAAATTTTCAGCAATTTCTTTTTCACTAATTGTGAATACAGTTCGTTTGACAAGAAGTAGTTATTCGCTCATTCTCATTCTGCTATTTTAATGAGAAATTCTGAAATTTATCACCTTGTTTCGAATATGTATATAAATAGGTAACTTCTATTACACAAAAAGAATTGAAATCAAGTCAAGCTCAAGCCAAGTAGCTTGAAAATCAAGCCGAACCGTGAATCCCTATAGGGATTCTCAGGAAGATTCTGCCATCAGAAAGTTCCTCTTTCTCCTCTCATGAATCTCTTTCTTGTATGTGTTTTGCTCTTACAGGCAAAATTTCAATTAGATCTAATCTGAATTTGTTACTTTACATCTAAATGCCAAATTTCATTTCGATCGAATCAAGTGATATGGAAAACAAAATTAGTTTACTATTCTCTCTGTTCGGAAAACGAGCGTTCAAAAAGAAACGAATCAATAATACTGGAAGAAAAAGCATCCAAATGACGACTCAAAGTATACCAATGAACCATGAATATTCAATAGGTACCACATTCAAAAAAATTTTATTGGGTTATGTAACCAATAGATAATTTGTGACTCGAATTAAGAAACTCAATCAAAGATGCCTGCAACATACCTTTATATATTCTCGGCAGGTACCGTTTTATTGCCACCATTATAATCTGAAATAATATAATTCTAAACACATAAAGTTCTTAATTAATATGTTTCCTCTGCATCCAAATCTTCCACACCAAGGTCATTGGAACCGGGAATACTCATCAAGTTTCGAAAACTGCAAAACAGCAGAATACTCTCATCAGTCTCATCCATTTAGCCAACATGAGAAGGCAATAATCCAGACCAATCAACCTTCAATATGGCAGTCAAATACACACACAGCGGACGTTCCTATACAAAATGGTTTTTAATGAACTGATAGCGATTGACTCGTAAATAATAAGACAGCGTCGACTCCGGAGGGGTCATAAAACGGGCTATAAACCGTCTCATTAAATATACATTGGCCCGTTTAAAAACAGAACTATAAAATTAATAACAAAGATAAAAAAATAAGACGAGCAGGGAGGCCACACACAAACTGAGGCTGTATTATAATGGTCCTTCGTGATGGATTTATCACCGATTCGCGGGAAAGCTCCGCTCACCAATATTCATAAATACATGAATATATACATGTAGGTACCTTCAGTTATCGACCGAGTTAATTGGCGAGAGTCGATTATTTATGAGAGGCTGTAATCCAATCGGTGCCCTGGACCGCTCCAGGTGTGGGCCAGGTTGCGTTGATACTGGAGACGATTGGAGATCCTTTGGCTTCTGTTCCTTTCGGTATGCATATAATAATCGTAGGCCTTTGAAATTAAGATTTTTGTTTTGAAATTCGAGGTGTAGGTATTGATTAATGGGTTATTTGACAGTATAAAAATTATGTCCTATTTATTGACATACCATAAATTATACCTTTAAAAATGGTGTATAATGATATGACCAAAAAAATTTATTGAATATGCAAAGAGTCTCGAAAAAATCGAATAATTCAAACAGGCCGTTTTTAAACTGAATGAATTGGATTAGGAGAACTTTGGATAGTCAATTTATAGTGATTTAGTACTGTGAGAGTTGAACTGTGATTTGAAAAATTTTGTTAGTTAATCTTATTAAGATTACGCGCTGAATATACAGAGCCATTTATACCTCTTAGAACACTGAGTATTCACATGGAAAATGAAGGTCAATGAAGCAAAATCTTCTGAGATAATATTCACTCCTAGAAGATGAGCATGCCCTTCAATCACAATAAACAATGTATGTATACATATTACCTACATATACTGACTGACAAAGGAACTCCAACACCCAGAAGGAGCTGTTTAAATTTAAATTTTGTTTTTTTTTTTGGTAAAACATAGATAGTAGATATAGCGAAGAATGAACGATTTAAATTTGGAGAAAAAACGAAGGGTTCACAATTTTTTTTTATGACTTTGTTAAATTAGTTAAATTTATTTGTCCACCGCGATTATCTATACACTCCCCAACACGTGTCGGCAATGAGATGGTCTATTTCTTCTTGAGGTATACTATCCCAAGCTACCTATACTTCATGTCTCAGGGCCGTCAAAGTCCGTGGGGGCTGGGGGAAATTTGAAAGTCTTCTACCCATGATGTCCCAAACATGCTGTATGGGCGAGAGATCGGGGGATCTAGTAGACCAATAATTCGACCTCTTTCAAATTCACTTAGCTGGCGATAAATTCCGCATACCTACACGTGCTCTAGGCATTTTCCCAACAACTTAACATCGACTTTGGATCTCTTCAAACAGCTGTTTTGTTGTGAAATTCAAAAACTTCCAAAAAATGGCAAAAATATTTAAGTAACAAAAATTGTTTACATGAAAAATCCCTCACGATATTTTTCTCTAAATTCAATCTTTTACCCCTTGCTATACTATCTATGTTTTACCAAAAAAAAACTCCTTCTAGGTGTTGCAGTTTCTTTGTCAGTTAGTACCTATGTATCGAGCTATGTATACCACAAATACAGTCAGTTAATTACCTAAGTATACATCTCGATCAGAAGCTCACTTTGAAGCAGAACTCAATGAAGAAAAAGAAGAACGTGCAAATCAGAATGAAGATTTGCGAAGGCTGCTTAAGGAAAATCTAGAATTTCGATGGAAAATAAGATCCTACTATATAGGGTAAATGCACTGGTTAGCCGACCGGCACTGGTTCTCGACCATTCCGTGATTTGAGATGAAATAATAATAAAAATATATCATGTAGTGCAAAATATTTTCGCGGTACGTGTTCTCGACCATTCTATCCTTCCAAGATAGTTTACATAGTAGTGGTATAGGCCAGAGTTTTCGCGCTAAAAATTAGTTTATAATCGTCTATCATAGAAAAGGGTTCTTTCTCGTCCTCTCCTAGAAAAGTGCTTTGTGATATATGACCAGAAAATAGTAATTATTTCTTATTTTAAATGAATTATGTGTGTATATTTTGTTCCATATCAACTATAAGATATATTTTCGAGTGTATTTCAATCAAAAAGCAAATGAATCTAAATTTTTTTGTTTAATATTCAGCGGTCGCGAACTGGTATTGGAAAATTTGCATCTTTTATTTCTCGACCAAAGTGGTCGAGAACCAATATGTTACTTCAATAATTGTTCCTTTCAACTGATATAATTCTGTTGGATCATTTTCGTTTTTTTTTCGATACCTTGATTCATTTATATATCTACTTTGTGAATATTAGTTTGCGACCACCGAATTAACGTTGAAACACTTATTTCTACCCTTTATTTATTCGCGGTCGAGAACCAATTTGATTGTACTTAATTCTCGACCACTGGTGGTCGGTGTTTTATATTTTATTTACTCATTAGTTTCGAAATAGATATTAAGAGCAAAATAACCAAATAATGTTGTATGAGTTGTTATTTTGAAATATTTATAGAAAGTGGAAACTTTTGCAAAATAATTTTTTTTTACGTTCCGAGTGTTTCTTACTTGATTACCTCATCTGAAACCCATCTGAGTGACAGGTATTGATGTCGATGGTACGGTACGAAAGTAAGAACTAATCACTCATCTCGCTCTGGGGTTTTTTTAAAAATTTTTAAGTGGAGCGGCCACTATTATTAGTGGTCGAAAACTAACACAAAAATGGTCGAGAACTCTGCGGCGTGGTCGAGAAACGAGGTTATTGAGATTTTCTACAAGTTTTCACATTTCAAAGGTTAAATGCGGAAAGAACGCTTAAAATTAGATGACAAATCATTTAAAACTCGCCAAAGAATCGATGAACACCAACACCATTAAAATTTGATAAGTTTATGTGTGAAAAAATCGTGCTCGAAATCGATGTTTCTGTTAACTGGTCGAGAACCAGTGCATTTACCCTACATGTGTTATTGAAACCTATTTCAACTCATGGAATTGAACTTTGGGCTTTTATTTCCAGGTAAAATATTGTCATAAGTCAAAAATCCTTCGACAGCTGATCGGGGGTCCCTGGTATACGCTACACATAGATCTATAAATACCAATCTAGATCTAAAATTCATCATAAATAATTTGAAGTCCATCTAAACCATTTGATACAACCTTTGTTGACTATAGGGATCAGTAAAAAACTATAGAAAATAATATGACCGATAGAATCATCTTGTTTTATCAGGTAATACCGGGAAACAATAACATGCAACTTTTTATTTGTACCTTTTTTTTGTATGATTAATAACTAAAAATAATGAAAAAAGTCTGAAAAAAATTAAAGTCAGAACAATATTGAATTCTGAACTCAAACAGATTGTAACTAATAGAAGTATTCTTTACAGTGGAATGCAATTGAATAATAATCATCAAAGTGTTATTTTCGAAAGGAAACGGTTATAATAATGATAATAATTCTTTCTGTTAAATAAAATTGAATTAACTTTGATTGAATAATGCAAATAAAACGTTTTGTATTTGAAATCCAATTGTTGATGATCCCAGGGACGCCACTGCCGGGAAATTGCGTTTTGTAGCTTCTTTGAATTTCACTCTTTTTATTTCTATTTCTTTCGAAAAACCAAAAAACTTAAAATTTTGAGGAGGGGCTGTTATCTCAAATGCCAAAATCCGACTATGGGTTCCTTAAATACAAGAGTCTACATTTATTTTACTGATGATGATTTCATATTTACGAAGTAAATAGATTATGAAATTTAGCATTCAAATAAAGCTTATTTCAAACTTCAAAATTTCATGTCACCACAAAAAGAGAAAATGCAGATGAAATATTTCTGAAAAAATTCTATTATTGAAATACAATAAATCCAAACGAGTTAAGAATCTGCATGTATTATTAAAATAACAATAATTACAAGCATGAAAATTTAGTGTATATCGCATTATCTGGACTATAGAAAATTCAAGTGGATAATAAAAAAAACTTATATATTTCAGTGATAATGGTTCTGATCAAGTTGTACATGTACATATTCATAATAAAAAATTCCAACCTCGAATCAACATATCATAAGGTTCTCCAGAACCTTATAAAATTCAAGCAGAATTTTGCTTACTTCATTTCATATCAAACCTTTTTTTCGGGATAAAATTTCTTGAAATGAAATCATAAATTAAAATCCTTGTTTTGTTTACAATATTTTCTTATTCTTAAATTTTTTTCCCAGAACCAATAGTTGAAGAGAAAAACCATATTTTATAATTCTTTCAATAAATTCAGTGGAAGACAGTAAAAAATAATATTTGACGTCAGTTTTGGAAGTGGTTCTTATAAAACCGATATAAAATTTAAATATAAAAAAATTGACAACCTTATACCCATTCCCTCCACAATAATATATTTTAATGATATATTTGGTTTATTTTTGTCTTGGAATACAATTCCAATTCTTAAAATGACAAAATTAATAACCAAGCAGAAGAAAATTCAAAATAACTAAAACTTTAGAAATTGAGTAAAAGTTAACAAATTGAATAAAAAAATTAACATAAAAAGGCAAAAATAAATCAAATATATCATTAAGATTTATTATTGTGAAGGGAATGGGCACAAAGTTGTCAATATTCTGATATTCAAATTTTATGTCGGTCTCATAAAAACCTGACTTCAAAAACCGACCTCAAATATTATTTTTTTTTTATTTATTTATTAATAATAGCCAATATAAATACTTTTGGCATCTTAGTTTTTGTTTAGCATCCTGAGTACACCTCTGACAGGTGTTGAGAGACCGCCTGGTTGTTTCATGATGGCGATTAACTGGAAGCTTGTTGGACGAGAATGAAAGCTTTTCGATAAAGAGCTCATCAAGTGAGCTCATCGACTGTTGATGATATTGAACCTGAAGATTGAATAATTTCCATGCTGTCTTGTAGGGCGGCTGTGTGTCCGCTCATCATTTTACACCTCTTTTAAGTCAATACTGAGATCGATTCTTCAAAATTTCATTTAGATATTCTGTTCAAGTTTTTCGATTATTCAGATCGGCGATTGCTCTCATTTCGGCAATTTTTTATTTTCAAGTTTTACTTTCGATGTTTCAGCACTACAACCTTCAAACCAGAGGAGATCAAAATCTGATAGCCCATTCTCGTTCTCATTTTCTGCGAAACTAACAAGAGTACTAATAATTTTTTGCCACCTTGTTTTGTTTTCGAGTTATAAGTGAAAATTGGCAAAATGGTGATATAAAAAAAAATCACATCAGCAATGCACAGTCGACACCTCTTTTCGACACTTCGCACCGAATTCAATAAATGAATATTTGAAACTGTGTTCAAACAACCTAGGAAATTTCCTCTGAGTTCATTTATATTTTCCCAACTATTTTTATGAAGTTTGTCCTTAATAGATATATTATAAAAATAGTTAAGAAAATATAAATGAACACGGAGAAAATTTACTAGGTTGAACCAGTTTCAAATATTCATCTATTGAATTCGGTGTGAAGTGTCGAGAAGAGGTGTCGACTGTGCCTTGCTGCAGATAGTCAACGATTTGAGAATCTTCTGTAAAAACTTAATTCTCATTCAAAGTAATTACGGACCAATTGTTATCACTATTAGGTTGAAAATTATTTCTTGTTTATTCCTTTCCTGATTAAATTGTTGAGTTTGATAATATATTCCTTTATTTCAAATGATATTTGAAATTGATTGATACTTCGTACTTGTGCGTATTCATTTCGGACACCTATGAAAATAATATTCTGATGTATTTATCTCATTACAACTCTCTCGATTGAAACAGTCGATCATGTGATGTGGATCTTTTCGTTACGTCCAAATCCATTTTGAGATAAGAAATTTATAAAATATATTTAGATTCGAATTTTGTAGAAATTCGTAGAAAGCATAGAAATAATCAGATTGACATTAACGGAAGGACACTGCTCTTGTTATAGGAAGCTCGATTTTACTGAGCCCCTAAAAACAATTGAAACCATAGAAATATTTATACTCTTAGAAAAAAGTTTTTGACCATTTTCTATTATTTATATTGATACAAAACATAGCATATATTTTTGAATTAGGCTTTCAAAAAATGGAACAGAAATCTAGATTTCCTATGTATCACATGTGGATTCCAATTGGTAAGTACAGGGTGGATAAAAATACAATAGTTTTGTGTGTGCTCATAAAGTAACGCGTAACATTCTTTATTAGTTAAATTAACAATATTATCAAAAATACTTATTGTCTAGCGACAATAAACAAATAATGACATTTCGCAAAGAACTAGACGCCAAAACATAGCATATATTTTTGAATTAGGCTTTCAAAAAATGGAACAGAAATCTAGTTTTCCTATTTAAAAAAACATAACTTTGAGTCATAGCTTCGTAATTTCAAACCCATTAAAAAGACTAACACGCCACTGAATTCTACGTAAAAAATTGACTGTATATCTAATGTTTTAATTCCAGAGCTCTATCATCAGTTTTATCAGAGATATATTGATTTCGATATCGCCAATTTTCACTTATAACTCGAAAACAAAAGCAGGTGGCAAACAATGAATGGTACTCTTTTTAGTATCTCAGAGAAAGAGAACTAGAATGGGGTATCAGATTTTGTCTATCTCCTATAGTTTAAAAGTTGTAGTGCTAAAACATCGAAATTTGCCCACCCTGCAGTATAGGGTTACCCAAATTCGATGCTCATGTCAAGTACTATGATACTCAAAGAAAAAATTTTCAAAAACTCCCAATGTCTGTTTTCGAATGAATTAATAATTAGATATTAGGAAGCAGATGATAGATATCTGGATTCGTCCTCGAGTTTTACAGGTTACAGGGCGTTTCTTGAAAAATGACTCAAATATTCTGCTAATGTTAACCAGACAATGAACATGAATAAACCACGGATCCTTCCAGAATTGTTATTCCATATGAATCAATGAGATTTTATGGAATTCGCGCCTTCAGATTATTGCTGCATGAAAGAGCTCAGTTCAGCATGTAACGTAAAATGATCGATTAACACTTTTTCATTTATTCCGGTAGTTTTCGTAATGACTCTTTCGTAATTTCCATATTCCTAACCGAATATTTACCCTAGATTGGAACACACGAGCCCCAATTAGGCTTCGAGAGTCATCCATCACAGGAAAAACACCGTTTCAATCCTCGAGCCAAATGAATCAAGCCACCACCCACAATTAAAGTGTCCAGAGAAGGCGCATTTTCTGATAATCGGCCTCACAAATTATTTAGTCAAAAAACGTAAGAGATGCGTGCAGCTCGAACATTCGTCTATGGAAAACGGCTCGTATTTACGTCACCATAATTCGATTCTTGATAGGTGCTCGTTAAAATGAACCGAAGAGCCGGACTAGGTTATTGTAGACGTGTTTTTTCTCCATTATGCTTCGTTATAGCAAGAGCCTTCTTTGGTGATGAAGAGATGGAAATTATGCCTTCAGATTGTTAACGGCCCTCATACTATTTAAAATTATTAAAACAAAGATGAACAATAAGATTCTAACACTGGAAATGTTAAAATTCAATTAAGTACCTAAACACACAAAATCTCAACTCCGTCATTTAGCATCACGAAAATATTGTGTGATTTTTTTAAATAATTTTCTTGAGACTTCTATGGTTTTCGTCATATGATCAACTTGATATTTGACACGAAGCTTGAAATTGTGATTCTCCATCCAAATGTAAATTTTCATCTCGATCAAATATAATATAATATAATAAACTTTATTTAGCACTCGGCTATTGAAAACAATACAAATGTAATCCACTAACTTAATTAAATTCTTCATAAATATAGCTCATCAAACATTTTTTAAATTCTCTATGATAAATTCAATTTTTAATCTTCTCAGTTAGTTTATTGAAGAACTAATTCCTTGCTAAATGTGGAATTATTCATTAATGTAGTATTAACTTTAATGTTTTATGTAAAAATCATCTTGACGTCGTGTATTATAATTATGTATCTCATTATCAAATTTTAGGTTTTCACTCAAATATTCAGGTAACATTTCATTCTTTGCTTTGAATATTAAATCTAATGTTCTACAAATAATTCTTTGATTGACACTCATCAATTTCAAACATTTTAACATATTTCTTATGGGAGTTCTTTTATTACATTTCAAAATAATTCTCATACCTCTATTTTGTACTTTTTGTAACTTATCTATGCTACCTTTATTTAAATTAAACAGCATCCACATGAGGAAGTACCATTGATCTAAACAACATCAGTGACGTATTCATATCAATTTTACCCCTTATTCTAGATATGAAACCGACCTTTTTGGACATTTTATTTGCAATATAATCCACGTGAAACTGGAAATATGGAATTTGGAAATTAATTGAAGAACATAATATTTTTTTCCTGATAATTTTAATACAACGAATTCGTTGTATTTTGCGTTTAAATATGTAACAACAATTTCAAACCTCATGCAGAATTTCATGCTAAGTGCTTCACCAGATCCAGAAAAACTTTCAGAAGAATATCAAATGAAACTCAATATTTCAGTGATAACTGATTCGAACGAGTTGAGATACAGGGGCAGATAGGGAATAACAGTTTCAAGCTTGCTGCAAAATTTTTTCTTGATTGCGTAATGTGAACCATGGAAAATTCAGGAAGAATATCGAAATTTTAGTGTCAACAAATCCGGCACTGTTTAAATTTTGCTTTTGTTTAACAATAACGATTGCAAGTTGTCCACATTATAGTGATCTCATCATTCCCAATGTTTTCGTAGAACTATCGCAAAATTCGTATCATCTCATCTAGATAAATCTGACTCCAAGTCATTTCTTTTCTCGAATGTTTAATATTCTACTGAAACTTGAGAAACTTCAACCAAATTTTGAAACTTAACTACATAGTTTCAATTGGATCGAATTAATTATTGCGAAAACCAAATTTCTGAGGCCTACAAATTCAAAACCGTTAAGAGGTTTAATTACATACTCAACCAGTGCTTTCAAACTCAAACGTTCCTTCAAAATAAGTAAAGGTGGTCTCTTCTTTCCATTATTAGCGTATTTATAGGGAAGGAAGGACTGAAATTCAAATTACTAATAATGAAACGAAATGATGAGTGTTCAAAGGTTGATATAATTTCTTTCAAATTGAGTTTTCAAAAGTATACACCTGTGTAACACAATTCAAACTTCGAAGGAACCCATACTAAGTTATTTGACAGCTGAAGTTTTGCGCTTTGCTGAAGAGGTTGTATATATTACAACAACGTGAACGTTTTGAGAGTATTCAATTATTTTATGTAAATGGTGGTTCTATGAGAAATGTATTTCGCGAATTACGAGTTGCTTATGGTTGACATAATCATCCAAATGAGTTATATTGTGTGGAAATTAAAATAAACTGGTGCAGTACAAGATCGAAACAGACGTCAGTATCCTCGTGCCGGTCGCTCAAAAGAAATTATTGATGCTGTGAGGTGAAGGTAAAGTGTTGCAGCTGACCTTAGCAAGTCAATTTCCCGACAATCACAATTGGGACTTTCTGAGTCAAAATATTTAGCGTAGAAGAGCCACAAAGTTCAATTGACAATTGACTTGCAGCCACAAGATTATCCCTTGCGTGGGAACTTTGTCAATTGGATCCTGAAACTAAGTACTAAAATCATCTTTTCGGATAAAAGACATTTCCAGATCGATGGCTACGTTAATAACCAAACTTTTGGGAAGAGAAAAACCCTCGCGTTATCCAAGAGAAGCCAACAAATCCACAAAGAGTCACTGTTTGGTTCACCGAGTGGTATGGTGGTGAGATTGGTCCGTACTTATCCAAATCATGCTAGAAGAGTCATAACCATAAGAGTATCGGATCACTAATTTGTATGGCCAAAACTGGAAGATATTGATACAGAGGAAATGAGGTTTCAACACGATGGGACTTCCTGTCATATAGCCAACTATGTGATACTTGCATACAGTTTCCAAATATTGTCATTTCCAGATTCGGTGACGTGTTAGACTTCTTTCTTTTAGGTCATGATAAAGAACAGGTCTACAAGGATAATCCAATTGAAGCATTGAAAGCAGAAATTATTCTAGTTATTGTTGAGATAGTGCCGCAATCATGCCAGAATGTGATTGAAATAAAAAATGGGCTACTGTACAGACCCAGAAAGTGGTCTCATGGGAGATATCATTTTCAAAGTATGAATGGTCAAAATTGTATTTCCAAAATTTACATCTTTTGAAAACTCGATTTGAAAAACCCTGTAGAAAGAAAAGTAGATTTGAATAACTAAAATGAGTTGTCCAATGGGAAAATTGAAGGGCCTCATCATGTTAGCACTTTCCCATGGACTGCTTCACAAATCAATCTTGTTGAAACCAACTTTTTTGGTGATTACGTTCCTGGTCGAAGCGGGCCGCTCCAGATTACAGTACTCGATGCGAAATGAGTCGTTTACGTATGCGCGGCGGCAACCGATAATTAAAAACACATTTCGTTCGAAAATTAATAACCATTCGATTCAATTCCGTTCGGGACGGATGAATTTCATTAAAATCGAAATCATTTATTATTTTCGAACTTTCGGTCAGGAAATGGAGGGTTACCACCAATTATGTCGCTCTATCGTAATTATTAACATATTAGAACGGTGCTTCGGTGGTTAGTTATAGTCCAATTTGAACAAAATGGAAATTTAATTTAATGGAAACCTGTACAATTTCTGAGAAAACTATACTTATAGGTAACTTCTTCGATTTTGCACGGGACAAATAGATATACACAATAACTGAGTTGATTTCCTTCCTGTTAATTTGCTCTGAGCTATTGGCTTAGGTAAACATGCCCAGTGGCGTAACTATATCATCAGGTACACGTGGTAAGCCGTTGAATGGTCAACCATTGAAAACCCCCACGTGAAAACAAAAAAAAAAAATGATTTAATTCTATCAAGATATCTATTGATGAAATTCTCCTAATGGAATTTTCTGTTGTTCTGTTGTAAGAATGAAAAAATATGACACTCAAATATAGACGATAATTTCAGAGATCTTTCAACATTGGATGGGATATTGGATTTTCCAACCTCTCAATATATGACTATTTATTTATTAAAATATTCAAGGAAATATCGAACTCTGTGGATTTCAATATAATAAAACTATATCAGGTTTGGCAAATACTTTCGTAAACTCTTTATTTATTCTTCCAAGATTCCAGCTATATCTAGGAGCCTCCTACAGAAACACGTTACAAACTTCATTGCGAGATCCAAGAATTATCTGGATCTCAGCAAGAATATACTACACCTCCTCATTGGATTTCTCACAGGGCATTGTTGACTTAGGAAACACCTCATAAGAATGGGTCTAGCAGAAAATGGCGAGTTCAGATTCTGTGGGTAGGAGGAAGAAACATCGGATCACCTGGTGATGAAATGCCTTGCCATCAATAGCCAATGATTTTTTTAAGGACAGAATCGGAAGAAGTCTTGTTGAAAATGAACGTTGTCCACGTCAGAATCTTCCAATTCTGGCTTCAGAAAATCATTGATCATAGTTGTTTAGCGTAATTAATTCACCGTAACATCAGTTGCACCAGACCTCATTTTCGAACAAGTAGGGTCCAATCACACCACCAGCCCAAAAACCGCACCAAACAGTGACACTTTGAGGATGGAGAATTTTTTCAACAATCTTTTTTGAATTTTCGGAGCCCCAAATGCGACAATTCTGCTTATTATTCATTGTACTGTAAATTGGTTAAACTGTTGAACCATGAAGCTATTATTATTATCATCAATTACTCTTAACGTAGCCTGCGAGGTGAAAATTGGCCTAATCGCTGACGATGATTTTTCCATGAATATCCTGATCATTTTAATACATTTCAAAGTCCTTACCAGCAAAGATACGACGTTGCTGGTGATTGACCGACTCGAGTTTTCATGTTAATCGATGATCTTTCAAAGCCTTAAGACCTGAGTCAATCAGCAAAACAAGGTGTATTGCCGTTTGTAGAATGCCTAATTCCCAAAATCGACGAAGAATCGACAAACCTAACTTTTCATCAAAACTACAGGCTAAAGCAGCAATATTTTCTGTTATTATTCAGCGGCGCACCTTGTTTCGATTCTTCACATCACTAACTTGTCCCAACAATTCAAATTTTTCTACCAGTGTCACTATTGCTGGTCAAGAAGGTGCTTTACGTCGACCCGAAAGTGCTAATCTTGTGGTAAATTTTAACAATTTTAGTACATTGTTGAAGCTTTTCTCGTTCCATTGTTACTATTGGTTTAATTTCTACTTGTTAAATGTCGGATGATGACAGATTTGAAAGAGAAAGCTCCCAGATAGTGGGCTATCAAAAATGAAAGCCCTTATTGAAAAACACGTATTATTTATGTATTATAGGGATTCATCAAGTAGAGAAGCTTGATATTCAATCCAACTTCTTGACTTGAAAATCAATCTCTTGACAAATTACATACTTGAACTTGGCTTGACTTGACTTGACTTAAGATATTTATTGCTTGACTTCAAGTATCAAATAAATATATTACTTGAGCTTGATAAACACGAGTTGCTCGGCATATAGGCATATATTTCGGCAAACTCATTCGCGCTCAGACAAAATAATCATAAATAGGTGAGTTTGACATCGATCTTCTAAGTTCATTCAAGAAATCTCTTGTATATCGAGCGGATGAAATGCTTTAGAGTTATGAAACAGACAAATTCTGACTGAACCACGTACGAAAACGTTTTTCCAAACTTGAAAAACAGTTTCTCAGAGCTGCTTTGACTGTTACAAAAACCCGCACACGATTACGCGGAAAATCCATAGGATGCCTCATGTGTGTAGATCCTTGATGGAAAATGATGTGATGAAATAGTGCTTGGAGGTTTCTCAATATCAAGAAACTATATTTTTTTATATTTCATAAATATAAATATTAAAAAAATGGCAACATTTAGTTCTTTTTTCCTTCAAAACATAATATATCTTTATGATTTATTCGATTTTTTGACTTGAAAATACAATTCCAATAGTGACAAATTATAAATAGTAGGGATTTACGGCTCGACTTTATATTCAAACTACTTGACTTTTATTTGACTTGTATTCAATTCAAGTCAAGTAGTAGTTTTTCAATATTAAGTCAAGTATTTATTCATTAAGTACTTGAGTTGATATTGAAAAACTACTACTTGACTTGAACTTGAATTGATTTCAAGTCAAGCTCAAGTCAAGTAGCTTAAATATCAAGTCAAGCCTTGAATTGCTTTGTAAGTATATTCCATCTAATCACATATCACTCACACACCAGGGAAGTTCATTTTATACAGAAACGGTGTGATCATCATTTAGTCAGCAACTACAGTTACTCTCCGCATATTTCAAAACCGATTTCCAATAGTTTTTTTCGTAACAGTCAGACACTCACCTCGTAGATTTATACACAGCGCCGACCTTCTAAAAGATATTTTATTGTGGAATTCGTCACTGTTGAAGTAATAAAAGCTCCTCAGCCTTTCCCGGGAATCTAGGAAATATTTTAAACATCAACTAAATGGTCGACATGATGGTTATAAATGTGGTCATTTGGATGTCGTAATCACAGCAGGATCCGATATTCGCAGAGAAAACGATTCCAATGAATTTAAAGCGGCCGGCAAAAACTAAAGGAACGAGTATTTCCAAGTTTACAAGTCACTCAGCCCGAGTATCCATCTTGAAATGGCGACTTCTAGCAGGCAGACAGTTTATAGTTTCGTGTTTTTCAAAAATATATCTTGCTGCGGCCTGCCCGTTGAATGTAAAGGGGTATTATCGCAGGTTTTGCATACATTCGAGCAATGTCAGGTCATTTAGATTACTCTTCCCGTGTACTACAAGAATGTTGAATTATTTTCCGTATGTTAGAATTGAGGAAGTTGTTTTTCACCACTACATCGTACATTCGATACTTTGAATTATTAACTCTCTGCAGTATGATATGTAGAGTCGAAAACGACATGACTTGATGACACGTTAACACGATGCCTGATAATATACAGAGTGAGTTTAAAGTGTGGAAACTGGAAAGCCTCATTTATCTTGGAAACGGATGGCATAATTTTTATAGATTTTGTTGTGTAAGGATCTTGTGAGAAGACCGATATTATGGTTGCATTTACATTTTTGTCAGATTGTTCCTTTTGCCGGAATAATAACGAATTTTGTTATTTTCAAATGAAAATTGAATAATTTTGTCTTTTGAAATTCTTAAGAAATTGTGAATATTTTTTGAGATGATGTTCTTTATACCTAAATGCCATAATTTCAGAGAGCTACATTCACATTGCCATCGCAGACTACGTTGTAGTTTTGTAATATCTGCTATCCATTTCGAGAAGAAAAATTCTCTTGTAATCCATAAGAAAATTTAAATTATTATAAACATCCAGTTAGTAATCTGTGATGAATTTATTAATTAGAAATTTTTGTACTTATAATTCACCCAATCTGTATTGAAGATTAATAAATTGATATAATCATATCACAAAAAAGAAGGACTACAAGAAACACCCTGTCTCTCGGAACGAAACGTTTGCGGACCTATGTTTATAGGAATATTGCTCTTGAAATTATCAGAAAAATCTCTCATTTTTTTCATACCTCCAATTCAGGAACATTTATTATTGAACAATTATTGGTCATAAACTCCGCAATATTTGGTTAGAGCTAGAGAAATATTATGTATTGAAAACGGAGCTCTAAATCCTTGACGTTATACATACAAGACTTCTTCTTCTTTGTTGGAGATGACATTATATTTATTAATGCACGACAATGCAATATCGCATCAAGCAAATATTGACAACCCATATTTGGATGAGATTGATATCCAACGATTAGGGATTCATCAAGCCAAGTAGCTTGAGGTTTTGACCAACTACTTTACTTGATCAAGCAACTTGATATTACTTGAGCTATGTATGCACGCGTCGCACTGCATATATTTCTGCAATTTCGTGCTAAATAAGGGGATTCCTCGAGCGCAGAGAGACTGAAGCATTCGCCAGTGTGACTTTATTAGTAATTTTCTCACATTTCTATCAAATCTATTGGTAGATTATAATAGCGACAAATCTATAAGATGTCTCATGTGTCTTATATCGAGGATGGAAAATTATGAAATCAAATAAAGTCTGGAGGTTGCTCAATATTGAGAAAAATTATTTTTTATTTTGTTATGATTTATAGTGATTTTAGAGGTAGTGCAAAAGACTGGATAGCTTCATATCTTTCCGAGCGTTCGCAGAGAGTGTCTATTGTTAAAAATGGCAAAGATGTAAAATCAGATATAATTGAATCAAATTATGGGGTACCTCAAGGCAGTGTTATAGGACCCATCCTATTCATAATTTTTATAATAGATATATGTGATGTTATTGAAGACATCCTAAAATTGTTAACTTCTTTTGTTGATGACACAAATTTGATGATTGGTGGAAATGATTTTGATGATATCAAGGCAAAAACACTATCAATATATAATAAATTAAAATCGTGGTTTACAAAGAACAAATTATTTATGAATGAAAGTAAAACATCAGCTGTGCTATTTAGCACAAGCAGATCGCAGAAAATGAGGGAAAATGTGTTGGATTTAAATGGTTGTAATGTCAAGATTGAAGAGTCAATTAAATTTTTGGGAGTATATTTGGATGGTTTCCTTAAATGGTCATATCACATAGATTACCTGTCAGGGAAGCTATGTCGTGTAGGATTTGGAATCAGAACATTATCAAAGTATTTGAGTCTAAATAATTTAAAAACAGTTCATTTTGCAAATTTTGAATGCCTTTTAAGATATGGAATTATATTTTGGGGATCAAGCTCAGAGGTCAATAAATTGTTTGTGTTGCAAAAAAGGGTGATGAGGTATATTTTCAAAATGACTTCAATTCAATCATGAAGGGGATTATTTAAGAGAAATAAACTGTTAACAATTTTTGGTATTTATGTATTAGAATGTTTGCTTTTCTTTTTCAAGAACAAAGATATTTTTTCAGTTCACACAATTAGAAGTAATTACCCTTTAAGATCGCAGAACTTACATTATCCTATACATAGGTTATCTCTATCAGAAAAGCACCCATCTTACATGTGTATTAGATTGTATAATAAACTACCTGATAGGATTAAACTGGTGAATGATTTTAAGAATTTTAAGAAAAATATCAGAGATTATTTGATTTGTTTGGAACCATATTCTCTTTATGATTATTTGAGTTAATTTTAGTATTTTTGTGGATTTTGGCAATTTGACACTATTTCTTTTATGTATAGTACACTGTACAGACATACTATGAAATAAAGAGTATTATTATTATTATTATTATTATTATTTATGTTTCTATTTCAAAAAAGTTGATATTTTCGATTCTTTTATACAATAAGTTTAATAAATAAAAGTATTCTTTGTTTCAAGTTATGATTTCTGCTAGAGATGGGTATACGAAATATTGAAAAATGCCTAGTATGTTTTTCTTCTTGTTTCAAATTACTGTTCAATATTAAAACATCACCAATTAAATTTTTTCCCTGAAACAATTTCAGGCTTTTATTTGAATACGTGCATCTTCAAAAAAATCAAGATATCAAGTTGAAATAAAAACTGAAAGATGACGTAAGGGATGGTCTTTGTAATAAACTGTGAATTCTACAAATTTCCCGAATTGTTTCACAGGGTGTTAAGAAATTTGGCTGAAAATACATGTTTTTTCAACATGTATAAATAAACTATCAACAGTTTTGAAACACTTTTCTGGTTAACCGTCTTCCCTACCACATATGCAAGAATTTAAAATACGTTTTTACGTCTTTATTTTCAATTTTAGAATAATGCATTTTCAGCCTTCGAAAAGAATTTTTGTATAATAATAATAATAATAATAATAATAATAATTTATTAATCCTCTGAGACAAATAAATGTATAGGATAAGTCATACAGATAAAAAGAAAAATTATTCAACTAATCACTATTACATCATTGAGGTAATCATTTACAGTATAATAACATCTATTCACTAATAACTTTTTTACAATTTTCTTGAACTTACTAAAAACAAGAGATCTAATATTGTGAGGCAAATGGTTGTATAGTTTAACACATTGATAAATAGGAGATTTTTCTAACTTTGTTGTTCTGTGCTTGGGAACATACAATGTTCTCTCACTTCTGGTTCCGTAGTTATGAAAACTAGACAATTGTATGAATTTTCCCTCATTCTCCTTCACATATAGTACACATTTCAAAATGAAAATTGACGATAAGGTCATAATATTGTTTTCTAAAAATATGGGTCTACACGACGAACGTGGAGGTATGCTGAATATCATACGTAAAATACGTTTTTGTATTATGAAAGCCCTTCCAACATCCGAAGAGTTTCCCCACAGAAGTATATTATACGACAGGTGGCTATAGACCATGCTATAATATATATTTATTATCGATTCTAAAGGAAGTAGGGTTTTCACCCTACTTATGGCAAAATAAGAACTGTTCAGTTTTTTGCATACAGAATCAATGTGCATACCCCATTTTAAATTATTATCGAGGTGAATGCCAAGAAATTTAGTACCACTCTTAGATAGAATAGCACTATCCAAATGACGAATCACCAGCTCACGATCACTATGGATAATTGTGAAATGGATACATTCGGTTTTATCGATATTGATCATTAAATTATTCTTATGACACCATTTCACAAAGCTCTGTAGTAGAAGCTCACAGAGAGCCTGAAGTTCCTCGAATGTTGGGGCCGAAACTACTACCGAAGCATCATCAGCGAAGAGACTCAACTTTTGTTGAGACCCTCCTATCGAAGACGAAAAGCGTCTACACGTTAGCAAATCCAAGAAAATTACTCTTAAATTTACAGGGAGATCATTGATGAAGAGCAAAAATAAAAGAGGCCCAAGGACGGATCCTTGTGGTACTCCTAGATTAAGATCGTGCTCGTCTGATAGACAGCCTTCAACTTTTACAGATATGGATCTACCCTCGAGATAGCTGCGGACCCAATCCAAAAATACACCTCGAAAACCCAAATTGTAACACTTGTCAACTATAAATTGAAATGAAAGACTATCGAATGCTCGCGAGAGGTCAAAAAATAAACCTGCTACATACAAGCCATTGTCAAGACATTCATACACATAATTAATAAAGGAAACTGCAGCTGTTTCCGTTGAGTGACCCGATCTAAAACCATGTTGGGCATTATCGAGTACATTGAATTTGTCAAGATATTTGATCATTCTGTTGAACACAATTCTTTCGAACACTTTAGAAAATATACTAACAATAGAAATAGGTCTATAATTCATGATACTATTTATATCATTTTTTTTGAAGATTGGAACAACTAAGGCCTTTTTCAGAATAGTAGGAAAAATGCCAGAACTTACAGAGAGATTAATACAGTGAGTAAAATGTCCACAAATATCTGAGCTTATCAACTTCAGAATTCTGGCAGATATAGAATCAGCTCCTGCACACTTATTGTTTTTTAGTAACTTTATTACATCAGCAACTTCACACTCAATCACTGGATAAAAGAAAAATGTTGTATTCAGCATTACTGCAGAAGTACATGAGGAAGACAAAGATCCCCCATAGTATAAATGAAGAGTGGTTTCGGTTACCGTTGAAAAATAATTGACAAAAATTTTTGATAATTCGTTGGGATCATTATGCAAAACACCATCAACGAGCAGTTCAATACTTTCATTTGGTTTTCTCCTCCTGCCAGTTAAGTTATTTACAATGGACCATACTGTTTTATTTTTATTGTCTGATCTGCCAATAAGGTCATTATGGAATTTCAACCTAGTATTTCTGATTAGCGAAATATACTCGTTTTTTGTTTTTTTGTACAAAGAATAAGTGTTCTGACTCTTTAAATTTGAGTGCAACCAGTGCAGATTCATTAGATTGCGCTTCGCTATGACTATCTCAGGAGTGATCCATATATTTATTTTATGATTGCCTGTTGCCAATTTCACTAAAGGACAGCAAGATTCAAATGTACTCCGAATCGCATCAACAAATGTTTGAAAACACTGATCTACATCAACAATTTCATAAATATCATGAAAATCGTAAATTGACATTTGAAAAACAAAATTGTCAATATTTTGTTGACTAATATCGTTATGTGAATATTCATAAAAAAAAAATAAATGTTTGTTGGAGTGTTATATCACGCATATATTCATTTCTCAAAAAAAGCCATCTAATTACATTTTTTTCCATTCCAAAAAAATTTATAAAAAAGGACTTTCCGCAAGGACGAACATTTTAAAATGAAAAATAATGAAAACCTCATTATAATCGATAGCCTTCAGCGTAAAATGAAACTTACTAATTTTTGAACTGTTCGCTGAAAGAGTATAGACCCTCAAAATTAAGTTAAAATCACAGAAAAAATTAGTGGAGTCACCACTTCTTACCAGGATAGGTAGCAGGTACTCCATGCAAATCTGCATTCGAACGGAAAACGGAACAAAAAAGGATAGAACTCAAACGTAGAAATAGAAGACCATTTACCAATTAGCTACTTTGCCTATTACCTGCATGATTCTCGCCAGCTCGGTATGACGTGAATAAAAGCAATAAACATCCACTAGGTAGAGCCGTGCTGGTCTCTGTGTGGATAGCTGTTCAAATACATACGTTTCCGGAGATATCCGGATTTAAATACGAATGCCGTTTTAATCCGTGAAATGTTTGAGTATTTTAGCTTCAACTTTGCTAATTAATGCGGGGTCGCGTCCCTTAGATAAGCATGTTTTATGGGGGTTGCAGCATTGTGATTCCAGGTCTTTGTACGGGAAGGATGATAGGGTTGGTATATAGCAGAAATGAATTAGTGTTGTGCGTGGGAATTTCGATGTGGGGTCTTCTTTCTTCCTGTGGTATCTTTGATGGAAGGTTTATTACTTCTACAGAGTTGCACTCTACACGTCTACAGAATGACCCATATGGAATTTGTTCACCTGATGAATTCTGAATTTTCTCAGGTTTCTAGGTGAGATTTTCCTTCTCAAAAAGGGCCAACTACATCTTTTTCAGTTGTAATTCAGAAAATCAAAGTTCAATTTCAGAAACGGGAACATGTATTTCAGAATAGGAATATGTAATTCAGAAAAGAGAAATTGAATTTCAGAATAGTTAATTTAATTTCAGAAAAACGAAATTGAAATTCAGATTAGGAAGTTGGATTTCAGAAAAACAAAGTTGTTATTCAGAATAGTTAATTGAAATTCAGAAAAGGATAATTGTATTTCAGAAAAGAAAAATTGTATTTCAGAAGTTATCAATTCAATTTCAGAAAATGCTTCCTTAGGCTACAATGTCCTGTTAGAAAGCCAGTGGGGAGGCGTAACTTATTCTTGCTGAGATCCAAATACCTTTTGGACCTTGCAGTTTTAAAGTTCCGAAGGAACTTTTCGGAATGATTCATTTCCGGAAGATTCCTCCAGTGTGCTTCTCTTTCAGTTTCTTCCTTCTCCAGAAACTCTTTCTTATAGGTGCATTTGCCTATACCACAGAAAGGTTCTAGGCCAGTAAGTGGCGTTTGAGCTCCTTTTCTGGCTAGTGTGTTAGTCCCTTCGTTTCCTTTGAAATTCTGAACTACAATTTCTTATTTCTGAATTACAATTTTCTCTTTCTGAATTACAATTTCCTTTTTCTGAATTACAATTTCCTATTTCTGAATTTCAAATCACCAAATCTGAATTCCAATTTATATTTTCTGAAATCAAATTTACCCTTTCTGAATTACATATCACTATTCTGAAATTCAAATTACCGTTTCTGAATATAAAGTTCTTATTCTGAATTACAATTTCTATCTTCTGAAATTCAATTTACTATTCCGAATTACAATTTCTATATTCTGAAATTCAATTTACTTTTCTGAATTACAATTGAAAAAGGTGTAGTTTCAACTTTAATTTTGAAGTCATGATTAGGGCTCTGAAATGGAAAAACGAGAACTACAATACAACTTTTATGTTCTTAATTGTCACTCTTAACTTATTTCGAGATTAACAAAACCGATAAATTCATGAGCGAGGAACAGAATCGGTGTTATGGTTTCTCAGAACAATCAGAGATCACCACTCACATTTGTTTGTTTTGTTGCCAACAATTTGAATTTTAGAAATGGTTAGGTTAGGTGAGCTTAGGTTAGGAATTTTTATTTTGGAAATGATTACTACTACTTAAGAGTGAGATTGTTAAAAGACTAAGGTAGTTTTCGAGGATGCTTCGCCAGCAAACTCCTTTTTTTTACAATCGAATAATATGCGTTATTTAAATTTTCGATTAATTTAATTATGTTTTTTCCGAGAAATTGGTTGTTGAAAAGTTTCAAAGATCTATGTTTCAAATGATTGATTTTGGTTTTTGTACCAAATTGTTATTCGAGTTGTAATTTAGTTTTCTCCCAGAAAAAGTTGGTTTTTGGTACCAATCTGTTACTATCCCATCCTTGATATCAATTGAAAAATAATCTTTTTCAATGGCGTCATTATTATTATATAACTAGATAGATCAAAAATTGAAATGGAATATCGAAAAAAAACCTAATATTTCAGTGCAACAGATTCGATCTTGTGGTATTTTGTTCATGACGAATTTAAAAGTACCTATCTTACTTATATGTATAAAGTTCTTGGTCGCCAAAGGCACAATCGGCTATAAATGAACGAGTGCTAAAGAGCTCCTGATCTCAAGCTAGAGCTTTTTTCAAAGGATTCAACAGAATCAAAGGGGCATTATTATCATACGTACTGTTACGGATCGACAATATTGTTTTTTATTTTAGAAAAGAATATTTAATTTCAAATTTGACATTTCAATCCAATAACAAAATATAAATTTTGACTTTTCAATATTCTAATGACTTTTTCTAAAATAAAAAAACAATATTGACGATCCATAACAATTGGCGCCCAACGTGGGGCAAAAAATCATGCTTAGAAACTATCGTGAATACACTTGTCACTTCATTGTCATAAGGTATTCTAATTGTCGTGTTTTGTTATACTAAAATTGTAGCAGAAACTTAAGATTTGGTTCATAGTTGATAAGTTATTGATTTAATTATTTACCCTATTCACTTTTTATTGTATGGTTATATTTGATTTCAGGGTTGTTTCTGAATATATTTATTGTTTAAAGATTTAAATTGTCATTTGATAGGCAACATTTCGGACAGTGCCCTTTTTCAAGCCAGTAAAATATATAAAACACATACTTAATAAACATCGCAATGGAACTTACAACAATCGAAGAAGTATATAATATAGGTAAATTTTTTATATCGAATAGTAATCTAATTCCGTAGTACATTTATTACCTTCTTATTTAGATATACATATACACATTCTATTTTTGTTTCACCAACTCATTTCGTCGGACGTTATTGTGTTAATAAAGTGAGGTTATAATGTTTAATAGAGTTGGGTGTTGGTTGATTTTTTTAATTTATTACAATGCTGCTGAAGTGTATTTGTTAATTTAGTCCTTATGGAGTTTTGGTTTTCTTGAGTTAGCTTTATTATGTTGCTTTCGATGTTCGCAATTATTTGGTTAATTGGTAACTGTTTTAAATTATTGGTGTTAACAGCACATCACGGGGCTCTGTCCGAAACGTTGCCTATCAAATGACAATTTAAATCTTTAAACAATAAATATATTCAGAAACAACTCTGAAATCAAATTTCACCGTACAATAAGTTACACCTAATGTACACTTACAGGACGGAAGAATATGGCGATATCATATTCATTTATGGTTATTGCAATGGAAACGTACGCTCATCAGTGAACTGACAAGTGTATTTACGCTTATTTCTAAGCATACTTTTTTGTTATTAATGAATCATATCAAAAGATGACAGAAATTTTTGAAGCCATTCGATTCCTTTAATAATTGAAATCGGACATATGCTCTAATAATGTTTTTTTTTAATCACATGACCTTTCAGTTGGCAAAGTTTGTCAGTGAGCTAATAAATCACCTCGTATAATTAGCGAGCCAACGCTTAGAAGCTCCTGGCGTCTAGTCAATTTTTTCCACCTTTTTTTCCTCTTACACTATCAAAGGTTCAACAACATTAATGAACCTAACAGCCATTTTCCAGTATTTCGCCTAGTCATCCCTCGTGTTCACGAGGCTTAACATCTCCGTCCTTTTTCCGGAACAATAGGACCTCATATAGTATGGATATCATTGGGGCATCGTGATTGGCAAGTAGACCGGAGATTTTCAACGCAGATATGCGCCCATGAATAATAAATTAGTTATTGTGTGCTTGACAAGTGATGACGCAAAAGAATGTTCTGTTGTAACCTCCCTTATCTGACTTTTGTGGGTGGTCTTTCGATTCAATGCGTGGCTGGGTACGATATCGTTGATCATGTAAAATATGATGACATCATTTTTTTTTTCATGAGGAGGATTGTTGTTCAGAGTACTCGGTAATGAAGAGAACATCGGTTTTTTTCGTTTGTTATTCTTCAGAATTCATATATAACTGATTTAGAAGGAAGGTGAGAGTTTCAATTCTAGAAAAACGGTAGAAGACTTCAATTAGATCATTAAAATAATTTGAATACTACTACATACTTCTTAATGGAAACAGACGCTGATAAAGTTTAGAGAGAAAATAGAAATATATACATGCAAAATTGATGACTTCTTTATTATGAAGTGGTCCAATAGTTATTTAATGAATCAATTATCTTTAGATAAATGACCAAATTCCAGGATATGTACAGAAAATAGTTCTGTCTTCACACAGAAAGTATGCCTTTTCTTCGAATAGAAATATTCTTTAAAAATATGAACTGAATTTTGTTAGAATAAAAAAAGTATGAAACAATTGTTTTACACTTATATTATAGCATAATGAGAAATGACGAAGAAAAATTATTTGGCAAATTTAATTAAAAAAGAAGTTTAAACTCTTTTGTTGATTATATTTGTGACTCACCTTTCAATGAAGTTCTTTTCGAATTATTTGAACACTTTCCTTCAATGTGTTTCGCATTAAAAATCCAGAGGATTGAGGTTGTGGCTCCTGGGTGGTCACCATACCTACCGATCCATTTGTCCTCAACATATTGGTTCATGTCGAGAAATTGATTATTGCTTGAATACGTTACTGTTTACCCCCACTTTGGAGTTCGATTTATAAGTTAGAGTAACAGTCAAGCCAACGACTTGAAAGTCCAGTATATACTTATACAACGTTAACCCTTGGAACATGGAGAGCTTTGGTCCATACTCATATGAATAAACATTGATATGGTTATCTGGAAGTTTTCAGATTGTATCTCCCTTCAAATGCCCAAGAATATTATATTGCTAATAATGTTCATTAAGTATATTGAATAAAATGCGTTATTGTTCCACTAAATGTAAAATTCAGGGGGTCAATTATTCTGCAGATCATTCTCATTTTCCGGCTATAGTCTGTATAACCGAAATTTTTTGATACCTTGAATGAATATTCATTTTCACCTATCTTCAGCTTCAACTGGAAATATCTATAAGTGTGTTTTTATTTTTTTTACAGAATGAAGAAATCTGAAACCTTTTTCAAGATTACTTTTAATATAATTGATTATTCTTATAAATATTATTTTATTAAATCAGTCAATTAAATGAAATATTTAATGGAATTTTATTTTGCGATGAAAAAATTAATTTGCGAAGAACTTGATCTCTGGTTGAACGTAAAAATACTCAAAAAAATCTATACTCAAAATTTTGAAGTTTATTACGAAAAAACTGGTTTGTGCCACATATGGAACATAATGCAACAAGAAACAATAGCTGGTTTGTTTGGACGTTGTTGCACTGAGTATAAGTTGGTCTGTTCGGTTATATACTCGATGAGACTTTCAGGAAAGAGAAACTTGAAAAATTGTCCAGGAGTTTCTAATTCTGAGATTGAGGGAGGAATTTCATCATCTGAGGATTCTGTTGCAGGAATCATAATGTCCTCCCCATAATTTTTGACAACTTCAGGCTCCTCAGATTAATCAGATTCTTCACTGTAAAAATGAGGAATCCTTACGGCGTTCATTTTTCCATAAAACAGCTTTGGATCTATATCTACGACAAATATGCAAAGTTATTTCAGATTCTAACACTGCATGATGTTCCATATATGGGACAATCTGTTTTGGTTTATTTTCTATGATTTTTTGATGATCAAAATGATTGAAACTTACCTGAATAGGTTCTTGAAATCACTAGTCGGACCAAAATATTTTTTCCACATTAAGAAACACTTTTCAAAGAAAGACTCCTGGATATCTACATCCACCGAGGACTAAAGTGGAATATACAAGCCCTAGGCTTAAATTAAGAAGAAGAAGAAGAAGAAACACTTTTCAGCGATAATAAAACAGCACAGATATAATCGAAATATCGCACGAACAAGATTCGACAAGAATGGACAAATAAACGCCTATTGTAAACATTCTGCTTAGTCGCTGCGAGTATCACACTGCTTCTTATGAATGTGCCAGATATGAGCCGCTCAATGCAGTTACGGAAAGATTCAGCTGAATTTAAAAAAATTTCTGTTCGTGCCATATAAGGCTCACGATGCGGTAAAGGGTTAATAATATACCTATAGTCGATAATCTCGTCTATTTAGTCTTTCAAGAAAATGATATAATGTTTTTGGTTGACCTGGCAAAATAAGTTTTGAAATAACATATTAATGTAAGATCTAGTATATGGAAAAATTTATTCATTAGTATCTATAATTAATGTAAGGAAAGATTATTTCACTTCTTTTTATTGTTGTAGAATTCAACCTCATTTTTTTTCAGCTTGATCCTCCCTTGAACCTAGGAAAATTTAGATGAGAAATTATAAGGTTTAGTCAATATCAAATTTCATCATTTCTCAAGATATTTCGTGAGCTTGAAACTCAATACCAATATTGCTAGTTTCATGCCTTATTATGAAGGTGAAGGCCCCTGATTCAACCTGTATGCAATTAATTTCTAGAAAAACTCACTATCGACCTTTGCTTCTTCGATAATTCTCTCATAATCTATCCGCAATTCTGCACGTTAGTTGAAAATTTTTGAATTCCATCAAGTATTTCACGCACGTCCAGTCATTTCACTGATGTAGATGACTTCCATTTGTTGCTTGAAAGGGATTTATAGGGCAACATCTTACGTTGGATGACCATTGCTTCGTGTCCAAGTAGTTTTCATCGTTTATGGATACACTGGAGATGTTGTTACGTTAATTTATCGACACAGAGATTTGTTTCTTTACTAGGACTCGTTCGTTTATTTCTGAACGCCATATTTGGACGTTGTTGATGAAAATAGTGTTAGAAGCAATTGAGCAAACTTTTGAAATGAAGGAGAGAGGAAGAAGTAGAAATTCCTTTCCCGAATTGAAACCCAAGTGTCTCTAGCTTTTCATTTTTTACTATATCAATACTAAAGTCCGATGAATTTTTTAACCTTCCTCAAAAGATTATATGTTTATGAATTCTTTGACTAGACACAGCGCTAATTCATTAATTAATGTCAATTAATTGAATTAAACATGATTCAATGCAATCAGGGACCTTATTCTCGACAAGTGATCTTTCAAAACGTATACGTACATTCAGTGTTCAGCCTCAGAGCACTGAGAGCACGTATACGTTTTGAAAGATCACTTGTCGAGAATACGGTTCCAGGTTGGATTGAACTGAAATAATGCATTCAGATGTTATGGCTGAACGGTGTGTGGCAGTCGAAATAAATAGATCGTAGATGTCATACAATGAGCTGAGGTATTTGTAAGCATAACGCCATCGAAATATTAGTCGATTTGTGTCTGCATCATAAAGTTATTCTCGATTAAACATGTCTCCTTACGAGCCAAATTCTCGTCATTTCCGGGAGGTTTAATTTTCTGCTTTAATATGAAGAAACCTGCGGCTGAGGCTTAGTGAATACTCTCAAATACCTATTTGGAGGCCTCTAGTGGAAGAACGTGCTGAGAGTGGCTTTAACGCTTCAAGAACGGTGATTTTGAAGTCAAAGACCAGCAAAAGAGAAAGTTTTCGAAGATGGCAGGAGCATTGGGAGTGACACAACAAGCCATTTCAAAACGCTTGAAAGATATAGGAATTCAGAAACAAGGAAATTGGGTGCCGTACGAGTTCAAACCGAGAGATGTTGAACGGCGTTTGTTTGCTTGTGAACGGCTGCTTGCAGGGAAAATACCAGGACCAGCGCGAGCAATTTCGGCGCCTGAAGCAAAGAATTTTTGGTGCCCCATGCCGCCATTTTTCATTTCTCTAGCGATTTTGTTAATCGTTTCGTTTCTGGGTTTTTATTTTTTTTCGGAAATTTTTACCTACAATAAATTCCTGGATTTCTTTGACGCCGATGAACAATGCGTAAGTAATATATCTGATTCGCACATTCACAATCGATCACATACGATCTATGAAAGATTACTTATCATACCAAAAGATACAAAGGGCGGTAAGGCATGCAAAGCTTCGAAAACTAAATGGGATTAAAAACATGTTCCGATGAAAACATTTAGCATTTATCAGTAACTAGTTTCGAATTCAGAATCGTAGGAATTTTCCGAAGGTGGAATGTGTAAACAACTTCCACGTAATTCGAAGTGTTGTTTTTCGTCTTTGTGAAATACATTCCATGCCTCATTCAATTAGGGTAATAGGCAATGCTGCTTATATTGGTTGGGTTGTCATGTGTTATTTATTGAACAGGCGGCTTAGTAGAGGCGGTTTGGAGATTTTTATTGCAGAGAATGTTGATGAACGCAGTGAAGCGGACCAACCTCATGTGGTTTTTAAGAATATTTTATCAGAAATACGAAAGGGCGGCCACAAACTGGGCTAAATTGCCGCCCATCAAAAAGAGGCGCCTGAAACAGTTGCTTCACTGTTTCACCCCTAACCCCGGCCGTGGCAAATACGGAAGGGGTTTCTGCATCGCATTGTGACTGGCGATGAAAAATGATAGATAAATTAATGAATAAAATAAAAATAAATTACTAAATGAAATTGATAGATAAAGTGTCACTTGAACGGCAAGGGTAGATAATGGGTCAACATAAACTTTCTACATCTGATGGCAGGTATTCTTCTTCTTATGTTAATTCTTTTCCGTACATTTCGTACACAAAACACACATACTAAACACTACACAAAAACCAGAACGTAAAATTTGTTCAACATTTGTTACCAGAGAAATTCATATCCCTAGTAACGGAGTAATAGTTCCGATTTTTGTTCCAAAAATTACAATTTTCTTTGAAATATTATTTTCCAAGTGCTATAGAAAAAAAAGTTGTATTGCACACGACGATAAAATCGCCTTATCTTCTCAAGCGTAATTAGCCTCGAGACACTCTCAAAGTACAAGACTATCGCAAAATTTTTACCACTAAAGTGTACAAGAAAACACACTGGAAATTGTTTTGAAGTTCATACCTCTACCGCTAGGGGGCGTAATAGCTACCATCGAGTGGAAAAATTAATTTTACTCGAAAATGTTTCATATGAAGTTGAAGAAAAAATATCATCACTTTA
Organism: Harmonia axyridis; assembly: GCF_914767665.1. NCBI lineage: Eukaryota > Metazoa > Arthropoda > Insecta > Coleoptera > Coccinellidae > Harmonia > Harmonia axyridis. The sequence continues at coordinate 60,486,533 of NC_059501.1, forward strand.
ATCCTTGTAAAATTCTCTATCTTTTTGAATTGTCACTTTCGATTTTACGAAATCAAATAAGAGTAGGTAAAAGGGGGAAATCTGACTAATTGAAGTGCCTGGACTTCAGTTTGGCTCAACATTTTTGAGCAAATGAGATCTCGTCTGAAAGATAACGTCTTGTTGATTGAGGACAAAATATACTCATGATAAATTTGTTTGTTGCTGCTTTCGATGGGGGCGCCCTATTGAAAGCAGCAAAAACAAATTTATGGTAAAAACCTAAGTTAATAATAATAATGAAAATCTAACCGAAACTCATTTCAATAGAGTCATGATCATCAATAAAAATTAATAAAATAGCGAATACTACTGACAATAACAATAACCGCAACAATTTTTCCCATGGGTAAACACGAAAAATTCGCATACAAAAGCCGTAAACCTGCTATTGAGTACCGGAATATTCATTGAAACAGCCTCACCATAACTCACAACGCCAAAAAGCATTGAACAGGTCCTCAAATTTATTAGACCATCAAATTTCTAACATTGTGACAAGCAAAGGCGACCAAACAAGACAAATAAATCCCATTAGGGCTATCCCAAGGCACCCCCTGCCCCATAACATTCACCAGAAATCGAGTTGGATATCTAAGAAACGAGCAACAAAGAGGGCGGCACTCCTTGAAGCGATACCTTGTTTTGACTCGGCTTCACCTGTATTCTGTAAATGCCTTCGTTTAACGTCAACTCGGGTCAAAACATTCGGCCCGACCCCCGCTGACTTCGAGTTGTGTGGCATCCAGTATCGTGGCCAGATCTCACTGTCAGCACTGAAATAAATGTCTTTTTGGTACTTTGTGTGGTGCTTGTGTCGGCCAGCGCCAAAAGATGCGATCTGCTTATCCCCGATGTCCTTTCCTGTCTTTTTCGAATGATAGCTGTGAGGGATGATTGTGTAGGACAGGCGTCCAACATAATCAGGTGAATTATATGGCGACTTTCTTTTCTGGCCAAGGTTTATTGGTTTATCCAAGGATGGTTTCTATGGATACTTGAATTTGGGAGGTATGGCCAGGTCGTTAGATTTTACTCACGTCCATGCATATAGATTTCTCTTTTTGGTTTTTTTTTTCTCGAATCGGTTTCTTTGTACTGAAAGGTTGGAAACGTGCTGGTAATGAAAAAGAAATTATATAGGTATATTAATTGAAAGTAAAATAACTTCACCATTTTTCAACTTATTAATTGCTTCATCAACTACCTGTTGATTGTATTGGTATTAATATTCCAAATTAGGTCGGTTTCCTTTCCTTGTATGTACACAGAAAAATGTGAATATGGAGAGATTTTGAATATGCGAAGCTTTCGTCCAAAAAGGTTGAGTTAAAATGGTTTGCTTGGTCAATGATTAAAAAGGTTTTTTTCTGTGTACCTATGTATCTCCATTGCTTCTTAAATATTTAATATAACGTGGCGAACTTTATAATGGCAGTCAAAATCATACTTTATATCTCAAAGATGGTTGACATAAGTATGTAGTATTACTAGTATTCCTTTTGATATTATGGCATAAGAATTATGATTTTCTTTCATTCTATGTTTGGATGATTTACCAGCTTCTCTCAACGTATATAAGCGTGTGAGGATACTACAGTTAAACATCAAGAAAAACATTTATTGAAATAAAATTCTACTTTTTCTTATAAGCAATGTAGTAACTCTTTACTTGCTCGAGAGATGGCGTCGGTAGCTGCACATCTCTAGGAAAGTCGGCACCGGGATATAAACCTAACCGTTGTACGGTAAAGTCACATGGAATTGCCGGACAAACAATAAAAATGAATGTTACTACAAAATTTTCTATCAATCAATTGGGTAAGATTCAAAGAAAACTTTCAAACAAAGAGTGTGGTGATAAAAAACAGAGAAGAGTTAGACGAAGCAATCGAGGATCTTGATAAGAGAATAATCGAAGCTAAAGAACAGTCCACTAAGGTCAAAGGAATACCAAGGAAGAGTCCACTACCTTTAGACATGAGAATATTGTTGGAGTAAAGGAAAAAGAAGAAACAGTATAGACGCACATTCAACCCTGGTGAAAAAACTATACCTACTGAATATATTGACCAACGAAGTGAAAAACGGAGTCAGATAAATCTAGAACGAAGACTGGGACGAGAAGCTAGAAGAACTAGATCAATCACTGTGGAAAATGACGACAGCACTAACTGAAAGAAAAACGAAAGCGAAGATACCAGAACTGAATAAGGGAAATCAAGTAGCTATTACAAATGCAGAAAAGGCAGAAATGTTTCCAGAATCATCAACATCAATTTCAGCCGAATCCAAAAATTAACGACTTCCAATTCAACCAATCAGTGGAATTACATAGAATAATAACAGAAAATGATCACAATAAAATGGAAGAAGATCCAAAAGACTTGACTAGAGAAGGAATTGAAGAAATCATCAGAACATTGAAAAATAGAAAAGCACTCGGAATAGACGGAATACAAAATCAAGCAATTAAAAACTAAAAACTTACCAGGAGAAGCCCGAAATGAATCGTTGAAATAGCCAGATTTATTAAAAAACAGGATATTATCCAAACAAATGGAAAATGGCAGATACAATCTTGATTCGGAAAAAAGAAAAAGACAAAGAAGACTCAACGAATTATCGACCCATAAGCCTACTATAGCCAATTAGTAAAGTGATAGAGAAACTAATTCACAGAAAACTAACAGATTTCGTGAAAGAACAGAATAGTTATTTATAATACAAGTGCAGAAGGCATTGATATTCTTCCACGAGTTCAAAACTCAAAAACGAGCCACGAAGTGGCGAGTTTTTGAATGAACGAGTGGTAGAATGAGCCTTCTGTACGAGTATTATACATTATTTTCTCCAATTCATTGCATTTTTATTGAAATTAATGAAATATTTCCATGAATATCATTTAGTGATTTTTGCATTGAAAAATGTTGGTTGGCAGAACTGATTTCTTTAAGGCAAATTGATGAATTGACAGATCAAGCCGTGGCGGAAAGTTCGGAGTACCAACATATAATAATAAAATATAACCATGAAAACTGTGCGTTTCTGACATATTCTCGCACGATTTTGTTCTACAAGATGTGGAAGAATGAACGGAATAACCACAGAATTAGAGAAAAATAATTCCTGATCACCAGTTTGGGTTTCTCAAAGAGCATTCACCGATCCACCAAATGGAACGACTAACTAAAAATATTTGAGGGACTGCACATTCATACAAATTAATTTGTTTTTTGAAAAATTATATATCTAAATAACAATTTCAGTACTTCAGAACAATAATTTGGAATACAAAATTCGAGACAGATTCTCTGTTATTTTTTCTCATACATGATAGAACCACCTAACACATTCTTATATGTCCTAGATGAGAATAACAACATTAAAGAGAAATATAAATAATTTCTGTCGGAAATTGAAGAATCATACTAATTGTGCCATTTCGCAGAAATTTGTCGTTACTAGATCACTAACCGTGAAGAAACTCCGTGAAATCAGGTGCATTCAACAATTCAGTACCTACTTGATATCTTTGAACAGAAGGTAAATACATAATTGCGGATTCTTTGAAATCGAATAAGATAAAATCTTTCAGAGTGCATTTTCTCACGATATCTATTCACAGAAGTGCCTTTGTTTTAATACTTTTATGAGGAGAATTTAAATCATTCGACATTATTTATAAATATTATACTTTCTTGGCAGTTCTGAGTTTTTCTTTTTTTTTTCTTGAAGGTTATACTGGATTAATTTATCCTCCTATTTTACAGAACATTTATCGTAAGTACATAGTATGAAAAAATCTTCAGGAGTCATCGTGTTAACAGACGGACATTATCGAATTTGGGGACGGATTCATCATCATTGAGTCGAACATCATCGTTTGAGACCATTTCTGGCTCAAAATTTAAAAATCATAGACATTGTAACGAAATAATAGGGCGATCTGTTCGAAGAAGAAGTCCTGAAAAAACTATTTATCATGCGAAATTTCATGTGTAGCGTGTACAGAGAAACTAATCTTTTTTGTGATATGATAATTCAAATTGTTGTAAAGATGTCTCTTTGGTAAATAACGGGTGTTTTTTTTTGAGGTATATAACTTTAAGTTGGCATAACTGTTCAAGATGGCGACCGATTTAACAGCTTTCAAGTGATTTATTCTCAGTTTGGTTTGGCAATTTATCTTGAATAGACTCACGCCTGAACAACGCTTGCGAATAGTGCAATTTCATTTCGAAAATAATGGTTCTGTGCGGAATACGTATCGCGCACTACGTCCATTTCATTTTGTTTAGCGATGAAGCGCAATTCTGTTTGAATGGCTACGTCAACAAACAAAACTGCCGCATTTGGAGTGAAGCTAATGCTCAAGTGTATGTCGAAACACCGTTACATCCAGAAAAACTGGCTGTTTGGTGCGCTTTATGGGCTGGTGGAATCATTGGTCCGTACTTCTTCAAAAACGATGATGGCCAGAACGTTACAGTCAATAGTGATTGGTATAGAGCCATGATTACTAACTTTTTCATTCCTGAATTGAACAACCATGATGTCCAGGAGCTGTGGTTCCAACAAGACGGCGCAACATGTCATACAGCTCGTGCCACAATCGATTTATTGAAAGACACGTTTGGTGACCGCCTAATTTCACGTTTTGGACCTGTGAATTGGCCTCCAAGATCTTGTGATTTAACACCGCTAGACTACTTTCTGTGGGGCTATTTGAAGTCATTGGTCTATGCGGGAAGCCACAAACCCTTGACCATTTGGAAGACAAAATTCGCTGTGTCATCGAAAATTGGACGTCCAGATTGGACTACATCCGAGCCAGTCGTGGCGGTCATATGCCAGAAATCATATTTAAAATGTAATGCCACAAGATTATCTTGCGGATAAATGAAATTCATGTCAATCGAATAATCCATCGTTGTTTTATTGCAATTTAAAGTTCTTTAGCTCTAAAAAAAACACCCTTTATAACTTGAAAAACTCAAATTGTTACAATATTAAGTTGTAGACTATTCTGTAAAGGTTGTCAGGAAGACATCGCTTTGCGATATGCTCGCCTTTGTTAACAAACTGTTGTACAACCTTTTTATGCAATAAAGAGTACTAATAGCTATAATAACCCTCTGAATCACAGAATATCCTTCGTTGTACGGACTGACTTGTTTCAAATTTTTTGACGGAAAACTACGGAATTTTTTATGAAATTATTTTAGGATCCTATTCCTCTCGATGTTGCTAACAAGGCTACAGGGTTATTCCGCAGCAGATAGTTGTATTTTTCCTTGTTGTCGCGTGGACTGAGTGTTATGCCATAAAAAACCATTTAATACCAATATTGCTACTAGGTAGCTTACCTTTTTCTGGTCTCTATTACCTGGTAGGTGAGTACAAACAGGTAACAGGTAACTGCGCCCATCTGATTGCCCTGTATATGAATTCAAAAATGGAATCGTAAACTCAAATTATGATGAGTTTCTTCAGATCTTCATTCTTAAAAGCACCATCCACGATAAAATGGCGAAAATTAGTAAATATGGAGTTTTTTAATTGGTTATTAATGAAGAAACCATAGTTGAGCTACCGATACAATGTTTTTTCTACTAATAGAAGAATAATTCAATTCTGGATTATACAGAGCGATCATAATTAATATTCAAACATTAACTAAAAATAAAAGTCATAAAGTTTCTTATTTCTAGTGGCACTTTCTGTATTTTTATATCTTATTGGACGAAAAAATTAATTCCGAAATTATCTTTATTAAGTTTTTTTACACCTAAACCTCGCTTGTAGTTGATGTGTGAATATTAATTATAATCACTTTGCATAATCCACAGTTGAAATTTTTTTTCTATATAGAAGTAGCCAATATATCTACTCGAAAAAACATTGTTTGTAATGGCAGGTACCTACCTGGTTAATCATTAATTAACTATTAGAAAAACTCCATATTTTCGATTTTCCGCCATTTTATCGTGAATGGACAACTGAAACAAAGGCGAACAAACAATGGATTAGTTTTCATTTTTTTGTTAAGGATTAATTCTAAAAATTTAAGTAAAATGAAACAAAAATGTGGAAGAATCATTGAAATATCTCTAGAAATGAAAGAGTAATGGGACTTTGAATTTGCGCTTGAAAGAATAATTTCATAGTACGTGTAAGTGGCGTGACGTCACACACTAGACGACTGGTATTCGCAGAGTGCATACGAATTCATTGGTGTACAATCACTTGTGCCGTTCGTGTCGTGTTTTGTTCGTTACACGATGGCTGAAATAACTTACTATATACATACATATAAATTACTTTTTTCTCTTTTTACTTTTCACTCCTCACATAAATATGTTTTGCCATTGATAAATGGATAGATTTCAACAACCAGTACTCAACTACAAAGTGTTTATGAAACGTTTTTTAAATAAATCATCGTTACAACTTGAACCATGATGAAGCAAACTCAAAAGTAGATACTCACTTGAAAAGTTTAACTCCTTTTATTTCTGCACTGACATAAGATGGATTCGAAGAAAAAAACTCCATCACTGCGAATATATCTATTTTAGGCAAATTGTCACTTTGTCCTTTCATGAAGCCTTCTTCCATTATGGTGACATAAAAACAAAACTCGAGTTAAAACTACACTGTACAACTACAAACGGCGCGAGAGCCTTGGCGCGGCTAAGTATTTAAACGTGATTTATGGTGTAGCGATCACAGGCAAGAGCCGTGACGTCACAGACCAAAGACGTTCCGCGCTAAAATACATAAATTTAAATAATCTATTTCTCAGTCATTTATTGATGGATTTTCAAAATGTTGTCACTGATTTTCAGTTTTGCTCTATATTTTAATTATATCGTGTCAAATATAGTATTATCAACATCACTAATCTAGTCCATTAACGAATATCGACAATGAAATTATGATTTTTGTTGAATTTTTTTTTGTTAATCTTCGGAGGGGTATAACTTTTCCGGGGCGAGGTATTTCAAAAAATTTTATATGAAATACCCACATTCATTTTCATTACAGAATCATCCCTTACATTTTTCCGGTGTTATTCATATACACCCTATATATAAATTATAATTATAAAAAATAAATTCAACTTTACTTTAGTGCTTTTCCCATATTTCGATTTTTCAAGTTGATAATTCATTGACTTGAATAACGACAAAGGAGCAATATTGGCCGTGGTATATTTAAAAAAATATACAAACATCTCAGCAAATATGAACACAGTACCAACTACCTGCCACCTGAAGAAATCACGAAATGATTGTATCCAGAATCCCGAATCTCGACAAAAACCCACTGTCATTAACGGAACCCTCCAATACAATAGCAGCGTCTGGTAGCAAGAACGTCACGCCGTTGTAGACAGGGATTCCAGTGAAGGTATGCCGCCATTTTTTAAGAAAACTCGAAGGATTTCAGAGAACGTCCTCTCGCCGGACTTATCTATGTTACGATCACAGAACAGGGAGCTGTGGTAGCAATAAATTCAGTGTTTTTAAGAACACGATATCGTCAGAGGGGACTCGGTGACATTTTTTACGGCTCGATGCCTAAGTGGTTTATCACGGTATATTCGTTTTGTGTTTTATCCTGGGATTGGATGTCGGTTGCCATTCGTACCTAAATAGTGGGTGAGATGAAGGTTGTGGACTGTTGATCGCCGCTGGAATTCGGGAATTGATATGATGATTTTATCATGGATGTAATAAATTCGTGGTTTATGGGCTTCTGACGTCTTCAAATGATCTTGAATGGGACATAACTCAGACACTTAATATCCAACTAATGAAGGAAAGATTATACGTATGAAGGCGGCATACGGATTGCCTTTAGGGCAAACTGGAAATAAATCCTTGCATATCAAGATAAAAACCTTAGGAATTCTGGGGACAAGAGAAAAATCTAACAATGTTAAAATGAGATATTTATGGATACCTAATGAACAATTTGCAAATTCACAAATGAGTGATATAAACAGAAAGAAAAATTATTCCACCATAATCCCAGCTGCCGCTAGCCAAACTGCTGTCCTAGACCAATTTGACGCCCTAATAGAAGTCAACTCTGCAGAAAGATGAAAATTAATATTGGATGATCGCGGTCTCCTAATGAGAAATACAGAAATTAATGATAACCTCAGAGTAATAAATATAGAAAGAGGGAGCATATGTTATTTGACATATAAGTTGATAAATATATCAGAAATTTATAAAACAAACTTCAAGTGCGCCAAACGACGTTCAACAACCGATGACACTAGGAGAGCAAAAGTTGCCTAACCTTGGATTTCAGCAGGTAGATCCAAAAAAAAATAAATATTCTGCATAACTATACTATAAATTCGACTATTAGGAAAAATATCGAATTCCAAATATTCAAATTTGCATATTCAATTGAAAATCCCTCAAATAAATATATTTCATTCAATATAATATACATTCATAATGTATTGTGGATTTGAAAATAGATCACAATCCGAAAACGTAATCTCACCATGTTGGGGACATGTGAAAATTGCGTAGGTAAACTCCCTTTATCTATGTTTATAACTCTATGATGATAACACAGGAAATATTCATTAGGTTATGAAACAACCAACAATCTTAAACCTCTCCAAAAAATTAAATTCGTTTTAGGATTTTGTTGCATTTCCCTATTTGAACCAATAAAAAAATGATGTTATAATAGTCTTACCAATATAAACTGCTCTCTGCTTCCACACAGCACCGCACTGTATAAGGATGTAAAGGAACAGGGTAAAGGATTGAAATGGAACAAAATGGGATTTATACAATGCAAACTGTCCTTCTAATGAACTGTAATCCTAATATATTCAAAAATGTCCGTGAATGAAACTGAAACCGTTATATTAAACACCGAAAACTTTATACTAACAAACTTTAACTTTTCTTTCCGATAACCGATACATCTCATTACTTAATCTGACAAAACATAAGTCTCGATATTCCTAGAACACCCGACGTTGCCAAAACTAAACATCATAATAACTTATATAATAATGGCTAAAACAGATTTTAAAAAACATTAGTTTGCAGATTTTTTTTTCAAAAATCTACAAATTCGAAAAAAATGTTGCCTAACTCCCATAATTTTTTTTTCACCATTATTCACAAAATTATTTGTGAAACATTTGTGGTATATCTACAAAACTGTTTATAAATGACATCTATTTACGTGACTTACATCGTAGCCAAAAAAAAAAATTAATCTTCAAATCCAAAGGTGAATTGAAAAGTAAAAATATGATAACATTCATTTTACGTTAAATTATTAAAAAATATTATAATTGATATCAAATAAAAAAACTTCTTGTAATTATAAAAGTTTTACGGGTCGACTTGATGAAGGAAATTTAATATAAATATAAAATTTATATATTTATTGAATATCCTTCATCGAGTAGTCTCAATAAACTTTTATAATTTGAAGTAATCATTTATTGATTAAGAGTCATTATCAACCAAAGAATAAATTTAAAATTTCTAAAATTGTTATTTCGATTGTAAATGTAGTTTATAAGAAAAACAAAAAAGGAATCTATGAATACCTGAAGTAAATGTTTTTTCTGTGAATCCTTACTAGAGAAACAGTTACGTTTAGTTAGTTCCTCGATTGCAATTTTGGTAAGGTAGATATACTAGTGGTGAGTTGGTAAATTCAGTAATTTTGTTGAACTGAAAGGCAATGATGAGGAAAAATTTCATTAGTCATACAAAATTCCAAAAAGTTTGTTTGTCATTATATTAATTCAGTTAAACGATTTGTTAACCATTTACTCAATTTGTACTACAGTTTTGGTTATTTTGAAGTTTTTTTTTGAATGGTTATTAATTTAGTCATTTTTAGAATTGGAATTATATTTCAAGACAAAAATTAACCAAATATATCATTAAGATATATTATTGTGAAGTAATAGACACAAAGTTTGTAAATTTTTTATATGCATAATTCTTATATTTTTTTGAAACTACGAGATGGAAATGATATAATAGCTGCTCTTCAATTTCGACGCGGTCGCTTTGGACGCCAAAACTCAGCGTAGAAATTCAAAATACCGAATGAATATAATTTACTCAGAAAAACAGGAAGGAATACAAATAAATTTAAGATAAAAATAAGGTGCCGGCGCATTAGACATTCATTGATAAATATCTGAGATGACCTGTAATAGTACTTTTTCACAAGTTATTGACGCTAAAACTCATGCACACATAATGCTTGTCGCCGTTCTCTTTGATGCACTTTGCCAACATTTATTTTATTTTTGGGGTGGCTCCTTGATGTTTCGGGAATAATTTTTATTTTCAATTATTCAAAATCAAAAATATGTTTCCACCACTCAAATATATGAAAGTACAGAGATACGATAATGTGAGTTATATGAAGGAAAAGGGGACAAAGCCCTATTTTTAGTATCAATCCTTAAATGAATTAAATTTTTTGTACAGGCTTATAATTTGTTGAATTTTTGTTGATGAATATTTTTTTACCTAATTACTCCATGGCTCTAAAATCCGGGATGAGTCTTAGCCGATTGTATAGTATATCCAAAGTGACTTGAACTAGTCAAGAAAAATGGGGAAATACTTCTTTTTTCTATCAAATACTTGATTTGGCTGCATAGCTGCTATTTTGACGTGGCAAATTAGAGAACCTCAAGGTGATATGCCTATTCTACATGATAACTCAAACTAGTAATAAACATAGATAAAATCAGAAAATGTAATGAAGAATTTGTTCTTCAGTGGTATGAAGATCTTTATATAGGATGCGAAATCATTTTCTTCAGAACTCGTCATATCAATTCTGAATTTGAAAGTAAATGTAAGAAAAGATTTGATCGCGAAATATTAATTTTTTTTACATAAGCCATAGAATTTTGCCAAACATCATAGTCGAAATCATTAAAAACATCAGTCACACAACGAACTGAAACTAAGTAAAAATGTATTTTAATAATACCCTTATGGACCACACTGGTCTATGCGAATCATTAGAAAGTAATTAAGAAGTGATAGATGCAGCTAATGAGTGAAATCAAAAACGCCCCCGAAGTGGAACGGGGAATATTCAGCCAATAAGAAAAATCAAATCGGGGTATTTGTGTTTCCAAAACGATTTGCTAAATACCGGGGTTTATTTGAGAGTATTATTAGCAATATTTAATATTTTCATAAATTCCAAAGGAATTACTGAAAACTTGGACAACCCTTGTATAATTGAAATATTCTGGCTTTCTCCGAGTGACTTTGGATATACTATACTACTATTCGCCTCCACTTTTGCCGATCCTCTATCAGTGCTGGGTCGCCCTAGGATGAGGTGGCGTGACAACATCAAAGCAGACCTAAGGGCTATGGTATAACGAATATTTCCCCTACGAAATTATCGAAATTTTTCAGAGAAATGTGTTCAATTTTTTCATCTCTCTGTAGAGACCCTAATTACTCTATATTAATTTTTTGTATACTTACAGAGTTAACTTCTGCTATGCCGCCGAATTGGGTCTCTGCCTGGGGCGTCAGTATGGCTAGCGACAGCTCTGTCCACAGGGTATGTCACGCCAATGTCATTATGTTGAAATGTAAGCATCGTGGACTTATATAAAATTATTGAATAATCTGATCTATTAGGTATTTGATTTGAAGTTTTAGGGCAATGAATATTTATATGTCAACATAGAACTTGTTGATCAGTTTTTTAATCATGTTAGTTTAAGAAAAAAAAGACAGTTGAGCAATATTGATCGAATAAATCAGTCGCAAAAACGAGTTCGTAATTTTTTTATATATTTTTTTATTTTTGTACATGATGTTTGTAATTATTATTATTTTTTAGACATTGAAAAATGTTTATATTTTTGAAGTTGATAAAAATCAAAATAAACATTTTAGTAAAAGACAATCCCTACAAATCAAATACCTAATAGATCAGATCATAGAAATTAAGGGGTTAAATAAGTTTCAATAAATAATTATCTTGAATTATATACGTAATTTCATTCAACTCACTTCTCCAATTACTTTTCCTTTCTGTGCATATTTGACAATTCAATTTGTCACCATCGTGACATAAGTATAGGTTTCGAATTTCCTATTGAGTATTCTTGTAATGGAGTGAACATCTGGTTCATTACTGTTGGATTTGCGTGTTGTGAAACAGCAATCAGAGCACTTCAAGGAGGAGTACCTACTCTCCTCCTACTGGACATGGAGTACAAGATATCCAGCGTAAGTTATACGAAGAGTAGATAATTAGAGAAGCTGAAGTACTCGAGGGTGGTGGGGATTTATATTTTGCATTTTAAAAATAAGATATCAACATAATTATTAACATCTATACAAATTCGATGTCGATTCTGTTTCATTCAACTGAAATTGGAGGTGTTAAATCGCCGTATAATTTACATAATAACATTGCCAATCTATAACATCTATATTATTCCATGATGATTACGTCATTTGAAATATTGTTCAGTTCTTTATTGATTAACATCTTGTTACGTCGAGATAAACGGTGTTTCATATTGTCTGCATATAAGTATAGTGCTTTGACCTGAGCTCAAGCGACGTATCACTAGTTTGGTTGGAGTATGGACAATATGATATTCTTTTGATTTCAGCTGACGTTAGAGCTTTTATATTTGAATTTTAAACTTACCATTGTTTTTGTTCTTATTTTATAACCCCTCAAATAGTAATCAGTAATGAAAAACATCATTTACACTCAAAAAAGGGTTTTCCAATAAGAGGTTTCATTCTGAATAGCCACCGAGATTTTGTGATTTAACACTTTTTCATTGGGGCCATATGAAAGATAAGATCTATGCCAATGATCCACAATCGATTCAAGACCTTAAATATGGAATGTGTGAAGTTATCTAAGACATACAGCCTCAAATAATAATAATGTTTATTGTTATTATTTATTATTATCATGTGCGAAGTGGTAATGGTTTCATGAAATGGATATTGTACTAGAACCTTAGCCATGAAGGCCGATATGGCTGATATCGTTTTCCATCGTTTCAACGCAGCATAAGAATTCATCAAGCCAAGTAGCTTGACATTTTAACCAACTACTTGACTTGAAAATCAAGCTCGTGAAAAATCACATATGACTTGACTTGATATCAAGCTACTTTATATGGCTTGAGCTTGATATGCGTTGCACGGCATATATTTCTGCAATCTCGAGCGCGCTTAGATTAAATAAGGGGATTCCTCGAGCGCCGAAAGACTGAAGCATTCGCCAATGTGACTTTATTAGTTGTTTTCTCACATTACTATGAAATCTTTTGTAGATTTTAGTATTTTCAGAAATATCTTTCTAAACTTGGCCAAAATGTCCAATGATGTTTTATCAACGCCATCATCTTCAGCTCCTGTTGAAAGACAATTTTCCAGAGCTGCTCTTACAGTTACAAAAACCCGCAGAAGGTTAGGCGAAAAATCTATGAGATTCCTCATATGTCTTAGATCCTGGATGAAAAACATGAAATCAAACAAAACCTGGAGGTTTCTCAATATTAAGAAACTTTATTTTTTATTATTTTTTATTTTGTTATGATTTATTGTGATTGAATTTATATTTCTATTTCAAAAGAGTTGATATTTTCGTTTTTTCATGCAATAAGTTCAATAAATAAAGCGTTCTTTGCAATGTTGCTTCTCATTTAATCATTTTTCAATGATGTGACACTACACAATAAAACTGCTAAAAATCAAGTAGTTTGATATGATTCAAGTACTTGATTGATTAATACTTGACTTTACTTGAGATTGAAAAACCACTACTTCACTTGAGCTCAACCTGAAATCAAGTCAAGCTCACGCGAAGTAGCTTGAATATCAAGCCAAGCCGTGAATCCCTTTTTATACGTAATATGATGAGGAAAACGCAGCAGAATAAGAAAAAAAATTATGGATTACATAAATTATAGAAGATAAGAATATGTATTTTGTTGCAGAATAAAAGCCTTTATTATTATTATTATTATAAAACATTGTTAGCATATCATGCTTTAGTGATAATAATAGATGATGTTATCAAAAAATCAAATAGAAGAAATTATTCTTTCTTAGTGTAATAGGTACCTATTCCTACTTCTCATGTGATCAGTCTTCGAATAACAATTTTATGCATTGATTCATAGGGACTCTCTAATGTTTTATATTATTCATAACGATTTTCCATCAAGTAGGTAAGGACCAAATCCATTAAATATTTATGTTTTTTATTTTTTTTATTTGCATTGAATCATTTTGAATCGAAATAATATTTTCAAATGAATTTAAATTTGAATTCAAACAAAATGACATAGTACGGCCAAATAAATACTCGTTTGATCAAGTAAATATGATTCGAATAAATCAATTTCCAAATTTAAAGTACCTCATACTGTTCCCTCTGCATATACATCACTAATAAAAGCCCTCCCTGAGAACCAGAATAATTACCGATGACCACGTACTATCCATTCACAATCATGTTATTTTGAAAGGCGTCAACTCTATATAGCTAGTCAAATCATAGATAATATTCCCCCCTATTCCGTAATGAAATATTAACGAAACCCAACACAGATACCGCAGAGAATAAAGGGCCATAGATCAATAAAAATTGTACCTACGCTGCTTGCTCATCGAATAAATTACATTTCGAGTCGGAAAACTGGGTGTGTGTGGGGACTATTAATATCGGAAGGTTGGTACATCAATGTAATTAATATGGCCGGTTTCCCGTGGATAACTGATTGCCTCGCATGATTATTGATTCGAATTCATTACGAGTTCATTACGTTCAAGATGTTCGTTTTACATAAGACATTTTCGTATTTTATACGGTTTATCTGTTTGAATCTTAATTTGCTGGAGAAGTTCCGATTTGGTAGGGTAAATGCACTGGTTAGCCGACCGGCACTGGCTCTCGACCATTCCGTGATTTAAGATGAAATAATAAGAAAAATATATTATGTAGTGCAAAATATTTCCGCCGTACGTGTTCTCGACCATTCTACCCTTCCAAAATAGTTTGCATAGTATAGGTCAGATTTTTCCCGGTAAAAATTGGTTTATAATCGTCTATCATAGAAGAGGGTTCTTTCTCGTCCTCTCTTAGAAAAGTGCTTTGTGATATATGACCAGAAAACAGTAATTATTTCTTATTTTAAATGAATTATGTGTGTATATTTTGTTCTATATGAACTATAAGACATATTTTTGAGTGTATTTCAATCAATAGGCAAATAAATGTATATTTTTTTGTTTAATTTTCGGCGGTCGCGAACTGGTATTGGAAAAATTGTATCTTTTTTTTCTCGACCAAAGTGGTCGAGAACCAATATGTTACTTCAATGATTGTTTATTTCAACCGATATATTTCTGTTGGATCATTTTCGTTTTTTTTCGATACCCTGATTCATTCATATATCTACTTTCTGAATATTAGTTTGCGACCACCGAATTAACGTTGAAACACTTATTTCTACCTTTTATTTATTCGCGGTTGAGAACCAATTTGATTATATTTAATTCTCGACCACTGGTGGTCGGTGTTTTATATTTTATTTACTCATTAGTTTCTAAATAGATATTAATAGCAAAATAACCAAAGAATGTTTTGTGAGTTGCTATTTTGAAATATTTATAGAAAGTGTAAATATTTGCAAAATATTTTTTTTTTCGTTCCGAGTGTTTCTCACTTAATTACTTCATCTGAAACCCATCTGAGTGATAGGTAGTGATATCAATGGTACGGTACGAAAGTAAGTACTAATCACTCATCTCGCTCAAGTTTTATATAAAATCTTTAAGTGGAGCGGCCACTATTATTAGTGGTCGAAAACTAACACAAAAATGGTCGAGAACTCTGCGGCGTGGTCGGGAACCGAAGTTATTGAGATTTTTTATATGTTTTCACATTTCAAAAGTTAAATGCGAAAATAACGCTCTAAATTATATGACAAATCATTTAAAACTCTCCAAAGAATCGATGAACACCAACACCATTAAAATTTGATAAGTTTATGTGTGAAAAAGTCGTGCTCGAAATCGATGTTTCTGTTAACTGGTCGAGAACCAGTGCATTTTCCCTATGACATGGATGCGTTTCAAGATCGTATATGAGAGAAAATAACGCATTATGCAGGGTGAGCCATTTTAAAAGTACAACTGAAATAACTCCATGGGTTGAGCCTGGATCAAAAAATATTTCAAATGAATATATATATTCTTTTGAGATAGAGCAATACAAAAATTATAAACTTCAAGCAACAAAGCATGTGTAGATATAATCTCAGTATTAGCAGAGGAAATTCAAACGAGGCATCATACATTTCAACATATGATACAAGGGAACAGATAAAAACCTCAGCAAAAACTCTGTCTCTCCGTATAGGTGTAGTTACTAGTTTGTGTATACGTTTACAGAATAAGCTGACTTATTCATATTGAAGGGTTTTCTCTGCATCCAAAACACCAATGTTTGACGACTTTATAATTAAATCCTAAAACAAAAAAACACAGAAAGGAGTACTAAATATTAGTTTCCATTATATCGATTTGAAGTTAGCGACCCATTCTAAAAAAGAATCTGAAACTGGATGGATACTTTGGAAACCACCATGAAATTTATAAATTGGACAAGTATTCACCAAGTGGTCAATGGTTTCTTCTAAACCGCACTCACATAGTGGGCTATCAATAGTATGCCATTTGAAGAGCATAATATTACAACGAACATGACCAGTCCTAAGTCGATTTAAAATACACCAAATATTCCTAGGGATGTTCAAACCCAAAACTTTTTCTGAAGGATCAACGATAAGACTTTTGTTGAAGACATTACAGGAACTCCATTCTGAACGCCAAATTTCCTTGTCGCTTTCATTAGATTGAAGGAAGGTATTAATCCATGAAGGTTTGCGTGACTTCAATCTAGCTCTAGCAGTTCTAGAATCTGGGAAGTAAGATACAATTGGAAATGAGTTTAGGTAGAAATGAAAATTTATTCCAAGATTTCTTGACTGCAACCTGTCTACAATTATGAGGAGGAACTATATGTGATAGCACCGGTAACCAATGTAAAGGTGTACATCTAATAGTTCCACTAATGATTCTCATTAAAACGTTAAATCTTTTTTATGAACATGAGCACTATTGAACCAAACAAAACAACAGTATTCAGCAGCAGAAAAACCAAGGCCAAGGATGCCGTACGAAGAGTGCTGGCATCAGCACCCCATGAAGATCCTGCTAATTTTTGAAAGATATTATTCCTCGACTTCAATTTCAAACGTAAATTTTCCAAGTGTACCTTGAAATTCAAAGAAGAATCGAGCTTAACTCCAAGATATTTAGGAGCATATTTATGATTCAAGACAGAATTATTGAAAGTTACTTTCAATTTTCTATATCTTTGTTGATTATTTAAATGAAAACAGGATACTTCTGTTTTACCTGGATTAGGGCATAAGCGCCACTCAAGAACATAATTTTCCATTATTTTTAAATCTTCATTGGGAGTATTTTCAATAATTCCAAAATCAGAAACGGAAGAGCAATATCATCGGCATAAATGAATGTTTCTCATCTTCTGGATGAATTTCTCCATGAGTGTGTCAATAATATCAAAGTAAAGAGGCATTAGTAAAACACACTTTTTATTTTTATTAAAATCGATTTCGACACTAGGTCATCATCAGGTCAGCTGAAATATAGAAATACAACAATAGATACAAAGTTCAGAGATCAACTTCAAAACATTTTCATTTCTAAAAAACATGATTGAACAGAAACAAAAATCAAAACGTCACACCTACCGTCTAATGAAAAAAACTCTTGAGAACAGTTTTTGAATATAGTAAGTTCTTCTTATGTATAATATTAACTATGACAATATTTGAAAATTCTTTTATTTCTTGTATCCCACTTGGTTCTTCAAACATATGATAATTGATGAGGTTATATCGAAAGCGCTCGAAAGCTCCCGACACCAAATCAGTGCTTTTCTCGCATTTTTTGTGTTTATGTTTATTAATGTGAGTTTATATACCCACTGCATCATAACAATCCTTAATATCCATAACTTGTTCGTGGTCCGAAAACCCTTTGTTTTTTTCATAAATATTTTCTTTGTTCGACAAAATTATATCTTCAGTTGAAATCGACAAATAACTGTTCACATTATTCCAACAATTCGTCCATTCGGCATTCTTCAGAAAATATTTCCGTCTATATAAAACTTTCTGAAAACAATTTCAGCTGGGCCATGAAACAAAAAAGGCCACCTGACAACGAAGTCCACAGAATCGTTATTATACCGACATCCTTCGGATGTCTGCACAAAAGTGACATCTGTCGGACGACATCCGATTCGATTCTTCAGATTTCGAGGCCATCTCCTTCGCGGTTGATTTCCCAGAAACTGAAGAGGAGCGGTGCCAGGTAAAGGCGTTCGGATTAACACATTAATAATTCGTTGAAATTGAGTCGGTATAGAATTATAAAACATGCAACTATTCGATCGGAAAGAAACCAGTTCAGGGAGATCAGAGAGGGGGGACGAAAGATGGAAGCAGTTTTAGGAACACCTAGACTTACTTTGATCGGTTTTGGGTTAAAATTCACTGAATCTTCCACAATGATGTATTGTAAACATTCAATGAAAATAAAGCTATAATTATAATATATCACATCGCCCAGATGCACCATCGGTGTTTTGTCTCATAAACTCCAAGATAATATACAGGGTGGCCACTTTTTCAATGGGATTGTATTGGTAACTTTTAAACCATAAGAGTTAGAAGGTCGCTCAAATGGAGAAAAAGTTGCATGCATAGAAGCATTATCGAGCAGTTCAAACAAATAGAGATTATCAGGGCCGGTTATTGAGATATCATAAGAAAAGTAAATTCTGTCATTTTGATTTTTCTTTTTTTCCCACTTTATTTCAAATATTAACAAAAAATGTTACAGGAATTTTTTATTCGACAGTAAATTTTTCTCAATTTGACGTAATCAGATTTCGTATCCAACGTTTCGTGCTCTCTGGGCCACCCTCAACCTCATTTTTTTCAATACGGATCTGTATATTTTATGACACTTTTCGAAATAACTTTTAACGCTGAATTCAACGATATATCATACAATGTCATTGAAAGTTGCTTTTCAGGTGATTTTGACCCTTATCCAAATTTCTTTGGGTTAAATCAAGAAAATCAACTTACTCATCTTGAACTAAATGGAACATATCAGAATCAAATCAAGAAACAAGTAATAATTATTTACATATTTCAATTCATAATAATTAAACGAATTATCATTTAATGAAAGAAAAATCGAATGATTATTCGAAAGTAAATGAAAATGAATGAAGTAAGTGTTCGAAATGTCCACCATTTTGTAAAATGCACTTAAAGGTTCTGGAACCCATACTTCTTATACATTTGCTTATTTCGTCTTCTTGAATACCTTCCAATACATTCTCAATCTTCTCGCGAGAAATCACTATTGTTGGATTTGTCATTTGTTCCGTTGAAACAAATTACAGAATAGAACTTTATTTTGATATCATTACGATATAAGTTTTGCAAGGCTTGGTATTCAAATTTATAATCATTGTAGTCGCGTCTCTTGACTATTTTATTAACAGCAGTTTTTGATAAATTGCATTCACTACAGATCCGACCCAAAGAAAATTGGATAAGGGTCAAAATCACCTGAAAAGCAACTTTGAATGACATTGTATGATATATCGTTGAATTCAGCGTTAAAAGTTATTTCGAAAAGTGTCATAAAATATACAGGTCCGTATTGAAAAAAATGAGGTTGAGGGTGGCCCAGAGAGCACGAAACGTTGGATACGAAATCTGATTACGTCAAATTGAGAAAAATTTACTGTCGAATAAAAAATTCCTGTAACATTTTTTGTTAATATTTGAAATAAAGTAGGAAAAAAAGAAAAATCAAAATGACAGAATTTACTTTTCTTATGATATCTCAATAACAGGCCCTGAAAATCTCGATTTATTTGAACTGCTTGATAATGCTTCTATGCATGCAACTTTTTCTCCATTTGAGCGACCTTCTAACTCTTATGGTTTAAAAGTTACCAATACAATCCCATTGAAAAAGTGGCCACCCTGTATAACTAACTACCTAATATTTATATGAAAGTAGGAGAAAACCAATTGTCGATGACTAGGTATAAAGAGTGTTTCCTAATTGAAGGTCATTATTTATGGGGGTGATTTTTGGGCTCATTTTAAGAAAAAACTTCATATGAACATATGTCCTACTCCTAAACGTCTGATCTTTTGAGATGCAGGGTGGGGTTTTCAAAAATAAAAAAATTGAAATCTGTGTTCAATTATGACCAAATTTGATCTCTTGAATTTTTTCAATTCGACGCACGGGATAAAATCTACGTATGTCTCTGCATTATGATATTTTCATATGTAGGTGATAACGATATTCTTATGATCATGCAGAGAAACAGTTTTTATTTTTTCAAGCGAAAACCGTGCATCGGATTGAAAAAAGTCAAGTAATCAACTTTGGTAAGAAATTTCAATTTCAAAAATAATTTTTATTTCAGAAAAAATCTGGGGCGTACCATCAATGTCTCCCAAATAGACAGGTCAAATTACGTGCTAACGCTACTGGTGGAAATTAAAAAAATAATATATTAAAAAATACCTCTTGATTCATAGTACATAGACAAATTTCATTGAAATATGAATTGAAATGAAGTGGTATTGTAGATATCAATAATAAATTATTTATTTTTGAAAACTTTACCACCCTGTATCTCAAATGGTAAGACGTTTGGTACATATGTTTATATGAGGTTTTTTCATGAAATGGGCCCAAAAAGCACCCCCATAAATTATGACGTCCAATTAGGAAACACCCTGTGTAATCGTGGAAATATGCGAAGATTTTGTTATTTTTTTTTTCAGAATGAATCTCGAAATAGAGAAGCAGCTGGAGAAAAACCTATAATGTGTTATAATAATAATACCCATTTCTGTTAATATATTCAGAATTTGAATTATGTTTTGTAATATTATTTGGAGTTAAGAGTTGAAACGAAAAAAATTTGATTGATGAAAATTTTAAAATTTAAGTGACAACAAAACTGCTAATAATAACTAAATGATATATATGCCTCACCTATAAAACTATAGGTAAGGCATAGATATTATTGTTCTATAGGTTTGACACAGATGAAGATAGATTATAGAAGTCTGACAGCAAGATTTTTTCAATCGAGGATTGCGACGGAAACATTGGAAGAGGGATGTCAAAATAAAAAATTTAGATTGTGGAATTTGAAAAGTCTAGAATCTGAAAATTATTATTTCAAGAGATAATTCAAAATGTATATAAAACGTTGAAAAGAATAGAAACAAAAAAAAATTAAATCGAATGAAAACTAATAACTGGATGGAGTATGGATCTAATAGTAGAGCAGAATCTAGTTCCAAACTGAACTGAAAGTAGAATTAATTAAGGAGCTGTAAGGAATTGGAATATGAAATGAGTATTTCAAGTTATTATACCTAATATAGTTTGTTCAATATTTGAAATTAGATAAGATATTTAGGTTTGCTAGATATGTTAGGTTGGTTGTTCTGTTAAAAAATATAATTATAAATTTTTTAATATGAGAATCTTATTTTTATTTTTCGATTGTGACTAGAATCCACCCCAATTTTCCAAATTTTAAAGAAATAAAAAATGATAATCAACTCAAAGAGAAAGATTTCAAAAAAACGAATTCGGGCCCCACGTTGGGCGCCAATCGATATGAATTCAAACAATAATTTTGAAAGTTAATTGATATGAATTGAATGAATAATTCTGAAAGTTAATTGATATGAATTCAATCAATAATTTCCAAAGTTAATTGATATGAGGTCAATCAATAATTTCGAGAATTTTGAAAATTCTAGAAAGTTCTAGTCCCAAATTGTATATTTCAAAATTCAAATTTTATAACTATATTCCTTTATCAGAATATCAAACCTAACTAACCCTGCTAAATTTCAATCAACAAACTATATAACAACAAAACAAGAAAATCACTCAAAAATTCTTCAAAGTTATCTCCTTTTTTATTTCGTCGAATTATCCCTGTATATTTTGATGTGTCAGTCAATTTGTTGTTTCCACCAACATGAATCGCGAGAGTTGTTTCTTCTGTATCTTCTGCTGTAGCAAAATTATCCAGAATACTGATTGAAACGTTCTGAAGTCCATCGTTTCTTTTTAAATTTGCCAAATTTAATTGGCAAATTAAAAGAGAAACGATATGTCATTCAATACAATGTGTTGTTAATACAATTAACAAGGACAAAGAAGGAGGTTTTTCGTATCATGAAAATTCCAAAAAAATGCTTGAGCCCTTCTTATGGTTAATTATCGAAAAAAAAACGATATTTTCATTTCCGTTTCAACTGGCCAGTGGTAGGCAGATTTCAATCTCTGAGGTCGGTGCGACCCTGCCATCCATCCCGTAACAGTTGAATAGGCTTATCTGCCACAAAGCATGGCCAACTATTAACACTAGCGATGAGAGCGGACGCGCTCTTCGTTTCAACGCTGCAGCGACCGGTTGTGCCTATACCTGCGGCGGCCATTTTGAATTTTTCGAGTTTTGAATAAATAAGCTATTAAGTTTTTGTGGGTCGGCAGCGCAGTTGCATCCCCCTCGTAAATTATGTTGTTTTCGATGCCCGGGACCGGGGAACTTTTTTTCGGCCAGGTAGAAACGCGCTCGAAATAGGCACACGCGATTAGTCGACGACGCACTCTTAGATGTTCTGTTCCTCGAATTTTTCCATTGGGTTGTTTGATGAGATTTCGTCGACTTCGTTTCAACAACGATGTATTTTGAAGAGTGTTGTCTTCAATTATAATCGGGATTGAAATGTGTTGAAACGACAGCCGACAATGACATTTGTTGGATTGAAAATGAAATAGAATGATCTAAGGAATTGAATTGAAATGGAAAATTTAGATGAAATGTAGGTTAAATTCTTGAAAACCGGAAAAATTCAAATTATTTAATTAAGATTATTTAGTAGGTACCTATATGCAATAAACTAATAAAAAGGGTAGAAGTAGAAAAAGTGGGCAGAAATAATTCATTTTAGATTTCATACTATGTACCTATACATTTATTTTTATTTATGGGATAAGAATGGGGTTTTGCGAAAAGAAATGTGAAAAGGATATCGAAAATCAATTGAAAGCAGTTATTTGAGATAAAAGTTTTGAGAAAAACAAACGCATCAATAAAATAGATATACCTAGAGATAGCATAACGATAAAAAAGTTTGAAATACCTGAGGAATAAAGATTAGAGCATAACAAACCGAGGGATAGATAATCAGAACAATTAAAGCTACCAAGTCAATTATTTTTTGAATTTTTTATTTATTATTAATTAGTAGTAGTTCAATATACTTTTTAAGTAAGTGTTAGTTCGTTTGAAGAATGAAAAGAATTGGAATAAGAATAAGTCAGATATAAAGGTGTAACATAATGAATAAAATATATAATAAAATATAAATGTAATAAGACTTAAAAATAATTTTATTAAAATCAACGATTTCTATAATTATTAACTATGGAGTGAAATTCAATATACAAATAAAAATAATGAAATATCTGAAGAAGGCATGAATTAAAAATAAATTACATAATGAATATAAGCTCAAAAAATTTTGACCTTACTGGTCATTGAACGCCTAACGCCCTCTATAAAGCGCTTACCGATTTAACTTTTAGATTCCTCGCCAATAGAACTTTTACGCGCATTTAAAGGTACCATTTCTAATTTCGAATTTGATGATTTTCATAATTTAAGGAAAAATCATATTACCGATACGTACAGAAGACTCAATTAATACCGATCAAATCGATTTTTTTAGAGAATTTCAATATGAATATTTTTTATGATTTTGGTGAGTGAACGGGTTATTTTATTCGAATTAGGATTTTAATGAATTCGATTGATCCACCTGAATTTTGTTTTTGTTATTTTTTTAATTTTCAGTGATTTCTAGGAGATTTAGGAAGCGCGGGAAAAGTAATATTCCTGCAGGTTAATTGTTAGGTATTTAGAGAAGCGAGGTTGAATTTTAAGAAAAAAATGAAGAAGCAGTATACCTATATGATCCTTGATCTGTATTCTGGAAAATGAAGAATTTATTATTATTATCAATAAGGAATTGGTCATGTAAATCTAAAAGCTAGAAATAATAATTAATCAAAAAAATGTCTAAATCTATTTTGAACAGCAGAAACAAGGAATCAGAACAAAACTTGGTGGTAATTGAAAAACTGGAGAATAATACCAAGTTGGTATTCGCAAACGTAAAAAAAAAATTCAAATTTTACTATAATCAACTTTATTATACAATACATACCTCAGGAGAAACATTTTTCAATTAAATAAGAGAAAATATTGAAAATCCAAAGGAGACAATTACGACAATTTTTATTAAGAATCACAAATAATATCTAATTGAAATGAAAGAAGATATATTGAAAAAAAAATCATCGGTCATCCTTTGGATATAGTAAGAACAAAATTAATACATAAGTACTCAATTTTGCCTACTATAATTATTACTGGAAGATATGAGCTATTACATTATTGGCTAGATATTCATAGACGGTACCCTGCAGTATGTTGAAATATTTGATAATTCTTTATTATTTCCTCATTTCTTACAGAAAACAACAAATTTAAAAAACTTTCATAGTTAATCGTATATTAGTGTTTATATGAATAAATTGGTTGATAATTCTTGAGTTCGACGTTAATGAAGTTGAAGTTTCAATTACTTCCTCGTTCTTTGAAATTCGGAAATAAATAGTTCTCAAGCTTGAAATCGACTATTGTGGTGAATAAATAATAAACTGCAAATAGAAAATATTCTTCTGAACATTCTCGAAATATTTTATTGCATTGGGTGCTACTTGACATTTCAAAATTTTTATTGTTGTAGTTTACGAATTGAAAAATTGAATGATAAAATCATCTGAGTTCTCTTCGAAAAATATAAGAGTACGTAGAATATCTAGGTGTACTTTGCGTAGGTACTCACTTGAAAACCTGATTATAAGGTCAGATATTTTAATTCAAGAAACTCGTTGCTGGTACGTAGATGCACAATGCACTTGGCTTGGCGACTATATCTATTTTTCAAGTCAAAATTGTGATAGTTTTGGAGTTAAATTTTCTGAAAAAATCATTCTACACAAGCTGTGATTTGTTCTTAAAGTAGATAATAAGCCAATATAAAAATTTAATTTTTTTCACCATCCAGAACTATTATAAAGATAATACAAGGTATACCTTCTAAGACTTCAGAGGTTCATCTTTATGAAGTGTGCAGACTTCACAAATAGTTAAGAAATTTAATTTTTATTTTCATCTTTATAGAAGTATGTTTCATTGTAATTTCATTATGTGAATTAAATTTTATGACGTCACTCTTACCGCAGAATTGTAAATTTGCATTAAGAAATAAAGGGATTATTATTATTATTATTATTATTATTGTTGGAAATGAATATAATTTCTTTTGAGTGATTTCTGATAGAAAATATTACGAAAGGTTTTCGACATGAGCAACAAAACTAAAATATGCCTGAATTTATAATATTTCATTTAATTGTTAGAGAATTTCTAGTATGAACTAACTAAACGTCAACGACGCGTGCTGATAACCAATTTGGCATGCAAATCATCGACACAGGAATTCGTACCTAGTTGTCGAAAAAACCCGAAACTGTCGTGACCAATTTGAATCAACAAATTATGAAAGTTGAAGGGGAAGTAGTTCGCATTTTTCCCGTTAGGCACGTCCAGCGTTTATCGGCGGTCGTGAACGTAATGGTCCACCTACGAGGCAATTTTTCAAATATTTTACGGCTATTCACGACACGAACGCTGAAATATCGTATAAATAATGTGAATTTAAAATGAAAATTAAAATCGAAACCGACAAAAGTAGTAACGCAAGCCGTTCATTCGGGCGCTAAAACGCAATCAAAGACCGCTGCATCATACAAGACGGTAAAGTCGTTCTTTTTATGTACTACGGAGTTGTTTGCGGTCTCGCCATATGGCTATAAATGCTTTATTCCGATAGTTTTTATGAATGCTGGACTTCTGGTACAAGTGGCCTGGGAACTGAAGGATTCGTTCGAATTTTCGTTCACAATTCATGGATATTACTTCAAGTATTGTATTCAATACTTATCCTTTGAAAACATTTAAAACATCCTCAATATTATGTCATTAAGCATCGGAAAAATCTGTCTAAAAATGTAGAAAAATGCAGTGGCGGCTAGTGACAGTATAAAATGTTGAGGCACATAAAAAAATCATTATTATTATTATTTTGATATACTTACTTTATATACTTCTTGCAGTCTCTTCAATATCCACAAGAACAACCAAATCAACACTTTCATTAATCCACTATCGACAAACATATTAAGCAGTCAAGAACCAAAGACAAAAATTGGACAAGAACGAATTTAAATGACAGGTTGTTTTTTATTTTCAAACAAACATTTGTTAGTAACCATATAGCGTTGGCAACTTTTCACATCCACAACCCTGTGATTATTTGAATATTAAAATGCACTTTGAAGTTCAATGTGATTCCAAATTCGCCTTTTTTATAATCGAAATAGGGCAGTTATTCAAAAAACATTGTATGATATTTGTGATGAAAGTGATTTTTTTCGATCGTGAAATTGTTCTTTTTCACTTTTTCACTAAAAAACATGAAACCTTACTTTTAACACTCATATCATCATTTACTATAACATATTGAATTGAACTGCACGCATTACTTACACGAGACAGTCGAGACACAGCAAATCACAACAAAGTGAAAACAACCCGATTTCCCGTTTGCCGAATAGTGCAGAATAATTGCAGTTCGCCCTGCAGCATCGGCATGCCTCAAATCTATTTTTAAATCAGGTATTTATTTCTCCGTTTTTGGCATTTACTTTATTGAGTTGAAAAAATGTTCTCTGAATCAATTCAATATTTTCCCTTGGAGTTAAAATCTGAACAAAACAAAAAATTCAACAAACAATGAGGAAAATTGAAGATATTATTATAGATTCTATTGAGTCTATGAGCTTTTATGAGTTTATTACTTTCGGGTCCCTTAAAATGGAGAAATACAGACAGCTATTTAGGGACGAATTGAGCAGGTAGGTAACCATCAAAATTGTGACATACATAATAGCAAAATAGTTTTAAACGATTAATCACTTCTTAGAGGTAAAAATGAAAAATCCCCTTATTTGTATCGACCACTATTCATGTGCAAAATTTCATGTCTATCCCTTGAGCCGAGTGGGCGTGGATAGGTAACAGATAAACAAACAAACACACATTTCGATTTATTATACAGAGTTAGTTTTAACTATGAAACGCCTCAATTATCTGGAAAAAAAATCTCACGATTTTTATAGATTTTGGTGTGTAATTATTTTGTGAGATGGTATTTTTCCTCTATAGGTATTTCTGAAAAAGTAATCAATTTCTATCATATGCTATGAGTATCATATAAATATTAAAAAGTACTGAAAAAAACGTTTTCAAATTTGTCGAATATCTCGAACAAAGATATCTATGATCTGATTTCTAATATCTTATTATTTCGGAAAAAGAGATGGAGGCTTTTAAGATATTTTCTCTCAGTCTTATAGGTAGTCCTCGATTCTCGAGATGCTTCTAGTGAGCATCGAATTTGGGTCACCCTATACATTATCTTCACTGAAATTAAAACAATACAAATAGATGGCAATGATTCATGAATAATCTTTAAATGTTTGTGTTAGAGGTTATAGGTTGAATAGTAGAAAAATTAGGAACTTTAGATAACATATTTCATCAGTCATAGCCATCTGCATTATTTCAACGAAAATAATGTAATTAAAGCTATCACCAAAATTTTGGCATTTGGACATAGGACACATTTCATGAAAAATATTCAGTATTTCTGAAGGATATAAAAAAGCAAAAAATATGCCAGGTGATCCATTTGAAATAACAAAGTTTATTAGGTATTATTCCAGAAAAAGAAAAGATCTGACTACAATAACGTACCGGGTTTTTCACCATAATTTGACCCCCCTTTAACTTTGTTACTGAAGGAGGTACAAAAAAATGTTTTCTACAAAAGTTTCAAGAAATCGACTATTGTTTTTCAAAATGATTTCACAAAATGAAATATATTCAGAGTGGGCAACATATTGATAGCAACTTCAATTTTTCAAATGGAACACACTGTATATTTTTCTATATTTGACTAGCTACTTTTACCCTGACTTCGAATATACAACATATGTTTGGTTTATCTCTTTTATTCTGGGTACCACAGAGTTTCAAATTTTAAGAACCACCTGGCATGGTCAGTAATCATTTTTCAAGTGGTAGGCTGCGATAACTCAAAAATGCCTTTTTTTGAGTTATCTCGTTAGCAACGATATATGACATACGTTTTTCACTATAAATTGACCCCCCCTCGAACCCCGTTACAAAAACAGATACATAAAAAGATATCATACAAAAATTGTACGAAATGAAATGAATTTTTGGAGAATGATAACGTCTATTGGAATAAATACAGGGTGAACAACATATTGAATGAAACGACATATTTTCAAATTGAACACCCTGTATATACTTCCATATTTTGATTGGTTATTTTTTTCTGATGTCGAATATGTTTGAAGTAATCATATCTCAATTAAATTAATTCGAAGATTAATTGATAAGAGATATATGCGTATTTATTTTCAGAGTTTTGACTACTGAGATTGCAAGGTGGTTCTTAAAATTTGAAACTCTGTGGTACTGAGAATAAGAGAGATAGGCCAAACATATGGGAATAAGGGAATAAGAGCTAGTAAAATATAGAAAAATATACAGGCTGTTCCATTTGAAAAAATGAAGTTGCTATCAATATGTTGCCCACTCTGTATATATTTCATTTTGTGAAATCATTTTAAGAAACAATAGTCGATTTCGAGAAACTTTTGTAGGAAACATTTTTTTGTACCTCTTTCAGTAACAAAGTTAAAGGGGGGGTCAAATTATGGTGAAAAGCCCGGTACATAAATACAATCATAATATCGTCCATATGACAAGAGTCTTGCACACCAAAATCTATAAAAATCGTGAGATCTGCTCCATGTATGAAAATCTCTCTCTATTAGTATTGATAATTTCAAATGAGAATATTTTTACTATTATTTACTAAAAATTATGATTTTTCTTATTCAGTACCTAATCTGTATAGGTAAGGATATCAAACTTCCCAGAGAGGTGTTCGAGAACGTGGTCATCGTTCGGTACCATCCAAGGACCTGATTGCTTCATGACGTCGTATTCGAAGAGTAGGCACAGACGTAGAGGAATAACAACAAACTACATACCAGAATCGTTTGAAGTCCCGAACACCGGTTGATGTTCTTTAAATTGAGATTTTACAAGATGGAAGACCATTATCAATGAATATAAATTATACCACTTGTTTTCTAGTTATGGTGTCTTGTCGGTCGAGACTATAGAGGTGGTTAACGCAATTTCGATGATGATACGTGTACAGGATGATGTTTTCATAGAAGTGCCGCTATCAGAATTATGGAAGGATTATACATTTACTCATGGGAATTTTTCAAAGGAGCGTGATGTCAGATAACAGATCTATTGAGTGTTATGTCGAGGTTTTTTACACCTCATTTATTCTTGCTCGGAGTGCTTCGCTATCACTTATCGTAGTAACAGGAAATCTTTAGTGATTTGCCGATTTTTGAAATATTTCTTCTTTCTATTGACAAGATCGAATATTATCACCGCACATATTGATGTCGTGTTAATTAAAAAAAGTTTTCCAATAAGAGCCCGCTATTTTGACAAGATCGAATATTATCACCGCACATATTGATGTCGTGTTAATTAAAAAAAGTTTTCCAATAAGAGCCCGCTATTTTGAAGGTGTCATCTTTCGACGTGGTTGAACCTACGACATCAACTAAAATGAATCGGTACACAATTCAACAACGCATTGAAATTGTTGAAATTGTCCTAATGGTGAAAATTTTGCACTCACAGTTCCCAAACCTAAACACTTTTGGATTGTCGTAAAGCACCTTCTCGGTCTGCAATAGTGAAACTGGTGAAAAATTCGAGGAGTTGGGACAAGTAAGTGCAAAAAACCGAAACCGTTTGCGTCACTCAAGAACAACTGAGAATATTGCTGCTATAGCCCGTAGTTTTGACGAAAACCCAGGTTTGTCCATTCCTCGTCAATCTTGGGAATTAGGCATTTCATAAACGACATAATACCGTATTTTCTATAAATAAGACTCAGCAGCAACCAGAAAAGTTTTGTATCTTTCCTTATCGGGTCCTTGAAATGCATTAAAATGATCCGGATTTTCATCAAAAAATTATCTTCAATGATGAGGCCTATTTCCATCTTGGATGCTACATAAGAAAGCAGAATTGTTACATTTAAGGCTCGAGAAATCCAAGAATGATAATTGAAAAACCTGTCGCCTGTCCATCCTCCACGTGTCACTATTTGGTACAGTTTTTGGGCTGATGGTGTGATTGTACCCTACTTATTCGAAAATGAGGCTGGTGCAGCACCTATAGGGTGAATGGATTTTGCTACCTCATTTTTTAAACAGAGAGTTGCAGAATTCCATTTAATATTCAAAAAATTTGTAAAATGGAAGGAGCATTGAGAAATCAAATGTTTAGACTAAATAAATTCCGTTCAATATCAGAAACAATTGAATTAAAGGTAAGTAATCAAGAGGAAACATTACAAAATTCCCATTCGAATTAACTTGTTTATCTAAAAAAAAATCATTTTTCAGAAACTTAAGGACACAATCAGAAAATTGAAGACATTTATTTCTACGATGAGACTAAAGGAATAAGTTTAGAGTTATTATATATTTATTAGGATTTCAAATGAGCCCAGATACGAATCCCGTTAGATACTTGGAATTATCATAATCCTCTTATATTATATTATTAATATTCATTCTATGAATTTCATTAACGCATATTGAGATAATTTGTGAAAATACTTCACTCAATAAATTCCTGGCCTTACCAGTTCAATCACATTTTTTCCCATAAATTCGATTTAATTCGTCAACATGGTCATCTTCAAGAATTATACGCGTACTGCAACGTTCCTCTAACTTTTCAATACCTTTTCTGTAGCAATATTTGCCTTTTCTATCTAAATAGTCTTCAACCCTGCTAAGTCAAATTTCTTTTCCTGAAATACCTTTTAACTGGTGTTGTCGAATGTGCAGATTCCAAGTAAAATTCATCAAGCCATTTCTTTTCAGTTTTTTACTATCAAAAACAGTTTTTTATCAAGACACATCCATTTTTTCAAACAGCAATAAATGAAGCACCCTTCAATCCTTCAATATCCAGATCCAGACTCTTTTCAAGCAGGCTACTAACGTGGAAAAAAGCGGTTTGACACTGGCAGCGCCATCTATGCGCCAGACCCGGGGTTTATATTGAGTGTTTTAATATGTATATATTATGAAATGTGATTTATCATGATGTCATTGTTGTCGGTTATTTCTAGACGAGGAATTCTGAAGAAAATCAAACAAATAAAAGTGCATCAAACAACTGTAAGATCATATTTATAATGAAATATTTATTTCACCATATAAAAAAAAAGACAAGAACATTTCATTTTATTTACTCATATAGAATTAATAGTCTTCTGTTCTTATTTTTGAATATATCCAGTACTTCTTTGGCATTAATATTTATTTCATAGTGAATATTTATGAGTTTTCACCCGTTGTGTTTTTTCAGTAAGTTTCAAGTATTCTTAATCTTGAAAAAGTTTTTTTCGGCAACCGTCCGGGAAGTACTCATTTCCCGGACGCTTTTTCTCTGAGGAAGTAGCATTTCCCGGCCTAGTCCGGAAAGTACATACTTCCCGGACTAGGCCGGAAAAGAATCACGTCGTTTGTGTCATTGTGAATATGAAAATCTTGGTAGGTATATTTTTAATAAATGCAGTTGATCATTACCATAGCAACCGAGAAAACGGCGTAAAGTTCATATGTGGTATTTTCTATTCTGTTTAATTCAAATAAGAATTAAAATGTATATGTATAAAAGAAATGTGTCGTCCCATTGATTCGTTATTCTACACGGTTGCCGAAAAAATATTGTATGCAACACGACAGAAAATGTTTTTTTTGGACTCACAGACTTCCAGGAATCGCTTACGCTCGTCCTGGAATTTTGTCTATTCGTCCAAAAAAACCCTATTTTCTGGACCTGTTACGTAAATTACTACTCTGAGGTATTAAAGGAAACAAGTTGTATAGTTGCCAATATTTGCAGCAATATGTAAATATTCGGATAAAGGTTTATATCGCATTTCGCACTTGTCCAAGATTTCCAGAGCAGATTTTTAAGTAGATGAGATGATGGATATAGCTGTCTTCATCACTTCAAGTTCTGCCTTGACGACCCCAAAAATGGCTGCAAAATTCGGAAAAAACACAGGTAGGCATTCACGGCTTGACTTGATATTCGAGCTACTTGACTTGGTCTTGACTTGAAATCAAGGGTTTTTTTTTCTAATATCAAGTCAAGTGTTTATTCATCAAGTACTTGACTCAACATTGAAAAAGTCAAGCCGTAAAGGTAAGTCAACAAAGTAAGTAACACATCAGATAATGGACATACAATTTTACGGTGTTTCGTGAACATTTCAATCAATTGGTTTATTGTGTTCCAGAAATGGAATGAATAATGAATATTATATCTAGTACGTGCCAACATCCGACGAAAATTTGATCTATATTCTAAATGAAAGTGTAGTTCATTTCGGGACGACAAAATTGATGACCCTCTATTATTAAAAACGATTAAATTGAAATATGCTATGAAAACACCTCAAATGAAGTGAACAAAAAATTAAAACGGATTATACAACTCATGTTCTGATGAACCAATAGAATCCGTAAATTTCCCATAGTTACGGCGTTTTGATAAGTGAATATACTACTTGACGACGTGGTATATAATCGTTTTGGTGTTTCGCCTCCTGCCATATTGTGATCATTTCCATAGTAACATTCATGGACGTTCGCTGAAAAATAAAAGTCAAGCTCAGTGAAATGTCATCGAATTATCAAAATTCAATGCTTTGGTTATAGTTATTGAAATTATTCGTTATAACGGGTATATAACTTTAAGTTGGCATTACTGTTCAAGATGGCGACCGATTTAACAGCTGTCAAGTGATTTATTCTCAGTTTGGTTTGGCAATTCATCATGAATAGACTCACGTTTGAACAACGCTTGCAAATAGTGCAATTTCATTTCGAAAATAATGGTTCTGTGCGGAATACGTATCGCGCACTACGTCCATTTTATTTTGTTTAGCAATGAAGCGCAATTCTGTTTGAATAGCTACGTCAACAAACAAAACTGCCGCATTTGGAGTGAAGCTAATCCTCAAGTGTATGTCGAAACACCGTTACATCCAGAAAAACTGACTGTTTGGTGCGCTTTATGGGCTGGTGGAATCATTGGCCAGAACGTTACAGTCAATGGTGATCGGTATAGAGCCATGATTACGGACTTTTTCATTCCTGAATTGAACAACCATGATGTCCAGGAGCTGTGGTTCCAACAAGACGGCGCAACATGTCACACAGCTCGTGCCACAATCGATTTATTGAAAGACACGTTTGGTGACCGCCTAATTTCACGTTTTGGACCTGTGAATTGGCCTCCAAGATCTTGTGATTTAACACCGCTAGACTACTTTCTGCGGGGCTATGTGAAGTCATTGGTCTATGCGGAAAAGCCACAAACCCTTGACCCTTTGGAAGACAACATTCGCTGTGTTATTGCCGATATACGGCCACAAATGTTGGAAAAAGTCATCGAAAATTGGACGTCCAGATTGGACGAGCCAGCCGTGGCGGTCATATGCCAGAAATCATATTTAAATTGTTATGCCACAAGATTATCTTGCGGATAAATGAAATTCATGTCAATCGAATAATCCATCGTTGTTTTATTGCAATTTAAAGTTCTATAGCTCTAAAAAAATACCCTTTATAACCGTAACGAATACCACTCGAGCATGGACAATATATTTCGATTATACCAACACCTTCACACGACGTAGTTCAAGAAAAACCACTCGAGCTGCGCTCTCGTGATGTTTCGCGAACTACGTCTCGTGAATCCGTGTATAATCGAATATTGTCTATGCTCTTGTGATATTAAAACTGATTATATTTCAAGAGAAAATATACCTGATGCTTAATACGGATCTCACCCAAATTGGGAACACTAATTTCACACTGATCATTTTACATAATCCATCATCTGCATTTTTCCATAAATCTTCAATATATCATTCTAAAAAAAAATACCCACGTGATTAAATCCATGAAACACAGTACCCAATTCCCTCTCGTAATCATTATCGAAAGGGGATCGTTATTTAAACCAAACACCTCTCAATTAACCTTATTGACGGCTCATTCATCAGAGGACGTTCCAAATTTCGATCTCAGTCTACGTAAATCGAGTGATCGTATGGCCGTTCTCTTTTTTCAGCGGCTGGCCCGGAGTGAAATACGGCACTGTCAGGGGTATAATTTCGTCGGGCCGGTGTTTCGGGAGGATCGAAAACGAAAAGGAGAAAAAGAAAAAGAGCGGCCAGAGACCGGGCATAATATTGATGTTCGGAACCGAACACTCCCACTTTTTTCTGTGGCTGCTGCGGCGAGGCGACCACGCCGTGCTTTTGTGAACTCGACCGAACAGTTGTTTTTGTGTTTGGAGAAATAATTGGACGAGAACATCTTGCCCGGCCTAGAGAGAGAGATTCCGACGCGGAAAGTCAAGGTGAGGTTCCGGATTCGGTCACAGAAATTATCGATGGTTTTCTTACTTAGATGGCCACAGCAGAAAAGAATGAAATACTACTGAAATCGAAATAGATGTCAGATTTTCAAATTCTCTACTGAAATGTAGAAATTGGTCTGCTATCACCTGAAAGAAAAAACGTAATAGAAAAATTGGTTAATGTCTGAAATTAATTATAATAGCATAATATACGAAAGGTAACAGGTTGGACTGTGGTTAGGAGGTTGCGGATTCGAGTCCCACTCGAGAAGGTACTTTTTCCGGATTTAAAAAACTGCCTGTTGGCGATCATATACCTATTATGCTTGTGAATAAACTATTTCGGATATAAATTGAAAATTCTACTCAAATTATGGCAATTTTTAGCGCCCATTTCTTGAACACATCGTTGCAACGTCTGTAATTCTCGTATTTTGGTCTCAAATGATCAGACCTCGTCTTATTCTACTACTGGCCCTCGGCTAGATGCTGATTTGAGGCCCCCTCCAGGAAATGAGATTCAAACTATTGGGTCCTCGCACGACAGCTAACGTGGTTTTAATTTTTTTTTAATGTACTTTGAATGAAATCCAAAAGATGTTTCAAATGAGAAGCACAATAAGATTTATCAATTATTGTAGCTATTAGAGAAATTATAACTAAAATAGAACGAAAGTTCGAGGAGGTGAACTATGAATATGAAGATAAAAAACACATACAAAAAAAACAGTATTAGCATATTATAGTAGTATTACGACTACAACTAAAGGGTGCCCCAAAATTAACGCTTATTTAAATTTGCCGCCATCTATACAAAAAAACTAATCGACAGCTGACAGTTAAGGGTTAGTAAAAACGACGAAACATATTTCCATTTGATGGGTTTGTTAATCTCCAAAATTGCCAATTTGTTTCTGAGACACATCTGATTGTCGAAAAACAAATGCATCGTGGCATAAAGAGTCACTGTTTGGTGTGCTTTTTAGGCTGGAGACCTATGAATAGGTACTACTCCTGGCCACTACATTAATTATCTCATCATAGACCAGGTCAGAAAAAAAGTTTATATTTATAAAAATTAGGCTGGACCTAAGGTCTTGATCTGAACTAGACTTGAGACGATTCTTGATTATTTTTAGCTTAGAAAATACCGTTTCACTTGTAGCTTGTGTACAAAGTATCGTTTTGACAATTTTTCGAACTACATATTAATTAGTGAACAATCCTTATCTAGAGAGTTGAAAAGGAACCGAAAAGAAGAATTTTTTACTGTCATTGCAGAAACAAGGAAAATGTTGTTCTCCCAATTCAGGTTCCGAAATAAATTTCGCAATATTTCTAAATTTTCTTCTGCTTTATTCAATTTTTCGTCTGGGATTTATTCATCCTGAATGTTTTCAATTTTCATGAAACTTTTGAGCTGATTTGCAAATTGTTCAAGTTCTTTCAACTTTGCAAACTTTTGTAATACCTACAAGAGAGGCCGATAAGGCTCTAGTCGAAATATACCTATTACAACATCGTCAACATCATGATTTAATTAAATCTCCTGGTATGTACTCAAAACAGGTCCTCTAAAATTTCTCTATTTGGGCAAAATCTTTCTTCAATGCTTGTTCTAACACAGGCTAAATATTGAAAAATACTAGATTTTACTTCAGTTCTATTAAGATTTCAAGAGCATCATCTCTTGATTTTCCCAAGGCATTCATTTTTTCTGGGTGTGCACAGAAAAATCTTACTTACCGGCTACTAGCACGCTAGTAATCGTTTACTTTAGTTAACAATTTACTCTTACGGTTTTTAAATGAATACGTTATTGTTCATTCGAAAAATTATTTAAGTAAGATACCATCATTGTAAAACACTAAAATAAAATAGTCTTGATAATTGAAGAAAACAAATTTTTCAACAACTAAACTTTCATCAGCTTTTATTGAAGAAGGGCTATTCGAGTTTTACTTCGAATGGGTTTTCGCAAGTTATGCGAATGGCGTGTAGATATGACAGGTTTGAATGAAACAGCCATAATCTTTTGAACAATTCGGGATATTTTTGAATTTGGAGAGTCTAATATATCAATTAATGAGCAAAACTCAAATATTTGAATGCTACGACAAATCTTCCGCCAACACCGTGGCTTCTCGGCAAATTTTACATTTCAATCCATATAAAAATTAAATCTTGTAAACAAACTAAATTAGATATCAAACTTGAATTTTGATATAAGTAGCATACGAAGAAATTGCGGTTCAGTGGCTCACAGTCCTTTCTCACCGATTCTTCTTCAGCGATTTGATGGATGGTGGCAAAATGATTGCATACAACCAATGTGCCATTATGACAGACAATTTGGCACACCAATAAAATCTTGCGCTCTTATTGAAACATCTTTTAGATCGTTGCAATTTCAAGATAAGTGTTCCCAGAAAATGCAATTTCTGAATTGACCGAACAAAATCGAAAAATTGGAGGGAGGGGACAATCGCACCCAATCAAACACAGTGCTCTCAGCGAAAAACGGCCAAGAAGCCAAATTACATATCCATTCACGTGTCCGACACAAAGAGACCAATCCTGTCCGCCATCTGGTGGTACTTGTAAAGCAGAAACCGATGTTCGTTCATTCAGAAGCGATGTTTGTAGAGATAAATTATATTGATGGTAATAATCCCTGAGCCGATGGCACAATTCCCATCGCCAGCTCTGATGGCAGCCAGTAATGCCCTCATTGTGCGAAAGTGAATACAATGTCATCTTCACAATATATGATGCTACCTTTCGAAAAGATACAGATTACGCTGCCACTGACACCTTGTTCCGCTCCGTAAGCGCTGATCCAGTGGCGGCGAACTCCAATAATAACACAGGCCAACATAATAAAAAAAAATTCTATGGCGAAATCCAACTTCTTATTTTAAATGTTTTAATATGCTGATTTCAAAAACTTCACCATATTTTTATCATTTTTAGGTTTGGATATACTGATTAATTGATATTGGTTCAGCCAAAATTGAAATTTCCTACCCAAAACTAGAATCTAATGAGCCAAATTACATACCTGTTATTATGTACCATTAGGAAAGGACTCTCAACAAAAATTGGTTTAAAAAATAAAGTCCAGGCGATTGTCCCCTTATTATTGACAGTTCAAAACATAGTTCGAAATGTGTTCTTCTTAGGGATTCATTAAGCCAAGTAGCTTGACATTTTAGCCACCTACTTAACTAGAAAAATCAAGCTCGTGAAAATTTACATACTTGAGCTTGACTTGACTTGATTTTAAATATTTATTGCTTGACTTGATATCCAGCTACTTGATATTCTATGAGCTAGATATGCACGCGTCGCACGGCATAGAGACTGAAACAATCGCCAGTGTGATTTTATTAGTAGTTTTCTCACATTTCTATGAAATCTGTTGGTAGATTTTGGTAGTTTCAAAAATATCTTTCCAAACTTGGTCAAAATGGCTAAGGATTTTTTATAAACGCCAGCATCATCAGCTTATGTTGAAAGACAATTTTCCAGAGCTGCTCTTACAGTTACAAAAACCCGCATTAGGTTAGGAGACAAATCTATAAGATGCCTCATGTGTCTTAGATCTTGGATGGAAAATTATAAAATCAAACAAAGCCTGGACGTTTCTCAATATTAAAAAACTTTATATTGTTATTATTTTTCATGTTGTTATGATTTATAGTGATTCAATTTATGTTTCTATTTCGAAAAAGTTGTTATTTTCGGTTCTTTTATATAAAAAGTTCAATAAATGAAAGTGTTTTTTGCAAGGTTCCTTCTCATTTCATCATTTTTTATTGATGTGACACTACACAATGCTAAAAATCAAGTAGCTTGATATAATTCAAGTAATTGATAAATAAATACTTGACTTGAAATTGAAAAACTACTAATTGACTTGAGCTTGACTTGAAATCAGGTCAATCATCATCAATCATCAAGCCAAGCCGTGAATCCCTAGTTCTTTTACATAACGGTAACAAAAATGGTTCAATTGTCATTGGTTATTCTACTCATATGAAGCAGAAATATGAAATGATTGCCCTAGTTTTGAAAAAAAAAGAAGAGCGAAGGACATCATTGCCATTTCATCCTTGGACATTTAATGTGGGGCTATAAAAAATATCATCATTAAAAGATAGTGAAAAAAACTTTTTTATTTTATCTATATTATCTATCTTTATTATTAATTTCCATCAAGTAAGGAGCAAATCCATTAAATACTGGATTGATAAAAATTAGCTATAACTACATTTCATGATTCAAGGAATATAACAAGTACTCAACTAACTCATAATTTAAATATTCACCATCGATTCTATTACAGAAATTCAAATAATAATTCAATTGATTAAAAAACGAATAGAATCTATTATCCATTCGTTCATCGTGCCCAACATTTCTCGTGAAGTATGATAAATATAAAGGAAAGTCGCCTAATTTTGGATAGTTGCCTAATTTTGGATACTGCATTATCTCAATATCCGTTCACAGTTTCCTTTGATTGAATACACAGAACGAAGCACCCCTAACATAAAATGATCCCGTGTGAAGCACATACTACTACTATTCAATACTAGGTGGCACAATAATATTATGTGTTTATTTGTAACAACGAGTTTTTTGTTTCACCTCGTATAAACGGTTATAAAAAGGTAAGTACTTAACGTAGGATAGGGTAAGTTTACGAGGATGTATAAGAATAGTGGTAGAATAAGCCTGTGTATTTGAAATAAGAATATCTCTTATGGACATTTTGATTTAAAACATCTAACCTAGAGTCTAGTGGTTGCCTAATTTTGGATAGGAGAGGCTTCCTAAAATTGGATATCCAAAATTAGGATTTTCTTATAGAAAGACAGTAGAAAAGAATCCCTTAAAGCTTAAAAAAAGGAAAGTCGCCAAAACTAGAATCCTTTGGAAAAACTAAAAACAAGACGATTGTTAAAACTAAGAAGATAAAGAAGAGTCAAAAGGTTGAAGAAAAAAGTGACTCCTCACAAAATCTTGTTTTTGACGATGACTCAGACGTTTATTTTCTGCACTGGAAACTTTTCAGCAGACCAACATAGAAAAGGCTGGATACAGTGTTCAGTTTGTTTCCGATGGGCACACGGAAACTGTGCTGGAAGTGAGAAAACGAACGCTTGTGTGTGTGATTTTTGCTCGGAAAAATAGGTTCCCAATTTTGGATAGGGTATCCAATTTTGGGAACCCTTTTTTTTTATTTGAAAAAGTGCAATATTTTACTTTGGTCCATTTATTATGTTCTTTTGAGTTAATATAAATATTTTTGTGAGCGTATATTGTTTT
This sequence comes from Harmonia axyridis, assembly GCF_914767665.1. Taxonomy (NCBI): domain Eukaryota; kingdom Metazoa; phylum Arthropoda; class Insecta; order Coleoptera; family Coccinellidae; genus Harmonia; species Harmonia axyridis. The sequence goes on from NC_059501.1 coordinate 60,526,952, forward strand.
TATTGAGTTGATAACATATATTAGGCACAAAAAAAAATTAAATATCTTTTTGTCACAAAAGAAGTTGAATAAAAAAAGCTATCCAAAATTAGGCGACCTTCCCTTAGTTATATAATCCTCTTGATCTACGCCACTGCCTGAAAGCTCGTCTCGAGCATCCATTTTATAAGGGATGATGATGAGCAGAAAAGTTAAGTGATGGTGTTGGTACACATGTTTTGTGCCAACCGAGCTTTTGTGAGGAGACAGCTGTTACATCTCAAAGAGTTTTCTCATCTCGAAGAAATGGCTGAATCGTGCCAATTTTTCTTATACGAAATTGATGGAACCCTGTCGCATATTGCGTTGTAATAAACGAGAGGGAAAAACTTTCTACGAATATACAGCCGATGATATTTTTACGCTTGTGATATTTTTCGTGATGAAGAACTGCTGAAAGAGATATTTGCATTGAAAGGTTGTGGTTTCAACTCAAATATTTATATCGTTCTGAGACAATACGTTGAAAACAATTAATCATCAAATTAAATGCCATCCATTAGTATAAAGTATACCTTACATTTGTAAAAGGAGATGAATATCGAAGCTGATTGATATGGGTGGTTTGGTTGCAAGCCGAATTCGTTATTATCTCAAAAATGAAATAGAAATCAAGATAAGAATATTCAATATCTATCACCAACGAAATTGCGAGAAATCAGTTGAAAAAAGGAATGGAAGCAGTGAGTTTATGATGGTTTTTTTGATATATAATAGCTCATTTCCGTGGTTAAAATGGTGTATCTTATTGTTGGAAAAACTGTAGTGTTCAGGTTTCCAGGAGTGGCGTAGCACTATATCTTGTCTCGAACCACCAAGAAATTATCATGAAACAAGTCAGGGACCGTATTCTCGACAAGTGATGTTTCAAAACGTATACGTTCTTTCAGTGCTAATTACACTGAATGAACGTATACGTTTTGAAAGATCACTTGTCGAGAATACGTTCCCAGGCCGGCGTGAGTATAATTTTAGCGTTTTTTCTGATCGTTTCTTCCTAAAGTCGTTCTCACTGGGTTTCTTTCTTTTTTTCTTACCAACGATGAATTCATAATGATAATATTTCACGTTTTGCAGAAATCGAATGTAACAAAATATAGGTAGGTATTGATATGGATCTCTCAATTTAAATTTTTAAAATATTTTGAACTAGATCCAAACAAATAAACAAATCTCTACTTGAAATGACCCTTTATCTCAGGTGGATTCAGAGAAAGTATAATTGTTATTCTTTTTTTTTTCATAAAACAACAATCCTATTTACCTATCTAACTACCTAATTACCTATCTATAGAAATTTTATGCAAACAACTGAAAAAAAAAATTATAAAATTTTTACTTTTTCTGAATCCACCTGAGATGAATAGTCATTTCAAGTATAGATTTGTATATTTGTTTGGATCTAGTTCAGAATATTTTCAAAATTCAAATTGAGAGATCCATATCAATTGGCGCCCAACGTGGGGCTCGAATAATCACTAAATTATTAATTCGATTTCAAATTTGATTAAAATTCACATTCCATATAAATTATTACAATTTTTCTTGGAATAATCATAAGGCTTATTCCTGAAATAATACACAAAATTTCAATTATAAAAAAAAAATTACTGCTATTTGTTGATAATTGAATAAACAAAAATAAGAATTGAAGAAATGGAAATGAGTAAAACAACAGCAATTAGTACAAACGAGATGTTTCTACGATTTATGGCTAAGTTTGAAGAATTTTCAAAGAGAACAGAAGAACAAATGAAAAATATTGAAGAGAAGATAAATGAACAAAGACATGACATAAATAAGAATTCAAGAGAGACAGAATTCAAAAGATTAGAGGGAAAATAAGATACAAATTACTCAGGAAAAATTTGGTACGATTCTTACTAAAACAATAGAAGAATTTAATGAAGAAGTCGAGAAGTGTGATGGAATAGTAGAAGATGAATTAATGGACATTGATGATGAAAATTTAGAGAATAAAATTCAATATCTGAAAGGAAAACAGGAAGAAGACAAAAATGCATTACAAGAAATATCAGAACAAAATGAAAAATGAAAAAAAAAATGAATAGTAATAGTAAAGTTTATTCAACATCAAAATTTACATGTTATGTCAAATTATTCATATTATAACATACTCGGCAGAAATATGTAGAATTTCACGTATACCTACTTATGCGTTTCGTCCCTGGCACACACACCGGACTCATCAGTGTGACTTTGGTATAATTGTGTGTGCCGTGTCACAGACGCTTGGGGAATTTATTATTACCGGGAGCCGCCGGGATTCGAACCCGGGACCTTTGTCGTATCTCGGTGCGTGAGTCTACCTCTTAACGTCTAGGCTACCGAATGCTGTGTATATATTGTTGCTATGTGGAGCTTTATGAGAAGCCGCCACATGACTCCCTCCCCAGTGACGGAGGAACGAAACTTATGCGTGTTACGAGGTCATCGGTGCAGCCGGGTGATTGCCGCCTAATCAGAGCTGCACCTCGCGGCATCGTACGGACGGGGAATGCCGCCTATTCACGTCCGGCATACCGCGGCAGACCAAGGAGCACGTATTGCACGTCATGGGAATGGGCGTCTAGAGTTTCGTTGGAAATTGCAGATAAATGGGAGCTATGCATCGACCTTCTGCTTTCCAGGACACATCGTTAAGATGGCCATTCCCATCACGTCGAGCTTGCATGCTGTGACGACGGAAACACGAGGCTCGGCGTGCCATCGGCTCTAGTGTCCGATGGACACCCCAGTAGCCGTAACGTTGAGCGGGGCAGTGAGTCGCCTCTGCGCTCCAACGCCGCAGTTTTCCGCCATCACGTCGGGGTCACCAGTTTTGGGACAGCGTGACGACTTGGTCGATGCTGGGGTTTAATCAGGCCTCAATCTGATTAACCTCGGGACAACTAGAACAGGACATGCGCTAACTAGGCCTCTATCTGCCTACTCCTAGTTAGCAGGGAAAAAATAAAACAGTAAAATAAAATATACAAACAGATACAATATAAAACACAAAGTGCTGCGTAAGGCAGGTTGATATTTGATCAATAAAAAACATATTTTTGCTTTTCAGCGTTTTATTATAAATTTTCCTAAACTATACATACAAGTCTATTTACAAGGGGAAATATACAAGAGGTAATCGCATAAGTAATAGGTTACGTATTAGCACCTGATCATTGATCTTATCTAATATTATAATTATGTACAATGTTTTTGGTTTCTAAATTTATTTGTGATTAATTTTTACAAGAGGTGTGTGGAGTCAATAAAAAACATATTCATCTCCGGTAGGATAAATGTTGATAGATTAGTCGTTTGGTCATGTAAGTATTAAATGATGTATCAGTCTATGTTTCAATTTAATGTTGGTGTTTTGAGACGTTGTCGTTCCTAAGTATTTAGTTTTGTCTAGTTTATTTGTTGTAAGGTTGAAAAACTTTTTAGTTTGTTTAGTTATTGTTTCCTGAATGGTTTCAGTTTGTCCGAGTTCATGGAGTTGTTTGATTGATGTGTATCTATTTTTGTTGAGTATGATTCTCAAAAATTTGTTTTGTAGTCGTTGAAGTTTTTTGTAATTTGTATCTGAAATTTTGCTCCAAATTGGATTTGCATACAAGAATGCTGGCCTAATTCCTTGTTTAAAAACCCGAAGTTTGGATTTCCGGCTGAGTTTGCTGTTTTTACTGATCAATGGGAAAATTTTGTTGAGAATTGTGTAACATTTTCGTGAAATGTTACCTAAATGCTCATTGAAAGATAATTTTTTATCTAGGGTGACCCCTAGATATTTAACCGAATTTTGAATGTGGATTAACTCGCCGTTGAATTTTACCTTGATGCTGATTGGTGGAGTTTTCCTTTTTTGGGTGAAGTGAGTTAGAGTTGTTTTTTTGGCGTTTATTTTAATTTTCCATTTGTTATAATATTTTTCTAGTTCATTTACATGAGCTTGAATATATTTGTTGGCATAGTTTGGGTCTGATGATTCCGAAAGTATAGCCGTGTCATCTGCGAAAATTTTTATTTTTGTCTGGGGTGTTTTTGGAATGTCATTAATGTAGTAATTGAATAAGGTTGGAGATAACAGTCCTCCCTGTGGAACTCCTGCAGAAATTGAATATTTGGTTGAAAGAATTTTTTCTACTCTTACTTGGTATGTTCGACCCTGTAAATAGGAGTGGATAATTTTGATTATATGAGGAGGGAGTTTGGTCATAAGGAGCTTGTAAATGAGACCATTATGCCACACAGTGTCAAAAGCTTTTTCAATGTCTAAATTCAGCATAGCAGTGATCTTTTTATAATTGAAATTTTTTGTTATTAGGTCTGTGATAGTTGCTAGTTGTAGAACCGTGCTATGGGATGTTCTAAATCCGTATTGTTCGTCTATTATTTCGTTATAATCATTTTCGTGGTTTTTAATGTTATTCAAAATAATTTTTTCTAAAACTTTTGACATTGTTGGCAATAAGCTTATGGGGCGGTAGTTGGATGCAAATTTTGGGTCCTTTTTAGGTTTAGGAAAGGAGAGAACTATCGCGTTTTTCCAGGAGTTCGGAAAATAACATAGTTTTAGACAGCTATTAAAGATATAGTTGAGCTGTACTACAGCTTTCCTCGGAAGATGTTTCAGAGTTAGATTACTGATTTTATCTTCTCCGGGTGCTTTTTTATTTTTTAATGCCTTAATTATTTGTCTTATTTCATTGGGGGAAGTTGAATGATCTGGAGGAGTGTCTAAATTAGAGTTAATGAATGAGAGAACTCTTTCATCAACTGTTCTTTCGGTTTGACGGTCGGACATACCACGTGTTGAATTATGAATTTTTGAATAATTTTCTGCTAGATGTTCAGCCTTACTTTCTTCGTCGAAAATCAAACCATGAGGTCCGTGCAATGTGGAAATTCCACTGGGATTAGAGTTGTTTTTCAACGATCGAGCAATCCTCCACATTTCATCTGAATTGGTTAAATTTTTTGTGAATTTTTCCCATTCTTCGGTTTTCAGCGAGTTTAGCGTTGCCCTCACAAGATTCACTGAGTCCTTATGCTGTTGGAACAAGCTCATACTATGATTTCGCTGGAGTCTTTTGCGTAATTTATTTTTAATTTTAATTAGTTCTTGAACGTGAGGTGGAATCTTTAAATAGTGGTATTTCTGCGTGTTAGTTGTAATCGTGGAATGGTGTAGACATAGTTTGATGATTTTGGTTAGTTGCCTAATGCAATTGTCGATGTCGTCCGTTGTGTGGAGGTTGTTATTCATTTTTACGTTTTGATTAATTAGTTCTTTGAATTTCTTCCAGTCTGTATAGTATGTAGCTTTAGGTTTTGGTAGAGAAGAAGAGTTAGATTTGGGTATGGTCGTTAATACGGGAAAGTGATCAGAGTCTAATTCTTGAATTGTGAAGGGTTGGGTTATTGTTATGTTTTTGGTTGTCATTAGGTCTATTGTTGACGGTGTATTGTTATTTGTAGGATAATACGTATATGAATTTCTTGGAAAATTTAAGATGAAATTTGTACTATCCAGGTATCTTTTCAGAAGATTGCCGTTGGTGTTGGAAGTAGTACAATTCCAGGAACTATTTCGACAGTTGTAGTCACCGGCTATTATTACCCTTTCGTCAAGGTTCATCAGGTAGTCTAGTTCGTCAGTGTCTAATGGAGTTTGGTGACCGTTATAGAAATTTACAATTGTTAGTTCGTTTATCTTAATTGCTTGGGACTCGGAATTCACAGTATGAGTTTGTATTTCAATAGGTTTCAAATGTTTCTTGTAGTAAATAATGAGGCCTCCACCGATATTTTTCGGTTTATTGATATAGTAAAAGTTTCGGATTTTAGGAGGTTTACGTTTATTCAATTTGGATTCTTGTATGCAAATTATTTCGACCTTAATTTCGTTAGTTAGGGCTTCCAGTTCATTAACTTTATTAGTAATACCGTTGGCATTCCATGATATAAGATTAATATCTTTGAATAAGGCTTTAAAAGCCATATTTTTCTGATACATTTAGAATTATTGCCACCTTATCCATAGGGGATGTGCAATTTTTAAGTTTAATTTTCAGCTCTCTAACTATCGAAATGAGTTGTGTTAAATTACAGATAGAATTTAGTTCATTTAATTCTTTCAGAAGAGTTTGGAAGTCGTCTAGGTTGTCTGTTTTAGTGATTGGTTTTGTCGTCGGAAATTGGTCATTTGTGACCGCACTTGAATAAGGGAATTTGTTTGATTCTATAATAGTCTTGGGGGGAAGTCTGGGGAAATCTTTTGTAGTAAATCGCGGTGTGTTTATTTGTTTTAAGGTTGTTGATTTGTCGGTGCTTTTTATTGATTCCACATACCTTATTAGCACAGGACATTTAGAGTAATTGGCCGTATGAGGCCCGTTACAATTCGCACACTGAATTTGATCTCGATCAATAAACTTCGCGCTACACTCCGAGGTTAGGTGGTTTTTCCCGCACTTAACGCACCTTGGCTTAATGTTACAATTTGCCGATCCGTGTCCGAATTTTTGGCAACGGTGACACTGCGTGACACTTTGTTTTTTTGTGAAGTCCTGCCACTGTACACGAACGTTATCAATTACTTGGATTGACTTCAGATCCTGGGGGTTAGTTTTTTTGGGGTAATATACCAAAAATGAATGGGGGTTTGGTCCTTTCCCTCTCAATTTACTAACTTTAATTTCTTCGGGTTTGATTCTGCCTCCTTTTGATAGTTCATCTGCCAGCATCGACTCCGTCATAAATGGGGCGGCTTTTATAACTAGTTTTTTCTTTGCATCCTCCTTGGCGGTGTGAGAGAAGTATTCAATGTCTTCAATCTTCAAAGTATTGATGAGCGATTTGTAGTCGTTCACGTCAGTTGTATGTATTATTGTTGCATTGGTGTTATACTTCACCGAATATTTGTTTTTAATGATTGATTTAATTTTTGAATGGAACTGCTTGTAGCATTCGATTTTTTGTATAATTGTTATAGGGGGGCATCTTACAGGTTTGTTCGTTTTAATAATAGGGTTATTTATCGTCACGGGCGTACAATCCGTTTCCATCGCAACCTCTGATTCTAAAATCCCGAAGGTATTCTTCGTTTTTGGTGGACTAATTTCTTGTGGTCTTGGGGCACGTACCGTTTTTTTCGGAGATGTGAATTCTAGATCACTATACACATACGCCGTTGAAGCCATCTCGTCTTCGTGTGGAATAGTTCTTTGGTTTTTACTAGATCGCAATAAGCGATTAATAAAATCACTTGAGACACATACGCCTCGGTTAGTTTTTAATCTTTTCACTGGACACTGTTTAATTTTGCTGTTTAATCAAAACACTTTGCTAAAATTCAGAATGAATATCAGCAAACACACTGAATAAAACTTTCGCTCAAGATATCTACTCAGTCACCGATCACTATCTCTTGTCACCAGATCGGGATCACTCAATTCCGTTGATATTTGACTGGAAATCTTCGGCTTATCTTCCGTTTAAGATGTGTACTTCGAGGCTTAAATAGATTGTTGCGCCCTCTGTTGGGGGAAGCGTTAACCTGGTTGGCGGCGCCACCATGATGGTAACGCAGGAATCTGTAATCCCCACAAATATTCTTCTATCCTATGAAAAGAACCGTTAATTAAAAACTCTTTGATTGTTCGATCAAATTTATTCATTGGCAAGGTTTCCATTCTTGATGGGGAGGAATTGTAGAATTTTACCCCTCAGTAGTCAAAAAATTATGGTGTCCGGGCTAAGCGATGTTATGGTGTTATCAACTGATGTTTTCTTCTCGTATCATGCTCATGCTGATCCTGATTTAAATTCATCGACTTCTTGTGTTGGTGTATATACTTCAAACATTACCTGATGAATATTGAAGTTGCCGTAAGTATTTTTTCCTCTTTGAATGAATTTCTGCAGCTCTCTCCTACCCAGTCCTTTTAATGCTCTTATAGCCTTCTTTTCTTGTTTGAAGACTTCTCTTGATGAATGACAGAAGAAATATGGATAAGTCAACAAAATTTAATAGAAATCCAAAACATATCCATTCCAAAGTGTTTCTCATTGATTTGGAAGTCAAAATTAGAGATATCAAGAATCGGCCAGATAAAAAAGAAGTAATAAAATATTATTTAATAATTAATATCCACTTCTAATCTATGGTGTTACAGTGATGAAGAAATGAACAACATGGAAGAATCTGACAAACATTGGATAAAAAATTATTTTTGCGGCAGTTTGATGATTTTGAAAAAATTCATAAGTGATTATACAAAGAGATTGTTTATTATTGAAAATTAACTAGAGATGAAGGCAGAAGAAATTAACTATTGTATTTATGAGCAAATATTAAGTACAAACAAAAATTAGTGAAATAAGTGTTATAGAACATTTGGTAGCGAGAAGAAAGGAAAGGGGAAGAACAAAATCAAAGACAGAAAAGTTTCCAAATAAATGAAATGAAGATAAAATCAGTTTCTATTTGCAAAAAAATTATAAATTTTATTCAAATATCAACAAATTTTGGGGGATTTGATATGATTTTAATAATCAAAAATTTAAAAGTCAAAATTCTCAGTTGGTTTCAAAGATATCCTTCAGTTTTATACATAATATTCAGATTTAAAAATAGTTGATATGTTTGTTATTCCATCTGAACATCGGCATTGAAAGGATAACACTGCCTATAGGAATAGAGAAGACAGGGGCCTAATGGACATCGTGTAACTCGCTAGAAAACCAATAGGTGCCAATAAATATTTACAAAATACTCGAACCAATTCAGCGAAAGTAAATGGACAAGATTTTGATTTTGGACATCTTAAATAATATTCCCACTCAAGTTCTCACCAAATTCCTCTTCGGAACTGCAGACCCAGAAGCGAATAAAGTTCTAAGTTAACTCTCCAATTTACATCTTGAGTGGAATAAGGCAGTCGCAATTAGCTCCAGACGGCATCCGTATTATACCGGTCTTATTAAAAAACCTAATTAAGATAGAGCACAGTTCATTGCGTAATCAACGAGAAGCACGTTCAGCCCAGTTAATTTTAAACAAACCGGCAAGGCGAATTGGAGCAGGTGGAACAATGCGAGCATTTAGTCGTATGATTATTCGGAAAATTATCTCTGCTCTTGTTCTCGCCATCAGACGGGTATTGGCTATGTTTATCGCTGTTTGATGAGACGAAGGAACAAGAAAGGGGCCCAGTCCATTATTTTCAAGAGGATTTGATGAAATGTATTATTCAACAGGTAATTCGAGCTGCCCGTTAATAGAACTAGGGAAAATTAACTCATGTACCTAATGGATGAGATTGTAGCTGTTGGGAATAATGTGATCAATTGGGCGTATAATGGCTTAGAGTAGAAGGTACTAGTTTATTTGCTTCTTTGTTGATGTACTACTGTCTCCTTCACATACATACTGCTATACGTCTCTCATTTCAATTATAATAAAAATCAGAATTGTTAAGCATTAAACTTTTTTTTTGTGAAAGAGCCTTTTCTTGTCCATGGGCGCCCGCAGAAATTTTTCTCAGGGGGGGCAAAATGAAAATTATTGAAAAACGGTAAGGCGTCCATGATTGCCGTAGGCGACATCAGTATTCCGTTTCTTTCTATTTCTGTATTTATATTTATCACCAGCGTCTACTCTGAATTTCAAAAGATCACTAGAATTGGTACAGAGTGGACAAAAATACAATAGTTTCGTAAAATAACGCATAATTTTCTTTATTAGTTAAATTAACAATACTTATTGTCTAGCGCTAATTGGTTTGAATGTTACACCCTGTAGTTTGTTAAATTTTTAGACTAATAAAACTGAGCTGTTTCCAAACATGTTTGGTACTTGTGGTGTAGCAGACAGAATATGAAAGAAATTATTTCTTATTTTAATGATACATTTTTATTAATCTAAAAATGTAACAAACTACAGGGTGTTAAATTCAAACCAATTGCCGTATTTTTGATAATATTGTTAATTTAACTAATAAAGAATGTTACGCGTCACTTTATGAGCACACACAAAACTATTGTATTTTTGTCCACCCTGTACCAATTGGAATCAATATGTGATACATTTTTGGAATCTGCTCAGCCAGAGTAATCGGAAAATTGAGACAAATTGGGGTGTTCCTTTAAAAAAAAAAAGACGCTGACGTCATTACTCGAAAGTAATTCACTCTTTATATTAGATTATTATTTTAAAATACGGTAAATTAAAATAAAAAATCGACGTGTTTCAGGATTATTTCTTAAAATGGTCTGTTTAGCTAAAAATGAATTTTGTTCCATACTTAACGGTTACGGACGCAGTGTATAAGATGAATTTATAAACAAATTGACACGCATGGAGTGTTTTCGGTTCCATGAATTTTCTCCACCCAAGAAGTGCTCAACGCGCCTAAGAAAGTTTTCAATTCAAAAAATACCTCTGCCGATTATGGATTATATGTATAGTATGTAATTCCATTGAAAACCGGAAAATAGTTGTGAATCTATTACTTTCCTTTTTTCCTTGCCCTTAGGATTGAGAAAGTAATATTGAGGGTATTGTGCTGAAAAATGAGGCATTCAAAATCTCAGGGGGGGCCATGGCCCCCCCTGGCCCCCCCCCTGCGGGCGCCCATGTTCTTGTCACCTCTCCTCTTTAACCTGTACTCAGAGTCTATATTTCGAAAAACCATTGGAAGAAGCTCAGCTCAGGGTGGATGAAAAACAAACGGTCGACGATTAGAGAAATTGAAGCCGGAGTTCCCCAAGGATCGGTGATAGGACCGCTGCTATTCAACTTATAATTGGCAGACATACCATAAATGAAAAGATACAAGTTAACCCAGTTTGATGATGGCACCGCTATTTACTATCACAGTAGAATGCGGAAAACAATCACTAGGCATTTACAGATAGACCTACTTAAACTGATGGAATACTTCAAGAAATGGAGATTCAAAATGAATATGACAAAAACAGTTGCAATCTACATCGGAAGAACAACAGTAGAGAAAAAGATAGCAGGTAGCGTCAAAATAGAAAAGCAGTTGATAGAATGGAAAAACGTAGCAAAATAATTCTAGATGAAAGAATGAAATTTAGAAAACAGATAGAAGAGAACATGAAAAAAGGCAAGGCAATGGCACGGGAGACTCTGCCCGCTGCTCAACCCAATAAGTGAACATTTTCTTAGAAAACAAACTGTAGATTATAAAAATAGTGCTAATACCAAGCATGCAGGAGTAACCTGGTATAATACGAAAGATCAGTTGCAAAGTACACTAAATACAGTAATCGGAACATCGTTTGGCGCCCTATGGTATATACCTAAACAACCAACAAATCAGAGAAGAATCGAGAATTGAAACTATTGAGGAAATAGTGAACAAAAAAGAATGACAGTAGAGACGCTGTAGGAGCATAAGAATAGGGGAAATAAGAAAGATAATACAAATCCCAATAAGAAAGACATGCCTTTTTCAAAGAACTAAATAGAAGGAAAAAATGACACGCAGAAGAAGAAACGTCTTCCAATTAGACAACAGTGGGAAATTGGAGAAATTACAGTTGAGGCGCAAGAAATAAAATTCAAGTGAAAAAAAATAAACGGAACAATAATTAACAACATGAGATACGCTGATGACAACGTACTAATAGCACACAGCGTGCATGAGCTACAACATTTAATACATTATGTAATTAGTCGCAGCGAAATGTTTGGCCGATATCTGAATGTATTCCAAACCAAAGTACTTATCTCGAAGACATCATCTCCTTCGAACGTACAGGGTTTTCCAAATTCGATGCTCACTGAAAGCGTCTCGAGGACAATAAGACTAAAAAAAAAAATCTTCAACGACCGCCCACCTGTCTTTTCGCTATATCTTGGTTTATCTTCGAGATATTCTAAAACATTTATTTCAGTAATTTTTTTGTGTTATCTGATGTTCTTTTATGTGATACACATGACAGATCATAGGAATTTATTACCATTTTAGAGATATAGAGGAGAGTTGGCGGTTTTCAAATGGAACACCATTTTCCAGCTGTAAATTTGTAGAAAAACATCCTCGGTTTTTCAAAAATGTCAAATACTTGAAAGAGGAAATGTTCAGAGAAGATGAAACAACATCTGATGATTGTTCAGTAGTTATATCCCGAGTGCAGAGGGAAAATATTCAATAATTTAACAAGGATGAGGAGTATATGAAGGACTATTTTCCGAAAAAAATTGCACTCAATTTAAATTGAAGAGCAGAAATAATACAAAACAAAAAAATTATTAGTTTTGGATGAATAGGTAGGTCATACCAATTTGTTTTCGATGGTTTAAAACGTCAGAAAAATATTCACCTGCATTGATATTCGTAGGTAATATCATAAGGGCATCTAATTTTTACGAGAAAAATTGAAAAAATACGTTGCTGAGTAATTTTTTAACAAAAAGCATGAGTGCTGGTGGCAACCAAAATCTGAGTCGAAGACGAGAAAATGAACTAAATACTTCGTTGAGATTTTATCTTTTCCGGTGTACCTAATTTATTGGAAGGAGGATATTGTATTCGATTTTTTCCAAAAATTTTCAAAATTTATTTTTTTGTGGTTTTAAATTACATTGTACAGTTGTACATTAAAAATAAATCTGTAATTCAATCAAGACCTAGACTTCATGATGGGAAAATTAATAATATCATTTCTAAACAACCGAAACGACCCCTTAATGTTGATTAAAAAATATCATATTCATAGAAATTTATTCAGAAACAAGTAATTATTATATTAAACTAGCTGCTTCATGTTTTCCCATCACCGAAAAAGAAAGCCTTTCGAATTATCCATTTCTCCTGACAGCCTTCAATTAGTCATCTGATTTCAATTAAGAACCATCTGGCAGTCCGAACTATGTCCATATTCCTCATCAATTCAGGCAGCCTGAAAATTTTAATTGCAGCAAGCTGCTGGTTGTTGGCCATCATAATAACACAGCGGTCCTGCTCTATTGCATAATTTGTAATTACTTTTTGATGGTGTAAATATAACTCATGTTTTGGGGATGGGTTGCGAGTTAATATGAACGAATTGGTGACTATGCAGGGTAATTTAGCTATTATTCATTTTGGGGTAGGGCATACAGGGCAGGGTCATTTGTACTGAATATTCTTCGAAAAATGGAGGGGGGGCGGTCTATTATACCAACGTGCATATAAGAGATTTTTTCGTACACGAGTTGACAAGAGCAGTTTTCGCCACAATAATTTTTTTGACTGAAATTCTTAATTTTATAAGAACCCAAGGGAAAAAATATTGTTCGGCATTTGGTGGAATTGGCGAAACTTTAAATAAAATACAGCTCAAAACTCAAGACATCCTAAGGAAATGATATGTTACGGAACGATTAGGGTCTAGGGATTCATCAAGCCAAGTAGCTTGACATTTTAACCAACTACTCGACTTGAAAATCAAGCTCGTGAAAAATTACATACTTGAGCTTGGCTTGAGTTGATTTCAGATATTTATTGCTTGACTTGATGATATCAAGCTACTTGTTATTACTTGAGCTTGTTATGCACGCATCGCACGGCATATATTTCTGCAATCTCGTACGCGCATAGAACAAATAAGGGGATTCCTCGAGCGCCGAGAGACTGAAGCATTCACCAGTGTGATTTAATAGTTTTCTCATATTTCTATAAAATCTTTTGGTAGCTTTTGGTAGTTTCAGAAATCTGAAAACTGGAATCACATTGAAAATAAAGGTTGGAAAACCCATTGATATTAATTAATGTTTTCATTCAATATAAAAAAACTCGGAAAAAGAGAATATTAGAAACAAGAAAAATATAAAGAATTTATTCAACAAATATTACACACTTATATGTATTTATTTAAAGAACTAAAAAGAATGGAATTTTTCCTCGGTAAAAAACAAAACGAATTTCGCCGGAGTGGCAAATATTGGAGGGCGGCATTTTCTACTTTTTCTGAGAAATCCGTATTCCTAGAAGTATCTATGTATTGAATAAATTTATTTAATTTCACAGATAATATTTTACATCAAATTAACTAGGGTTAGGCGTGGGCGCATTCGAATTTAAAATAATTGTTCATCCGCATCAACCGATTGTTTCACTCTATCAAGAAAAAACGAAATGTTCAAGCGTTTGATAAAATCGAATCTCGGCAGAAGAACTTGAAACCGTAGGGTTTGCTCTAGAGGGGCAGAAAATATTGGAGGGAGGCATTTTTACTTTTTCCGAGAAATCTTGATTACTACAAAATTGTATTGAATAATTTGAAACAATGATTTTCGTCTGAAAATATTTCAAGAAATATATATATTGGCATGAGAGATAAGTTTTCCAATTCCGGAAATTAAACAAACTTGTCTGTTATGGCAATATATATATTTCTTAAAGTAATAATTTTTTTCAACGAATTTCACACATGATTTTTTCAATAAGTGTTTTGGAATGATAGATTAGGTATTTTTCGTTTTGTTATGTTATATAATTCATGTTTTTATTTCAAAAAATTGATATTTTCGGTTCTTTCATACAATAAGTTCAATAAACATAAGTGTTTTTTGCAAGGTTCCCTCTCATTTCATCATTTTTTTATTGATATGATACTACACAATAAAACTGCTCAAAATCAAGTAGCTTGATATGATTCAATTACTTGATAAATAAATTCTTGACTTGACTTGAGATTGAAAAACTACACCTTGACTTTAGATTGAAAAACTACCTACTACTTGACTTGAGCTTGACTTGATTTCAAGTCAAGTCAAGCCAAGCAGCTTGAAAATCAAGTCAAGCCGTGAATCCCTAGGAACGATCGCTCAAAAAAAGAATCAGACGTTCGGGAATTTTCGGAGAAGATTTTAATCCGAAAAAATGAATTCTGAAAAATTCATAGGTACCTTCAAAATATGAATTGCTACAATCAGCTCTACTTACCAGCTAATAGGTGCTCCATTTTGTTTTCGCACTGTAGTTCTTACATATCCAACACATGTTTCGCGTGATGTTGGCCAATTTGTGTCTTGGTCAATTTGTCTGTGTCTTTTGTACGGAGGCGCCATCGTCGATTTTGCGTCTGCCAAATGATGGCACAATGGGAGGAATTCGTGCTCGGTAATGGACCATATGGCTGGTCGCCCTCGGAAGTAACAAGTGTCGAATTTGCGGTTTGAAATTCGGGTAATTTTCGGATCAGTTGGGCATACGTGCAGTCACAAACAACTGCCCTTTGTGGTGGTTCGAATCGATTAGAGAATTGGCGTGTTCCTTTCAGGAATTTCATATTTGGAAATATTTTCGGAAAAAGTGATGCAAATTTCTGAGAAACTACTGAAGTTTTAGTAACCACAATCTTTCAGATGCAATGGACTAGTTTTAATCCTTTTGTTAAGGATTAATTCTAAAAATTTAAGTAAAATGAAACAAAAATGTGGAAGAATCATTGAAATATCTCTAGAAATGAAAAAGTTATGGGACTTCGAAGTTGCGCTTGGAAGAATAATTTCATAGTACGTGTAATAGCTTTACGAGCGTAAAAACGTACCCGGGAGCTGATATACAGTCAGATCACAATCCACTTGTGGGAGAATATAGGACGAAATTTAAGATCATACAAAGAGCAAAACAGATAAAACATAATATAAGGAAACTTAAGAATAATACAATAAGGGAACAAGTAAACAAGGACATCAATGACAGGTGCAGACAGATTGAGGAAGAAATTGTTAACTCAGAAGAACAAATAAAGTCACTTACCGAAACAGTAAGTAATATTAAAGACAAGTATCTGAAAGGGGATGAAATAGAGCATAAGTCATGGATGACAGAAGAAATTTTGTTACTGATGAAAGAACGAAGGAACCAAAAGAACAATCCTGCAGCATATAATAACATACAGAAAGATATACAGAGAAAAATTCGTGAAGCCAAACAGAAAGAATTAGATGAAAAATGTCGCGAAATCGAAGATTTACAAAGCAGGTTTGATGAGTTCAATGTTCACAGGAAAGTAAGAGAGGTTACAGGAAAGTTCAAAACCAAAACAGTGGGGAAACTTGTAGATGATAATGGAGAACTGATTGTGGATAGAGAGGACATCAAGGATACTTGGGAGAAGTATATACAACAATTATTTTTTGATGAAAGAGGAAATCCACCTTCCATCCCAACTGAATCTGGACCTACAATTATGACATATGAAGTCCAAGCCGCTATTAACACGCTTAAAGACGGAAAGGCTACGGGACCAGACGGGGTGAATTCAGAATTCTTCAAACTCCTTGATGATGAGTCTGTAAAATTCTTAACACGCATTTTTAATACCGTCTACAATACAGGAAACATCCCAAAAGAATGGCTCATGTCTGAATTCCTAATATTACCAAAAAAACAGGGTGCCAAAGCGTGTGGTGACTATAGAACTATTAGCCTTATGAGCCATATGCTGAAGCTGTTTCTTAAGATCATTCACCGAAGAATCTACAAGGTATGTGAAGAAAGGGTGACGAATACACAATTTGGATTTATGAAGGGTGTCGGCACAAGGGATGCCCTATTTTGTCTGCAAGTATTGTTCCAACGCTGTAGAGATATGAATTGTAATATATTCGCTTGTTTTATCGATTATGAGAAAGCGTTCGACAGGGTGCAGCATGAGAAGATGATGGAAGTTCTGAGAAACACAGGAATGGATGACAAAGATCTAAGAATTATCAGGAACCTTTACTGGAACCAAACAGCGACGGTAAAGATCAATGTGGAGGAACAAACCAACGAACTCAATATTCTTCGAGGCGTTAGACAAGGCTGCATCCTTTCACCGCTTATATTCAATCTCTACTCAGAAGAAGTTTTCAAAGAAGCCTTTGATGGTGCCGACATGGGAATCCTTCTGAACGGGGAACGATTGAACAACATTCGATATGCAGACGATACTGTGATATTTGCTGACAACATGAACAGCTTGCAGCAGCTAATCAACCGGATAAATGACGTTAGCAATCAATACGGCTTAAAAATTAACATCAACAAAACTAAGTTCATGGTGATTAGTAAGGAAACAGGTGGGAGGTACAACCTGATAATTAATAATAAACCTATAGAGAGGGTAACACAGTTCTCCTACCTAGGTACCATGATCAATGAGGATTGGGATCATTCACAGGAGATTAGAATTCGAATAGAGAAGGCAAGGGCCGCGTTCAATCAGATGGCTAAGGTATTTAAGAGTCATAGTCTAAACATAGGCATTAAAATCAGACTACTCCGATGCTACATCTTCTCAATTCTTTTTTACGGAATGGAATCATGGACACTGACAGAAGCAACGGAGAGAAGACTCGAGGCTTTCGAAATGTGGCTCTATAGGCGGATATTGAGAATCTCATGGATGGATAAAGTGACCAACAAATCAGTACTGGAACGAATGAACAGAAACCTGGAAGTAATGAACACCATCAAGAAAAGAAAACTGGAATACCTAGGACATATTATGAGAAATGATAATAAATATGGCCTCTTAAAATCCGTTCTCCAAGGGAAAGTCTATGGTAAGAGAGGACCAGGAAGAAGACGTATATCATGGCTTAAAAATTTAAGGACATGGTTCTCGAAAACTACTACCGAGTTATTCAGAGCGGCCGTGAATAAAGTTATCATATCCAGGATGATCGCCAATATTCGGAACGAATAGGCACCCGAAGAAGAAGACGTGTAAGTGGCGTGACGTCACACACTAGACGACTGGTATTCGCAGAGTGTTTACGAATTCATTGGTGTACAATCACTTGTGCCGTTCGTGTCGTGTTTTGTTCGTTACACGATGGCTGAAATAACTTACTATATACATACATATAAATTACTTTTTTCTCTTTTTACTTTTTACTCCTCACATAAGTATGTTTTGCCATTGATAGACTTCAAAAACCAGGACTCAACTACAAACTGTTTATGAAACGTTTTTTAAATGAATTATCGTTATAAGTTGAACCATGATGAAGCAAACTCAAAAGTAGATACTTACTTGAAATGTTTAACTCCTTTTATTTCAGCACTGACATTAGATGGATTTGAAGAAAAAAACTCCATCACTGCGAATATATCTATTTTAGGCAAATTGTCACTTTGTCCTTTCACGAAGCCTTCTTCCATTATGGTGACAAAAACAAAACTACACTGTACAACTACAAATGGCGCAAGAGCCTTGGCGCGGCTAAGTATTTAAACGTAATTTATGGTGTAACGATCACAGGCAAGTGCCGTGACGTCACAGACCAAAGAAGTTCCGCGCTAAAATACATAAATTTAAATCATCTATTTCTCAGTCATTTATTAATGGATTTTCAAAATATTTTCACTGATTTATCAGTTTTGCTCTATATTTTAATTATATCGTGTCAAATATAGTATTATCAACATCACTAAACTAGTCCATTGGCGTGTTTCTTTCAGGAATTTCATATTCGAGGATCGGTTCTCTGAGTGGAAGGAGATAGAATTCGGAGTGCCTCAAGGATCCATCTTGGGACCGATACTCTTCATACTTTATATAAATGATCTACCCTCAAATGTCCATTCCGATGCCCAATCACTGTATGTTGACGACTCATCTTTCTTGAACAAAGGTAAAAATCAGGAGGAATTAAATATGAAATCCCTGATAACAAAGCAAGAAGCCGAAAAATGGCGAATAACTTCAAGGTGAACAAAGACAAAACCAAACACATCACATTTGAGACTCGTCCAACAGTCGATACCACATTGAAGTTTCTGGGCGTCATATTGCAGCCGAATCTAAAATTTCATGCCCATATTGAAATACTAATCAAGAGATTATCGGTTGCAACATATACGATCAGGAGGACCAAACAGCTAGCAGGAAAAATCGCAGCCAAAACAACATACTTTGCTTTGTTTCACAGCCTCATTAGTTATGGAATTCTATTCTGGGGAGGAAGATCTGAGAGCCATAGAGTTTTCACTAAACAGAAGAATGCTATGCGAATTATATGTAACTTAAAAGGGACGGAAAGCTGTAGAGATCATTTTCCAGCGGAGAATGTCATGACATTTACCTCCCTTTACTTGCTCTCCTGCGTAATGTATGTCCATGAGCGTGTTGATGAGATGGCGAAGAATGGGAAGTACCACACATACCGTACTAGAAACGCAGGTCATCTGATGACGCCATATCACAGAGTATTGGCATCCCAGATAAGTGTCAACCACGAGGCTTTATTGATTTACAACTGCATACCAGAACGATTGAAAATAATAAAGAAGGAGGAACTCAAGAAGATACTGAAAAGCTTTCTGATAAAAAAAGCTTATTATAGCATGGAAGAATTCTGGAAATGCAAATTTGTTAACTTATAATGTTCGTCTGAATTGTTTAAGTTAAATTGTCCATATATCTTTATACCTTTTATGTATGTGTATATATATTTACTGACACACCATGTAATTTTTGATGGACTTTATTATTCATTATGTTAATAGTTAACATCTGAATAAATTATTATTATTATTATTATTATTATTTGAAAATATTTTTGGAAAAGGTGATGCAAATTTCTGATAAACTACTGAAGTTTTAGTAACCACAATCTTTCAGATGCAATTCACCGAATTTTACGAAAACGATGTTGTCAAATCACCTATGATCACGGATTATGAAACTGGCCCAAAGTATATCGAATAAGTAGGTATGCTAGTTTGGTAATGATCACTGAAGAAAGAACAGCGAAACAAATAATTCTTCTAGGCTGGACTGAAAGAACTGATTATACCTACCGAGCTTTATATTATTTCTCAAATATTGTCAATGATTATTCCGAATTCCTTGGAATTTTTCAAATCTGCCAAATGTCATTCGAGCTTCTGAAGATTTCAATTCGAAAATTAATAGTACCTAAAATTGAAAAATTCGTTGTTTCTGGAAACGTTCAAGAATTCCTACTTTCTCGGGGCAAATTTGGACCACACAATACGGCATAGCCTTCTAGAGTAGTTTTAGAAGGCTATGAATACGGTAAACCACTATTCTAATTCATTGCTAAGAAATTTCCTGGACGATTTTCAGGCCAGAATATTATATTCTAAAACAAGTTGCAGAATGGGCTCCTATTCCAACACGAATGCGAAAAATTCATTCATTCAGAATTGCCTTCTGTAACGAGTATTAGACGATATTTTCTCTATTTCAGCCAAGTTTTGTGAAATATTGTCGAAATTAAATGAAAAATTCAGATAAAATATCCTAGTGACTTTCGTATTGTATCTTGGCAGTTGGTGTGACTGTTACGAAAATTGACAGATTACGGAATTTGAATGTGAATCGTACGTTTCGAATTTTGAAATAATTTGAAATCACGCATTAATTTCGTGAATTATGTCTGACGAAATCGATTTAACACCACCAGAATTAAGAGAAATTGCGAATAATCTTGCAAATCATTTCACTATAGGTATCCAAATTATATCTATCATATTGACAATTATTGACGTTTGTTGAAATTTGATAGGATTGGAAGTCAGGTTAGACAACCACATAACGAAAAATATAACTGAAAACGATGCTGTAATGAGTTCATTACAGCACTGTTTTTAGAACTGTACTGAACTCATTACGATACTGAAATAGAGAATAGTATATTCTAAAACAAGTTGCAGAATGGGCTTCAATTCCTACACGAATGCGAAATTCGAAAACGAGCGACGAAGGAGCGAGTTTTCGTACGCATGAGTGTTGGAATGGCCTTCTGCAACGAGTATTGGACGATATTTTCTCTATTTCAGTCAAGTTTTGTGAAATATTGTCGAAATTCAATGAAAAATTCAGATTACACATCCTAGTAACATTTGTATTGTATCTTGGCAGTTGGTGTGACTGTTACGAAAATTGACAGATTACGGAATTTCAATATGAATCGTATGTTTCGAATTTTGAAATAATTTACAATTACGCATTAAATTCGTAAATTATGTCTGACGAAATCGATTTATCACCACAGGAATTAAGAGAAATTACGAATAATGTTGCAGATCATTTCACTATATCCAAATTATATCATTTTGACAATTATTGACGTTCGTTGAAAATTGATAGGATTGGAAGTCAGTATAGACAACCACAAAACGAAAAATATCACTGAAAACTATGCTGTAATGAATTCATTACAGCACTGTTTTTAGAACTGTAATGAACTCATTACGATACTGAAATAGAGAAAATTTATTTTTCTGGTTCAGGCTATCACGATGTATCCCTACTGGTTTCTCAATTTCTTATTCAGATAAACTTTGGAAAGTATCATCCTTAAAACCAACTCAGATCATTCATTGAATATATTATTAAATACATAGGTATATGGAACACTTATTGTATATATTTTGAATATTTGTAGTAATGTTGCAGTTTGCACAATTATTAAATATAGGTTGAACTCTACCTTAAAAGTCATTCCCTTTCTCACTAGCAGATCTATTATTAATTATTATTACCTGAATAGTCAGTGACATACCTAGTTGTTTCTTCTTCGGTGATAATAGTATTTACAGATTTCTCTTCGATACTATATTTCTGAAAGATTCCTCATAATATCCTCTGGCAACCGTTGAGAATTTTCATCTCCCATGCTCTATGCAATTAAATCTGCCCCATCAGCTTCGACAAAATTGTAGCAGTTGTCCGACGGTAACAATATCCTGTATTAGGCAAATTTTAAAAAATTGCAATAATTTGCGGAATTTTACTAAACTGATGTATTCCCACTACTTGCCTACAAAGTTTCTCATTTGAAAATTTAAAAAAAAGAACGTTCAAAATTATCTGGACGGCAATAACGGCATACAATAGAGGTAGGTATGTAGGTACTGGAAAGTGGCATATAACTTTCATTTATTAGAAATGAGCATATTTTGTTGTCGAGTAGGTATTTGACTCAGAAAATTAGATCCAGAATTTCTAAATCATTCAAATTCAGTTTATATCATTCATCACGACCTCATGTTCCTGCAACAACAATTAAGATAAAGGTAACTTAACAAAGGTCCTTACATAAATATCTAGGGAACTTAAAAATTCTCAGAAACATACCTACTAAATGCCTTCATTTGTTCATCAGACAAAATATTTGATTTTTATCATTCCCAAAAGATCACTTAATTTAGAATATTTTTAAATATTATCTTCTTTGTGCTGACCAGACTGTTGCTTTCAGCGTGGAGCAATTTGACCATAATGTAGATGCTTTCAGCTCCGTAGAAAAATGAGAGATGTATGCAATCCTTATATTTTCAGGTCGAGAGGTCGTCTTTTTTTTCTTGGTAATAATACTTGAAATGTTTGTAAGCGTATTCATATTTTTCCTTGTATTTCTTAGGAAGAAGTTCAATATTTCATTTTCAGCAGCATCTACCAACTTTCTTGATGCCCCATACAACTGAACATCTTTATTACTGTACATTTCGAAATTTTTTCGAAGTTAAATAGATATTAACAGTGGCAACTACTAACATTTGTCAGACACTCAAACAATTAAAAATTTTTTGTTGATATTTAAGATTGTTTGAGTGTCTGATAAATGTTCTTTCTGAAATTTTAGACAAAATGCTATATGAAGGCGTTATAATACACAACGTCAATTTTTGTACTTTCTTTTCACCAATGGGAAAATTAATTTTTATAGATTTTTTTGTATAATGTTTGCTTTGTACTTGATTATCTCGAAAACGGTATATTTTATGAAAAAAATTCAAGGGGCCTTTTTTTAGTAAAGCTCTGTTAATTTCAGAAAGGAAATAATTTTCTCGAAAAAACAACAGTAGTTTAGATTTTCAATAGGAAAAGGATCATCGCACCCTTATATCTACGATATTGGATGATTTTGTGACCTCACCTTATTCGAAATATAACATTATCTAGACTTGAATATCTAAAAATTGAAACAATGAAATACTAGAGTTATAAGTAAAATGTTGATTCTTTCAAACTTAAACACCCTGTATATCTGTAAAGAAGCTTGTAGGGATAAAAAGACTTGGTTCATCTGACGCCGAAGTTATTGAACTAAAATCTGGACCACCCTGTATATTCAGAGCATCTTCAAGTTAATTGAATACTATTCCATAAGTCACAACAAAAAAAGCAAAGTGCTCACACCAGAGTTCGCTAAAAAATCTCTTCTATTTGGAAGTATTTGACTTCAACAAAACGAACCTTCTTCGTTTGAAGGCAACATGTTCGAGCTTCGAAAGAACAAAATTGTTGGTTTATGTGTTCACCACATCCAAGCACCCAAATTAGAGCCCATTAAATGGGTGGAGCCCACCCTAGCAATCGCTCCGGATTCGGGGTTCCTATGAAATTTATATCCTTCGTCCGCTGCCATCTTGGATTTCACAATTTACAGCGACCCTTACTACCTGCAGAAAGCCGGGTTTTATATAATGAACTTATTAGACCATAATGGTGGCCATTATAAGTTCATTTGGATAGTCTGATGAAGAGGTTATTTCTAAAGCAGATCTGTATCCGATGTTGATTGCATGGGAAAAAATAGGTGGATTTGGTCGATTTCAATTTTAGATTGCGGTTTTAATGATGTTTCGTCAAATGATTACAAACGCTCGTTATGTGAAATCTGGGAGTTGAATTATATGTGATCTGATTATAGATGTTGAAAAGGTCAAAATGATGAAACAATTATTGTTTCCACAAATTGGTTCTGCCTCTGCCCGTTTTTATTGAACATGAATCGATGTAAATTCAAGAGAGAAGGTATTGGATAATGTTCATTTGCTGCCAAAAACATAGGAACTGATAAACAAGTGAATTTCAATTCATTCTTCTGTAACTTATATGTATAGAAAAAAGCATTCTATGAAAATATCGTTGCCTATTGAACTCTTTTCGATTGAAATATGTCTTATTCACTTGAGGAGTACATTTTTTTACGATCTGGAAATTTTTTAGTTTTACGTTCTTCACAGTTAAAGTGAAGTAGGTTTCACTATAGCAAAATTCGAACAAAATGATGAGGTTTCATTTTGCGTAGAAACATCAGTAGCCGATTATTCATATTTCTGAAATTCTTCGCTTTATATCTCCAGGGTTTTTGTGGATTTGAAAATATTGCTTATAAAATAAAAGTCATTTAGTTTTGAATGAATTGAATTGATTTAATGAACAAATTCGAAAGAAATAAAAAATAGTGCAGTGATAATATGTATGATATTTAAACATACAAAATTCTGCATATTTTAGAAAATTCATTCAGGAATTAAAATCAGAGTCTGGGAAGTTGAATATAGTACCTATGTCAACAGATTTCGTTTTGAAAAACGTCTTAACGGCAAAACGATTGCCAGTGGACGACTTTTTCAAATTGCATTTTTGATTTTCCATATTACATAACGTGAATTGCTTCAATTTCTATGCAGATTCAACAATATTTTCCTTATCCAATTTCCGAAGATCCTTAGAAAAAATCTCCTCAACCTATAAGAAATAGCATATTTTTTAATATCGCAAAATCAACGTGTATTTACTTTCAATTTTTTCTAAGGATCTTCGGAAATTGGATAAGGAAAATATTGTTGAATCTGCATAGAAATTGAAGCAATTCACGTTATGTAATATGGAAAACCAAAAATGCAATTTAAAAAAGTCGTCCACTGCAATCGTTTTGCCGTTAAGACTTTTTTTAAAACGAAATCTGTTGACATAGGTACTATATTCAACTTCCCAGTCTCGGATTTTAATTCCTGAATGAATTTTCGAAAATAAAAACAATATAGACGATCCATAATATATTGGCGCCCAACATGGGGCGTTAATTGTTATGTATCGAAATATCAAATTTTAAATTGAATATTCTTTTCTAAAATAAAAAGCAATATTGTCGATCCATAACAATACCTACCCATTTTTATTTTAATGCATTTTCAAAACATTGAGACTAAAATTACACTACGATTTCATCAGGTTATTATGGTAACTTTCACCATACTCACCTGATGAAGTCAGAATGCAATTTGACGAAACAGTTGTTGTCTAAACAACAAAAATAAGCGGAAATGAAGTCCTCTACTTTTTAATCAAATTCAATGTTAGTTTGAAATTTCATCTAAAAATAAAGAACATGCATGAAAATGTGTTCAAACATTCAAATATGATTATGAGAGTCGATTAGAATTAAATTTGTGAATTGGATTCACCAAGTGGTCAATGTCTTCTTCTACACCACACTCACATAGTGGGTTTTCAATAGAATGCCATTTGAAGAGCATACTATTGAACGACCATGACCAGTCCCTGTGTCAATCTAAATAATAGCTAATTCGTATTTTCGAAATTAAATTATAGCCAAATTTTTGACAGAACAAGTTCTGTTGAATCCACTAGAAAACAAGCTAATAGATAGGTAATGAGTTAACTGGGATTGTTGAAATCATGTCTTTTTTATTTCGTCCAAATATCTGTATTTTATTAATTTTGAGCTAAAAAACGAATAACGATAAGGCATGAGCCAATCATGATGAATCCGTCTTCACAATCAACTACCTATGTTCATCCGGACGGCCACAAACAAGCTAATGACTTTTTTCTTCTCAGGACATAATACTTTACCACTTTTTTTTCAGTAGCACTGGAATCGAATCCTGACAAAACACAATTCAAAATAAGTTTATGATTGTATTATTCCTTGGCATTTGTAAGTAGTATAAGTATCATTCAATGGGAAAAGATCTTCCCTTAAGAAGATGCAATAAAATCATTTTCGACAGAGTGGTACATGAATATCAAGCAGTCATTGCAGTCCCTCCTCGGACAAACCAAAAATTGTCAACCCAACCAGTACAGTATCACCTTTATTTTACGATTACCCTCAAAGGTATTCAGTAATTGACACAGTAAAGCTTTCACACTATTCATGTCCCCCGCAAAACCGAACAACAATGAAAAATGCATAAATCAGGTGAGTTCCGATGCTAAAAGACAAGATAACCATTAGAAAACAAAACGTATTATATGGTCACAACATAAAGGATGAAAGATTCGAACGCCAACCAAGATGCCTCCCAGGTAACAGAGACCTATCAGTTACGGCAGACGTACCTTCTTCAACACCGACAAACGTACCGGCCTTTTGACCTAAAAGTCAAAATATACGGACTGCTGTACGGGAGGTATCCAAAACTACAATGGTGTATCTGGTCACTAACACAGATTTTCTGTTTGTGGAACAGGCGGAAACTTTGAATGCCAAACAAAATTAGCGGTGAATCTTTGTGCCTTTGTGACGTCCTAAGAAGATTAGTTTGCTTTGACAGTTTGTGGTGAACAAGGTTAAGTAATTGTTGGGCGAGCTGTGTAAACATATATCACTGCTTTGTTAGGGGGGAAGATGAACGAATATCGACAAAGGGACATGGGCGCCCGCAGGGGGGGGCCAGGGGGGGCCATTGCCCCCCCTGAGATTTTGATTGTCTCATTTTTCAGTACAACACCCTCAATATTACTTTCTCAATCCAAAGGGCAAGGAAAAAAGGAAAGTAATGGATTCACAACAATTTCCGGGTTTTCAATGGAATTACTATACATATATCCATAATATACTATACACATATCCATAATCGGCAGAGGTATTTTTTGAATTGAAAACTTTTTTAGGCGTGTTGAGCACTCCTTGGGTGAAGAAAAATCGTGGAACCGAACGCAATCCATGCGTGTCAATTTTTTTAAAAATCCATCTTATATATACTCTCCTATTGTCTAATAGATGAAGGTAAAAAAAAGTGTTGCAGATAATAGAAAAAAAATTTACAGATTATAAAAACAATAGTTTTTTGCGGAACTCACCCTCGATATGCCTATACGTGAGAGCAACAAGAAATTTTAGTGATCTTTTGAAATTCAGAGTAGACGCTGGATATAAAGATTTAGAGATCCATTTATTCAACGCAGCTGGTTTGAATTTGAACAAACTTGTAACACAAGGTTATGATGGATGCTCAACAATGGCTGGTGAAATTCTCAGGGTTCAAAATATCATAAGAGATAAGTACAAGAAAGCAATTTATTTCCATTGTGCCTCCCATAGGTTGAATTTAGTAATAAATGACATCAGTAAAATAACTGAAATTCGTAATAGCATTGGCACCGTTAATGACATTCTAGTCTTTTTTCGAAAGAATACCTCAAGAAGAAAT
Source organism: Harmonia axyridis (assembly GCF_914767665.1). Lineage (NCBI taxonomy): Eukaryota > Metazoa > Arthropoda > Insecta > Coleoptera > Coccinellidae > Harmonia > Harmonia axyridis. Next base: position 60,554,239 of record NC_059501.1, read on the forward strand.
CTGATTCCAAATATTCCTTTGTTTTAGGAAACTCGTTGGTCAGCTAAATAAAAATATTTGTGAGTTTTCGCTGAAAACTTCAATACTATATTCAAAACTCTCTTTGCTATAAAATCTGGAGAAATTTCAATGAATTCTTCAACAACAAAAAGAGCTGCTCAGTTATGGGCTGCAATAAACTCTTTCACTTTTGTGATTCGTTTGACGGTAGCAAGTAAATATTCAAATATATTGAAACCAATAGCAAATATACTACAAGGTGTTTCTATTAATTTTATAGATTTTCACCGTCATATAAATTTAATTATAGAAATATGTGGAAAACATCGCTCAGATGATGCATGCTTCGCAGAATTTTTTTCGAAAGCATCATCTATTGCTCAGCGTCTCAATATTGAGATTGGAAAACCACGAATTTGCGGTAGACAAATGTACAGATCTAATTATGAAGCAGATTCAGCTGAAGATTACTTCAAAAAATCTATATTCATCCCATGTTTAGATCATTTGATTTCAGCCCTTGAAACGAGATTCTCGAAAGAACATGTAATGCTTTTTTTTTTGTTCAATTTTTTGCCGAAGAATTAAAAATTACTAGATATTGAATCTTTCGCACCTAAGGTCGGCAATATGTATAACATTGAAAATTTAGAAAGTGAATTGAACATTTGGAATGAGTATTCATCTAAATCACAAATGGATGAAAACATAAAAATTGAAGATCTTATCGGACAATGTAAATTTTCTCCTGCTGTCAAAGAATGCCTTATTCTTCTCCTTACATTTCCATGTACTACTTGTACTATAGAGCATAGTTTCAGCATTTTGCGCAGAATTAAATTTTAGTTTAGAATAAAATATGCCTACTCTGTTGTATAGCGATCAAGTATTTCGTCTTCAGAATTAATATAGTTTTTATGAGTTGTTTTTTTGCAATTTATGATTTGTTAATTTTGATAATATACTTATTTGTTGTTTTCACAATCTGGAGCAATTCGGTGTTATTTTGAATCATATTTTAGTAGCAAGTTTTAAACTTTATTGTTTGAGTCATTCAGTGTATATTTCAAGATTTATTATTCATTTATTATTTTCATAAACATAGTTTTATCGAGCGTATATGTATTTACTTTTTATTTCGTTATTACTCATTGATTCTTCTTTATTTATTAGAAATTATAATAATTATTTCATTCCGTTCTCCATATTTTTTATATTTTATTTTTTTGTGAATTGTTTCATTGAATGTGTTTCATTGAATGTGACTCGAAGAGTTACCGTATTATTTTACATCACCCTATGTTGTTGATGTTTTAAAAAAATGTTGAAGTGGAAAACTTCATAATTTTTATTTTGCACAGGCCTCCCCCCACTTATGAATATAAATACATAAATAGGAAGAAACGGAATACTAATATCGTATACGACAATGATGGACGCGTTATCGTTTTTCAATAATTTCCATTTTGCCCCCCCTGAGAAAAATTTCTGCGGGCGCCCATGCAAAGGGAAAGCCAGTTCGCCAATTGTACACGCTTTCCGAAAGGTGTCCCATTGAACTAGAATCAATGTGTTAGATGACGCTGAATTTGGCTGAATGGATTGGATTGTAACGTTGGTTGAGCTTTTGAGCGCGTTATCAACTTGATTGGGCTCGAATCAAAGTCGAGTGTTTGCTAGACTGCGATTTTTAGATGTTGATTGATGCAGAAAAAACTTTCGTGAATGTGACGGTGTTGTTCATCCTATTAACAATAACGTAGATCTCACACCTGGCTCGGTAAAAATGGACACCATTCAGGGGTTATCCGAATTCCGTTTGAGATTTTTGAATGTCCATTGGGGATTGTTGCTTATAATAGTTGTAAGCGGTATACAACATCAATCTGAAGATCGAACAGATAATCTGTAGGTTGAATTTAACAGAATAGTTATTTATAATACTGAGATTCATCGACACATATGCTTGATTGTTTGAAATTAATATTTTTTATTGCTCTTTCTCAAAAGAATATATATATATATAATACAAGTGCAGAAGGTATTGATATTCTTCCACGAGTTCAAAATTCAAATTGAATGAACGAGTGGTAGAATGAGCCTTCTGTACGAGTATTATACATTATTTTCTCTAATTCATTGCATTTTTATTGAAATTAATGAAATATTTCCATAAATATCATTTAGTGATTTTTGCATTGAAAAATGTTGGTTGCCAGAACTGATTTCTTTAAGGCAAATTGATGAATTGACAGATAAAGCCGTGGCGGAAAGTTTGGAGTACCAACATATAATAATAAAATATAACTATGAAAACTGTGCGTTTCTGATATATTCTCGCACGATTTTGTTCTACAAGATGTGAAAGAATAAACGGAATAATCACAGAATTAGAGAAAAACAAAATTTGAATAGGCCTATTATTATTATTCTGTATTCGCGATATTTGGGATTCAAACCTATTTTGAAAATATTATGATTCTAGATTTTTTCATAGTTTTAGACCGCGGATGGATATGGAATACAACAATCAGCCTTGTTACAATGTTACCTGAAACCCTAATCTAAGCGAATGAAATCACTTCGAAGTGTAACCCATAGACGTCATAGTGTCTATAAAATATTAGTCTATATTTCAATAATTTTAGCAATGACATGACATTAACGATCGAAGAAATAGTTATATATTTGTTTTACTAGTCAGCAAAGTAATAAATTTACTGCCGCGGCTGATATAGCTAAGGCAGTCAATCTATTTCGCTGCCGAGTTGAACATAATAACAAGAATAATCATTTTGCTGGCAGGAAATTCAATACTTTGCTGATTGATATCTGCCTGCAAAATAAATATTTGCTGTCAATCGGAGAAAATTTTTTTCGCTAGACCATCAATACAAACCTCTTCTCTAATTCTATGGCTTATTCGTTCATTCTGTCACATCTTGTAGAACAAACCGTGCGGGAATACCGCAGATTCACGAAAATTTTTGCTTATATTTTATTATTTATCTGTTATTTGTAAAAAATGTGTGATACCGAAAACTGTGCTGCCTACCGACATTTTTCAATGCAATAATCACTAAACAATATTTAATGGAAGTACCTATTTTATTAATTTCAATAAAAATTCTGTGAATTAGAGAAACTATTGTATAATACTTGTACAGAAGACTCATCTTATGAGATGGTCAACGTAAATTGACTCTGAATGCACAAAATACCAAATTTGTTGATTTGTCTTTAATTTATAAGTTGAGGATAAATACTAGGTACTCGATACGTTTGGGTAATATTGAGACTTCCACCTGTATCGAATACCTATATTATGGTAAAAGTGAATAATTATTCAATCTGCAGCCAGAACAAAAAAATAAAAAGATTCAAAAAAGTATTCCACTTCCACCCAACCACGCAAAAAACACCTCGAAAAAGTGTTCGGTTCGGAATTGACGATGCGTTGTTATTTTTGATCAGCGGTGAGCAAGCGCGGCACCAATGATGCGCTTCAATATCTCAAAATTCTCAAACCAGACTTGATTCAATATCACAAAATTCTCAAATCAGACTTTGAAACTCGATTTTTGAGGCTTAAGTATGGGTATGATACTGGAAGTGCCATCTATGCGCTAGCTTCGGAACTTGAGTGACAGGGTATATATACCTAGCTGCCGTTTGTTCCTGGGGAAATATATTTTCTATTGGATAGATGGATAGACTACTTCATTGTTTTATACATATATCTTCTGTCAGCAGTGAGTTGGGAGTTAAATTTTGAATGACATTCAACCACTTCTGGAATCAAGAGAAATTTTTCTAGAAATGAGAGTAACGGTTCCGGAGAAGATAGTTAACCTTACAACCGGGTACTACACATTTACTACGGCCTATGATTATTGAAAATTTTTACACTACTCAACGATAGAATTGTTCAAAGAAACAATTTGAAAAGAATAATTGCAAATAGCTGGAACAATTCATCGATGTAACGACAAAAATTTCAAAATACAAAATTTAATCTCATTATTCTCATTCCTTAATAAATGGGGTAAATGTGGAATAGACACCTTAGGGGGATAAATGCCTAATTAGACGAGTGGACTTGTAAGAATTCGATACTTGAAGTTTTTTTATTAATAATAATCTTTCCTTCAACCAGTCCAACCATTTAACAACTTGCATTTCATAACGAATCTTTTGTGATTTGTGGCAGAGTAAACTCTTTCAGGATACGCCAGATTTCTGCATTTGAATAAAGACTGATCTTTGTTCGCTCAGATCTTTTTATATCATACGGTGAGAGCATCCCTATATTTTTGAAGTTATTATCATTATCTACCTACAGGTACTCATCATATAAAAATAATAAGAAGTTATTTCAATTTTCTGAGTAGTTTTGTTGTTGAATTTAATGTCCAGAATTAAGGATAGATGCCTCAGATTTGTGTCTCAAGATGCCTTTCAAGGCGTAAATTCTTCAAGGCAAAGCTAATTCTAACCTTTTACTATGCAAAAGTACAAACAACCCAGAAAATTGGCAAATAGGAGGATTAGCAAAGCTTTCGAGGAAACAAATCAACTTTATGAAAACATTGAATTTTCTCTTTGTTAATAGCCCATTCCAAAGGATGGTCAACTATCCCTCTTGTCCCAAGATGTCAACGACAAATCTGCAAAAATTTTCCCTAATGTTTGTAATAACTGTAATAGTGAATAGTGAAACTAAAATTATGCATCTAGTCTCTAGTCGGGATTGCAATATTGCTTCAATGAAAATACTTCAAATTATGCCAAATATTCCCTCAAAATCAAATTCGACAAATCCTCCATTATTTCTTATGTTGATTTGTACCATTATACTGAACATAAATAATTGAAATAATAATTGATTTTCGATGTTAATGAAAGAACAATTTCTTGAAAATTAATATTTTATGACCACACTTATTTGAAAGAATTTGAAAAATTTTTGAAGTTCTAATGCATGAATACACACTATAGAATAAAATAAATGTTCAGTTACTCTCAATAAAAAATATTACATGAAAAATTACTATTAGAATCTGAAAAACAATGAATTTCATTGGTTAAAATCTGAAAATACCTATGTCTATAGGCAGAACTACATCTTTATTCGTTGTTTAATCATTTTCTTCGAGAGTTGTTTATTTCCATCAGTAAATATTAATATGAATAATATCGACCAAATTTTCCCCAGAGTGCCAAAAATCCCTAAAATTTAAGAAAAAATACCTCAATATGGCAACCCTGTATCCGCGGTCTATAGTTATAGATAGAGATTAGTTTGTCTATGATCCCGCTATGTAACCGCTCTCCCCATCAACAAACAAACGGCCTCCCCTATCCGAGAGAACAACGCCAACATACTCTCCTCGCGCTCCCACCGGCAGATGTTAACGGCATGATATATTCCGATTGGCGGGACAACCATTTGTTCGACTGTCAATGCCTGCGATGTCTGTCGTCGGATCGGACCGCGGTACGAGCATGTATCTATGATGCCGCCGGTCGCTGCAGGCATGAGCGATATGTCGATCGCAGCGATTCCATATCGAGCGGACAGACGGTGGTTTGATCGACGTACCGAAGAATTGATGTCGCCTCGTTTCGAAATGCGCTTCGGGAGACAGCTCGACTTCCGGGGTCTCCTGATGCAGCTTGCCTCAGGTGGACAAATTGCGATATGTCTTCAACGTTTCGTTATGGAAGAACGGATAGATATTCAGTTGTTCCCTATATGTATACCCAGTAGTAGTAATAGATTTTATTAGCTTTATGATTCGTTGAACTTGGCGTCTAAGGTAGCACAACTAGACTGAAGCGAGTTTACAAGTTATTTATTATGAAATAGTTTAGAGCTCTGCAATAAAACATTTCATGAGGGCCAGCGCGAGCAATTTTGGCGTCTGAAGCAAAGAATTTTTTGGCGCCCCTGCTGAAAAAGTATCAATAAACACCACACCCCACCATCTTTGATTTCTCTAGCGTCTTTCCTAATCATTTCTTTCTAAAGTCGTTTCCACTGGGTTTCCTTTTTTTTGGACATTTTTACCTACAATAAATTCCTGGATTTCTTCGACGCCGATAACCAAAACCAATGCGTGAGTAATATATCTGATTCTCATATTCACAATCGATCACATACGATCGATGAAAGATTACCTATCACACCACAAGATACAAAGGGCGGTAAGGCATGCGAAGCTTCGGAAACTAAACAGGATTAAAAGCATATGTTCCGCTGAAAACATTTAGCATTTATCAGTATCTAGTTTCGAATGCAGAATCGTAGAAATTTTCCATATGTTGAATGTGTAAACAACTTCCACGTAATTCAAAGTGTCGTTTTTCGTCTTTGTGAAATACATTCCATGCCTCATTCATTCGTTTTTTTTTGTTCACCATTCTTCATAAGTAGGTAGCTGGTATTGAAATTGTAGAAACAAAGTACACTATGAAACAGGGCTTATGATGTTTGCCGATGTATTCCACCACCATGTTGAATTTTTATTAAAATACAAAAAAAAAGTTTACGATTTTGTAGATTTGGTAATATTAGTAGTCGAGTCAGTATCATAAAATGAACTTGATAAATTGTATACTTCCACTGATTATACGTTTGAATATTATTTCCAAAATTGATCTTAGAATTTACCTTACAGATACTGTCGCGGTTTCTTTCAAAAGAAGTCAAAAATATCTTCAGCACAAAACCAATTTCTCGATAATCGGAGATTTTCATAACAAACAGCAAACATTTATTGAAGGACTATTTACTTATCCTGTAATATAGAAACACGCAATATCGCGGTATCAATTCTAAGAGAATGCGCAATTTGATAACAATTTCAATGTGTCAAAAAAAATTAATAAAACAAAAAATAATAAAAAAATAATATTTTAGGAGAAATTACCAGTCAATGATCTGATGTTGATAGCATCATTGATTATGACTAGTGACATAAATATAAATTTAGGTATTAGTTAAGTTGCTATGAAGTTTTTATTAATTCTCATTATGATTTGTTATGATTTTTTTTCAACATAAATATTGAAATAGAGATATAACTAGGGAGAAACCAATTGATTACTTCCAAATTCCAAAATTAAAAAAAAAATTCATACTTAGGTAATTTTTCTAAATTGAGATAATTTTTGATTTATAATATATTCAAAATAAGAATTATATTTTCTGAAAAATACATCATTTTATTCAAGATTAAGAGTTGAAAAATACAAGATTTTAATGGTGAAAGTTCTAAATTCAGTGGATTGCGGCGAGAACGTTGGAAGAGAGACGTCAAGTGAGATTTTTCTAATGAGAAAATTAATTCGAGAGCTGACTCAATAGTTAGAAAAAAATAGAGAGCATGTAGAAGCAAATAAAAACATATAATTGAAAGCTGAAAAAATAAATAGGATACTAATATTCAGAAGAATCTACAGAATTAATTAAGTTGATTGGATGATTCAAATTTATATAAGATAGTTAGCGGTAGTTAGGTTTGTTGTTCTGTTAAAAAAATATAGTTCCAAATTTTGAATTTTAAAATTTTCAATTTGTGACAAGAATCCATCCCAATATTCAAAATTTAGAAGAAATAATAAATAATCAACATAAAAAAATTGATTTCAGATTAAGAGAAATCACATCAGTACCCACTTGTTCTTCATTAAATAAAAATTAGCTTCAATTCACCTAGGACAATTAAATCTAATTTGTACCGAATTTTGAATGAATTTCACTTGGTGGTAATATTGTCATTTCTGTCATGAAACTCGAAATACACCTTCAAAATAAATCGGAAGGTAAAAATGTGATCCATTTCCATTCAAAGCATGGCCAATAGGTACTCATGAAAAAGATATTGAAAATTAATTCATAAATATACTTATACTCAAATATCTCAAATGCTAAATATCTAAAACATAGGTAGGGCCGAACTAGTCTTAGGAAGGCAGTACGTATATGTAGAGCAATCCTTTCAGGGATTTTTTTCCGATATCAATTAAATAATAGTTATTTATAATACAAGTGCAGAAGGCATTGATATTCTTCCACGAGTTCAAAATTCAAAAACGAGCCACGAAGTGGCGAGTTTTGGAATGAACGAGTGGTAGAATGAGCGTTCTGTACGAGTATTATACATTATTTTCTCTAATTCATTGCATTTTCATTGAAATTAATGAAATATTTCTATAAATATATTTTAGTGATTTTTGCATTGAAAAATGTTGGTTGGTAGAACTGATTTCTTTAAGGCAAATTGATGAATTGACAGATAAAGACGTGGCGGAAAGTTTGGAGTACCAACATAGAATAATAAAATATAACCATGAAAACTGTGCGTTTCTGATATATTCTCGCACGATTTTGTTCTACAAGATGTGGAAGAATGAACGGAATAACCACAGAATTAGAGAAAATAAATAATAAAAGCCTGAATTCAAGTTTTTTTTTCAAAATTAATGTTGATCGCATCATTACAGTGTGACAATTATTAATATATTGTCAGTAGAAAATTCAAGAAGAATATTCCACTAGAAATGGAAAAAAGCACTGAAATCATTTGAACGGCTCCAAAGGTTTTATTATATTATTATTTTTTGTTACTCCTGTATTTATTTGACTTTTTCTATGTTAATGATTTGTATCATTTGAATTCTAGAAAAAAATTCATTATTCTTTTTATTATTATTCTTATTTATTGAAAATATCGAACCCGAAAACAGCCTGTACGAAATCGAAAATCTTTCCTATGAGAACCCCACGTTTCGAGTATTATTTATAACGTGCCATATAATAATTAATACACGAGAGTTGTATATTTATCAACGTTGACGTCTACTGGCATACCGAATCCGAAAACGTAATCATCTCGGGTATATTAAAGGGGAATACACTCAGCTATCCCAGCGCCCTAACCGCGGTTGATTGCCCCGCCACGAACACAGAGAAAGATGCTTCAGCTAATTATTTTCTTTTGAAAAGCGTATAAATGGCCATGCTGCGACAAGGGGGGGGCGGAGGGGTACGGCGGACCCCTCACGACTAGGCCAGGTAAGGGGAACACATTAACCATAATATCGGTGTCCCAGTGTGCCTTGATGATTCCCATTAATGGGCCCGATGTGCAGCTGTTATATTTTCCATGGACCAATCAAGCGCTTGTTTGCCGTGCGGTGGTAGACACCATATTGAGAGAGGCCTTGGGAGATGCGATTTGGGTTTTTTTTCCAGACCGACGGTGGTCACGTAATGGATGATGATTAAATGAAGTTCTTCTTCGGCAGAGAAGAAATTTAATTTTGTGTTCGGACGTTTTTATATCTCTATCTTATAAATTTTGTATCTTGGTGGTCGCAACAAGCTTCCTTTTGGGTAATTATAATCGATGGTTGATGAAAAAATTAATTTATTTAGTAATCTAGGAGGATCTAGAATTTTAGAAGCAAACAACAGTGCTGCCACTTCTTTGTAACTAAAGAAATTGGTATCTATCTTGAGTTATAAAATGTAACAAAACAGGCATTGCTTGGGGTCTTGGTTCTTACTGAGTTTAGTTTTATAATAGAATTATAATGATATTTTATGAAATTAAATATATCAAGGTAATTTTTTCTGAACTATTTACTTCATTAATTTGAACGATAAAATTGGGTGTCCTGGAAAATATGGGAAATCTCTCGAATTCAGGTGAAACATAATAAATAAAATGACAAGTTCTCATCATTTTTTCCTAGCGGCCCTCCCTACGGAGATACAACCTCCTGATTGACGTCACTGGAATCAATTTTACTGGAATAAATTTCAAACTACTAAATATAATTTAAATAATATTTGATATGATGAATAGTAGTAAGGACCTTTCAAAATACTGCCCTTAAATTTAATTCAGCTCTTTTAGTTTACCAGGGGTGCCTTTCTGTGTCGAAACTGCATAGTTAAGAATCTTTGTAATTTTGTCTGATTCAGTAACATAAACTAGAACTTTTTTGTTCCTTGCATAACTTTCGTATCACACTATGTTGCCGACAAAAAATATTAGAATTCATGGTTCTTTCTAATAGAAATAAAAGAATTAATTGCTTTGTTATTTGATGTTTTTCGAAAACGGTTCATTTTATCGACGATATACAAGAGTACCTTTCTTTTAGCTTAATGTTGAAGCTATCCAAATTTGTTTTTTCTACTCCTTATCATACAGGCCCCTGGTAAACTAAAAGAGCTAATTTAAATTTTAGGGCATTATTTTAAGAGGTCCTTGCTACTGTCCATCATATCAAATTTCGTTTGAATTATATGAAGTAGTTTAAAATATATTCCAGTAAAATGGATTTCCAGTGACGTCATTTAGGAAGCTGTATTTCCGTAGGGAGAGCCGCTAGGAAAAAAAATGATGGGAACTTGTCATGTTATTTCTTTATTTTTTATCTGAATCCGAGAGATTTCCCATATTTTCCCGGACACCCTTCAAGGTACTTTTTTCATTTAAGTATTCAGTTATTCTGGTGATTTGTGATTTATGCATTTTCCAATAAGCTTGGCATTGGATACGTATATAATGTCATTTCACTTTTTGAGTTGATTTCATAGTGTGGATGTTATTTTCAATTAGGTTATAGTTCCAAAAAAATCATTTCGCCAATTGAATTTTTGGAATTTGGAATATTCTATAAATGCAATTATTTATGGCTATAGAGAAGATCGACAATTTTATGTTGTATAGAATAGGTATAAACGATGATTTTTTTCGATATTTTCTATCATGTATTCTGTAATTTCTCTATTTCTAATTGATCAGTAAACCTTTGGAAGTTTCCTAGGACAGAAGTATTGAAATTTAATGTATTTATATCTCAAATGAGGGTTTTACGCTTACTTTTTCAAATTAATATTAGACTCCATAAATCTAATAATAGAAAATCCGTTCGTCCGCTGTCCAGAGCCTTTCTCAAAACAAGAAGGGCTGTTTCTTATTGTATTTGGTACAAAAATTGGCTGGTGTTCTCCCAGCTCGAGAACACGTTATATTCATTTTCAAAGCAAAAAATTATAAAGGAAAAAACTTCAGTGCTCAAAAAATTGAAAGCACATAATTGTGAAATTAAAAACATATACATACTGCTACTGATGATACGCAATCGAATATTTTCCACCGCAATGTCCTAGCATTTATAGTTTTGATGATTTGAATTTTTTTAAATTTTCATTCGGGTTCGAACCCCATCGCAAGATATTCATTAATATTTCATTATATTGATATTGACAAATACATACGTATTATAAAATGCACATATTCGAATATGAAGGTTTCACTTCCAACATCATAACTGAAAAATATTGTAACCTATCACAACTAACTGCTATTCGCGGGTTCTCGTCTGAATAGCTAATATACTCTCAGATAAAATGTTATTTATGATTTGCAATCATTCGAAAATTGATAAGCTTACAATAAACTCATCAGAGAGAACATATATACCTACTAATTGCCCATATTTTTCCTCTTCATGAATCGGAGTTATATTATTTTCTACTACCAATAGTACCTACCCATAAAAAGATTTATAGATTGAAATTGAATACTTTTGTAATTATATATTTCAACAAAATCAATTACTTGAAAAATGAAATACTAATGATCTTGATATTAATAAAATAATTCACCATAAAAGAATCTCCTGATTTATAGATTCATTGAAATTCAATAGTTGGCCAATTATATTTCAATTAATTAATTGCCTTAAAATTCGAAAAGTGATGTGTTTTTAATGAATCAATGATATATAACTCTATTTCCTTTGAGAATTCAGTGGAAATTCAATACTTTTGCTGTTATATTTCAAGAGAAGTTTTTTTCAGATTCCTTGGAATTGATTATTTTGGTTATTATATTTCATAATAATTAATTCCTTCAATATTCAAATATTAATATCCTTCCGATTATCGATAAAGTAATGCTTCATAAAAGCCTTTTCCGATTCGTCCTAGGAAACATTAATTTATTTCTGATAGGTAACGGATTATATGAGAAAATTTTAAGCAAAGGCACTGTTTATAAATTTTAACCATTCAGAGAAACTATAATACTGAGATCATAAAATAGTCAACCATCCCTAAGTAACTATAATAATAATAATAAATGATGAATAATAAATAATAAATAATAATTAATAAATAATAAATAATAAATCATTAATAATTAATAAATGAAAATAATAAATAATGAATAATGATTAATAAATGAAAAATAATGAATAATAAATAATGAATAATAAAAAATGAATAATAATTAATGAATAAAAAATAATAAATAATGAATAATAATTGATAAATAAAAAATAATAAATAATAATTGATAAATAAAAAATAATAAATAATAAATAATGAATAATAAATAATGAATAACAAATAATAAAAAATAAATAATAAATAATAAGTAATAAATAATGAATAAAAAATAATAAATAATAAATAATGATTAATAATTAATAAATAATAATTAATAAATAATAATCAATAAATAATAATTAATAATTAATAAATAATAATTAATAAATAACAAATGAACTGAAAGGATCATCCCTGTGGCGGATATACTAGCAGGCTGAGTAGACTGATTCTTAGGGCGGCAAATTTTAAGAGGTGGAAGATTGGGCGTATAAATTTTTCATTTTGATTCGCAGAATTAAAAAAAATATATTTTACACACATAGTACAAATTCCGAAAATTTGATAAAAATTATAATATTCAACAAAAATCCAACTATATATAGCTCTATAGTCCTATACAGAGCGCAATATTTCATGTTGATGCATGAAATATTGAAATATTTCATGTATCTACATAAAAAATTGCATAACGCTGTGTGAAATATACTAATGAATGAGATTTCGTTCGATGATATAATTGATGATTTTGCGTAAAAAGGTGATATAATGCTTTCATAATAATAATAATATAATAATAATATTTCTTTATTTACTAAAAATTACTAGTTATAACTTCATAATAAAATTAACAAACATTTCTCAAAAATTTTATAATTTAACTTGAACTGTAATACTAACAGATAATTAAGAAAAGGAATTTTATTGTTTTTAAACTAAAAGTGTGAAGAAAAGGTTCTCACAAGAGTACCACACCACACTGTTTGATCTTTCTTGAAGTATTTCGCCCATGAGGAGTCCTCTAACTCAAGAAAAAATTGGAGAAATAAATTCATTTGATTGAAAAGACGAACAAATAAAGGAACTCTAAGCTAACTATATCAACGAACAAAGGTTGAGATATTAAAAAGAAGAACTTTCTTCAAGACTACATATGTTTTTATAAAATATTCCAAATTTCAAAACTCAATTGGCGGGATTTTTTTTTGAAATTATGAGCCTATTCAAAAAGAACATTCTTTCATCGGTGTTCGTTCAAAAAATGAAATCTGAACTACAGTTCATGACTTTATCCTCTTCTGCTTTATTGAGCAAGTTGATCAACACTGGGATTGCATTGGCATAGACAAGATATATATAGCACCTTTAAGGGTGTTACATACCTTATCTCTACTTAAGTGCTAATCAACTGATCAAAAACTCATGCACTACAGTTCCGATTCATTTCACTGTCAATTTTGATGTGTAAATGTTCTTTTGGATAACAAATTTAATATTGCTTTCATTTATCAGTAAGATGATACAGTCAAGTTGTATTCAAAAATGCTTCTATTACCAATTTTACGTTTCTTGTTAGAGTAGAAACTCAAAAATCAAAATGAAAATATTAATAAAAGAATATCCATTCTTTTCTATAATATTTACATTTGTGAAAGGTCTACAGTATCGAGAATATGAATCAAGTTCAACAGAAATTGGGTTCTCATAATGGAAACATGGAACATCAGCCTACCCAGTTTATTCCAGGTATACTCGGCTGTAACAACTTCCGCAACATGACTGAGAACTTGCATAATCAACCTTCAGACTTCGGGGCTGTATCACAGCATCAGACATTATCACAGCTCCACCAAGTGGGTGTTATTGAATTATTATTATTAACCATGCCATTATGATTACGATCCCTCGGTGCCATTTGAGGCACTGATACTTTAATTGTGTTCCGAGCAAATTACCCTTATCGCTTCACTATACAGGAATACATTATGAGATCATTGTATTTTTTCATGGGATTTTATTGTTACAATGAACAATGTACTTAGAAGATAAAATATCGGTACCGACTTCGTTATTGTCTATCGTAAATCTTTCAATGGCGATTGAACCGATAGTGAAATATGGTAGTCACTCCTTTTCATGAAATTACAATCGGAAAGCTTATTTCATAGAATTCATAATGGTTGTTGGGGACAGTACAGGTATTGGAATGCAAATCGAAAGGTTGGAAGAAAAAGCACTGACGTTAGGTGATCGCTTTTACTCACTTGGCTTATACATGTAATTTTTTCCCGCAATTTCGCATAAACCTCAAAACCATTTTTTTACCATAAATATAAATCTGAAATCAAAACTTCCTGTTCTGCATTTGTTTTCGAAGTATTTTTCCCAACTTTTCTTCTCAACGTTAATCATTGAAGGGCACAATTACTTGAATTACTCAATTATCATGCAAAAAAAACATGCATTGAAATAGCTATTTTCCTAACAATTCCTAAACATCGTCTTTAGTGTTCAGTAGTTAAAAGTCGTCCAAATCTGAACATTTTGGTGACCCCGACGTGCTCTGAACTTTTCTTCTCAACAATCATCGAAGTGCACAATTGCTTGAACTACTCAATTATCCTGCAAAGTAACATGCATTGAAATAGCTATTTTCCTAACAATTCCTAAACATCGATTTCAGTGTTCAGTAGATAGTTAATCGTCGTCCAAATCTGAACATTTTGGTGACCCCGACGTGCTCTGAACTTTTCTTCTCAACAATCATCGAAGTGCACAATTGCTTGAACTACTCAATTATCCTGCAAAGTAACATGCATTGAAATAGCTATTTTCCTAACAATTCCTAAACATCGATTTCAGTGTTCAGTAGATAGTTAATCGTCGTCCAAATCTGAACATTTTGGTGACCCCGACGTGCTCTGAACTTTTCTTCTCAACAATCATCGAAGTGCACAATTGCTTGAACTACTCAATTATCCTGCAAAGTAACATGCATTGAAATAGCTATTCTCCTAACAATTCCTAAACATCGGTTTCAGTGTTCAGTAGATAGTTAATCGTCGTCCAAATCTGAACATTTTGGTGACCCTGACGTGCTCTGAACTTTTCTTCTCAACAATCATTGAAGTGCACAATTGCTTGAACTACTCAATTATCCTGCAAAGTAACATGCATTGAAATAGCTATTTTTCTAACAATTCCTAAACATTGTCTTTAGTGTTCAGTAGTTAATCGTCGTCCAAATCTGAACATTTTGGTGACCCTGACGTGCTCTGAACTTTTCTTCTCAACAATCATTGAAGTGCACAATTGCTTGAACTACTCAATTATCCTGGAAAGTAACATGAATTGAAAGAGCTATTTTCCTAACAATTCCTAAACATCGTCTATAGTGTTCAGTAGTTAATAGACCAAATCTGAACATTTTGGAGACCCCGACGTGTTATGAACGGCAAAGAAAGAAGTGGAGCTGGAATACTGCCAAGTTTATCCCAGGACTTTATGTGGCCTGACAAGTTCGGTAGGAAAGAGGACTATAGGACAGAAGGAAGACCATGCAGAAAAATCTGAAGTTAACGAGAGACCAGAGTCGATTGCGTCAAGAAAAAGTAAGTCGATGACTGGAGAAAATTCAAGAAATATGATGACTTCAAGCATTAAGTTAGCAAAAAGAAGAATTGAATTGGAGACTGAAAGAGAAAGAGATGAAGAAATTGGAGATTGATAATGCTTTGAAACTCTTGGATCAAGAAGAGGAATTGGATAAAGAAGAGAGCGAGCATAGCGGAAACAATAGTATATTGTGCAACAAGTGGGGAAAGTCCAACTTTTCTCGCGAGTGTGGAAGTTTGTGGCACGAGCCTGAAAGGCGAATGCCGCAAACACTTGAGCGAGAAAAGGACTTTCTCCACATGTTGCACACTATACTTTTCCTACAACTGCACAAATTTCAATAATTCAAGTGATGTACTTGATTCAAATCAAAATGACCTTCGTTGACAGTATGTGCTAATTTATTGCGTTTCCATAGAAACGACTCAAAAACCCAATTTCATTGGTCTACCAAAGGAGGTGTGGGCAAACTGTCGTGGGGAAAAATATTTCCCACAGTATGCGCAATACATAGTTTTGCAATTGAGTAAACTATGCAGAATACGCTACTTTTCATAGCAGTTGTAGGAAAATACCATAATAGTATGTACCATGATAAATCAATGG
Source organism: Harmonia axyridis (assembly GCF_914767665.1). NCBI lineage: Eukaryota > Metazoa > Arthropoda > Insecta > Coleoptera > Coccinellidae > Harmonia > Harmonia axyridis. The sequence goes on from NC_059501.1 coordinate 60,570,653, forward strand.
GTTGAAAGAGGAAAAGAAGGAATTGGCGACCACGCAAAACAAACACGAACACATTGTTACAGCACCGTGATACAAGTGTGAAGATGTTTTGTGAGACCATAAATGAGGTGCTTCCCTCGGCGAATAATACCGTTCAACAGCACGGTAAGCCAGAGAAACAGGCAGGTGTGGAAAAAAAGCTCATGAAAAATTCCATGTTGAAGAAAGAATACTGATCAGGATATAAGAAATGCGGAGGAATCATTTCTGCAAAAATCAAAGTGGGATTGCTTTTCTGAAGCATTCAACAGGAAGGAATACCGACAAATTTAATCAACAAAAAAACAATCCAAAACAATGCAAAAACCATCAAAGGTGCCGCATAATACATTATACTCATCAATATCCAGATGTAGAGTGATCCGGAATATTGATTCCTCAGAATGGAATGCAAAATATAAGAAAACAATTCCATTTCATCACTTCCATCTGATCCTTCTGAAGAAATATAAGAAGATTTATTATTTCATACCACATTCCATTATTTTTTAATATTCTACATTTTTCATATCAAATTATCTGGTGTTGGGCGTGGGCACATTCGAATTAAATAATGGTTCATCCGCATCATCTGGTTAATAGGGTAAATGCACTGGTTCTTGACCAGTTAACAGAAACATCGATTTCGAGCACGATTTTTTCACACATAAAATTATCAAATTTTAATGGTGTTGGTGTTCATCGATTCTTTGGCGAGTTTCAAATTATTTGTCATATTATTTTAAGCGTTCTTTCCGCATTTAACCTTTGAAATGTGAAAACATATAGAAAATCTCAATAACCTTCGGTTCTCGACCATGCCGCAGAGTTCTCGACCATTTTTGTGTTAGTTTTCGACCACTAATAATAGTGGCCGCTCCATTTAAAAATTTTATAAAAAACTTTAGAGCGAGATGACTGATTAGTAAGTACTTACTTTCGTACCGTACCATCGACATCACTACCTATCACTCAGATGGGTTTCAGATGAGGTAATCAAGTAAGAAACACTCGAAACTTAAAACAAAATTATTTTGCAAAAGTTTCCACTTTCTATAAATATTTCAAAATAGCAACTCATACAACATTATTTGGTTATTTTGCTCTCAATATCTATTTAGAAACTAATGAGTAAATAAAATGTAAAACACCGACCACCAGTGGTCGAGAATTAAGTACAATCAAATTGGTTCTCGACCGCGAATAAATGAAGGGTAGAAATAAGTGTTTCAACGTTAGTTCGGTGGTCGCAAACTAATATTCAGAAAGTAGATATATAAATGAATCAGGGTATCGAAAAAAAAATGAAAATGATCCAACTGAAATATATTGGTTGAAATAAACAATTATTGAAGTAACATATTGGTTCTCGACCACTTTGGTCGAGAAATAAAAGATATGGTAAAAAATAATTGTAAACACTTACTACGTTCCACAGAAAACTGTGGAAAGTAGTAAGTGTTTACAATTATTTTTTACCAAATCAATATGATTTTCCACCAAGTAAGGACTGAATCAATCATCAATCAAATAAATAAAAGATACAAATTTTCCAATACCAGTTCGTGACCGCCGAATATTTAACAAAAAATATACATTTATTTGTTTCTTGATTGAAATTCACTCAAAAATATATCTTATAGTTGATATGGAACAAAATATACACACATAATTCATTTGAAATAAGAAATGGTCGAGAACACGTATCGCGAAAATATTTTGCACTACATGATATATTTTTATTATTATTTTATCTCAAATCACGGAATGGTCGAGAACCAGTGCCGGTCGGCTAACCAGTGCATTTACCCTAATAATAATAAGATAAGAGAGAGTTTATTCATGAAAATACATTCAATAAACTCTATAATACTGTAGAGTTTTATAAAAATATAAACTGTGCACAGTAAATTGTTTAATTCAATCATATCAAAGAAAAAAAAACAAAATGTTCGAGCGTTATACATATGTAGTCAAAACTCAGCATAAGGATCTGAAACCTGAATTCAATCCATATATTTCATCATTCATTCATTAGAATTCAGTTGAGCACGTTTATTTTTTATTGCATTCCACTTATCCTAAATCATCTATTGGATTAAAATTTGAATCCATAAAAATAACTACACTTGAAATACATTTTTTCTTTCCTAAAATACTTTTTAAAAAAGTGTGGAAAATCCCGAACCTGAAAAGGTTCCGATTTGTATTTTTGCCGTGGCGGTAGAAACTCTTGAGCAGGCGCTGGACCCCGATTGTCAGATATTAATTTTTAGCATTCTGCAGAGTGAGCTTATATTAGGGCGGCAAAATAGGTCTCTGCCTAGGGCGGCAGTTTGGCTAGCGACGGCCCTGAAAATAGTCAAGCTTCATACAAAATATTGATGCCCTACCATGCAAAGTTTCAGTATTGCTTCGAAAACTAATTAGGATTTCAAAAATTTGTTCCATTGAAAACATTTGGCATTTAACAGTAACTAGTTTCGAATGCAAAATCGTAGGAATTTTCTATATGTATATACCTATTGAATGTGTAAACATCGGCATACAAATAATTCGAAAGCGGAGGTAGTGTGATTTTTTGTCTTTACATACATAATGATTTTGATCTTTCAATGAGGGTAATAGGAAATTTTTATTGGTTGGGCTGCCATGTGTTATTTATTAAACATGCGGCTTAATTGAAGGTGGTTTGAAGATTGCAGTGAAAATTGACAAACGCAGCGTAGCAGAACAACCTTTGTTGTTTTTAGGAATCAAGGATGCAATATCAAATGGCGGCTAGCAAACTGTTCCGAATTGCCGCCCGTCAAATAGAGGCGCCTAAAACGGTCACTTCACTGTTTCACCCCTAACGCCGGCCCTGTTAAGTAGTATAGGTACATATAGGTACTTTATTTTTCATGCTGAAAAAAAGACGGAGATATAGGGTGATGCAAAATTTTTGAAAAGATGTGAATATGTAGCTGTTACTTTTGATGCCTTAATGATAATGATAGAAATAACAAAATTTTCCCAGATCCGGACATGCTCTTTAATAACGGTTTTTGCATCCCGCTCTTCATACCCTGCGCCCGTAAATGATATTATCGAGGGGCGTGGCCGAGATTGCCATAATATTTGTCATAATCCTCGAAGGGAAGCTGCGACCCTTGGTAGGGGGATGAGATGTGGTCTTGGATTTAGGAAAAGGTGTTGTTAACACGTGTCTGTTCACAGAGGGGACGTGATACCGCCCTAGAACGACAAATGAAAACCAAAGTCCCATGGGAACGCGACAAGAATGATTCAATTCATTCAATGGATTATTGTCCTCCACAGCTGGATTAGGATGTAGATTTTCGTAATGGACAATTTATATATTAACAACGTGAATCGGATGAGACGGTAGAAAATGATGTAGATCTCAATTTGTGAAGGGGGGATCAAACTGATTACTTTTTAGTTGTTCTAATTCATTTGAATTTCTCACGTAAATATATATTCAGGAAAATGAAATAAAAGAGATAAATGAATTTTATCGAAAAACTAAACCTGAGTACATTCAGTTCATTCAGAACTCAGGTCGAAATTCACAATTATTCAAAATATCTAGAATAAATATCTAATACTATAGATTTTCAGAATTTATTTCAATAAACGTCCTCTTTGAAGTAATTCAGAGGACTAAATAATTAATTATAAATAATTCCACATTTTCCATGATGAAGCTCCCAAATATACCCAGAAAAAAATTTAGAGTATATCACACGTTTTGCATAAAATGATAAAATTTGGCATGAAGCTTCAAGTGGTTATTTCACATACAAACTTATAAATCTAGTATCTAGACAGATCTATTCTCACGGAAATATTAGTATGTAATTTCTTTTCGATGTTTTATTTAACTTTCTATAGTTCTATTTTCTATTGACACGATAAACTTGAAATCATTTTTGTACACGACCTGTGAGATTTCAAGGTTTTTCTAATATTCTGCCCAAATTTTTTATATAGTTATTCTCTAACTCTATATCTGCTCGTATAAAGTTCAAACATGGTCGGATCTGTTATCACCGAAATTTGGAGATTTTCAACAGCTTGTATCTTTTCAACCAGGCCGAATCGTTAAATTGATGAAGAAAAAAGCGTTTCTTTTGACCTCAGGAATTCAGGAACCTTCGGTTGAAATAATTTGAACAAGTCAAAGACGCACCCTGTATAAAAATACTATTTGAGGATTGTGAGGAAAGGAGAGGAATAATAAATACTTTTTTTAAATTCGCACTCCATATGATTCTTTATTTTCAACGACAAAGAAAACAAATAATTAATTATTTCCTTAGGTTCTTCAGGAAATTTTTAATTACTACCTAGGGTAAATGCACTGGTTAGCCGACCGGCACTGGTTCTCGACCATTCCGTGATTTGAGATAAAATAATAATAAAAATATATCATGTAGTGCAAAATATTCTCGCGGTACGTGTTCTCGACCATTCTACCCTTCCAAGATAGTTTTCATAGTAGTGGTATAGGTCAAAGTTTTCGCGCTAAAAATTAGTTTATAATCGTCTATCATAGAAAAGAGTTCTTTCTCGTCCTCTCTTAGAGGAGTGCTTCTTGATATATGACCAGAAAATAGTGATTATTTCTTATTTTAAATGAATTATGTGTGTATATTTTGTTCCATATCAACTATAAGATATATTTTTGAGTGTATTTCAATCAAGAAGCAAATAAATTTATATTTTTTGTTCAATATTCGGCGGTCGCGAACTGGTATTGGAAAATTTGTATCTTTTATTTCTCGACCAAAGTGGTCGAGAACCAATATGTTACTTCAATAATTGTTTATTTCAACCGATATATTTCTGTTGGATCATTTTCGTTTTTTTTTTTCGATACCCTGATTCATTTATATATCTACTTTCTGAATATTAGTTTGCGACCACCGAATTAACGTTGAAACACTTATTTCTACCCTTTATTTATTTGCGGTCGAGAACCAATTTGATTGTACTTAATTCTCGACCACTGGTGGTCGGTGTTTTATATTTTATTTACTCATTAGTTTCTAAATAGATATTTAGAGCAAAATAACCAAATAATGTTGTATGAGTTGCTATTTTGAAATATTTATAGAAAGTGGAAACTTTTGCAAAATAATTTTTTTTACGTTCCGAGTGTTTCTTACTCGATTACCTCATCTGAAACCCATCTGAGTGATAGGTAGTGATGTCGATAATACGGTACGAAAGTAAGTACTAATCACTCATCTCGCTCTAAAGTTTTTTATAAAATTTTTAAGTGGAGCAGCGACTATTATTAGTGGTCGAAAACTAACACAAAAATGGTCGAGAACTCTGCGGCGTGGTCGAGAACCGAAGGTTATTGAGATTTTCTATATGTTTTCACATTTCAAAGGTTAAATGCGGAAAGAACGCTTAAAATTATATGAAAAATCATTTAAAACTCGCCAAAGAATCGATGAAAACCAACACCATTAAAATTTGATAAGTTTATGTGTGAAAAAATCGTGCTCGAAATCGATGTTTCTGTTAACTGGTCGAGAACCAGTGCATTTACCCTACTTCGATTTTGTAATTGTTTAAAAAAGTGGAAAAATCGCAAAAAATGTTTTATCGTGATTTATGTTTCGTCGCCAAAGTGGTTTTCAGTTGTTAATCAATTATTCCCATAATTTTTGTTTGAAAGTTTTATATGAAAAATATGAATTTTTATTCGGTCGAATGACCTGAATGTATATTTTCTTTCGAAAATTACATTGTTTTGTTCTTCAAACGAATAGGTAGTCCACTGTTCGACTTGTCACAAGGTAGTTTGTCCAAGAGGATTCCTCCTAGGTAATAAAAGAAAAGCTTATGATTCCATAGGAATTTCAGCTTTTCTCTTGCAGAAACTGAAACATCAAATTTTTAGTACCTTCTACCATAGAATAAGAAATTCTAACATTTGAAGTTGGTATTCGCATTGGATCGTGAACTTTTAGCGAGTAAAAACTAGAGTTACACAAGTTTGACTTGAATGTTTGAGATTGACTCGAGTTTGACTTGAAATTAGGTCAAACTCAATCGATCTTCTGAAAAATAATTCAAACTAAACTGGAAAATGTTTATGGGTTTGAAAATTCAAACTATTTGTTAAACTACCTAGTTTGAAAAATAATTTATTTAGTAAATATGCCTTGAATGGGTATTATATTCATGTTAAATATAGTTAGTAGGAGCAAAAATACTTACATTAATTATAAACAACAAGAAAATACATTATTTAAAACTGTTTTTTAATTAACTCCAACCTGTCTCCTCACATTTCTTCGTGAAAAGTAAAGTTCCTACTTCAGAACTTACAAATCAAGTGAATGCTGTGAACAAGAAATCTGACACTAGAGCGCCCTGCTAATAAAAATTACAAGTACAATAATAGAAACCTCATATGTTTCACTTTAAGAATGAACGAACTGCCGCTCAAAAACTTTTTGACAATTTTGGATCCAAAGTTTTATGTTGCTGCTATACAAATACTACTTGATCCAGAAAGTGTTGCTTCCTGCGGAAATTCTCCTTCATACTAATTTTCGTGCCTCTTCATCAAAAAATAACCAGTTCCACTGGCATTTTATGCCGTTTTCTTTATTTTTACATAATTTACACTTTCCGATTTTCATTGTTTTGGAATTGGCTGCCGCAACATCAAAAAATCTTTATTTGTTTTTTGTTGTTGATTTGTCTCGTCTACAGATTTTTCCCATAGTTTTTGAAGGAGAAAGTAGTAGAATCTTCAAAATCACTTTGGTTTAGTATGTATTCCGAGCTGCATGAGCTACATGAAAAATGTTCAGGTTCAGACATTTCTAGGTCAGGCACAAACAACGCACAACACATGAAATAAGGTAAATGCATTGGTTAGCCGACCGGCACTGGTTCTCGACCATCCCGTGATTTGAGATAAAATAATAATAAAAATATATCATGTAGTGCAAAATATTTTCGCGGTACGAGTTCTCGACCATTCTACCCTTCCAAGATAGTTTGCATAGTAGTGGTGTAGATCAAAGTTTTCGCGCTAAAAATTAGTTTATAATCGTCTATCATAGAAAAGGGTTCTTTCTCGTCCTCTCTTAGAAAAGTGCTCTGTGAAATATGACCAGAAAATTTTTAATTATTTCTAATTTTAAATGAATTATGTGTGTATATTTTGTTCTATATCAACTATAAGATATATTTTTGAGTGTATTTCAATCAAGAAACAAATAAATGTATATTTTTTGTTCAATATCTGGCGGTCGCGAACTGGTATTGAAAAATTTGTATCTTTTATTTCTCGACCGAAGTGGTCGAGAACCAATGTTACTTCAATAATTGTTTATTTCAACCGATATATTTCTGTTGGATCATTTTCGTTTTTTTTTCGATACCCTGATTCATTTATATGTCTACTTTCTAAATATTAGTTTGCGACTACCGGACTACCGAATTAACGTTAAAACATTTATTTCTACCCTTTATTTATTCGCGGTCGAGAACCAATTTGATTGTACTTAATTCTCGACCACTGGTGGTCGGTGTTTTATATTTTATTTACTCATTAGTTTCTAAATAGATATTAAGAGCAAAATAACAGAATAATGTTTTATGAGTTGCTATTTTGAAATATTCATAGAAAGTGGAAACTTTTGCAAAATAATTTTTTTTTTACGTTCCGAGTGTTTCTTACTTGATTACCTCATCTGAAACCCATCTGAGTGATAGGTAGTGATGTCGATGGTACGGTACGAAAGTAAGAACTAATCACTCATCTCGCTCTAAAGTTTTTTATAAAATTTTTAAGTGGAGCGGCCACTATTATTAGTGGTCGAAAACTAACCAAAAATGGTGGAGAACTCTGCGGCGTGGTCGAGAACCGAAGGTTATTGAGATATTCTATAAGTTTTCACATTTCAAAGGTTAAATGCGGAAAGAACGCTAAAAATTATATCACAAATCATTTAAAACTCGCCAAAGAATCGATGAACACCAACACCATTAAAATTTGATAAGTTTATGTGTGAAAAAATCGTGCTCGAAATCGATGTTTCTGTTAACTGGTCGAGAACCAGTGCATTTACTTAGAGTATTTTTTCACCATCGACGTTTTGCGAAGGTTATTGAAAATGGGGAACCAAGGTGTTACGTTTAGGAAATGATATCTGATTAGGTATCTCAGTTCGAATGCTGTAGTGGCGAGTTTCCTATCTTCGAAATAGTTCATTCTTCCAAACTAGAAAAGATTGCTAGTGATTGGTTCTGATGAAAGCTGAATTATATAATTATCTATGAATCAACCAGCATATCCATAATCAAGAAGTTAATGGTGCAATTTGTTCTATTTTTCTATCATATCACACGTCCCATTTCTCAACAATCGAACGATGTATCCAATCACGAACTCTTCTATCCAATCTAAAATCACGTATTCGCTCATTACCTAGCCTAACCCTCTTATTATTACTGATAAGTCCATTCACATGAACTAACCTCGCTCTTTTCCCAAAATTGGCCCCTATACTTCTCACTCGCTCACCACGATCCAAAAACCAATTTTAATCTCGATTAACGATCAAACACAGCCATTCTAATGGCTTCCAAATTTTTTACGGTTCACGACCTATACGCACACAATGATCATCACAAACCAATCAGAGCCACCTTCCTCTAGAAAGCAGAATAATTCTCGGTTCCAAGACATACTTTTTTCGACATTACGGGTCTGATGGTCTATAACAACGGTGATTATTGCAGAGGTGAGCGTCGAATGTGATTCGAAGAAAAAAAAATTGAAAAATAATATTAGAGATTAGGCGAATTGAATCTAGATACAACTTATTGGAAGAGAGGGGTAATGACCGAATTGAAGAAGGTAAATATATGTTTTCCTGTCAGTTGTCCAACTATGTCTGCCTTAATTCGAATTCTAATGGTAATAGAGCGATCCATAATTAGTTTCTTTTTATTACAGTTAATTCACACTTCTACGGTCCTCAGGAACTGATTTTATTTGAAATAGCATCTATTAATATTTTTTATCCGACACTTTAGTTGGTCATAAAGGGGTAATATCATCATGATGGTCTCAAAAAGATGACTACATCCTCTTTCAAGAAAATGAATTCAATTGTCTATATTATGGTTATTATTACCACAACAGGAGCCAAGCCAATCGCAACATATACTCACTCATGTATATGTTGAGGAATTTTGATTTTATTCATTCCAAATTAACTATGGGGTGTGCTTCATGTCATAGTAGATGCACTCTCTCTAATTTAAACATCAATCATAAAACATTAAATACTTTCATAGTATCAATTTTATCTAAATGACATCGGTATATTGTTATTGAATGAATGAAGAATCAAACAAACAATGACTTTGCGTCAGGAGTTCATTCAAACGCTCTTGATACCTAAAAACTGCGGTAGGACGAGCCTGTAATCAGAAAACTTTTTAAGTTAATGTAAGTTTCAGTTGTTTCACGCAAATTTTTATCAAAGAAATTATTTTCGGAACATAATTTTTGATTGATGTGTTGAATCTTCTCCTAACACAAAACTCTAGTTTCTTCAATATGACCATCAGGTACATTCCATAAGAATATTTTAAATTCAAAGAACAAAATTCTTGAAAGTAAGCTCATTAGTGAATATTCTTCCATTTTGAAAAATAAATATATTTCTCATATTTTCTCCTATAATGCATACTGTTTGGGTAATTTGTTGTTGAAAATAAATTATGAGTGGAATTCAAAAAATTTGGTTCCTTGGCTGAATACAATTATGTTAAAAAGACCCCAGAAATGACTATTCGCTACGTTGTTGCGCCTAAAAATTATGAAGTCAAACATAGAATTTGTTATGTAGAATATGAGATAAGGGATAGACAAAATAGTAGACTTAGTTTGAAAATGGAGTCATTTGAATGAGCTCACATGCACATGTTTAGGAATAATTGTGAAAATTTGCTTGATTCCAATTGTAGGAGTCACAATTCGAATTCTAAGTGACAAATTATTGAATAACTGATTGTTCAAAGCCGACTTGACATTTTGCAATTTTGAATTTTTTTCATATATGTATGTAGTTGAACTTTGTGCCAAAATTTTCGAGACATACGTTAATAGAATTGATCAATCTTTTTAGGCATTCTATAGAATACGAGTATTTTACCTATATAAATTAAGCCTACTAATTAATTAAATAAAAAAGAATGTTAAAATGTAATTAAATTATTTGAAATTATAATTCTGCGAAATTGAATTATTCTCGAAGTGTTTCAGTTAGAACTGCAGGCGCGGATCCAGGCCCCACTTTTCGGGGGGGAACTTTTAGATACTCAAAATTCTGAAAATTAGGACCCCACGACCCCAGACACTTCCGCCATTTTGGGACGTCATTTTTTGCCGTTCATTAATATGGGTTTTCACAAAATGTATTGAAGGTGAAATTTTTGCTGATCTTGTAATTATTTTAGCCTCAGTATTATAAATTCTAGGTGGAGAGGCAAAAATTAAGAGGTGCTCGGGCCATTTGGGGAGGGAACGTTCCCCCAGTTCCCCTGGATCCGCGCCTGGTTAGAAGAGGGAGCAAATTAAATTTGGAAAGATACTATTGACTTCTGTAAAAATAGTTATGTAATGTAATGTATTTGATAATGTTCTACAAACCACTACCTCTGCAATCAGTGCAATCCAAACAATTGGACAATGCAAGTTCTTATAATGCCCCTCAAACTATTGACCTCCAAAAAACTGGTGTTAATTTTTGCTGTGGTCCCATAGTGGTAACTTTTACAGACACAGTTGACATACGAAGTTGCTCGGAATGAGAAAAGACATTCTATTTTGTCTAGGAGTGTAACAGAAATTCACATTGTATTGCAAGATTTTATGATAATCAAATTCCATGGGAATTTTAGCATTTCTTTCTTGATGTCAAACTTCGAAATTCGAGAAAAGTACCTACTTGGCATCAAGGGCTTCTGAGCGCTCGTTAATATTTGGATTATCTACAGAAAAAGTTCTTATACGATTCATCTAAAATTCTGTATAAGCATTCGATTTATTCGAATGATTATTTCAAATAAATAAACGAAATTCCAACCGAGAGATATATTTGTAATGGAGGTATTTTTTCGACTTATGCCTAAATTTTCTCTGGTTCTGGTAAAGCGCTCGCAATGACAAATCTTGCATTTAGCTTGAATTCATTATTTTATTTCACATCTACACGCAAAATCTCATTTTGGTCGGGTCAGTTGAACTACAATAGTGAATTCGTTGTAGTTTTAAAATTATCAGGAAAACAGAATTTTGTATATCTATATTTACGGAACCCCTAGTCAGATTTTGCCCATTAACGAACTTAATCGCGATATTCGAGATCCGACACTATCCTGAAATTTTCAAGAATTCAATTTGACTACGGATTCGCCAACTCCTCATTGTTTGAGACCAATCCCAGTTCAAAATTCGAAAAATGCATACACCGTGGCGATATAGATCTAGCGCTCTGTTCGGGGAACGAACTCTCAAAAAGCGGCAGCTACATTACAGGGTGATCTTTTCAATTGGTTGTTGCTGACGGAAGTTTCTTTGATATTTTACCAACCTTATGAACACGTGTTGCATTAGAACGAATAGGAAACTCATTTCAAGTATAGAAGGAGAAGGCATCTCACAGGCATCAGGTAGACAATATTTAGGTTAGAAAAGAACAGAAAAGATTTATGAGACCCACCTGGTCTAAGAAATTCGAGATTATTAGATTTGGATGTTAATTATTACAGAATGTTCCTTATTATGTTATCTAGTTCAGATCGATAGAGTTGTGCATTATAATTACATATGCGATGGTATCGGCTTTTTTTTTCAGATGGAAATAAATCCGGACATGAATAATGATTTATCTACTTTTTGTCACTGATAGTTGTACTTTCTATTTGATTATCAATCTAGGTATTTTTATCGAGGCCATGCGTGAAATAAGTGTTTCATGTTTTATAATGATCGTAGTCACAGATTGACTAAATTACATGTTACTTATATATCTATGCAGAAAAAAATCAATTCATCATCAATCTCGATTAGGTTAATCGTATGTAGAGTGATTGATTCAGAATAGATAATAAATTTCTAAAATCTAATTCTATGTCAAAAAAATAAGGGAACCATTAACATGCAATCACGAGCTTTTGAAGAATCGTTCATTCACGCTCATCCTTAGCGACCAGAGTATATAGGTATATGTGGTCTCCAAAGGTGTAAATAGTGTTTGAATGACGATCGCTCAAATGCTCCTGCTTTTCGCATAAAGCTTAAAATTATTATTTTATATTCACTTACAAAATCTCAACTTGACAAGATATGTTGTTATGGAATTATTGGGTAATTTTTTCGATATCATGCTTGAAATCTGATGAAGCTATCATCACGAAAATTTGAAGATACTACGGAGCTTGAAATCATTATTTTTATATACCTACATCTACAGGAAAAATATAACTGCTATCACGCTATCGGTATCGGTATCGGGCAGTGACGGCTCGTGCCCTCGAGATGTGGGTCGGCCACAATCTAACGAAGAACAAATAGCCCAAATAGGATCTATTTCTCTGGTAGAGCTGAGTAGACAGTTTCTTAAACTAAAGATATTGTAAGAAGCTTCCACTACAAAAGTACAATAAAATTTTGGTATTTACCCAAGCAAGCTGTTATGTTAACTGATTTTTCTAAACAAAATATGCACTGAATGTTGACACTTTCTCCACCTTTGCAAAAAAGGCTCAAATGTTTAAAACCAATGAAAATAACACGAAAATCTAGACCAATCGCATAAGGACAAATTATTGGAAAAGTCAAAAAATGTTTGCGTTTCCTTTATCCTATATTCCTATCATAAACCCATTGCGTAATTGTATGCAATAACCTGCCGTAAAATGTTGTCGGTACCTTCTAGTTAATCCTATAGAGAGTAATAAACATGTATAAGCCGGAAATCCCAAAATTTCGAAAGCGACCGTGGTCTGTAACTTTCCGGTAATGAAGGCCCATGACCCTTTTGAATCTCATCTTTATGTATCTAAACCGAGCAAGATGTGCTCTTTTAATCTGTTGTCTATGCATCTAATTATAAAAAATATTTAATTTTTCGGTAAAAGATTCAATTTGGACATAATATCTATGAAATTGAAAAAACGGTATACATTTATCCCCTTTCGGTACATCGGGAGATCAGTTTCCAAATCGGTATAAATACCGGTAAATCGGTGATTTCGGCAACACTGACGCGCACTTGCTTCTATTCAATTTCAAATACAAACAACTGCGAAGCCATGTGCATGCAATTATCCCCCTACTGAGGTACGGCTGGCCGATCTTACCGCGAGGCGCGAATACAGAACTTTTGGAATCAGGATGTTTTCAAAGTTAGGAATATATTAATTATATTTTCATGATCAGAAAATCAATACCTAACTACTATCGAACGGCATAAATAAGTTCTTTTCTGATTAAGACGTAATATCCCATAATTAACCATTCATTTGAATATATTAATTATATTTTCATGATCTGAAAATCAATAGCTAGTATCGAACGGCATAAATAAGTTATTTTCTGATCAAGACATAATGTCTCATAATTAACCATTCATTTAATTATCAAATATTTGAAATAAACTGTGAAAAGTTGCTGCTTGACGCTCTGCAATAGGATAACCGGCCAGCCGACCCTATGTATTGGGAAGCGACCTAACATCGAGTTGTTGTGCCGTTCTACTGAGTGGTCGTATTCTGGGCGTATGTCGTAGTATCTTTTCCTTTACGTAGCGCTCTCGGTAGCGCTGGTTCCGCCATCGGCTCTTGGCCGACCTAACGTGATGAGATGCTTTCAGTGACATTCCAGGAGTTGCAATTGTATAATTGTAACATTTGTGTTACATTTCAGACCTAATGTTACGGTGTTACGTACAATTCTGGAATAACTTGTTTGGGGTGATGTTACGAAAAGTAACCATTTACGATTGTGGTTTGTTACAATTTATGAAAGGGAATAACAACGCTGGATGCTTTGGAAATCGAATATTAGGTGGGTCCGAAAGAAAATATTGGCCGGTATAAGTTATATTTTCCTGTTCTGAGTGGAAATATTCATTACCGAGGGAATTTGGATATCGAAATCGATAACTCAGATTGAGTTTGAATGAATTGAATATCTAGAATTATTTTCTATTTCCCGATAATTTTTGGGTCGGCCCGGCCGACCCTGCCGACCCCGACGAGCCGTCACTGGTATCGGGTATTTCTTTCCAATATTCTTCTTATATTTTTGATAGTTCTGATGAGTTTGATATCTATAGCGCGAAATATCCTATTTTTAATTATTGGAATTACTCCACAGTAAGATGTTGTGAGATATATCACTATAAAGTATAAACTAAACAATAGTAAAGACTTCACAGTTGAAAAACAATATCAAACTTTACATATTGAATAATAAGAATACCTACTTAGTTTAGTTGTTCATTCAACATGTCAATATCAAGAATCCAACTGAAATATAAGTTGATAAAAATACCTGTAAACTAAATACAGTTGTCAGATTATAATGAAGAATTTGAACAGAAGATAATTAGAGGTTTACTTCCGGTGTTTTCGTATCCAAATTAAAAAATTCAGTTTTTTCAATACCCTCTAATAAGACATTTTTCTAACAGCAAACAATAAAGAATCGGCGACATTCAAAGCAGTAATGATAGCAGAGAAATCATCTCCAATAAGCACCGCTATACAGATTTCAGGTAATCAAGACATTCAGGTAAATAATTAATGAAGAGAAGAATTTAATACAGAACCTTGGGGCACTCCTGATGTAATATTATATGAACTGCGGAAAATATTCAAATCTTTCAAATCCCAAGTTATAAACTCATTCCCTTACTCAGGGCCGGCGCGAGCAATTTTGGCGCCTGAAGCAAAGAATTTTTTGGCGCCCCTGCTTAAAAAGTATCTATAAACAAAAAACATCACCTGCCTCCGGTGATAATTCGCCATTTTTGATTTCTCTAGCGATTTTGCTGATCGTTTCCTTTCTAAAGTCATTTCCACTGGGTTTCTTTTCTTTCGGATAACCGATAACCAATGCGTAATGAATATATCTGATTCTCACATTCACAATCGATCACATAATATGTGATCGATTGTGAATGTGAGAATCAGCGGAACATATGTTTTTAATCCCATGTAGTTTCCGAAGCTTTGCCTGCCTTACCGCCCTTTGTATCTTGTGGTGTGATAAGTAATCTTTCATCGATCATATTATGATCGATGAAAGATTACCTATCACACCACAAGATACAAAGATACAGTTCTCTGCCGTAATGAAGTTTCGACTGAGAGCTAGCAAGGTTGGAAAATTAATATTCGAAATCCTCAGCTACCATCAGAACAGATATTATTTACAATATTCAGTACCATTTTCAAATTACCTTCATACAAAAGTTGATTTTATATTTTGGGAATGGATTGGAAAACACACCATAGATATTATTTGAACGGCTTTATTGTTTCTCAACCATTGTTTCCATGAAGATTAATATGTACTTCTTCATATGTTCGAATCAATTTTCAAAACAATTTTTACCCACAAATTAGGTTTTAATGCCATCAACTGCCTATTCGAAAGACAACAAGGAAACAAGAAGGAGTAAATATGGGTGGGTACTAAATCAGGACTATATAGCGGACGACCCATTAATTCGACGATTTTACCTCTCAGAAATTCACTTGTTCGAGCCTATGTGTGAGAGATCGCATAGTCATGATGAAGGTTGATTATTCTGCCCAAGTTTTTTCGTTTCCGCAAAAGCTTCAAGTGTAAAAATGGTTGTGTACCACTCAGAATTGTCTGTTATACGTTTTTCTAATGGTGTAGGAGCAACATTTCTGGTTATTGCAAAGTAATAGGCGATTACTTATTCTTTTCAAAGTGCCTTGAGTACGAGCAACTCTTGTTAGATTCGGTTCATCTTGAAAGACACATAATTGATGTCAACTGCTGTTTAGTTTTTGGTTAATCACGATCTTATAAATGTCTTTTGAAGTACCACTATTGATTTTTTCTGAACATTTCTTTTTACCATCGTTAGATGGCCCCTTTATGACCGATTGTCAAATTATGAAGGGATACAAAACGCGAGCAAATTTTTTTATTGCCAAATTTTCATGAAAAATCGAATGTTTGCTGGTGGAACTAATCTCCAAACGTGCCTTTATCTTAGTATATGTTACATGACGATCTTGAATCATCAATTTTTGCAAAGCATCGATGTTTTCTGGTACAATTGATTTTAGACGACCTTCGCGAAATTCGTCCATTTGCAAACGACGACCATGATTGAACCCTCGATACCAACGATAAACAGTATAGTTTTGGTTGGTGCTTCATCCCCGAACATCGAGATAGAATATAGAAGGAGTCGACATCACGTGACTTAAAGCGGTACCAGTACGCCATTTTGGATATAGATCTCAGTTAACTTTTGACCAATAACATTTCATAGTAGTGAACAGAACCGTATTCACAAGTTTTGCATATCTGCATATCCATCTTCACCATACTCTAAATATATCAAGGATATGTTGTATATTATTTGAAACAAAAACTTCTTTGTGAACAATGCTTGAACTGTTTATCAAGTGATGAATGAACACGGTTTATTTTCGTATTCCTTCGTGAAAGTTAACTTAATCCGACCCTGATCTTTCCCCCACTCTAGTAATAGAATTAGCCCTGCCTAGTGAACACATTTCTTCTAGCACGATAACTGCTCATAGCGCCTCCTTCTATTCTATCTCGATGTCCCCGAATTAAGTTCATCAATGCATATCTGTTAAATTAACCCACGTTGAAAATCATAAAGAATGATTGCACGAAAATATTCACAAGTTATTACATTGCCTTGTCGGGATTAATTATTCGAGTCACTACAAACAAAAAAATCTGCTGTCACATTAAATAAAACATTCTATGTCCGTTTATGCTGAAAAAGTCATACTTCCCGAAATATTACTCGTTTTACGACTCATCCCAATTTCTCTAGTTACTTGAAAGTGGCAGCACTATCGTGTGCAATCACGGATGTGAAAATGTTCGCACTTATTCTGACAACCTTCTTAAAGTGGGTAAAATATTTTCACTGCTTCAAAATTATAAACACCTGGGTGGAACTGCACATCGATATTGACTTGTATCAAGGGCGTTTCGATCAAAAATTGGATAGGCTATCTAGACACCGGCATTTTTTTGTACAATCAGGATATAATTGGTACTGAGAAAAACATGAACACGCTTATTGTCATATCTTGATCATCATGCTGAAAGTAGGGCTGTGGGACCTCAAAATGAAGCAATAATGCTTCGGGTGAATTTAAACTGCTATAATCACCAGATCCTGATACGGACTTTGAAAGTTCGATGGCGTTGTTGGGTCGTAACTTAATTGCATCCTTGCCTACCTGGTGTTAAAACTGTATAACATTCCCCATAATTTTGAACCGAGAATAATTCTCCAATCCGCATACAGCATTTTCGATTATAGTAGGTAGAAAAAAATGTACGCATCTTGTGAAGAAACGATTTAAAGGAACTCCAAAATGAAGAATATCTCATGCTCAATTAAGTGTTACAATTACTTAATAAAAAGTATCTCGACGAAGGAGTTAATGCAGTATAAAATTGGCAATCTGGTTCAATCGACTTACAAATTGAATTTATGGAAAGGAATACAGCACCTGGCGATGCAATTTTAGGTTCAGCATCAGTGATAGTCAGATGATATTAAGAAGGAGTTTGGATCTTAACTTTAGTAGCCATTCATGTCCCCTCTTGCACTCCTACGATGACCAAACTTTGTACGGTACCTATATAAAGTTCATTTCATCTTCTTAGCTTCTTACTTTTTTCGAAGCATATAAGTAGAGGGCACCACTGTACGACGACATTCACAAAATTATAATTTTACCTCTTTTGTAATGATTTTGGTAGGTTTTTTTCACGAATATCTTAAAATATATCAGTGCTTTCTAAAAAGTACACATTATCATCAATTTCTTTTTCGCGAATAATGAAAAGTTACCAAATTTTTTTTTCATTCGCAAATTAAAAATATTCACTTTCTTCCATGTAGATTATTCTTCAAGGAAATTATGTAAAAACCCCATAAAAATAAGAAGCTCTCTGATATCTCTAATTTTGTTTTGAGTAGGTACTCTGAAGTAACTCAATCTAATCCATTAGTAATTATTTTTTTCTGAAGACGACAACAACGTTGAAACTATGAAAAAATGTTTAAAAACTTCAAAAAGTTTCCTTCACTGACAAATTTTTTTTTGTTTTATCGATTTTAGAATTTTGGACAGTTTGAACTGATAATTCCCGATAACAGATTACATTCTTCGATGATTAAAAAGTTCTTCTTTGCACACCAAATAAGCTTCGATTGGACCTCTACACTTTCGGCTGCTGGTTATTCTTTCCAAGTGACTCCTCTTAAAACTGTGAATTTTTATATAAGTCATTGTAAATTCCTCTATATTTCCTTCATAGAAAAACAACAAGAATTGAGTTCATTTTTCAATTTTATTGAACTTCAACAACAGTTATTCTAATTTCCACTATTTAATCATATAAATAACTTTTTTTCGCTACTCATAACTATTGTTAAATACATAATAAAATACTGAAAATTAGGATAACATGTATTTTATATAAATAAAATGGATTTCCACCAAGCAACGACCAATTCGATCAAATACTACAACAACAGAAATAATTGTGAGTTTCAATATTACCAATAAATTTCATGGAATAGGCACGGAATTATCCAATTTTCAACTTTTTTGTGTTTTTTGATGTGAAGAAGTTTCATTTTTTGGATATTCAGAGCTTTTCTCGAAAATTTATGTTATGTGAATTTTTCAAGCTGAGATAGTACTTGAACTTGCACTGAGAAGAATACCATTGTTTAAAATCTCGATTCCTTGTGTAATGAAAAATGTTTCATGAAGGATGTACAAGGGTGTACTTTTTTGATGATTCGATTCTCTATAAATTGGTTCAAGTCTGTGTATAAAATTTATTCAGTTTTTCACAAAATATTGTACCTATAGACTATAGAGTATTCCAACGTAATAAATACTTCTTTTCAACTTCGAATTCTTCTTTCATCTTCTATCAAGCTACTTGATTATCAGCAGTTTTACTGTGTAGTGTGTTTTTTTTTCATTCGCAGATTAAAAATATTGAAATAATACAATGAAGCTTATTTTTTCAAAGAAATGATGACAAAACCCCATAAAAATCGGTGATTTGTACGAAGAAATATCTCTAATTTCGTTTTGAACTGAGAAAACACGTGGTGGTCTTCCCTCTTAATTAGGGATTCATCAAGTCTAGTAGCTTGACATTTTAACCAACTACTTGACTTGAAAATCGAGCTCATGAAAATAACATACTTGAGCTTGACTTGATTTGATTTGATTTTTGATATTTATTGCTTCACTTGATATCAAGCTACTTGACATAACTTGGGCTTGATATGCACGCGTCACAAGGCATATATTTCTGCAATCTCGTGCGCGCTTAGACTAAATAAGGGGATTCTTCGAGTGCCCAGAGACTGAAGCATTCGCCAGCGAGTTCGCCAGTGTGACTTTATTAGTAGTTTTCTCACATTTCTATGAAATCTATTGGTAGGTTTTGGTAGTTTCAGAAATATCTTTTCAAACTTGGCCAAAATGACCAAGGATTTTTTATCTACGCCAGCATCTTCAGCTCCTGTTAGGTTAGATCCAATTTTATTAAGGAGGTTACGTTTCACTGCGACCTAATGGTCTATTGTGCTCCCCATCAGAGTTATTGTCTCCATAACGTGATCTACAGCTCGCCTTCCAGTTCCAGAGTTCTGATGAACACCAATATCTGGGAAGCTAATTCCTCACTTCTATAAGTTTCGTGTCCAAGGCAGGTTTTGCGTTGGCTAGCGAAGGCGAGGCATTTCGTCACCAGGTTATCCGGAGTTTCTTCCTTCTCCCCACAGAATCTACACTCGTCATTTTCTGTTAGATCCATTCTCATGAGGTGTTTCCTAAGGCGGCAATGCCCTGTGAGGAATCCAGTAAGGATGTGTAGCATATTCTTACTAAGATCCAGATACTTCTTGGATCTTGTAGAGTCAAAGTTTCGAAGAAACTATTTGGAGTGATCCAGATCAGAAAGATTCCGCCAGAGTTTTTCGGTAACTTCCTTTCCTGAAACTTTTTCTTGTAGGTGCATTTGTCTATACCACAGAAAGGTTCCAGGCCGATGAAAGGAGTTTGTGCTCCTTTTCTGGCAAGTGTGTTGGCCTCCTTATTCCCTCTGATTCCCGAGTGGCCGGGAACCCAGACTAGAAAGACCCTGTTATTCTTACTCATTTCATTGGGTTTTCTTCGGCACTCCAATACCATCTTAGAATCGATGGTGAGCTCAGTGCTTTAATTGCAGCCTGATTGCCTGTTGATTGCCAGTGTGACTTTATTAGTAGTTTTCTCACATTTCTATGAAATCTATTGGTAGGTTTTGGTAGTTTCAGAAATATCTTTCCAAACTTGGCCAAAATGACCAAGGATTTTTTATCTACGCCAGCATCTTCAGCTCTTGTTGAAAGACAATTTTCCAGAGCTTCTCTTACAGTTGAAAAAAACCGCAATAGGATAGGCGACAAATCTATAAGATGCCTCATGTGATGGCAAATTATGAAATCAAACAAAGCCTGGAGGTTTCTCAATATTAAGATACTTTTTTATTATTTTTCATTTTGTTGTGATTAATAGTGATTTAATTTATGTTTCTACTTCAAGAAGGTTGATATTTTCGGTTCTTTTTCACAATACTTTTATAAAATGAAAGTGTTTTTTGCAAGGTTCCTTCTCATTTCATCATTTTTTATTGATGTGACGCTACAAATTAAAACTGCTAAAAATTAATTAGCTTGATATGATTCAAGTACATCATGAATTACTTCTTGACTTGACTTGAGATTGAAAAACTACTACTTAACCAGCCAAGAAGCTTGAAAATCAAACCAAGCTGTGAAACCTTAGTGGTGGTGTTCCCTCTTAATGAAAACCGCTGAACCAACCGTACACGAATGCCCCACCATCACCTGAGGAAACTTCACGGTAATTCGGTCCAAAAAAGCGGATAGATCCATCACTGTCTAGGGTCCATTGTACCGACTACATTACGATTTTGATTAAAACAGTTTTGTCCCAGGGCGAGATGTAAAAACATATTAATCACAAGAATGTGCCTAACCAGCAAGGTGTCCACGCACCCAACAAAAGGAAGATGCATGTTGCCCCCATTGTATGTCATAACGATGTCCTCTAGTTTATCTTCGGTTCTTGTTCAAAAATGAGCAACGAGAATAAGCACTTCCTGCTACCTTTGTTTATGCACAAGGCAACGTGATAACTGTATTCAGGTGTCTATGAGATGTGATTTTTTATTATGCCATTGCTGTCGGGTGGGATGGTTCATAGAGTAATAAACTTAGATAGAGGAAGTATATGCAATTTTTACATGTCCCCAACATGGTTAGATACGTTTTCGGATTGTGATATATGTTCGAATCCACAATTTTACTATATCATTATAATTGTATATTATATTGAATGAAATATATTTATTTGAGAGATTCTCGATTAGATATGAAAATTTGAATATTTGGAATCCGATATTTTTCCTAATTGTCGAATTTATAATAAGCAGAATATTTATTATTTTCCATATCTACCTGCTGAAATCCAAGGTTCGGCAACTTTTGCTCTCCTAGTGTCAACGGTTGTTTCACGTCGTTTGGCATGCTTGAAGTTTATTTCTGAATTTCTGATATATTTAGGTATTTATTTCATATATTTTGAGTTAATATGATACGTTTTTTTACTATGGGACATAAGAAGTGCGTTCTTTGTGGAGAAACTCGCGAATTGAGTAAAATATCGTATCTGTATCACTGATATGTTTTCATTTCCGGGCGCTTCATGTCAAATTTGATAGTTCATGTTGGGGACAAAATTTGCTCACTGAAAATGACATATTCTCCCTCTATCCATGTTTATTACTATGAGGGAGTTGATACGATCTTTTTAAGATTTGGTATGAATGAATATTCAGTGGTCGTTCGATATAGATAAGTAGGTACAGGATGTCCCAAATTCGATGCTCACTGAAAACATCTAAACGACTATAAAACTCAGATGAAAAATCTTCGAGGCAATCCGATCTCTTTTTTCGGAATAAAAAGATATTAGAAAGCAGATCATAAGTATCTTGATGTGTTCTCCAGTTACAGGGCGTTTCTGAGAAATTTTAAATATTTATTATTTTTTTTTTATCAAATATTTCGCTATATCCTGGTTTCTGTTCGAGATATTCGAAAAATTCTAAAAAATTTCGTTTGTAATTTTTATGGTTTATAGTTTATATGATATTCATAACTGATCATTGAAATCAATTGTTGTTTAAGAGTAGGGATTCATCAAGCCAAGTACCTTGACATTCTAACCAACTACTTGACTTGAAAATCAAGCTCGTGAAAAATTACATATTACATATTTGAGCTGGACTTGACTTGATTTTAGATATTTATTGCTTGACTTGATATCAAGGCTCTTGATATTACTTGAGCTTGATATGCACACGTCGCACGGCATATATTTCTGCAATCTCATGCGCCCTTAAATAAATAACGGGATTTCTCGAGCGCCAAGAGACTGAAGCATTCGCCAGTGTGACTTTATTAGTAGTTTTCTCACATTTCTATAAAATCTATTGGTAGATTTTGGTAGTTTCAGAAATATCTTTTCAAACTTGGCCAAAATGGCCAAACAAAGATTTTTTATCAACGCCAGCATCTGCAACTCCTGTTGAAATACAATTTTCCAGAGCTGCTCTTACAGTTACAGAAACCCGCAATGGGTTAGGCGACAAATCTATGAGATGCCTCATGTGTCTTAGATCCTGGATGGAAAATTATGAAATCAAACAAAGCTTGAAGGTTTCTCAATATTAAGAAACTTCATTTTTTTATTATTTTTCATTTTGTTATGATTTATAGTGATTCAATTTATGTTTCTATTTCAAAAAAATTGATTTGTCCGGTTCTTTTATACAATTAGTTAAATAAATACAATTGTTTTTGTAAGGTTCCTCTTCATTTAATATTTTTTTTATTGATCTGACACTACACAATAAAACTGTTAGAAATCAATTAGCTTGATATGATTGAAGTACTTGATAAATAAATAGTTGACTTGATTTGAGATTGAAAAACTACTACTTGTCTTGAGCTTGACTTGGGATCAAGTTAAGCTTAAGCCAAGTAGCTTGAAAATCAAGCCAAGCCGTGAATGCTGTATAGTGTGATTTTATAAGTAGTTTTCTCACATTTCTATGAAATCTATTGGTAGGTTTTGGTAGTTTCAGAAATATCTTTCCAAACTTGGCCAAAATAACCAAGGATTTTTATCTACGCCAGCATCTTCAGCTCCTGTTGAAAGACAATTTTCCAGAGCTGCTCTTACAGTTACAAAAACCCGCATAGGTTAGGGACAAATTTATGAGATGCCTCATGTGTCTTAAATCCTGGATGGAAAATTATGAAATCAAACAAATCCTGGAGATTTCTCAATATGAAGAAACATCATTTTTTTTATATTTTATTTTGTCATGATTTACAGTGATTTAATTTATATTTCGATTTCAAAAAAGTTGATATATTCAGGTTCTTTCATTCATTAAGTTTAATAAATAACATTTTTTTTTGGAGGTTCCTTTTCATTTCATTATTTTTTCATTGATGTGACATTACACAAAAAAACTGCAGAAAATCAAGTACTTGTTAAATAAATACTTGACTCGAGATTGAAAAACTACTAATTGACTTGAGCTTAACTTGAAATCAAGTCAAGCTCAAGCCAAGTTACTTGAAAATCAAGCCAAGCTATGAATCCCTAAGCTTTAGGCATCTGCCAAATAAATTATAAACACTTTTCTCTAGGTTCTAATTTATACGCCATTTCGACAAAAACAATTGAATAAACTGAACTGTAATTAAAATAACAAATAATTGGATGACTCGACATTTTGAATTTTTAACATTTTTTTCATGCAATTGAAATTTGTTCCAAACTTTTGAGACATACGTTAGTATTCCAATATTGATCTTAACTTTCCAGTTATTTTAAATACCTACATCCAATATCTTTTGTGTACTACAACTAAAACATTCGTTGAATACAGCTGTAACGATTTTCATACTTCCAAATCCATAAATACTTTAGCTCTGATCTGATTCATATTTCGAACCTGAATATGATTACGAGGATCTCATGTTGAATATTAACAAGGTGAGAATGGCTTCCAACATAATTAAATTATTATTCAAACAGTTGTATACTGAGGAAAAACTCGTTAATCTCCCTCCAGGCCTTATAATTTCTATCACACTCAACATATTTCTTGAAACGTCTGGCTGACATGCAAAGTCGACCTATGAACAGTCTTCTCGCATTACGTGGTGTACATGAACATAAATTATAGGTTATTATTCATATTTTTCGAGAGGAAAGTATTAGATAGTCTACCCAAAGGGCCGAACATATAGACTCACGTGATATATGGCGTCTTGGTGGAGAGCCTGGTCATTAAAAGCGTTCCAACTAATATTATTATGCGATGACAACGGTTATGGACAGTTTAACCAGATTAATCATTAGAAGAGAATGTTTGCGAATAGGATACGAAGGTTCATAATTCATTTTAAGACCACAAAATCAATGTTATTTATGGAGAAATATCCAATATTTCAATAACATAAAAATAATTAACTCAGTGTTCTCAACCTATGGAGAATCAATGTACTAATTCTTTTTTATACTAAAATTCAACTTTTAGCAAAAAAATTAAGACCACAGGAGAATTCTTGCCTATTCCATATTCTGATAACTGTAAGTGTGAAATTCTACAAGAGATTCATCGATATCACTTTCACAAGCAAAATATTTTTTCCCTGATGGGTTGCGTAACGGCACTATCGAAAGCCTTTGGTTGTGAAAATCATAATGTTGGATAATTTTTTGAGAAAATGGCATTTCGATTGAACATCAGCACGGATATAGTAACATTGCTTCTTGAACTTGTAAGGAATCTTAACTCTCCAACAGACCAGCAATGGATATCAGAAGTTACACCACATGATTTGACAAAAGTATTTGGCAAAATAAGTCATGAATTACTAATAAAAAACTGTTTTCATAAGAAATAGGTGGACCACCCTTTCATATGATACAGTCATTTCTCATCGACACAGAATAACAAATTCAATGACAAAATGAGAAATCGAACAGAAGATCAAATTTGGTGTTCCCCAAGGTTCTATATTGAGATCTATACTGTTGCTGATTTTATAAATGATTTGGACTTCATGGATGAAAACGTGCATACTTTTACCAAACGAATGGTGATGAATGAGTAAATTCCATGATGTCCAGCAGACTCCTACCTCCTTTATTCCTTAGCAGTGTTGTCCCCTCGATGATGTTTTTTGCATTGTGTTTGTTTTGTTCTAAGTTCTCATTTTGCGTTGTAGTTCTTCGATATCTGTTTTGCATGGAATTATATGGAAGAGTATGTTAGGACTGAATGAGCATGTGTTTTAAGATATTTCCTGTTGAGGTTTGTTTTCGAAAATTTTCTGATTCTAATAATGAACTTAGTCGTTAAGATTCCCTTCAATCTTCTTTGTTTCATTCGTTGATTGTCTTTGATTCCAAGGAAATTGAAGAGATCCTCCGATTTCATTGCTTCTATCTCTTATCTATTTGAAAGAGCTATCAGTACATCCTACATTTTTCAAATTTATTTTTTATAGTTTGAATATAGTTTTATGTATTTCAGATGATTGAAGATTTCATGTAAATATACAAAATATGTTCTATTGTCTCACACGACTTCTTATCCAATTCGCTTGTTAGTTTTGAGAGGGGACAGTTCAGCCAGTTGATCTGTAAAAATTCTAAATATTTTTGGCGCAAGAATAACTTCCGGATTTTGCTGACTTATGGTCATTTAGAATTTTATAAAATTTATTTTCAGAGTTTTCATAATTCATATCATCATTATCATGTTTTCTTTCATAACTCCCGTTATATCGTTCCAGTTTTTCGGAGTACACTGATTTTGATATTATTTCAACATTCTTTTCGGGTCAGAATTTGATAAGAAGATAAATACTTAGCATGCAGAATCAGGTGATTTCACTGGTTTTTTATTGTATGATGTGCCTAGTGTATTGATTAGAAATTTATATTCAACCTGATACTAATTTCAGTCATTGGAATTAATAAATGAGGTATTAAGTACCATCCTAAGTAGTCCTAATGCGCCATTGCGGTACAGCTATCCTGATATTTTTAATTTATAATAAATATTGAATTTTCAATATTTCAATGCTTTCCGAGATAGTCTTAAGAATTATTTTCCTCAAAACAAAAAAAAAGTTCATTCAGAAATCATGAAATTCTTATATATCAACGTTAGGTTGTTATCTAGGAACCTCAAAATTATTGATCTGAAATTTTTATTGCAGAATATAATTCTGGGTATTTATCCTGAATTCAACAGTTCTACGTCATTAAGGATGGTTGGCCGTTATAGAAGAAATGAACAGTTCATGCAGATATCTCTTTCCATACAACAACATCTGTTGACATTCTCCAGCTTTTTCTTCAACTTGAAGGTTTTTTGGCTCATCAGATACACATTAAAATATACTTAAAAACCTATAAATTCTCTATTATTCGCATTAGAATTCGTTTTGTAATTATTGATTAGTTGTGAACAGTGCTTAAAAAAGAGAAATGCAATGAAAATTCTACAATCGAATATGGAAGTGCAGAGTGCAATGAAATATTCAATTATCAGGACCGTCTCCGGACTATGCGTTAATGATGATGCATTTCTTTCAGTTTTACTGGCTCGAGTTCGATCGAATGATGTTGTTTCTTATGTGCTCAGTTTTAATTAGTCAGTTAGTGAGTTTTAATTACTTCAAAAAAGTTTCTTTTCGTCTCGATCATTTTTATTTTCATCTGACGGAAATTGTTCGAAATTTATCTAACAAAACAATTGCGTCGTCAAGTTGATTTCTTCAGGCCGGTATGCTAACTTTTATCTCCATTTACATCGGTTGAATACAGGATGCAGCATTGAAACAGTAAATTAAATGAAAAACTATGTCCTTTAGAAAATATGTTCCAAATAGAAATTAGGGGAAAGAAAATGAACATATTTTTCTTATCTTAAATAATAATCTGCCCTGAAAATATACATTTCTATTTAAACAAATTGAGTTTACATTGAAAGTCAAAGTCAACAGGTTCATTTTTATTTAAACATTTTTTCTTAATCACATAGTATTTGAGATAATTTACTGTCTCAAGTTAAATGCGTCACCCGGTATAGCGAACCACTGCAAATTTTACAATACGAATTATTATTTCCTCCTATCTCATAGAATAGCCAGAGCTGTCGCTAATCAAATTTCTGCTGTAGACAAAAACCGAATTTATCGCCACCACTGAAGTCAACTCTGCAGAATTAAAAAAAATCAATTTTGGGTAGGTAAATCTGGATCTTCTACCGAGAGATGAAAAAATTGGAAGCATCTCTTTGAAAGATTTTGATGATAACAGATACTAGACGCCTATGTCCAGCAGTGGACGCAGTCAGGCTGAATGATGATGGTGATGGTAATGCATCCAGCAAAGCTATATCTAGATATCTTCTACTTCTTTTTCCTTCTTTAGTCTAGGCAATTCGCCTGTTTGCATCCATCGATTCTCCGCCTACACTGTTGAATTGTCGTTCCATCGTTTTCGCGGGCATAAGGTACGTATCTTTGCTGAAGTATCGATAATTATTAAAAATCTTTTAGAAAATTGTCTCTGTTCCTTTCTCCAGATATACGCATCCGAATCCCGACCAATCGCATACGATGAATTGACAAATTACCGCATCTTTGATTATTCCAGTAGCATAACATGAATTGATGCGTGCAAAATCGTTGCAGATTTTGAAGCACGTTCTATTTCAACTCCTATATCTCAAGGAAGTACTTCTTGATATTTTTCAATCCCAAGAGAGGTTTCTGTTGTTCCAATCCCACGGGAGGTGCGAGAATCCCGACACAATTCTCGCCGAAAAATTAAATAAGAAATCTCAAATTGAACTAATAATGGCTGAAATCTAAAACAAGGTACGTATCCTTCCTGGAGTCCCGATAACTATTGAAAATCAATCAGAAAATTCTCTGTTTCCTCCTCTCGATACGCTCATCTGCATCCCAACCAATCGCATACGATAAATTGATAAATTACAGCGTCTTTGAAAATTCCAGTAGCGTGACATGAATTGAAGCGTTCAAAATCGTTGCAGAATCTTCTTCTAATTTCCGATTCACGGTGTATGGTTGTATCGGTTTCAGTATATAATATCGTTAGCAAATAAAGAACACATTGCAGTTCTACAAAAATAGAATTTAGAGTTGTCTACTTTACCAACTATCCTCTCCGGTCTCTCAGTCTATCGGCCGGATAAATTTGCGGAACATTGAAAAAAACTAGTAAATACACTTCAAAGGAGAATGAATGAAGTGACTGCAAACTTCGCCATACGTAGTTGAATCCTAGAAGTAAAAAACTAAGATACTTCCACAGAGTCAATCAGAAAAGATATTTTCCCAGTCAATCTACGGTTAATCATTATTTTCCCATTTCCGTAAAAGCTCTCAATAATAACCGTATCAATTTTCTGCACATCAACCGTAATTCATTGCTCTCCAGACATGACATATTGTTTCGTGTTCATACATTATCCAATCCGTCAGTCTGCAATTAGCCAATGCCAATAAATCATCCTGATAATTCGTTCAGTCGTGAACTCTCATGGAGAGGATCTCTGCACCTCAACCAGTTCCGAGCAAACTCTCGGGTAATTGATTCTTCGAAGGTGTATGGACACTGGAGAAATTGATATTACCGCTAGTACCGCTGTGTAAGGTAATGGATTTTACTGCGAACAATATCCTGTAATTAGTCTAGTCTGCTTGCGAATGCAGGTTCTTGGTCAACATCGAACCTAAGCAAAATTAACTCATTTTTGAATACGCAAGACGAAACGGATATGAACATCATCAATAAAAAAAATTTTTTCAACATGGATAATTATTTTCTCTCTCACGGCGAAAAAATAACATTTCAAACCCTTGAATTCAATGAATCGTCTCCTCAAGTTAAGAGATTTAACCGATTTATATACCTAAGTTCATGCATTAAAAGATTCCATAGTTTCTAAGAATAAACATTGTAAATTTTTCACACACGGTATCGAACTTGTAGCTGCGGGAATACTGAGACAGTACACAACACTAAGGTGAGTGTACTTCGACATCCAAAAGACAAGGTAAAATGGATTGGCATTAATGCATATTCACAGGGCCATTTGTAGTAGTCTTAACAATGATAATATTATCCAAAGATACGTCAAAAGAATAAGAGATTAGAATTTGTGCCTTCTCCCAGGAGTTTGGTGTTTGGTCGCGAGATCACTGGTGGACTGTTCAGTTAGGCTATCCAACAATCTCTGCCTAAGACACACCCTCTCAAACCATCGTGAGAGGTGACTCTGTTGCTTTGATCGTTTGTTTTTAAATAAGAAGTCTGGAACTTATTCCATATGCCTCATGTCTCGAGTTTCCGTTCTTCAACAATTGTTCATATGAATTTGATTTGATTTTCAATAATAGTATGAATTTAGTCTTTCAACTGTCTTCGCGTTCCGAGACTGTCAATCAACACCCTCTGTGTTGTCGACTCGTTTTCTTCTATTTTTCTGTTTTTATTAGGTAAGACCTCTTGTCTATTTTCCTTACTGGTAATTTCAGAACTCTTTTCAGCTCGTTGTTTGAGTGGTTTTTTACCGTTTCTATAATCTTTTCTGTTTGTTTCTTTACTATTTCTTTAATTGTTCCAATGTTGAGTTCTTTCCTATTTTGCTTGTTTCTCATGTACCATATTCTGACCATATCACTTTGTTAATGGTGCTTTCGTGCTTTGCAGTTCCTTATAATGGTTAATGCAGGTCGGCCCTGCGTATGTTATACTTGGGAGAAGTACAGATTTCATTATTTTCACTTTGTTTTCCAGTGACAGCTTGCTACTTCCTTTTTAGTAGGGTACAGGTGTCCGTGGAGTTGTCTCGCTTTCTTCTTGTTTCCTTCAATTTATCTTTTGAGATTGAGTTGTTTGTCCAAAATTATTCTCAGGTATCTGGCTTCCTTTTTCCACTCAATCTTCTGTCCTTCAATGGTCTTTCAATGGTCCTTCAATGATAAGGTGTGTCTTTCCTATTCTTGGCATCAAAATATACTGCGACTGTCTTCTTAGGGTTTTTTCTAATTCTCCATTTCTTGAAATAAACTAATAATCGATCCAACTCTTTTTGTAGTTTATTTCTTATAGCTTTCTTCTGTCTATTTGAGTGTTGGACAGCAGTGTCATCTGCAAATTGTGATGTCTTTGTATTTACTAGATGTCGCTCAAAAATATATTGGAAAGCAGTGGTCCTAGAACCGATCCTTGAGAAACGCCTACTTCTATTTTTCTCATTTCTTTTTTTTTTTGTTAAAGCAGGGGGAATCCACTTACAGACGAACCTTATCCAAAGGAACAAGTGGCTCATCAAGAGCGAGAATACTCACTAAACCTAACCTGCTGCTTCTTAGGTTTCGCGCATAAAGACTATAAACCATTTATCTCTTGGTCGGATGAATTTCTACATGCACACTATTGTGCTGGGTTATTCGGGAGTCCTTTTTATTCGGATTGTTTCTTCAATTTGATATATTTTCTTGAGTTTCCTATATATTTAAGTCATAGTTCCGCGATTGATCCCTGGGTCTTTTGCGGTATGTATTCATTCTTCTTGCATCTTCGCAGGGTCGTAATCAATTAATCTTCTAAATTCTTCGTCTGGATGTTCTATCAATTTTTCGAATATTCTTTCGGCTTTTTTCCTCATGAAGTCAGTTATTCTGTCCCATTTTAGGTCTCTGTGGATTTGGATGTTTCTAACAAACCAAGGGGCATCTATTGCCCATCTTAGATATTTATCTTCCGTTGATTGAATTCTCTTGATGTGGTTCTTTGCCGCGTATCCCCAAGCCACTGAGCCGTACGTGAGTTGGGGTCTGGTAAAGGCTTTAATTATTCTGAGTTTGGTGTTTATGTCCTTTCGGCTTCTTCTTCCGATGATTGGGTATAGACGGTTCATTGCTTTATTGGTTTTATCCACCGCATACTTAATATGTTGTTTCCACGTTAGTTCCGTATCCTTGATCACACCTACGTATTTTGCTTCTCCATTTGTAATCTTCTCTTTTGTAGTACGATAGCTTGACTTCTCTGTCCATTTATTTCAATCTTCCATTTAATGCACCATTTGGTTATTTCATCTGCTGCTTCTTGTAATCTTTGGTGTATGATATTTGCTCTTCTGTGTTTGACTGCTATTCCTGTGTCATCCGCATAAAGGTCAAGCAAATTTCTCGGATTCCTTGGTATATCATGTATGTATATATTTTACAGGAGAGGTCCTAATACTGATCCTCGTGGGACTCCTGCTTCTAAGGTTTTTCTCATTGTTGATCTCGTCCCATCTATGTTGACCCTGAACTTTCTATTGTTCAGGTATGATTGGATTACCTGATTTAGTTCACCCAGAAATTTTCTGAATTTCATCTTGTATATTGATGCTGCTTTCCACATTTTATCAAAGGCCTTTTCTAGTGACTCTGATGCATTGCAACGACCCCTTCAAATCGGCCGGGCCGAAGTAGTGTGGCGCAAACACCCATAGCGCCATCTGTGGGCAGACAGAGTCACTACATATTCCCCCACCAGTACTGACGACCTACCAGAGGAGGAGGTATGCAGGTGTACTTAGGAGAAAGACAGTGAAAGCGAGCTATGAAGACGGTAAGCAAGGCTCAGCGTACCTTCGGTGCTTGTATCCACTGAACACGCCAGTAGCCGTAACGTTGAGCGGGGCAGTGAGTCACCTCTGCGCCCTAACGTTGCAGCTTTCCGCCATCACTTCGGGGTCACCACTTTGGTGGATTGTTCTGGAGTGACGAGATGCACCCTTCCATTATTCTTCCAATAGATGGCTTTAGTTAACTGTATCTCGCGTTTTATAAGTCCGATCGGGATCCACTAAAATACTAGATGGTGTTAGAAAGATGAAATTTCGGACTATAAAAACTTTCTGACAGTTTTGGCATTAGTTGACTCAGTTTAGTTTAAGCGTGCCACAAATATAGACACTAGCAAAGAGAAAATACACTATATTTTACAGATTTTCTTCGATGAAGGCGAAAATGCAAGCCAGGCGGCTAAAAATGTAAATAGTGTTTATGGTCCTGAAACTGTAAATAGCCAATCCCGCGCAAGTTTGGTCGATTCCGTTCCGGTTATTTTGATGTCAAAGAAGCATCACGCACTGGTAGGCCAATTGTCGAAAATATCGATAAAATCATGGATGTCGAGTCCTGTTTCGATTCTCAAGAGCTAAAGATTGCATACTAAACAGTTTGGAACACTATTTGCATAAGGCTGGTCTCAAGAAGAAGCTAGATTTATGATAACCACGCAAAAAACTTCATGCCCAAATTTCCATCTGCGAATCGCTGCAAAATCGACCCATTTTTGAATCGCTTGATGACTGGTGATTAAAAGTGAATTATTTACGATAACGCCAAACGAAAACGGTCGTAGTCGAAACGTGGTCTGCCGTTGGAAACGGCCAGGAAGGTTTTACAGTGTGTTTGGTGGGATTGGCAGGGAATTATCTACGAAGAGCTGCTTCCCTAAGGCACAATTCCTACGATTTTGAATTCTAGACTATTTCCTGTTAAATGCGAAATGTTTACAGTGGAACATATATTTATAATCCCAAAGAGTTTTCGAAGCAATCCTGAAACTTTGTATGCCATACCGCCCAAAATTACTCGCGCTGGCCCTGTCAAAAATAAATGGCAAAGCAAAAACTACAATTATGAATATTTTGTATCATTGGATCGATAGGACCTAACAACCACAAGGCTCTGTCGAGCTGCCGTCGTAAAAGCTGAAATGGCCATGTTTGTCACCAATATCCGTCAAGAATTTAAGAAGCATTCCAAGAAGAAGAACTTTCATTATTATTATAATTATTTGAACTCGGGTCGTGGTGGCTTGGTAAGCCTTCCGGCAACTGCGACCATATAGATCTTTTGTTCTCTACCCTACTCATTCATGGAAACCCAAGGAGATCGTCAATGACGTTCATAAAACTGACAACCTCCTTAGTGGCCTTGGCCGTTACCTTTCGTAAACCTCCTTAGGAGCCTTGGCCTTTACTTCTCGGGTATCCAGGAGCGGCTTCCCCATATGAATGATTCTTAGGCCAACCAGCCCTGGACACTTGCATACCATGTGTTAGGCTGTTTCTGCTCCTGATCCACTAAGCCTGCAAATCTCATCTGCTGATTTTCCCATACGGTACAAATGATGTTTGTACCGACAGTACCCCGTCAGCAGTCCAACCATCACCCGAAGCTTGGCTCGTGACAGCTTCAAGAGCTTTCTGACCTAGGTAGGTGCAATCACGAATTTCTTAGCCTGAGTAGGTCCAGGAGTATTTTTCCAGTGAGATATCCTGTTATTCAACTCACATTGCTGGACCTCTGCCTTATATTGGTCTTTTCCTAGCCCACAGAAAGGCTCAGGTCCAGCAGATGTTAACCTTGATGCACTTTTTGCAAGTTCATTGGCTTTTTCATTTCCTTCAACACCACACTGTCCTGGTACCCATAGTAGAGTCTCTTTATTGCCTTTATTTGCCTTATGGTGTTACGGCACTCCCAGATCAATAGAGACCCCTGGCAGTAAGATTCCATAGATCTCAGCGTTGCCTGGCTGTCCGTGGTGATATAGACATGCGCCCCCTTGAGGTTCATTTTAAGATACTCCTGAGCGCATACGTAAACAGCTAGTATCTTGGTTTGTAAGATAGAGGGCTCACTTCCAGGGCTTTAGAGATCCTCAGTTGACAGTTCAGGTCCATATACCCCAATGCCAGTACCCCTCTCTGATTTTGATCTATCGGTGAACCTATGGATGACGTTTCAAAGGGCGTTTCAAAATCGAAGATGGTTGGCATCTTTGATTTTGAAACGAAGAAGAACTAACTAAGAAATCGAAATCTCAATAAAATCCTGTCTTGTTCTCCAGAAACGTCTGATAGAGATTATCGAGTTTGGGACAACCTGTATCTTTACCAACAGGATGAAATAACACGAACGATTTCAGATTGTTTTTCGAAGCCACTGAGGAATGTTGATTGTTAATCATTTTGGAAATGCCTACGGTAATGACGAATCCAGATGAAAAAGCCACCTTCTCGCTAAATTGCGAGAGCCGTAATCGCATAATTAGAAAATCGAAACAAAACCTCCGGAGCCGAAGAAACAATAATTTCCGTCAAGAACTATAATTCTGCCATAACCGGCCGTTCCATTACGAATACCGCATTACTTACACACATTCTTATATTCGCCACGGCTGATTACAACTTATTAGTGCGCCGATTATAAAGTTCGCAGATTCGCAAAGAACTCCTGAAATATAATTATAGCCGCACACTTTTTTGCCCATTTTAATGGGTGTTCACCGGTGGGACATAGTCGTCCAGAACGAGCCACCTCGCAGAAACACAACCCGAGATGGTATAATTCGCTTGTACGACTTTGCCAATTGGACTCGCAGACCACCCAAGTTGTGCGGTGTTGACGACATATACGTTAAATTATATCATTAGGTCTGAGACTGCCGCTGTGCTTACAGGGGCTACGCAAAAAGAATCTCGAATACAAAGTTAAGGTTGAAGGCTGCCTATCTGCCTATCTGACGAGCATGATCTGTGGGAGTGCCACAAGGATCCGTCCTTGGG
Source organism: Harmonia axyridis (assembly GCF_914767665.1). Lineage (NCBI taxonomy): Eukaryota > Metazoa > Arthropoda > Insecta > Coleoptera > Coccinellidae > Harmonia > Harmonia axyridis. The sequence continues at coordinate 60,605,856 of NC_059501.1, forward strand.
CCTCTTCTATTTTTGCTTTTCATAAATGATCTCCCTGTAAATTTAACAGTGTTTTTCCTGGATTTACTGACGTGTAAACGTTTTTCGTCTTCGATAAGAGGGTTTTTGTTGAATCTATTCGCTGATGATGCTTCGGTAGTGGTTTCGGCCCCAACATTTGAAGAACAAAGCTTTGTGAACTGGTGTCATAAGAATAAATTGATGATCAATATCGATAAGACCGAATGTATCTACTTCCCAATTATGCATAGTGATCGTGAGCTGATAATTCGCCATTTGGATAGTGCTATTCTATCAAAGAGTTGTAGTAAATTTCTTGACATTAACCTTGATTATAATTTAAAATGGGGTATGCACATTGTTTTTGTTCATGATTCTTCTATCAACAAGACAAAGAAATGTGTGAACCAAAGAGAATAATGCAGCTATGTTAGATTGTTTATTGGGCTATTTCCATCATCTGTGCGGTTCGTTGTTTCCGAAGTTTCGGCAAGCATTCGCCTGCCGTCTTCAGGATGTTGGTCCTGAGAAAGACCGATTGTCTTGTTCTGAAAAGAATCGTTTGCCAAACTTTGTCTGTCTGAACTTGTACGCACCATACTTTTTCAGAGTACGTTCGAGGATATCAGGGCTTAAACCTATGTGGTCTCGGTTGCAGTCCGGTCACTCCCACCTCTAGTTTACAGACTTAGTAGTAACTTAAAATAAGTCAAACTTTACTTCCGGTATGACCAGTTGGGATGCGCACTAGTCGAATTCAAGAGTTGAGCAGATGGTGTGCGCAGTTTTTCGTTTGAATTCAGAGTCCTTTCTAGTCTGGTGGTGTCGAGATGTTATCAACCTGAACAGGGTACAATTTCCTCAGATTAGATCTTATGGTTGGTACCAAGACTTCCTTGATATTATGGAAGCTTCATCCCATTGCATCCTATGGTCTTCATCCCATGCATGTTGGTTGGAATAGCCTGGATATATCTGTTTTCCCCAATCGAGCTATTCGACTGTTGTGATCAGGAGGCGTTTTGTATCTCCAATGTTAGTTCTGCCGCACTCGCATGGTATTTCGTAAACGCAATTTCTGGTTCTTCGATCTTCGGAAACAGCCCAATAAACTCTATCTGCTCAAGATAAGGCGTTCTGGGTTTCGCGCCACACATACTTTGGCCCCAGCGAATTTGAAGGGGTCGACGCGTTGCAACAGAGTAACCTCTCCACCATGGTGTGAGAGAGTGTGTCTTAGAGAGGGCGCACAACTGAACAGTTCTTATTTTGCCATAAATAGGGTGAAAACTTCCTTTGGAGTAACTAATAAATATCTATTATAGTATGGTATATAGCCACCTGTCGTATAATATTCTACTGTGGGGAGACTCTTCGGATGTTGGAAGGGCTTTCATAATACACATAATGTGCATACCTCCACATTCGTCCTGTAGACCCTTATTTGTAGAAAACAATATTATGACCTTATCGTCCATTTTCATTTTAAAATGTCTACTATATGTGAAGGAAAATGAGAAAAATGTTATACAGTTGTCTACTTTTCATAACTATGGAAGCAGAAGTAAGAGAACTTGGTATGTTCCCGAGCAGAGAACAACAAAGTTCTCCTATGTCTCCTATGTGTCAATGTGTAAAAACTTTATAACCATTTGCCCCACAATATTCGATCTCTTGTTTTCAATAAATTCAAAAAAATTGTTAAAAAGTTATTGTTGAATAGATGTTATTATACAATGAACGATTACCTCAATGATGTTATAGTGATTAGCTGATCAATATTTCTCTTTATCTCTATGACTTATTCCTTACATTTATTTGTCTCAGAGGATAAATAAATTATTATTATTATTGCAATATATACATCGTCAAAAGTCTTGGCCCTTCTATCAACTCTCAACATGTAACAAATGTAATATGACAATTTTTTTGTGTGTGGAATCTTATCACTCAAATGAAAACAATAAACCAGCAAACATGTTTCTAGTTCGGGAGAATACAGGTGTATTCGAAGTTATTATTATTATTATTTGAACTGGGGTCGTTTTGCTTCGGTAACCCTTCCGTGAACTGCGACCATGCAGATCTTTTGTTCACTAACCTACTCATTCATAGAAACCCAGGGAGGTCGTCAACGACGTTAATAAAATTGACAACCTCCCTAGGGGCCTTGGCCATTACCTCTCTGGTATCCAGGACCGGCTTGCCCATGTGAATGGTGCTTAGGCCAGCCAGCTCTGGACACTTGCATATCAAGTGTTCAGCCATTTCTACTTCTGATCCACAGAGCCTGCAAATCTCGTCTGCTGACTTACCCATACGGTACAAATGATGTTTGTACCGACAGTGCCCCGTCAGCAGTCCCACCATCACCCGAAGCTCCGCTCGTGACAGCTTCAGGAGCTTTCTGGTGTAAGTAGGTGAAATCTTCACGAATTTCTTTGCCTGAGCAAGTCTAGAAGTGTTAGTCCAGTGGATTGTCCTACTGTTCAACTCCCATAGCTGGACCGCAGCTTTGTATTGGTCTTTTCCTATCCCACAGAAAGGCTCAGGTCCAGCAGGTCTTAACCTTGATGCACTTTTTGCAAGCTCATCCGCTCTCTCATTTTCTTCAACCCCACAGTGCCCTGGTACCCATAGTAGAGTCACCTTATTTCCTCTGGCCAGTTGCTTTATGGTGTTACGGCACTCCCAAGTCAGCAGAGACCCCTGCCAGCACGATTCCAGGGATCTCAGCGTGGTTTGGCTGTCCGTGGTGATGTAGATATGCGCCCCTTTGAGGTTCATTTTGAGACACTCCTGGGCCCATACATAAACAGCCATTATCTCGGTCTGTAGAATCGAAGGCTCACTTCCCAGGGCTTCAGAGATCCTCAGTTTAGGTCCATATATCCCAATGCCGGTGCCCTTCTCTGTTTTTGATCCATCTGTAAACCATATGGATGACTTTTTGTCCAGACGATTTATGAAACTTATTGCACTATGACGGTCATTTATAACCGTTTCAAAGGGCGTTTCAAAATCGTAGGTGGTTGGCATAATATCTGATGGTTTTGCGAGGAGGTTTGAATCTAGTTGATTCAGTATCCTCATATGTCCAACCCAGTTCCCAGGAAGGAGCTTTCCATTATGGGAAATCCTTATTGCTTCGAGCAGGCTACATTTCCTCACATGTAGGTGTAAGGGAGGCAAGTCTAGTATGACCTCCAGCGCTGCCGTGGGAGCTGTGCGCATAGCTCCTGTGACACCAATACACGCCAGCCTTTGCATTTTCTGCAACCTGATGCGTGTGGTGACCTCCTCGGTTTTTGTCCACCATGCTAGAGATGCATAGGTGACAATAGGGCGTACCACCGCTGTGTATAACCACAGTACCATTTGCGGTTACACTCCCCATGTCTTTCCAAAGAGTCTTTTGCATGCCCACATAGCCGCAGTGGCTCTGGAAAGAGTCTTATCTATATGTTTCCCCCAGTTCAGTTTACTGTCCAGGATAACACCCAGATATTTACTCTCACTAGAGAAGTGCAGAGTCTGACCATTTAAGACCAGAGCTCTGAGGTCGAGATTCCTTCTTCTAGTGAACGGGATTATTGATGTTTTCGAGGGGTTGACAGTAAGCCCCTCTTCCCCGCACCAATTTTCAATAGTTTTGAGAGTAAGTTGCATTCGGCTACTTATTGGGCCCCCATGCTTGCCTCTAACCGTCACCACTATGTCGTCGGCGTAAGCCTGGACGTTAAATCCGCCTGTTGTAAGCCTCTTCAAGAGGCCATGTATTCGAAGTTAATCAGATTTAGGTGAATAACGAAAGTTGTAATTTTGAGAATATTCCGTGGAAAATGACGGGACATCCAATTTCTCAGTTTGACCGGGCAAGAATAGAAGCCCTAAACCAAGAAACTTTGTTGAACCACCAGATTGCGCAACGTTTGAATATTCCACGGACTTCGGTTGGGCCCATAGTATTGACCGGAGACCGGTGCCTAGTCGACCTAGAGTAACATCTGCAAGGGAAGATCATTATATCGCAAATTTTAATCGAAGGAATCGAACGGTATCTGTAACAGCCCTCCGAAGTCATACCTTGAGGACCCATAGACTGGTCGTCTCAACCAGTACCATAAGGAGATGGTTGCATTCCCCAAATTCAAGGGCAAGAAGACCTTCAAGAGTACCTCGGCTATCACCTGGTCATAGAGCTACCCGTCAGCAATGGACAGAACACCACCAAGACGGGCTTTTACGACAATGGCTCATTCTCGGACGAGTCACGATTCGGTTCACAAAGGGATAGTCGACGAAAAAGATTTTGAAGAGGTCCAGGCAGACTAGAAGGACTCAATTTCGCCCAGGAAGTTGTGCCCTTTCAAGGCATATCAATAATGTGCTGGATTGGATAATGTTCGGTCGCCGTACCCCTCTCATTATCGTGGAACGAACAATGATTGGTGCCATATACGTAGACAACATCATTGAACCATTCATTGTTCCTCTGCGCAATGGATTTGGTGATAATTTCTTTTATCAGGATGATATCGCCCCATCACACCACACACGAAGGGTTCAAAATATTCTTCGAGAGAGCATATCCAGAGAATAAACTGATCAGCAAACTCACCATACATGAATCCAATCGCCAAAACTCACCTTCAATTTTTCAGGAGTTTAATTTAGCCCTTCAGGAAGGACGGAATGATATGCCTGAAAATTTCATTAATGTATTCGTGAGATGCCAAGCCTATTTGGCAGTTGATTGAAAAAAGAGGTAGTAATAACTATGGACTATGGAATTTGGATTCAGCTGTGGAATAACTATAATTAATCAGAAATAAATAATCGGTAAATTTAGATTTTTTCCCATTTTTCCTATTTTATCTCATCCTGCATAAAGCAAAGAGTAACAAAATAAGATTTTTTCGGCAACCGTCCGGGAAGTGCTCACTTCCCGGACGCTTTTTCTCTGAGAAAGTAGCATTTCCCGGCCTAGTCCGGAAAGTACGTACTTCCCGGACTTGGCCGGAAAAGAATCATAGAATCCATAGCAACCGAGATAACGGCTGACAGTTCATTTGAAATTAGTTGTCAAAAATTTTCATGTTTTTTTATCGCAATCGCAATAAAATGTGGAAAGCAGCAGCGATAGTGTTATTTTACATGGTTGCCGAAAAAATATTGTACGCAACACGCCCGAAAATGGTTTTTTTGGACTCACAGACTTCCAAGACTCGCTTACGCTCGTCCTGGAATTTTGTCTATTCGTCCAAAAATACCCTATTTTCCGGACTTGTTACGTAAATTACTATTCTATCAAATATATTTAGCCCAGGAAAATTAGTGTTCTAGCCCCTAAAAATTGCTCAAGAGCTGGAAATCGTTTATACCGCTTCTAGAGGTCCTGAATAACATTCTGAGTTTGCGACTGTGTCTAGGTTGTGCTTCAGATTTGAGAGCCAAAAAACCACGAAATTTTCGATTTTTTTTCAGTATTTCCTTTATTACTCGAAAAGTACGCATCCTATATGGAATGTTGTCTTTTTTTCTCTTCAAAGAACGTTGAATTTGGCGTCTAATGACTCTAATGGCGTTTGAAACATTGGAATCGGTTTGGTCGTTCAGCCGCAATTGACTGCCAAAGATATAAGTTTTTTACAAACTCTGCTTAAAAGTTGACAACTCTCAACTTCCAATACCTGAAGGTCGAAAAAGACAGCACTGATTGAAAAATGCCATGAAAACAAACATGTAAAAATTTCGATTGTGAATCAGATGAATCAGTGATGAGATATGAATTTTGAAAACGAAAGAGTTCGTAGTGCCTTCTCACTTCCATGCATTTTTTTTTCAAGGAATATTAAATTTAGTCAACTCATATAACAATTCAAATCTGAAAAATCAATATATGAAGCTCTGATTACGAGGTAACCATCTATCATCACAGATCACAGAAAATAGAACAGAGAAGAGAAAATGAAAATGAGAAAATGAAGACTCTTTTTTATTAGTTATAGGTAAAAACATGCTTTCATACAATGAGATATCAAAGTAGATATGTATTTATACATCTGGAATGAGCGTGAACGAGAAAAGGTTATATTTCAATATTATTTTGTTGAACTATTTTCGTTATAACAACGTGTTGTATGAACATGGATTTTTTCGAATTTGTCAATTTCCTTGCTCATATATATCACACTCATGAAAATATCTATATAAAAATTAATTTTCATTCGAAGCTAAAAATGAAAAATATATTTCTTCTACTACCTTACTAGAAACTTCGTTTTCGTATCAAATAACAAGTCTTGCCCCACCAAACATGTTGATGGTAACAACAAATCATCAGAGAGACATATATAACTTAAAAAGTTTCATCTAATATTTCTTCAACTATAGCAAGAAATTATGCGACGTTGCCAAGCCTTCCTTCTATCAACTTGTCGCCTAGATATTTGGTACACATTTTATCCGGCACCCGAGTGGTGAAACGGAAAGTAGTTATCCGAAACCATAATTTAACATCCGGTGGCTACATATCCGAAACTTTAAAGTTCTGAAACAAGCCCTTAGTGTTTGATTTTCGTGTCGTCTGTGAAAAAGGTCCCCGTTGAAATGAGGAAGTAGATACCTACCCTACGACTTTCCAGACCAAACAATCGATAATCTACAATTTCCGATTATTACAAATACATCCCCCCCTGAAGAAGTTATGGCATCGGTTACCATAAATTTTCCCTTATTATCTTCGTTTTCATGATCTCATAATGTTAACATTTTAAGAGAAGTAAATTGATTTTAGGGATCTTTATATGTATAAACTTTTGTAGGGAGAGGGAAATAACTTTTTTTTTAATTTCGATCATAGAATCAGTCGGATTTCATTGGATCTTTGTGTGTAGATATGTTATAATAATAATCGATGAAAGAGCTATATTGTTCTTAAAAGGCAGACAAATAATTATTTTTTAATTTGATCATCCTGTGAATCACACATTGCCCTTCGGTTAACAAACTGATTTATTTCGAATCTGGACCGAAGAAGTGGCAAGAGGCAAGAAATACAAGGGGGACGGAAGGATAATTGGCGGGTTACCCTCGTATGCTAACCCGTGTAGTATGAACTTAATTGAATAATGTCTTAGCTAATTGAATCCAATCAATGCGAATACGCCTATCGTTCATGCTCCGAAGGATGGTATCTAATGCAAGGTTTGTGCAAATCGTTGGTTAAACCGTTGCAATATGTAATTGAATTACCTGCAGACTTCACTCGGTCTCATGTTATACAGAGGAGATTTCAATTTGCGTTTTTCAATAACCCGCAGTATCGATTTCAAAATTATTTATTTAGTCTAGCAGTTCAGTGGCTACGGGAATTATTGCCTAATCAAGTATAGAATTTCGTGTTATTTCCATAATATAAAAGGAATTACCATTTCAATAGAGGCAATATCTTAGTGTTGAAGTTAAGCGTTTTTGGACGCTGGTCTCCCAACCGGTCACTTTTCTTTCGTCACACCGTCTGTAATTCTCACATTTTGATTCAGAGATCGTCCCAAACGATAATATTCGACGTTTCCAACCTCACATGGGTCGTTCCAAAAAAGTTCAAACTAACTCTGGCAACATGAGGTCGGGCATTATCTTGAAAAATATTGTAATATTGCATTCTTGAGCCGGTTAAGATAAGGAAGTACATTTGGCTCCACTATTTCTTGAAGGTATCGCAGCGCTGTCATGTTACCTCGAATAAAGACTAAAGGCGACTTACTTGCATGTGCAATAGCACCCACACCACAACGCCTATTGTGTAGATGACGCTCAACATCAAACTGAGGTTCACGTCTTTCCCCCCGACGTCGTCTTACCCTTCTTCAGCCATAATGTGCACCCAAGGAGAATCGAGATTCATCAGAAAAGACGACCTGATGCCATTTCACATTCCAATGTTTACTTTCTCTGCACTACTGTAATAGTTGCCGGCGATGCTAAACCGTCAGAGGTAACACAAGATGGGGTCAATAATACTGCCTCTTGGGCGTGTTGTGCCTACTCTTCTTGAAATCCGATGATGTCAGCTGCCTCAAAATGAAAGGAAAAAATGGACAATCGCACTCATTCCTAATATCAGTTCCAAAGTCAACAAACTTGAAAGACATTATGAAAACCAAGGAACTCGACCATTTAAAACTGGAATGGCAGAGGTATTCATGGAAATCGAAATTTCCGCAATGCTTCCGCTGCCCAAGGTTCGACCATGGATCCTCCAACTGCTTTCTTCAACCGCGATGCGTGAAATGCGGAAAGGACCACCAGACAAGGGACTGCCCAATCAAAGGAAGGACGGACAAAGTTCAATGTGCTAATTGTTCCGGACCCCACACGGCCAATTATAGGAGATGTCCGATTTATACAAGGTATGTCGAGTCGCACCCCAAAGAAAAAACTCAATCCACCTTCCCCAAAACCCAAACCAATCCCTAGAACCCAGAACATGAACTATGCCAACGCGGTTAAAAATGTTTCCCAAGAAAATACTAATTCAACTGATTTTCAAGAACCTCTGAGAGAAATTAATGAATTGAATGAAATTTGTAACATATCACAGCTTATTTCTCTGATAAGAGAACTAAAACACTCGCTGAAAAATTGTTCTTCTCCCATGGAAAAGATCCTAATCATAAATAATTTAGCCCAAAAATATGAATTATACAAATAGAAAGAAGAATATCAACATTCTATCATGGAATGCCAATGGCTTCAGAAACAAAATTAACGAATTAGAAATACACTGAACAAAAATTGCTAGGGATCACTTATGAACTTCTCTTCATTTGTATTTTTATCTTGTAGTTATCTCGTGAATATCTGTACATTATGTGTTCTCTAAGGAAAAAGTAAGATGTTTTGAGTTGATTATATCAAAGTCTTCCTCACTTCATCGGCTCTTGTTCACAAAATCGATTATTATCTGTAGGCTGTTACAGGTGGAGTGAAAAGCAATGTGGTATTTGTTATTAAATCTGTTTTTTCTCTCGTTCAAACACATAAGGTGACAATAATTGAAGAAATGAGAACAATATCAGCTTATCAGTCATGCCGAGAAGACGTTTGGCTCCTGTGCAGCTGGACCAAATCATACGGTGGATACAGGAAGGTTTGTCCCAGCGAGAAGTGTCCCGGCGGTTGAATGTTTCGCAAAGTGTCGTGAGTCGGGCTTGGAATAGGTTCATCCAAAACGACTCAGTAGCTTATGTTCATGGGGGAGGTCAGCAGCGCAGTACAACAGCTGCCCAAGATCGTCTTTTGATCCTCAATGCTAGGAGAAATCCCACTTACCCGGCGTCGCGGCTCAATAGATCACTGAGAGTTGCAACAGGAGTTCTAATTTCGAACCAGACTGTAAGACGACGACTACATGTTCGTGGTTTGAGAGCACGTAGGAGGGTACAACATCCCCGTTTGAATAGGGAACACCGGGTTCATCGACGGCAATGGGCTGAGGAGCACCGCAATTGGACACTTGAAGATTGGAGCCGATGTTTATTTACGGATGAGTCTAGATCTCGTTTGGTCAACTCCGATGGAAGTATTCTTGCTTGGAGGGAAAGAGGTCGAAGGTATGCAAAACAGTTCATGGTACCCACAACAGCTTTTGGCGGAGGTTCTATATGTGTATGGTGAGGCATTTGTTTGAACCAACGCACAGTGTTGGTTGTTCTGCAGAACACCACCATGACCAGCCAGAGATATCACGATATGATTATTGAACCCATAATTGTTCCGTTTGCCGCTGCCGTGGGCGAGAATTTCATTTTAATTGACGATAATGCCCGTCCACACCGTAGTCATCTGGTTAATGAAGCGCTAGAAACTCATGCTATTGATAGGATGGACTGGCCAGCTCGCTCTCCAGACATGAATTTCATCGAACATGTCTGGTCTGAGATGTCTAGACAATTTTCAACCTTAGAACAACCGATCAATAACCTGGAGGACCTTTCTAACGCTTTACGGGATATTTGGACAAATTTGCCCCAAAATTTTATAAATCGTTTGATCGAAAGTATGCCACGTAGGGTAGAATGCTTGAGACGAGCTCGTGGGGGACCAACTAGGTACTAGCTTAACCGAAACTTCAGCCTTCTTGTGGTTTCATCATAAAATTTTTATGTTATTCAAACACAGAATTTTGAGTGTTCTTAATAAAGTCTTTTTTTCTCTCCAACTTTCCATTTTTTCATTCCTTTCTCAAGTGAACCATATTATCAACTGAAAATACTCTGATATCTGACTAAATTTATAATCTTGGAGCGAATATTTCAGAAATAAATTTAGAACAAGTAAGTGATCCCTATCAATTGTTGAGCAGTTTATTTACGAACGAAAACAAAATTGATATATTATGTATTCAAGTTCAAGAATCAAAATTAGGCATTTCTAGACCTCCCAAACTATTTCAATAAACCCAAACCAAAATCAAACGGAGGTCTTCTGATTTATTATAAATAACATCTTACCCCAATCGAAATAGTAACGCGTACCGAAAATTTAGAAAGTCAGGCAATTAAAATTGAGGATTTTACGATAGCGAATATTCACAATGAATATAAATCCCCATTATGCACAAACGAACTGTCAACCCTTATGGCGCTAGGTCATAAAACTCTCATTACAGGCGACTTCAATAGCAGAAATACCCTATGGAATTGCCGATCAAACAACAAAAATGAAAAGTTGCTACAAAATTTTCTGAGAAACTCAAACTATATTTTGAACTATACTCATAATTCATACACTTTCTATCCAACAAGAAACGCAAATCCTTCTACAATACCTTTTGGATCAACGACCTTGATTCAGATCTTCTACCTGTATTTTCTTTAATCTCAAATTCCATTTCTTTCGAGTACATTTACAAACGAAATTATATCTACTCAACTGACTGGAAAAAATTCAAGGATGAGTGCAACTACTATATTAAGTTGAATCATCATATAAATTCCATACCTGAAATAGAAAATCTCACTATAAGTATTCAAAAGAGCTTCACATCCTCGACTAACAAAACGCCCGAAAGTACCAATTATCCAGAACTTCCCACTTATATAAAAGAACTCATTCGAAATAGAAACAGAATCCGAAAACGCCTTCAAAATAATTTCGACAATAACCTAAATCAAAAATACAAAGAAGCAGTCGACTTAATAAGATCGCAATTATCTTCTTTAAGAACTAAAAGATGGGAAGACCTTACTAGAAATTTGAATAATTCTAGCGATATGTGGAAGTTGATCAAATCACTAAAGCTCAGAGATAGTCCTTGTAAAATTCCACCCCTCCAAAGTCATCAAGGTCTCTTATTCAAAGACAAGGACAAAGCAGATCATATAGCCATGTCATACGCGGAAACCCACGACTCCACGAAATCCCTTTTTAAATACAGAAACAGTAAATATAGTTGATAAAACAATAAAATCTTTTTTGGAACTTCCACTAGTCATATCAGGCGAAAATTTGACGTCCCCTGCGGAAATTAAAAATATTATGATATAAAATCTTTGAAAAATAGAAAAGCACCGGGCGAAGACCATATTGTAATAAAACTTTCAAAAACTTACCACGAAAAGCGATTGTTCAACTTGCGAATATTTTCAACAGTTGTTTCCGCCTAAATTATTTTCCAACCTTGTAGAAAAATGCAATACTTCCTCCTTTCCCAAAATCATCATTCATCAAAAGATCCAAAATTTGCTATTAATTATCGACCTATAAGCTTACTACCAACATTATCAAAAATCCTAGAAAAAATAACCCTAGTTCGCCTAAGAAAATACCTGGAGGAGAAAAATTTGATTATTGATGAACAGTATGGCTTTCGTGAAAAACATAGCACAATTCTGCAACTTGCTAATGTTACCGATAAAATTGCCGAAAACTTTAATTTCAATAGAATTTCAGCTATGATTAGCTTAGATATCCAAGAAGCATTTGATACGGTCTGGCACGATGGTCTCATTTATAAGTTAATTAAAAATAATATCCCACCATTCCTGATCATTTCAAGTCAAAGTGGGAAACGTACTGTCAGAAAAAACCCCGTATCAGCGGGAGTTCCGCAAGGGGAATTATTATCCCCAGATTTACTCAAAATTTTTATAAATGATATTCCAAAATCCAAAATTACAAAAATTTATCTTTTCGCGGATGACACGGCTATAACTTCTGAATCCTGGTCAAAACCGCAATCAACCAAATATCTTCAAGAGCACCTGAACGTCCACAAGTCGTATCTGAATAACACCAAAAAAATTGTAGGGGGTGGTTCTGTGCTGAAAATTAAAGTGTTTTGAATAACCTCCCCCGGAAAAGTTACACCCCTCCTTAAGATTAACAAAAAAATTGTTTCTCTTTTTTATTTTCCCTGTATATTGAGCTAAGGACACGAAACTTGGTGAATATTATTTGTTAATAAAAATTTTTTACAAATTTAACCCTGAAGTATGCTAAGGTGGGGTTAAAATAGTCAACCACTAAGATTTTTTTCGACAACTTCTTCATACATAAAAATTTTCTTTTAAAAAAACATGGCTGAAAAGTCCAAATCAAATCGAAATTTTTTAACACGTGGGGTTTTCTGTGGGTGACTCATTAATATGATTGGCCAAGCATCACAGTTCTTACCTAATATTTTATTTAGGGGAGGCCGGGGTAGGTATTGTGGAGTAGCGGGGCATAGTGGGATAACACCATTAGAAATACAGTATAACTTCAGTAGTCCGGGCAGATATCGTTCCGGTACCTGTCCGGATTATTGAGGCGTCCGGATTAATGGAGTGATTTTAATTTAATAAATAGAGCAACTTATAAATTATAAAAATAAGATTTATTAATCAAGTCACAAAAAAAATATTATTTTCTCATAAAATAAAACAAAACTGAACAAAACTCCTAAGTACATGTAACACTTTATGTAAATATGTACATGTAGGTATTTATAATATTGTATACATATATATTATGTATGTATGCAAAATGAAATATCTTCTACTTTTTTGAAAAATACATAACAATTTTAGTTTGGACCTTTTTGGATGCATCTATATCAATTGCCTTGTCTTTAAGCCTTTTCAAAAGCTATAAATCTTCAAGGGTAAGATTATTCTTCTCAGTCCACCTGATAGCTAGACTTTTCTGTGAGTGTAAGTGTTTTATGTGATCATTTGACTGGAGCCATTGCGTCCGGCACGCTCAAAAACAAAGTGCAGAATGAAAGATGCTGCCGCCGCGCTGTTTCCAACCGGCATGTAACCGTTTTTTACATGTATAGACCGGAAAATGCTATTGTTTTGCATAATGAATATTTTTGCGCCCGGATTTCAGAGGTAAAAATTTCAAAATGCCCGAATCCCAGCAGTGTCCGGAATACTGGAGTGCCCGGACTAGCGACTGTCCGAACTATCGAAGTTGTTCTGTATAAAAATGACCTCAGGTTGGCGAGTTAGTGATTTGACTGATGGTTTGTAGTTGCCAGTCAATCTGCGTGTAAGTTAATCGTTCTGGAACGCCAGGATTATTTTTTCAGACCCCTATATAAAAATCGTAGTTTTTTTAACTATTTAGGAAACACTCATTTTTGACTCAAGAGACTGTATTAGTCATGTTCTTTTGAAAGGACCAGTTTCATCCAAAAGAAAGTTGTTACAAAATATATCATTATTTCAACCCCTTCTATGCATACCTCAGGGTTAAAAAAATTGCAAAATGTGTAGTTTTATGAACAAAAAATATTTACGAAAAAATTCAAAAAATTTATACCGAATACTCACCTCACTTTTCATTACAGAATCACTCCTTACAACTTTTCAGTGTTTTTCAGATGTGTCCTGTGAAGAGATCTCTGAGAATTCCTACAAATTAATTCACTTCGTGGAAAAAGAAATTTTCCTCTAAATTACTGAAGGAGTATTCAAGTATTCAAGGCCTTGGGGAGGCCTATGTCCAGCAGTGGACGGTTTAGGGCTGAAAAATGGATTAATTCAAGTTTTAACTTGAACTAGAACTAGAATTTTGTATTGGACTTTACATTAGATTTCTTATCTTAAGTTGAATCTTATTTCTCATATTCTTCAAAAATATATAAATGAACAGTGACTATTAATGAAGTCACTATATATAAATGGGATATACAGTGCCACCTATTGACGTGTGACTTCACCAAGCCTTATATATTATAGAGCTCTATTGCTCCATTCAATTAAAGAAGATACCTCTAAATTTGGATTCTTCACGCGATCGGTGTGCCATCTATTGACGTGTGACTTCATCAAGCCTTATATATCACAGAAATCTATGAGGTTAAGATTTCTGAAGGCATAACCTTTATATGAAATTTACAGGAATCAAGCTTGTGCTGAAAAGTCAAAATTTCCGAATGAAATTAATTTTTTTTTTATTTCTCTCGATGGGGTTTAATTGTTTGAGTTATTCATTTCAGTTTTCTTTATATTACAGGGCCGAATCCAGAACCGGCAAACCGGACATTTCGCCGGAGCGCCAAATTTAGAGGCGCAGTCAATAAAAATGAAACAAGACATATTTTTCAACATATAAATGAAAATACCACTCTTTGTAGTAAAATAATAATTTTTTTTCAATTTTTTCTCAATACAATGAGCTCTGAACTATAGTTATCAAAATTCAATAAGGTACTCCACTGCAAATAGCAGAGGCTTCTTCAAAGAAAATCCAGATAAATAAGGGAAAGCAGGACGGCGAATTTTTATTTTGCGGAGCGCCAAAATGTCTGGCGGCGGCCCTGTTTTATATTCACTGTTCAATTATTTTTTCATTACCACCATAATTCAGAAACAATTAAAATTGATTGAATTTCAGATGTGACTTTTTTATTTAAATCATTAATATGAATAATCAAAACTCTGGCGTAACTAGAATCGACTCATGGGGGGTTATGTCCTCAATAACCCCTACATGTTACGCCTATGAAAACAAGAACAGTGTTGTGATGAGTGAATATGATATTTAATTTCAAAGATCAGTATTAGTACAATAAATTTCTCAATTTCAAGCCGTAAGGTATTAAGTTATGATGCCATTCTCTGTAACTCAAATCCGAGATATATATTTCGCATAAATTCAGGGAGGTATTTTCTGCTTCCCTTGTAATTTTTGTCTGACTAATTTTATAGGATATAGGTTTCTCTAGTCGAGGCATTTCCAAAAGATGACCATTTTCACAGTAATAACAAAATCTGGTTGTTAGAAGCATAGTACAGATTCTTCCAGTCATTCAGGATTCATTTATGAAAGTTCTGCTTTCATTTTGAGATGTTCTGTACATTATAAATTATTGCATAACTGTCAAAAAAATGACTTTTTCTATCTCTACTGATCATAGAGTAATAACATACTCTGAGGTACTGATATTTCATTGTTTACGTTTTTGATGCAAAGTGTGGGAGCCCCGCAAATTTCAAACATAATTTTTCATTGAGCCTATATACAGCGGTCATCATGAATATGGATTAAACTGAAAGAAATTCATACCGCTTTTCAGTGTACTGAAACCAATCGAGAAAAATTTCGTCGAGAATTATATTTTGAAGGGGAAAAATAACCTCCTATAAATCTGCTATATTTACACTCTCAATTATATTTTCCCTTTTTTTGATATTGGGCACTATGGTTTTTTGATATTTGTTTAACGATTAATCACATTGCTGCAAAAATTGAGATGTTCATTGTTTTTTCATAAATATTTCATATTAAATAACAGATTTTGTATTAACAAGAACAATTATACAAACAACGAAATATAATATGAAATCAGTAATACTTATAGATACTATTCTTCCATATTTAAATTTTGTTGAATGGTAGAGATAAAATTATGTTTGTCGACCTTTATTTTGACATTTTAGAATATAATATAATTTATAAGGATATCGGCTTGACCCAAGCGTCAAAAATAGATATGCGCATTTCAAGCACTGAGCGTCAGATTATAAAATAAACCTAAATATGACATAATGCAATATTAGGCAGATATCTAAACCTCCATATATACAACATCTATATAGTCTAAACAACATCTATATAGTCTAAACAACATCACCAATGTTCAAAGAGATAACTTAGGTTCAGTATTAGGCCAATTGAAAAGTCCCCGGTCTGATGGCGGTGCTAGTATTAAACCCATATGATTTTCAGTTAGTAACTACCATAGAGAAAGGAGGAAAAGAGTGACGACTCAGCGGTAAAATAAATAAGCGTGATTGTGGCGACCTTATGGGCAGGGATTGGAACTAATGATGTTGATTCTGCGCATTTGGCTCCTTATTATTTCATAATTCCAAACAACTCAAAATTTGAATGAAAACCTGCACCGAAAATTGTGAAAAAACTGTAATATCAATTACAGTTTTTTCAATATTTCAGTGAGGTTTTGCATCCAACTTAATTTTTACTTAAGTAATAATACTCAACGAATTTTGACATACTTTTTATTGCACATGATTATACAAATTGATATTTGTGAACAGAAATTAATGAAATAATTGAATCAAATTATATATATCGTATTGTACCACTTAAATATTAAAGAAGGAAACATTTCATTCGAAGATAAAATAATTATTTTTGTGATTACTGACAAATATCCAGGAAATCGAAGGATTGATTGAGAATTGGAATTTTCAATTCTTTGGCAGAACTCCAACGTAAGCCTTTTGAAACCTGGAACAAAGTGAAAAATTGATGGTGATCCTGAAGAGACTTTCATTGAAAGTATATGAGGTGATAGCAATAGAACAATATGAAGTGAAAATATAGCTCCCTTTTCTTAAATCGACACAACTGCTCCCTTCGACATTTAGGTACTAATATAAAAAAAATTCTCTTTGTTAAATGACTCTTTTTCTTGATATTAATTTGATTTAAAATGCCTGGTCTTTTCTTCACAAAAAGGGAAACAGTATCAGTATTCGGTTGGTAATTTCTGATCCTATCTGAACTTGAATCTGTTAAACTAGTACTCGGCACATAATTAATTAAATTATTCTGATCTTAAAGCAGTGCATAAATTGGAAAATCTGGCAGGGATGAAAGTAAAAGTCTTGTTTTAGGTGTATTGAACAAATTGTCCTCACTGATATGGTCCCCACATATTTTACTCATACTCATATTAATATTTGCTGGATAGAACAGCTTCAATTGATTTATCCCATTCAAAAATTCTAGTTGGAGGTCTAAAACAGTGCTTGTTCGTGGTTGAACCCCTGACAAGTTTGGATGCAACATGAATAGATAATGATATGATAAAATGCTGATCAGTTATGACAAAAGGTGCTTTATATTTATAATTATCATACTTATACGATAAAACTAGAAGATATATGCCTAAGATTCTTCAATGCGTTGCCATCAAATATTCAAACGGAGGAAAAATACGAAAAATACTTACCTACATGATCATTTATTTCAACTGGAACCCTCTAAAATTTAGGATTTTTTTATGTAAAGAGTTTTTGACATTGTTTCATTTGTTATTTTTTTGTAAATGAGAACCTTCTGAAATAAAGATTGTTATTATTATTAACAAACTTGTACCTGCAAGAAAATAAGAATCAGGAGAGAACTGAAATGAAACACAAAAGAGAGGTTGGAATTTACGCCGAAAACATTTCATCAGTAGATACTAGATACAGTAGATAAGGATGAAATATGTTTTTGTGTGAAATAGCGATACATTAGTTCCTAACCCTGTCCCTCGGGTCGCTAGCATCAACATTTCAAACGATTGCACGCAGTCGTCAGTCTTCTCTTTATTTGTCTATGGTAACTACCAACCTTCAAACGATACGTATCAAAATTTGACAGGAGTCCAACCATGATGGAATCCCGTCAATTTTCATTAAAAATTGTAGTCTTTCCCTAGTTAAACCACTAATGATTATATATAATAAATCTCTGAAGACAGCCTATTTTCCGACAAGATGGAAGACTGCATCCATTACCCCAATTTTCAAAACAGGAGATAGAAGTTCGATTAGTAATTATAGGCTCATAAGCAAATTATCCATTTTCGAAAAAGTGTTTGAGTCATTAGTTTATCCATACCTTTCAGGTATAGTTGCATCGAAGATTATTGCGGAACAGCACGGCTTCATGAAGGGGCGTTCCAGGGCCCCCGCAAGGGACATCAACGCCCGCGTGCGGAACATATTTTGGCGCCCCTTAAAGGGGGGAGGTGGAGAAAAGCACTGCTGGATAATCTAAAAAATTTTTGTTAAGAATTTATTGTAGATGAAAATCTATCAGCAACCTTCATTGCCTTGAGAACTTTATGGTGTTAGTTATAACATAATACATTTCAAATGTGTTTCAAAACTTAAGCTGTATTCTTCTATAAATTATTTATAAAGGCATAAACATTTAATTAGGATCAATCCAGAAATTGAATGGATGTTTTTCTAGATTTGGCTGCTGCAAATTCTTCTATATTATCAATCAATCAATTTTATCGAGTATCTCTTGCTCTATATCTAAGATTGCCAATCCAGAAAATCTTTCTTATGACATGGTAGACTTCAAATGGTTTTTAATTATTTTTAATTTAGTGAATGATCTCTCGCCAGAAGCAACAGACACAGGTAAAGTGAGAAGGATTCTTGAGGCAATAATAAGATTCGGTAGAGAGGAAGTTAGATTATTTTCAAAAATATATTGTAGAGGAATCTTAGGGCATTAATCTCTTTGAATAAATCATTTTCTTTCACGTCAGCCTCTTTTTTTCCCGATCAGTTAGCTTTTGTTGAAGAGCATGACACATTTTAATAGATATTTGTCATTTAATTTAAGAATATCACAAATGAAACAAAAAACGTTATCGTAATCAGATATCATATCAAACCTACTATTTAAGGAACTTAGTGTTTGATCAATTATTTTCAAAAAGAAATTTATTTTGAAAGCGATTTTTGGATCTTGAGGTGCCTCATCCCTCTGTTCATAATCGAACAATTTTGGTTTATACTTTCGTCTTACAATAAATAATGGAGAAAAACTTTGATCTATCTCAAGAGCAGCCGCTAGTTTTCCAGCTTCCGCAAGTTTTTCCTCGAGAACATTATCATTCCTACAATTTTTGAAATGATCAACTAAATTCTTCGAATAGTTTTGACACACTTTAATGTCAATCGCTACACTTTGCATCATTTTGCTTACAATATTAATCTGGAATGAAACATCATAAGAAATTATTATACTTCAAATAAATTTAAAAGAATGAATATTCAATGAAAGAGAACTTGCTTTATGTCTAGTTTCTATATTAAAAGTATCATTTTCTTCTTATTTATAAAAGGCTATTTTTACATATTTAAATAAAATGAAACTTTAGCATCAATTCTACTTGACCATCTAGTATCACTTAGGGGTTTTAGATGTAACTGAGGATCATGCTTTTTTATAACATTCCAATTTTTTTGTGGATGAAGAGAAATATATATAAAGTTCTTGTACAATATCAAAAGAGTCCACTGTTTCATTTGAAACCTTAACTGTATCATTTTCAGTTTAATTTAAGCTGTGTGCAGCACATGGCGCAAAAAATGCTCTAGGATTAGCATCGAGTATGCGTTTTTGTAAACCAATATCTGGCTATTTCATACCGATTGCGACTTTCGGAAACTTGTATAAATTGCAAGAAAGAAGTTTGGAAAAAAAAATTGTTTAAAAAAATTTGAAAGAATCTTTTTCGAAAACCTTCGGTCCATCGGTTCTTCATGCGGTCTATAAGAGGTTTTGGCGCCCCTTTAGAGTGGCGCCCGCGTGCGGTGCACGCGTTGCACGCGCGGTTGCGGGGGCCCTGGGGCGTTCAATCGAAACTAATTTAATAACATTCGTAGAGTTTCTGCAGTCTGGACTTGACCGACGTGTTCAGGTTGATGTTGTCTGCACTGACTTCAGCAAGGCTTTTGATAAAACAGATATCAATGTTCATATCTCTAGCCTTGCTGAGGTTGGTGTGGGTGGCAATATGCTTGGATGGTTTGTGTCATACTTGTCCGATAGGTTCCAGTTCGTTTCAGTGGAGGGCTACTCTTCGAATCTCTTTGAGGCATATTCTGGTGTACCTCAAGGCTCCCACTTAGGACCATTATTGTTCCTTATATATATTAATAATATTGCTAAATGTTTTACCAAATGTAAGTTCCTCCTCTTCGCGGATGATTTAAAGATAATGAAAAGTATAAGCTCCGAACAGGATTGCCTAGTTTTGCAGTCTGAATTGAATGCCCTTTGTACTTTCTGTGGTGAAAATCAATTATTTTTGAATTTAGATAAATGCCGGGTAATCACATTCACGCGCAATATCAATAAAATTATCTATCCTTATAAGCTTGAAGATACTGTCTTGTCTAGGGTCGATAACATAAAAGATTTGGGGGTAGTTTTTGACTCTAAGCTGATTTTTGACCTTCATATCGATCAACTGGCAAGTTCCTGTTGTAAAATTTTGGGCTTTGTTACAAGAAACAGTAGACACTTTATAAATTTGAAAACCTTCACCATTTTATATAACTCCTATGTTTTCAGTAAGCTCAACTTTGCATCTGTAGTTTGGAATCCAAAATATGCACTATATATTACCAGGCTCGAGAGAATTCAGAATAGATTCTTAAAGTTAATTTCTTTCAAGTACAATTTTCGTTTGACACCTAGAAATCCCGAAAACTATAATCTTCGTTTGATTCAATTTGGTTTCATTTCCCTAGAAAATATAAGAAAAATCAGTGATGTCCTTTTCCTATATAAGCTCCTTAATAATATCTATAATTCCCCTGACCCCCTTTCCTCCATAACTCTCCATGTTCCGTGCCGTCCCCTCAGAAATAGCGAATTGTTCCATATTCCCTTTCGCAAAACTAATAGCGCGATGAATTCACCTCTCTGCAGGATGATGCGATGCTGTAACTATTTAGGTGATATAGATTTATTCCATGTGAGTCAGAATTCAATCAAACAGAGACTCAAAAGGTTGTATTTGAGTCAGTGAGATTTTTTTTTTTTTTTGATCATTTTCATTGCTGTTTCAATATATATCATTGTTCTTTTTTTTATTATTGTCTCACAATAATTGGTTTTCCTTTTTTATTCATACTGTTTTATTATATTATATGTGTATCTATATATTTTTGTTTTGCAATTAAGTTAATCAAGCAATTAAGCACACTTTGAGATTCCAAATAGTGGATACTGTGTTGGGTGATCATCACCTGTATGTATTCCTGCTTATATAAATAAATAAATAAATAAATAAGTTTGTGAGATATTGCGTTGCGAGTGTAGCTACTTTTGTTATTTAAAAAAAAAAGTCGTAACAATATTGCTTTTTGAAGGGAAAAAATACAGTTGAAGCAAACTCTCGGCTTGATGAAGAGTTTCTGGGGTCTGCACCAGAAAAATCAAACATCATTGATTGGTATGCTAAGTTTAAACGTGGTGAAATGATCACCGAAGACAGCGAACCAAGTGGACGCTCAAAAGAGGCTGTCACCGACGAAAAAATAACAAGAGTTCACGAATATTTGTACATGAGAAAACTGTGTGCAAAATTGCGCGAGCCCACAATCGATCGAAAGCAACAACGTGTTAAAAATTCTGAGCAGTGGTTGAAGATGTTTAAGTGCAATAAACTTGAATTTTTGCGTCGATATGTGACAATGGATGAAACATGGCTCCAACTCCGGGGTTCAATCGACAGTCAGCTGAGTGGACTGCAACGATGAACCGAATCCAATGCGAGGAAAACCACAACAGTCAACTGGCAAGGTTATTGGATCAGTATTCTGGGATGCGCAAGGTATAATATTCATTGATTACCTTCAAAAAGGGCCAGACCATCAACAGCGATTATTATATTGCGGTATTGGATCGTTTAAAGGATGTTTAAAGGGTGAAGGATGGATTGGATCGTTAAAAAAAGGCCCCATTCGAAGAAAAAAAGTGCTGTTTCATCAAGACAATGTGCCGTGTCACAAATCAATGAAAACATTGGCAAAACTGCATGAATTGGGCTTCGAATTGCTTATGCGTGTATTCGCCAGATCTGGCCCCCAGCGAATTTTTCCTGCTCTCAGACCTCAAAAGAATGCTCGATGGAAAAAAATTTAGCGCCAATGAAGAAGTAATCGCTGAAATTGAGGTCTATTTTGAAGCGAAAGACAAATCTTACTACAAAAATGGTATCGAAAAGTTGGAAGACCGCAATAATCGCTGAATCGCCTTCGAAGGAAACTATGTTGAATAATAAAATCGAATATTGCCAAAAAATGTGTTTTAGTATGGTATACCGGGGACTTCTCAATTGGCCTGTTATAAATCTTGAATTTCAATCAAACTTTCAAGGGTTCTACTCGAAAGAAATAATTAAATTGAGATAAAAAAACTAAATTTTTATTGAGTGTAAGTTGTATCCTAAAATTTATATAATACTTCTTGGAGATAAAGTAATCTGGAATTTAGTGCTGGATAGCATTACTATCACACAGTGGTTTAGCTTTCAGTAGTACTGCTCCTGTAATAAAATTGATATTAATTGAGGATTGAGAATAATAGGTAGACATTGAATATTTCAACCAGTTAGATAATACTTTTAAGTTTTATGTACTTACATCATTACAAATCTTATGATTCTCAGTTTTATGATTATTGATATTTGTATAAGATATCTTCGGAAACCAAATGGTACATAGAATAAATAATATTTTGTACCTGTGAGTATGTGAGAGAGTGGTAAGAAAAGGCTGTACTAACATTTTTTTGTAGAAACTAGAGCAGAAACGGCAAAAACAAAAAGCATCAGTCGAAGAATTGAAATGAAGATCTTAAGATCAATTAAGGGAGTGGCACTAAGAAATCAAATTAGGAGTGAGACCATTTGAGAACTCCAGATACAGGATGTGGAGCCGTTTGGCGGAATGAGTGAGAGCAGATAGACATAACCTCGTTGGAAAAATATTAGAAAGAACAATAAACTTATTTCTGTAATCCTACCAGTACCTAATGAGAGTAGTAGATTTCATCCATTATGGACCTATCATGAAACTTTCTATTAATAAAAATGCAGCAGAAGGTTCAAGCTTAGGTACTGTGTTGGTTCTGTTTCCATATTAATTAACAAGAATAGAATTCTCATTTTCACCAATAATCTCTGGTTCATGAATGAAATAACTTTGGGTAACATATACAATGTGTATAAAGTTGGTTCTTTTCATTTCACTTCATGATCTATACCTACTTATATATAATATATACAGGGCGTTCCCAAATTGGAGGTACAAATTAAAGAGTGAGATATTGTTAGGAACAATATGTCCTATAAAACATGGGATCGTAATCCAAATTGTGTTCGAGATGCAAGGTGTTTCTTATAGTTCTGTAGTTCGATTTTATCGAATCTTGATGAATCATTGCTACAGATCAGAACATCAGTAACACCACACACAAGTAATTTGTTCATCACAGCTTACTAACGAGATGTTCATGATAATTTAGATTTTCCTGAAGATTTCATGTGAAGTGTTCGATTTTTTCTCGAAATCTGAACTACCACTGGTCCATCAAAAAAAGTTCTGCAGGAAAAAGCGTTCACTGCTCCAGAAAATAAAAGCATTTGAAATTGGCAAATCACGCCTAATAGACGATCCAACGTTAACTGCCAACCTTCATAGTCTCGATCACCGTAGGCAGGTTGGAGACTTATGCCTTTTTTACAGATACTACCACGGAAGGTGTTCTGCTGCCATTGCCTCCATGATTCCTCCAGGGGCTCAATTTGATCGACGAACAAGGCTAGCCGATAATAGTCACCAGTTTGTCGTGCATCTTTCTACAGCTAGGACATCGGTGTATCAGAAGGCTTTTCTTTACCGAACTGCAAGGCTATGGAATACCCTACCTCAATATGTATTCCCCCTTGGTTACAACTTACAGCAGTTTAAGACACGCACAAACCGATTTCTTCTAAATTCATCTCGGGGCGCTTGAAAGGGCGTTATAAGCTCAGTCTTTTCCCGAGAGATGCGTATAAAAAAAAAAAAAAAACGCGATGTAAACTTTATTTTGCAGTATCTATGCCACGTTTCTGTTGAATATTTTCTGAAATGCAGCTAATATCAGAAAAACTCGAAAAAAAAAACTCTTGAGAACAATGTATTTGTTGGACCATGTATATAGGATTTTTATTCTTCAAACACTTATTTCGTTTGTACCTCCAATTTACCTTGTATAGCCATGGGTGATTAGGAGGATAGAGTTCAATTATAAAATGAGCATCAGTAGGATTGAGCCTCAACTTCAGATCAGCGTAATTTTGACTTCTTATCCGAATACATATTTACCTGAAGGCTTGACTCTAACAACGATATCTTCTTCCGGTGTTGTTATCGGCCTCTCTATTTTATCGAACACATCCTAAAACAAGACGAAAAGATTTACACACAATTAATCCTATGATGAATATCTTTATATTCTATACAGGGTGTCCGGGAAAATGTGGAAAATCTCTCAGATTCAGATAAAATATAAAAAAATGAGATGACAAGTTCCCATCTTTTTTTCCTAGCGGCCCTCCCTACGGATATACGGACTAGGTTGTACATTTCAATGCTTACATTTTTAACACCCTGTATGAAAAGGAGTAAAAAAAAATTTGGATAGCTTGAATATTAAGCTAAAAAAAAAACCCTTGTTTATCGTCGATAAAATGAACCGTTTTCGAAAAACAAAATTAAAAAGGAATTAGAATTCATGGTTCTTTTTAATAGAAATAAAAGAATTAATTCCTTTGTTATTTTGTTTTTCAAAAACGGTTCATTTCATCGATGATATCGACAATTTTTAGCCAAATGTTCAATCTATCCAAATTGGTTTTTTTCTACTCCTTATCATACCTACAGGGTGCATTAAAATTTACAACCTTGTCCGCCCCTGGTGAACTAAAAGATCTAATTTGAATTTAAGGGCAGTATTTTAAGAGGTTCATCATTTCAAATATTCTTTAAATTATATTAAGTAGTTTAAAATTTATTTCAGTAAAATCGATTTCCAGTGACGTCATTTACGAGGCCGTATCTCCGTAGGGAGGGCCGCTAGGAAAAAATATGTTGGGAACTTGTCACCTTATTTTCTTATATTTTATCTGAATCCCAGAGATTTCCCACATTTTCCCGGACACCCTGTATAAGTATACGAGAATTAAGTATTAATGTTGAATATAGATATGTAGTTGTAATTGAATTTATTATGGCAATGGCATGACGTCAGCAATCGAAGGAAAATATCGTTACCAGACTGTCAAAACATTCCTGGTATTTTTATGGGCTTTGATTTTTTTTATTAAGATGAAAAAAATCTCAGCTCAAGGTGAAATGATTATTTCCTGGATACCCATTGCTTTGTAAGTAACAAATATGAAACACCTCAAAAATATTGTTTAAAAGAAAGAACTGAGAAAAATTAAAATTATTATAAAATTCCATACCTGTAGCAAATATCCATCCTCATTGAATAATCCCAATTTACTCGGCTTCACGGTGATTCTGTAAGGATAACCATCTGTCCGATGACTAACGAAAGCAATAGCATAGGAAGAACAATTAAGAGCATGTGGTTTCAACTGTCGGACCCATATACTTATATTATTTTTCTGTGAATGAGAATAAATAAATTTTATCCAGTTTCAATTGATAGAAGGTATTTCAAAAGAAAGTTTATATGTAAAAAGTGATTAAAAAAAAGAATGATCGCCAGACATTTAAGCGCCCCGGCAATATGAAATTCGCCGCCCTGCTTTACCTAATTTCTATGAATTTTCGTTGAAGGTGCCTCTGTTATTCTTCTCAGGCATCTTTTCAATTTCATATAAGATCGTATTATTTAACACAAAACCTCATTGTTAAATTTATCAAACGACGTTTTGTCGATTTCTTCAAAAAGCGTCCTGATGCATTGTTTAAAAGTATGAAGCTCTAGTTCTAAGTCTATAGTAAAAGAGAAGCATTTCTTAAAGTCGCAAAAAGTCTCGTTTCATCAAGTGATTTTGCGCCTCTACAATTTGACGCCCCGGCAAATTGTCCGGTATGCCGCTCCTGGTGGCGGCCCTGCCTAGTATAAGTTCGCCCTTATAAATTTCATCGGTTTTACAATTGTCAAGCTATCGTAAAAGCGAGTCAATCATAAATGTTTACCTCTAGAATGATTATTCAATTATCTTAAACTCTCGAAAACCGATATTTCGTGTTAGAATCTGAAAATACACTAATCAACAATTTACTTATGAACTTCTCTTCATTTGTATTTTTTTCAAGTTATCTCGTGAATATCTGTACATTATATGTTCTCTAAGGAAAAAGTAAGATGTTTTGAGTTGATTATATCAAAGTCTTCCTCACTTCATCGGCTCTTGTTCACAAAATCGATTATTATCTACAGATAATAATCGAAATGTAACAGCCTACAGCTGTTACAGGTGGAGTGAAAAGCAATGTGGTATTTGTTATTAAATCTGTTTTTTTCTCTCGTTCAAACACATAAGGTGACAATAATTGAAGAAATGAGAACAATATCAGCTTATCAGTCATGCCGAGAAGACGTTTGGCTCCTGTGCAACTGGACCAAATCATACGGTGGATACAGGAAGGTTTGTCCCAGCGAGAAGTGTCCCGGCGGTTGAATGTTTCGCAAAGTGTCGTGAGTCGGGCTTGGAATAGGTTCATCCAAAACGACTCAGTAGCTTATGTTCATGGGGGAGGTCGGTAGCGCAGTACAACAGCTGCCCAAGATTGTCTTTTGATCCTCAATGCTAGGAGAAATTCCACTTACCCGGCGTCGCGGCTCAATAGATCACTGAGAGTTGCAACAGGAGTTCTAATTTCGAACCAGACTGTAAGACGACGACTACATGTTCGTGGTTTGAGAGCACGTAGGAGGGTACAACATCCCCGTTTGAATAGGGAACACCGGGTTCATCGACGGCAATGGTCTGAGGAGCACCGCAATTGGACACTTGAAGATTGGAGCCGATGTTTATTTACGGATGAGTCTAGATTTCGTTTGGTCAACTCCGATGGACGTATTCTTGCTTGGAGGGAAAGAGGTCGAAGGTATGCAGAACAGTTTATGGTACCCACAACAGCTTTTGGCGAAGGTTCTATATGTGTATGGGGAGGCATTTGTTTGAACCAACGCACAGAGTTGGTTGTTCTGCAGAACACCACCATGACCAGCCAGAGATATCACGATATGATTATTGAACTCATAATTGTTCCGTTTGCGGCTGCCGTGGGCGAGAATTTCATTTTAATTGACGATAATGCCCGTCCACACCGTAGTCGTCTGGTTAATGAAGCTCTAGAAACTCATGCTATTGATAGGATGGACTGGCCAGCTCGCTCTCCAGACATGAATTGCATCGAACATGTCTGGTCTGAGATGTCTAGACAATTGTCAACCTTAGAACAACCGATCAATAACCTGGAGGACCTTTCTAACGCTTTACGGGATATTTGGACGAATTTGCCCCAAAATTTTATAAATCGTTTGATCGAAAGTATGCCTCGTAGAATGGGGAGAATGCTTGAAACGAGCTCGTGGGGGACCAACTAGGTACTAGCTTAACCGAAACTTCAGCCTTCTTGTGGTTTCATCATAAAATTTTTATGTTATTCAAACACAGAATTTTGAGTGTTCCTAATAAAGTCTTTTTTTCTCTCCAACTTTCCATTTTTTCATTCCTTTCTCAAGTGAACCATATTATCAACTGAAAATACTCTGATATCTGACTAAATTTATAATCTTGGAGCGAATATTTCAGAAATAAATTTAGAACAAGTAAGTGACTCCTATCAATTGTTGAGCAGTTTATGACAAAACGACAAGCGTGACTTTAAGACTGAAGCGAAAATGTCTTACTAGTATCGATGGTACCAAAATTCCATTGAATCGACTCGACTCACCTCCAAGACTAGGGTTCCTTGTTTTCCCAGAGCATCTTGATTTATTGCAATAACATCTTTGTTGAGCAGAAGATCACGTAATTCAGGTCTGATGTTCTTCAAATCCACAGACATAATGAAAGGAGCAGCTAATATGGCCCATACGCTCAATTGTGCTTTGCTCTGCTCATAGCTCAAGCCAAAGTTTCCCACAAGCAACTGAAAAATTATTCATTTATATAATTTAGCTTGAACGATTTGAAATTTTATATTTTCAAGTTCTTCCTTTGGAACTGATGGAGCAGAATAAACACGATTTTTTGCTTTCAAAGTATTTTGAGTTGCATATACAATGTAGGTCTTCTTCACTTCACAAAAAGGAAGGTATAATATTTCAATATCAAAAAAGTTTTTCATTAGCTACTAAGGAAGGGGCGAAGTTATTGGAATATTATGACGGTAATAACAAACCATATCTGGATCGTTCCAATGACCTGGTCCAGCCATCGGAACAATTCTGTCTTGATTTTTTCCAAACCACGACATTATGCTACTGACACTCTGCCATGAGTCATCGATATCATCCCAGTTTCTCCATAAGTTGCAGTATTTGGCTAAGGCTTTGTAATTAGGCTGAAATTGAGTACTTATTGAGTGAATGATATAGTTGAATTATGAATATATTTGTTATTTACTGGAGCATGAGATGACAAATTTAATTTGTAATTATTTGGCATATGCAATTAGATTTTATGTGAATGATTAAAAAGTATGTAATATCCATAATTTCCACAGATTTCTACGCAGAACAAGACAGGCATTAGCGTAGGTTATGTGCTTAGTCTGGAACTCTTACACTAATAAACTCTAGTATGTTGAAGATTTAATGTATACAGAATTAAGAATGAATAAATTTCTAATTCTGAATTTGAATGTAAAACAACCACTTGTAACATTTATTTCGAGTCAAATAGTTTATGGATTTGTAAAACGAATACTTCGCCATAATTGAAAAAAAAGTCACCTTTATTCCACTCGGTTCCATATAAGCAGGCCAGCTACATGAATATACTATAGGTCTTCCTGTTCTATTCAAAAATCCACTCATAGCTGCATATCCTGAAAATAAAAATATACAATTAATATTATATTACGCTAAATCATAAGATTCAGTTCTTCATTCGGAGGGCCTGATGTGTGAGGGGTTTACCCAGTGGCGGCTTTTCCTTTGAGGCAGTGCCTCACCAAATGAATTCTGGAAATTACACGTATTAATTGAATGTTCTATTATTCCATTTGATCCTCAATTTCATATCATACGGTACAGTACTGGTTCTCTCTTCCATAATGTCGATGCTCAATCTCACGATTCTTGTATATTCATCTTACTTCCTATTCAAGAAGTAAACGTTTCGAGGCAAGCCTCATGCGCTTGCTTGTCTAGCACGTTATCTACACCGACGCGACTAGAAATCGAGAATATTTCTACGCCTTTGGAGCCGGCTTCTAATAATAACTTTTATTCAGTCTTAACGACATTCTCATCTTGGAGAAAGATCTTCTCACACAATACTTCTATGCTTTTCCCCATATCTTCAAATGAAGATAACATGAAAAAAAGCATTGAAGTTATCAGGAATCTTAACAACATTTAATTAGTTGGGTAAAACGAACCTTCTTCCATTTCACTCTGGTCCACATAACATCCATCGAATTTCAAATAGTCCACTTCCCAATCTGCGAAAGTTTGGGCATCAATACTCAGATAATTCAAACTTCCTGGATATCCTCCACAAGTAT
This sequence comes from Harmonia axyridis, assembly GCF_914767665.1. Taxonomy (NCBI): domain Eukaryota; kingdom Metazoa; phylum Arthropoda; class Insecta; order Coleoptera; family Coccinellidae; genus Harmonia; species Harmonia axyridis. Next base: position 60,635,675 of record NC_059501.1, read on the forward strand.
GGGTCCCATAGTCAGCATAAATTCCAAACTTCAAGCCTTTACTATGAATCTAAAAAATGAAAAATTTATTCATACAGGGTGTCCCAGAATTAGCTTTCAGTAATTCATCACTATTCCAAATAATTCTTTTTCGAATTTTTTTTTCTATAGCTCTAAAAAAACATCCTTTATAACCAAGTGTAAAATGATGTTCTTTTTTGGAGGTAGGCAGAAGAGGAAAAACTTTTAGATTAATGAATTTAGTTTTCTAGATATGTTAACTATCGAATGCAGCTCCACTTGCTGTATTATATTTGTACATATATATATATATATATATATTTGGGATATATGAATGAATCACGATAATGAGGGAAAATTAATGGCAACCAATGCCATACCTTTTCCAAATGAGGGTGTAATTGTAATAATCGGGAATTTTAGATTCTCGATTATTTGATGGAACCTCGTGCCAGAGGTACCTATACTTCATTATTTCAAAGGGACCTTTTCCGAAAACACATGTAGTATGATACTACAATGACTTATTAGTTCGATATACATGGAATTCTGGACAAAACTATAAAAATACCGATTTCAGGAATGTTGATACTAACAACAGTCACATGCGATAAGAAAGTAACTAATTGGGTTTTAGATAATTAATAAGTCAAAGTAAGTTGAGTTATATCAATATGGAAAACATTCAAGGCGTCAAAAATAATATGCTGAATAAGAAAAAAACCACAGCACATTTTTCACGGGTACGCGCATCGGGGGCGGAGGAAAAGGTGTAGTGACTCTTTGTTTGATTGTACGAGAGATGGCGTCATGGTGTTCTTATCTCTCGAAAGAACGGTTTGAGAAATAAACCTAACCATTCTACGGTAAAGTCACCATGCTCTGCCTTACTGATGATTCCATCAATGTTTCCAGCAGGAAGCACTGCAATCCTCTGATTCACATCGATGTTGTTCTTTCATTATGAACTAAGTGCCTTTACCCTCAATATTACATTTATCGTTTTCCAAAAAATATTTTTTTGTATTGGATACTGAAACTTACATATTTAGATAGTGCTTTTATACCAGAAGGAAATCTCGTAGCATTAGGTTGTAATCTGAATGATTTCGGATCTCTTTCGAAAGACATCCAACAGTCATCTATCATAACATATTCATATCCTGCAGCCAAATATCCATCTGACACCATAAGATCCGCTGTTCTCTTGAACAACTTTTCGCTGAAATATCGAATCAAATGTTAGTTATTGGTATCGGTTACTACAGTCCTCGATATTCCTTCATTTTATAAATATAAGGTTTTATAGAGTTTTCCAATAAAAGGTTTCATTTTGATATAAAAAAAAACGAGTACCGTAAAATGGGGCGAAGTCGGACAGTAGGGGTGAAAACGGACACTCGGTTCTTGCCGTCGTTTTCGTCAAATTCACTTGATACGGTTAGATCAAATTAGAATGTTTTGACTATAACGGGTTAGTTCAAGTATAGCAAAGGTGCTGTGCGGATCGGTTGAAGAAGATAATCATTATCGTAGCTTGCAGGTACGTCTTATTGAATGTAATCATTTATCCACTTTTTAAAAATTTTAAAAAGAAACTCTTGCACACTAGAAATAGTGGGGAGTGCTTGCATGAAACATATTCTAAGTTGTTAAGAAATTAATCGAAAAGAAATAGCTATAAAAATTACTTCTTTCAATAATTCCTTTTTAATAATAAATGAAGAGATTTAAAAACTTTCCCCTTGTAGGGGTGAAGGCGGACAGAATGGGCCGGCAATATAAGGCTAAAATTGGCATTTCATTCATGAATTACACCCATGAAAATTTACAAAAGGCTGTGAACGATGTTAAAAGTCATCGAAAAACACTCAGAGAAGCTGCCAAGTGTTACGGTATACCAAAGTCAACGTTATATGATAAGGTGAAAGGAATAAAAACAAAAACACATGGAGGACAAACAAAACTGTCTGAGTTAGACGAAAAAAAATTGGTCGACGGAATAATCACATTATCCGAATGGGGTTTTCCAATCACTAGAAGCGACATTCGTCTTTTAATAAAGAGCTTTCTTTATAGAAAAGGGGTGAAGATTGATCAATTCAAGGATAACTACCACGGAATTGATGGGTTTTATAATTTTATGAAACGGCATAATAGAATCTTGACAGAAAGACTAGCCCAAAATATAAAAAGAGCACGGGCAGGCATAACAAAAGATACTGTCAAAGACTATTTCGAAAATTAAAAAAAAAGTCATTGAGAATGTTCCAGCAAGCCAAATAATAAACTACGATGAAACCAATTCAACAGATGATCCAGGAAGATGTAAAATTTTGAGGAAGGTTTCAGTTTCCTCAGTTGCCCGAAAATATTGAAGTAGAATAAGGTTTATTTTGTTTTCGTTATATTCATTTCCTGTCAGAATATATTTTCTTTATACGTTGTTATGTTTTTATTCATTTTTTCATCAGAATATATTTTTATATTTTTTATCTGTTACCAATAAAAATTTCAAACAAGATGAGAGTTTAACTAATATCCATTGGAATGTCACCTATTTTTGTATAAGTTAAAGATGTTTTTGTGTCCGTCTTCATCCAAAACGAGGCTCGAAGACGTTTCTGAATTGAAATATACATCTGTCCGCCTTGACCCCACACATAGGGGTGAACGCGGACACTCTTTACCACAAAAAATAGTGAGAAGCTAAAATTTCAGGATAAAGGAATAATCAGATTATATTTGGGGGGTCATCATGAAATCTCAATATTTTTTTTCAGAATTTTTCTGCTCAGTTTATAAAAGTTATTCACAAAAATATTTGAAAATCGTCCGACTTCGCCCCACTTTACGGTATATTTTAAGAGAAACCAATGGATGTTCATTTCATTGTAAGTAGATATGCCTTTAACGATGGTAAACAATATCAGCCAAATTTCCATCACCACTTCAAACATTTGCGGCTGTTGGTCCTCGATAACTTCACGAATTCTATATTTAAGGTTTTGAATCGATTGTGGAGCATTGGCATGGACCTACCTCATCGTTCACGTGGTCCTAAAGAAAAATCTGAATGTGTTAAATCACAAAATATCGGTGGCCATTTGTGATCACCTCTTGGAGAAACTTATTCAATTATTTCGTTGCTTGTGTGTCTTGTTTGAAATAAACTTTAAATCTTTATGCAAAATCAGTTTAAAGTCGTTTGTAGATGCCCAATTTCCAAGATCGACGAAGAATCGCCAAACCTGGATTTTCGTTGACACTAGGGGCTACAGCAGCAATATTCTCAGTTGTTTTTGAGGATGCACACGGTTTCGCTAACTTGTCCCAACAATGCTTCGAAAGTTACAACTGCATCAGATAGCGGGCTATTTAAAATGAAGCATCTTATTGAAAAACCTTTTATTTTTGGCATTTTGTTAACATTTTCATTCATATTTCACAGGATCTTCAGATAAAAGTGAAGACAGAATATTTAATCTAGATGGGAATGAAACTCAAGTATTCCATATCCCTATTGATGATGTTGATAGATAAATAATCAGCAGACTTCAAGATACCAAAGAAATCTTCAGTTCATTTTAAGAATTTGGAGCGATAAGGAGCCATGAAGTAGGCATATTTCGGGAGTCACGGTGTAATGAATGTGAATAATAATTCACAATTAGTACAGACTCATTGAAAGGATATTCAACAAATTCCCGGTTCTATCCCAGTAGAGTGAACGCAAACGAAGTCGTTGTCACCCCTCACATTTATTAGGCATTAATTCCTTCATTCTGGCTTAAGATAAACACCCTAGGGTGGTTGGCACCCACCCTGTCGATATCCCACGATAAAACAACTGGGTTCAAATTTCAAGAGATTTGTACAGGATGTCAAAGCAATAAAAATTTAGTCGTAAAAACTCTAGGGAGGATTAAATGGCCCAAAACTAAGAACATAAAAATCTGTTCTATTCGGAGGGACCACCAACGGTGCGTCCAAAATGGTTCCTAATTTTAGGCGGTGCTAACGGTACAACCCCATGTCAATAGTACATAACATGGGGTGGAACCAATAATCTAGGTACATAAGGACAATCACTCTGATTGGACGAAAGGAAAAAGAAGATAGACGCTTAGAAAAATTTGGTAGAAGGAGGGTGACGATTATTCAACTATAAAAACAATAGTTTTCAATTCAGTTAGGGTTCAAGTGGAAGTTCGGGTTCGGTTCGGAAGTTGGGACCAAAAGGGGAATTCGGCCCTGAGTTCAAGTTCGATTCTAAGTTGAATAAAGTTCAAGTTGGTTTTCGGGAACGGTTTCAGGAAAGGTACAAATAGGGAATTTGTTGAAAGGTTTATTTGAACAGTTTGGAAGTGATTGTGATATCCAGGGTAAGGATATTTAATTTAATCTTATATATGTATATTGTTGTTTGATTTTTCTCCTTAGAAAAGATTTACCAAATAGTCCAAGATTGTCGGGTGTTATTATTTTTCTTATTTACTCTTAAGGTGTTTGCCATAGGCTAGTAATGTGCGAATTTTATTGACTGTATTTTCTCATTAATTATTCCAATAAATTATTAAACTTTGTTATTCAAGAATACTTGGTCTCATTCAGTGAAACACCTCCTAGAAAAAGATCAAATATAAGACTTATCCTAGGGCATAAGCCGGACGCACGAAAGGTTCTTTCATAAAAGAGAAATTGTGTTAATTTCAAAATAACTGTACTGGCCGGAACTATAGAAAGCCGCTCTTCTAATAAGTTCCTTTTTTTAAACATTAACACCCAACTACAGGCCAGTTTATTACAACGGACCCCATTGGACCCCCTCCTGGCTACGGCCTTGGTAAACAATTGGCATTTGTCAAAGACGCGAAAAATACTTTACCATTTCTCCTTTTGCTAAATATTTTTCCACAATTACATTAACGAAACTATATGCAATTCTTTGGATAACATCTGTCTTCATCATATACAACTTCAAAAATGCTGAATTTAAACATCTTTTTCAATCCTGTTTCGAAGAATGAAGTTATGAATACAATCAAAAAGCTCAACAATAAGAAAAGCACTGGTATCGATTATATTTCAACAAGACTATTGAAAACTATTATCGATTCGATTTCTAAACCTTTTCCCAGTTTGATCAATATATCTATATCTACCAGAAGTTTTCCAGATAATAAATAAATGAATAAGTTTATTGATTAGAAGTTTATTATTATTGGTTGAAAAGTCACATGACTGGTCGAACTATGAAGATCAGACTGAATGTTGCTAGTTCGGATGAATGTGAGGTTGTTCTAAGGGTTCCTCAAGGCTCTGTTGTGGGACCATTATTTTTATTGTTTATAACAGATACCAGCTTATATCGACCTAGACCTAATTACGCTATTTGCGGATGATACATAGATACTTGTCAATGCTCGAAGCTCTAAGGAGCAATTTAACTAAGTACGTATTTAATACAATTATTCACTGATTTTTTCGAACTAAATGAATTAATGAAAAAACTTTTTTTGTTAATTTTGAGTTGCAAATTTGTAACAGAGAGCGTATTTCAGTATTTTATGGGGATATCTCACTGACATCAAAAGATTAAACTAAATTTCTGGGACTCTACATGAACGATGAAATGAGATGGTCTCATCATATTGACATTTTCGTAATAAGCAAAATAAATCTTTTGATTTCCCTGAAGTTTATTATGGATGTATATTAATCTCTTAGTTCCCACACACATAGCCTATTATATTCTGATACGGAGAAGTTTTTACACAGAGTTTTCATATGCCAGAAAAGAATAATAAGGATAATATTCGATATACATCCACGATCTTCCTGTCGACCATATTTCATTGAGAATGAAATGATGACTGTGACTTGTATATACATATTCAAATGTCCACTTCAAATTGAGAACATTGTCATAGAACCTTCCGATACGAACGTTTACCCTCTTGTCAGAGCATAAAGTTGTTCAACCATTTACCAGGCTCTTTGAAAAGACAAAATCAAATAAAATTCAAAAATTTTAATAAACAGTTCACTGTTAAATAAATGTTTAGGACAAGGGTATCTAGTATATGTAATATTAGAAATTATGTTAATTATGACGTCTCCTATAGATACTATTACAGTCACAAAGGATCAAAGAATGTTGTTAATGTATCATCAATGTAAATATCCACTTATGTGAATGTTTGGTGATACTGCATGCAAAACTTTCGGAATGTTAGATAATCATGAAAATTCCAAATTACTGATACCAGGCAGTTTTTTTATTATTTACTTGTCCAGTCCTTATCACGTTTGTGGTGACCCAGGTCAAGAAATTGTTTCAAGATAAACTTTATATACCGGTCGCCGATGAGAAATTCCTGCCATCTCATTATTGTTATCTGAGATTCGGAATACCTATAAGAATATGATATTCAGGAAGATGAAATTTCTCTAAGTCTCGAACACAGTTATGAAGGAACATATTACGCACGACAGATGGAAACTTGTCATAGATTCATAGGAAAAATATGGGTTCAAGAATGTTTGGACGTCTAATGGAGCTGTTTTCGTTTAAAGACTCATTTCTGGTGTGTGATTATTCATTTTTATTTAGTTTGTTAATGATTCGCTGGCTGTTTTTTTTTTTTGGACTCTTATCACGCACTGGCGAATTTATTGGGGTATGATTTTGTTGGGTCATTTGAATGTACAATCTTTGGTTCCTAAATTTTATGAATTGAAACTTTTTATTGAGCAGAATAAATTTGACATACTTGCACTGTCTGAGACTTGGTAGAATGATTCAGTTGATACAGAAAGCTTAATGATCACAAATTTTGATTTTGTCAGGGTAGATATAGAAATACTGGTGCAAGGGGCGGAGGAGTCTCGTGTTATATATTCGCAACAGAAGAGCAGTGATAAAAAATTCTAAACTTTGCGGTTCAGAATATGTGATACCCAATTAAAAATATTGCCGAAATGTAATTTTCACAATATTTTAAAAATATTACAAAAATGTATAATTTTGTTGACAGTATTACTGTTTTATCTGAAAGAACCAGGCAGTAGTCTAATGGAAAAATTGTCACCGGTTAATTTTTTGAATTTTCCTTATCTTGTATAATAGAATATTCGAGTACACAATTATAATGTCGAATTGTATTGGCATTGCTATGACTAGTTTTTGAGTTGAGTTGAGAGTTTTATATTCAGTTCTTGTGATCGAATTTGGGGCACCTTGTACAATGTCTTTCATTGTACAATGTCAAAATAACAGTAAGTAATCGTCAACGTGGCTCTTACCGTTACTCTCTATGAAATTTTCATTGTATACAATTTTTTGTCAACTGTAGTGATAGCGGTCATACCTCTTAATATACAATGTATGTACAAAATATGATTAATTCATAAAAATTAACCGGTGAAAATTTATCCATTAGGCTGCTGCCTGCCTTATTTACACCCAGTTACAGGAACGTTCATTAAAATTTAATGCCGTCATTAAAATGCAGCAGGAGGAGCCTATTGACAACCTGAACTTTTTAATGAAGGATTGAAATTAATAAATGACGGCATTTAATTTTAAAGAACTTTCGTGCAACTGGATGAATATCCCTATTGGAATATAATGGTAATATAGTTACCTAATTCAAAATGAAATGCTTATTAGTTGCAAGAAAAGAATTATCGACTTTGTAACAAGATCAAATGAATCATGTATTAGGTATAGAGTCACTCAAAGATCTTATTAAGTTCTTTAATAAATTTGGCCTAGCTTTCGGTCATTTACATGGCCATCTTCAGGGCAAATTAATCTGAACCTAACAATGAAAAATTAGGCAGAACCATGTTGCCATATGTTTTTACAGATATCTATTTTAAGATAATTGAATTGTGGATTGTACCTATTTTTGAGACTTTAATTGTATGACCAGGAAGTTTTATTGAAAGGTGACTCTCATTGTTATGGTTCTGCCTAATTTTTCATTGTTAGATTCAGATTAATTTACCCTGAAGATGGCCATGTAAATGACCGAAAGCTAGGCCAAATTGGATAAAGACTTAATAAGATATTTGAGTGACTTTATACCTAATACATTATTCATTTGAAATGCTTATTACCTTATTCTTATGTCAAAATGCCTAATTTTAACATTGACCACGTGTAATATGAATCCACTGATTGCAGACTCCACAGGATACAAATATATCTAGCGCCTCCTATTTTTTTTTTCCGCTGGACACTTCTTGAACACTTCTACCATGAGAGATTATTCTCCTTATCTTTACCTTTTATTGTTATTATTATGTTTTCTCTGACATCGGTTGGCCACAGCTCGGAAACTATTATACTACGTCTGAAAGTCTGAATCAGGGGGGTGAAACCGCTAGTGCTAGCATTGGCAACAGATGTGACGTCACATACACTCAAATTACACGGTATACATATCACGATGTAAAAATTTTATTCTCATAATAAGCCAATCAGCGTTCGAGTTTTTCAATATGATTTTATAACCAACAATAAATTGTGTTTGTATTTGTAATTCTTGAATGAACAGATGAAGTGGTTTTTATTGTCACTTATTTATTACAAGTTCTGTTTTAGGTTTCAGGTAAGGTAAGGTCAGGTAATCCATGAGAAAATAAATTTAGAACAAAATAAGACCGGGTTTTTCCTCATATTGTATTTTAATGCTCTAATATATCTGAGATCCTTACTTGTGATTATAATAATCCTTCAGAATCAACTATATTAAAGTTAAATTCTGTTCCTCGGCATTTACTGAAGTATCAAATTTATAATCATCAGCCCTATGATAGTAGAACTTCCCCAAATGTTTCTTGTATGGAAAATATTAATGATTCTAACAATAACCATCTACGTGATCCAGAATTATCATATCAAATTAAAATGAATTGCCTACTAATTGATCGCTATTTATAATCTTTTTTTTTTATATCCACCTACAACCTCCAAATGAGCTGAAAATGAAGTAACAAAGAGGACCTGTGATAATTAAAGTGAATTACGAAATGAGCACTGTAACGCAGGAAGATAGATTAAACCAACTGAAGATTTTTATCTTTCATGTATGTGTAGAAATTTGAATATTGCTTCAGAAATGTATCAATTCAGTTGTTCATCAGATATAATTTCATAAAGTAGGTATAAATAGGTATTTTTTTTCAGTCAGGTATAGTGTAAATCTCCCAATATAATGTATATTATGTATTGATTTTTATAAATAATTATTATTTTAAGCAAATATGTAAATTTCCTTTGATAAATAAAACTTTTCGATGATATTTTTCTGTTTTAATTCGAAATTATAACAACATAACCTAAAATAAATACTAATAATATTCCAACAATTTCAATGAATTGTCATACCTTCATATTCAAATTTTCCCGCCATATTACACTACATGATGGCGGACAAAATATCGGCCATATTGTTGCCTTGATTTAACACGGCGTTAGCACTTCTTATATATTTAGTATTCTGTGGTCTGAATATTCTGCTTGGCGTACACTTCTTGCGCTCAGTAAGTTTTTTATTATGCTCGCTTCACTCTATTCACTCTGCCTCAGTGAATAGAAGAAGAGGTGAAGAGAGCATAATAAGCTCAAGAAGTGTTTGCCGAGCAGAATAATCAGTCACAGCATTAGTAGAAAAAGTTGCTTTCTGTATTGAACATTTGGTGAAATAGTGTTCATCAATCATCATTATAATTCAAATATTTCTATATGTTTCTTACCTAATACAATCATCTGGATATAAGTCACAGTCAACTACGCATCGGTATCTTTGCCACTGCATCCAGCCCATTGGGGGAGTCAAAGCTAGCCCATTGTCAAGTCCGGAACAGGGGCTCGTAAGAATAGACAAAAAACAGATGATAGTTATCTTCCATATATCCATTCTGTAAATTCAAACACTGATGAGTACCAAATGCTCATAAAATTTTTATCTGCGAATATGATATTTACGAGCTAAGCTGCAGTTTTGATAAGAGTGTGGCAAACGTTTTATATCGATATTGGGCGTAACTCGTAGATATGCGCAAAATATAGACAGCTACACTTGCACTTGTTCACCAATTGTGTGGACCCACACGTCTAGGAATTAAAGGGTTAACGGAAGTGAATTTTGGGATCGTTTTCAACCAAAAATAAAACAAAACAATACGTGACCAACACTTACTAGATTTTCTCGATTTCACATATTTCTGTATTTGGAAACTATTGCTTTCAATACACAATAGAAATGTTGATTTTTTTTCAATGAATCGTTATTTTCAGCACATATTTTCAAATTTTATCTCTTTGAAATGTTCTGGTTAAAATGCAATGGGGTTGAATGATTCACCCCTTCGAAAGTTAACAACAAAATTCAAAAATATTCATAGGTATGCCCTTTCTTCAAACCTACAGCAATTTAAAAAAAACATTGGAATTTCGAGAAAAGACCTAAGAGCTTTTGTTAATATGAAAGGTCCCTTTTAAATTTCGTCAAAGGTTCACCACCTAAAATCTTTCTCATTTATTTGGTGACATCTTGCAAAAGAACATGCTGCGTTCAAATTTGACTTTTTCAGATGAAATCGAAATCGAAATATCTCAAAAACGGTATGTTTGTAGCATATGAAACTTCAAACAACTTCTTTTATTTGCAATTTGAAAATTCAATGAAAAACGAGGTGTTCCATAAGAAAAAGCAAATGTTTGATAATTTAAACATTTTTGGTACACAATTTGAGCAAGAGCGTAGATTTCTTTTTTTTTGGGGGTCTTGGAAAAAAAAAATTTTTTCACGACAACGACAATATGTGTAATGTAAGAAAGAAAGGTTTTATAACGAAGTTACAACCAAAAATTACTCGGAATTTTAGCATTTTTTGATGACCGATTCCCTAGTTCTTACTTTATACACTCTGTTCCTAAATAAGAGGTACGTAGAAAAATGAGAAATTCCTTGAATAATTTTAAGAATAGAATGCCCTATACATGAGTCCACAAACGGTTTGTTTTCGAGATACAGGATGTTTCTTGTAGTCCTACTTTTTTGTGATGCTTATAACAGTTTATCGAATCTTCATTAATCTTCTTTACATATTGGGTAAATAAGTATCAAAACTTATAATTAATTATTTATTCATCACAGCTTATTGGATCTTATGATAATTTGAATTTTCCTGAGAATTACTGAAGAATTGTTTGGCAATAACCGACAAAAAACCAACAACTGTATTACTGGACCAGAGTTTCTTTTTACATTTTTCCGAACTACCTGTCATTCGCCAAAAAAAAACGGATACTCTTCCAGAAAAAATATCTCCCTGTAGATTTGCATTCCAAATTAGAATATCACAGGATGAAAACTTTAAATTGGAAAATCTATGCCAAATTTAAATATCTTGTGAAGGAAAGGTACTATGAGAAAAAAACTTGAATTTTAAAATCTGTATCTCGAAAACAAATCATTTGCGGACCCATATTATCTATAACACTTTATTTTTTAAAATGATCCGAGGAATATGTCATTACCGTTTGTACCTCCAATTTAGAAGCACACTGTATAGTTAATTCAAAACTGACGTCTTCACAAATTAACTGTAATTTGATTCATATTAAATTGTAAAACACAGCACTGCCAATAAGCGAATATCTCAGTTCAGTTCTTTGATAACTGCAGTATTAAAATTTTGTGACGAAAATGATACAAAAAACCGAAAACAACGGGTAAGTTTACACCGATGACGAATGCAAGAACAACAGATTGCAAAACATGGGGACGCAGACAAAACGCGTAGATAAAGAAAATAATAAACCTCGGACATAGAAGTGCTCGTAATGCAATTAAAGTAATCATCTTCAAAGTGATAATATACTCATAAACTGTAAAAGGGTTTGATTTTCAGTTGCCTTGTCGATTTCAAAGGAAAGTAAAAAGATTATTGGTTCATTTCATGGAAAAGTTTTCGTTCTTCGTCTTTGAGAGAATACTGGAATTTTATATTTTGGAAATCTTAGGGGGGTAATTCCCCCCTTTTCTACGCCCTTGGATTCGGGAATATAGCTCTAATGGAGCCCAATAATTCTATGTCGAAGAAAAATCGAAGATTTCAGAGCTTAATCGTAATAGAGCGTCGTGTCAATAGTGTATGTAAAATTTTTCTCGTCTGAATGAAGGAATTGTTGATTTTTTTTTAAAATTGACATATAAATTAATAAAAAACCTTTAATACAATGAACTCTTCTACTTTGATGCAAATCATGAACGATGTGAATGAATAAAGAAGGATAAAAGAGTAACCTTAATTCTGCATCGAACACATATTCTCAATATACAATACCGAAAAGCAAGAATATTTGACTAACAAATTCTGATCATATGACTCTCCAATTGTGAATTATAACTATATCGCACATATCTAATATAATACAATGTTTTACACCTACTTAAACAACTTCAATGGAAAAATCAAAATTGAGTTCAAACAGAATTGGTCATTTATATACTTACAAAGGGGGGAGAGATAACGACATATCAAGTAGGTATATTTTCCTATTAACATTCCAGTCTTTTTCTATGAAGTATATTTTCCAATGAAAAATGAGGTGGGAAAATGCATTCAAATATTACGATTCGCAACGAAATAATTTAGTAACTATGAGTAAATATTCTATTTATAAACAACGTATAATAATAACATATAAACGTGTAAAGAAATCGTAATGAGAATTTATGATATTTATGATAAAAACATTGGCTCAAGACATCGAGGCACCTGAAATGTAACGGTAGAATACTTGAAGGGAAATTGATAAGATTCCATACCTACATAATTTTACCTAGTGTAGATGGTTACACAGAAAAACACATCGAAAAGTTCTGATCCATAAAACTTTCATCTCCTACTTGATTTTTTTTTAACCGTCTTTTATTTGGGAAAAAGTTAGTTGTATTATACCAGGGTTTAGAATTAAGATAAGTTGGTGTTTTGTCGACTAAGGTCAAGAATATATGTATATCTTTGGAATTGTATATTATATACCTATGAGCATTCAATATTATATGAGTCAACATCTAATGTTGGCACAAAATGAAAAAAAAACATCAATAACATAAATAGCAAACAAAAAAAACATATAAATCACAGATGTAGAAAATATTCATTCATGGAGTAGTATATAGGCCTTCTCCAGTAGTATATGAGATTACGAGTGTTACAGAATATTTCTTCAAATTAAATGGATTTTTATATAGGTACTCATCACTATTTTGTTCAGAATTGGCCTCTTTTCGAGTTTTTGCTCATATTTAGAATAGATAAATAATGTTTTATTGAAATATTTGGCTGACCTACCTTGAAAATAACCGAAATGTCTCGTTCAACTCGTTTATAAAAAAAAGTCTTAGTTTATGTAGAGACCAGTCAACTATAAATTCAGAAACTTCAGTATTTTGATATGTACAGGGTGGGCAAATAAGCGAGGTAAGCGGCTATATCTCAGGAACCACTCATCGTAGAGACTTGCGGTAAAAAATTTTACGACTAAAGTAAACAAAAGAAAACACTGGAAATTATTTTGAAGTTAATACCTCCACCGCTAGGGGGCGTAATAGCTATCGTCGAGTGGAAAAATGCATTTTACTCGAAAAATTTTCATATTAAGTTGGAAAAAAAATATCATCACTGTAAACCTTGGAAAATTCTCTATCTGTTTGAATTGTCACTTTCGATTTTGCGACATCAAATAAGGGTGGGGAAAAGATAGAAATCTGACTGATTGAAATGTATGTAACTTCAGTTTGGCTCAACATTTTTGAGCAAATTAGATCTTATTTGAAAGACAACATCTTGTTGATCAAGGAAAAAATATACTCATGATGAATTTGATTCAGCTGCTTCCGATAGGGAGCGCTAAGTCAGAAGTTCATTGTTTTGTTCATTTTTTTCTGAAATTTCAAATGTAATGATAGAATTTTCTCAACAGAAACAAAAATTTCATTGAATTTGCATGAAAAAACCTGAAGGTCGCAAAGCGATAATTTCAGGCGTTCTGAAGTTATGGCCGAAAGAAGATATTCTTCAACTGATGCACTGCGAAAAACCAAATTGAGTCTTCAAGTTCTAACAGAAACAGAAATCCCATCAAATTTGTATGAAAAAACCAAAGGTCGCAAAGCGATAGCTTCAGGCGTTCTGGAGTTATGGCCGAAAGAAGACACAATTTAGTTTTTCAGTGCATCAGTTGAAGAATTTTTTTTTTCGTCCATAACTAGAGAACCCCTGGAGCTATCGCTTTGCGACCTTTTGGTTTTTTCATACAAATTTGATGGGATTTCTGATTCTGTAGGAACTTGAAGACTCAATTTGGTTTTTCGCAGTGCATCAGTTGAAGAATATCTTCTTTCGGCCATAACTTCAGAACGCCTGAATTTATCGCTTTGCGACCTTGTGTTTTTTTCATGCAAATTCAATGAAATTTTTGTTTCTGTTAAGAAAATCCTATCATTACATTTGAAATTTCAGAGAAAAATGAACAAAACAATGAACTTCTGACTTAGCGCTCCCTATCGGAAGCAGCTGAATCAAATTCATCATGAGTATATTTTTTCCTTAATTAACAAGATGTTGTCTGTCAAATAAGATCTAATTTGCTCAAAAATGTTGAGCCAAACTGAAGTTACAGACATTTCAATCAGTCAGATTTCTATCTTTCCCCCACCCTTATTTGATGTCGCAAAATCGAAAGTGACAATTCAAACAGATAGAGAATTTTCCAAGGTTTACAGTGATGATATTTTTTTTCCAACTTAATATGAAAATTTTTTGAGTAAAATGCATTTTTCTACTCGACGATAGCTATTACGCTCCCTAGCGGTGGAGGTATGAACTTCAAAACAATTTCCAGTGTTTTATTTTATTTACTTTAGTGGTAAAATTTTTTACCGCAAGTCTCTACGATGAGTGGATCCTGAGATATAGCCGCTTACCTCGCTTATTTGCCCACCCTGTACATATATCTATTGTTTCTATTGGAACATTGTTTTGCACGCTCTCCTCATAAGTATTTACTCATTAACTTCCTCAATCGATAAATCGATTAGATAAATGATTCGGGTGAAAAAACTCAAATTAATAAATCATTGAAATTTGGTTCTCTGACCTAATGAGTTTGCTGTTTGATTATATACCGATAATAGATTCATTTCGAAAAGGAGATATTATGTTCTCTCGATTTTGGTAATTGGACGTATTGAAGAGGGAAGGGGTAGAGTGCCGTGATATCTTCAAACCGGCAGAACCCGGAGTATTCATTTTAGGTTTTAGTTTGTACTGAAATAATAAAATATATAGGTTCTAATTTGAAAATCTGGAGTTTTGATGAATTTGAAGTGAATGATCTTCTTATAAACACCCTGTTCATTTTTGGTCCAAACCGCAAACAGTTTCATAATACTACGTATTTGCAGAATCGATGAAGAAAAAATTTTTTTCGAAAAAAACTTTTTCTGCCGAAATATTAACAAAAATGTAAATCCTCATCGCCACCATTTTTCTATAAGAATCCCATTAACTCATGAACCATTCAGTTTTTAACCAAGGTATGGCATACAGGGGCGGATCCAGGAGGGGCATGGGGGCCATGCCCACCCCCTCGCGGACCTTATAAATATAAAAGTGTATCCTGAATTACCGAAAAATATGCACTTATTTAGTTTGTAATATTTTTTTTCCAATAGATAGCTCCGATCGGATTCCATTACATGGCGTTAGAAAGATGAGATTTCGTGCCACATTATCTTTTGCGACAGTTTTGTGATTAGTTTACTCAGTAATTAAACCGAGCGCTTGAATTAACAAGCGCTCGTTAAAGATGGACAGAATAACAAAGAAAAAATAAGTTTTATTTGAGTTTTTCTTCAATAAAGGCGAAAATGCGAGCCAAGCGGCTGAAAATTTAAATAGTGTTTTTGGTCTTGATACTGTAATAACCAATTACGCGCAATTTTGGTTTCGTCGATTCCGTTCCGGTAATTTCTATGTCAAAGAGGCATCACACGCTGGAGACTAATTGACGAAAATATCGACAAAATCATGGACATTTTCGGGTCCTGTTTCCATTGCTCAAGAATTGAAGATTGCACAAAAACCGTTTGGAACCATTTTCATAAAGCTGGTCTCAAGAAGAAGCTAGATGTATGGGTACCACACGAGTTACCGCAAAAAACCTCTTGGACCGAATTTCCATCTGCGAATCGCTGCTGAATCGCAAAAAAATAACCCCATTTTGGAAACGGTTGGTGACTGGTGATGAGAAGTGTATGACTTCCGACAACGTCCAGCGAAAACGGTCCTAGTAAAAAAGCGGTGAGCTATCGGAAACGGTCAGGAAGGTTTTGCTGTTTGGTGGAATTGGCAGGGAATTATCTATATAAGCTGCTCCGCTAAGGCACAAATATTGACTCGCAACGGAACTGTACTGTCAACATTTGGACCTTCTGAATGAAGCAATCGCCCAGAAGCAACCAATAGGAGAGGTATTGTGTTACATGGGGACAACGTAAGGCCACACATATCGATAGTGACTCGCCAGAGGTTCTTATGTATCCACCTTATAGTCCGGACCTGGCCCCAAGTGATTACCACTCTTGCTGTCCATGGCAAACAATTTTGGTGGTGAAAAATTCGTTTCAACAAAGGCTCGTGGAATGCGAATGTCTCAATTTTTTGCCAATAGCGACTAGGGCTTCTATGAGGGAGGCATACACAAACCTTCAAAATAGCTATAAGGTATAGAACAAAACGGCGCATATTCGACCATTCTAACTGTGGTAATTGAAATCTTGATTTTATTCAAAAATAATGATTTTTTTCTATACCTCATACTTTCTTGTGCCCGAGTTTTCTCATGAAATAAATCTACATATATTCATGAAATTGTTTAAACTTGTGTTTTGTACTACAAAAATTTTGGAAACTGAATTTGACATGATATACTAAAATATATTTTTCTATAAAAAAAAACACGTGTCTCGATAGGCACCAACAAAAAATCCGCTATTTTGCTAATCGATATGAGCCGTGACTTTCTATGGCCCCCCCTCAGACATCGCCTGGATCCGCCCCTGATGGCATATTGCCGAAATTGTCATCGAAAAAGCTTTCCAATGATGTTATAATATACTGGGTGAGCCATTTGAAATAAGGAAGCAGTAGTCTGTTTCCGGTATAACCGGAAGTTGTAGATATCTGAAAATATTTTAGGGAGAAATATCATTGTCTCAAACCCTATTATGCAGATTCTCAGCTCGAAATTTTGATTAGTTTTCCATAACCTACTAATGGGCCATCCCGGTGAATCACCCTGTATTTATAAATTGTAATTTCATTAGATGCTATGAAGCTGAAACTGTTCTATGACGGAAATGTGTCATTGAGAAGTGTCTAAAAAAATTATCCTTCACATTCTATACGTAACATTTTTTCTAGTATAATTTCTAGTTGAATAAATCGACAATAATTGAAAGGTACCCGAAAGATATATATTTCAGACTACTTACATTGTTTTCAATTAAATCTCAATGAATATCATTTCTATTGTATTACACTTCAACTGATATTTGATAGCTTTCACTAAAATTTCTCATCATACTGAAGATAAGGACATAATTTATAAACATTCAAATATGATTACTGTCCTATTTGTTTATATTTCATTTCAGATCAGGACCGGATTCGAATCCTTTCATTATAGACAATAGAACTGGATGAGATTTGTAAAAATATAATTTTGATATTCAAGCTGTCATAACATGGGGAAAAATCAAACAAACTTATATCTTGGGGGCTCATTTTTTATTACATCCTCTTTTGGTTTATTATTTCATGAAAAATTTACTCCTGCACTCCAAATTTTAAACTGTTTCACTATTCCACATAACTCTTCTAAAACGAATAGTGATAACCAAGATGACAGTCAGTTGGTCCAGTTGGAGAACATAGATATTTTTAAAAACGAATTTTTGCGTAAATACTTATACCTTTTACTGTTGACATTGGCGGACCTAAACATAATCCTTGGGAAGGGGTGGTAAAGAGTTATAAACAAAAAAAATATTGGTTATTCGTTTACAAGATTTATTTCCACCTGTCGAAGTGTCAACTTGAAGGTTTGCCTGCATCAATTTTCCTTCGTTTGGAGACATTTTCCAAAGAAGTTTGCTTACTCATAATAAGATTTTGATTAGTTTTGAGATAATGAAACACCCATTGAGAGTTAAATATGGAATATAATAGAAAAATTTCACGTCAGCCACTTCAAACTAATCAACAAAATATACTAAACTTAATGACCCATCTTTGTAAATGAACTTTGATACAGAGACACAGCGAATTTTACACTATTATTATTTCCTTTGAAATTAAAATACTTACCTATATCAATGAAATAGCTTTTAATATAACGAAAATCTTGCGCGATTAATAATATGCGTCGACGTTTCTGCGAGCATTTTAAAGCTGTTTTTTATTTTTATCGTATTATCAAGATGTCAATGGTAGAACAAATCAAAAATTCTCAACTGTCAAAAAAATATTCAGGGTAATTCATGAAGATCATTGGTCAGAATATTTCATAGAAAGACTCGAAATGAACATTTGAAATTTTATAGTTAGCTAAATTTTGTTGGAGGGATGAAATCTTGAAAAAATAGATTTATTCGACTTCTAGTTTGACCGGAAATGATACCAACCTTCGTTTTTCTAAAGTAACATCTAGTCTTTTGTTCATAATCAGATTATTATTCATTAAATTCTACATTGCTTTAATTTCATTCGCATATTTTTCCAGAAAATTTGTCTGAAATCTGAGGAAAATCTTCAAATTTTCTCAAATAGAGCTTCATTCCAATAACTTTGAGATTTTTGCATGAAAATTTCTAATTTTCTAACTTCTATCAATACTCTCCTTCCTTCAATTTTAAATTCAATTGAACATATACAGGGTGTTTCGATTTCACCTAATGTTAAAGTCAGACATGACAAAAACCTTAAAACTCATTTTTCAAATGAGAACCCATTTTTTTTGTTGGTCAGGTAGAATCTACGTCAAAATAATATTGTAATACATTCTTCTGTTCTAAAATCTTTATTTCCCAAGATATTCTTTTGAATTCCCTGATTTCTTTCCTCCAAGATTAAGGGTAAAAATAAAACAATGCAATAATGATAAGTATTTAATAACAAATGTTTAATATGTTCTTATATGACGTAGATTCCACCTGACCAATAAAAAAAATGGGTTCTCATTTGAAAAAATTGGTTTCGAGTTCTCGTCATGGCTGTCTTGTACATTGAAAATGATTTATTCAATTGAATTTTCAATTCACGGTATGTCTCCTGAAAGAAGCTAAAAAATTTTAAATTCTAAGAATTATTAGCATTAGAATAAAGACCTATTTGAGGCAATGTGAATATTTTTTCAGATTTCA
Source organism: Harmonia axyridis (assembly GCF_914767665.1). Taxonomy (NCBI): domain Eukaryota; kingdom Metazoa; phylum Arthropoda; class Insecta; order Coleoptera; family Coccinellidae; genus Harmonia; species Harmonia axyridis. Next base: position 60,655,189 of record NC_059501.1, read on the forward strand.
GACAAATTTTTTCAGAAAAATATGCAAATGATACATTAAATCAATGTAGAATTCAATCATAATCTAATTATGACTGAAAATACATTTAAAGAAGCGAAGGTTGGTATCATTTCCGGTAAAACCAGAAATCGAAAGAATCTGAAGTTTTTTCAAGAATTCATCTCTCCCAACAAAGGTTATCCAGAAAATTTCAAGTGATAATCTAGAGTCTTTCTTTAAAATATTCTAACTAAGCTTATTAACATTCGAATGAAAGAGTGGTAATTGATGTAAATAATGTTTATCAAGAAGAAAGATGTTGGAAAATCCAACATTTTCATGAGAGAAGAAATGAATCGATTCCTTTTTACAGTCCCGGATGATAATGAAAGTTTGGTTGGATCAACTCCGTATACAGACAATGTCGAAATTATGAAAAACAAGATAATTGGGACTATTCGAGATATAAAAACTCACAGGAAAATATATTTTGATGTTATAAGTACATCTAATAGTGACATTGACCCTATGTGATATTATTCAAGAAAAATTTAAACATGCAACCAACTACATAAGAAACCTTAAGATTCTACAAAAACGCACAGCTCAGCCTTTTGGTAATCATTTCCTTCCTGAAATACCTGAGAAAATTGCTAGATATTTTAATTACAAAATTTCAATCTTGTATCCTGGCCATTAGGTATACGAGAAGATCGTCAACCACATTTCTTGTCAATGCTGGTGGAGATATCTTAGATCTGCAAGAGTTTAATGGATGGGAGTCAACTAAATTTGCAACTGCTAGAAGATCCAGATGGAACACCTTTCGATATAGTATATTCTGAAACAAGTTGCAGAATGGGCTCCTATTCCAACACGAATGCGAAACTCGAAAACGAGCGACGAAGAAGCGAGCCTTCTGCAACGAGAATTAGACGATATTTTCTCTATTTCAGTCGAGTTTTGTGAAATATTGTTGAAATTCAACGAAAAATTCAGATTATATATCCTAGTGACTTTTTTATTGAATCTTGGCAGTTGACTGTTTTGTTACGAAAATTGAATTTGAATTTGAATCGTATGTTTGGAATTTTGAAATAATTTATAATTACGCAATGAAATCGTGATTCGTGAATTATGCCTGATCGATTCAACACCACCAGAAATTGAGAATGATGCTAAAAATCATTTCGCTATATCCAAATTATATTATATTGACAATTGACGTGACTGTCGTGAAATTTGATAGGATAGTCTGTGTTGACAACCACAAAACGAAAAAATATAACTGAAAACAATGCTGTAATGAGTTCATTACAGCACTGATTTTAGTACTGTAATGAACTCAATACGATACTGAAATAAAGAAAGGAATTTCCCGAATACTAGTGTGTTGATTTGATAACAGATCTGTTTCAATCATCACATTATATGTAGAATCACGTGTAAAGTGCAAGTGGCAACTTGGAAGTCATGGGTGCTGAATAAGATGGTTAGAATACCTGGTGTGTTTACTGATTCGATTTTGTTTCAGACTTTTTGAGAGACCCACCTGTTGCTTTGGTGGTCTGCTTCACCAGAGTGCTGTAAGGTGGCGCTCTTTAAAATTTTTCGAATTTCCGCATCTGCCCTGGTGCCGTTTAAAAAGGAAATACTGATTTTAGACACTGCAAACATTCACAATAAATTACAATTCAGTTCATATCGAATTTTTACTCAAATGAATGGAATATAATGACAGACCATAGAATACAAAATATTATTGTTCTATACTCAAAGTTCTCGACAAGAGCGTAGAAATAGGGGGATACTGGGGGTAATTACACGGTGTTCCTAAATTGGAGATACAAATGAAAATGACAGATTTCCGGATCATTTTAAGAAAAAAAGTCTTATAACATGAGTCCCCAAACATTTTGTTTTGAGATACATATGTTAAAGTTTAAGTTATAACCTTCCCTTCACAAGATATTTAATATGAATTGGCCATAGATATTCCAGTTTGAAGTTTTCCCCATGTGATATGCTAATTTTGAATGCAAATCTACAGGGTGATATATTTTCTGGAAGGATGCCTGCTTCCTTCCTCCAAAACTATATTTTGGTGAATGGCTGTTAGTTTAGAAAAATGTAGAAAAAAACTCTGGTCCAGTACTACACTTTTTGGTTTGTTATAGTTTTGTCGTATCTGCTATCGATTTCGAGAAAAAATCACTAGTAATCCTCAGGAAAATCCAAATTATTATAAAGATCCAGCTAGTAAGCTCTAATGAATGCATTAATTATAAGTTTTGGTATTTATTATTATTATTAATAAATATTTGATAAACTGTACGACACACTAGAAACAAAATTATATTGAAAGCAAAGCGTTTGTGGGCTCATATTTATGAAACTTTTTTTTCTCAAAATTATCCTAGTAATTTCTCATTTTCCTTCGTAATTCTTATTTGAGAACACTCAGTATAAGGTAAGAAAAACCGAATTAGTAACTACAAAAATTATTTCGAGTAATTTGGTTCAAACTTCAATATCAAACTTCTTTTTCTAACATTACAGATATGAATAAAAGTTGTCGTCAATAATTTTTTTTTTCGATTATCCCTCCCCAAGAAAAAAAGATCTACGCCCTTGGTTCGCAAGAGTCGAGAATTGAGAGAAATGTCAAATGTAAACGATGTATGCGCCATCTGAAACAGACCGCGATCTCTCGAAATCAAGTAGGTATAAATCTGAAAAATCTCCCGTTTTGTCTGAAAGTTTTACAGGTATAAGTAGACACACCAGGTATTCTTTGCATCTTAGTGCTGAACCATCCCAAATCAGTAGCAATAAAGCAAAATGTTACATCTCAATGAATAACAAAGAAATCACTATCAAGTTTTAAAATATTGATATTCATGTTAGTAATCGAAAATAATTCGCATTAATACGTAGTTAAATATGAAATGAATTGGTAGAAAGTAGAAACATAAAAGGATCATAATAATTGATGATACGATAAAATTTTTAATGAACATTCCACGGGATTGGATCTCGGGGTCATTCGTTCTGAAATACGAATAAAATCCGAAATCTTTTCATCCAAGCTACGTTTTCTGTTTGAGGTATGGAAATGTGGTTGTACTGTGGGTTCTATCACTATTATACAGTGTGATCCAACGAAAACTCAACATCTCGATTTTCCAGCATTGAAATGAAAATGTGAAAAATCGCTCGGACCCGTCAGTTTCTGATTCGAGGGGATACAAGTTTTCCGCTCTCTGTATCCCCGTAACTGCAACTCTCTAACGGGGATGAATACAACCTCTTGATTTCAAATAAGAATGAGGGCTGTTGCGGTATCTAAGTTTGAAGAACTTATCGAGTACTATCAAATGCTGAAATTCGCTCCAAAACTTTCATCGATAACGAAATGACTGGTAAAATAGTGGACGAGTACCCACTTTTGTGATAATAATAATAAGCAATGAAGTCGGATGATCTTTATAAATACCTTGGAATGAAACAGAACCGACGAATCAACCACCAAAGAATGAAGCAAGACTTAACGACTGAGTTCATTAGGAGAACCAAAAAAATCTTAAAAACAAACCTCAACAGCAGGAACATGACGAGAGCCATTAACACTTATGCATATTCAATTCTAACATACTCATTCGGTATAGTTCCATGGAGCAAAACAGACATCGAAAACTTGCAACGTAAAATGAGAACGTTGATGACAAAAGCAAACAAGCACCATCCGAAAAGCAGCATTGAGAGGACTACACTGCCGAGAAATAAAGGAGGCAGGGGTCTAACGGACATCATGGAACTTGCTAGTGGGCAGATAGAAAACCTACGGGAATACTTCAGAGATCAAGCAAGTACAACAGAGTTCTACAAAATATTGTGTGAAGCAGACGAATCAACAACTTCACAAAGAGCAATTTTCATACAACCACCAGACAAACCAAGAAAAACTGCAAAGATGGAGAGAGAAGCCCCTGCATGGAAGACATTCCAACGAGGTGAACCAGGATCATGTGGACATTGAAGCGTCGAACTATTGGCTCACATCAGGTGCAATTTACCCTGAAACGGCAGGTTTTCTTCTAGCCATCCAAGATCAAGTGATCTCAACTAGAAATTACTGCAGGCATATCATAAAGGATCGAACTATTACTGACGATCGATGCCGATATGGGTGTCCAACAAATGAGACAATCCAACATATCACAGGAGGATGTCAAATGTTTGCAGGAAATGAATATAAATGGAGACACGATGCAGTAGGAAAGATACTACACCTAGAATTGGTAACCATATTAAAACTAATTCATTCTGAAAAAATGCCATATTACAAGTACCGACCGGGGACCATCCTGGAAAACGAACTGTTCTTTTAGGTACAGCAAGGACGGTGAGACAATTCCTAGGTAGCGAAGGACAGGTCCAAGGATCACGTGTAAGAGGACCAGAAGTTCGACGAGAACCAGGGGGACCAAAAGGACCGGACACGACCGAGCTCTACCCTTCTGATATTTTAAATATCTGGGATTGAGTGAATGTTCCTCTTAGCAGGGAGTGAGAAGCCGATGGCGAGGAGAAATCTTAATACGCGTATAGGCAAAAGTCGGTATAATAATAATGTTTTTCTATTTCAGTATCGTAATGAGTTCATTACTGTTCTAAAAACAGTGCTGTAATGAACTCATTACAGCATTGTTTTCAGTTATATTTTTCGTTCTGTGGTTGTCAACACATACTTCCAATCATATCAAAATCCAACACACGTCAAATTGTCAATATAATATAATTTGGATATAGTGAAATGATTTGCAACTTTATTCGAAATTTCTCTTGATTCTGGAGGTGTTAAATCGATTTCGTTAGACATATTTCACGAATTTATTGCGTACTTATGAATTATTTCAAAATTCGAAACGTACGATTCAAATTGAAATTCCATTATCTGTCAATTTTCGTAACAGTCACACCAACTGCCAAAACACAATACAAATGTCACTAAGAAGTATAATCTGAATTTCTCATTGAATTTCGACAATATTTCACAAAACTTGACTGAAATAGAGAAAATATTGTCTAATACTCGTTGCAGAAGGCAATTCCAACACTCGTGCGTTCCAAAACTCGCCCCTTCGTCGCTCGTTTTCGAATTTCGCATTCGTGTTGGAATAGGAGCCCATTCTGCAACTTGTATTAGAATATACTATTATTCAATATAAACAACCTACTTTTGTGATTATTTTATTGAATGCTGAAAATGGGCACCATTTACTTCCATGCAGTAAAGTAAATTTTGCTGAAAACGTTCACGTACGTAACTCAAGATTTCTGGTGTAATTTGATGGCATTCATTAATTCCAAATTCGCCAATCATCCAGTGACTTAGGCTGGATAGCGTAAATCTTGCATTTCAGATGACCCCATAGAAAAAAAGTCCAGTAGAGCCAGATCAGGTGATCTGGGTGGCCATTCAAAATGTCCCCTTCTTCCAGTACAGGCGTAAGCAAAATTTTCATCGAAGAACGCTTGAACGAAATGAGGTGATGCGCCATCTTGTCAGAAAATGATCGTTTGATGGTTTTCTGAATTATCTAATACTTGCACGTGAGCTGGATAAATATCGTTCTCCAATAGATCTTAATAAATTTGGCCAGTGAGATCACTGAGTATAGAAAAAGTGATGATGTGATTTCCATAAATACCCGCCCAAACATTTAATTTTTGGGGACGCTGGCTACGCACCTCAAGAAATATTCTCGGATTTTCATCTGACCAATACCGACAGTTATGCTGGTTTACAATGCCATTAAGGTAGAATGAACACTCGTCCGAAAAACAGATATCGAACATGTAGTTTTGGTTGCCGTTATTCATATCACTGACCACTTCACAGAACTGGCGATCGGGATCATCCTCATTCAGTTCCTGAACTAATCGTATCTTATAAGGATGGAACTTATATTGTTTCAGGACAATTTCCTAGTAGTTACTCAAGGTCGGATCCATTGCTACATGACCTAAGACAGCCACATCCCTCACTTCTTTTATGCACCCTCTTTTTGTTTCCGACTGAACCAGTAGCATCAAATTTGGCTACCAGTTGCACAACGTGAGTAGCTGATACATTTTTTCCTTCGTTAAATAAAGCCGCTGTTGTTCGCGTTTTTATTTCTAAGAAAACAATCTTATTATTTCTTCTACAAAATACACCATTTTAATTCTACTACAAACTTACAATCGTTTTGACACACTTGTAACGTTGTCAAAAATTCACGATAGACTAAGGTTAATCAAGAACATAGTCCGTCTACTTTGTTGGACAAGGAAATAACACTTTTTTCAACAAAATATTAACTACTAAATACCTTTGAAATGTGTCTGTGATGTTTTCGAGATAAATTCCACATTGCCTCTTTCGGCTCTTTCAGTATTTTCGTTGTATTGTATTTCATTATCGATGGATATTTTGAAGCGAAATTTTAGGGTTAGATAGTATGCGATACGAAAATTATATATTGGGTAGAAAGTCGCTTTAGGAACTAATTTAAGTTCATTATTAAATGTAGCCAAGCTTTCGACCATTCATATTGCAAAGTCAAAATTACAAATTTCCTACATTAAGCTATTCAAATCCAATACCTTCAAAATTGTTAGCGCAACATCCCTCATCTCTATTCAAAATCAAAGGATTGTGCTCACCCCTGTTAGGGGGTTGAAGTAACGGGAATGAAAAAAGCGGAAAAGTTGTTCGCCTTCGAATCAAAAATTGACGGACCTAAGCAATTTTCCACATTTTCATTTTAATGTCAGAAAATTGTTGTTTCATTTTGACAAATGAAAAATCAGTATATTTTAGGAGCAATCAATGGATTAAAAAAAAAATTATGCCAATAATCGATGGAAAACGATTTCAGCCAAATGGTCACTACGGTTGCAGCTCCATATCCATTTCACGAAATTTGCCAAGACCAATTTGTACAATTTTAATAAAAATAATAATAAAAAGTCTTTATTTCCAACAGGTTATGGGATCCAATTACAGGAAATACAAATACAAATTAATAACAATTTATAAAGAAAAAAATATGCTATATCATGAACGTAATCCAATAAAATAATGAAAATCAATAGATAAACAACCCGTATACACCCCAAGAGACAGTTTGCAGGCGACGCGGAAAAGAAAAATAAAACACAAGAAAGAAATGGAAATCATATACAATACAATGAATTATTATTATTATTATTATTAAACAAAGATTAAAGTTTAGGCAATGCCTATAAACTCACAGAAAAATATTTTTTTTTTTTTAAAGAAGAGAACAAGGTAAAAGTGCTTGAAGAGCGAAATATACAGATGATCTGGAGAGAAAAAAAAAGAAAAAAATTACACAAAAAGGTTCCTTTCACTTGAATGCCAACTGTCATAATTGTTTTTGAACGAGTTCACTGACACTGACTCCACCACAGCAGGAGGTAACGCGTTCCAAACACCGAATATCCGGTTTGTCAAAAAGTTTTGCCTTTGCACAGTTTTAAAGTTTTCTTTTCGTAGCTTGAAAGCATGGCCTCTCAGACGGCTATCCCTGTTCAACGTGAATAGGTTGCTCAAACTGACACCAAACAGATCATTCAGAGCTCGAAAAGTAGTGATGAGGTCACCACGAGTCCTCCGGTCCATGAAAGTTGGTAGGTTCATTATGGAGAGTCTTTCACTGTATGACGGGCGCGAGATTCCGTAAGGGAGGCGCGTTGCACGACGCTGGAGACCCTCCAGCAATGACAAATCGCGGCACAACGTCGGACTCCAAACAGGCCCGGCGAACTCCAAAATAGGCCGTACGTAAGTTTGGTATACAGCAGCGCACGTAAGGGGATCACACCTGCCAAATGCTTTTTGAATCAGGAATAAGGATCTTTTGGCTTTGTTGACAGCATGGAGGATGTGATCGGACCAACTCAGGTTATCTGTCACTATAACACCCAAATCACAATGGCTGCTGGAAACAGGGATGACAACTTCATTGAGATAGTACCTCTGGCGTGGATTATGAGGACCCATGTGGAGGACGACGCACTTCCCACTGTTGAGCGGCAGTTGCCATTCCTCACACCACCGCGAAATGGAGTCGAGGTCATCTTGAATAGTGGAGGCGCTACTGGAGGGACCAAACATCTTGGTGTCATCGGCGAACTGTGAGAAGTGGGAGATGACATGATGTGGCAGGTCAGAAACGTAGAGTAGAAAAAGAACTGGACCCAACACTGAGCCCTGCGGTACTCCACTCATGACAGCTCTCGGTGAAGAGACAGAATCGCCTACACGAACCTGGAAGACGCGATTCGAAAGAAAAGCCTCAATCCATGACAGGAGGCGGCCACGAATTCCGATATGATCGAGTTTGGACAAGAGACGTCTGTGTGGCACACGGTCGAAGGCTCGAGAAAAGTCAAGGTAAATGACATCAACCGGGTCGCTCTTATCAAGGGACATCGACCAGGAGTTGACACATTGGAGGAGGTTTGTGATGACCGAGCGCCCCGGGAGGAAGCCGTGTTGACAATCAGGAATTATGCCGTGTCCAAGAGAAAATTGTAAAACTTCTTCCAATATAACCCTCTCACAAATCTTCGCTATGACCGGGACCAGGCTGATGGGGCGATAGTTATCAGAACAACGCTTATCTCCCTTTTTGAAAATTGGCGTAACACGTGCACTCCGCCAAGAGGAGGGAAGGGAGAAAGTCTCGAATGAGCGAGTGAAGATCAGAGAAAGGGGGAGCGCCAGAGAATTGCTACATTCCTTAAGAAGCCTTGCTGAAAATCCGTCAGCACCAGGTGCTGACTGGGCATTTAGGGCAGAAAGTTTGGCCTTCACGACGGACGGAGAAAAAGTTATGTTTTTGAGCTCAGCTGAAACTCGAGGGATGATTATCGCGGGAGGTGAACCAGTTTCTTGGGTGAAAGAAAAAAAAAAAGAATCAGCTAAAATGTTTGCAGACTCTTCAGGATCAGAGCACGGCCTGCCGCTCCGATCATAAACCAATGGAACTTCCACTTTGGTGTTCAATGTAGACCTTACGTATTTGTAGAAACCCTTGCGATCATTAGATCGTGTTAGCTTTAGTTCATAGTCCTTTTTGGCGTTAGCGATTGTAGAGGATAAAAAATTCGAGAAACTTCTATGGGCATCGTAGTCTCTTTGTTCTTTTCGACGTGTATAGCGCTGCCACAATGATTTTTTATGACGAATTAACTTGAGGATATTTGCATTGATCCATGGTTTTAATGGAATAAAGGTGGTTCCACTAGTTGATGTGCAATTGTCGACTAGCCCTTGTAGTGCTTCAGCGAAAATGCCCCACATAAGCTCCACATCAGCAGCTGGCTGCAGCAGAGACACCCAGTCGACCGCCTCCACCAAACCATCAAGCCGACGGTAGTTCGTGATTTTTAGGGTTTTAATGAATTTATCATTAGTGGAAGGAAATAAGAGCTGCAACCTAGAATATAGGATAATATGATCTGATTTACCTAGAGGTGGATGCTGCTCAATGCCTGAAACAGTGTCAGGATCGTTGACTAGTACTAAGTCAAGAAGTGAAGGAGTTTGTTGATTGCGAAAGCGGGTCGGAAAATCAACTAATTGTGAGAGGTTATTCTCGCGGATGGTGTTAACAAGAACAGCAGAGGCAGTGTTGTAGGTTCTAGAGGATAAAGGCCAAATTACATCAGGCATGTTGAAATCACCTGCTATGTATAGATTTCGTTTGTTCGTAGACAAGCTGCCAAGTAAATCTGCAAATAGACCATCTGATAGGCAAGGGCGGGGTCGGTAGATGCAACCGATGGTGAAGCAGCAGGACTTTCCCCTGCAAAGATCAATAAACAAGTAGTCTATTCCCGGCAAGTCAGGTGCCGAAGGCTGGAGCGAGAAGGAATTCAAGATAGTATCAGCCACATAAATACATACACCACCATGACCAATCGTTGTTGTGCTGTCGTATCTATAGATGGAGTAGCCAGACAATGACACCAATACATCCGGGATTCCAGGGTGAAGCCAGGATTCAGCCACAAGAATGAAAGTTGGACGGTAAGATCCAACATAGGCCACCAGTTCAAGGTATTTGGACATCAAAGACTGTGCGTTCGTATAGACGATAGACCACTCACAGGGCTCATTTAGTTTTTTGGATGTTTGTTATCTTTTATTTTAGTGATAATAGGAGTGCCAGATATATATTTAATGTTGATATTAGATTCTCCAGCATCTATCCTGCGCTTGAGTTGTTCACGTAACTCGCTAAGTTCCCTGATTTGCATAGGTGTCTTGTCGTCCGAGATGCTGAATTTTCGGCAATCAGGTTTATTCTTAACCATTGTTTTATTCTTCAGGATCTTAGTGACAATATTTGGGTTGGTGAATGAAATTTTTAAAATCCTTAGACGATTGGTAGAAGGGGCGCCAATTCTTACAACTGAGACTCGGTGCGAGTTTGCATCAGGAGCTACACAATCAAGGATCCTCGAAACTACAGACGAATCCTCACTGAAATTCGTCTCGGGTACACCACGGACCAAAACATTGTGGGATCTCCGAAGACGATCAAGTAGTTCGGATGGTTGAGTGCTTGGATTAGGACAGGCAACATTGGAGAACTCTGGCTTCTCAAACCTTGACAGCCTTTGCTTAGTTGAATCCACAACGACTTTGAGGTACCTGTGGCTCTCAGTCAAAAGATCAACCTTGGAGGAGCAAGAGGCAATATCCAAACTATGCTGACCAATGGTTTGAGAATGGGCAGCCAAAGTATCTCTGTGTTGAAGAATTTCAGAAGAGTGCTTCTCGAGTATAGACATACACTCAGAAAGATCTGACCGGAGCATTTGTTGGTTAGCTTTGATGATGGAGATATCAGTAGATATCTCATCAAGTTTCCTCATGAGTGAAGTAAACTGATCCGAGCTCAGAGAAGCCATCTCACAACGATCACACACCCAACCTGTGCCAACCTAGTTTAATTCTTTAGGCAGCCCAATTAGCGAGTACAGTAAATTAGTTTCGAACAAAGTATAAAGGGCAGATATTTGTTTCAGGAATAGAATAGGAATTAGGAATTAACAAAATTTCACTCTCTTGGGCCGATAAGAGAGGCTTCAATACAGACAGGGTGGGCCACGGTAGAGAGAAGGTAAACAACAAAGGTAAGGAACAAGAAATGAAGGAAGGGGCAATCTGCAGTACAGTGATTAGAATAATAAAATCACGTAACAACGCGGAAATGATCCTGCAATCAACGCCACACGTCCCTCTCAAAAGCATATGAAGTACTGAGAGAAGTCAGACTGTCAGCGAGCGGCAGTCAACGTTCAACGCACAGGTCAGGTGGGAATGGAGGGGTTATCGACGCAACCGACGTGCGTACTAATATAAACAAAGAAGAAATTCCAAAGCAAAACAATAGAAAATAAAAAACTAAACCACAAGAATAGGGTTTTCTAAGTGAAAAATTTCCTACCTTGAATGCCCAATATTAGCTCACAAAAATACTAATAGTAAAGACGCAAATATTCGCACAGAAATTCTTTTAATTTGAGGAGCCACTTTTACATACGTGTTAACTTGGTTGTTCTCTAGACATTATTGTCTATGTCATGAGTGATCATCTTAACTTCAGATATTTTCATTTCAATTTGAATCGATTGTGAACCATTGAAATAGATAGGCATATCTTTCACGTGGCTTCAAAGAAAAAGTCTGGAGGTGGATAATTGTGATCACCTCTTTAAGAAATAACACAACTTGGAAACTTTTTTTTGCAAAATTGTGGTTGTTTCCTTGGTGGTGTGAAACGTAGTACCGTTTTGTTGAAATAAAAATCGTGCACAACAATATTTTCAATTTCCAGTCATAAAAAATCATAAATCATAGCTCGGTAGCCCAATCCATTCACCGTAATAGTTGCGCCAGCCTCATTTTCGAATAAGTGAGGTCCAATCACACTATCAGTCTAAAAACCGCACCAAACAGTAACACGTTTAGGATGGAGAGGCCTTTCAACAATCACTCTTGAATTTTTCAAGCCCCAAAAGCGTCAATTCTGCAATTAACGTAGCCTCCCAGGGTGAAATGGGCCTCATCACTGAAGATGATTTCTCGAAAATCCAGATCCTTTTGATTCATTATTATTATTTCAAGTATCCATTAACGACGTTGCTGGTGATCAACCGGCTTGAGTTCTTGTGTTAACTTAACTTCAAAAACCTCAAGACCTAAGTCTTTGTGAAAAACACCGTGTGAATTGCATATTTCCCAAGATCGAAGAAAAATCGCAAACCTGTTTTCATCTACACTGCCGGCTATACGGCAGCAATATTCTGCCGAACTGTGATTGCAATTTCTCAGCATTTTTTTTGGTGAATTTTAACGATTTCAATGCATTGTTGAAGCGTGTTTTGTTCTATTTTTAGTAATGACGTAGTTTCAAAAGTGACAGCTGTTCAGATAGCAGTCTATTCAAAAATAAACTTCTTATTGGAAAACCCTTTCGTATAATGAATTCGTTGAATCATTTATTCTAAACAGAATCTACTCGAAGATGCAACAAACTACAAAAAACATCAGCAAATGCAAAATGAATAAAAGCTTATTGAGAATAATTGAATAATTATCGGAATGATTCCACCTGCAAATGCAAGAAGTCAGAGGCAGTTTTTATTAGCGTTGTATAATTATGTTACAGTTATTCAGATAAGCGACTCGGCACAATTGGATAATTGACGACATTAAAACAAAAAATTCTACTCGATAACTCGTGTGAACCTAGTATTATGTTGAGGAAAAATCGACAACGATAAAGAAAAATGGCTTTCAATTAAATCAGCCACGTATTTCGACTGAATTGCCCGATTCTTGACAAGAAAATTATTTCCCTCCCTTAGAAATATACAGATAATTTTATCTTGGAAAAGAACATATAATAGAGATAATTCTCATAATGGACTATAAGTACAAAATTGGTTCTGTTGATAAACGACAGATTTTATAATGGTATATTGCATTTCAACTTCATTTTTAGGAAACAAATATGATTTTCTTATCCTTTCTGCTTTTGATCAAATTCACATTCGGTTTTGAACCAAGTCTTATAAATAACTTTTGTGAAATAAAGCACACATCTATGGTTACAATATTCACCTGTGCTTCAAGTCGAGGTGAGTCTTTCATTCTGAAAAAGGAATAGATTATCTATATACTGGGCTGGGTGTGCCAAAAACAATGACCGTTACTAGAGGCATACATATTACTAATTATTGGGTCTTATGAATGTATGTAAATTAGTTTCAGCACTGTAGCTTTGCCGCTTATTTCAAAAATAGCAACAACTTTGATATTTGAGATATGTCACCATGTATGACACCGGTAAGAAGTATAAGGCCTTACAAAGGAATTTTGTTTTGTAAATCAAAAGAAAACTAGAAATTTACAGGACAATAACTCAATTTTTTTTTGTATTAAAAAAATAAGGTTTGGGAATGAAAACAAAAGTGATATCTGATAAATATCCACACTACCACGGTACCATTGGTCCAGAGGTGACATTTTGAATGTATAGTTTTTTATGTTCCATTTTGTTCATCTTTTTTAACTTCAACTTAGCTAGAAAAAATACATTGATTGCATATTTTTTCTGTTCCTAGCTGAGCAACAACATCATTTCTGTAAGGGTCCATTTTTCAATGTTATCCTTTCGGAAAAATTCATTATTCAAATAATTTTTTTTTTCACAGTTTTTTGGCTAATTTTGAGACTTAATTGCTCATGTCATGCAAAATGTTTTCAATGTGATATTCAAAATCTCTCGGATTATAGTTATACCCAACTTCAAGTATAAAATCGGTAAGCAATAACCGTTCTTTCTTGGATAAAAATTTTCAACTACCTCAACAAAGACTTAAAAGATTCATGTAATATAAAGTTTTTCAAAAATAAATCGAAACAGTTTCTGCTAGAACTATAATATTGAAGAATTCATTGTGTAACTGATTCATATATTGTAGGTATTTGTTTTGACTATTTCTATAATACGATAACCATTCGTGTGTATTAGTATTTAATTGGAACATAAACTTGGCTTCCTCTCTTTCAATTTAATTTCTAGAATATAATTATTTTATTTCTAAATTCTAGGACACTTATTTTCAATTTGATGTTCTTCACTTAGCCTCTTTACAATGAAATTGGTCTCCAAAATTTTTTCTATGCTTTCGTGCGAATATTTTATTAGCAGCTTCGAAATCCACAGCTGCATCCTGCAAATTACTCAATTTACCTAGAAAAAATTTAATTAATTAATAAATTAAATTTTTTATTTATCCAAATATTACAAAAACTTGATTTCGAGTCAAGCTCAAGTCAAGTCAAATATTTATTTATCAAGTACTTGAATCATTTCAAGCTATTTGATTTTTAGCACTTTTATTGTGTATTGTCACATCAATAAAAAAATGATGAAATGAGAAGGAACCTTGCAAAAACACTTTTATTTATCAAACTTATTTTGTAAAAGAACCGAAAATATCAACTTTTTTGAAATAGAAACATAAATTAACTCACTATAAATCATAACAAGATAAGAAAAAATTAAAAAATAAAGTTTCTTAATATTGAGGAAAATTCAAGCATTGTTTGATTTCATAATTTTCCATCCGACACATGAGGCATCTTATAGATTTGTCGCCTATCCTATTGCGGGTTTTCGTAACTGTAACAGCAGCTCTGGAAAATTGTCTTTCAACAGAAGATGAAGATGCTAGCGTTGATAAAAAAATCCTTGGCCATTTTCACCAAGTTTGGAAATATATTTATGAAAATACCATAATCTATCAATAGATTTCATAGAAATCTACTGATAAATTCACACTGTTGATTGCTTCAGTCTCTCGGCACTCAAGATTTCGGAAATATATGCCGTACAACTTAGCCCAAGTAATATCAAATAGCTTGATATCAAGTCAAGCAATAAATATCTAAAATCAAGTCAAGTCAATCTCAATTATGTAATTTTTCACGAGCTTGATTTTCAAGTCAAGTAGTTGGTTAAAATGTCAAGCTACTTGGCTTGATGAATCCCTAACCAGGGCAGCATGTTCGGATAAATTGACGCCTCAAACAGCAATAGACCTCAGCTGGAATATGGTGAACCAAAGAAGAGAAAGCACACTCTTGAGGCGGCTCGTACTTTATCCTCAAAAAAGGCCCATTGTATGTAAGTCACAGAAAAATATATCGTCGATATCACCCGGAGTTAGTTTTCCTTATAAGAAAGTTTAGATTATAGAGTTTAGTTACTCAATGAACCAAACACTGCAAATTTCATACTATTTTTTATTGCAAAATATCTCAACATTTATCTCCAATGGTTCAGATAATTAGATAATTCTATGAGATAAGAAGGAATAACAAACCTAAGTTTCAAATTTGCAGGGTTCTTCACCAATAATTTTCAAAATCATGACACGGTTTATCAAACTTTTTCTTCAGATAATGTGAAACTCTTCAAGAAAATTTGGACAAGTAACATAAGGACAACTGTTGTTGTAATGTCGTTTGACTCAGCTTCTCAAATCACGAGAGATCTTGTATTGAGGCAGAGGATGGCATTAGTCATGGATGGAGAATGTGAAAATTCCCGGTACTATTTAGAAGCGGTAAGTTGTTTAAAAAAAAAACTTTTAATTAATGAAATTCTGTCCGTCCACTTCAAATAATCAAAACTGTTTTGTCTTCTATTCAAATTATTTTTTATAGTACCTATTAAACACTTCGATCATTTACATCCAAAATATTGCAGAAGTTAAGAGGGGTCTGCTTTAGTTTTGCGAACTCTGACTTCAAAACTTTCACCATAATTGTAATAAATCAATCTTAATGCATTGTTGATGTCGATATTATCCCATTTTCAGTGAAGACTTAGTTTCGAAAGTGACAGCTGTCCAGATAGCGGGCTATTCAAAATGAAACCTCTTATTGAAGAACCTTTCTTATTCTAAAAACAATTATTTACATTTATCTTCATTGCGATTTCGTATGCGAGAGTGAACTCATGTGTTTTGAGTGTGTCTGCTGAAAATCAGTAAAATGAAAAGTTCATAATTTCGGAAAATGATATTAAATAAGAAATAATATACCCAAATATCCTATACTTCGAAAATAATTCTCAAATTCAATCCAGGAGAGAAGTTCACGTGAATTTCCTATTTTAATTACATTCGCTGTAAAACAAGTAAACATGGGAGATAATAACACCAATAAAAAAACCAAACATAAGAAGAAAGTGATAAAGAAGGAATTACAATGTGGCGAATGCAACAAGGGAATTCCCAAATCAAAATTCAAGATTCCATGTGCTGGAAATTGCGGAAAATATTTTCATGAACTGTGCACTAAATTGGAAAAGGATGATCTGCGACAATTAAAGGATGGTAACTTGGATTGGTACTGTACCCGATGTCAAGACTGTGAAACAGTAGAGGAATCATCGACAGGAGCGAACTCAGACTCTGAGGATGATGAAAAATCGGACGATGAGAATGAAGGAAGAATCTTGCTCGATGAAGCCTGTGTAAAAAAAAACTGAAAAGAAATACGACATTGGACGATCTTGCAGAAAAATTGGATTTAATATGGCGTACTATAAGTAATCAAACACAGGAGGACACAGAAATCAAAAAGGAAGTTGAGGAGTTGAAAACACAAAATTTAGAATTCAAAAAACAACTTGAAGCTTTAAATGCGGATAAAAAAAAAGTGATGAGAAACAAAAATTGTTGAAAAACAATATAATTATATCTGGATTTGAGAAGAAAATTGAAACGAACGAAGAGATGAGAACGCTTGCATTGAAAACGGTACAACTCGTGAAAAAGGATATTGTAGTATGTATCAGTATGAAGAACCTGTATATTTTCATACTTGAGACGACAAGGTCCGTATAACCAAACACCATCTTAAAATATAAATATATTTACTATGTTTACCCTTGTCGATCGTGTTGTATTTATCAACTCGCAAGGTTGTTGTGAATATACAATATAAATAGTAAATATATATCATGTCGCTAGATACATAAAGTAGTAAGAATGATCTTATTCAATAGTAGTCTGTAATTCATTCATTTGATGCTCACATTCTTGAATTACATCATATGAGTTTTCATCTGTGATCAGTACAGTGTGCAGTAAGAATTAAATACCCTTTGATGAGTCTGGAGAGTATTCATTAACCATTCCTTCAACTGTATAACGATTGACCGAACCTACCCTAGCTGGGTACATCACATGGCGATCCTGCCAGTTCTATACAGTTAGAGGACTATGGTTCTTATCAACATTTGGGTATGTGACTCCAGTAGAAGATTCTAGTTCAACCGCCAATCCAAGATGGGATCTTCAGAGATTGAAGCTAAGTTCCTGTCAGTACCAGACATCCTGGGAGATGGAGCCTTTCTGTATGCATATTGGAAAGTCGAATGGGCCATCGAGAAGAAGATCAGGAGAAGCCATCAGGATTTGGTATAAAACCGTAAGAAAAATGTAGCTTCCTCCTTTTTATGTCTGATTTTCCATGGATAGTGATGAACTATTTGCTGACTTAAGTGTTGTGTATAATTCTTTGAAAATGTCAAGAAAGAGCCGCGGAAACGTAGGGAACGGACGGTAGTCAAAAAAAAAAAAAAATTTAGTCAAGTTAAAATATAAATTTAATGAATCATATGGAATTGTCAAGTCGGATCCAAATTTTCTCAAAGCAAACCTCACCAAACAAGTCTTACATATTCACTTTCAAAATCTCGGAAAATGCTTAGCGAAAGGAAATTTTGACCATTCAAATCGAGGTCGTGACCGCAGCAAGCAGAATTACAATGCAGCGAAAAATAATCACGGGCAAGGTCGCGGTCGCCAGTTCATCAATCATTTCAAAAACAATAACAAATGCAATAAAACAATAATAATATCTCTTCAATATGACTAATCCTTCTAGTAGATTAACCAAAATCCTTTTGGTTTTAGAAGAATATGACTTCACGGTTCATTATGTAAAATATTCAGAAAATTTTACAGCAGATGCCTTATCGCGTATTGAAATAGATTCGGAAGAACGTCAAAATGAAGTAGGTTCTACATAACACGAGACGAATGCCTCCGATGGCAAAAGGATTGATCACCCTGTTGTTGTCGAAGTTTTAAAACGTCCAACAGAAAGTGTTGAGTTGAGTCCACTTTCAGAAAAAGAATTTCGTAATTTGAAAAATCAACATTTAGAGGATTACAATGAAAATTTAATATATAATGTGAATTCACAAATTATTTTCATTAACCAGGACATCCGATCAGCGTACGACTTAGGTACATCGTTGAGGAAACTGGAAAAATTATGCGCAGAAAATAATATATTAGAATTGTACCTCATAAAGCTAGCTAGTAATAAAGAATTTTTGAATATGTTGACAAATTATAAGAATGAAATTCTAGGAACATCCCTAAAGATTAAAATAATAAGAGTTGTAACGCGAATCAAAGTCAGAGAATTAAGGCAAATATACTTCTATACTTCTTACGAATTAGTTTTCGGAAAACCTAGTAGATTTCCACAAAATTTAAACAGCCAAGTAGATCCAATCTACAATTTCGATAACTATCCTCTTGAACTAAAATATAGGTTGCAAACGGCATGGAATGATGCTAGAGAAAACTTGGTGAAGGCAAAATTGAAAAGAAAAGAGATTTTCGACAAAAAAAAATGTAATGAAATAAACTATAAAGTAGGAGATAAGGTGCTCTTGAATAATAAGAACATTGACAATAAACTTGACCCCCTATTTAACGGTCCCTACGAAATAGTTGAAGTGCGAAACCCGAACATTATAGTGAAAACGGACAAGAACAAACTCAAAGAAGTACACAAAAACAGAGTGAAACCGTATTTCTCATAGCAAGTAATAATTACTGAACAGTGCTAGAATTAAGAGACTGATGTAATTTTTAATTAGGAAAATAGTGTATTAAACCTTTTAGATGTAAGATCCATTGAGATTATGAAACGTATTATGTATATATAGATATTAAGCTATAGATAAGTCAAAAAAAAAATTTTTTTATTTGTATAGAAAATTTTTTTCTCTCAAAGAGGGAAGGTGTAGTATGTATCAGTATGAAGAACCTGTATATTTTCATACTTGAGACGACAAGGTCCGTATAACCAAACACCATCTTAAAATATAAATATATTTACTATGTTTACCCTTGTCGATCGTGTTGTATTTATCAACTCGCAAGGTTGTTGTGAATATACAATATAAATAGTAAATATATATCATGTCGCTAGATACATAAAGTAGTAAGAATGATCTTATTCAATAGTAGTCTGTAATTCATTCATTTGATGCTCACATTCTTGAATTACATCATATGAGTTTTCATCTGTGATCAGTACAGTGTGCAGTAAGAATTAAATACCCTTTGATGAGTCTGGAGAGTATTCATTAACCATTCCTTCAACTGTATAACGATTGACCGAACCTACCCTAGCTGGGTACATCACAATATAAACAGGGACGATATCGAATGTAGTGAAGTTGGTTACAAGGAAAAAGCCAAGATTAGGATAACTTTCAGAAATTATGAAGATAAAAAAATTGTGATGGCAGAAAAACGTAAAACAACATTGAGCACAAAAAAATTAGGATTGCAAGAGGATAACGTTCTCTATATCAATCACGAACTTACCAGGGAAAACCAATACCTCTTTAAAGAAGCTAGAGAGTTCAGGAAACAATTCAATTATAAATTCGTTTGGGCTAATGAAGAAAAGGTCTACCCCAGAAAAACTGAGACAAGTAAAATTCTGTCTATCAATAAAGAGTCACAATTGAACGATTTGAAAACCCAAGAAACAAAGAAAAAATCAATAAAAAGGACCGAAAAAAAAACTAATAACATTGCTCTATCTAAATATAGATCTCTAAAAACTTAATATAAACACGAAAACATTAATTATCACCTATGCAAAAATTCACCGATCTACCAGTCTGTAATGGAATATAACAACTTACCAGAAGAAGTAAAGAAGAAAAATTCATTAAAATTATTTATTAGATCACTTGAATATTATAAAATGACACATTCATAATGGGGGTTTTTTACTTTTGCATTGTACTAATTTTTAAAAATAAAACATATTCATTCTATGGGAACATCAATGTATTGATGATTTGTAGAATTAATGTATTAAATAAATAAATAAAATAAATAAATAAATCTTCTCTCTTGGTTCTGCCTATCAACTCAGCACCAGTTTTTCGATTTACTCTGTGTATTTTATGCAGCAAAGCATTCCCCTATAATCATTCTTAAATTATAGCTCAGTCAACAAGGTCTCTTCTACGAAAATTACTTCTGGCTCATTGAAACACAAGCAGTTGATAAACTCGTTGTGTTGTTTCAAAATTCAAGCCTATTCGTCAACGCTGACATTCTAGTGGCAGTAGGGAAGAGTATGGAAAAGATGGGACTAGACATTTACGAAGTATATAACCCATCCAATCGTCACGGTGGATCTCTGAAAATATCAAAAGTAGGCTCGTATGAACCTGAAAGGGGTTTCAATATTTCCTGGATTGGAGAAAAATATTGGCGTAGGAAAAATATGACTGGTTTAACTTTCAAATCTGCCATTGTGGTAAGTATCAAGTAATGAATAGTATATTGTTTTATTAGGTGAAAAGTGTGAAATTTAGTTCATCTCCAATCAGATATAATTACCTACACAATAATTAAAATAACAACTATAAAAGTTCTCAAGTAACATCTTGTCGAACTTAATTTTGTTCCATATTATAAACATCATGTTGAGAGGAGCCCAAAAATTTCAAGTTTATTTTATTTCATTAATTTTTATTTTGACTCTCGTAATCTACTGGGAGTGCTCAAGATATTTACGATAAAAAATTTTTATTACCTCATCTTAATATTGATTCAAACCTTCGTATCTTTTCAGACACCCAAACCTGAAGAGGACTTGGATGCTTATTTGGCAAATGAAAAAAACAGAGAAATAAATTCGATGCATAGATTCCAAAGCGTTACAATACGGCACTGCAAGGATTTTTATAATTTTTCGTAAGTGTAGGATTATTTTCTTTCTCACCTGACACAAGATTAGAAACTAAACAAAGTACATATGGTGTTATATTATTAAACTATAAAAAAAGGGTTAGATTTGTTCAGTAGTAATTTTTTCTTGTGAAAATAAAAAAATCGATTTTTTTCACGTTCTTGAGTAAACATTTTGAACAAGATTGGGACCATTCAAATCGGATGATCAATTTGAATTAAGCCAACTTTTCGTCTAAGTATATATTAGAACTATCAATTATTTATTATCATTTATTGAATATTCATCATTTATTTATCAATTACTAATTTTTTTTTCAATGATTTATTAATTAATTTGTTGATAAAGTCTAAAAATATAGACGAAACGTTGGCTCAATCCACATTTGTCACCTGATTTCCATGGTCCTAACCATGTTAATTAAATTTCAAAATTAAAAAAAAACCAGGGAGTATCCGTAACGAGGTATCTGTAATAAATTGCAATATTCAAAATAATGTAGGAGTAGATATTTTGAATAATTGTAACATATTATTTGGCTTCAAAGTGTTCTTTACCGCTTTTTTCTAATGCTGGAAATAATCTCTGATGAAATTTCGATATTGACAAATTATCAATTTTGTATTATAGATTTTATTAAAATTTTGTGAATATTCTTTTTTGAAACCCGCAGTGTGTAGAATAGAAATATATCAAAGGCTACTACAATGTTAAAATCATTGATAAAGACCCTCTATAAATCACAGCTAGAATGATCCACTTATAAAAGGCAATGTTTAAACATATTAAAAAAGGAGTCTAATAATAATAAATAGCTATTAAGTAAATTTTCCTTAAAACAGACTCAACATGCAAAGAACTAACTCGTGGGGCTACAAACAAGCTAATGGTAAATTCGATGGGTTAGTCAGCTTACTAGAAAATAATATCATAGATTTTGGAAGTTCCCCATTGCTGTTCAAAGAAGATCGTCTACCCTTCGTAGATTATAGTTATGGAAATTGGAAACTGAGGTAGGTACCTAATTGAAAAAAATTATCCATATTATGAATTTGGAATTTCATTCTTGAAGATAGTTTTTCACAGGTGTTACGTAATAGCATTAGTACGGTAACTAAATTATAATTCTGCCTCAGAACCATCATATTGAATAAGCCCATATCTGAAAAGTTCAAAGCGATATCTGAAAAAAATAATAATTGTTATTTTAACTTTTTATTTTTTTATTCAACTTTTTATTTTTTTTATTCAACTAATGTTGAAATAATACAGAACCATCAATATATAAACATAAAAAATGTTATACAAAAATCATCAAAGGTATCTCAAGAACAGTTGAGGTCGTTAATGGACGAGATCTGACAAGGGGTTCCGTAAATATGGTCGTCCGAATTATTGTTTTACGTGTAATTTCAAAACTACGGTTCTCTTGTTAATGTTTTCACATAATAATGTGAAAGAAGGAGAGAACGAAGAAAATATTCTTTATTCTCTCTGCTCTGTTTCTCTTTTCTTATCTTAGTTTCTCCTTACTTTTTGTTCTTTTCTTATTCTTGTATTTGGCATTTTTCCCTATACAATATTTTTTCTGTTGTCTTCAATTATAGTTACTTTTTCTTTCTCAAATATCTTTCATCGGAGATTCGAACCTCTTCGTTTGAGACCATCTCTATCTCAAAATTATAAATTTGAAAATTACAGATATTATATGAATGATAGAGCGATCTATTCAGAGAACGTGCGCCCAAAAAGTATTTTCTCGGTATTCACTTTCCTATCTGAAGAACGAAAAGTGAATCCCGCCAATATTTTCTGGTAGATGAATATACTAACTGACAAAGAAACCGCAACACCCAGAAGAGCTGTTTAATTTTAATTTTTTTTTTTGTAAAACATAGATAATATAGCAAGGAGTGAATGATTGAAATTTGGAAAAAAAACGAAAGATTTACAATTTTTTTTTGATTAATTTGTTAATAATTTGTTTGTCCACCGTGATTATCTATAGACTCCCCAACACGTCTCAGCCTTGATGCAATAAGGTCGTCTATTTCTTCCAGAGGGATACTATCCCAAGCTACCTGTACTTCATGTCTGAGAGCCGCCAAAGTCTATGGGGGCTGGGGTAAATTTCCAAGCCTTCTACCCATGATGTCCCAAAAATGCTTTATAGGCGAAAGATCGGAGGATCTGGGCGGCTATGGCAAAAGTGTCACATGGGTCGCTTCGAAAAAGTTTATACTAACTCTGGAAACATAAGGTCGGGCATTATCTTACTAAAATAATGAAATCTCGAGCCGGTTGAAGTAAGGGAAAAATATGGCTCCACTATTTCTTGAAGGTAACGCAGCGCTGTCATGTTACCTCGAATAAAGACCAAAGGGGACCTACTTGCATGTGCAATAGCACCCCATACCATAACGCCTACTATCCGGTGTTCATCACACTCAACATTAAACTGAGGTTCACGTCTTTCTCCCCGACGTAGTTCAACCCTTACTCGGCCATCATGTGCACCCAAGGAGAATCGAGATTCATCAGAAAAAACGACCTGATGCCATTCCACATTCCGATGTTGACTCTGCACCATTGTAATCGTTGCTGATGATGTTCAAACGTCAGAGGTAACACAAGATGGGGTCAATAATGCTGCAGTCCAAAAGACCTTATCCGGTAGTAAACCGTTCGAACGGTTACAGGATGGCCTTGTTGCTTGTTCTCCTAAGCACTCATCAACCAAAGATCGAGTTGTCGCAAATCGGTCTCTCATAGCCGTAAGTTTTAGATGTCGATCTTGACCTTCATTAATTGTACCCCTTCGACGTCCGGTACCTACTCTTCTTCGATTTTGGGCATTATCAAACCACGCTTGACAACATCTCTTAAGGGTGGTTGGATTTCTGTTCGTACGGTTAGCGATTTCTCGAAATGACAACCCCACCTCCCATAGATCAATAATTCGACCTCTTTCAAATTCACTTAGCTGGCGATAAATTCCGCGTACACGTACTCAAGGCATTTTAACAACAACTAAACGACTACAATAACAAAAATTGTTCACATGAAAAAACCTTCACGATTTTTTTTTCAAAATTCAATCATTTACTCTGTTACGTCGTGAAAATTTGTTGTTTGTTGGCGCCACCTGCGGCCGCGGTATTACCCGGTCGGTAAAAACCCGGTCGGTAATCCCGGTCGGTAAACAAACATCGTCATAATTAATAATAATAATTTTTCTCAAGTGTCAAACTGTGCTTATCGATTCCAAAATTTATCAAACTGAGTTATTTGATTACTTAAAATTCATCTAATCATCTATCATCTTTATACATTTTCATTTTCTTCTGTTAAAACTGATTGAGCAATTTCGAGTGAATTGTGTGTTACTCAAATTGAGTGATAACCACGAAGCCGGTGCAGAAGAGGTTAATCATCCCTTTTACCTATCCACCTGACCATCTTCTGCTACCAGATTAGGGGGTGAATTCACAGATATCATCTCTCTTAACTTACGGGGTAAGTGCACACGAATTCTTTCAACAAATTGCTTAATTCTTACTAGTTATCGTCATCTGAAATTGGTTGCAATAATTTGCGATCATTTATTGGTGCCGAAACCCGGGAATTGTTCAAATTAATTCCATAATTTCAGTCTAATTTCAATTTCCGTTCATCTGATTATTCATTTAAATTCGTCGTTTAATTTTCTTTCCAATAAATCAAGTGGAAAATTAATTGAACGGCTTATCACGCGTCATCTGTTTATTATCTCCTTTGGCAAGATAAGCATCGTCTGTTCACTTTTCGAACAATAATTTCGCGATTTAATTTATTTCTTTATACCGGGGTCGTTCGAAAGTTAAAATGCCGTCGATGGATAAGTTGAAGGCCTCTATCTCTGAGGCGGTTGTCAAGCGCGAAAATGCATTCGCAGCGGCTTCCTCTCTTCTAAAATTAATCAAAGGTTTGACCACCGAAGCAGATGTTGCCAACATGTGCTTGGCCGAGTTGTTTAAGGTGGAGAAGACCTTCAAAGAGGCTGACGAGTTGATCGTAAAGCTCAACTCTCAGTTAGAAGAAGAACGGGACGAGGCACCCTCAAAGTTTTCTGCCTTTTTTGATATTTGCCTGCATGTCCGTGCTGCCCATAGCAGTCTGACTGCATCTCCTTTGGCTGCGAAGCCTTCCTCTGTTGATCTCCCCATTCCTCGTGTCGAATTGCCCTCTTTTCATGGAGAAATCGAGGAATGGCCTGGCTTCATCGCGCTATTTGATGCTCTAGTGCATCAAAATAACTCCCTGGCGCCAGTCCAGAAGTTCCATCTTCTAGCATCTTCTCTTGCTGGTGAGGCGGCTTCTGTCATCTCCGGCTTCGAGATGAATTCTTTGAATTACGCTCTCGCCTATCAAGCCCTGTCCTCCCGTTATCAGAATCCTCGTCGGCTTGCTGACCTGTATGTGAGCCAGATACTGGATTCACGGCCTGCGTCTGTTTCTTCCTTGTCCCAGCTGAAACAGTTCGCCACCACGCATCAAAACGCGATCAATGCCATCAAGGCGCTGCCCATACCAGATTTAGCGGACTATCTTCTGTTCTCTCTGGCTTTGCGCAGCCTCGACGTACCATCTCGTCAGTTGTTCGAGGGGCAGTTATCCTCGGATGACTTTCCCAATCTCTCGCAACTGCTCGAATTCACCAATCGACAGCTGCGAGTGTTGGAAAGTACTTCCATCACTTCATCCCGTTCGTCTGTGCCGAAGAGGTCGTCAAGACCACCATCACCGGTAGCCTCAGCTTCTGTTTCTCCATCGGCTGTGCCTTCATCCTCTGGCCAGTCCTATCGCCGTCCAGCATACACTGGTTCACGCTCATCTTCATCGCACACGTGTGTTTTCTGCTCTGCAAATCACTCCATTCGCCAGTGTCGTGAATTCAAGGCCATGACTATTCATAAGCGAAGAGCTTTCGTGACTGAGCAACGATTGTGCAGAAATTGCATGTCGTCGTTCCACTCCACTGCTGACTGCGGGTCAAGTCAGTGCTGCCACACGTGCGGAGCACGTCACCATACAATCCTTCACATGGCCTCTACTGCCACTACGTCGTCTTCCGTTTCCCACACGAGGGAGCAGTCGACAGACCAACTCCCCTCTCCACCTTCTGTTTTCCGCACGGAGGAGCCATTGACAGACCTATCCCCCTCTCCACCTATTTCTTCAGAGCAGTCAGCTCGTTCTTCTATCTCTCGAGCTGGAGTAAGAGGTCGATTAATGAATCTCGGCATGTCGCGCACGTTTTCTAGGGGGGCAGGTTCAGCTTCGTCTGGCCATGGTTCGGAATGACTACGAGTGTGGTCAGTTTGCGGCCGACTCACCCCGTCGGTCCAACATCCGTCCACGACGTCTCGTCTGTTCTCTCCTTGTCATCTACTTTCATCTGCGCGTTCTGCCTTGCGTCAGACAAGTAATCCGGACTACCTTATGCCTACCGCTTGGATCCGTCTAGACAACCGGTGGAATGTCGTTTTTGGCCGTGCTCTTCTTGATTCAGGTTGCCAACACACCCTCATCACCCGAGATTGGGCCACCAAGCTTCGTCTGCGCATTCACCTCGAAGCTATTCAACTTCGCACCTTGAGTAACGCGGATCAGTTTCGCATCCAAGGGTACGCATACGTCACTCTCTGTCACCAAGGGGATCCCCCAAATCTAATCATTAAAGCCTACGTTCTTGACGGCCACCTAGATCCTCTTCCTGTCCAAGCATTCAATGGCCGATGGTCTGAGTTTCGGCAATTCAACCTAGCTGATCCACTCTTCTATCTTCCTCGCATCATAGGGATGTTGATTGGTTCGGATGTGCTCCCTCATCTAATTCTTCCTGGCACGTTGCGCCCATCGTCTGAACTTCCAGGGGCATTATCTACCACCTTAGGTTGGGTGCTCTATGGACCCTATGCTCGTTATCGCAAGAGAACAAAACATGTTTCCTTCTCACCTGACATTGTCAATGGTTTCACTCGACATCCTCCAGGTACCCATCAGGCCTCCCAACAGCACACCTCTTCATCATCTTCTGCAGGGTCATCACCTGCTGTTCCTTCTTCGTCACTTACGCAGCCTGGTTCTCCTCTATCCGTGATCACCTGCCATTCCTCTTCTGACAAACCTAAGTCTTCTGATGCATCTCCCCAACTCTTACCATCTGACGTGATAAAATCTCATGTCGTTACCGATCTTCAAACCATGAACATGAGCCCCTCGAATCATTCAGACCAGGAGCTTGTCCACCTCGTTCGTCGCTTTTG
This sequence comes from Harmonia axyridis, assembly GCF_914767665.1. Classification (NCBI taxonomy): domain Eukaryota; kingdom Metazoa; phylum Arthropoda; class Insecta; order Coleoptera; family Coccinellidae; genus Harmonia; species Harmonia axyridis. The sequence goes on from NC_059501.1 coordinate 60,682,666, forward strand.
GGAACTCGACAAGGTACCTGAAGTGCTACCTTTAACTCCTGCAGAGAAAGAATGTGAAATGCTGTATCGCGCTGATGTAACTCGTGACTCCAATGGAAGATACACCGTTGGTTTACCCTTGTCATCTTCTCGGCTGGGTACCTCCGTCAACGTGGCGACTAGGCAGTTTATTCGGTTGGAGCATCGTCTAGACAATAACCCTGCTCTTCGTGTCGCCTATCATGAGTTCATGCATGATTATCTCGAAAGTGGACACATGGAATTGGTTCCTGAATCTTCTGATTGTCCGCGATATGAACCCTATTACATCCCTCATCATCCTGTACATCGCCCTGACGACCCTCCTACTAAAATTCGAGTGGTTTTCAACGCCTCTTGCGCATCTGCTAATGGCAAATCCCTCAACGATCTTCTTCTTATCGGCCCGAAACTGCAAGCGGATATTTTTACTCTTCTGCTTCGCTTTCGTCTACATCGATATGTCTTCACTGCCGATATCAGACAGATGTATCGACAGATCTTGATAAGCCCTGAGCAAAGGGATTATCAACGCATAGTCTGGCGTTTCACCAAACAGGAACCTCTCCAATATTATCGCCTTAACACCGTCACTTATGGAGTCTCTTCAGCTCCCTATTTGGCACTTAGGACCCTCCGACAGCTAGCTTCGGACGACGGACCCAAGTTTCCTGCTGCTAGGCAGGTTTTGCTAGATGAAATATATGTCGATGACATCTTAACAGGTTGTTCGTCCGAGGCTGAAGCTCTTGAGTTACGTCGACAAGTTCAGAATCTGCTCATGGCGGGCGGTTTTGAGCTACGCAAATGGGCTTCTAATCATCTTCCTCTTCTGGATGGTATTCCTTCTGATCATCGTAGAGAATCCTCCTCCATTGATCCCCTTCTTCTCGACCGTGAACCGAGTCTCAAGATTTTGGGACTTGGATGGAATCCAGCATCTGATCACTTCTTCTACTCTGTTCGTTTGACCTCAACAGCAATCACCAAGCGGTCTGTGTTGAGTCAGATGGCCAGAATCTTCGATCCCTTGGGATGGTTAGCTCCTGTCACCTTCTATGCCAAGATTTTCTTCCGTCAGCTCTGCTTACTCCATCTGGAATGGGACCAACCTCTTTCCAGTGAGGTTCAGCCCCCATGGTTGCAGTTTCAATCCCAGCTCCCCACTTTGACAGAGCTTCACATACCACGATTCATCTCAGCCATTTCTTCTACTGCTCATCGGTTGATCGGCTTCTGTGATGCCTCTGAATCTGGCTACGCTGCAGTAGTTTATCTCCGCACTTTCGCATCTTCTGGACATTACCATGTGTCTCTCCTGGCGGCCAAGTCCAAAATTGCCCCTTGCAAGGCCACAACCCTGCCGCGCTTGGAACTGTGCGGTGCCCATCTTCTCGCCAAGCTCATGCATCACCTGTCATCTCGTGTTTTGCAGCATCTCACTACTGAATGCATCGCCTTTTGCGATTCTTCTGTAGCCTTGTCGTGGATTCGTGGTGAGAGTCACAGGTGGAAGACATTTGTTGGCAATCGAGTCGCTGAGATCCAGGATCTGATTCCCTCAAATCACTGGAGGCATGTGGTGTCTGAAGACAACCCAGCTGATTGTGCCTCTCGAGGATTGATGCCTGCAGACATTCATCATCACCCATTGTGGTGGCGTGGTCCTCACTGGTTGTCTCTCGATTCCTCTCTATGGCCCCTGTCCTCTGTTGATTCATCTCAAATTGATCAAGTGGACGAAGAAGCCAAGCCGCTCTCCGCTTTAGTGTTGACGGTTGTCTCCGGTGAACCCACCATGATTGACCGTTTTTCTTCGTATCTTCGACTCAAGCGCGTCATTGCCTTTTGTCGACGTTTCATACTGAATGCTCGTGGTTCAGCTTTACCTCGCACAGGTTTTCTCACCTCTGTTGAGCTTCAGGAAGCAGAGATCTGCTTAATACGTCTGGTTCAATCTGTTCATTTTACCGAGGAGCTGGCTGAGCTGCAGAAACCATCTTCTCGTCATCGACTCATCATGAAACTTCACCTTTTTTGCGATGAGCATGGACTTGTTCGAGTTGGAGGTCGCCTTTCAGCCTCTTTATTACCATATCGACACAAACATCCTGTTCTTCTACCGAAGGACAATCATCTCACTCATCTGATAATCGATGATGCCCATTATCGTCTTCTGCACGCCGGTGCTTTAGCTACTCATTCGTACATTCGTCGACGGTACTGGATATTGGACGGACGTAATGTAGTACGCAATCGTCTGCGCAAGTGCAACCGATGCTTTTCTTGCAAGCCCCGTCCTCTAATACAGCCAATGGGCAATCTTCCACCAGAGCGGCTATCATCTGCTATGGCTTTTCTTACTACTGGTGTCGACTACGCCGGCCCATTTTATGTGACGAGTGCACGACTACGCGGAGCCGTTAGCACGAAGGCATATCTGGTTGTCTTCATCTGCTTCTCTACTAAAGCAGTTCATCTAGAATTGGCATCTGAGCTGTCAACCCCAGCGTTCATCGCTGCTTATCGGCGCTTTGTTGCACGCCGAGGTCATCCTTCCGTCATCTTTTCGGATAACGGGACCAACTTTGTTGGTGCTCATAACTACCTTCGTGACCTTGGTCGCTTACTGTCTGCTCCACAACATCAGCAGAGTCTTTGTGATGCCGCCTCGTCGTCCGGAACTGACTGGCGATTCATACCCCCTTCCAGTCCTCACTTTGGCGGCCTGTGGGAGGCCGCTGTAAAATCTGCTAAACATCATCTTACTCGCGTTATTGGCGAGCAGAAACTCACTTACGAGGAGTTTCTCACCGTCTGCACTCAGGTTGAAGCCATCCTCAACTCTCGTCCTCTGTATCTTCCATCATCTGATCCTTCTGATTTTGAGGCCCTTACACCAGGGCATTTCTTGGTTTTCCGGTCCCTAACAGCTCCTCCTGACAACGATGTCAGTTCTGTGTCTGTGAACCGGTTATCTCGTTGGCAACTAGTCCAGCGATTTCAGCAGGACTTCTGGAAGCGTTGGCGTCAGGAATACTTGCATACCTTGCAGCAACGTCACAAGTGGTTGCAACCATCTACCCCCATTCTTCCAGGTACTGTAGTCGTCATTCGAGATGATAATCTTCCTCCTCTGAAATGGAGTATCGGTCGTATATCATCTGTTTTTCCTGGAACTGACTCCACCACTCGTGTAGCTGATGTTACTACTTCCTCTGGGATAATTCGACGACCAGTCGTCAAGCTGTGTCCTCTTCCAAGTCAATAGATGGCCCTTTTTCGTCTGTTCACTCCTTGCAATTGATCTTACTGAAGGGACTCTTCAGGGCGGGCGGCATGTTACGTCGTGAAAATTTGTTGTTTGTTGGCGCCACCTGCGGCCGCGGTATTACCCGGTCGGTAAAAACCCGGTCGGTAATCCCGGTCGGTAAACAAACATCGTCATAATTAATAATAATAATTTTTCTCAAGTGTCAAACTGTGCTTATCGATTCCAAAATTTATCAAACTGAGTTATTTGATTACTTAAAATTCATCTAATCATCTATCATCTTTATACATTTTCATTTTCTTCTGTTAAAACTGATTGAGCAATTTCGAGTGAATTGTGTGTTACTCAAATTGAGTGATAACCACGAAGCCGGTGCAGAAGAGGTTAATCATCCCTTTTACCTATCCACCTGACCATCTTCTGCTACCAGATTAGGGGGTGAATTCACAGATATCATCTCTCTTAACTTACGGGGTAAGTGCACACGAATTCTTTCAACAAATTGCTTAATTCTTACTAGTTATCGTCATCTGAAATTGGTTGCAATAATTTGCGATCATTTATACTCCTTGTTTTACTATAGCTATGTTTTACCGAAAAAAAAAATTTAATTTAAACAGCTCCTTCTGGGTGTTGCAGTTTCTAGGTCAGTTATTATATATCGTAAGAATATACTTTCAAGTTTCAATAATTGAAAATAGCTAACTAATAGTAGATATTGTAATTGAAGAATTATCCATCTTTATTTCAGGTCTGCATTCATCTTCAAAAAACCGAAAAAAGTTGCTGATTCATATACCATATTCTTAAGACCCTTAGATATCAAAGTGTGGATACTCATTCTGATTTTCATGGGTATCATCTTAATCAATCTGAGAATATCTTTTGGAATGGGGTCTGTATTATTTTCACATGACCCTAGAGTGGAATCAAGTTGGAGCATTTTGGTACTTTTCATCATTGGAGCTTTTTGTCAGCAAGGTATAATTTTCGACTGATTCGATTCACTCGCATAAAGGTGAACTTCATTCGAATATATCGGTCTAAGAGATTTTAACATACGATGGATATTTTACCAATTTGTAGTTATAAAACAACCAAATTTTGAAGCTAATATTTTAAAATACACAGATTTATTCATATAGCTGGTAGGTTGATGAAGAACTAAAAATTATCGGCCTGAAATTTCGTTGAAGATTTGAGAGATTGTAACTGATCTTGTGAAATATGTTCATCATAATTAACGAGTTAGGTGTCAACTATCCTATTAATAGATTCTCAATATTCATTAGAACATTTTGTCTCATGAACATTTTAGGCTATTTTCTCTTTATCGCCACTTTTGTATAATGAACATCTGAATTATTCCATATATTTTTCCAAAAAATTGTTGATGTAATTATTTAGGTAATGAAAACCTATTAGTTTTCTACGATATTTAATCAAAAACCATCGAAATATTAAAAAAAATACTGGATTTTCTCATTTAAACTATCTAAACACGAATGATTATTTGAAAGGAATGATAAAAAAATCCAAATTGTCAGTCATATCAATAAAAAAAAAACTGAAAATTGAACCAGAAATTATGAAGTGAATATAATGAAATAATGCTCGTGTACGGTTTTATTGACCAAGGGTCCTAGTATTTTCCATTTATTAGAAATTTGGAGTTAAAGCTGACAGTTATTTCTTTTTTAGGGGCTACTTGTTTTCCCCTTTCATTCAGTTCAAGAATTATGTCTATTTTCGTTTTCATTTTCTGTATTTTAATCTATCAGTTTTATTCAGCAAGCATAGTTTCTTATATAATATTGGATCCACCAAGTTCCATCACTAATTTGCAAGATCTTTTGGATAGTAATTTAGAGGCAGGCGTTGAAGATATTCTCATTGACAGAAATTACTTCGTGGTGAGTTCAATTCAATTTATGTAGGTATATATCATGAACACATATTATGATGATTACCTTTTTATTGAATAGAAACTATATTCCATTTTTCATTTATTGAGAATTAAAAATATTTTTCGATAATGCTAGTGGGCATGATTTTCAAATTTTCTCAAATTTTCAACTCTCTTCGTAACGAATTGCACATCTATGAAAATTCGAGTAAAATATTAGTTAAAAATTTTATTTCATTAAGAATCTTAAATTGGCTGGAGGGAATGATTTTGAAAAGCTGAAACTCTTAAATGAGGAATAATGAGAGATAACATTTGTCCTGAAAGCACATTTAGATTAATGTATTCCTGAAACTAATTTTATCGGTTCGATCACTTCCAGCAAACTAAAGACCCGGTAGCTATTGAACTTTACAATAAAAAAGTCAACAAATTCATTCAGGACAACAGCACTGGTTTTTACGAACCGTCTTCAGGCTTGTCTTTAGTAAGAGGAGGTGGCTTCGCCTTCCACGTAGAAACCAGTACAGCTTATCCTATCATTCAAAATACTTTCTCGAATCAAGATATCTGTGACTTGGAAGAAATTCAAATGTATCGCACCCAACCGATGCACACCAATTTACCTAAGCACTCACCATTGAAAGAAATGATGAATTATTGGTGAGTTTTTATATCTTATTCTTACTTATGATATCAGATAACAGATATCAGGCCAGTTTCATAATCCATGCGAAAAGGCTTTCCTTGGTAAAGACCGTTACATTAGAAAGTCACCTTCATATGGAGCTTGAAAATGGCTCCGGTTTCAAGAACATATTTCGACCGTCATTCAGAGAAAGCTTTCTTTTATTCGTAAGTGTTAAATTTCCTATGGTTGGCTATTCTGAGAACTAGTGATTTATTGTCTGCATTTTGTAATACATATTTCATAGAAATTGAAATTGTCTTGAATTGAAATTGAAATTTTGTGTATAAAGTGAATGTAAAGGTCCTTAATTTCTAATGAGATAATTTCAACAAGAATGTTTGTGTGGTAGAGAAAAACGAGTGATGAAAATTACACAACAGAATGAGGGTATGTTTTGTGGTCATAGAACATGCGTGAGGAAAAGGATCCTTTTCTTGCCATGACTTAATGAGGAAGGACGCTTCAAACCTTGATCTAACCTCAAAATTGGTTCACGAAAAACGTTTCATTTAATGTAAAGGAGACTTCTCACGGAAAACGCGACTTTACTTTCGATTATGAAACTGGCCCTTACACTTCGCTCTTTTAATTAGGGGTAATTCAGTGAGACAGCGCCTTTCTACTGACAAAAGAACTGATTATTTTTTCATGGATGTTATGAAAGAGGGCATGGTCCGTCGGAAAAATGGGATGATCTTGTTTTATTTTAATATTCTTTGTGGATAGGATAATTTCCATTGAATCAAAATCATTAGATAAAATCATAAAAATATACAATTTCTTTCGTCGGTTTGGCTTCAGAAACCAAGATTTTCTGCATCAACTGAATCAACAAAAATAAAACAAAACCAACAGTCAAAAAAAAATCCAGTTGTAGGTACAATTACAAGTTTTTGTTTTTTATATATGGAGATGATGTCAGTGTTATGGTCTAACTACTTACTACTAATTAAATTCATTTTTAATTTGGGGGGAGTTTTTCCTTCACAATCTAATTTTCGAATTGACTTGCCTCAATCCAGCGGGGTTAGAGCTAAATATAACGCTGTGTCCTACGTGAGCGAATTATTGCGAGCGATTAGAGCGACGCGACCAAACGCGATATATCAAACCTTGGAATATAATAGCGCTGTCCTACGTGCAGTCGTATCGGTCGTAAAACTGTTTCAGCCGAATTTCGCGCTCTGTCGGCGATCAAATTATTTGATATTTCCAAGCGGAAATCGCGCGAACTTCAGTAGTTCTTGTTGATGCAGGCACGTTTACTTCGACCGCTCTACAATGAATGATTTAAACGAAGTTTTAATACTGGCTATTAGAAATTCCAGTATACTCTGGGACAAGACTGATAAAATATATCATAATCGACTGTTGGTGGATAGAGAATGGAGTAGAATTGCCGATGAACTTGGGGAAACAAGTAAGATTGACGAATTAACTATAGTATTATATACACTGAGAGAAGTGTTTATTTGATATTATCGAAAATGCATTATAGTTAATGAATCATTTATTGGATCTATGGTCAAACAAATATTAGTTTCATGGAAATGAATAATTTATTTGAAATCCCACCAATAATCATCATTTATTATTACACTTCATTTATTCACGCATAACTTATATTGAGAATGCTGAAGAAATATCCATTTGAAGGAAATAAATATAGTTGAGGTTAATATATCATTGAGTAATAATAAATAAACCTTATTTATATGTAATATGTATCCATGCAATATTTCAATTCAGTAAAGGTTAACGTATTTCTTAGATTTTTTTTTTTTTGTTGTTTCTATATAGTCAAATGTTCACTATATAGTCAAATGTTGTAGGAAGCAATCTATAATAACTGTGGAATACATTTGAAGAAGTCCTTAATTGTTTATATAAGTGGTGAAACTCTCCAAAATTCATTCGTTCCAAAAAAAATTTATTTGTTGGATTTCTCTTTCTTCCCATTTTTCTGCGTCTTACAATTAGCATTTTTGAAGCCACATTTTTACATATGAATAATTTACGTTTTCTTGACCACCTCATTATAACTGTTTCTCTACAAGCGTATGACAACGGACTGATCTTCCGCAATGCACAATCCCAACCCAACCATATTTATGTCGCGTCGTGTCGCGTTTGTAGATTTCAACGTAGGACAAAAAAAGTCGCGCTGCTCACATCGCTCGCGTAGTACATAAAATTGGCGTCGCTCGCGTCGTAACATTAGTCGCTCACGTAGGACATAGGGTAACGCTGTGTCCTGCGTGAGCGAACTATTGCGAGCGATGCGAGCAACGCGACCAAACGCGATTTATCATGGAATATAATAGCGCTGTCCTACGTGAAGTCGTATCGGTCGTAAAACTGTTTCAGGCGAATTTCGCGCTCTGTCGGCGATCAAATTATTTGATATTTCAGAGCGGGATTCGCGCGAACTTCTTGTTGATGCAGGCACGTTTACTTCGATCGCTCTACAATGAATGATTTCAACGAAGTTTTAATACTGGCTATTAGAAATTCCAGTATACTCTGGGACAAGACTGATAATAGATATCATAATCAACTGTTGGTGGATAGAGAATGGAGTAGAATTGCCGATGAACTGGGGGAAACAAGTAAAATTGACAAATTAACTATAGTATTATACTCTGAGAGAAGTGTTTATTTGATATTATCGAAAATGCATTATAGTGAATAAATCATTTATTGGATATATGGACAAACAAATATTAGTTTCATGGAAATAAATAATTTATTTGAAATCCCACCAATAACATCATTTATTATTACACTTCATTTATTTACGCATAACTTATATTAATAATGCTAAAGAAATATCCATTTGAAGGAAATAAATATGACAATAAGTATGATAACAGACTGATCTTTCGCAATGCACAATCCCAACCCAACCATATTTATGTCTCGTCGTGTCACATTTGTAGATTTCAACGTAGGACAAAAAAAGTCGCGATGATCACGTCGCTCGCGCAGTACATAAAAATCGCGTCGCTCGCGTCGCAACATTAGTCGCTCACGTAGGACATGGGGTAACTGTCTAGCTCAAAAAGATAGAATTTTATTATATCCTGCACTAAGAATCATGTAATTCCTTTTCTGTTTCTCCATTGGACCATTTTCTTGAACAAGGAACCAGGTAATGCAATAATGGAAGACAAATAGTTTCAATAGGACATGCTCACTTGTCATACCGACCGTGAAACTTCGACGATATTGAACTATAGTTCGCCATACAGAAAGAGAAAAAGTCATCTATTACTGAACATTTGAATATTCGACTCTTATTTATATGCCCTTCATATTATTGGATTCGCTAGTTAATAAATTCAAATCAACTAAAACAATTGTATATTGGCTCTATAGTCCAGGAGGAATCGGCGCATGAGTACCGAAAACTATTCCACCTCAATTTTTTTATGTGATCCTCTTCAAATTATCCTACTGATAATATAAATGCATGTTGCCATGGGGCAACCCCGGGCCATATTGTTTAAACCGAAATTGTTTAAACAATTGCAAGGAATTGTTATTTTTCAACCGGACAAATTTTTTTATATTCTGTATTGAAATACAAATAAAAAAAGCCCTTTGACTTTTTACGATAAAGTTAATATTTTTAAAGATATGAATTTTTAAAGGTTCGAAAAATCTCAAATTTGGGTACTTTCGATCCATGAAAAATATATTAAAAAAAAAAAAATAAATATTAATAATATTTTTTTCTTAATTCTTCATACAATAGTTAATAATATTGTAAATAGAGATCTTAAAAAATTTCATTGTTCATACCTGATTTTTAATTTTTAATTTCGAGCACTCACAAGTATGCGTCGCTTACCTTAAGGTATCGCCGTCTCTCTCTAACTCATGCGCTGCATCGGCCTCTCTGTGGCATACTTGTGAGTGCGCGAAATTAAAAATTTAAAAACAGGTATAAATAATGAAATTTTTTAAGATCTCTATTTACAATATTATTAACTTTTGTATGAAGAATTAAGAAAAAAATATTATTAATATTTATTTTTTTTTTAATATATTTTTCATGGGTCGAAAGTACCCAAATTTGAGATTTTTCGAACCTTTAAAAATTCATATCTTTAAAAATATTAACTTTATCGTAAAAAGTCAAAGGGCTTTTTTATTTGTATTTCAATACAGAATATAAAAAAAAATTGTCCGGTTGAAAAATAACAATTCCTTGCAATTGTTTAAACAATTTCGGTTTAAACAATATGGCCCGGGGTTGCCCCATGGCAACATGCATTTATATTATCAGTAGGACAATTTGAAGAGGATCACATAAAAAAATTGAGGTGGAATAGTTTTCGGTACTCATGCGCCGATTCCTCCTGGACTACTAGAGTTGTGCCTCACATAATGGTAATTTAATTTTCTCTCAGCTGAATTATGGTAGCTTTAATCCATTTTAATGATGAGTTATCAATCAGTTCGATCTCTATATAAATACATCATAGAAGACTAGAACAAGTAAACGTTTAGTATTTACCTTAATAACTTTTGAAATTTGTTTTAGTATGTTGAGATTGGTGGAAAGTGGAGTTATGTTCCGACTGAGACGTTTCTGGGATGCCAAGAAACCCGAATGTATAGAAACTGCTAAAAAAATTGAAATTCGAGTGTCATTCAAGGAATTTTCATTCAGCATCATAATTCTCACAAGTGGAGTCTTCATTACCCTAATAATATTACTGATGGAAGTACTGATGTCAATACGAAAAACAATTGGGAAAAAAATTAGTCGAACAAAGCTAATACAAATCTTTAAAAAGTATTTAATTCGAAATAATAGCAATTATGTAATGCAATATCGTGAGTAGAATGTAGAAACACATTCATTAGTTGTAATTGAATAAAGAATGAATTATGGTATAGCGACTCTTCGTTAGCCCGACAGATGGCGTTGAAGGCTGCGCATCTCTCGTAAGAACGGCACTGCTTAGTAATTGTGCTTCAATATGCGATTCACTAATAGGAACAGTGGTTCACAAAATACAGCAACACCATGTCATGCTGTCATGCCTCAATATGCGGCCGGGCTAAGACAGAAATGATATTAAACTACTGCCATGGACGTATATTGAGATTTCCAGAAAGAAAAATTCGAAAAACTTTCAAGTTCTCGATTCATGCGCCTTTGGAGACCCCAACACTGTATAAAACTTGTGATTTATTATGTTAATGTTGTCGGTTTGTTTATCTAGATGAGAAGTTCAGATAATCTTCTGAAATTTGTATATACAAGGTACTCAGCAGGTAGAAAATATACTAATAAGACATTTCCCTTTCATAAATTGAATAAGTTATCGAATTATCCGCAAATATTTTTTTCATGTATATTCTAAGAAATGACGTTTCAAAAAGTTTTAGTTTGATTTATGGATTCATTGAAATTGAATAGATGGATAGTTAGAAAGGGCTGTATGTCATAAAACTATTATCATAACCTCATAAATTCTCTAGTAGTCCTGTATACGGACGTTTTGAGAGACTGCCATAATCGAATTTGGGGACCGATTCGTCATCAGTGGGTCAAACATTATCGTTAAAGACCATTTCCGTCACAAAATTTGCAAAATACTGACATTGTGACGAATTGATATCTTGAAAACTATCAACAATTTTTGTTTTCAATTTATTGTGTTGATTGTTTCTTCATCAACGAAGGCATCTAATCACTTGAAAAAAATGTTTGCTGTAGGCTTATAAATTGTTTTTTTTTTAAATGAAATATTTCAAAAGGTACTGTTAGAATTTTATATTATAAAAATTTAATTATTTATCAACAAATTGTAAAAATAATATTTGAAAACAAAAATTTCAACAATACTAAAATAATCCATTTGTTTAAAAACAATTGATAACAAATGACGGTTTTTTTTTAATCAATAGATGTCATTTCCTAATGGAGAAAGGATATATGATGATGAAATGAAAAAACTCACATTACATAACATTAGATCACATACATTTTTCATTTTTTGTTAACGAAAAAAATTATAAATAAATAAAAACAAAATATTTCAAATATTTTCAAACTTGATTACGTTACTTTTTCAGTAGGTATGTATACACGAAGCGAAAAATGTTTCTTTAATTATTTTTTTTTATTAAAGTTTTTTTTAGTTTATATTGATGGAGGAAATACGAGAAAATTTTCTTCATTAACAATTGCCTAATTACAGCGTTGAATTGAAACGATAAATATTGTAGATAGAGTTTCGGAAAGATGGATTTTTTTAATAAAAATTTCTTCTGCATTAAGAATTTTTTTTCAATTTTCTTAAATTTTAATAATTTTCGTGATATCGGAAAAAATCCAAATACCTTTTTTTTCATCTCAATTGGTTTATGACTTCTGAAATTTTCTTTATGCTAGTAACCGCTCAAAATGTATTTCTCTAGACTCATTTCGAATAGAATCAGCTATCATACGTATTTTAAGGAACAGTATCGTCTGTTTATTTATTTTTCATTATATTCAACTTGTTTACTAGACTTCAACATGAAAGGGAGAACATTTGACCCTTTTGGGAAGACATCTCTTTATCATTTCAAATAGCAGAAGTGGCTAAGAAATAGTACCTAAGAAGTCAAATCTCAGTTCTAAGAACAAAAGTGAGTGATACAAGTGAATAACAATAACAATAATCGTTACTGTAAAGGTAAAAAGTTCTCAGAAAACCAAGAATCTCATCGACTTTCCTGAGAACACTTTCTACGAATACTGATCTGATGTTGTTTTACTGAAAGGAAGAACTTTCACTCTCACTAAATAGATTTTTGAAAAATTTAATGTAATTTCACTATTATCATTTAGAAAAACCATTTATTTCTCTCTAATCATTATAGCCTATCAGGACTTTTTTGTGACTGATTTCGAATCACAATTTTTTTTTGTTGAGAAACAACAAAGCAGTCGATTAAATACTGAGCATTTCAGTTTTTTTATATATCCAAAAATGATATTGATATCTGAAAATATTAATAAATAAGAAGAAATGAGTCAAATATTTGGATACTCGGTGCAATAACAGTGAGTATCCATAATTTAAATTTCATGATTTTATATGGCAAACTCATTATTTGAGACATAAGTGAGGGTACTACGCAATATATATATACAATTTGATTGATTTGATCGTCTAATAAATCAACAAAAAAAGATTATGTGTATCAGTTAAACTAGCTAATCCGTTCCAATCTATTCCAATCAATTATTTTAAGTTTTCGGCAATTTAATAACAATTTTTTCGGTTATTGTTTATTGTAGTTGTATATTTCATGTTTTTTCTTTCTTAATATCTATTATTTTTTTGGAGTACTTGCCATTTCGTTTAGTTTTTTAGAGAATTCACATGTATTTTCTTTGAGTTGGTGTAATTTGTTACCCTGTTACTGGGAAATTTCCTGTTAAATGGTAAATGAAATTATTATAATTATTATACAAGTTCAGTAATTGTCTTCCAACAACCTAAAAATTTCAGTCATTATGCAAATTTTTGGTTAATAGCCTCGTTGGAAACAGAAATTCAAGCAGAATATCGAAAAAAAATAATGCAATAACGCTAAATCGAGAGCTTATTTCATCAAAAAATAAATTTCTTATATTCCAAATCCTAAACTGTGAAAACTTCAGTTGTGTTTTAATCAAATTTTCTGATTCAAAAGGGTTATAATAAAAAAGATATGGCAGTAGTAATTTGTACAAATATAATAATATCTACTTTTAAGTACCTAAAAATTTATAATTATTAAATTGAAATAATTTTCAGTTGTGATTGGTTTTGGCTTTAAAGAAGAGTGGGGGTTGATCTTGTGAGAGAAGTCATTCAAATATTGGGGGGGTTTACCTTAAAGTGCTTTGTTGCACCTGAAAAATCAACATTTCTCTATCTGCAGTTGAAGTTAGTTATTGACTCTTAGCTTCTTAATATTCATAAAGCTTAAATTTCGATCTGCTTGTTTAGTGGCCGATTGCATTAATACTGGTAAGTACTGATATTTCACATCCGTTTTATTTATTGTCTTTTTTTGCAAATATATCTAGGTAGCTTAATGGTATTTTGATAGCGTATACTATTGATCAAAATCGATTATCTCTACCAAAATCTAATTAATACAATATTATTATCATGTCATTCAAGGAGAGTTTAAAAAAAAATATATATCTTTGTTCATGCCCTCCATAGCGTGAAAAAAATTTCGCTGAATGTCTAACAGCATTTGAGTTGGAAAAAATATGTCAAATCCCAGGACATGTTTTTCAAGGTTCATTGTTCCCAATAATAAATCGGTTAGGCAAAAAAAAATTATTGCCTCGATAATATTGATTATAATTATTATTTTACTACTCAATATTATATTAGTGTGTTATTGCGTCATTTTGATACTCGTCTTTCAATTCAAATGATGGATCAATCAATTATCTATCAGATTTAATAATTATCGTCAGAGGCAATGAAATTTCACAACACCTCTGACCTCAGAGGAAAGAAAAGATAGAGGTGCCCTTAGAAGTAAATAGCGTTGTATTGTAATCAATTGCAACCAACAGTATGATGATAAAGTGAGATAGGACAACAACAAACCTGCAAAATTGACAACTAGAGGGTCGGTAAACATTTCAGTGGCGTAGTCAGTGATTCTCTTACTGACTCTTATTAAGTTTTCGGTGCTGAAATGTTTGGAACAAACATATGCATATTTCGGCAAATTGTTCATTTGCAATCCTAACGCGTGACACCATATTTTGCTAAATTCGAAGGAAACCTACAAATGTTAGCATTGAATTAAGTTTTCGATATCTCACAAATACTACGCCATAGACGAGATATATTCTACGCCTTTGGACTCAAAACGTGAACTTACCTATTATAGGTTAGGTTTTCATTTCCGATGTTTTACACACAATACATGTTTTTCGAGGTTTTGCCATGATTAAAATTAACAATATGTAACTTAAAATTCACAAACTTGTAAAAAATAACGCCGATTACAAACGTGAAATTAAAATAACAGTTAACCCTCAACGTCGCTCTAGTTGTCACGTGAAATAACAACAACAGAACCGTGTTGCCAAATCCAAAGAATATTCGCAAAACATCTATGCCACAGAACGGAGAAAAGTTTACTTCTTCCTCAGAATGGCAACGCAGTACATTATAAGTGTTTGTAAACAAAAATGTTATAGCGATGTCAACAAATGCTATAAGGCACCTCTATCTTTTCTTTCCTCTGAGCCTCTGACATTTTAAGTATGAAAATAATCAGTAGGGTACGTCGTCCAATAGCCATTAGTCTACTAAAGAAATGGAACATCCTGTTACAATGCTGATGATATGAGGGGGGAGATATGATTGAAAAATTCAGAACTTCTGAGCTAATTGTTGTAAATGGCATTACTCATTTGAATTTCATTATTCAGTGTAGTCAAGTATCTGTTGAAAAAAAAAATTTTCAAAATTCGATTCCTTAATTTTTTGCCTCGAAATTCATTGATTAAAACTCGATGTAGGAGAATACATCATAGGGCATTGCAATAAAGTGTACCTAATTCAAATATTTGGGTGTTATTTTATTTCATAATATATTTTCTCCAATTTTTTTTTCATCAGTTACACCAACCGTACCAAGCCGGGGCGGGCAGCTAATATTTTATAAATTTATTCAATATATTCAATTTATTCAATTGCCAGAAATATTTAATAAGATTGTTTATTTTGGGAATATCGCTGAAACTAATTGATATTTATTTCAGATGTATGGAGACTAAAGGTACCATAGGAAAGAACGCTCCCCAGTCCCCAGTAGAAAATATGGAAAATACTCCGATAAAAAAAATTAGAGCTCAGTATTCTGAATATTCCTCACCGAATTCTCAGAATGATGTTGGCGATTGGAGAGAAGCGCTTAATAAATTCAAAATCAATATTTCGAATGTATCAAGAGAAAAATATTCTCTCAAATCTAGATTGTATGATAACAAAAAACAGGTTTTACAGAATTCTGGAGAATCGCTGTTACAAAAACGAAGTGAAACTGAAATACCATCAACTATAACTATCAGGAAAAAATATAAATCGCATTTTGAAACAATGAGAACGAGAATTGATGAAGAAAACGAAAAATCAAATCCTGATAGAGCTAGAGTAAATATTTCATATATATCAAGAGAACAAGATTCTGTCAAGTCTAGATTGCATGATAACAACAAAGAACAGGTGTTACAAAAACGTGTTGAAACACTTGAAACTGAAATACCAGTTTCGAATACTAAATTTAAACTACCACCATCTGTAACTGTCAGGAAGAAATATAAATTGCATACTGAAACAATGAGAATGAAAATTGATAAAGAAAATGTGAAGAAAGAAATAAAAAAATCCTATCCTATCAGAGCTAGAGTTAATTCTAAACAAAAATCTCAAAGAAATTCGTTGAAGAAATTCAAGGATAATCCTGAACGCACAAATGAAAAAGAAGAAGATGACCTACCGGAAGTAGGTACTTATGAAGGTTTCATAGCTAAATTCTTAAAACCTAACAGAATATCCTTGAAACGTAAACATAATAGGGATATCAAAGATGTAGGCAGTTATTTAAGTTTCAAAGCTGGCAATAATGGAAAAAGAAAATTCAAATTACATGGTTTTAATTCTTCCTTGCTTATATCTGGTAATTTGGTATTATTTGAAGAATTATTTTGATGATTCATATAGCGTTCCTGCCTACCTACCAAATTATAAGAAAAGTATGATATATTTAAACATCATTTGAAGGCTATCTTTCAAGCCGATTGTGAACTACTGGTGTGGATCCAATTAACATTTCATCAACCATTCTTCCTGATGGTGAGCCTACATTATATTGTGTACATTGGCCCTTATATGGATATGCATATTATTTTTAGATAATGATTCTGAAACCCACATAAGCATACCTACCCTTTTTGGGATCTAGGTGGATAAGATAGGTGCGTTTAGCAATATTAATACTTATGACTTCTGATGACATCCAGTTTGGTTTTAAGATTGTTGCAAGGTATATTTGTATATTATAAACTGGGCTTTCTGAAAAATATATTCAAGATCTATTAGATAGTTGAATAACTATCTATGTCTATGTTGAGTATGAATATTAACCCACCGCTAGGTTGTTCACTGAATTCAAACTACGACTAGGAACTGTTTTAGTTAGACCGAAAACCACAAAGAAAAAAATGTGAATAAATTAAAAACTTTTTATTATTTTATTTATTTTGAGAGCCTATGTGTTCTGGTGATTTTATGTATTAAATAACGATGTTTTATATTGTATTATAGATGTTTTAAAATGTTTTTGAGCAAATATCACAAAATGATATTGAAACAAAAGGCTTTCAAGTGAAATACACTCTGTGATAGGAATTTGCATATTTTTAGTGTGATAGTGTATATTTACACTTTATTCAAAGTAGGTGTATATATGTTTATATAAGTATGAATATAATTATAATAATCTGCATTTTTCTTCTCATCTTTATCACAACATCACATACGAACCTTATTTTCATTATTTTGTATTAATATCGAGTAACTATTACCAAAGATTTCTATTTAAGATAAATGTGATTATAAATTTCATGAATGTGCAAATAGTGTGATTATTTTATATTGTCATTCTCTTTGTTAATAATCACATTTCTGAATGATGTGTTTCATGAACTAATTTCTCAAGGATATTGATTAATATTCCTCGTTTTACTGACATGACCATATATTTCTAAATCGAAACAATGTAAATTGATAATAAAATATTTTCTATGACCTAAACTATTCTTTCACTTCCTTCACTTTATACTTATTGTAATAATGGCCAGTACTTGTTAATATGGAAGTTTGTTGAATATTATTCTACTCAGTTTGTAACCTCTTTGCTACAACTCAAAATGCCCGAGAACAGTCATTTGTTTTGAGTCGTGGTTTTGATCTCTGAATTCACCAAATGGAAAGGACAAAAACCCAGGTCGATCAAACACCTCTTATATTTACACAAGTATTTCACAATCTGAATCTTTAAAATATCTGGTACCAGAAAAATTGACATACAATATTTTACAAAATAGAAATATATAGATATATAAGTGAATCCGAAATTTATAAATTTACAAGAATAAAGTAATTTTTCAAATTCATAAATTACTTCCCTGAAGAGATAAGTTCTAGCTCTATACTGAGCCAATCTTCCTCCACCGAAGTTGATAAGAACTTAGATCTGACAGTTCTTTAACAGCAAGGAGAGTAAAATACTTCGGCTTGTAAGCTGACAATTGACAATGATGTTGGGTTGTCTTTTAACGAAGGACTCTCAATGTAATGATCAAACTTTCAGCGTTTATCAGGAACACCAATTAGGAATTTAGTGAAGAAAAAATACCAAAAAAAAACTAAAAATCAGAGAACAGAAATTAATAATAAGGTGGTGGCTTTTCTGTTTCTGAAACAATCAGAGTCTACATAATATCTATCAATACTCATGTACCTATTTATTTTATCGGTGAACACAATGACTGCCAAATGAGATAAGAAACGAAACGGGGATCTCAAGGCAATCATATGTAGATTGTTTCAGAAAAGATCTCTTTTAAGATACAAGAAACAAAAACTATAAAAAAAAATAATACGAAAAATATTATCCACATAAAAATTTTGTGAAAATACTCATAAATGAGTGATAAGTCATTACTTCATTTATGACAGAATTTCACAATAGTAAAAACGAAGGTACATGTAAACATCAAGAATAAGTATTAAAAATATTTGGTTGTAATAAATTATATTTAAAAATTAATACAAATTTTCATTTCACATAAAATGATGGAATGTTGAAATAGCGGATGCATTCCTATGTCAGATTTAAACTGATTATCAAAAATTTTCATATACAGGGTCTTTCACGAGGAACCTCACCCATATTTATACGGGAAACTACTGAACGTATTTTCATGAAATTCAGCACTTATAAGTATTTCACGATGCTGATGAAATCTAAAATATTTTCTAGGCATGAGCACCTCCGGTTTTTCCGGAAATGACGTCAACTTCCGTTTTTCAAATTAGAACACCATTTTTTTATTGCAGAAATAGATTCCTTAGAAAATTTCAAGTTATTTTGATGTAACATTTTTCAGTTTTGGTTGGAAAATTCTCTCTGAGCGGGAAAATTCGAAAAAAAAATCGAAAATAGAGCTCCGCTGAAACAAGAATAACTTCGAGATTTTTGGATGGAAAATTTTCATTTTTGAGATTTTTCAAGATGTAAGATTGATGTATCCACTTTAAAAATCGAAATCGCGATTCATGATACAGGGGGTGAAAAAATCGCTTTCAAAGTTAGGGATGACAAAATCGTGAAAAATCAATTTTTTCAAATTAGAACCCCATTTTTTTATGGCAGATATTGAATCTACGTTAAAAAATAATGTGAGTGTATGCATCACACCCTTGCCCTAAAGTGAATATTTTCTGAGTTATTCACAAAAAACTGTCTTTCGTCTTGAATTTTCAGCTATTTCTTTTCCCTTCACGCCAAAAAGATGAAATTTTCAGGAACTGTTACTTAAACCATGTTTTAGATTTCACTACCCTAATATGCAAAAGAAAAAAGTTACAGGTTGTTCCTAAATAGATGGCGAATTTCGATTCGAATTTGTATCGGAAACCTCTTTATTTCAACTAATCGGCCATCGATTTTCTCTCCAGTGATAAATAAATAATTCCTTATGAACCATATGCAAAAACTTTCCATGTTTTACATTCTTTTTTTTTAATGATAGATATCATTAATTACATCTGCCAAATTCCTCTTTATTCAGTAGCATTTTGTGTTTACTATTAATTTGGTGATAATTCGTATTAAGTCGATCACTATGCCTAATTTTAATACTAATAGTAACTTGAAGTCGGTTTCAAGAAGGGGTGAAAAATCTACAGCATGGTTCAAATAACAGTTCCTGAAAATTTCATCTTTTTGGCGTGAAGGGAAAAGAAATAGCTGAAAATTCAAGACGAAAAACATTTTTTTGTGAATAACTCAGAAAATATCCATTTTAGGGCAAGGGTGTGATGCATACACTCACAATATTTTTTAACGTAGATTCAATATCTGCCATAAAAAAATTGGGTTCTAATTTGAAAAAATTGATTTTTCACAATGTTGTCATCCCTAACTTTGAAAGCGATTTTTTCACCCCCTGTATCATGAATCGCGATTTCGATTCTTAGAGTGGATACATCAATCTTACATTTTGAAAAATCCTAAAAATGAAAATTTTCCATCCAAAAACCTCGAAGTTATTCTTGTTTCAGAGGAGCTCTATTTTCGAGTTTTTTTTCGAATTTTCCCGCTCAGAGAGAATTTTCCAACCAAAACTGAAAAATGTTACATCAAAATAACTTGAAATTTTCTAAGGAATCTATTTCTGCAATAAAAAAATGGTGTTCTAATTTGAAAAACGGAAGTTGACGTCATTTCCGGAAAAACCGGAGGTGCTCATGCCTTGAAAATATTTTAGATTTCATCAGCATCGTGAAATACTTATAATTGCTGAATTTCATGAAAATACGTTCAGTAGTTTCCCGTATAAATATGGGTGAATTTCCTCGTGAAAGATCCTGTATATTACGTATAAAACAATCAAATAATATACAAGTGACGATAAGAAAAATATACAACTTACCCCTTTTTTGAGGGTTATATGAAGAAAAAAGAGGAAAACATTTTTTTTAAATTTCGCTGCGATAACTTTCGATAACATTCAAAGAAACCAGGAATATAAATGATATGACAGTTTCACTGTATCGGGTACACATGCACGAAGATAGGCATATTGGCGTACGCCCAGATTTTCATCAACTGTCTTGTTCAGTTGAATATTTTAAATTGAAATGTAGCTTGCTACAAGTAGACAATTTCATTCAATTAACAAGATTATTGGTCCTTTAAAATTTTGTGTGATCAAAAACTGATGATGGGGCTGACTACATTTTTTTAATTGAATATTTGTGGTTATTTACATTAATTCACAGAATATAAGAAAAATTCAAATGATATTTTTTTTCAATCACCTACATCTATAAATATCAATTAAATAAATCGAAGCTGTTAAGTTAATCGAAAAAAAATTTTCGACGACATTGTTTACTCATATCTTTAATGTGGAAAAAAAGAGGTTTGATAACGAAGTTTGAACCAAATTACTCGAAATAATTTTTTTTTCATTAATAATTCGATTGCTCTTATACTTATACTGGGTGTTCCTGAATTGGAGTTACGAAGGAAAATGAGAAATTCCTTGGATAAAAGGAATAATGTATTAGGTATAAAGTCACTCAAAGATCTTATTGAGCTTTTTATTAAATTTGGACTAGCTTTCGGTCATTTACATGGCCATCTTCAGGGCACAGGAAACAATTGTTTACATTACGAAAGACTATTAAAAACCAAAAAAAAAAACTCTTTAGTTATCTAAATCAGAACTTTAATTTAAACAATTAATCTGAACTTAACAATGAAAAGTTAGGCAAAAACATAACAATGAGAGTCACCTTCTAATGAAACTTCCTGGTCATACAATTAAAATCTAAAAAGTAGGTAAGTATAATCCACAATTCAATTATCTCAAAAGTACAATAGATATCTGTAAAAACACATGGCAACAAGAACGTAAACACACAGAAACTATGGAAATTGACACCGACAACTAATTAAACTACTAAAACTTCAGTCGATCACAACAGCGTTGTGTTAGCTATACTATTCCAGGAAGTTATACTAAAATTATCTTCATTTTTTTTTCAATATTCATCACTTCATTTTTATCTTATTTAATCATTTTTATTCATTATTAGGTCAACCACATGGCACAAGCCAAAAATTGACGCTCTCAATAAATTACCGGAGGAGGATATCACCTTTGAACGTTTCAAAGAACTTGCAGAAATGAAATGGGAGGATTCGCTTCTCTCGAAGGTGGAAGTTATAGAAGGTAACCCCTTAAACACGGAGGATACTATTAAGAAGGTCGTTATGGTGGGGAATAGCGATCCAGAGATGAACAAATCCATCCAAAAAATGTACAAGGAACGATTTCCGGAACTGCAACATCTAACAGAAGATATAGAATATCTAGAAATGTCCACACGTGACAGAAGAAATAAAACACTCTCAAAGAGGAGCATTATTAGAATAAAACATGAGGAGTCACAGGAGGACATCTGGCAAAAACTCCATCAATTCTTGAAAGACGCAGGTACAGAAGAAGAGACCTTTGCATTTCATAAAGTGGAATGTCTAGACACCGAAAGACTGCAGAAGATGATACAGTGCGTCATGAACACATCCAAAAAGAAGGTTCTTCTGTACGTTCCTCCAGGCTATAAACAAAATATCGACAGACAGCAACGAGAAAGAAATACATATGCACTTATGGTTCAATGCAAAGATGGAGAATACAGAGAAACGCTCAAGAATGTGAGAAATGCTTTCAAGGACTTACCTGCTTCAAAATCCATACGTGGGATACGGAGCACAAAGGAAGGGAAAATGATCATTACCATAGACAAATCTGAAGAGGTATGTAAGTCACTGTCAGAGACTATGAATAACTTCAACAGCAACCTGAAATATAATATTCTGCGTGGAAATAAAAAGAAGGAAACATTACACATCAGAGGAATGGACGCGGAAACGACGAAGGAGGAGGTGAAAATAGCCTTAAAAGAAGCACTCGGAGAAGAAGATGACCAGAAAATTATGGTGGGAGAGCTGAGGCCTAATATGAATGATACACAAGCTGTCACAGTGAGAGTCGAGGAGGGAACTTTCACCAAACTTAGTGGAAATAGGAAAATAAGGATAGGGCTGGCAAATTGCCAAATAACGAAGAGGGTGGAGCTGATGCACTGTATTAGATGCTGGGGATATGAGCATAAATTGGAAACATATGAGGGCCCAGATAGAAGAGACGCATGCTATAAATGCGGAGAGAACGGACATGCAGCAAAAAGCTGCAAGAATGAACCATTCTGCGTACTATGCAATGAAAAAGACCACTCCGCAGGATCAGGAAAATGTAGGGTTTTCAAAGAAACCCTAGCAAGAGAAAAGAGAATACGGAGAGTGTATGGAGAAGATTTTGGGTTCGAAGTGGGGAAAGATACGGGCAACGAGGGACCCGATGATAAAATGCAAACTGAATAACCCAATCGAAACAAGGAAGCAGATGTCTTGCATCGAAAGTGTGCGTTATTATACATGGGCTTTATACACCCACAAAATATATTTTAGCCTTGTTTATTTGCTTATTTATATGAAGCAGGAAATGCAAACAGCCTTCGCTGGTGAACAATATCTACAATATCTTATTTATACAACTAGAAGAGCTATATTTACAGAGTTTTACCATTTCATCTATACACCTGCCTGTTATTTTATTTATGTATTTGTTTATTTATTTATTTATTCACCTCGTGTTGTCTTATTTATTGATGATTTTATATATACCTACATGTTTTGTAGTGTGCAGACTATGTGTGGAGTAAACTATGTATGTCTCTCTTTACCGAAATGTTTTGAGTTTTATCGGTCAGGCAGTCTATTGTATTTTACGCCCTTTCCAACAACGTCATTTATATACAGGGTGGCCACTTTTTCAATGGGATTGTATTGGTAACTTTTAAACCATAAGAGTTAGAAGGTCGGTCAAATGGAGAAAAAGTTGCATGCATAGAAGCATTATCAAGCAGTTCAAACAAATCGAGATTATCAGGGCCGGTTTTCGAGATATCATAAGAAAAGTAAATTATTTCATTTTGATTTTTCTTTTTTTCCCACTTTATTTCAAATATTATCAAAAAATGTTACAGGAATTTTTTATTCGACAGTAAATTATCCTCAATTTGACGTAATCAGATTTCATATCCAACGTTTCGTACTCTCTGGGCCACCCTCAACCTCATTTTTTCAATACGGACCTGCATATTTTATGACATTTTTCGAAATAACTTTTAACGCTGAATTCAACGATATATCATACAATGTCATTCAAAGTTGATTTTAGGTGATTTTGACCCTCATCCAAATTTAATGGTGTGTATGTAAGAAAAAACAAGTCTATTAACGATATCAATGTTCTGACCCAAATTCAATCGAACCCAGAAAAAAAATCGAGAACTGTGGCTAGTGAATGGAATTTTTCAAAAACTGCTGTTAATAAAATAGTCAAAAGACGCGAATACAATGATTTTAAATTTGAATACCAAGCCTTGCAAAAATTATATCGTAATGATCTCAAAATAAAGTTCGATTCTGTAATTTGTTTCAACGATTCAAATGACAAATATAACAATAGTGATACCTCGCGAGAAAATGGAGAATGTTTTGGAAGGTATTCAAGTAGACCAAACAAGCAAATGTATAAGAAGTATGGGTTCCAGAACCGTAAAGTGCAATTTACAAAATGGTTGACATTTTGAACACTTACTTCATTAATTTTCATTTACTTTCGAATAATCATTTGATTTTTCTTTCATTAAATGATACTTTCGTTTAATTATTATGAATTGAAATATTTAAATGATAATTATAAAAGAAGAACCAAGAAACCAGTATACTGGTTTCTTGCTTTGATTCTAATATGTTCCATTTAATTCAAGATGGGTAAGTTGATTTTCTTATCGAAATTTATTGCATATTGCATGTTGTTAATTAAACTAAATGAAGGTAATACAGATCCGACCCAAAGAAAATTGGAAAAGGGTCAAAATCACCTGAAAATCTACTTTGAATGACATTGTATGATATATCGTTGAATTCAGCGTTGAAAGTTATTTCGAAAAATGTCATAAAATATGCAGGTCCGTATTGAAAAAAATGAGGTTGAGGGTGGCCCAGAGAGTACGAAACGTTGTATACGAAATCTGATTACGTCAAATTGAGGATAATTTACTGTCGAATAAAAAATTCCTGTAACATTTTTTGATGATATTTGAAATGAAGTGGGAAAAGAAGAAAAATCAAAATGACATAATTTACTCTTCTTATGATATCTCGAAAACCGGCCCTGATAATCTCGATTTGTTTGAACTGCTTGATAATGCTTCTATGCATGCAACTTTTTCTCCATTTGACCCACCTTCTAACTCTTATGGTTTAAAAGTTACCAATACAATCCCATTGAAAAAGTGGCCACCCTGTATAAATGCTCATCGGAGGAACCAGAAGAGTTATATTGGACACAATGGCGCGAATACTACAGCTAAACCTGGGAAGAGCCAAAGAGGCTCACGACTTAGCTTTTGAGGAAGCTATAAGGAAGAAAGTGGACCTACTAATAATTTCAGAACCAAATAAGAAAATCAGCAAGAGTAGGGGATGGATCACGGGGAGACATATCAGTGGTAGTGGTCAACAAGGGTTTGGAAATAGATGAGATCGATAGGAAGGAAGGATACGTTCACGTCAGACTGTTTGGAATACACATATATGCAACGTATATATCTCCAAATATCGCCTTGATAGACTTCAAGCAAAAAATAGACGAAATCTTTGAAGAAGCTTCCTCCCACCCAACTAAGTCTATAGTGGCTGGGGACGTGAACGCTAAGTCATCCCTGTGGGGGTCACCCTTTGCTGACGCCCGCGGTGAACACATTGAGGACTGGATGTCTCAGCTAGCATGGTCAGCAAAAAATACTGGTACTCATACTTTTGAACGTGGAAAATCAAAAACATATATTGACGTGACCCTAAGCTCAGTACAGATGGCAAAAAATATTAAAAACTGGCAAGTAGAGCATATAAACCCGTTCACACACCATGGCCATATAAGTTATGAAATAAAAACAGACATAAGAATCCAGAGACACGAACCAAGGAAAACTTACCTCAATGCTGGAAAATATGTCCAACTCCTAAGAGAGATCGACGAGAAAACGGGAGATGATGTATATGTGAGTATGGTCAGCGCTTTCCGGGAATCGACGACAGAGGTCAGAGGGGGGAGTAGCCAGAGGCCATATTGGTGGAGTGAGGAATTGGAAAAAGCCAGAATTGATTATGTCAAACTGAGAAGACAATACACGCGATGTAAAGGACCGGAAGAGGAGCGAATATTGTTGCTGCAGAGAGCGAAGGAACAGGCTAGGCTAATGAAGAAAATGATCCGGACATCGAAGAGGAACAGCTGGAAAAATGTCCTGTCTGACCTCGAGAACGACATCTGGGGAGAGGGCTATCGCATTGTCTGCGGACATTGTATGAGGGGTAAGATACCATATAAGATACCAGCAGCAAAAAGAAGAAGAATACTAAGCGATCTGTTCCCAGACTCGAAAATAAGGCCTAAAAGAGCGCGCTCTGGTATCACAGTACCAGAGCCTTTCACTATGAAGGAGCTGGAGATAGGAATGCGGGGAATAAAAAATGGAAAAGCTCCTGGACCCGATGGACTTTCCGTGGAGGCGCTGAAGATAGCCCACAAGATCATACCGGACAAATTGCTGACTAAGCTCAATGAACTGCTGAGAAAACAGGAGTTTCCTGACTCCTGGAGGACAGCAAGAGTGGTCCTCCTCCCAAAGGAGGGAAAGGATCCAGATCTCTCCACTAGCTACAGACCGATTTGTCTCCTAAACACTATGGACAAACTTTACGAAAGATTAATTGTAAATAGGCTTGAGGTGGAACTTGAGGAAAAGAGCTTGATGTCGCAGAGTCAGCACGGTTTTAGGAAAGGAAAGTCAACAGTCTCAGCAATCTTGGAGGTAAAGGATGGGATAGAGAAGGTTGAATCAAAATGGTGTGTCGCGATATCGCTTGACATCAAGAATGCTTTTAATACAGCAAGATGGGAGCACATTATGGACAGCTTGACAGAGGGAAACGTTAGTGAGTATTTATTAAGATGCGTGGACTCATATTTCGGAAGAAGGTCAGTCAAATGTGGAAGTGTGAAACACAGGTGTACGATGGGGGTCCCCCAGGGATCCGTGATGGGACCAGTTCTATGGAATGTGATGTACGATGGAGTTCTCAGAGAGCCATACGACGAGAAAGTAACCGCAGTGGCGTATGCGGATGATCTCCTATTTCTGGTGGAGGGGAAAGATGAGAATGAGGTGAAAAGCAGAGCGGAGAGGACAATGAGTTTGGCGGTGATGTGGATGAAGAAAAAAGGGTTGGAGATCGCGCCCCAGAAGACAGTAATGGCAATTATGAGAGCACCAAGGAACAAGAAGACGATTGAGATAACCGTGGAGGGCACTAGGGTGGAAGCAAGTCCGAGTTTAAAATACCTGGGAGTGATACTCGGGAGAAACATGAAATTTTCAGCACATGTGAGATATATGGTTGAAAAGGCCGAGGCAAAGTGTGCACAGTTGCAGAGGATCATGCCAAATATTGGCGGACCAGCTTATGCAAAGCGGAGGCTGCTGTGCGGTATCATTCACAGCATCGTCCTGTACGCATCCCCAGTATGGAGAGAGGTAATCGAGATCGAAACGCACAGCAGAAAACTAATCTCAGTGCAGAGAAAGGGACTTCTGAGAGCGATATCTGCGTATCGGACGGTGTCGGCGGAGGCGGCACAGGTGATCGCGGGTTTTCCGCCGGTGGACCTCATGGTGAAAGAGAGGTGCTTCCTATACAAAGTGGGAGGACGCACGGAGGGAATGAGAAGAATGGCTCGAAGAAGGACAAACAGTAGATGGCAACAGAGATGGGAGAGTAACACCGAAAGGGCGACCTGGACCAAAAGATTGATAGCCAACATAGAACAATGGACAGAATGTAAACACAAAAGAACTTGCTATTTCTTCTCTCAATTCCTTACGGGTCACGGCTCTTACTGGTCCTTCACGTACAGAATAGGGAAGTCCACAACAGATCTGTGCATGGGATGCAATATAAGGGATAGTCCTGAGCACATGTTCGTGGAGTGTGCCAGGTGGGACAGCGAAGGATTAGAGATGGTGGAGAATCTCGGATTTATGCCGACGATAGAGGAGATGATCCCTAGGATGTTGGAGGACGAGGAAGTATGGAAGGAGATATACAATTATGTGGTGAGGGTTATGACAAGGAAGGAGTTGGAGGACAGAATGACACAGCGCGCAGAAAGAACCAATCAAGAATAATAGTGAGAAACACTGTGTGTTCACAAGAACATGAAATGGAACAAACCGGGTTACGCACTTGATGCACGGGCTCTATAGCCTAGCCAAGTGGCGATGATACCCGGGGAAAGAGGAGGGGGTTTTAGTGAGGTGAGAGTCCCACACAAATCCAACGGCAACGTAACATCTTGTGGCCCGCCGCTGGAGAAGGCATTAGCTTTCCCCCTACCTCAGGGCCAAAAAAAAAAAAAAAAAAGGTCAACCACATTACAATAGATGGCGCTAACACTTTCTGACTGTGACTAGATTTAACGTAGTATTTAAATATTTAATCTCCAAAGACTCAATAAATAAGCGTTTAAACTTATTATCTACCGTTCTTAATATCGTAGCGTCCTCAAAATTCATGCGGTGATCTGTCTCAACTGTGTGAGTAGACAAACCAGTCGAAGGCTTCAAATTCTGACCATCTCTCTGGTGTTCATTTAGTCTAGTTTTAAAGTTTCTCCCAGTCTGTCTGACATAAGACCCCTCACAAACTCCACAATCAATTTTATACACTATGTTATTCCTGTCCAGTTTGTTATTTCTGTCTTTTGTTTTGGTAAACACCAGTGAAGCCAAAGTATGAGGCACCATTTTAACCACTTTTATATTATTTTCTGTTGGTGAGGAACCCTTAATAACAACCGAACATATTTTATTTTATTGGTTTATTTCCTTGGATAATTTTGAAAATGAAATGGTCATAAACATGAGTCCGCAAAAGCTTTGTTTTCGAGATACATGGTGTTTCTTCTAGACCTACTTTTTTGTGATGTTTAATCAGTTTATCGAATCTTTATTAATCTTCGCTTCAGAGTTGGTGAATAAGTAGAAACACTTATAATTAATTTATTTATCACAGCTACTTTACTGGATCTTTATAATAATTTGGATTTTCCTGAGAACTACAGTAGAGAGCTGTTTGAATTTTTTCGATTGCAGATACGACAACCAAAAAGTGTAGTACTGAACCAGAATTTCTTTTTAAATTTTTCTAAACTACCAGAAAAAATTAACCCTGTAGATTTGCATTCAAAATTAGGATATCACATTCGGGAACAACCTGTGATATAGTCAATTCAAAACTGTCTTCACAAATAAATTGCAATTTGAATGAAACACAATAAATTGAACAACACAGCCCAGACAATTTTTCCATGTGAATTACACAGATCAGTTCTTTGATAACTACAAAATGAAATTTTGTGACAAAAATGATACAAAAAACCGAAAACAACGGATAAGTGTATACCGATGACGAATGCAAACATCGCAGATGGCAAATAAGCCTAGAAAGCGGATAGATAATAGTATTGTGCAACAAGTGGGGAAAGTCCAACTTTTCTGAAAGGCTCGCGAGAAAAGTTGGACTTTCCCCACTTGTTGCACAATATACTATTCTCCACATGTTGCACACTATACTTTTCCAACAACTGCTATGAAAAGTAGCGTATTCTGCATAGTTTACCCAATTGCAAAACTATATATTGCGCATACTGTGGGAAAGATTATTCCCCACGGCACTTTGCCCACACCTCCCTTGGTAGACCAATGAAATTGAGTTTTTGAGTCGTTTCTATGGAAACGCAATAAATTAGCACATACTGTCAACGAAGGTCATTTTGATTTGAATCAAGTCCATTACTTGAATTATTGAAATTTGTGCAGTTGTAGGAAAAGTATAGTGTGCAACATGTGGAGAAAGTCCTTTTCTCGCTCGTGTGTTTGCACAAACTTCCACACTCGAAAGAAAAGTTGGACTTTCCCCACTTGTTGCACAATATATTATTTCCTACAACTACACAAATTTCAATAATCCAAGTAATGGACTTGATTCAAATCAAAATGGCCTTCGTTGACAGTATGTGCTAATTTATTGCGGTTCCATAGAAACGACTCAACAGCCCAATATCATTGGTCTACATGTGAGGTGTGGGCAAAGTGCCGTGAGAATAGTATATTCTAAAACAAGTTGCAGAATGGGCTCCTATTCCAACACGAATGCGAAATTCGAAAACGAGCGACGAAGGAGCGAGTTTTGGAACGCATGAGTGTTGGAATTGCCTTCTGCAACGAGTATTAGACGATATTTTCTCTATTTCAGTCAAGTTTTGCGAAATATTGTCGAAATTCAATGAAAAATTCAGATTATATATCCTAGTGACTTTTGTATTGTATCTTGGCAGTTGGTGTGACTGTTACGAAAATTGACAGATTACGGAATTTGAATATGAATCGTATGTTTCGATTTCGACATAATTTACAATTACACATTAAATTCGTGAATTATGTCTGACGAAATCGATTGAACACTACCAGAATTATGAGAATTTGCGAATATGTAGCAAATCATTTCTCTATATACCCAAATTATATTATATTGACAATTATTGACGTTTGTTGAAATTTGATAGGATTGGAAGTCAGAATAGACAACCACAAAACGAAAAATATATCTGAAAACGATGCTGTAATGAGTTCATTACAGCACTGTTTTTTAGAACTGTAATGAACTCATTACGATACAGAAATAGAGAGATAATATTTCCCACATTATGAGCAATATATAGTTTTGAAATTGATTAAGCTATGAAGAATACGCTACTTTTCATAGCAGTTGTAGGAAAAAACTTTATTGAATGCAACAGAATTTTCCCACACCAAAATATTACATCGGTAAACTTATCGATAAATATTGATATTATTACTCTCACATATTTCGATAAATTTCGATAGTGTCAGAAAATATCGATACAATATACACTGCTCAACAATTGATAGGGATCACTTACTTGTTCCAAATTTATTTCTGAAATATTCGCTCCAAGATTATAAATTTAGTCAGATATCAGAGTATTTTCAGTTGATAATATGGTTCACTTGAGAAAAGAATGAAAAAATGGAAAGTTGGAGAGAAAAAAAGACTTTATTAGGAACACTCAAAATTCTGTGTTTGAATAACATAAAAATTTTATGATGAAACCACAAGAAGGCTGAAGTTTCGGTTAAGCTAGTACCTAGTTGGTCCCCCACGAACTCGTCTCAAGCATTCTACCCTACGAGGCATACTTTCGATCAAACGATTTATAAAATTTTGGGGCAAATTCGTCCAAATATCCCGTAAAGCGTTAGAAAGGTCCTCCAGGTTATTGATCGGTTGTTCTAAGGTTGACAATTGTCTAGACATCTCAGACCAGACATGTTCGATGCAATTCATGTCTGGGGAGCGAGCTGGCCAGTCCATCCTATCAATAGCATGAGTTTCTAGCGCTTCATTAACCAGACGACTACGGTGTGGACGGGCATTATCGTCAATTAAAATGAAATTCTCGCCACGGCAGCCGCAAACGGAACAATTATTGGTTCAATAATCATATCGTGATATCTCTGGCTGGTCATGGTGGTGTTCTGCAGAACAACCAACTCTGTGCGTTGGTTCAAACAAATGCCTCCCCATACACATACATATAGAACCTCCGCCAAAAGCTGTTGTTGGTACCATAAACTGTTCTGCATACCTTCGACCTCTTTCCCTCCAAGCAAGAATACGTCCATCGGAGTTGACCAAACGAAATCTAGACTCATCCGTAAATAAACATCGGCTCCAATCTTCAAGTGTCCAATTGCGGTGCTCCTCAGCCCATTGCCGTCGATGAACCCGTTGTTCCCTATTCAAATGGGGATGTTGTACCCTCCTACGTGCTCTCAAACCACGAACATGTAGTCGTCGTCTTAATAATAATAATAATAATAATAATAAGGTCTTTATTTCACAAGAAATCTCAAGGGGAAGTTCACCCGAAGGTGCTCTACCACTTAACCCTTGTTATATACAAAATGCACATTTGAACATATCTTAATCTAAAATTAAAAACAAAGAGAAAATTTTAAATAGTCAGCAGAAGCAAAATATATAAATATTAGCATTTCAAGATACAAACATATACATCATACATATCTTACAGTCTGGTTCGAAATTAGAACTCCTGTTGCAACTCTCAGTGATCTATTGAGCCGCGCCGCCGGGTAAGTGGGATTTCTCCTAGCATTGAGGATCAAAAGACGATCTTGGGCAGCTGTTGTACTGCGCTGCCGACCTCCCCCATGAACAGAAGCTACTGAGTCGTTTTGGATGAACCTATTCCAAGCCCGACTCACGACACTTTGCGAAACATTCAACCGCCGGGACACTTCTCGCTGGGACAAACCTTCCTGTATCCACCGTATGGTTTGGTCCAGCTGCACAGGAGCCGAACGTCTTCTCGGCATGACTGATAAGCTGATATTGTTCTCATTTCTTCAATTATTGTCACCTTATGTGTTTGAACGAGAGAAAAAAACAGATTTAATAACAAATACCACATTGCTTTTCACTCCACCTGTAACAGCCTACAGATAATAATCGATTTTGTGAACAAGAGCCGATGAAGTGAGGAAGACTTTGATATAATCAACTCAAAACAACTTACTTTTTCCTTAGAGAACATA
The DNA here is from genome assembly GCF_914767665.1 of Harmonia axyridis. Lineage (NCBI taxonomy): Eukaryota > Metazoa > Arthropoda > Insecta > Coleoptera > Coccinellidae > Harmonia > Harmonia axyridis. The sequence goes on from NC_059501.1 coordinate 60,715,278, forward strand.
TAACGTACAGATATTCACGAGATAACTTGAAAAAAATACAAATGAAGAGAAGTTCATAAGTGATCCCTAGCAATTGTTGATCAGTGTATATCGAAAGTTTTTTGTCCTTTTCCCATACCTAAACCAAACTAATAATGAATAGCGCAGGCGCACATTCAGTATCCAGTCCTGTTGCTCGATAGTCACCTTAGTTAGGCTCGTAACAAGGTTTATAGAAATCTATAGACCTTGGGCGCGTAACGAACGAACGAACAGCACAGCATACCGTGTACGTGTTTGAGCACTTAAGTGTGTTGGTACGCTTACTTGCTTACTAGCTTAGTATTCAGCATTGCTGAAGTACAAAGCAGTTGATTTTGAAGCTGAAAAGATGTATTTAGACCATTTATACCTACGAGTTCAATTTCGAAAAGTTGTACAACGACTGTACAGAAAGGTAATGCTTCTACATCATTTTTTTCTTTAATTATTTTTGAAACAATATAATCAAATGTTATCTTTAGTTTCTGAATGTTGCATTATTATAAAGAAATTTTTGTTCAATATACAGGGTGTTTCAAGTTCGACGGCCTATTAGACGTTTCTGGAGAACAAGGCCGATTCGAAATCTGAAAATTCGTAATATGATATTGTTTATGATGCTCTGTTCAGCTAAAATATTTTCGAAGTTCCGGCACTTCCGGTTATAAAGGAATTAAAAAAAAAGTTTAAAAAAAAAATTTTATGTCTCAGATATTATCAAAATTTCCATTTTCAATTACTCTTTTCTAAAATTATTGCGTTAGTCCTCATAGTTTTCAAAATATTAAGGAAAAACCGAAAAAAAAGAGAGAATTTCCATAGTCACTATTACGTGAATTATTTTTACTGTGAATATCCTATGCGTATATAAAATTTTTTTTAAAACTTTTTTTTTTAATTCCTTTATAACCGGAAGAGCCGGAACTTCGAAAATATTTTAGCTGAATAGAATATCATGAACAATATCATATTACGAATTTTCAGATTTCAAATCGGCCCCGTTCTCCAGAAACGTCTAATAGGCCGTCGAACTTGAAACACCCTGTATATGTATGAAATGAACAATAACCATATTGTACCTATCAAACAGCGAATTAATATCTACTTTTTTTTCCTAGGGGTATAACTTTTGAGGAGGACTGCAGCGTATGTCTGAGTAGGTTGACTGGAGAACTGTACCTAACCGATTGCAGGCATTGTTTTCACAAGGAATGCATCGACAGGTGGTACTCCAGTTCTTCCTGCCTTTTTGCGTGATATCTTCTTTTTTTTGTACATGTATTTATATTTTGTTTCATCTCCACTTGTATTTTGTTTGTTTGGATTAATGCTGTATCGTTTTATATATACATATTTTATTTTTAATTATGTTGTTATATTTTACATCTCTGTTTTACACAACCTGTATAACATTTTTGAGGGAAATAAATGAGTTATAAATAGTAATATATTTGAAGCATTTGTCTTTTTTTCATCTTATTTTTCCTAACGTTAACTATAACTAAGTGTCATTTCAATCAGAAATAGCTCTCGTTTGTCTTATGCATGTGATTTATTATAAATAAAACAATTTAAAAAAATACACTTATTAGGTGTACAACTTTGCTTCCGCTGTTTTGCAATAGATAGCTGTAGAGGTAAGTAGTAAGTGATAGTCGAAAGATCATTCGATGTTGCTAAGCCTACAAGAGGCACTCTAATTACCTACATCTACAAATATCGATTATTCGAATTTGTAATAGGTATTGTCAGATGCAAGTTTCTCAAATATGTTGAAGGTTTGGAATAATAATAAAATAAATTATTGATCGTCACTCCAAAGAAAAATAACAAATGATTCAACTTTTTTTTTTTTGGTATAATATTTTTTGAAAATACACTGATCAACAATTGCTAGGGATCACTTATGAACTTCTCTTCATTTGTATTTTTTTCAAGTTATCTCGTGAATATCTGTACATTATATGTGCTCTAAGGAAAAAGTAAGATGTTTTGAGTTGATTATATCAAAGTCTTCCTCACTTCATCGGCTCTTGTTCACAAAATCGATTATTGTCTGTAGGCTGTTACAGGTGGAGTGAAAAGCAATGTGGTAGTTGTTATTAAATCTGTTTTTTTCTCTGGTTCAAACACATAAGGTGACAATAATTGAAGAAATGAAAACAATATCAGCTTATCAGTCAGACCGAGAAGACGTTTGGCTCCTGTGCAACTGGACCAAATCATACGGTGGATACAGGAAGGTTTGTCCCAGCGAGAAGTGTCCCGGCGGTTGAAGATTTCGCAAAGTGTCGTGAGTCGGGCTTGGAATAGGTTCATCGAAAACGACTCAGTAGCTTATGTTCATGGGGGAGGTCGGCAGCGCAGTACAACAGCTGCCCAAGATCGTCTTTTGATCCTCAATGCTAGGAGAAATCCCACCTACCCGGCGTCGCGGCTCAATAGATCACTGAGAGTTGCAACAGGAGTTCTAATTTCGAACCAGACTGTAAGACGACGACTACATGTTCGTGGTTTGAGAGCACGTAGGAGGGTTCAACATCCCCGTTTGAATAGGGAACACCGGGTTCATCGACGGCAATGGGCTGAGGAGCACCGCAATTGGACACTTGAAGATTGGAGCCGATGTTTATTTACGGATGAGTCTAGATTTCGTTTGGTCAACTCCGATGGACGTATTCTTGCTTGGAGGGAAAGAGGTCGAAGGTATGCAGAACAGTTTATGGTACCCACAACAGCTTTTGGCGGAGGTTCTGTATGTGTATGGGGAGGCATTTGTTTGAACCAACGCAAAGAGTTGGTTGTTCTGCAGAACACCACCATGACCAGCCAGAGATATCACGATATGATTATTGAACCCATAATTGTTCCGTTTGCGGCTGCCTTGGGCGAGAATTTCATTTTAATTGACGATAATGCCCGTCCACACCGTAGTCGTCTGGTTAATGAAGCGCTAGAAACTCATGCTATTGATAGGATAGACTGGCCAGCTCGCTCTCCAGACATGAATGGCATCGAACATGTCTGGTAGTCTGGTCTGAGATGTCTAGACAATTGTCAACCTTAGAACAACCGATCAATAACCTGGAGGACCTTTCTAACGCTTTACGGGATATTTGGACGAATTTGCCCCAAAATTTTATAAATCGTTTGATCGAAAGTATGCCTCGTAGGGTAGAATGCTTGAGACGAGCTCGTGGGGGACCAACTAGGTACTAGCTTAACCGAAACTTCAGCCTTCTTGTGGTTTCATCATAAAATTTTCATGTTATTCAAACACAGAAATTTGAGTGTTCCTAATAAAGTCTTTTTTTCTCTCCAACTTTCCATTTTTTCATTCTTTTCTCAAGTGAACCATATTATCAACTGAAAATACTCTGATATCTGACTAAATTTATAATCTTGGAGCGAATATTTCAGAAATCAATTTAGAACAAGTAAGTGATCCCTATCAATTGTTGAGCAGTGGATTAGAAAAGTTACACGATTATGTGTTATCGAATTCTAATTTCGTAATAGAATGACTTTCGTTATCAATAGTGTTTTCTACCACAGTGATATCGGGCTTGTCGGCTTTCTCTTGGATAATCGTTGCCGAATTTTATTGCCACTTGGGATTATTTTTCTTTTCAATTCTCCAATTAGAATGTGGATTCCTCAGAATGGAATGCAAAATATATCAGAAACTATTCCATTTCACCATTTCCAATATATTCTTCATAAGAAATATAAGAAGTTTTTTTATTTCATATCATTTTATTATAATATGATAGTTTTCATTTTTTATATCAAATTAACAGATGTTGAGCGTGAGCGCATTCGAATTTAAAATTAATATTCAATTAATATTCTCAAAAGAAAAAACAAACAAAAATGTTCAAGTTTTTCATAAAGTCGAAACTGAGCGGAAGAACCTGAAACCACAGGACCCGCTCTAGAGGGGCGGCATTGTCTACTTTTTCCGAGAAATCTGAATTCCTAGAAAAATGTGTTATACTTACAGATAATCTGAGTTAATGAAATTCGACAAAATACTTATTTTCAACCAGTACAAATTGATTTAACGAATTTCACACATTATTTTTTAAATCAAAATAACTAGTGTTGGGCGTGGGTGCATTTGAATTCAAAATAAAAGGTTCATCCATAACATCCAGTTGTTTTATTTAATCATATTAAAGAAAAAAACGAAATGTTCGTGCGTTTTATGAAGTCGAAACTCAGCAGAAGAATCTAAAACCTGAAATGAATTCCTATATTTCATCATTTTCGTTAAAAACTTGAAGCCTAAACGATCTCGTGATATTTATGGGTTCTCTGTCGGACTTCTGCAGTCTATTATTCACGAGATAAAGGAGCCCCTGTGTAGTGTTGTAGAAAAGTGTTTTGAGGAAGGAATTTTTTAGAAGGGACTGAAGTTGGCTAAGGTTATTCCGGTTCATAAGAGAGGGGACATAAACGAGTGCACAAATTATAGGCCGATTTCTCTCTTGCCCGTCATCTCTAAGGTTTTGGAATCTTTGTTGAAAACAAGAATGCTGAATTTTATTGAATCGAAGCATATAATCTCTCTTCATCAGCACGGATTTCGGAAGGGACGATCAACTATCACTGCTCTGGCAAGTATAGTAGAGAATATAATAAGATCTTTTGATGACAGGGAAATTGTTGAACTACGCTGTTTAGATCTGAGCAAAGCATTTGACAGTGTGGCGTATGATCTGTTGCTGGAGAAGCTAGAATTTTTTGGTTTCAGGGGGCCAGTTCTCGCTTTGCTGGGATCGTACTTGGAGGACAGATGTCAGGTTGTACAGCTGGATGATATGACATCTGAAAAAGAAAGCATAACGATCGGAGTACCCCAAGGATCTATTCTGGGACCGCTTCTCTTCATCTTGTATGTCGACGACCTTTTTGATGATGTTGGTTGTGATCTGAAGTGCCAGTATGCTGACGACTCCAGTTTTGGTGTGAGGGATTCGAGTGTGGAAAATACGAGGAATAGAGCAGAGTTATGCTTAGAACGGGCAAAAACATGGTTCCAGTCAAACGGACTGAAGTTGAATGTAGATAAATCCCAGAGGTTAATGTTAATATTCACCACCAAACAAAGTGCAGTTGACGAGAGTGTGATTCTTTTGGGTGTTACTTTGGACAATTCATTCTGCTGGAAGCCCCACATACACAAGCTGACCAAACGATTATCATGGGCAGTGTACAATGTGAGAACAATTAAAAATTGTTTAAATGAAGAAGCAGCATTACTCACCTACTTCACACTGTTCCACAGCGTCTTAACTTATGGCGTTATTCTATGGGGAGCTGCACCAGATGCTTCAGTAGTATTCCTGCACCAGAAGAAGGCGATAAGAGCAATTGCTGGAGTATCACAGAGAACAAGCTGCAGGGAGCTGTTCTCTCAGTATGGAATAATGACCTTACCAGCAATATACATACTTGCCTGTCTATGTTCCTTGTACAAGAGTGACAAAACCGAGTCATTTCATCATGATTATTCCACTAGAAACCGAAATAAATGGATACTCCCACAACACCGTATAAAGAGAACCCAAGATAGCTTCAACTTTTTGGGTATCAAGTTGCTAAACAAACTTCCTCAAGGCTGGTTGGAGCAAAGCAAGGTTTCCTTCAGACATCAGATGAAAAGGTTTTTGACAAAAAATGTATTCTATTCCATAAAAGAATTTTTAGATTATAAATTTTAGATTTTGAATTTTAGAATGCAGTTCACTTATTATCTGTAAGCCAGTTGCCATTGTGGTTTTTTTATTGAAGTTTTTTTATTGTGACTTATTATTGAAGTTTTTAATGTGACTTATTATTATTATGTATTGGATATTTATTGTATCAATTTTTTAAATATTTAACTTTGACGCACCTTGTAAATTATTGAAGGTTAATTTTATTTATTTGTGATGTTTTGAAAGCAAATAAATTCTATTTCTATTTCGATTCTATTTCTATTCATTAGAATTCAGTTGAGCACGTTTTTTATTCATCACATTCCCCGTTTCCTAAATCATTCATTCGATTTAAATTTGAATCCATAAAAATACATTTTTGCTTCACTAAAATAATTTTTATAAAAAAAGTGTGGGGCTTTCCATACTAAATCTCTGAATAGGAATTCACTAATACCCCAACAATATAAATTGGTTTTCAGCTATAGCCTTTAAGAACAGCGTCGTCTTTTTACTATAGAGCTTTATAATTTTTAAGAATTCAGGAGTATTTTTAAAGAAATCGACAAAACGTCCAAAGCTGAATTGGACAAGGTGATTTTGAGTTCAAAAAAACGATTTCATATGAAATTGAAATAATTCCTGAGTACAATATCGGAGGCTCCATCAAAGAAAATTCAAAGCGAATAATGGGGCTCAAATATATACATAGGTACATACATATAATAATAATAAAATAAGGAATTCCTTATACTATGGTATATGGTATGTTAAAGTTCAAGTTTTTTTTTTCCTTCACAAGATATATAACTTGAATAGGAATAGATATTCCAATTTTCATCTTGTGCATCCTGTGATATGCTTATTTTGTATATGCAAATCTACATGGTGATTTTTTTTATGAAAGGGTACCAGCTTATATCCTCCAGAACTTTTTTTGGTGAAGCTCTGCTACTTCAGAAAAATGTAAAAAGAAACTCTGGTCTATTACTTCACTTTTCGATTTGTTGTAATTTTGTCGTAACTGCTATCGATTTCGAGAAAAAAATTCAAATAACTCAGTAGTTATTCTCAGGAAAATCCAAATTATGACAAACATTCAGTTAGTAAGCTATGATGAATAAATGAATTATAAAGTTTTGGTACTTATTTACCCATTCTGTAGCGAAGATTGATAAAGATTCGATAAACTGATATAAGCATCACTAAAAAGTACGACTATACTAGAAACACCCTGTATCTCGAAAACGAAGCGTTTACACGCTCATGTTCATGGAACTTTTAATTCCTAAAATTATCCCAGGAATCTCTCAATTTCATTCAAAAGTCCATTTTAGGAAAACCCAGTATAAGGTAAGATCAATCGAATTGGTAATAATAATTAAAAAAAAATATTTTGAGTAAGTTGGTTCAAAGTAAGTTATTAAAACCTCTTTTTGTCACATTACAGATATTAGTAAACGTTGTTGTGGAAATTTGTTTTCGATTACCCCCAAGAAAAAAAAAAGATCTACGCCCTTGATTTTGGATTATGGTCTATGTACAGTATGGACACAGAATACTGATTTTATGATTTTAAGGTTACTTCATTTTAAAATTTAATTCAAACTATACAAGAAGGAATTCATTATTATTATTGAAAAATTCACCAATATATACCATATAGACACTTATAATAGGAGCAATATTCTACTTATGTAAATACTGATTATGGAAGGAGAATTATCGAAATTGGAAAAACAAGCGTTAGCTCGTAAAGAACGATTGAAAGAACTCAAACGTAAACGAAATCCAGATGAGCATAATGGAATAACAGAAAATGCATTACCGAAGTAGGTACCCCTAGAAATGATCAAATTTAATTTCTACGTTTTTATGATTCTACAATTAATCCTTACTGATTTTTCCAGACCTAAATTCCGAAGTTATAAACCAGAACATGACGACTTGAGTAAAAATAAAGTTCCTGATGCGAAACCAGAAGATTTAACAGAAGAAGTCAAATCTCAGCTGGAATCTGCAAAGGAAAGTATTATCATAGATAATTTGGACTTATCAACACTTGCTCCTCGTAAGCAAGATTGGGATATGAAGAGAGATCTTGCTAAAGAACTTGAAATATTAGAGAGGAGAACTCAAAAAGCAGTTGCTGAACTTATACGTGAAGAACTCAAAAAAAGGCAGAATCTAGGAGATGTTGCAAGTTTAGATATGCCAGGGTCAAAACTAGTAATTTCATAGTAAAAATAGAATGAAATGAAACACCATAATTTCTTTCTAAATTGATTGAACACATGCAGAAAGAGTATATGTAACAACCAAAGAAAGAGATATTTAAGAAGGATGCTATACTGGATTAAATTATTTTTACGATGGTTTTATCTTTCTTTTAAAGGTAAAACCAAAATTTGTACAGTAACACATATTTGCTGATTCAAATTTACTTCGTATTTTGCTGGGAACATAATGGTGATAACTCTTGTATTAATTATTTATCAAATATACTGTGTTCTGATTACACAATGAATATTTGATTGTCCATTAAGCAATAATTACTTACACATACTATTTGTATAATGAAGCCTATATACTCCATTATTACTAGTAATAATTGACCACATACGACAGAATACATTACAATGCAAGAAACTTTAGAGGAAAGTTGAATCATTTGTTATTTTTCTATGAAGAGATGAATAAAAACATGCTATTAATTTTATTATTCTATACAAACCTTCAACAACTTTAAAAAACTTGCAGCTCCATCATCAATTTTTGATTCTTCTTTTATAAAATTAATGAGATTGGTAATTCAGTAGAATATTATTCAACAAACTTTTACTTAGCAGGTTCTGGTCATTTTTACCAAGTAGGGTAAATGCACTGGTTCTCGACCAGTTAACAGAAACATCGATTTCGAGCACATCTTTTTCACACATAAACTTATAAAATTTTAAAGGTGTTGGTGTTCATCGATTCTTTGGCGAGTTTTAAATGATTTGTCATATAATTTTAAGCGTTCTTTTCGCATTTAACCTTCGAAATGTGAAAACATAGTAAATTTCAATAACTTCAGTTCACGACCATGCTGCAGAGTTCTCGACTATTTTTGTGTTAGTTTTCGACCACTAATTATAGTGGCCGCTCAACTTAAAAATTTCATATAAAACTTTAGAGCGAGATGAGTGATTAGTACTTACTTTCGTAACGTACCATCGCCATCACTACCTATCACTCAGATGAGGTAGTTAAGTGAGAAACACTTGGAACGTAAAAAAAAATTATTTTGCAAAAGTTTCCACTTTCTATAAATATTTCAAAATAGCAACTCATATACAATACTCTCTGGTTGTTTTGCTCTTAATATCTATTTAGAAACTAATGAGTAAATAAAATATAAAACACCGACCACCAATGGTCGAGAATTAAGTACAATGAAATTGGTTCTCGGCCGCGAATAAATAAAAGGTAGAAATAAGTGTTTCAACGTTAATTCGGTGGTCGCAAACTAATATTCAGAAAGAAGATATATAAATGAATCTGGGTATCGAAAAAAAATGAAAATGATCCAACAGAAATATATCGGTTGAAATAAACAATTATTGAAGTAACATATTGGTTCTCGACCACTTTGGTCGAGAAATAAAAGATACAAATTTTCCAATACCAGTTCGCGACCGCCGAATATTGAACAAAAAAATATACATTTATTTGCTTCTTTATTGGAATACACTCAAAAATATGTCTTATAGTTCATATGGGACAAAATATACATACATAATTCATTCAAAATAAAAAATAATTACTGTTTTCTGGTCATATATCACAAAGCACTTTTCTAAGAGAGGACGAGAAAGAACCCTTTTCTAAGAAAGACGATTATAAACTAATTTTTAGCGCCAAAACTTTGACCTATACCCCTACTATGCAAACTATCTTGGAAGGGTAGAATGGTCGAGAACGCGTACGGCGAAAATATTTTGCACTACATGATATATTTTTATTATTATTTCATCTCAAATCACGGAATGGTCGAGAGCCAGTGCCGGTCGACTAACCAGTGCATTTACCCTATGAAGGAAGTGAAAGAATGGTTTGATAGAAAATATTTTTATTTTTTTATTTATTATTTCATTATCAATAATTTACATTTTTTCAATTTAAGAATAGATGGTCATGTTTATAAAACAAGGAATTTTAATCATTATCCTTGATACATTGGTTCATGAAATACATCATTCAGAAATGTGATTCTTAACAAGGAAAATGGAAAAATAAAATAAACACACTTTGCACATTCAAAAAATTACATATAATCACATTTATCCTTAAATAGAAATCTTTGGTAATAGTTACTCGATATTAATACAGAATAATCAACATAAGGTTCGTATCTTTCAATATTATTATAAATATGAGAAGTAAATGCAGATTATTGCTTATCACTGAATAATTCCACAAACTTATATACACCTACTTCGAATGAAGTGTAAATATACATCATCACACTATATATATAAAAATTTTAATCAAAGAGTGTATTTCACTTTACAGCCTTCTGCTTCAATATCACAGGTTTTTGTGATATTTACTTAAAAACATTTTAAAATATCTATAAAACAACTTTATTTAATGCACAAAAATCACTAAAACACATAGGCTATCAAAATTATCAGTGAGGTACGCCCCAAAATTATTCATAATAAGTAAACTATTATATTCGATAAATAGAGGAATTTATTTTGCTGGACAGAATTACGCATATATATTACCCGGTATTGTTTCCTTGAAACACTTTTAAACATAGCGCTTTTATATTAGGCTGATTATTCAGTTCTGCTTCTCTCAGAATCCTTCTAATATCAGAAATTCGTTTAGAGCGCATGGCAAGAAAGTAGGCAGTCTTCAATTGTTTGGCTTCTATAAATGCCGATATCTGCAAAAAATTAAAAAAATATTGGAAAAATAAAAATGATATCATAAATATTTCATCATGAACATTATAATAAGAGTTTAAAAAAAAAATTATACTGTTGTATATGACAACCCATGCAGAATAGTAATTGAATTTTGAACTTCATAACAACTATTCTATCTTAATGAGTAATACCTTGGAAGCCTTATCAGTTATCAATTTGATCAAATCTTCTATATTCGAAATTGGTGCTTTTTCCTTGCTCATTGTAGCAACTGCAACTGTTAACATTTCATCGCATATTTCACAAGTTGGCTTATCTCCACTCAAATTTGTTTTGATGCAATTGACTAGTTCTTTAAGTTCCTCATATTTCTTCATTTTTGCCAGATGTTTTCCAGTCTGACTGAAAACAGTTCCTGGTCGAAGTTTGAATTCAGTGAGCAACCTAAAAAATATGAAGGTTAATATTGATACTCAACAGACTTAAATAGTTGAAGACCAAACTTATATCTGGAATTTATTTAAAGTCGGGTTTATAATATACAAATGTACCTTGCAACAATCTTAAAACCAAACTGTATGTCATCAGAAGTCACAAGTATTAATATTGCTAAACGTATCTTATCCATGTAGCTCCCAAAAAGGGTAGGTATGCTTTTGTTGGATTCTGAATCATTATCTAAAAATAATATGAATGTCAATATTAGGGCCCATGTACACAATATAGTGTATGCTCACCATCAGGAAGAATAGTTGATAAAATGTTAATTGGATCCATACCAGCAGCTTCACAATCGGCTAGAAAGCTAGCCACTTCATTTTGACTCCAAATAATGTTTAAATACATCATACTATTCTTATAGTTTGGTTTCATTACAATGGAAGGGTTAGCTAATAGCTTTTCTTCATAAACGTCCAAAGTATTCGTGTTGTGTTTAGATACTAAAAATCAGAGCTATCAATAAAAATCTTTAAAAACAACATTGAAACATACCAGATGTAACCTCTATCCATTCATCTTGCTCGTGCATTTGTTTTATATGTTCCTCTGCCTTATGTAAAAATTTATTTTTTCGAGCTAGATCACTGAAATTTTTAGTGTCCTCTTGATAAAATCGTATGCAAGTGATAGCAGCTCTCATAAAGTCTCCCATGAAAAGTTGCAGTTGGTAAAGCGAGTTAAGAAATTTTTGTTGCTCTAAATGTCGACAAAGTTGGTGGAGATAATGCTAAAAGGAATTATTCGAAATTTAATCAATGTAGGGGGTTCCACATCTCCTTTCGACAAACAATAATTATGAAAAAATAAACACAAACTATAATGTCGAAAAAGTATTGAAACTATGTCCTGTTGATCCAAATGTGCTTTATCGCTTCAAACTATTGATTCATTTGTTCACTGACTCATCTTCTGGAAAAAATTCTGAATATTGACTTGAACTCAGAACCTTTTGAGCGCTAATCATTCATGTGTTGATTGCAGACCCTTGGAGACCACATAACTGTATCTATAGGTATGTAGTTCCAATGTGTGGTGCAATTAGTGCATGAATGACCAAGAAGATCTTGACTTCTCATCAGTGCTCTCCTCATTTTAGAGCGTTTAATAATTTCGTCACAATGTTTTTTTCATTTTATAGATATTATCAAAGTTGAATACGTCCGTCCGGCGCGCCGTGTACAGGGTGATCCACCACGATGGCCTATTATACGTTTATGGAAAACTAACCATAATTTTGTGTTGAAAACTCCCATATTGACGATTGAGACAATGATCTTTCTCTCTAAATATTTCTAGTCCTCTATTCCGGTTATATCGGAAACAGACTACTACTTTCTTATTCAAATGGCACACCCAGTATATTATTGCATCATTAGATAGCTTATTTGAAGACAATTTCAGCAATATGTCATCCATAACTTGGATAAAAATTCAACAGTTCATGATTCAATGGGACTCTTATGAAAAAAATGATTGCGAGTGCGACTAGGACTCACACCGACCTTTATTTTCTTTCTGAGTTTTCCGGAAGTCATAAACTACTCCACTCAGAAATTGTGGTTTTTTCTTAGTTCTTTCTCGATAAGTCTTAAAGTTTTCATTAGGTATAGGGGTTCGTTTTAGTGACCCCCTTATTTTTATACGTAGAATTGACTCATAGAATATCCTATGAACTCATGAACCCAAATTATGGCATATTTCTGAAATTGTCATCAAATGAGCTATCTAATCAGGCAATAATATACAGGGTGTACCATTTGAAATAATAGAGTAGTAGTATGTTTTCAATATAACCTGGAGTTGTAGAGGTCTGAAAAAAAAAGATCATTGTCTCAAACCCCAATATGCAAATTTTCAGTACAAAATTATAATTAGTTTTCTATAACGTCTAATAGGCCATCGCGGTAACACCATGTAATGTAGCCTTCACAAAGGTGTAATTGACGAATGCTTCCCGTTAGTGCTTTCCATTTTTTTTTTCGATATTAAAAGTAAAAGACAAAATTATGTTGCACGCGTAAGACTTATTAAATATTTTTAGTGCATCAGTCCACGAAATTCAATAATCGAATAAACTAAATAAATAAGATGAAGAATTAAGTTCAATGAATGAATGATACAATACACAAATCAACTCACCTTCCACACATCTAAAGTTGAATCAATCTTGGCGATGTTTTCCTGCAAAACATTCACCAAGCCATCCTTCAAACAGTTCATATAAATTTCGATGAAAACATCGCTACCCATATTGTTTCCAAGAATATACTGAAGCGCCTGATCCAGTTCTCCGTGTCTTATATAGAAATCCAGAAGACTTTGATGGCTGCCATAACGACTCAAATAAAAAATACATTCGTTATAGAAGACCGTATCCACAATTGGCCTATTTGTTGCATAACTAATTTGTACTTTTCTATCGGTAGGAAAATAATATTTTCCAGAAGCAATATAATCCAGATTCCTCAACTTGTTCAAAATACTAACAGCCGGATCCTTTTGAATCAGATAACTTTGATTCATGACTTTGGATGCTGATAAATTTGCCATACTGACTTCGTCTACAATATTTTTATCAATAACGGCAGATTTACATTCTAAAATATTGATTATCTCATTTAAGAGTGGGGAGTTTGTCAGAGGTTTCTTTTCGTTGACTTCGCCAAAGGATTTATTCAAATAGAAATTCGAACCTCTAGCACTCATTTCTTCATCGTTTTCAGAAAAGCTTTCGCGTCGTGAGTCAAAACGTCTGTTGCTGTTGAAACAGCGTTGAATTTTTTCTCGTGCTTTCGTCAAACAACCCGCTTTCAAGAGTTTCTTCCCCCAGGCTGCAAATACACTCGTTTGATCCAAGCCGGCTTTTGTTGACACTTCTAACGCCAAATTCCATTCCTCCATTTCCAACAAGTTATCCCTGAACTTTCGAAGAGTAAAAGTGTCAATTCTGGGAGTAAATGTATCTGTTGCGACTGGCAGAAGATTCAAGCAACCTCGTTCAGAGAACAGTTCAAGCAAATTCACTTGATTTAACAGACTATCGGCTAAAGACATGTTGTGGATGAGAGAATACTCTTGTGACATCATTTTAGCGACCGTTACTAAAGATTTGAGCATTCTTATGATGAGTAGATAGTCAATATCAGGCATAAATTTTTTGAAAGGGGGAAACATATTCAGCAGGTTGTTCGAATGGTTCAGGAGAAATTTCGGGTATTCCTCGTTTTTAGAATGAAATTTGAGTATTGACAAACATAAGGAAACACTAGGTGTATACTCGTAGGCAAACTCATTACGTACAATCTTATTATGCGCTTCATCGTCGGTCAAAGACCACATATAGTTCAGGTTTGACTTGGTGGAAGTAGTCTCACTTTTTTCTGTCAAAGTACTACCTACATTCACCTGTCTGTAGCAATCATCGCATACTCTGACTAAAATGTCACCATAAGATGCAATTTTCGTCCTTTTGGTAGAACATTTGTAACAGACCAATCTACCGCATTTTCGACAATGATGCCTTCTATTTAGAATTGAAAAATTGACATTTTTGCAGCACATGCATTCTAAAACTTGATTATCCTTCACCCATTGATCTTTGACCACTTCAGGAGAACTAAACGAAGACGTTTTTCTCGAGTAATTGGAATCTAAAGATTCCATTAGATTGAAATCTGCGGTGTTTGACGTTTGTGGATTGGACTCGGTAATAACGTGGAAGTCCAAACTTTTTTCCGCGTAGTGTCTCAATATTCCATCTATCTCCGAAGAAAAAGAATCTTCTTCCTCATGTTGTTTTAATAAATCTAAAACTACGTCCAACTCCTCGAACTTTGTATTCATGATAAGCATTTCGATAATATCCAGTGGATTATTAATTAAATGAACAAACTGATCTCGTTGACTTTCTGGAAATTTCGAGAATATCTTTATGCTCAACTGTAACGTTTTGATGTTGTTTTGCTTTGTTTTACGCTTCAAAAAATCAACTATGAAGTGGAGATAATCGAGATTTGGAGTCCGTTTCAAGAGTTTGTTACAAATATCCACAGAATGGTCCGAAGGAAGGGCTTCAAGTAAATTATTGAGTTCCGCCAAATTACATCCTTTCTCGAAGGCGACCAAGAAAAAGTCCTCATTGATACTCCTCAATATTTCTCCAGATGGTTTGTGCATTTGGATCAATATTAGCATTTGTGAAACCTAGAAGTTTGAAAAAAGAAGATTAGAAAACGATTCATAAACATTTCAAATAATTTTTGGATTCAGTGGCGTACCCAAGGGGGTGAAAGAGGGATATATCCCTCTCAGGAGGAACATCCATTATAAGTCAAAACGCACAATAAATTAATCCTTCAAAAATTCATTCAACCAGCGGTTATATCAAAGGGCTCGATCTATCGTCGGCACAATCATTATTACATACTGGCTGTAAATGCCGAATTGATGATGAACAATAAAAAAAAATCAATGAGATCCTGAAGTAAAAACTCCGAACTACTCGTATTGAATGTCTAAACTACGTAATATACTAACTGTCAAAGAAACTGCAACACCTAAAAGGAGCTGTTTAAATTTTTGTTGTAAAACATAAATAGTATAGCAAGGAGAAAATGATTGAATTTGGGGAACAAAATCGTGAAGGTTTTTTAATGTAAACAATTTTTTTCACTTAAATATTGTAGTCGTTTTTTGCAAGTTTTTTTAATTTTACAACCAACCAGCTGTTCGAGGAGATCCAAAGTCGACGTTTATTTGTTGTTAAAATCATTAAAATGCCTAGAGACGTATACGCGGAATTTATCGCCAGCTAAGTGCATTTGAAAGAGGTCGAATTATTGGTCTACGGGAGGCGGGGTTGTCATTTCGAGAAATCGCTAACCGTACGAACAGAAATTCAACTACTCTTATGAGATGTTGTCAAGCGTGGTTTGATAATGCCCAAAATTGAAGAAGACTAGAAGAGTAGGCATCGGACGTCGAAGGGGCACAAATGAAGTTCAAGTTCGACTTCTAAGACTTACGGCCATTAGATACCGATTTGCGACAACTCGATCTTTGGCTGATGAGTGGTAAGGAGAACAAGGCCATCCTGTAACTCAGCTCAGCAGTCCGAACGGTTTACCGCCGGATAACGTCTTTTGGACTGCAGCATTATCGACGCGATCTTGTGTTACCTCTGACGGTTGAGCATCATCGGTAACGATTACAGTAGTGCAGAGAACGTCAACATTGGATTGTGGAGTGGAAGCAGGTCGTCTTTTCTGATAAATCTCGATTCTCCCTGGGTGCACATGATGGCCGAAGAAGGGTTAGACGACGTCGGGGAGAAAAACGTGAACCTCAATTTGATGTTGAGCGTCGGTAGGCTTTATGGTATGGGGTGTTATTGCACATGCAAGTAGGTCACCTTTAGTCGTTATTCGAGGTAACATGACTGCGCTGCGTTACCTTCAAGAGAAAGTGGAGTCATATGTTTTCCCTTACATTAACCGGCTCGAAAATCCAATATTTCAGGAAGAATATGCCCGGCCTCACGTTGCTAGAGTTAGTTTAAACTTTTTCGAAGCGACCCATGTGAATCTTTTGCCATGGGCGCCCGGATCCCCCGATCTTTCGCCCATAGAGCATGTTTGGGACATCATGGGTAGAAGACTTGGAAATTTACCACAGCCCCCACGGACTTGCCAGCGGCTCTGAGACATGAAGTACAGGTAGCTTGGGATAGTATCCCTCAAGAAGAAATAGATCATCTTATTGCATCAATGCCGCGACGTGTTGGGGAGTGTGTAGATGATCGCGGTGGACAAACACATTATTAACAAATTCATTAAAAAAATTGTAAACCCTTCGTTTTTCCCCAAATTTCATTTACTCCTTGCTATACTATGTTTTACCAACAAAAAAAAAATTAAATTTAAACAGCTCCTTTTGGGTGTTGCAGTTTCTCTTTCAGTTAGTATATTTATAAGCGTTTAATGAACGAACCATCATCGTCAGAAACAAATAGTAAGTACTCATTTTTCTAACTATTTAACCATTCATGACAACTATGAACTAGAAAAACTTCATTTCTCAATGAGCTTGTTCAAATACCAGTTTAAAAATATTATTCATCCCCTACAGAATCAATGACATACCTTATGAAATTCTGCTAATTTATTGAAAGCACCCTGGATATCATTGAGAATAATTTGTCCACAGTCACTCCAACATCCAAAATTGAAAATATCAGATAGCTGCAATTAAAAAGGAAGAAATTGTGTTAAATAACTGTGTATAAATAGCAAGGCATTAGACTTACCGCACCATATAAACCAATTTTTTGTTGCCAAGTCTGCAGCTGATTCACCAAAGATCCATCCGGCGGGGTGAAACAATTGACTTCTGACTTTATCACTTCAAGGCAAAAATCATAAGGCCAACTCTCCAGGTTCCTCAGAATTGTTTCCAGCCTCTTCGACCTATTGTGTATATAATATATCTTTTTGAAACTTTCCTCTTCAAAATGATCATTGATGTACTTGCAAACAATATTATCTTGGAAATCTTGAATCTCACTATTTTTTCTTTTTTGTATCTCTGGGATAGCCAGTAGAATTTCTAACATTTTATTCCACTCAGTTTTAGCAGATGATTCCTCAGTAAGTTCTTCAGCTGCCTCCAACATTTCTACCTCTGAATCACATTGGGGAGGAGTATTACTGCATCTACTCTGCAGTTTTTCTTCAATATATTTTTTGACCTTCCTATAAGATATTTCTCGCTGGAGAGACGTTGCTATTTCATTATTATCAAATATACATTTCAAATTTTGTATTTCATCTAGATTTCTGTAGTTCAAGAAGGCATTTATTCTTGCATCATTGATATTCATTTTGACATTGGGTACTTGATACATTTCCTCCAAGATTAAAGCTAAGAGCCAATTTCTCCTCATGATATAAAGAATTATGTTTTTTGTGGGAAGGTATAAATTATTTTCCGGAAAGAGTTCTTCCTCTTCCACAAATTCTTCACTGTGAAGGTTTATTGTGGGAAAGCAATTTCCTATGAGATGGTAAAGAAAATCTAACTCCATTTTGGAAAAATATATTTCGAAGTCCGTTGGATCGAGATTTTTCTCAAATAATAACTGTCCCATCAATTCAGATCTGTTATAGTCCAATAATTCAAAAAATGATGTGTTTTTACCTTGGGCAATTATATCGGATGTATCTTGTTCAATATATAACACTTTAGAAAAAGCCTTCAAGTAATTGAATAACCTTTTCAAGTAATTTATATTATTGCTACATTCATCTGGAGAAGGCTTAAAAAGAGAATCTATCTTATTGTACGTTTTGTGAGCTAAATGGTTATTATTGAAGATTCCTTCTTCATTTCGTATTAGTTGACTTCTCATTTCGTCATACAAAAGGTTGAGCTCATCATTGAATTTTTCATTCACTGAATATTCGGTAACATCGAAAGGAATCCCAGCAGATAAAATTATATCGCGAATTGAGATTTTTTTAACTGGAATCAGATATTCAGCTGTTGCAATAAGCTTTTCACAAAATATCGAAAATGAAGAAGTTGAATGATCGCATAAAGTATTATTCTCAGAGGTCATTCGCAATAAAATATTATTTAGATCCAAGTCAGAAGATTCTGTACACATGAAGTCTATGATGTTCATAAATGTTTCGTTTTTCAATTTATAATGGCACAAGTGACTAGGGCATTCTGCATCTTCGGCGATTTTTTGAAACTTTTTCCTTATACAAGAATTCAAATCTCTTAAGGCTCTATTTTTGAAATTTTCAAGAGATTCGGTTTCGATCACCGGGGATGAGAAATTGGATGACTCCTTAATTTTCTGAATTCGGCATAGTTTCCTCGATTCTAATCTCAATTTGCGAAGATTTTCAGTGTTTGTTAACTCTTTCGCTGCCTCATCATCATTCATATCGAATATCTGGAAAAAATGATCTGGATTTACTTAAGTGATCGATAAAATGATATCAAGAAGCATTGCAATTTTTATACTCTTGTTTATTTCTTTGTTGTATCTCAGAGGACTGACATGTTGTTATTCTTTTCTGAATCATAATAAGTATAATAAGAAATGGTTAAAGTGATCGATAAAATGAAATCAAGTAGCATTGGAATTTTTATACTCTTATTCATTTCTTTTTTGCATCTCAGAGGACTGACATGTTGTTATTCTTTTCTGAATCATAATAATAAGAAATGGTTTGTGCATCAAGTATTTAATTTTCGAGATTCGGCTGAACATCTTCAGTATCATCGGTATTTTTGAAGATGGTACTAATTATGACTGTTTAGCCGAAAACGTTATATCGAATTTCAAAAATTAAGAGGGAATGCTACCACTTGACTGCCCAGTTCAAAACTTAAAGGAAAATAACTATTCTTGCAGATCACCGATTTGTATGGGGTTTTCTGATAATTTCTTCAAACAATGATCTGAAAGGCAGGGACGGGCTATTTTTAATTTGCGAATGAAAAAACAAAAAAAAAAGTTGGTAACTTTTCGTTTTCCGCAAAGGAATTGATGATATGGATGAAAGGGCTTATCACTGATTTATTTTAAAATTATTCGTAAAAAAAAACTACAGAAAAACATTTCAAAAGAGCTGAAATCACTTCGTAATAAAAAAGAATAATCGACCGTCGTATAGTGCTGCCCCTACTGTATAAATTCGCAACGAATCACCAGATTCTTAAATACTACCTACAATTTGATAATTCCGGCAACGTTGCTGCGTTATGAATCAGTTCTCAGTTAGAGTCGTAAACAGTATTAGGTGAATAGAAAGATTTCCAGCTTGTTCGTTTCTTTTCGAACGGTTGAAGGTATGAACAGATCGACGCGGGACTTCGGGAACGGGAGCGATGCGTTCAGCGGGCAGATTGCATAGCATGCACACCTACGCGAAAATAATGAGACACGATTATTAGTATGAATCTAAAATTATGTATGAAAATGACAGTTTTTCGGAGGAAGAAGTTTTACTGCTCAAAGCCGTTTATTTCCATCCCACAAAAGTTTCTTTCCCGCTCCCGCAGTCACGCGTCGGTCTGTTCATACCTTTATTCAGTTTAGTTAGCTGTCAATTCTTTTCGATATGGGTAACAAGAGATTCAAGGATTTATTTATTCTGATCCTATTACTTGCTTTATGGGAGTATCATGTAAAAATATCAAATTTGATTTCTACAGGAAAACAAGAAGAATCTTATTAGTTCATGGTCATTCTTATGATGATACTATTAGTTTTTTAATCATGCATAATCTGTTTTGTAAATATTCATTCAATACCAATTCATCTTTCAGTGTATGGGAAAGAGATTATATGTTCATGCGCAACATGAAATAACATTTCAGTTGAAATGGTAGATAATTATATGGTAATATTGAAGTTCAGTACTACGATGTTACGATGTGAGTCAATTTCTGAACATGAGAATTTTTTGAAATTTGAGAACCTTTTATTGCCTTCAAAATAAATGGATCGTAATTCTGAGCAAGGAGAATCAATGCGATATTGCGATATAACAACTGATTTTTGTACGAAGTCAATTTCTGAAAATGAGAATTTTCAAAAAAGATTTTAGTCCTTTTTTTGCCTTCCAAATTAATGGATCGTGATCCTGAGTATGAAAGATCAATAAGTGATATAAGAACTGATTTTTTACCAAATTTCATGTTTATAGTTTTCACATTTTCCGAGAATAATCTCATTAGTACGTGGTCATTCTAATAATTATGACAACTATTAGTTTTTTTAATCATGTAAATTTGTTCCGTAGATATTCAGTCAATCCCAATTTATCTTTCAGTGTATGGAAATGTGATTATTTTTATGCACAACAAGAATTAATATTTCAGTTGAACTCGTTGGTAATTATAAGGGAATATTGAAGGTCAGTACTAAGATGTTATTATTGTTTAGAAATTTCTTGATTCTGCATAGTCAATTTCTGAAAATGAGATTAGAGTCCTTTTTTTCTCTTCAAAATTGTTGGATCGTAATCCTGAGCATTGAGAATTAATGCGATATTTTGATATAACAACTGATTTTTGTATGTAGTCAATTTCTGAGAATGAGAATTTTTTATAATTCCATTCTTTTTTTTGCCTTCAAAAAATGAATCGTAATCCTGAGCGTCCTGAATATTAGTATCAATGCGATATTGCTATATAACAACTGATTTTTGTACGTGGTCAATTTTTGAAAATAGGCTTTTTTTTTCAAATTCCAGTACTTTTTATGCCTTCAAAATTCATGGATCGTAATCCTGAACATGGATAATCAATGCGATATAACAACTGTTTTTTGTACGAAGGCAGTTTGTGAAAATAAGAATT